>NC_134645.1:25857381-27057381 GCF_030463565.1 Pelecanus crispus | reverse complement strand
ATGTGCCCTAAAACATTTAAAATCCAAATAGGAAATACCTGAAAAGCAAAGATTACTACACTGATCTTAAAGCAGGAAGACTGGGGTAATTCAGTACTCTATCTGGAGTATCTGTTAGCAGAGCAAAAGTGGAACTGAGATTCCTGTCTCCGTTAATCACAAAATAATCCTTCCTCATAAAATTGTTCTTAATTCCATTATTTCTCCTTTTTTGTTTTTCCTGTGCTGTCCCCTCCATAATATTAATTGTACTAATAAATAATAGAAGATAAGTGCATTAATTTACAGTTTAATTAATTAACTATTTAACTGAATCTGTAAAGAAATTGTTCTAGAAGGCAAATAATTATAATTGTCCTACAAAAGTGAGTGGATTCACTCTGCCTAACAGAACTTTTCTCGTCTGGCCCCACATATTTCCTAAACTGGTGTCTTATTTCCTCTCAGTCTGTGAGATTTACAGCAGGGGTTTAGGATGGCTAATGAACATCATATACGGAACTGGATTCTGTTCTGAAGGAGAGAGGCAAAATATCTTGCACACAGGTCAGGGACATGTGAAAGGGATTCAAGACTCCTGGTCATTGTTTCTGTAATTCAGTTCAGTCCCTACAGAGTCCCATTCAAAGCCTGTGGAAATCGATGGACGTCTTTCAACTGACCTCAATTTTTATATCAGGCTAAGGTCTATGGGAATAAAAAATGGCAGGCTAATTCACCACTAAAATCTGCTCTCAGAATCCCTGATTGCTTAAGGAAAGTAAATAGCCAGTGCTTGATTAATGCAATTATTCATCTCATACAGGGCATTAAAACCCAGCATTGCTAACATCTTGGCACAGATCTGAATTAGCCCAGATTCTCCAATGAGATGCCCATCTTCTTCAAACACAGGGAGGTTATAAACAGCCCTTCCTCCAGTTTGACAACTGCTTAGCACACACCGATAAACACACAGGCTGGTATCAGCCCAGCGGCTGCCTTCATGAGAATATTGCCTTGGTGTCTGGTACGCTGAAGTGCTCATTCCCTCTGGGTGTGCACGTGTGTGCACCCGTGCGTGCCCACGTGTGTGAGGTTTACATCTTATTAATGCTATTCACAGTCATAAAATATTTATTGCAATACAGAGGCGCTGAGAAGGTCAGAGGCTTGCATTCAGTTTAGCAGACTTCATAATTATTACTGGGTTTTTTGAATAATTTGCCTCTAACTATTTGTTTGTTGAAGAAAAAGGAGTAATTTCATTTCCCATAACAGCTGTGTTCAAATTAATTGCAGTCCTCTCTCTTTTGCCTCTTCTTTCACTTCTCACCTGCACACACGTACGTGCACGTGCACACACGCGCTCGTGCTCTCTCTCTCTCTCTCAGGCTGCCTGTGTTTTGCTCAGCGGCCGTCCTGGGCAGACTGGAAGCATAAAGTTGGAATTATTTCGGGCAGAGAACAAATTCCCTTTTTTGAGTTAAACTCACGTTGTCACGTTGTAGACATGCGTGGGGCCTCTTGTTAATGATGCTTAGTCAATGAGGCCCTATATAAAATCAGGAGCCAGGACACATTTTAATGAATCGCACAGGAAGTCCACCTTGTTTAAAGTGAGTGACATTAACTCCATACCAATTAAGTTACGTATATTGGGCGGTATATCATACCTTTTCTGGTATAAATTAGAGCAGCATCATTAATTCCACAATACTCATAGCTATAATGGATAATACAGTATAAATAATTAAGGCAGGGAAGTAGCTTTGCTTTATTTTAATTATTGAAATCACTGGAATCATGCTGATTTACATGAGGTCATTCTCGACTGAGTCTTTCCATAAAAAGAGAAAAATATCTTTGTAAAGGTTAACAGTTTAGTATACTTCGAACTAAAACTGATGATTTCTCATGCCAATACTTACATATTAAGAAGACACAAAAGCAAGGGTTGAGTCTTTAGTATGATGATGTGAAGGCACAAGCAAATGCATTTGATGACTTCCTTCTGACCTATTAGCAACGAGTGTTGGGAACAGCCTTCATGAGACCTTACATACAGAAAATTTCACCTCCATGACTCTGAAGTTTGGCAAAGGTAAAATGAGAAAGAGATTTATAATCTCTGCCAAGCAATCTTGATGACAGATGCTTCTCTTACTCCACTAAGACAGAAAGACAATCTCTAGATTGTTTATACTGAATAGGTGAAAAAAAATAAGGCAACCTTCCGCATGCAATTTGCCAGTTTTAAAGGATAACATTTCATTTCTTTTTTCTGTCTTGTATGTGCCGTACTGAATTATCCTTCAGAAATTCCATCTCACCAGATATTCCTTCCAATAACATACTGTAAATTAAAATCACACGAAAGTTGGCAGAACAAATTATTTTTCTTTGTTAGTTTATCCATCTTACTAGCTCTGTTTTGAAAGCTAATTACTAGAGCGAATTATTATTCAATACATAGATGTTCAATTTAAACAGAAAATTATTTTTCCTCTCCCACTAAAATCTTTTTCTGTAATATAATGTTTGCACTGGTTTGTGACCATTTTAAATAATCAAAGTAAAAAAAACCTTACTAGCTGAAGCAACCTAGAAAACGTGATTTACAAAATTAAGGTTGGTGATAAAGTACCAGAGTCAGGCAATGTCCTACAAGATGAGCCAATCTTAATTCTTCAGAGAGAAAAATAATAAACAAATGCAGTTCAGCACTGTTCTTTTTTTACCAGTCTTTGCTTCCTGTACAAACTCACTTCCAAACAGTACCAAGGCATTACTCTGGAAGGAAAATGATAATTTATTTGTGATTACGCAGTGATTTGATGCTTACTCCTTGTAATGTCTTTACAGGTGACACCTGGAAAAGCCCAATGCATCCACTTCTTTCATCTATCTATACCTATACCTAAGGTGTGTATGTGGCATCAACCCCCTAGTCTGTGAAGCAGTCCAGAGTTCTGAGAACATTGCATTTTCTTGGACTCCTTGGATTGCTAGAATTCTTGGATTGTTTCTCTAGAGAAATAAGCTTTTTTTCTTTTTAAATCTAATTAAATAAGATTATTTCTTATTTGTAACTGTTCTTCAGTATGTTGAAAGGCAACAGAAGCAGCATCTAGGACAGCACTGTAAGGTGAAAAGTAAAATAATTTAGGAAGCAGAAGATAATGCAAATGCCATTGTGGAAATTCTTTCATGCAAAATACTTGGCAATCCTACATGAAAAAATATTTCATTATTTAAATCTAGCAGAAGAAGGGTTAAGATAATAGAGAACAACTTTGTGAAGTTTGGTGAGCTATCTACATTTTTAGTAAAGTCCAAAACATTCACTTACCAGAAATCAATAGGGATATAAATACACAGAATCGTATGTAATAAAGCTGCAGCATTGATTGCATTAATAACTGCAGACCTCTAAAGACTTCTGTATAAAAAGTGCTCCTTCTCAGCTGTGTATATACCACATTGATTTGTGCCGTCCACCTTGATCATGATGAGGAAAATGGAACTTTCTGCTCACAAATGAAAGTTTAACGCATTTACATACATTTGTTTGGTGAAGATACTCCAGCTATAAGTTCTACCATTATAAAATGAAGAGTGAAAAATTATTTATCACCTAGAACACAAAGCTTTATTCATTTTATTTTTATTTTCAACTTCTATGACTTTCTATACACTACACTAAACTATACTTTTAACTGAATTAAGGATCAGATTATCAGTAAGATATAAAAATTACTTTGGATACAGCATATAATTATCCTATTTCTATGTATGCAGAAATCAAGATACAGATCTGCATATATTCTTATTTGTCTGTAATTGCATGGAAGTTCCAAAACAGCCAATGGGACCTCTTATATGTTTCAATTCAAACCTGTTTAGATAGTCACTAAAACTTAGGGGTAAGCCATTTTGTGCTATTTCTCTACTGTATCTGGGATTAATTTGATTACTCCACCACTAGGGTGAAGCCTCTGTTTCTCCTTACCATTTCCTCCCTTTTAGTTTCCATCTCCCCAAGTTAAATGCTGTGGATAAGCTATTTATATATTTACACAGAGTGATGTACTGCTGAACATAAACTTTAAGTGTAGAAGTTTTTTATGGCTTTTTATTTTTTTCTTTTAAAATTATTTGTTAATTTAAACCGAAAACAGCTCTGCTCTTTTCTGGGTCATCTTCAAGCTACCCTGTATTTGATTTATTTTTCTTTGAGGTCTAAGTCTTAGCCTAATTTTTCCCCTATATTTTCAAAGTTCATGCTGTGTGACTCCAATTTAAATCAATATCTAAACCCTATGGAATTAAGTGCTTTTGCAAATGTAACCTTTTGTGACAGAGTAGCTGCGTGCCCTCTGAAGTGGATTCAGTAAAAATAAAACAATCTTTGCAAAATTTGCAGCCAGATCCTTCTCACTTCCCTTTAGTCACTAACTCCTTAACTGGCACCATGGGTTTCTATGCACAGTCTGGTTCATCTTGAATTACAGACGTTATAGATGGCAAGCCAGTAATTGAGGCACTGTGGTTCCAGCTAGCAGAGAACAACCATGCTGTTTTTGCAAGAACTCATGGGATCCTCATTGCTTGAGTGCAGGAGGCATCCCACACGATGAGACAGTCTCCCACAGTGCGGAGGCTTCTTTCCGCTAATGCACACATCCCAGAGATGTTCGTGCTGGCTGCTTTGAGAGATACATACCCTGCTATTCAAACTGTGTTGACTTTCCTTTTGACTGATCAACGTCTATCACCCCATACATCCAAAAATAATAAGCAGTTGAAGCCACTTTGCCCAGAGCGTTTCAATTTCTGAGTTGTGCTTTCTTGGGTAGATATGGGTATAATCAGCTCTTTAATTGAAAGGTATATACTAAACACCTTACTCCCCATGAGTCTCCACCCTACCCATAACGATCCTTACTGAAATGCTGCTAAACTAGAGAGACAGAAAGGAGCTAATACTGAGTATTAGCAAATTCTTTCCTCAGAGAGTTGTTACTTTTATTTATTCAGGGGAAAAAAAAAAAAAAGTTATTGCAATAAGAAACATGTGAAAGTGAGGTCATCACCCTTTCTGATCAACCTGCTGGAAGGAGACATTTCAGAGCAGCCCGTGTTTCATTTTAGCATGCTGAGCATCAGACACTACAGCAGCATTTCCAGAAGGACAAGGCACTTTCATCCAAAAAACATGAGAGACGGCTGCATTCTGCCCACCCACACAAGTGCCCATGGCCAGCACCTTGGCAGATCCCTGAGCTGCCTCTAAAACACTGCACTTTCTCCTGCTGGTGTCCTCATCCCTGCCTGCACAAGGCTGATAAAAAGAAGAACATGCACCTGGTGTTCAAGCCTATAAGTTTGTCACCTTGGCTGACCTTCAGCTGAGTGATACTCCTCCTTTTCTAGCCTGAAAGATGAGCAAAACATTTATAAGACCTGCTTGTGACTTTAGGGACACCTCTTGGCAAAAGGCAGCACCCATGGCCTGAGCATGGTCACCTCCCGCAGCAGCATACCTGAGACGCAGGCCTAATGTGGGAAAAAGTGGAAACCTGAATCATTGCTGCCTGTCCTGGTTTCGGCTGGGATAGAGTTAATTTTCTTCCTAGTAGCAGGCATAGTGCTGTGGTTTGGATTTAGTAGGAGAAGAATGTTGATAACACACTGATGGTTTAGTTGTTGCTAAGTACTGCTTATGCTAGTCAAGGACTTTTCAGCTTCCCATGCTCTGCCAGGGGCACAAGAAACTGGGAGGGGGCACAGCCAGAATAGTTGATCCAAACTGACCAAAGGGCTATTCCATACCATATGACGTCATGCTCAGTATAGAAACTGGGGGGGGGTTGGCCGGGGAGCAGCGATCGCTGCTCAGGAACTGTCTGGGTATCGGTCAGCGGGTGGTGAGCAATTGCATTGTGCACCACTTGCTTTGTATATTATTATTACTATTATTATTATTTTACTTTATTTTATTTCAATTATTAAACTGTTCTTATCTCAACCCAGGAGTGTTTCTCACTCTTACTCCTCCGATTCTCTCCCCCATCCCATCGGGGTAGGGGGAGTGAGCGAGCGGCTGTGTGGTGCTTAGTTGCTGGCTGGGGCTAAACCACGACACTGCCCTAAGACAGTGAACTTTTTCTCCTGACACCTTGCAGTCAGCCAGCTCCTGGGTTCGGCAGGAGAGAGGGCAAGGCACTCCCTCATTATCACTTCCTCCAGCAAAGTCACTAGAAGGAGCAAGCGATTTCCTTCACCCAGGAGGTCCATTGCCATCACTTAGTGGGGAGTAAGAGGAGAGGACAGGTAAACATCTGATTTTCCTTCCTCTCTCGTATAAGAAAAGTGCTCAGTCCAGACCATCAGTGACAAATAAACTGTTATGGGGAAAGAAACAAAACGAAACAAAACGTTGGCTTTTTAGTTGATTACATTTTAGATTTCACTGCTGCTTGCTCTTCCAAAAGAGCATCAGGCTGCTCTCGAGCAGCCATGTTCCTCTGGGGTGCAGATAGGATTCAAGCCTTCTTCAGACCAATACTTGCAGCTGCCTTTAACCCAATGAGGCATCAGTTGTTTTCAGATGTACAAATGAGTTTAATAAGGGTCCCAGCAAGACTCTGAAATCATGGTTGACTTGTCACACCTCCAGCCCCCCAGGCTACATTTTGTTATTGATCTGTTTATTTCTGCTGCTGAGCGAACACTGTCAATCTACCTATGTCAGAATCCAGCCTGCAGCATGCAGCGGACACTGTTATTACTATTTAAGTGATAAATGAGACATGCATTTCATTCAGCATGTATGTGAAGCAGAAAATATTCTTTTTTTTTAAAGCACCGATAGATAGGAAAGTCAGCAAGTCCCTTCCTTTTTGTTTCTTGCTGCAAGTAGTAATCAGTTTTACTGAGCTCCAGGTAGAAATGCCCATACGAAACAAAATGTTGCTATTAAACTTGAGTATTTTGGTTGAACCTCTTCAGAATAAATATTACAGGATGAAAAAAAGGAAAGAAGGAAAGCAAGGGCCCACTCCAAGACCCACTGAAGTCTGTGAGAGTCTTACTATGGACTTCAATGGGTGTTTTTTATAAAAGCTTGGAAAAATAGAATGATTTAGCCCAGTCCTGGAGTTCAGGTATTGCTCTCCAGATCCTTCCATCACACATAGGAACATTGCAGTTTATACCTCTCTCCCCTGCACATGGAGAGGTAGAGGCTTGCTCCTGCCTGAGGACGCCTGCTGATTCTGTCCCTCCTGGAGGCTGCTGGGGACAGAGATATTTCAGGCCTTGAAAGAGCTGGCAGGCCGCCCGCACGGCTCATCCCGTAATTTTTCTCACAAGCCTCCATAGTGAACACCTCAGTCATCCAGGCCCCGAACAAGCGAGTCACTGCCTGGCATGCACAGGCACGCAAGGGGCTTTCGCCCCAGTGCCACTATTCACATGCCCAGAGCTGAACACATAGATAAGGATTACGAGCCTTGCTGAAGTCACCTCATTAGGAAGGGAGGTGGAGGGGTTTTATTTTATCATTATTGTTTCTCCAGTGGCCCATCAGATCCTGCACTTTCAGTGCAGGTTTGTGATCTTATTAAAGGTTTTACGAGGCATTTGTTTGTTTGCTGTCTTGAAGCAGATGATAGCTAAGACATAAGAGGAGACAAAGCCCGCTTACATCTGAGGAAGGTTCTGTCTCACAATTATAGTCACAGCATATTTACATTCAACCCATACTTTGTTTACTGCTTTAAATCATTCTGAAAAACGTGGAGCGGATCCAGAGCAACAAATCACCTCGGTAGCTTTTGCACTTTCTAAAGGGGATCAAGATGAAAGAAAAGATTGTGTTTCTTCCTGCTCATCACATTCTTCCTTATTCACTAAGTACTAGCTGCCCACTAGGAGTCATTTCCCAAGTTAGTAACAGAAAGAGCCTGTTTTCATTTGCATCAACTGCACCTTTTCAGCTTAACTCTGCATCAGCCATATAAACCAAGGCTGATTTCACTGCTGTAGTGCACCTGAGCAGCCATGTGTTTCACTGAGGAAAGGACTATTAAGCCCTCTTGAAACTAAGGAGCAGGTGAGACTCTCAGCTGCTCTGAGTGTTGTTGGCCTATCACAAGGTATCTTACGGATATGAATATTTTAAGGAAATAGCATGTGAGAGCTAGAGGTGTGGACAAGTTCCTGAGCACTTACTGAATTCATTTTGACAGACAATCTATTGCTCTCCTAAAGAACAAAACTCACAGGATGCCTTTTTTTGACGTCCCAAACATCATGTCCTATGCTTAATGGAATAATAAAAGAAAAAGAAAAAACTGAAAACTCACCCTTGGTGAGAGAAATACCAATCCTGGTCTATTGGAACTGATGAGAACCCTTGACATCATTAAGTGGTGAATCAGACATCGATTTCATAGATGCTATAAATTACCACTACAAAGTCTCTGTTTGGTTTTCTGTGGTCCTTCACAATACAGAGGCTGTTAGCCTGAGGTTTCAAAAACCACACAGGAGAACTGAACAAACTTCTCCCTATGAAAAGATCCATCTAGAAAATGTGAGAGGTGACTCCATATTCTTACCCAAATTGCTAAGAACACATTATCATAAGATTAAAATCTAGACGACGTAAGAATTTATTTCCAATTTATTTCCCACAATGCTCCGAGTTAGGATTCACATAAAGAATATTTCCAAGTGTTAATGAATAAGTAGGTATCTATACTTTTTCCATATGGCAATGGCAAAGCATTGCTGATGGATATACTTATTGAAAAGATAAGGAAATTTTTTCAGGGGCCGAGGGGAGAAAGAACTGAATAATTCTTTTTTTTCCCTTTTTTAGTTAGCTCCTTCTTCCATTGCTTAATAACAAAAATTAAGTATCAACCTATCAGACTTTAAACTTTCCCATTTATTTTTTGCTGAGATAGTAACTTCTCTTTAACATGCCTTCCAGTGTCATATTCAGACTGACAAAAAACATTAGTTTTTCCCTCACTGAGGACACATTCAAGTGAGATGACATTAAAGCCCTTGTGTCAATCAGGGCTACCTCCCACAACAAGGCAGGAGCCCATGTTTCTACCCAGCACTGGGCTCGGTGTGCTGGAAGGAAGGGGCTCAGAGCCAGGCTGCAGAGCAGGAGGACTTGTCCGTAGGAGGAAAAAAAGATGTGACCTGACCTTTCTGCCACGGTGCTCTGAAAAGCCACCTTCACATGTTAGGAACAGCTGATCTATTGCTGGGTATTAGCTAGGATCATTAGGGTTAAATATGCTTGATCCCAGGGTTTAGAAGCTATGCTAGTTGCAACAGCTGGAACATTTATTCAATACCAGTTCATTCACTCCTAAATTATGACTGACTAGTGTTTCCCTCACCTTTTATGCTGAAACTGTATAACACGCTCAGTTTCCCCATCCCCTGGGTACTTTTTCTATTCCTGATAAAACATGATAAACTGTCTCTTACCTAACCTTGAGTTGACAAGTCCTTTAAAGCTTATAATATATCGTTCTTCCTGGGACTGAAAATCTAGAGAGTACTCACCTGCTTAGACAAACAATCTAAAACCAAACTAAATCTGCAAGTGTGTCTTCCGCTACTTAAACTTGATTTAACTGCTGTTATTGACAGGAGCTGAAAAGTCCTTGACTTAGTGTAAGCACTGCTCAGCAACAACTGAAACATTGGTGTGTTATCAACATTATTCTCATCCTAAATCCAAACCACAGCACTATAACCAGCTGCTAGGAAGAAAATTAATGCTATCCCAGCCGAAAACAGGACACCAGGACAGAAATGCACCATACCAGGGAAATGTGAAGGGGCAAGGCTTTTAGGGCATTGCAAGAAATTCCATGGCTGCCCTACCTCTGTGAGGTGTCTGGTCACGTTCCCCAGTGCTAGCAAAGAGGGCAGTGCCACTTGCCATCTTTCTCTTTCTTCTGCTGGTGTGTCTGAACAAGGCATATTGGGACAGTCACATTCGAAGGACTTGCTGCAGAGAAGTTGATGCTCATATCTCTGTCATGGACCTTAAATAAATTATAACATCTTTCCTTCACTATGTGTAAATTGGGGGTTGTGATACCTGTTTCCTTTTTACAATAAAGTGTAAGGTCTAGTTAGAATATATGTAGAATTGCCATTCTTCCTTACCCCAAACCAACCAGGTTATAAAGGTAGAAATATTTGGAAGAAGACAATGGATAGACTTATTTTGACCCTAGAATTCACTTTTTCCATTCTGGTTTTGTAAAACAATGCATGCAGCTTTTAGTGTGCTTTGATCCTACCTGAAAGCAATCAGTTTGGTCATGGATCCTGTTCCAGATCTGGGACTAGTAGATATATTGCAGCTTTTAGGTCTCTAAGGACACTCAGATGCTGTTTGTATTTTTTTGTGTTTTCATTTTCCTATAAACAACCTTTTAGGATTGTCTCAGTATAGCCCTTCCCCTCTCTTCTCTTACACTTTGAAACAGAAGACTTTTTTTTACCTTTTATTTTGAAAACTAGGCTAGGACTGCTTCAGGGGAAAAAAAGTTTTCAACAGTGCCATGTTAAATCTGATTTTCTATTAAGTAAGATATATACAGGGCATATTGAATGTTAACAATGTTTAACATTGATTCTTCATCGGTTTCAGGTTTATCTGCTAAGCATGTATCATGTAAAACCTCACTTTTACTCTTCTGATTCTCCCCACCATCCCACTGCGGGGGAGTGAGCGAGCAGCTGTGTGGTGCTTAGTTGCCGGCTGGGGTTAAGCCACAACACCTGGTTATAACAGGATCCACCACTTCCCATCTCTCATTAAACAGCTGGTTTGCCAGTATCAACAGGCACCCTGGTCGAGTTATAAACTAAAAACGGTTTATGGTGCCGGACAGTTTGCATCCTGCATTAAAGACAAACAAACAAACACTCCTCTTCAAATTGTATCTCCATACTTTCAAAACTTCATAAAACACTTCTCCATCTGTTTCCCCTGGCTTTATTGCCAGTTGGTTGGTGATAAGCAGATCTGTGTGTGACTTATTTCCAATACAATTGGAGGATAGTTATTCTCAGTAAACATTGTATTACAGTGTAATCAAGCTGTAAAAAAGCACCTGTTTCTCCTGTGAGATGGAACCGAATAATCCCTAGTTATGGTTAGTCTGCTCTTGGGAAACACTGCGTATAGCTCTTCTGTCCTGCCTGGGTTTGCAACTGCTCTCCAGCACCTTGATAACCTCCAGCAACCCTTTACAGGGAGGAACAAGCACATGGGGAAACTGCCTGGAGACATTTCTAGCAGAAGTGAAGGAGCTTCTCGGAGGGAGGTGGAACAAAGTGGCTCTCTGCTGGGAGAAACTGTTTTGAGAAAAACAATTCTGGGAGTGGGACAGTCTGTTAGATCTGAGAAAGAAAACGAACACATCAATCTGGGAATGATTACCTTTAGGGAAGGAGTGAAGCAAGTTAGAGCAAAGGGGGAGGCAGGGCTGGATCCAGGCTTCATACTTTCAAGGTTCGTTTCTCATATGCTCTGTGAATAGTTTGGTCCGCAGAACTGCTAAAATGTGTTTCTGTCTTAAAGTGCCCCTGAAACGCTAAAGCAAAGCAGCATTATGTACTGCAGTAACTAGTATATCTTTCTCTCTCACACAATTCACGGTTAGGGATTTCACACAGCATATTTTAAAAATATATTTGTCATCTGTGATCTAGTAAGCCTTCTATCTACAGCAAGCTAATGAGAATTTTTGAAAATTATGCCAGTAACCAGCTTCATCCAGAACTACAGACAGCAAGGATTATACCCTAAGGTGCATTCACATATATAGCACATGCTCTTTGGATTAGACAGCACAACAGGAAGAATTTACTGAGACAGCATGGTACCACGCCCAGATTATATCATTTGCTAAGACATAATCAGTGAGGGAGTTAGCCTTTTCCTACAGATGTAAAAGGAAAACCTTTCACTATTTTTTTTTCAAAAAAAGTAGGATTCATCCCTGAAACATTACAATACAGAGGACAAAAAAATCCCCTTGTTTATGAAATGAAATGCCATGAGACTCAGTGGCCAAAATAGACCTGAAGATTCGGGAATTTGTATGAGGGAAAGTAAATAAGAGGAGAAGCAGAGAGGGCAAGCCACAGATACTGTACCACAAAGCTGGAAGCAAGTTATGCATATAACAAGGCTGGGGAAAACAGCCTTTTGTCAGCCAAGTGCATGGATAGAGCAAGAAGGAAACCTCCGAAGCAAACTGCTATTAATTCTCCCATGCTCCAGGGAGGGCTTGCTGCACCACAGTCATGTGCCGCACAGGGACAATGTGGTAAGCCCTAGCCAAAATGTCAGCAAAAGCCAGGGGCTGGTGGGCTAGAGGCCAAAAATGCTGCAGGGGGAGGCATGAAATACAAGCAGCCATCCCTCTGGAGCCAACATGGAGCTCTGCGGGAAGGCAGCTCTGAGACCTGCCGTGGGGATGCCAACAGAGACCATGCCCAGCCCTCTCTTGCGAGACCACGCATCCTTCTCTGCACACTGCCACCACCAGACAGAGGGACAGAAACAGCCTCTTTGCAGAGACCCACCAAGCCCAGATACTGAGCAATGTTTAATCCTATTTTTACTCTTAAACAGACGTTGCCTTGCTTACAGAACTGCCTTGTGGGTAGGTTGAGAGGGCAGGAAAACAAGCAGAACACATGAAATTATTCACATTTTCCTTAAATTCCTGTGAATTGTTTCATTCTGATAATTGCTGCAGAGCTGGCAAAGCTGTAGCACAGAGCAGGAAGCTAGCTACCAGGTTAAAATAGGTATTTGAGTGAAATGGCTGGCAGCAGAAGAGCCCCTTTCCCTCTCGGTAGAAAATAACTGCTTCTGATGTGGTTCTGGGTTTACTTATCATAGATGTAGGTTGCATCTGTTCTGTGTGGCAAACTCGGTTATCAATATTTCAGACGCATCTCCATAGGGTATCAAGTAGTAAGTTGGTCCTAAAGTAATTAAAAAAATCTACTGTTTAATTTTAATATTCCATTATGAATGATATTATCTTTTAATTATGCATCCAACCAGTCCCTAGGTCTGGCACCTTCTCAGTTCCATTAGCAAAAAATAAAACAAAATAAAAATGTCATCTTCTGGGCATGGAGACCCTTCACTGGTCCTCTACTGCGAGGCTTCCACACCAAAGCTGTAGGGTCCACACCTTTGCTCAAACGCAACATCTACACTTCACTCATTCTTGATTTAGACTGACCAAATTGCTTTTAATCTCTCTGTGGGGTGTGATCCTGTGAAATGATTTATGACCACATAAGGATGAAAGAGAAGGTGGTCTTCTCTGGTTTACAGCAGAGAGAAGGGCTGCAAGAAATCTTTCTCTCTCCAGCACACGGTATATAAAAAGCATGGGAAGATTTGCAGCCCGCACCTTGCTGCTTGGTGTTTTCTGTCTCTTTGCTGCTTTGGAAGGACGGATAGGTAAGCAGCAAGCTCTGAAATAGCAGATGGGCTCTGGAACAGACTGAGACTTCTCTTGTCTGCTTGGTCTATTGCCTCTGGAGGAACTAGAGGATTGCAGGCCAGCCTGGCGTCTGCTGATGTCTCCCAAGAGATGAATATTGTTGAGGAAATAGCACAGATCTGCAACAAATTTATTACTCAGTTCATCCGCTTCTACTATTCATCTGAATATAGTAATGACATTACTTATGTGTTACCTTATTCCTAGAAATAGTACTTTCTTTGCCCTAGCTGTAATGCTGTTTCCATAGTATGTTTTCTTGTAATTTAGGCAATCTCAGCAAACACAGTTATGCCCTTTTGTTGTTAAAAATGCCACCCAGCTATACAGGCATTTCTATAACAATAGGATATACAGAACTTCCAGTCTCACAGACTCACCGTACAGACTCGCAATGCAGCTTCACCATCTAACTCACAAATACAGCCTCTAAGATCCATGGATCACGGGGATCTCAGCACAGCCCAGCTATTTTACTATGATAATGGTGGGCACAAAGAGCCTACACAGAGAGCATATTTGCTACAAACAGTAAAGTTACACAGAAAAGTTCTATGGATTTCAGTAGATATTTTCCATATTTCTTACACTTTCTCTCTTTTTTTTTTTTCTTTTTTTTTTTTTTTCCAGTTTCAATGAGTCTAGAAAACAGTAAACAAGTAAATTATGAAGTGGCATGCTTTTGCCACATTTCACTCCCGAGGCACGACCTCATTACTCGGAGAAAGCCTTAGTGTCTTCCGTCCAGATGGCATTCGCTGGTCTGACACGGGGGTGGACACGTTTCACACAGATGTCCGTGGCTTTTTAAGACAGAGTGGGTGGAAGAGTCAGACCAAGCACTCACTGCTTTTGGCAGGAAGGCACACTTGAAATGAATGCTCCACATCTGAGTTCTCTCACCTTTATAAAAATACTCTATTATAAATCCAGAGGTTTTCAAAAGGAACAGAAGAAGAGATCACCATGAAGAATTTGTAAAAAAGTACATAGAATGGCTTACAGAAAATACTGGTGGATCCTCACTAGGAGTCGAACAGGTAACTTCACCAACATAATTCAGGTCCTTGTATTCTGATATGAAAGAGAGGAGTTTTCTACTTTTAGGATATTATTATGAATATTTACATGCAAAGTAATGGAAGAACACACCCAGAGACAAGAATCCTAACTTTTAAATAAATTTGCATCCAAGATTTTTCTTAAGGCATCAGTAGAAGTTGCCACCTGCAGCACATTTTGATATTACCCTATTTCAAGAACTCATTTCTGATCATACTCAGGATTTGAGTACAGCTTGTGCTCTCAACTCAACACATCATGAAAGAACAATTTGGCTAATTTGACCATAAACATGTACCAGCTGAAAGGGGTCTATATTAAATTATGTAGTACTCTGCATGCACAACATCAGCTTTCTTTTAACCTCTGTCCCCAGTGGGTGTAGCGTCTCATAATGTTTAAAAGAAAAAAAGCTTTTAAGAAACAGCAGTACTCAAAAGTGTACAAATGTCTTTATAATTTTAGAGTTATCTGAGTTTTTATGTATTATTCCTGTTCCCCAAAACAAGCAGGAAGTGTAAAAGATTGTTAAATAATCTATAAAATTATAAAATAATAATAAAAAATTTAGTTTTATAAAAGGTATAAACTTGTAGGAGTGTAAAATCAGGCGCAGTGTATAAACTTATATTAACAGCAGATTACATTTATTATCCAATGATCATCATCAAACCCAGGAGAAGAAGCTGCCTGTGTAAAGACAGTGTTGTGTTGAACAATCAACATGATACAGCCCACAAATGCCTCTTTTTAAGAGCACTGAAAAGAATATTGGTAGATTGCATCCTGGTTTTAATTTGCACTAAAATTCGGTTGAGAAGCCATTATAGCCAAAAAGGCTAGTAGAACAGCCTAATAATACTAATCAAATATAAAAACTAGAACAATTTTAATAGCTGAGCTGTAGCTTGGCATTCAAATACATTGGTATGATGTATCAATGAAAAGCCTAATACTGCAGCAAATAGATAAAGTGTATTATTCTCTTCCCCGAGTTTTCTAAGCTGGTTACCTAAAAAATACCAAAAATCACTAAACACTTAAGTAAGTAGTTCTGATTTGATGTTTGAAATATCCCTTATTTCTCTTGGCCTGTACATCTAAAATAGTTTAGTGGGAAACAAACTCACTAGATAATTTAGAAAACTGTTATGCAATGGTTACAGCGCTGGAACCTGAGTCAACTCTCATTTTGATCCATGATAAAATCATCACCATCTTTGCTAGGAAATAAATCTGGGCAAAAATATTTCACAGACAGAAAGTTCACCAAAACCCACAGGTTTGGAGAAAATGGAAGTATGACTTGGGAGAAATTAAACTGATCATATATTTGCTTGCAATTCATGAAATACTTTGAAAAAAGGGAAGGGGATTTTAGAAAAGTTTCATGATTTTAATCTTTAAAAAGTCACAATGTTTTATACTTATATTTGAAAGAAACATTTCAACCTATTATTACAAAACAGTCTCAGTTTGCAGTCTATCTACAGTTTTAAAATACATAAAACCAGACTTAAAGATTAAGAGGAAGAAAAAGTTTCACTTTGTTTGAATGTATGTAAATATCAGTTCACAATGAAAATTTGTATTCTAGTCCACTGAGATTATCTGAAATTGTTTTGGCTTACAGCTGAGTTATAACGTCCACATTCTTTGGGCTTTCGGATATTTTTTGGTGATATTTTAAGAACACTAATTTTTGCCTTCTGGATTTATTCCTTTGCTTAAAAAAATATTCCTAAGTGATGGAACAACTTTCCTGTTAAATAATGCATTGTATAAATGCAAAAGTATGGACAAATGTGACATTGAAAATAGGTATCACTGATGACTAGTACCCAAATATTAAGAAAATAATATGTTTATTATAAAATCTAATTTTAAATTATTTCTTTCAAGGTATACTACTCCAGATAGAATTATTGCTTTTGTTTTTATATTGATCCATTAATAGCACAGCCTAGCCTAACATATCCACCCACAAAGCCTTCTGCAATGGGAAACCTTTTATTGTTTCTTTTATCCTTTTTCCTCCTACAAACAGAGTTCACATTGTGCAACAACTTACCAAGGCACTTCTAAGTTTGTTGGGAATACCAAAAAGTTTGTGTTTTACTAAGTAAAGTGTTTAAATGTTCAGCTGAAGAACAATATATTTGTGTGCATGCAAAAGTTATCTGTTTTTTCTGTTTTTAAAATGGGAATAGGGTTACTGACCTTTCACATAAAAAGAAATTTCACTAGGTAGTGGCACTGGAGCATCAGCACTGGGTCTGCCCCCTCCAGCCTTTCTTATTTTTTAAACCTCAGGTTGACTGACTATCAGCTACCTCAGGCACATATTTATATATATATATATATACACACACACATATATATACACCTTCCAAATATTTCTTTCAAGCTATAGAAAAAGAACTGTTCATTTTGTCAGAAGAGAAGGAGACATATGATTCTTTAGCTGCTAAGCTTTTGCTCCCTAATAGGTCAAAACACAAAGTGTGACTCCCACCTACCTTTGCCCAAACACAAATAATTAAAAAAAAGGATGTATGTTCCTTTCCTCCAAATTTTCTGCAAACTGACTTGTAAAATTATATGCTTTTTATTTGTAAACATCTGTCACTTTTCTTCATTATATTTTCCTCTTTTTTAGTTTATTTAGCATCTGCATAAAAAAATACCTGTTTCACCCAAGGCTTTAGAGCTTTTACACACAAAGCATCTAAGCCGATGCATCTCTGTCAACGCACAAAAATTCCCCAGGGTACATGAGCTAATGACTCTTACTGCCATGCTTCCTCAACAAATATCAATTCCTGTAGTGCCTTTCCCTATTCTGTAGTTCACAAAAGGAGCTCGGTCTTGGATCGTGCTCTGCTCCGAAAACTAAAAATTATAGAAAAAATAGTTCAAAGCATAAAAATACATTTTGAAGTTCATGACAGAAAACTCCATGAGATTTTTATACCCCGTATTATTCTTCTACCACTGGGAAACCAGGCTCAGCACCCCAGTTGACCACAGAGACATAGAAAGAGCAAACAAGTGCCACAAGTTTTAATTGAAAAGCTCTCATTTTACACAACACCTGACCATCAGGAGGTCATCAAAGAACTATGCAGAATATTGGATCCATGGTCCAGTCAAGATATAGAAAGCAGGAGGGTCTTGACGTAGGAAGAAAATACAAAGAATTAGCATAAGAGGGGAGGGAAAAACTTTTAAGCTGTCCTCAAGAATCTCAGTTTTCATCAGAGAAGAAAAACTAGTTAGATTTTGGAAAACCTTGTCTAAGGAAACTGAACTGTTATCTGTGATGCAGAAGTGCTCTCATGTCCCCAAAGACCTTGAAATGTTTATCTTTGCAATAGGCTGCCCCATGCATCTTTGAAAACATTAACTGTTTATTCAAGGCATGAAAGAAAGGAAAAGATGAATTATATCAGAGCACTAGGCTTGAGAAAGGTTAGAAGAAAATGACAAGAGGGTTAGGCAAGCAGGGAGAGAAGATGTTATCAACACGAAATGAGTTTGGAAGGGAAGTCACAAACGAAGCAATTTTTTTTCAGTTCAGAAGTTTGGGAAGCATTACCTAGGAATAGCTGAGCTCTGTGTGTACACATACGTGTGTACTCCACCATATATGTGGAAGATGCTGTGTATGGCTTGATGATGCCAAGCACACTCCAGAAAATGCAATTCACTGGGGAAACTTCTCCCCGAGCTGATGACCAATCCATATAGTAAAAATTACTAAGATTTTTACCACACTTTTGACAAAGATATAAACTGAAGACAGCCTAATGCTCGCCTTACAAAGAACAATGAAGTGAGGCTTGTTACTAACTCCGGACAGGGAGCAGAAAGTAGCAGCCACCCTAGAGAAGGGCCAAGGCTACCCTTCCCAGGCAGTCAGAGGCCCCTGCTCTGCTTGGCCAAATTAGGGTACACCCTTTTAGAGCGTTATGGCCTTTGCCTCAGAGGCAGAGATAAAAAGTTAAAGCAGTAGCTAGGATTTTATGCAGTATGTGATGTGAACTCCCATAGTTTCAAAGTGGGAGATTCCCAGTGAGGTTTTGAACAGGAAATGGGTGTACATTTTTAATTCAAGTCACTGCAGTGATTCAGACAAACCACTTAAGCCAAGGGTTGCAAGCCTGTTCTTAGTCTACAGCAACCAACTTCACTGTGAAACATTTCTTAGATCTGGTACTATAACTGGTAACTTTTCTTCAGATGAAAACATTTATTTTCTAGCATTTGTACTTTTACAACACTTTATGCTTGCAAAAAATTACTGATGGGGTTTTTTTGCTCTTCTGGTAACACTGATCAAAGCTCTTTCCCTCTGTGACCCTCAGAGACTTTTAGTCCCCACAGTCAGCTCTGTTTTCTACCTTGCTTTCTCCTTTAATCGTACCTGGAGTCACTCAAAATGGTGCAGTGTTTACAATAATATGCTGAAGCTTTTCAAGTCCATCTGATGAAACATTATTAATAATTCATAATGATATAATAAATCATTTACGTTTCTGCAGAAGGATTTATCACACTCTCTTGCCTAAATCTCTTCTCTTTTGAGATCCTATTTGTCATACACAAATACCACTGGCAGAACTCAATTGGAAAACATGTTTCTGCCAGTCAGACCTTAGGAGGTGTGAGCGCTCCCTGATGACAGGATCGTTTTTGTAGGGTAAATTCTGCACAACTGCAAAACTTCTTGAGGAATATTTCCTGAAGTTAAAAACCCTAACAAAGATTGAATGTGAAGTAACAGAAATACATGGGAATAAAATGGTCTTCTAATTATGCGTGGGGGGCATACGCAGAGGACATAAACTGAGCATCAGTAACAATTAGAAATTTATGCCCTTTTGAAAACATTGCAGTTAGGTATAAAGAAGCTTTCATTACTTCCTATCAAGAACTGAGGATTGGCCTCATTCTTTTCAGTGTTTTAGATGGAGAAGGGGTTTATTGCTAAAGAACTTTTCAACCATTATTAGAATACAAGAACCTAGACCACCTCTTCAAAAACAGTATTTTAATTGTACAACACCCCTTTTTGTGAGACACAAAGACTTCTATACAGAAGTCCCGAGCAACTACACCTCTTACCTGCCTTCATGTGGGGTTCTGACTCTTTGCTTCTGCTGGCAAGACCCTCAAGGATTTTACTTTATGCTTTCTATTAAACACAGACCATAGAAAATGGGGTTCATGGTCAAGCAATGCTTTTTTCTTTCCACCCTCTTAATATTTTTAATCAGTCCCCAGTACTGCCATAACAGTGACTGCTTTGACCTTGACCCACACTTTAATCTTGTGAGCACAACACAGATTCCTGTTAAGTCAACAGCAGCTGCTTAACTGGCAGCAGCATTTGAGCCAATTACTGCACTGTGAAAGGGGACAGAAAACTCCCATGGCTGTTCAACTAAAATAGAAACACCAAAATTCTCTCACCAGTCCTCCTCAGCTGAATGGAATTCAGCAAGTAAGACCTTAGTTCAAATCACTGTTTTCTTTAAGCTGTTAGCCAGAGCTCAGTTGTTATTATTACTATTCTGCAAGACCATGGTTTCTTTAAAAGAATGCTTGTTACTTCACCTCCACTTTTGTAAGCTCATATTCTTCAATCTCAGTTTGTCTCTGAGGCCTATCTTTCCTATTGTGGGGAAAAATGAATAGCTGTCTGCATTTTGCCAGGACACAGTGGCTATTTCCCCCCAGTAAACTCACAGTAAATTGGGTATTCCTGTCTTCCCTACAGAAGTGACAGCAAAGTGTATACTGAAAGTCCACTGGAATCTTCAGACTCAGTATTTGAAGGTTGAAGGTCTTTCTTGGGGATGGTCTGAACTAACATCTGAAGAAATTTTTCTTCACTTTGTTCTCACACTAGGTGATGTTATCTGACTCTTTGGTGCCACGTCTTTCCTCTGTGAGCCTCCTTTCATTTAGCAGCATGCTCACAGGAACTTAACCAGCTCCATAAAAAGAGTTGCGCGCTGGAAAACAGCTCTGGCAGGTAAGAGGAATGAAGGACTGAAAATTTCAACAAATCTCCAGGAGGTGCAATAACACTGAATGCTCAGCACATTGTCATCTTGCCTGTCATTCCTAGGTCAGTAATAGAAATCAATTTCTATATGAAACCATCAGAACCTGGAGTGCTAGAATATTGCTGCAGGTGTCGGATGTCCTTTTTTTTTTTTGAAAGACCTCTCATAACAATTTTTAACAATCAGGGGAGTTCTCAGTTCTGCACATAAGGTATGACTTTTTTTCGTGCACAATATGAGAATTCAATTACTGTGGGACCTATTCAAAGAACAGAACTTGAAAGCTTCAGCATAAATTCAAGTGGTGTTCAAGATGGATAATACACTTCAGTCGCTAACATCTGCATATCCAAAATACTGTACTATCCAACAGAGCAATCAAGCCCTTCTGCATGAACTCAGCAGGGCTGCTCTCCCGTCTGCTGGCTAAAAGGTCAGATGTTAAACTGATTTCATAATATTACAGGAAAGCTTAGAAACTAGCAGAAGAAAATAAGCCTTATGCAGACTATAGCAAGGCTAGAATAGTACATCATTTGAAAAGAATTAGTGACAACCACATTAAGGTAATAAAATATAGTAAACACTTTTGCTGGCTTTTACACTATTGACGAGTAAAACTATACTGAGTCCATTATTTCAGTTTATAGAATATACAAAAGTATGTCTGCATTTTACCCTAGTCTCCTATCTTGCAAACATAAATGGAAAGTGCTGATAGTGATGGATTTTTACTACATATTTATCTCAATGAACTGAGAAATATGAAAAAAATACCATTTTTGGCTGATGCACAATCTTGTTTCCCCCTGCCTCTAATGCAAAAATGAAAAAGCTGAAGCACTTAAACACCTTAAGGATATATATTGAAATCCCAGAAGTACTTTGGCCATTCTGCACTGCTACGGAGGTTAGCATTGAATTGCCTTTTGATTTTAAGCCAATTAACCCAACCATACATGAAGAATGAAGTCTTAGAAAGATAACGTGGTCCATTTTAAAGAGCTGTAAAAACACAACATCATCCCTGAGACAGATTTAGCTACATTCTTGTGAATACATCACAACAGCAACTGGAAATCATTTGGTTCTATCCTGTGAACATGTAATACAGAACTAAAGATGATTTAGCCCCATCCCAACAGTGGCAAACTGACTCCGAAATAAATCATAGCTCAGTTTGTGCTTCCCAAAAGTCACTTTTCGATGGGTAGCCTGTTTAAGTGTCCACGGATGCCATAGTATGTTTTACTCCAGGTTTACATCTTAAATATCACCTCTTCACCCACATGCCTACAGTCTCATTCAAGCTACCCATGATTATGTATTTTACCCTTCATCAACCCTACAAAGCTAAGGCATCCCTCACTGTTTACAAAAAGCTGTTTAAATACTATTCATACAGACATTAAAGCTTTACCTGGGACTGCTAGATTCACTGCCTATATTGTCTGCATATGCAGAAATGAGAGTTCACTGTCAAGTTTTCAATCCCAAGCACTGCAGAAGGGTAACAGAATACAGGTGGCTGACCCAGCTTACCATGAAATAATCCTATGGAGCCATCTTTAAAAAATTAAATACCACCAAAGCCAACTGAGGGTTCTATGTACTTAAAAATATTAGTCATGATTTTAAGGCTGTCACATTTTTAGTTCATTTTTAATGAATAATGACATCTCTCTGCCCTCCCCCACCACAGCAAATCTTGAATTAAATACAAGGATAAGGAAAAGGCAAAAGTGTATGAATAAGGCAGCCAGAGCAAAAGCCTATCCATTATGTCCTATATCTATGGACATAGTCTTTCTTTTGGTAAGTATGACATATGATGAAGGAAATATACCCAGCTTGATCAGAGGTATGGATTCAGAAAAAGAATACCATGTTAATGCTGAAACCGAGACTTTTTTTTTTTAATATTTTTTTTCCAGTAACAGTATTTTTTTGAAGTAGAAAGGATAACAGGATTGATCAAAGTAATAGACGGTTATACCAAAGTTCCTTCATATCTGTTAGCAACACCTTATATTTGTAATGGTTCAAAAGGAATTAATGGATGTTTTCGATATCCTAGACCTCTAAGCATGATTTTCCTTTAAGTGTTCTGCTTTTGAGCAAGTGAGAAGTACTGTGAGTTCAGTTCTGATGTATTTGCTTCCCAAATATACAGAAAAATAGAAAGTAAATTAAGTCTAAGGAAAACTCAGTCGTCGCTGTATGCTCTTCCCCATATTTTGTTTAGTTACATATATTCATTCTGTAATCAGTGAAAACAGAGAGGTTAAGTAGAACAACATTTGTTTTGCAGTATTGCCTGTTTCATGCTTGGGAGGATCGCAAATGTTTTAGAAGGAAAAAAAAGCTACTAGTCTACAGTTAGAATTGTATCTTCTTAGAATTATGCAGGGGTGGTTATGTTCTCAGGTGTCATTTATGTACAAAAGTGTTTGCTGGACCACAGAGTAATCTCATAGATCAAACTTAATTTTGGACTTCTGAGGTATTCCTCATCAGAACTGCTCTGCAGAAGGTTCTGATTAAGCACACCCCCTGTTCACCTCCCCCAGGGGTCAGGCACATGCAGAATGGCCCCCTTTCCTCCTCCAGGACCAGCCAAACCACAGAGCACATACTGAAAACACTCTTAATGGCAAGCTTCTGTCAGCCATCCTAACTGCTGCAAACAAACAGTCATCAATTGCAAGATCTTTAATGTTTTCTGCATGTCAAGATGCAGTTACATCATAACTTTTTCACTGTTGCTATTAATTTTATTTTACCTCAGCTGCTCTTCTTTCCACTACAAATACTACAAAAAATAACATCAAGAAATATATATATGTGAATCTACTAGAGCGGAATCATATAGTCACCAAACAGTATTTGTCCAGATTATTGTTCCATTGAATACCTTTGCATGAATAAATATATTTTCCAGCCTAACCCAATGTAATGCATTGAATAGCTCAATCACCGAAAGCTGTTCAGATAACGATTACTACTATTTCTTATTCTAATTTGTCAAAGTGAGGGTTAGCAGATACTGTAATAGGCAACAACAGTTGTTACTATTTACAGGACTGTAAACTCAAATGGATTGCACTAAATGTTTCTTTTTATTATATATTGCTACTGATATTTTCTCACTTGAAAATCCAGTAGCAGAATTCCTCTGGTGTGAATGAAAACAGTACTGGTCCCACTCATTTAGCACACTGTATATCTAGACATACTAACAAAACCCAGTACACAATATTGATGGACTTAGTCATTTTAGTGCTGTAGTGCTCGTTTATGACAAAACCAGTGGAGGGTAGCTAGCGTACAAAGGCATTTATTTATTTGCAAACTTCAAGGAGCAGTGAAATATAATAGTGACCTCAGTTGCATTGACACTCTCCAGTACAAAAATTTCTAAAAATGAGTTTTCAAAACCCAGAGTGGTTTTATTTTGCACGTGTCATTACTTCAAGATGAAAAGAGTTGTGGTTTCTGCAGCTTTCAAGCTTTATTTACCTACAAAGTTAAAAAGAAAATTTGCTAATTGCATGCAAAAAAAAAAGCCGTGAATTAAGCTTTGTTGTTTGTTTTGATCTAAAGCATTCTGTATTGTCAAAAGGAAGAGGACTTAGCAGGAAAAATTATAAATAATGCATAGTAACTTCAGAGAAGTAAGAATAGATATCATCTCAATCTCTGATATAATCATCCTCTGATACACATATAAGAAACAATGCCATCATAATGCAAATTTCCTTGCTTCCCATCTCAGAGATGGCAGCAGAACTTCAAAAGGTTTGGCTAGGTTTCTGCCTTTGTTCTTAATGTAAAACTCTCTACTAATATTTATTCTAATCAAAGCCAACAGATTAATACTATCCAGTCTTTTTTTTTAAAAAAGTAGTATTTCTAGTACTTCTCTTTTCAGCTTGGAATTATTGAAAAAATACCCTTTATTTAGTACATACAGTTATGTCAATAATTGATTTTTCAGTTTGCTAGCTTAGCAAATCAAGTCACACCTTCTGGTCAACTGGAATTGGGAATGTTTTTCCCTCCCAGTACTTGTACCTCTCTCCCTCCCCCCAAGTATTTTTAGCTAAATTAAATAATTTACATTGCTTTGCTTTATAATTTGTATGAGGTCAAAGCAATTTTTTTCTCAAATTCCAGTAATGAAAAAATTTACTTCATTTTTTAACATGAAATTCTTCATTTTCCTAGACATTTTTTATCTTTTTCTTTGTTCTCCCTCTTTCCTTTTTGACAACTTTTGTGTGTCTGTGTGTGTGATGGAAATGGCTACTAAACTCAGCATAATTTGCAGAGAGTTTCATATAATCTAAAAGTTATAAATAATTTACCAGAAAAAAAAGCTTTATGAAGTTCTTTCACAGCCTTTTAATTACAACTGGGCAAAACAGAAGAGAGGTGAGAAAACTGAAACATGATTATTTTATAAACAAAATAACAACTGTGCTCAATTTCTAATGAAGAGATTTCATTCATTTTCCAATTCATTTGGGTCCTCTCATCTTTGAAAAGCATGTCACCCTAAATGCAGTAAATGTTTCTTTCCGGAAAAATGACCTTTATGCTTGCACACACAATTTGCATAGTAACAGTAGGTTATGTATATTATTTACTGATCCCTTGGCAGCCTAAGGACTGCCAGTGGACCGTCTGCAGTTCACCATAAATTAAAAGCAATCCTTGGGGTTCATATCATTAAAGGTATAGACTCTGAACAGAGACACTTTTTGGACAGAGAGTAGACCATATATGTTACCCATTCAGACTTATACAGGATATGAGATCTGGGGTATCATGATGCTCTTACTGACCTGCTGTAGAGATATTGGATGAAGTATTTGTTGGAAATATTTTTACTTTCTCCTGTTTGAAAAATGCCACTAGCCTTTCAACAGAGCACTGGAGTGCAAGAGGAAGTCTGGGCAGCATGGCATGCTATGGTCAAGGGAAGTGTCCCATTAAGCAATTATATTAATTGTAAATCACCTCTAAGAGGCATACGCTTGCACAGCAGATGATGTTCTTCTCAGGCAAGATGGTACAGCCAGAAGAAAAGGTTGTTCCTTCCAAAACTCCTACTGGATAGGCTTATCAAATTCAGGTGTTATCTCTTCATGAGAATATTTCTATCAAGTAGTTTAATTTTAAATTACTTATACCTTGGAGGCTGTCAATTAACATCACAAGGGCTCACATTCAAGAACATACATGTATGGTACCATAGTTTTAAGACAGGGTTTATTGCAACAAAAGAAGACTCAGATTAACTGTTGATATTACACAGCATTATTGACATAATGTTGTGATGTTTTTGTTTGACTCAGTAACAGATGGCTCCGTATATTCACTTGAAGAAATATATCCAGTCTATCTAAATTCCCAGCATGCACGCCTATTTTTCAGTTGTGACAAAGACCTGGGGTGTCTTTTCCAAAGGTGCCAAACTAATTTGGAAATTAAGGAGTTCAAAAGACAGTCAGTTAAATGAACTCTCAGACTGACCTGTGGGCCTATTCAAACCCAGTTTACTTAAGGGTGCTGGCATCCTCGGGCCCAGCTGGTTGCCTAGTGTAGGTGTTTGGGTTTGCAAACTAGGCCCTGGATATAATTCAATACCTTGCAATTCACAAATGATAGATGAGCTTGGTTTTCTAGCTGAAAAGCTGAGAGAGTGACATTCATAAAAATAAACAAGCATTTGTTACTTAGAGAACATGTCCTGGAATATATTTCTGAGCGTTGTCAGAGAGACAAGGAGGCTGATAATGAGGATGATTTGTTTGCCATTAATCATCATAAACACCAGAAAAGATAAAAGTTTAAAAATAAATGAAAAAGCTGATAATGTGGGACTGTTTTCTGTAGTCTACTCTCTGCTTTAAGAAGTTGTTTTATTTTTAAGAATTCACTTAGCTATGGGTGATAGTGACAGAAAGTGTGTATAAAATCTTGATCACTTGTAAAAGGAGCCCATCTTGGTACTTTGAGAGTTTTTCAAGCTGGAAACAGAAAAAGGCATATTTTATGGTAAGTATGGCCTGGCAACGAACTTGATCTTTCCCAATTCATGGCTTTAGCATAAAAGTAGAACTGGACACAGGGGTATGTACTTACACTCATGCACACACACCCCCAGCAGACCTGGAGGAAGATATTCTCTGTCCCTGGCACAACAGTAGCAGAATTATGAGAAGGTTTTTTAGAGGAGTTGAAATTTCAGTTCCTTGCTTTTAAGGGATATTGGGAAGCCCCTTCGGCCCCATGGTGTTGCTGCAGGCTGTGGGCAAGCAGGTAGACATGAAGGATGGGGAATCTTAAGCCTTTCTCTGTGTCCAAGCCACTGGGCAATGAAGCTGAGTGGGCAAAGGACCAGCTTCCTTTATGATAAATAAAGTAAGCAGAGGTCAACAGTAAACTGGCACTGGCACAGCTTAATTTATAGCTTAGTAGTATCTATGCTATTAATGCCAATCATAAGGGCACACAAAACGGTGCAGTCTCCATGTCCATTTTCCCAACCCCACAACTACTCCAAAATTCAGCAGCAGGGTCTTTTCTTTCTGCATGGAGATTTCTTTTAGTGCCACACAAATTTAGCTTGCTGCTTTGTCATCCACTGCAACATGATTCTCAAAAAATCAGCAAGAACTCTATCACGATTCTACACAGAAAAAACATTATTTCATATCTGCAAAGTCATATTTGAAAAATAGTCAGCTCTCCTGTCTCTCACAGCTCAGCAAATGGCTGACTTGCACATCAGTTCTTGCAAGCAATATAAAAATAGACCCTGCCACGACAGAGCAATGCTGTATGCATTCTGCGGAGCTCTTAAATATGTTTACATTGATACGGTCAGAGTTCATATATAACTAAACATGGGTCATATTCCTGAACATATTCTTCTTCAAAGATTGTTTTGTTTCTCTAAATTTGTCTGCTATAGACAAGATAAACCTTGGAGCTTTCACTTTTTAATTTCATTACTATAGACAGTACATCAGAATCACGTTTCCACAAGCACTGCTGGTCATGAACCTATGAACAGCTACCACAAGAACACTGTCCATTTTTGTACATTTTAACCACAAATCTACGGATGGAACTACCTAATTGAGGGATGCCAGTATGAGCAATAACTAGAAGTACCTGCCATGCCAGAGTAGCTCATCTCCAGTTAAAATACCACCAAATATAGGACCTAATACTCAAATAAAGGAAAAATGTGTTCCTCCTATAATGTAATTTCATGCTATGTCATCATTTTCAGGAAGCACAAGGTATAAATTCAGTCATCTTCAGCTGGGAAGATGGCTGAGGGGATACCAGAGTAATGTTCAAAAATATGATGCAAGTTCAGAGTGAAATACCACCAAATATTCTTTAAAGAAAGCAGTTCCTGCTGGTGTTCCAGTGATGCTGATGAGAGCTAATACAAGAGAACTGATCGTGAATTATTCAAAAGAACTGAAAGTTGTAAAGAATATTGCATAGGTGATTAAAATAAAAACCAGAAAGCTATGGCTGCAAACACATGGAAAAGCTAAAACACTGGTTCAACCTACATGTGAGAATACCGAGTGCAGTGGCTGATCTCTCATGAAAATGTTGCAAATCATATACAAATGAGTATGAATATTTATCAAATGTTTTAATTAAAATTATCAAGCTGTTAGATTATGTTCCAAAAAAAATCAAAAGAGACAACAACCATGAAGCAGAAACAGTGTAGCAGAACAAAAACTCAGCTGGAACCCCCATCAGCAGCCAAGGAAAAAAAAAGTCATGTGAGCATCCCACAGCCTTAATTCAATAATACTCAGAAAGCCTGCACATCCCAAAGGGTGCATGTTGCTTGAAAATGGAATTCATTAATACTCAAGCTCAAAAATCAATACAGGAAACCCACTGGACCAAAAAGCATATGCCATGAGTCAAATTATCATCATTACAGATTAACTGTTTTCATATTTTCGCTTTCTTTTGTCAAACACAAATAAGCTATCTTAAGACAAACAGCTTTTGTTCTTGGGGAGCTGTCATGGTTTAGCCCCAGCCAGCAACTAAGCACCACGCAGCTGCTTGCTCACTCCCCCTGCCCCGACAGGTTGGGGGAGAGAATCGGAGGAGTAACAGTGATAAAACTCCTGGGTTGAGATAAGAACAGTTTAATAATTGAAATAAAGTAAAATAGTAATGATAATCATAATAATATAATAATAATAACAATAATATACAAAGCAAGTGATGCACAATGCAATTGCTCACCACCCGCTGACCGATACCCAGACAGTTCCCGAGCAGCGATCGCTGCTCCCCGGCCAACCCCCCCCAGTTTCTATACTGAGCATGACGTCATATGGTATGGAATAGCCCTTTGGTCAGTTTGGATCAACTATTCTGGCTGTGCCCCCTCCCAGTTTCTTGTGCACCTGGCAGAGCATGGGAAGCTGAAAAGTCCTTGACTAGCATAAGCAGTACTTAGCAACAACTAAACCATCAATGTGTTATCAACATTCTTCTCCTACTAAATCCAAACCACGGCACTATGCCTGCTACTAGGGAGAAAATTAACTCTATCCCAGCCGAAACCAGGACAGGAGCTCAACATTAAATTAGATATAATAAGACATAAAGCAGATCAAAAACCACCTTGCACCCTGATGCTTCAAGGTACTAAACTCTTTCTGCTAGTCAGCTGGAATAGAGAAGAGCCACCTTCTTGTACAGCATAACCCTCCTTGCTCTAGTTGACAGTTTGGCACCATACCTCCCTTCCAGAGGAAGGACATTACCAAGCCACGTTTGCTTGCAGTATTAATGCCACCCCACGCAGTCATCCGTGCTTACTG
Source organism: Pelecanus crispus (assembly GCF_030463565.1). NCBI lineage: Eukaryota > Metazoa > Chordata > Aves > Pelecaniformes > Pelecanidae > Pelecanus > Pelecanus crispus. Next base: position 27,027,792 of record NC_134645.1, on the reverse strand, counting down.
CAGGGAGGTTGGGCTCGATGATCTTTCAAGGTCCCTTCCAACCCAAAGCATTCTGTGATTCTATGATTCTACGATCAAACAAAGCCAAAAGGAAAACCAAACATGGGTTACAATTTCTGCAGCACAGAACAATCCCATAAAATAAATGATTGAACAGAAGCCATTTAGGACAAATGAATTATTTTCTTGCACGTTCCCCTGTTATTGTGGCAGTGGAAAACCTCCAGAAGCGGGGCTATGTGTTTAGTGCCAATCCTTTCACTTAAGAAACTATATTTACCCTCCAACTTAGATGAAAAACTATTCTAAATACAGTATTTGCTCACAAGATTATGACAGCTCCCTTTTGTCAAGCATGCTACAAACACAATTGCTACAGAGGATACATTAGACTGCAAAAAGACCTTAATTCAGAGATTTCATACGTAAAGTTTTCACTCTAGACAGATATGAATTACAATTCATATTTGAAAAGCATTTAAAATTATAAATTATATCAAGTAATACAAATAGAAAATCTTATATTGAGATAAATAACAAATTGACAAATCGGCCTATGGTAAAATGTATTAGGCAAAACAGCATTATTCCATTCTGCTAACATTGGCCTTAGGAAATGCTCGCTTAATGGTGAATACAGGGTACGCAGCACCAACCCATTGTTTTTAACGGAAGTTGCAAATTCTCAGCACTTCCAACACAGCCTCAGCTCTGTGTTATAATCTTAGTACTGGGAGGAATGCTTAAATGTTCTCTTCTATTACTGTAAACAGAAGGATTTCCTGATGAGTTCAGGTTGATGGGCAGTCTGTTTGCAAATGTGTCCTGCCTAAATTATAGATGCAGAAGCCACAATTAATCAGCTTCTATAGTTCTCATTAAAAAGTAACTGCACTGCGAGGTAAAAATAAATTTGCAGACAGCTACCTACTGCATTTGCCTTACATTTTATTTCAGAGGCAAAAAAATGGCATCATTATTAAAGAGAGTCTCCATGTGGAAAAGATCCTTAGAATAAGAAACTGCATCAGAAATGAAAATGTAGGAAGCTCCCCATTTGCAGTTTCATTTCATTTCCTCTCCAACTGCTATGGATAACCTACTATTGTGTTTTGTTTGTTTTGTTTATATCTTAGAATAAATACAGTTCCAGATTCATAAACAGAATTCACAGATCATTTAAGGCTGAATCTATAATAAGCCTGACTCTGTAATAAGTCCCAACATCTTTAATTTGCTTCCTTCTTCCTCTGGGTTCTGCAAAGCTTTTCATTTTGCAACTATTGTCCTTTAGATTGCATTCCAGCCTAAGCATTTTATTTGCCATTTGATTATCTTGCTGCATTTGCCATGACCACAAATACTGAAATCCTGACTCATAAACCCCAAGGCTTTCAAGAGACTGGACAGCTAATATCTGACAACAAAGTTCACTTTCCTCCATAGCAGCTAATATGTTCTAGTCCTAAACCCTAAGGGGCTACAGCTATAGACTACCAATTTATAACATGCATCCTATGTGAATTTTCAAAAACAGGAGAGTAAGAGTCAGCTATCTTTTTCCTCTTTAAAAAAAAAATCTAAAATTACGTCTCAAAATCTGGACAGACCTGCGTAATACAAGAGCAAAGTGAGCATTAATGACTCCAAAGCATTTTTTCTCTTGTTGTTGCCAGTAATACTCGGCATAAATGTATGAGTTTTAAGCAAATCATCTTGATAATAACCCATTAAAATGGCTTGCAACACCTCTTAGTTGACTGGAGAGGAGTCTTTTTGTCTGTTGTTTCTTTACTCATTGCATTATCTCAAAAAGTACCTATATAGGCTTTTAGAGAGTTCAAAGACCAGTACCATTAAACTCACAGATTATCATAAAAGTTTTTGCCAATATCAAGTTTATTAGTGAAACCATCTCTGATTCATTGTTAGTGTCCTGGGCTTTAACAAACAATACCTCCCATCTCCCTCCAAGTGTTTTAAAAGAAAGCCAGCATCATTATGTCTAATTTGCACGTAAAAACCCAGAGGAAGCAGCTTCTGTCAGATCACCCAAAGGCCAGCAATAGAGACAGGAATAGCATCCAGGCTCCTGAGCCTTGGGCCAGCATTTTAGCCAGCAGGCCATACCTACAGAGCTACAGTCACACACCTTTGCAGCAAAATTCACATTTGCCAGAGAAGTCCCATCACAGTCCAGGGGACAGCTCATGTATTTTACATGTAAATGGGTTCCTATAACACCTCATAGACTTAGTACCTCTTCTACAGAGAAGCAAAGGTAGAATAGAGTGTTAATAAAACAGCATTTTTTGGTACTGTAAGTCTAGAACAAAACAGTATTTTGCTAAGAGCTACCACCACTGCCATTTAGTAAAATGCTAACCATGTATTAGAACATTTGCTTCATTATCATTGATTTTATTTCCTTTCATTCCTAACTTCATTTTGATGACTGCCTCATAATAGCTAGATAAGGAAAGAAACATCTCTGTTTATCAAGCAAACCCTTATGTGGCTTTTTGCTCCATCGTTATGAAATTAAAGCCAGGGAGTGAATGCTATGGGCAAACTGGTAAAATGTGTTTATTTCCCCTGGGAAAAGATGTCAGCAGAAAAGTGAACAACTATATGCACACATATTAGAAAGCATTAATACGGCTTGCAACTCTAGAGCGGTTTAAAAATGGCCTTTGGTGTTCACAGGCTATTTGCATCTGAACATACATCTATCTGGATATACGCATATTTTTCTCTTTCCTAATGATAACAATAAAACTGTATGTATGAAGGAAATGTATTTTTATAAACAGATTACAAGGCTGTCCACTGCATTTCTATACAATTTAAAATGAAATTGCTGTATGAAGAGAAGATGATGCAATAATTTCCTGAATTTGAAATTCCTACATAGGTCACGACAAGGGATTTTTCTCTGGCAAAGCTTTCGTCCATCAGCCCCAACACTGCAGGAGAAGGAACAAGGTGACCGAGACTGTGGTTTAATCAGGTCCTAAACCCACTCACTCAAAATGCAGGGAGCAAGCTGGCAATAACTCATCTGTTACTGGTCGCTCTTCATCTTCCAATAGGTAAAAGGAGCAGCTGAAGAGGAAAGCCCTCAAAGCTACCCCAAAAGCGGCGTACAAGGCTGGCAGTGGGGAAAGCAGTCCTGCTCTCACCTCGTGCAGGAAAGCAGCCCTTTCTTCCTTAGCACAGCAGCCTCCTGCTCCAAAGAGGGGTGCAAAGAAGCCCTTGGGCATGGAGTGCACTGCAAGCACATCACCTCCTCTCCCAGACGGCCTCCACAACCACCAGTCCCCGGAGGGGAGCGGAATATGGACACAAGAAAATTAAAAGAGCTTGAGATTTTAACAAAGGTCCTATACTGTGAGGGCAACGTGGTGGTGGGGAGGATGTTTTTATAACCTCTGACCACTGCTGACAACCATCCAAGATGTGCCACTTCACACTAACAGCCTCTATGAAGTCAAAGCAGTACTTGTTTTAATGCTAATTGAACAGCAAATGTAAGATAAAACAGCAGAGTAATGAATTCAATATAAGCAACTGGAAGGAAGAAAGAAAATCTGCTGTTTGGCAGAAACGATCCGCTGAGCAAGTCTGGGAGTCACAAGGGACAATATAGAGCATCTACATGCCAGAGCAGGCGCCACCTTCCCAGGATTTTGAGCATCGCAGTTAGCTAACGATGAGAGAATTACATCAGGCCCTATAACACAGCATAGTAAATCATCATGCAGGAGCCAAGCAGTGAGTTAATAAAAGTCAGGTGGCCGTAAATCTGCAAAGAATGAATTCCACAGAAACCTTTCCATTCCTGATGGTCGCACACTTGGTCACAATCCCACCTCTGAGTCTGTTCCCAGGCATGCCACGTTCTGGGCTTGCATCACTGCATGCACCTATATATATACGCACACACACACAGAGGTAACACCCCCGCTACGGTTAACCGTACTGAAATTCCCAGAACTAACTGCACAGTTAGATTTTTATCGAAGCCGGCCCTTGATTTGGACTGTCAAACAGATATTGGCAGCTGAGGTTTGGAAGGATTTCCTGTGGTAATTTCCAGGCAAGCAAAAAAGATGTTAATTAGATAGTATCATCACATATGATGAATAACACGAGATGTCAGAACCTTGCTCAGACAGAAAAAAAACCCCAGAATACAAAAACACACAAATTTTTTTTAATTAGGCCCACTCATAACATTAGTCCTAATGCTATAAAAGATCTTTGGTGCAGCAGCTATGTATTTCTACATGACAAATTCAATATTGCTAATACTGTGTCTCTTGCAACTTACTAAAAAAACCCCAACTTCTAAAACACCTCAATGCTTTCTGAATTAGCAACGCTCTAAAATGTGTTTGCAACTAAGTGCATATTCATGAGTTATTTTTAAGGCAGTATTTATGGGAAAATGAAAATAATCCCAGTTGCTGTCAGCATCAGTTTCTTCCGAACTGTTGACTAAGACATTTTCTGTGCTGAAGACGTTTAGAGACAGTGTAGTTCAAAGACGTAAGGCCTGCTCTGCTTTCCTTGCAGGCAGGCAGAACCTTCCCATTGATTTTAATGGGACTTGAATTTAGTCCACAGAGACACACAAAGTGAGGCTTTTTTAGCACTATTAGTTATAGCATCTGCCACTATATTTCCTATGAAAAGAAAGGCTATGCAATACCTTTGAGATATCAGAAACAAGCTGTTAATGTGTAAGCTTTCAATCTCTACTAGAATATTGTTTGCAATCTCAAAGTCAAAGCTGGTAACATATGCAAGGTGGAATTTAATGCCATGGTGCATATTGAAGACATTTAACACTAGATGTCAAAATAAGCATGTATCCCTTAAAACTCCTATTACAAATACATCCACTCAAAGTCAGATGCTGCAATATAATAGAAAAGTGTGCCTGGAATGTATTTAACCTCAGGAAGGCTAAACTAAAATGCGAGAATGCTGTTCTTTTCTCAGACTCAAGCTATATTTATCAGCTCGCTGGATTGGGGATAGAAGTGATGTAGTATTAAGTCAAAACAAAAAAATACCGCTGATATAGCACTGACAGTCTAATCACAACCCACAAAGGCAAAGGCTGAGCTCAGACTAAGCATCTACCATTTATTTGTCAGAGCTTTGCCCCACTAATTATTAACAGAATTTGTTCTAACCCATAGGCATGACATGTCTCTCTGAATATCACATTTACCCCAATATCTGCTTATAAAGCCTCTCAAAATACAGGTCTCTCTCATGTCTGACTTTTCACAAATTGCATTTGTTTTAGGATTAAAGCAGGGAATTATTCTGTCTTTGGATAAAAGGGTTTATTTGACACTTGTCTTCACTCACCATATCGCTCCGCAACATTTAGGCAGTAATGACTTACATTTATACAGTCTGCTCAAGTCCTATTAAGCTGCAGTTGAGCTGATTTTAACTCAAGTTGTGGAATACACAATAACAACGTTTAACTGTACGGCACATTAGTATGTGCTATCTAAATTACAAAATGCACAACATATCATTGTCTGTGACAGATATGGGCGTGCATAACCAAAACTTGATGGATGTGAATTTTGTCCCATTGCTCTACATTTTGGTGGTCTCAGCTTCTCTGAGATTGTAGAGCCACAGCTCAATTGCAACAGAATAAAGGGCAACTGTGGAAGCACAGAGATACCTCTTGTCCAGAAAGAGACAATCTCACAAGATATCAGTCTACTTCACAGAATCACAGAGTGGTTTGGGTTGGAAGGGATTTTTGAAGATCATCTAGTCTACTCCCCCTAAAATGCTTCCCTAGCTTCCAGAATTAGGATAAAGGCACAGTGGGGTTGTTTTCCCATTAAACAGTAACTGTTACATGTGGATACAGGGGAAGTCTAAGAAACACCTGCATATATGGATAATTCACCATGGGGTGAAGGCGCAGCTTGCCTAGCTGCCTCTGCCTTCCCCTGTAGCTTCCTACCTCCTCTCTCTACTGCCAGCAATGTTCAGACTTAGCTGTAATTTATATCAATCCAAAAGGGAAGTACAGTAAATAAGCTTTGCCAAGGGAAGAGAAGGATGTCAAGCTGCCTCATAAGAGATCATTATCTCGAGAAGATGAGAGCATTCACCTTACCATTACATTATTGACCAAGTTTCGTTTGCAAGCAAGTGCATTCTGGGCACTCTGCTTTGGTGTTGCTGTTGCTGTAGCCAATCCCTTTGTCATTTCCCACACACTCTAATTGCATATTCCTGCCTCTGAGTTATACTCTGAATTGAGGCAAACGTTTATATCACCTTTCATTTTAACATGATCTTGTCTATGTCAAACGCAATTCTCTCTTTGTTGCACGTGCTCTTACCATTCCCAAAGGACTTTTATAACATAACTAGGACTGCAAGACACAGGTAGCCAGAAAAAAAGGCCAACAGGGAGATTTTGAGTGCATAAGATAGTTTGTCTCAAGCTGGCTTTCAGTAAGAAACAGATGCCATTGTGCTGATGTTAACCCTCTCTCTTCTTTAAAATGAAGCCACTTTGGCTTCACCACCAGGAGCTGTTGCTACCTACAAAGGGCAGTATTTCTGAAATAAGGACCTTTGTATTTTTTGGCAGGAAGGTCTCCAAAGAATGTAGCAGAAAGACAAACTTTTGCCAGCCACGATCTCAGCAGACTGTGAAAACCATTCTCAGAAATGGGCTTTGGATAGTTCTACACTTTTAACTATGCACAGAAATGTGGAACTGCAATGATGAGAAACTGAAAACATAATTAATCTTAGGAAAAAAACAGAAATTAGTGCAGCAATACAGTAATCTGCTCATTCATTTCCATAGCTGCTACCCTAAAGAAGTATTTATATTAAGACATTCCTGTGTATTCCTACACAATCTTCTCTACAAATGGCTCTTAGATTTCAAAAGACAGCACTATTTAAATAAATCTGCCCTGTGTTTGGTTAGGATATCTTTATTTACAGTTTCTTCTCACTAGATGCTTAAATACACACATGCAGAATTGCTCACTCTCAGGATGTTTTCTGTGCAGTTATAGAAGAGCTACTGCCTAAAAAGTCAGTGGACTCAATATTCCTCTGCCTCTTACTTTTTGTGGTTGCCAGGACCAGATCCAGTGCCTAGCAAAGGTAATGGAAAGTTTCCCACTGTTTTCAGTGGGCTTTGGTTTGGGCTGCAATCCCTCTTTTAGAGAACATAAATCTCAGTTCAAATCAGACTGGCAGTACATAAACTGGAGAATGAAACTCCCCAGCCTTTAAAATCAGCTCTTATACACATGATATAGCTTTGGAAATACGTTTCCTCTGCTAGGAAGTCTGTGCTAGTCACACTAGTGCCTGTGAGTCATTCTGCCAAACTGACAGAGACAAGAATGCTTATTGGGGTGCAACAGGGAAGCAAAGCCAGTTACTCCATGAGAATATATCTTCTCAAGGCAGCTGGCAACCACCCCATTCCCCCTGCAAAAGTGAACACCAAGGCAGATGGAAAAGAGAGGCCTGCAAGATGCACAAGTAAATGGTTAACACACCAAATAACAGAAAAAAAAATGAAAGGCAGAAGACGGAGAGGCAGTAAAGACAAAAGAATTAGCAAGGGATCACTGAAATGAATGCAAAAGACCGTATGGGAACGCTCCAGAACAAAGAGCATGTTAAAAATCATATACATCATCAGCACATTTTCCCAATAAGGTAGTACCAGCTCAATTTCTTGAACATCAGATTTTCCTAAAAGACATCTTAACACACTGTGAGGTGCTCATATTTTTAACAATAGCTATACACTGAAATTAGCTTTAGAATGAATTCAAAGTATCACATGATACATCATAATTTCTTCTACTTCCCCATGCCTCTCTTGGCACTCCCACCTCATTTTAGAAATGAAAGACAAATCTCTAAAACTGGGCATCTAAGTCTGTACACAGGTTGTCATTTCAGCAGTTGAGAGCATATAGACACCCTGCATACTATCAAAAGGTCTTCCCGACATCTAACAACTTATCTGATCTTCAGAGAACCATCATTTAAGTTGTTTTTGTCCTTAGAGCACAATCCTGTGAAGTCTTGGGCACCTATCCTCATCACTGAGTGAGCTGTGCAAGTCGGTTAACCAACTGTAAATAATAAAATATTCTCAGTGAAGAAAACAGCTCAATATTTAACAGTTGCTAGAAGCACTGCTTTCATTTGCAAGGGTACTCCACACTAACTTGGCACCTGGTATCAACAGTTTTGAGAAGAGCTCGGTAGAAAGTGTTTGGTAAATCATAAGTTTCGGACATAAATACTCAGAGATCATCTGAGTGCCATGACCAGTGTCCATGAGCTTTCTGCATTCAAAGAAAAGGAGGTAACCTGGTATTCTTCAGATCAGCCTCAAGCAGTTTTATTACAGGGGAGATTTAAAAATTAAGTACCAGGTTGGGAGAGCGACTGGAGCATTGGCATCAAACAAGAGAGAGGAAAATTACACCGCAGAGTGCGTGCCTCCCTCTGCCAGGCTCCCCATGCAGACTCGAGCATGATGCGGCAGCGCTACCCTGACAGCTGACGGCAGGACTCACAGCAGACCAGACCGCTCTGACTCACAAGCAGCAGGCAATGCGGGTGGGGGAACTGCTGCTTTAAATATATTTCCAGAGACTACCAGGTTTCCTTGCAATACAAATGGAGTACCAAAGAGCCCTCTTGGGGACGATGCTTCTCCCATTCTTCAGTTATAGAAAAAATACACATACATTAATTTTTTTCCCCTCTTTCTTCTACAAATTCAAATTATATCATTGCATAATAGACTGTTGCCAGTGAAAACTGAAATCAAGCAGCATCAGGTTTGCATTCTCATTTGGCCACTACGTTTTTACTCCACCAACAATGTAAATGGGGCAAGAAAGCTCTCTACCCTAAACCCAGTAGGTTGACTAAATCATCACGCTTTTGTTGTCGGCATCTCTCAGCCACCTACTTGCTGTTTCTTCACAGCTCCCCACAGAAAATAACCATGACATACAGGCATGTCAGAAGATGGGTTTGAAAACAGGGAATTGAAGTGCAGACCCTGCTGCCATCAGTTTACTAGGGGCCCCTGTCACATCAACCAGCAGCTACTCAAACGGCTCACTACTTCTTCAGACAGGCTAAAATTAGATTTTGGACACCAGGTCATAAAGTGTAATTTGAAAGTGTATGTATCATCTCTAAAGCCACAGACAATGTATCCAGCTTCTGTAGGTTCAACAGTATAACTATGTACCATAGAAAATAGCAGTAAAGCCAAGAGTAAAGTTAAAAGCAAACACTTTAAAAAGCTATGTCTTTTGTAGATCTCACATAGTGAGTTACAATTTTGCAGCAGTTAGTCCTTGGCTTCAATACCATCATAAGCACAAATTAGTCACAAGAGTAATGACCCCCAAAATATTCACTCAATTACAGTGGCCTTGAAATCTTCATCACTATTAGCAGTCAGGTACATTACTTCTATCTTTAAAACTGAGTTCTTGCCCACTTTGGATGAGAGAATGGCTATAGGGATTTTTCTCAGCCAAGCACAAATGTGTATGAATCTCTCAGACAAATACATGCTAATTCAGGCTTTTTGTAAGCCATCAGATTGGCAAACATAAAATTATACATTTTAATTTGTCCCATAGCTTTCCCTAAGAATACATATTTTTAAGAAGTTGGTCTTGTAGAATTAGAGTTTAAATTTCCTCAGATGCCTTGTTCTTCTGGCAACTCATTTCTTGTCTTAAGAGGCTTCCTGCAGAATTGAAAACATCTACCGTTAAGTCTGATGCCGTTACTCTGACCTCTATTTTGTCTCAGCTGACCTTAGACTCTGAGCAATTGCCTTTGCTCGAGGCTACCTCTTGTTTCAAAAGTTCCACAGGATCCACATTTCTGCAAGACTCAGGATGCAATATGAATTTCCTCTTTTGTTCAAATTAGTCAATAAAATACTATGATTTGTTTGTTTATGAGACCTTGCTTCTGCTTTCTCTTGCTGCAAAAGTTTCCAGAATGCAAGCGTTTAACTTCTAAATCTATGTTAAGGAAATTTATCCTTGGCTAAACTACTTACTGATGTATCAAAACAGCCACTATTATTTAAGACCCCTGACTCAAACCAGTTCATGGCTGGTCCAGATAACAGAAACCTGATAAAGGCGAGATGTGAGAGCAGCTCTTTCTGGCGATTTCATTAGGACAGCTCCCAAGACTATTACAGAACATGTTTCTCAGACTGGATAAGAAACATCTCTAATGCACCCCTGAGGTCTAAAAAGGTGTTAGCAGAGAGGGCCACCAGAGCATCAGGCCAGAGGCACCGTATTTTCAGCAGTGAGGTCTTTTCCAACCTAAACGATTCTATGATTCTATGACACAACCAAAGACCCAGGCCCAGTCACAGGAGGGAGCTGCTATTCCTGGAGTGTAAACAAACCCCCATTTCCAAAGCTTCAAGTCAAGACAGCCCATGCTGAAAAAGCAGAAAAAAAGACAAATCCTACATTGCTCTATAGTGACAGTAATGCACTCTGCAAAACACGGGAGTTGGTTATTATTCTTTTCCCAGTGTCAGTGAGGCCTCCCCTGGAGACCACACTTTAAGAGAAGAAATAGGAAAAAGGCCAGAAGTAGGTACCAAAACCGACAAGCAGCTTTGAACGAAGTGGTTTTTCATCATCTAGCCATGAATGAGCATTGAAGGACTTGGGTCTGATGGTCTACCAAAGAGACAGCTAGGAAAAGACATGATACTGACTTTGTTTGCAAAAGGCGTCGAGGAGGCAATCTATTGCTCCCCATGTGCACAGGGGGATGGGAGCGGAGGAGTGCAATTTAGACATAAGAGTCTACGGAACTATGTGAGAAGCATAGCAGGCTGCCAGCTGAGGTGATGAAGCCTTCTTCTCTAGGATTATCAGAAACAGGTTGGGCAAGCGTCTGTCAGTCAGCATCTATGTGCCAGCTCTCCAGCCACAGAGCACAGTAATGGCCTCTCCAAAGCCTTTTTCTGTGATAGAGACACTTCCCGTGTTTACCACAACTCTCCCTTACACTTTCAGAAGGTAAGCTCCTCATGTCCCAAATTTGAGATGTGCTTTTGATTTTAAACAGTTGCATAAGTAATAGATATATCTAATTTTTTTTTTTTTTTTAAAAAAGAACTTGCCTATGGTTGCACTGTTGTGGCTGAAGTTTAATGAAAAGATCCCTTATGTAATCTGCAACTCTGTGTGCTTGTTAACTAAAGAAAAATCCTTTGCAGCAATATGGAATAAAAAACGCACCCTGCAAATTCAAAACAATTACCTTGAAATAAGTCATTTACAGGTAGGATTCAAAAAAGCCTGTATATCACAGACTTTGTCTGGATTTTTCACATGTTGAAATCTAAATTTATTTGATTTTTTTTAATATCCTGAGATGCTATTTCCTAGGATAAAAGAGACCACCAAGTCTTATTCTTGTTAATACTGTCAGATCTTATCTTAAATTCACTGTTCTGTTAGGATCAATATTTCTTTGCTCAGCACATCTCTAATAGAGCAGCTGCACTGATGCAGAATGTTTGAAGTGTGCCACCCCTCTCACCCTCTTCAAAAGCAAAGGCAGAAGTACAGTATGCATTTACATTTACTGCCAGATTTTCTGTGAGTAACATTTTATCCATCTGAAGATGCATCTTAGTCTCTTTTAATTAAAATTTATTCTTGTAATTTACATGATGTATTGTTGTCACATACACTGCCACCCTTCTGTCACCATTTTTAAGAGCTCTTTGAAATCTATCTGACCTATGGCACATCTAAATTTTTCCACAGGTCAATGTGTAGGTGTTTATAACAGGTATTAAACTCAGCAAATGGTTGAGCACTGTAATTTCATCACATTAAAAGAGTAAAAATGCAGTCAAATATCTGATGAAAATAGACTTCATAGATTCTGACTGGAGTCGAGAAGAAGCATCTCGCCCACTACACAGAGTGAGAAAAGGATTTGGTTTACAGTGGATAACAATAACAGGCATAACTGGAAATGTAATACTTGCTCTTCATCCCAAAACAGAACTGGACATGCATCATGCTGGATGCTTTACAAACACACAATGAAATTATGGTCCCTGATCCAAAGACCTTTCATGGAAACTGTAGAAACAGAGACCACAAATGAATCTACTAAACAGAAGGCAGCGATGAGAGCATCAGATGACAGGTAAATCTATACTGCTATGAAATACTGTGGGTAGTCTTTAAATGGAAGCGTGCAAACGGACTCCTCACCTGCAACCAATGCTGTGAGAACAGATCACTGCATGTCCTTGCTGCACTTGACAGAAGGAGGCAACGCTTCTGCCGTGCACCCTGCAGGCCACCACCATACCCAAAATGGATATGAGTGAACATGAAATAGGGGCCCAGGCAGATTTGCACAAACAAAATACTGCATGCATGAGAACATGGGTTTTGTGTTCAAAAAAACGGGTAGATGTGGCACTTTGGGACATGGTTTAGTCTAGCCTACCCTTGATTGGCTTAGAGTAGACTTGGTAGTGTAGGTTAATGGTTGGACTGGCTGATCTTAAAGGTCTTTTCCAACCTAAATGATTCTATGATTCTATGAAAGGACAGGAAGTACGAATAAACTTTACTCTGCCTGACCGTCACATCTGCAGGTGAATCATGCACAGGGGAACCTCGCTCTTGGTGGGGCATGGTATTCTACATTCAGACCCAGCTCCCTTTCCTTTCCGCCACTTTTCACACTTGTTTTCATCAAAAATTCACAGTCTTCACCAGCAAACAAATTAGACGTAACACTGGCCTTTCAGTCAAAGAAATATACAGCCTAGAGAAGAACTGCGCTCTAGTCACATACCCATTGAAGACCAGGACTGTTGGTTACAGAAATCCCAGTGGATTCATTTCCTGAGAAAAAAACTGTTTTCCTCTCTGCCTTGGGTCAGTGCTCTTTGACGTCTTTGTTCGATGTCTGTGCCATATATTTCCACAAGAAGTTGCAATGTTATGCATGCTTATGTGCCTGCACACTGGCATACATTAATACAAATGAGTTTACATTGTATTTCAGTTAATAGGATTTAAATGTGACCATGCAAAAATCTGCACTGCAACTAATATGAATTTGTTTAATTATACAGTTCTCAGGGCTTACTTTCTTTGTGTTTACAGTCGTGTATCCTGAGTGTCTTTGTGGTTTGATGTAGGAGGAGGGCATAATTAAACTTTAACAACTTTTCTTTATTAATTTCACTTATAAGTCCCATAGAGGGGAGAGACGATCTTATCTGGAATGGCTGTAATTTATTGCCTTCCCACTCTGATGTTGCCTGCTGCAAGGACAAAAGCTATAAAATAATACTTGGGATCAGACTTCCACCTGGACGTTAGGGCAAATAAGGACATCCTGCCCTCCTCCTCCTCCTCCTCTTCCAAGCCCCCAACAGCAACCTCTTGTCTTTACAGGCAAGCAGCACACACCTCCCTTGCCTCACAGTCCAACTACTTGCCACTTTTTTGTGGTCCAGTGAATGGTTCTCCCTGACCACTTCCGTGGTCATCTAAAAGAAGTTTTGCCATATGAGTGAATTAACTGCAGGTTTCAGTGTATCATCCCAAATACAGCATTGGTTTCTTCATTCTGAACTTCCATGCCTGAAGGCTGGTTCAGACCGATGCAGAAATACAGGTGAGCTCTTAAACAACAGATCTCCCCACAATAAAAATTGCCACCATAATTACTGTCACTCCTGCTGGCAGTTAAAGAATCAGAGCAATAAGAGCTGGCAAAGCCAAGCACGTCACCTAGTGTATTCCTTTGCAAGCCCATGATTGTTCTCTACATTTCTTCCACGCAGCTTTATAAGACTTGTTAAAAACGTCCAAAGTAATTAAGTTTCAACATCTTCCTTTGGGAGACAATTCCAGGTTGTAACAGATGTCACCGTCTTGATGAGTTCCCTGATATTCAATCTAAATTTCACTGCTTAATAATTTCTTCTCATTATTTCCTTCTTCAGATCCATTGTGAAACCTTTCCTCTTCATCCAGTGCTACATCTTTCAGGTATATAAAAGCATTATCTACTATCCTTTCTGAATTTAACCAGCATGTTTTCCACATCATTTTTGCTCCTCTTAGTGACAGAACCAAAGCATGAGTTTAGCTTAATATTAAATCCCCATGCCACCTTTCCTGAAGGCACATTAGCACATTGCACTGTTGTTGTTGTGTGCGTATGTTGCTAGTCTGGGAGCCAATGTGAACACCGTAATTTATCTAGACAGTTGTAAAGAAATTCCTTCAAATGACAGAAATGTTTACTCCCAAAGACTTTAATGAAACAGCATGAATGTGATCATTGTGGGGCATACTGTGAACTTCATCTTTTTGCAAAGAATATAGAAATTACATGGGAGGGGAAGACTAAACCGTAGAGTTGCAGAGCTATAGCAGGGTGGAAGGTAACTCTACCTTTCAGACTCACCTGATTTAGAATCATAGAATTGTTTAGGTTGGAAAAGACCTTTAAGATCATCCAGTCCAAGCATTAACCTAACATTACCAAGTCCACCACTAAACCAATTACGAGTATAGTAGCATTCTCATGTTTCCTGGCTTGGTGGCTGGATTATTTATAACAAAAGTAAAAACGAGGAATCATTAAGGTTGGAAAGGACCTCTAAGATCATCAGTCCAATCATCAACCCAACACCACCATGACCACTAAACCATGTCCCAGAGTGACACATCTACACGTTTTTTGAACACTTCCAGGGATGGGGACTCCACCACCTCTCTGGGCAGCCTCTTCCAATGCTTGACCACCCTTTCCGTAAAGAAATTTTTCCTAATACCCAATCTAAATGTCCCCTGATGCAGCTTGAACCCATTTTCTTTTGTCCTATTGCTAGCTACTTGGGAGAAGAGACCAACACCCACCTCGCTACAGCCTCCTTTCAGGCAGTTGTAGAGAGCGATAAGGTCTCCCCTCAGCCTCCTCTTCTCCAGGCTAAACAACCCCAGTTCCCTCAGCCGCTCCTCATAAGGCCTGTGCTCCAGACCCTTCACCAGCTTCGTTGCCCTTCTCTGGACATGCTCCAGCACCTCAATGTCTTTCTTGTATTGAGGGGCCCAAAACTGGACACAGTATTCCAGGTGCGGCCTCACCAGCGCCGAGTACAGGGGGACAATCACCTCCCTGCTCCTGCTGGCCACACTATTCCTGATACAAGCCAGGATGCTCTTGGCCTTCTTGGGCACCTGGGCACACTGCTGGCTCATGTTCAGCTGGCTGTCAACCAGCACCCCCAGGTCCTTTTCAGTCAGGCAGCTTCCCAGCCACTCTTCCCCAAGCCTGTAGCGTTGCATGGGGTTGTTGTGACCAAAGTGCAGGACCCAGCACTTGGCCTTGTTAAACCTCATACAGTTGGCCTTGGCCCTTTGGTCCAGCCTGTCCAGGTCCCTCTGCAGGGCCATCCTACCCTCGAGCAGATCGACACTCCCACCCAACATGGTGTCATCTGCAAACCTACTGAGGGCACACTCAATCCCCTCATCCAGATCATTGATAAAGATATTAAACAAGACTGGCCCCAAAACAGAGCCCTGGGGAACACCGCTCGTGACCGGCTGCCAACTGGACTTAACTCCATTCACCACTACTCTCTGGGCTTGGCTACCCAACCAGTTTTTTACCCAGCGAAGAGTACGCCCGTCCAAGCCATGAGCTGCCAGCTTCCCTAGGAGAATGCTGTGGGTGACAGTGTCAAAGGCTTTGCTGAAGTCCAGGTAGATGACATCTACCTCTGCCTTGCATACACTGTATACTTTAATTTGGTATTTACTTAATGTGTATAAGTACGTAACACTATAGATAGCAGCTCTTAAAAGTTTTCAGTATTCAATGTAACAAACATATAGCCAAAAAATATTGCTAAAATTTTCTGTACTTGATGAAAGACCTCTAGGTACATAATGTTCATTTATTTCCTGCCCTAAAAAAAAGACAAACAGAAACAGCAGATTGAGGATATTTGCATTCTAAACTCAACAAACAGCTGAAGTTCAGCTACATGCCTAGAAAATAAGCTCTTGAGCATGCCCTTGATGACAGAAGAAAACCCATTAGTGTATCTTGAAAGTGCCTGCTAGAAGATCTGATCATTTCAGCTTGGTCAGCTATCATTCTTCAACTGTTTGATAGCAGATGCAAATTCAAACTCCCCAGTTCAGATAAAAAATGTGCCTGAGAGTTTAGGACATAATCAAAATAAGTAGATAACAAATAGACACATGATCTCAAGAACTGTGTTTCTGTGAGTATAATGATGCAAGACCTCATACACAACAGCAAAAAAATGATTCTCACAATATCAGAAAAAGCATGCAGATAGCCTGCCTTAGTGTCAGATGGTAAAATAATAACACTTTGCAGGTGCAAAGAAGATGGAGGTTAAGGGCAAAGACCACTCTGGTGTCACGATGCTGACAGTCTCCACCAGCCAACCAGGGCAGCTCTGACCACAGTCAGAGTCCCAGTTAAGTTTCAGCAAATTCTTTGTCCGAGAGAGAGCAAATGCCATAGTACATTCGGCTGTTATGTAGTGGTACAAGTGATAAGACAATCTTTGTATCCTTTCTCCCTACTCATAGCACAAATACAAAGAGTCAGGCACATTCCTGCTTTTAATATGTGAAAAAAAAAAAAAAAAAAAAGCAGTGACAATACTAGGAAATTGAATTTGGTTGCATTGGGTGACATGGTACGAATAAAGTTTGATTCTCAGAAATACTGCCACAATTTCAAGTTCAGAAAGTAACCTAATTAAGAATTTCAAGTCTACATAATAAAGATCCCATCTCCTTTTTTACTCTTGTTCATCAGCCCCGCTGAAGTTAGCAGGAGGCATTTTCTGGCACTGAGAGTATTACATCTCAAGTGTCTGCTGCGTTAAAGCAGTGCAGCTTGTGCTATCACACTTATGCATATCTGCAATATTCTGCTCCTGAAGCAGCTGTATTCATGTCCTCCTTTCTCCACATGGAGCAATAAATCAGCCTTCTCTGTGTAACAGCATATGGCCAACTGTAAAAGCACTGTCCCCTCCCTTGTAACGCAGTAAACGTGATTTTTGCCATAAATAATAAAAGGCCATAAATTTTGCATTGATTTGACAGCGCATGGTCTCTGCAGCCATCTGGGATTGCCTTGGCCTCATCTTGCTTTAGCATGTTTTAGCAGTCATCTAGTGGGTCAAGTGATCATTCCCTAACCTGTTTTATTTTCAATTCTGCAAATATAATAATAGTACATGGTAAAGGTCTGACAAACCCAGGTAGTCTCTGCCTAAAAACAATAGCCCTTTATGTTAGTTGATGCTGGAAGTGCAACTTCCACACTTGAGCGAGAAACCGGTGAAAAGGAAGCAAACTATGATGATATAAAAATAAACACAGACTCAAGACCAAGGAGGCAGAAATTCTACCATGAACATCATAAAGCTCCCGGTGAAAACCTTGAGGTAGCCCAAGACTTGTCACAGTCCCCCTTCTGCTCTGCTGGAGGCAGGCCAAGGCTGCCAGCCACAGGACCCAGAGCTGGGGGATAGAGCATAGCACTAAAGAAAAGGGGTACAGACAAATGAGGTCTCTGTGTAAGAATTTTGTGTTATTAATGAGGTTTTTCTTTATTCAATTGATAATTTGGAGTATGTTAGAGCATTAATTGTACTATAAATTCTTTGTTCCATATATATGGTGTATTCCCTTTTTAAGGTTTTTCCTTTTATGCTTTTGTATTTTTTATATACATATCTCAATCATAGAATCATAGGATATCTCAAGTTGGAAGAGACCCATAAGGATCACTAAATCCAACTCTCTGCTCCTTGCAGGACTACCTAAAACTAAACCATACCACTAAGAGCCTTGTCTGGATGCTCTCTGAACGCCGACAGGCTTGGTGCTGTGATCACTTCCCTGGGAAGCCTGTTCCAGTGACTGACCACCCTCTCAGTGAAGAATCTCTTCCTAATGTCCAATCTGAACTTCCCCTGATGCAGCTTCATTCCATTTCCTCGTGTCCTATCACTAGTCGCCAGAGACAGGACCACATATAACTCACTATTACTCTTCCTTTTACACTGTGGAGAACTTAACTGTCTCATAAAACCTGTGTATCACATGCTTTTCAAATAATGTGTAAAGTTTTCTTTATGATGAAAGCAAGAACTACATGGGAAATTATTAACCAAATCTGCCCTACTGGGTTGTTCTACTGCAAGACTTTTAGTGCATCATGTTTCTAGTAATTAAATAATTACATTGCATGGCTATACACATAACAAATACCATTTGATTAGTAAGGAAAGAGTTGGAATTAAACTTGCAGCTTTTTCTAAATGAACATTTTAGGAATGATTAAACTTGACTACAGGCAGGTATGGCCCCTTGCTAGAGCTGTAATACCTCAGGAAACTTCTTGGCAAGCAATGTCACTCCTCATGAATATAGTATGATCTTAATCACAGCTAATGGATAAATTAAAAATGTCAAAATTAGGGCAGTAGGTTAAGTGAACACACTAGAAAAAAAGAGTAATAAGAAAGAACAGCAGGAACAGAAAAACATGTTTCCTTATTATATTAGAGGTTCTCCTGCACTCTCGGTTTTCGTCCTGAATCAACCTGCATGTGGCTTGTTCAGCAGATAGATGATAGGCACTGAAAGAAGAAAATTGAGCTGGCTTTCAGCTTTGTAATGGTGTACAGGCAAGGAAGGGCAATGAGAAGCTGAGAGTTCCTCATAACCACACCATCCACTGAGCGGTTTGCCTTTGTGAAATATTATCAACGTAACCCAAAGAAAATCTGAGCCTAGTAGGCAAGATATAGAAAGAGGTCAGGATATGTTATTCTCTCCCTGTGGAAATGAGGAAGGCCATAGCCGCTTATGCACCTTCCTTTTCTTACGCCATTTCAGAAATTAAGAGGAAGTAACATAAATCAGAGAGATGCCCTAAACCCTCAGAACTGTTTGTAACCAAGTCCTGAATTCATCTGCACATCAGGACTAGGCTTGCCCCTGGACCAACTTGCAGAGAAGATTTGCTGGATAGGGCTGGGCACTGTAGGCAACACCAGAGTCATTCAGGCTAGAGCAACCCCATGTCCAAAATAGGATTAATTTCCAAGTTAGAGCAGATTGCTCAGGACGTTCTCCATTTGAGATTGGAAATTCTCCAAGGATGGAGGTCCCACAACCTCTCTGGGTAATCTGTTCCAGTGCCGAACCACTCTCATGGTGAAATTTATTTTTCCTTTATGTAAAATCAGGATTTCCCTTGTTTCAACTTGTGATGCCTCGTTTTTTTCTGAGATGTCTGGCTGCTGTCCTTCAACCCCCCCATTAGTATTTCCTCATTTGTAATGCCATTGCCTGACCATCTTCTGCTTTCCCTTACATGCTCCACTGGTTCATCAACATCTCTCTCACATTGAAGGCACGGCTCCAGAGGCATTGTCACCAGTGCCAAGCAGTGCTAGTCACTGTCCTCAGCCTATAGACCCCCATACAACCATCTCCTAAGCAAGCCTGGACAATAATACCAGTTTTATCAGTTACTCTTATTTGCAAACTGCCAACCTATTCTGAGGTGAAATGCACTTCTCTAAACCAGATTTATTTACACGGTTCCATCCCTCTCATCCAATGTAACGGGAATTGCATGGTGAGGCAGGGAGGGAAATAATTTTAATGTGTAATAGACAGCAACATAAGCCGGATAAAGATCTGTCCCAAGCACACATTCTTGACATATTACTCAGAAGCTGTTGGAAGTAAAGAATTGAATCCTTACATACCATTCGTACTCCTTCAGCTCAGAAGAAAGTGTTTATCAGCCAAGGGAACAAGATTCATAAACTGTGTATACATTAAAAAAAGAAGAGGGGGTGGTTTGAGTCATTTTAAAACAGTCTCTTTAAATAATATGTGGAGCTACTTAAGCAGTCAAAACAATTTCTACAATTGCTACCCTTTCCTAAAATGATTTCTACTACAGACTTTTCAATATCCGCACACTAAGTTACTTACAATTTTGTTTCCCCAACCTCATAAACATTGACTAGCCAGCCATGAGGCTCCAAACAGTCTGAAGCACAGCAGAGAGGAGGAAATAGCACTCAGTGACAAGAGTAATGCCAGCTGAGCTGATGCCAGACCTGACAGTCTTAAAATGACCATCTCATAAAGGAGATGTTTCAAACAATGGCAGACAAATGGACTTTACTGGATTATTCACATTTTGAAGGCATTCAGTGTCAAGAAAGGCAATGTGCTATGTGTGGCAAAACTGTAAACAGGCATAAGAAATAATGCATTCAACTTCCCTTATCCTATTTTCCACTTGGCACAGTGTTGCTGCCTCTAAGACTGGAATACAAACAGCTGTGCACCACCACATCCACACAGACACTGTATTAAATGCTAAGACAATTGGAATTAATTGGTACTGGACTTTAAGCTTCTTGCATAACTCAACTGTGATGTTATTCACAGGAGACTTGAAAGATTACGGCTTGTTCCACCTTCCCTGTTATTAAAAAGCTGGTGTGGATGTCTTAAAAGAAAAAGGGGAGAGAGGAGGCATAAGTAGAAGAAATACCCCTGTCCTTTAAAAAACAAATCACATCGATTTGCATGCAATCAGTAAGTTACACTACTGGATAGATACATTGTGAATATTCCTGTGTGACAAAAGCAAAAAGAAACTCAGTAAAGCCTAGGAAGGAAGGAGCGTTAAGGCAGCTGCATTGCTTCTAGTACCCAGGTTGCATCTTTCAAAATGAACTTACATTTTTTTTATGTAACAATAGCTTGCAAAATGAAGAAATACCATAACACTATGCAGACCATACAGAATCCACATAAACTAAATGGAAGGTACGTCTGAAGCTCCACCCAAATTTCTATTCAATAAAACATCTCCAAATTTGCATTTTGAAGACTTTTGTTGGGTCTGATAGGCTTTAGTATTTGCAGAAATTGTAAGCCCTGGTTTCTTAATAATAGAAAAAGACATCATTAAAATAGAGGTGCAGAAATTATGTTGCAGTATAAACTTGCCACCTACACTGAATTAAGCACAATCCTGGAGTAGTGTGACACATTTGTAATGACAAATTGTAGCCAGAGAAATTCTATTCTCTTAATGTTCCCCTCTAAATTCAGCTCATAAAATATTTGAACCCTTCTGGCAAACCTAAGGTGAGTTTCAATAAACATGGGGGGTTTTGTCAAAACCATGCAGCACTCAGCCTCAAGATGAAAGTGAATGGAACATGGGAATACTGAAATACTGAATGAACATTGCTTTGATTAAAAAAAAAACCCCAAACAAAACCACAACTCTTGTTCATTATATTTTCCATAACAAATGCAAAAGGTAACTGTGCATCCCAGTGAATTTGAACTAAAAATGCTGTGCAATTCCTACAGTTGAACACCTCCTAGTCTTGAGAGGGAACTACATATCCTTAAATACTTACTATCACTTTTTAAAATACCAGATCATTATTTTATAATGGCTACTAAGGTATCACATAGGAAAGGCCAGTATTTCTAGTTTCGTGGTCCCAGATTGGGTTCCAAAGAAGTCTGCAGAATCATTCATAATGCGAAGGGCTTTTAAGCCTTTTTTTAGGCTAGATTTTCAGCGCTCAGCAGCTCTAGTCTGGGTACCTGACTGAAACAGTTGGATTATCAGACTTTTGCAGTGCTACTCTTGGAGAATCAAGGGGAACTCTGGAGAACTTTTGAAAACCTAGGAGAAGAAAAGCATATCTAGCAGGAATGTCTGTAACTCTGAATAACAAGATGGGGGAAAAAATACCATGCTTTACAATTTGAAGCTCATTTTAAGAAGAGATGGGGGAAAATCTTTAGCCTTTTAACATGCTTTTTAGAAATCTAAAGCTTTTAACAGCCCACATTAACTAAACAGCCTCCCATTCCAAACTCCTGTTTTCAAAACAATATTACACAGCTGTTAAGTCATTGAATGTTCCACTTGGTACTTTCAGAAAAAAATGATATATTTTCACATATAAACTAGAAGTGCATTATCTAATTACATTTGTGCATCATGCATCAACTCTCAAGATTAAGGTAGGTGTGCAATGAATACTTAAGCAATTGAGTCATTCACGCTCTGAGGTTCACCATTTGACATATTTCATCAATGTGCTAAGTTTGAATTTTTTGTTAGTATTTTTGTTCTAAGGATTGAACATTGATAGTAAAGCCCTGAGAAGTTCTTGAAAAAATAGATTATCTGTACAAATGGAAGAAATGTAAGAAAAGTTCTGAACAATCTACTACTTTCCTGACAAGAATCTTTCCACATCCTAGATTCGTATTAATTCCTGTGGATCATTTTCCCTATTATTCAGTTTTCTGAAGGAACACATATTAAAAAAAAATTAAAATATTTTCTTTCCACTGGGCTATAATAAAATGTGAAACCTGCTTTCTCCTTATGGAATATTAGAGCAGGTAAAGGTTTATTGTCTCCTGACATATGTTCATCTCATGCAAACAACTTAAAAAATTTCTGAAAATACATTAATATTTTCACTGACATAATATCTATAAAAAAAAAGATAAAGCTTTGCAGCCATTAAATCAAAGTATTATAAATATTAATTCCTAGCAGCACAATGAAATTCATAGACTTCAAGAATCTGTGTTCTGGATAGCAGGGATGTTATCTTGCTTGTAAGGATGATATTTGCACTGGTAAGAAACACACTATCATATAGATGACAAAAGAGTAGCAACTTGTCTGTTTCTTAGCACCCATGCATAACGTAAGACCTATTAGACTCAGAAAGGAGTGTTTCTGGAGAATTATACATACGCAAACCCGCTCGTGCTAAGCAACCACATTGCAGGGCGTATGTTAACAGAATATCGCATGGTTTGTTGTGAGTATGAGTTATTTTTATATGTCATAAAATGAATCAGAAACAGCACACAGAGAAAACTGTTGATGGCAACCTTGGCCAACATCATGGTACCACTTCAGATGGAGAAGTGCATTGCAGAGCGCATCATCGTTCAGTGACTGTTACAACGTGCGTGGCATTTTGTAGGAGAGATCTGACATTGCAAGGAGACCTTCACCAATGTGTTTGCCAGTAGTCAAACTCAGAAGAGAAAGCCTTAAACATCTCATGAATCACATGCTGTTCACTAGCTTGAACGATGTTCTTCCAATCAAGAGATCAAGGTCATTTACTTATTAAACATATGGTCTACCAAAAAAGGCACACTCTTCCCAACTCCAAGTATGCGAACAGAAGGAACTGCTATCATCAGACTGTAGCATTCTAACCATTTAGGAATGCCTTTATATCAAACCTTTCTAAAGCACAAACTACATATCAAATCAGTACTTTGCTGCTATACTGTTAAGCAGGTAAAATAACTTCTCCATTAGGTAAAGAGAAAAACAAATGCAAAAGAAATAGCATGCTCTGACATAGTCTGGAAAAAGGAAAGAGGAACCCGACCATGAACTCTCTGAAATTCTGCTGAATATTAAACTCTTGGTGAAAGATTAATCGGAGGAAGACTGGATTTAGAAATATATTCGTACATTTAAAGGACAAAATATTCATAGCAAATTATTCCTTTTTGCTGGGCTATCTATATATTACAACCTGATTTCAGTACAGCTTTCAGGCCAAGATTCCTCTCTTTGCCTTGACATATACATTTTGACTACATTAACTGAGAAATGGTATAGGATTATTTATGGACTGGCGCATGTGTCTAAGAAATTCACTCACATTTTTTAAATCAACATACCCTTTCATTCAGATCTGGACAACCCTGTCTGAAATCTACTTAATAAAGATTAATTCAGTTCGCAGTGGCAGTCAATGTATTATGCTCTTTCTCTTGAACATACTGCTGAAGAAGAGCAAGCTAGAAAGACTTTATTAACTAGATCAGTTAGAGAGATCCCACAAGGCATAAAAAATAATGATTACACAGCAGGAACACCCACAGGTACCTCAGGTGCCAGCTTCAGCTCAAGTACACACTTCTCCATTGCTGATTTCTCCAGGTTCCTTACCACATTCCCAGGTTTTCTTCTTAGGGCATATGGGGGTTTGTCAAGCTGTCAACAGATCCTTCCTCATCTCCACTCTGCCTCACTGAACTCCTGCAGGCAGCAACTTCTAAACGCACATACTGTTACTCCTTCCCATTCAGACTATTTTTAAAGCTCTATATATCAAAGGCATCAGGAGATATTTGTGAATTCTGGTTCTCATTCGTCAAATTGTTTCAATAAGAAAATTAAAAAAAGACAAATGACTGAAGGAAGGAAGGAAGAAGATGAGCTAGGGGGCATAGGAGGACTGAAAAATTATATTTGGCCAAAATGAAGCAGATTCAGATTCAACCAAAAGATTTAAAAAAAAAAAAAACACACAAACAAAACCAAACCAACAAAACACACCACACCAAAAAAACTGTTGCCTGTTCAGGTGGGTAGTTTTGACTCTTCCTGCTTTTGACTGTTTTCAGAATCCACTTTCTAAAACTTCCTCCTCTTTATTTTCTAAAAAAGAAAAAACAGCTAAATACCATTAATTATTCCTTAGAGCAGTAAATTTGAATTACCTAGGCTTTCTCCCCACTCCTTTTTTTTTTATTTTTTTTTTTTAAGTTAGTGCAGCTTTGTAAGCCATCTCAGTGGATTCCTTGCATACTGTTGTCAGAAATTAAAGCAGGGACCTGCTGTGAATTTAGCTGCTCTCAGACCTTCTAGCCATCCTCTGCTGTTGGTTGATGCCATGTGTTTTCAGCAGAGCAGGCCTGAATGCCAAGCATGGGGACTTACCAGTATTCATTTACAAAAAGGCAAACATGGAGGTTTGCTCATCCAGAAAATGCTGCAGCTGCTCCCAATGCCAGGGTAACTTCTAACACCAGCAGCAATGACTGTGGGGTGGAACGTCAGCTCAAGATGAGAAGAGACAACACGGAAAAGAAATTCTCTAACTATGAAACCCACTGCACTCCTGGCAGACCTGCTCTGACCTCGCAGCGATGAGCGCACCAAGCAGCCCAGCCGTGACACCATGTTTTGCCAAAGCGGTAGGAAAAGAGTTAGAGAAACGGGCAGGAGCGGGCTGCGCAGAGCCCGCATCCGCTGCAGCACCAGCATAAGGCAAGTTAAAAGTCCCCTCCCCTTCTGCAAAACATGCCTTGAACCATTTTGACCTGTCCCCAGTATTATGTCAAGAGCATTTTAACCTTGCCTTTCCTTCAGCAGCTGCCACTGCTGACTCCAAATTTGTATCATCCGTGCCCTATCAGCCCTGCAGAATTTGACATTTCATTCAATGATTTTTTTTCAGTGAACAGTTTTTTTCTTCAGCAATGCTGTTTCAAGGCACCAACAGATATTTGTGAATTTTGATTTGCATTTGTCAAATGATTTCAGGGAGGGGAGAGGGAAGGACAAATGAAAGAAGGAGGGAAGGAGAAGGAGGGGCATAAAAAAATTGTTATATTTGGCCAGAATGAGGCAGATTCAGATTAAAACCCTGTTTTCACCTGATGGGATCTGAATCCCAACACCAGCTCCTACAAGACTGCCATAACCATCATGATGTGTGGTCACAGGTACCTGTATCTACTGGAGCAGGGAATGGAAAAAGAAAGTTACGCTTCCCTAACGAATAAATACCTTGCCACCAGGCTTTATGATCTCTTTCTTTATTGGTCTCAGCTTTTAAGTTTGAGAAAACATAGCTTTCAAAATTTATCTTTTTTAAAAGAGAAAGAGGAACTTGGTAAAAATAAATGTAAACATATTCACTGACTAGATCAGCGTCTCACAGCCCTGAATGAAGCCTTTACCCTTTTGATTCCTTTGCTGCCCAAGTCCAATTCTATCAAAGTCAGTCATCAGAAAAGATGATGGACTAAGAGCTTTAAAGCTCTGCAAACAGTCTACATTTCTTACTGTAGACCTTATGGCTTTGCAAAATAGTTCTGTGAACTCACCTTGGACAATTTACCAAGTTTAATGTAACTGTTATGTTCTTTAACTTTACTGTTCATCTAGCAAAGACAGTACAGCACCATGACCTCAAGGGCTTTGTAGTCTTTCTAATTTACAGAAACAACTCCAGAGATCCTTAGAGTGGAGAGGGCTAGAATGAGGGACCACTTCTTCCAGACACGCTCAGCATCACCATGGATTATTGCACACGTCTGAGACATCTGACTGTACAGGGTCACTGTCTTCATCTGTTGTTTTATCAGCAAGTCAGTCCCAAGGTGACAAGCGCAACAACTCATTTCAAAAGAAGAGGTAGTTGGGGAAGAAGAAAAAAGGGTTGAAAATCAGAATCCAGTAAGAGTTTTTAGAAGCCACAGGAGCAAATATAATACTGTCTAGATGCTGCTTAACATGTTACCCACTTTACAGAGTAGGGTTTTATGTGTTTTCCTCATCTGTTTCAAAATACATCTAGCAGTGTCACAGAGTTCAGCTTTGCAAGAGTGATTTTACTGGTGGGGAAAATGGGGCATGGAGACATATAATGGCTTGCCCAGCTTATCAGGTATAGTTGGTGACAGAGCTAAGAGCATATCCAATGCACCCTGCATTCCCGTCCAGTGTCCTGGCTGCTATACTTAAATCAATGTCAGTAAAAGTGGTATGAAGCAACCGAAAAGATGAGCCTTATCACCTTTGCAATAATCTCCAGTCCATGCGAGGGGGGAGGCTTGCTGAACCTAAAAGCTGAGCCCTTCCATGTTCATTGCCTTAGCGTCAGTAACAGTCTCAGTACCTCTGTAACACAGTTGGGCTGCTAATGGGAGTCAACACTGCTAGCAGAACTAACACATTATAGTCAAGTGAAAATTTAACAATTCTACAAAATATTTCCAAGGAAAATGATAGCAAAACCCATTTTTTGTTTTTGAGTCCATAGAGGCAGCTGATTTATGGGCTCTAAGGGTTATGTTGATATATCGGTTTAGAATTATAATATTTAACTAGAATAATAATGCTCTAAATATACCTACCGACACAGCCAGGAAATATTTCTTTAAATGTTTATATATCTGTGGGTGCCCCACAAATCTGGACATTCTTGGATTTAAGCTCCCCCCCCCCCCCCCCCCCATACATTTGCAATAAGTACCGGCTACAGTCTCACCACTGTAGCATCAACACAAGCTGCAAAACCCAACTCAGCAGCACAGTAAATACGTGGAAGGTCAGTACACTCAGCCCTGTGCTCCAAGGGGCAGGCTGGAACCAGGAAACTTGATTAAAGTCCATTTAGCAATATCCACACCACATTGCAATCACAAACCAGGTACCCTGCTACACCCCTACTTGTGCTGTAAACTGCATGTGCATCTTCTCTAACATGAGGTAAACTAATCCATCTTATGTAAAGACCCAAAGGATTAAAATACTTGCATAGTGAACAAATTTACACTAAGATTTCCACATGTTGCAAAGGACGAGATATATGGTACAATAAACAATCCCTTTCCCAGGATGTGTTGCTGCAGTTAACTTTCTTCTTAAGTGCTATGCTCTGAAGGGCACTAAATAATCTCTCTTTTCTGACAGTGGCGCACACTAACAAGGAAAATAACAGCGGAATGGCGCCGAAAAGCTGAGTGATTTAGATAGTGATTCAGTCTGACGAGAACTGTAATGAAATAATTTTCACTCCCGGTTGCCTTCTGTGACTATTTGAGACTGAAATTTCAAAAGGTTAAAAGCTTGCACTTGGCATCAGATCCTCATATCAGACCAAATCCCCAGACTGTGTGCTCACTAGGTGATAAGGGCGCAAACGATTGGTCTCCCTCGCAGACCAAACTGCACAGGAGCTCCACAGCCGGTGGGTGGCTATGGCTACACTGTCCTGCTGCAAGAGCTCATGGTGCTCTTCACCCCATGTGCTCTTCACCACAGGACCATGGGCTGGTCATCAGGGATCTTCCCAATTCACCCAGAGTCTCTCCTATTCTATCATTACTGCATGAAGTCTTTCAGTAAGAGCAGTGTATTAAACCTTTCCTCGAATCCTTTAAACTTTTGTCAATGCTACAATAGGGCAGGTTGGGTTTCGGTTGGTTTGTTGTGGGTTTTTTTCTTGTAGAGTTTCCTCTAAGGCCTCTGAAAACTAATGCACCTGAAAGTAAGTTTTGCATTCCTTTTCTAATGGCATTTTATACAGAAGATTTGTGAACTGGAAAATTATGCATTTGTGTTTGCTTATCATCGTATCAATAGGAGGCTAATTTTGTTGTCTTCTCTATAAAGCAATTTGATGAATACCTAACTAGCTTTGACTTGTCTTCTTTATTAGTATTTTTTGTATTAAAATTTTATGAATCAAAGAGCAATAAGTTCATATTTGCTTATCTTATTAATGCATATACTGAATCCTGAAGGCATTTTGCCCACTTATACCAAATTATCAAGACTGTTTTTTGGCAATATAACTGACTGATCCTACAGCTCTACTTCAGTTCTAGCTTATATTAAAATTCTTATGGTGAACATTAACTTCCTGTCTGTTATCACACATTTTCTGTTTCAGAAACACTTGGCAACTTGTATTTAGGAAGTCTTCTGTTTGTGCACTGGCAATTTAGAGAATGTGCCACTTGTTTCAAGGTGATTTCTTGATTTCAGTTTTCAAAATACTGAAAACTATATTACAAAGACTTTGTCCTTTGTGTGTATTCCAAGTTCAAGCCCCTGTAGAAGAAAGGAAGCAAAGATTTTTCAGGCAATCATTACACACCTCCCCAGTTCTGTGATAGATTCAGGCAGGCTGATGTCACCGTTCAGGGAAGTACTTAACTGTGTCCATAAATGCTACAGTTTCCAATGGGCATTCAACACATTTAATCCCTGCTCTATATCCTGATTTTCATTCCACAGTCTTTTTCACCCCACCTCTGTTGAATTTTATAAATCTAAGGATAATTTTTTCCCAGATTTTTTTTTTTTTTTCTGTTAATGGGCAAACTCATCTATGGTCTCTATTCATATACCCCAGCCTCACGCTGTGGAAGCTTTCTTCATTTTATCTTGTGCTCTGATGGGGAGAATTGGGCCTACCAATGAAAAAGTCATTATAGGAGAGCTGGATTTATAAACAAACCTTTGACAGGTAACTAATTACAAATTAAGTGTGATGGCTTTTACTGCACTGAGTAGCACCTATTAAAGCTCATTTTCAGTAGTGAAATTGTAACATACATAAACAAACTCTCAAAGTTCAGTAGGTAGGAGGCAACTTGAATGTGAGTGGCAGAATGTAATTAATCATTCATTATCCATGCATTCTCCAAGAAAATTTGGCTCTGTGTTGGGACCCTGAGCAAGCACAACAGACACGCTTATTCCTTCTCCTGTAGTGAACTCCTCAAAGACCCAAACACCCCAAAGAGGTGTTTCAAACTTTTTTTCTCCCCATCCAAATCTATTTTAATTGGCAATAAATTAAATTAATTTTCCCCAAGTAGAATCTGTGAGTCTGTCTTGTTCATGATGGTAATTGGTAAGTGATGTCCCTGTCTATCTCAACCCACAAGGTTTGTCATCTTATTTTCTCCCCCTGTCCTGTTGAGGAGGGGAAGTGAGAGAGCAGCTGGGTGGGCAGCTGGCCAAGGTCAACCCAACACACTCCTTCAGTGCCAAAGATTTCCCCAAGTGGAGGCTGGCTCTCCCTTTCCCTCCAGAGGATGCCACACTGCTCCAGCCGTCAGAAAAGAACATAGCACGGGTATGGACACTGCAGTAAAAACAAGTCATCTGCATCAGTCCCAAATAAGCTGGGAGCAGCTGCAACTCTTGCAGTTCAGAATCAGGAACAGGGAGCAATGACACAATTACCCAGACCTTGCAGCTGTAACTAATGTTAGGCAAAAGGGCAGTTGTACACACTGCAAACTTACAAACTCCCTATCTAATCCATAGGTAAATAGATTCAATACTCAGAGGTAAGCAATAGTAGCTGAAATTTGTGGCCTTTCAATAATTAAAGAGGGCTTATAGAAAGAAGCAGACAAACTTTTTAATAGGGCCTATTGTGATAGGACAAGGGGTGATGGTTTTAAACTAAAGGAGGGTAGATTCAGACTAGATATAAGGAAGAAATTTTTTATGACGATGTGTGGTGAAACACTGGAACAGGTTGCCCAGAGAGGCGGCAGATGTCCCATCCCTGGAAATACTCAAGGTCAGGCTGTATGGGGTTCTGAGCAACCTCAACTAGTTGAAGATGTCCCTGCTCACTGCAGGGGGTTGGACTAGATGACCTTTAATGGTCCCTTCCAACCAAAACTATTCTACGATTCTATGATTCTATAAAATGTAGGGTTGTTGCAAATAATCTCACTCATATGGAAATTTTGCCACAAAAGACTTAAGTGGAAAGGACATATTATGAATTTTAAATAGGGGCTTGCTGTGCCAAAATGACTATATAGCATAAAGACAGGGGCTGAAGGAAAAATGGAGAAAATGATCCAATATCTGACAGAAAAAAAAAATGCAGAATCTAAGCCCTTAATCACATATTTTTAAGCTGTGTCAAAAATCATTACATCAAACAGGCTATGCATTTTGCCTGTGGGAAGATGAGCAATATTATTTTACCCTAAGCCTTTAGGATGCCCCAGTCACCATAGAGCTATGATACAATGCCAGTTGGGTGCCTTG
Organism: Pelecanus crispus; assembly: GCF_030463565.1. Lineage (NCBI taxonomy): Eukaryota > Metazoa > Chordata > Aves > Pelecaniformes > Pelecanidae > Pelecanus > Pelecanus crispus. Next base: position 26,996,916 of record NC_134645.1, on the reverse strand, counting down.
TTTCCTTAAGGTTTCTTGAAAAATATCAGGCAAAATATGCAGATAGTTCCTATGAGGCACAAAGGAAAATAGTAGTCTTGCAAATAGGTTAAGCTGCTAAGGTAAATTCTGCTTCACAGCTGGGGGTGAGGGACTTCATGGATCATGTTTTCCAAACCCAAGGATGGCCCTGGGAGCAAGTCAAGCAAAGGAGGTCACAGGAGGTCTGCATGGATGCACAAGGCAACAGTAAGAGAGGTAAGAGGCACAAAGTGAAATACAGGAAAGAACATTAAAGAAATAAGAAAAATGTATTTTACCGGGAGTATGGTTGAACACTGGCACAGGTCGCCCAGAGAGGCTGTGGAGTCTCCATCCTTGGAGATACTCAGAGCCCAACTGAACAATGTCCTAAGCAACTGGCTTTGGCTGACTCTGTTTTGAGCAGGGGGGTTGGACTAGATGATGTCCAGAGGTGAGTTCCTATCTCAGCCATCCGGTGATTCTGTCACACCATTACCTGACTGCTGTGTTCATTTATTTGAGACATATGCAGAAAGTAGACAGTTTTACTCATTATGGGCCATGCTATCACTTTCATGAGGGCAGTAACTATTGAAAACAAAGGATGCCAGCTGAGAAGAACCCAAGGGCATTGTACTAACCTTCACCATTATAAAATTGAGACCTCAAGCCTGCTCAGATTTCAGTTTAAATTGCTCCAAAAGAGCATTATTAAAACAAAAATAGACTCCTCAATGGACAATTCTTTTGACTTGTCCTGTTCTCATGATCTTCCAGAAATTAATAGCCTTCATTTTAACCTCGTCTGCACAAGAGAATTGCTCTTTGAAGCTGAACAGTTGGAAGTACAAACAGTCCAGAGCATCCACTCCAGTCTTGCCAAATTGGTTGCAGTTTTGTTCCATGTCCTCACTAGCTCCACTCCGAGCCACAGTGACCCATGTGGACATGGGAGACTGTGTATGCACCTGAGAACAACACATTCTCTGAGGCTTGGAAAGATCAATAGTCCCCAGAAAGACAGCTGAATGAGTAACAGCAATTTATTGGTAATCATATTACTTCAATTCATACTGCCTGCATTACTCAACCTACTGAAACACTGTCCATTTTAACTAGCTATTACACATTTCTTAACTCTTAGTGTAAAAGTGAGGCAAACCTTTAGAAAGCTTTGAACTGGATTACACAGCCGTCAAATAATGGCCAAACATTTAACCAATCAACTATCAGATTTCCAGATGTGAATCCTAAAACAACACCACACAAAGGACGCTTGTTGTTTCAGTGATTTCTTTCTGTCAGGTAGGAGCCCTTCCCCAGATCCTTCTAACAAAGGATGTTGAAACTAACAGTGTGGACCCACAACGGTAGCAAAACCCCTTCGGTACACAGTAAGTGTAAACTCTGTCTCATCAAGAGATGTGAAGTTGACTGAGAGATCACAATAAAGAAAGTAGACTTTTGAGAAAGGTACAAACAGCTCCTGGAGCTCTGTGCTGGGCAACCAGACCCCGACCACATACATTGGTGACTGCACATCTCACTGTAAACAAAACTCAGTCTTCACTAACGTCCAAATTAACAAGCCAGCTTACAGGAATAAAAAACCAGGAAACTGTGTACATATGTGTGCACATGTGTGTGCTTATGTAGTACACATGAAAGAGCAAGGGAAAGATTAAATGACACAGGTGATAGCAGTCAGCTCAGTGAAGTGCAAGCAGATGTAGATGTGTAGCTCCTGATACTATAATAACAAAGCGGTTCATAAGATTTACAGCCACTCTTTTAGGCAAAACAGTACAGTTAATGCACCTGGCTCCCGACTCCTAGTGATCCTTCTTAATCTATTTAAAATAACCAAATTTTGTAGAAAAACTTGTAAAACATCTTCACACATACACAAGCAACTTTCAATCATCTCTTCAATTACCTAGAGTTCACTAATCACTGCAGTTTCAGTCCTGCTTTTATTGCTGAAGGTCCATAATGAGAAAGAGGTCTATAAGGCTCCAAAAGCTATGTAAAGGTAACAATTCTTCTATGCATTTAAGTGGCAGGTTGGTTTGGTTTTTTTTTCAGCTGTATGTCAGACACACGTTTCTGCAGTATCGGGTCAGCAGGGACCAACATACATTTTCACATTGTCTTATTAATCTGGTTACTTTCTCCTGGCTTGGAATGATCAACTCTGTAAATCTAGTGCTGGAAATTATTATACACTTGGGACAAAGTGATAATACTGCTATCTGTTAGTAGAGACTTTCTGTAGGGGCTTTGTAATCATACTGACTACCCAACACAGCTAACATAATTGTACCTGAGTAGATGTTTCAATACTACTGTATTTATTAGTATATTTGTTCACAAAAGTATGGTTTTTTAGAACAATAAATAAAATGCTAACAAATATGAGGGGAGATACCTTTGTGTTTCATAAAGTTTCACTAATGTTGTAAAATAGCCACCTTTAAATTATTTAGCCAAGTATATCTTATTCATATACTTGAACATATTTCAGCACCGCTGGGAAACGCTTACCTACCTTAGCAATGCTGCCAAATTCCGAGTGCTTGCTAACCTGACAGCCTTTTGGACTGGCACTGGAAGACATGCCACCAGTCTGAGATACACCTCTCGGCCTGTACATCCCCCCAGCCACTTTAAGAATCTCATCCATAGACCTGAATTCATGATTTCACATTGTAAGCTATCAAAGCTTCCAAATGGATATTTAACTAAGACAAAAGATTTACAGAGACTAAATCAAGTATTCAAGCATATGAGTGCTTGCATATTTTGCTATGTCCTTGTCCTTTGCTGACAAAGACTTCAAAGAAAACAAAACCCACAACTGTCCAAATGTCAAGGACCACAGCACATTTAGGAGGAGGAAAAGCTGCAATTCCATGGAGGACTACCCATCAACAGATTTCTGTGCTCCTCATTTCACTCAGAAAAACAGATCCTGACAGAGCCAGGCCTCCAGGATTCTGTTCCTCCAGTCAACCTATGCCGTACAAAGTGTGCAACTATGGAGCAGAAATTCACGCTTTAGTGACAAGATGCTTAAATATTTACTGAATTTTCAAATGCCCCAGTTCTTTAAGAACCTGCATCGCACCCTCCTGCAGAGTCAGCAGGACCTCTGTAGAGAGCCCTCCTCACCACAAGTGAGAGTGGTGAGGTTTCCAGAGAAGGGAGGGAAGATGCTATCTTAAGTCCCTTTGCAGATTAGGGCATTTTTCTTATTCAATGTGTATTCATGCCCACTACTTTCTACTTCTTACAGTAGAGTGGGTCTCCTAATTGGCTCCATAACCAATTTAAACCAGTAATACCCAGGCCATTTCACTAAAAATGTCTCCTCCTACAAGCAATCCCCCCCACACACTGCAGCAAGAGTCAAAGGTGGTTTGCTGCCTGCCGTACAGGCTGATGTACATGGAGATTTCCAACTTCTGAAGAATTCAGCCACCACAGATGCATACAAAATCTGTTTTGAAGCTCCCTAAGACATAGGCAATGGAAAACAACATGTCAAATGCAAATCTTAGGAGGGTCTGCTGATAACATTTAGTTTCAAATTGAGTCTGTGACATGAATTCAGGCCAAAAAACTTTGGACAAGAGCACACAGTGGATGTAGCATTCTGTATTAACTTTTTCATTTCCCCTTAATCCTGACTTAAAAGCTAGGTTCCTGCATATTTTTCAGTTGGACTTCAGTATAACCTAAGCAGCTTCTGACCTTACAGAAGCCAAATCACACGTATATGACTCTGGTCTCACACAGCTTCCACACCTTCCTTTACACACACTGCCTTTCAGCTCTAGACATCATTATTTAAATTTGTGGTTTAAGCCCCTCCCTGAGCTTAGACTTCCACTGCATCCCTTTGTCAGAAATGAGATTTCACAAGCAAGATGCCTGAAAATTACACCTGTGCCCTGCAAAACACCCAAGGAGCCTGAGCAGACCTTTCTGCAAAGCTTCAGTTTGCAAGATTTTCCAGTTAATGCCTGAACCCTTTGTGACAACCAACTACTTAATGTAAGACAGAGACATTTTAGAAGGATTACTAAACCAATCATTTTTATTTTGTGACAAAACAAGTGATGCTGATGTAAGATAGACATGTAGATGCTATTCCCTTTCTCAGTTTCAATGTGTGACACTTACAGATTCCTGAGAAACAGGATTTTCTTGGCTAGGAAATAGTTAGCTCTTTGTGAAAGCCTTGTCTGAATGGGTGATTGTCAAGGCTTGACAGCCTGCTGGTTCAGTACAACATGAAGTCTCAGTGGAGTCTATAGCATGACACAGGACAGCTCTGCAGTCAAAAGTGCCTTTACAAAGCAAAATGGAGGTAACAAATTGATACAGCTGCATATAGATTTGTCTCCTAATCTGCCACAGGTTTAAAAATAAAAGTGCATTCTATTTTGTTTTACTGTCAACACTTCAGATACAAAATAACACCACTGTTAGTAATATATTGTATTTAATGGGCCTTATTCTCTCTCCTGCGCTGCAGTAAGCTCTCTTGCTATTACCTATGCAAGCAGACTCCTGAGCACTGATACGGGCCTCCAGGCAATGCTACCAGACAAAAAAACCCTGAGCAGTAATACCTCCATAAAGCCTCCTTCCTGAGAGATCATCTTTTGAATCAACTCTTGAATCACATTTACCTATTTTACACAGCAAAAGGCTGAATAAACAGAGATGCCAAGTCCTTGCAGGTCCCACTGGAACTGTGGTGACTTAGGACATGCGGGGAGAAAAAAATAATCTCCAAAAGCTACTGTTATCAGAGGCTCCTGCACTCTTCCTACTGCAATGGGGAAATGCCTAACATGCATTCATTTGACTAGTGTTTCATTTCATCTGCTGAACAGTTGTTCACATTTAGAAAAGAAACAGATCGTCTAGGAATTCCAGATCCCCCAGGGCAGACGTGTCAGGACAAGTCCAGAGCAGCATCACACCCCGGTGTCAGAGCAGCAGCGTCTTTGCTGGTTCCCAGGGGTTCAGAGCAGAGGGAGACTGAGCAGTGAGCTCCACTGCGCTCAGCAACTCTCTTCTCAGTGCTGAGGATAAACCCAGCGGGGGCCCAGACGCCAATACGGCATGTCCTCCGAACAAACCCTGACGCGGCAGCTTGGCTGACATCCTTTCAGAAGTCACCACCAGCCATTGGACGTCTTTCACCTTTCAGGGAATAATTACAAACTAAACCTTTCCTTTTGCAGAACTGTAATTATTATGATGCAGATTCCCAGAGCTCTGCTGCACAGACACAGTGGTTTTTGAAGTACATTGTAAGCTGTCCTATAAGCCATCTCTCAGCCTTTTCAAAGCAAAGAAAATTACTGTTCCAATAATACCTCTGAAAATCTTCCTGTAAAGAGGTAACTTTGAAGGATGTTGTTATTTAAGATTCCACAAGCAGTATGCCTTTTTTTTTTTCTTTTTAAAAGTCTTTCCCTTATATAGAGCCCTAAGGAGTTGTCCCAGTAGCAGCGGAAAGCAATCCTCTCCTCTGGATTTCAGGCTGATGGAGAAGATAATGCCATTCACCAATATGCCAATTATATGGCAGCCTGAATACAGACTTCTGAAATCTACAGACTTCATTGTATTCAGGCATGAATTCCCACACCATATTCCCCTCTTGCTGCCTTTGTGCACAGGAAGAAAATAAGCAGGTCAAGTCAGAAAGCCCAGTAATATCTTAGAAGATCCAGCAGCCTTGAGTACAATTTCCAAACAGGCATAGGAAGTCCAATATGTCAAACTGTATACATTACACACTGGCGGAGGGGAGAAACTCTAGACTGCATACTCAGTGAGTACATTTGCACCATAGACACAATTTAAGCTAGTCTGCACTCTGAACGCACATAGGCTAAATGCATCAGTGGATTTGTAGAACAAGCCAAGAGATGGTCTGGAATAAACCATCAGAAGCTACAGCACAAAATTAATCACAGATTGGTCAGGCTTAAAGGCAATAGGAAAAATCTCTAGATAAAGATAATAATAAAGACTGAAAGAAGGAGGAGATAACAACAGACACAGAGAAGGCTGAAGTGTTCAATGCCTTCTATGCTCTATCTTTACAGAAAGTGTTCAAAATGCTTAGCACAATTAGTTTGAGCAAGAGGAGAGAAGCACAGGCAAGAGCAGGGATAGAGCAGGGTATTTAAATAAGTCAGATGAATTCAAATCGGCAGGGCCTGATGAAACTCACCCTGGAGCGCTTAAGGAACTAGCTAGAGCAATCTCCAAACCATTAGTGATTATCTTCAAGAACTCATGGGGAATGATGAGTTCTCAGAGGCAAGACAAATAAGTGAATAGCTTTTAAAAGTGGAAAAGAACCACCTGGGGATTTGTAGACAAGGTAGCTTTGCATTGATACCTGGAAAGATACTGGAACAAATTATTAATAATCAGTTTTTAATCCCCTCAAGCATAATAAGCTGAAAAGAAACAGACAACTTAGATTTGTCAAGAGCAGATCACATCAGACCAAACTCATTAACTTCTCTGACTGGATAACTGGCTTTGTGGAGTGTGGAGAAGCTGTAGATGTGATGGATTTTAACTTAAGGCTTTTGAGACAGTGTGTCATGGCATTATCCTATGTGAAGGAGGAAAACAAAGTTATTAGATTAGTCTAAGGTCGGTGCATTATCCTCTGTACTCAAAATTTTCAACAGTTTGCTATCACTTTGGGAGGGTACTTCAATAAAGGTCTAGCTGAAGCTTGGTTCTGTTCAATCATCTCACTAAAGACTTGCATGATGGAATAGAGAATCCAGCTACAAAATCTGTGGGCAACAGCAAGTTGTTTGAAAGCACTCTGGATGAAAAGCTTACAGTCAGTAATGATCCTGATCAAATGGAGAAATGGTTTGAAATCAATAGGATGAAATTCAATACAGACTGTAAAGTGGATGTAGGAAGGAAGAAAGAATGCACAAACACAAAATGTGCGATAACTGGCAAAGACCGTAGCAGACTCTGGGCTAAGTGAGAGTAAACAATGTGCTCCAAAAACAGCAAGTGTCTTTCTGAGATGTACTAACAGGAGCATCGTGAGTACAACAAGGTTAGTCATTATTCCACTAGACTTGTCTCAGTACAGACACAGCTTTACTGAAGTACTTTGTCCCATTCTCCTCCACGCTTTAGGAAAGACATAAACAAACTAGAAATATCCCAAGGGAGAGCAAAATAATATGAGATTTAAAAATATGACTTGTCAAGGGGAAAGGAACTGATAGAGAAGACTAAGGAAGAGCCTGCTTATTTTCCTTTGCCATAAAAAGTCATTATAAACTTGATGGTTACCTATTGTTGGCTGCATTTACCTGTGAAGTACAGTTTTTTAGCAAGAAAAAAAATAAGCTAGATATGAGGTAGAACTTTGTAATTATGACGCAAAATAAGCATTAGAGCAGGTTATAGGTAGGGAGGTTGTGGAATATCTACCACAGAAAAGTTTTAAATGGGGATTAAAGAAACACCTGGCAGTGAACATTTAGACAGAGGATAGACTAGATGTGCCACTGAGGTCCTTCCATTTCTGTGTGGCTGAACCACAAATGCCCAATCTTGCACTTGGTATGGGCCAGGACTCCATGTACAACAGTCTCAGGGTACCCTCTCATCTCCAAAACACAGACATCTTGTTTTCTGGGACTAGGAACCTGTGAGTTCTCCACCAAAGTCAGTAGAAAAAGGGATAGTAACAGATCTTCTGGAACATAAATCCTATCCCCATTCAGAGTGATGCAAATGTGACATTTGGCTGTTTTCCTCCAAAATTGTATAAGATTTTGGTTGATTTCCGTTTTCCACTCATTTATTGGTCCAATAAAAGACATTGCTTCTTCCTACAAATTTTGCCTTACTGATGTCCTTTGACAATCTTACTAATAGTACTGAATCTGAATTGTTAAGACATGCTAAATTACTGTGGCTTCCACAGTTTCAAACATCTAAATGATGCAAAATGAAAGCTATGCCACACTCATAACTGCACTGCTGTGCTTTGGGGAAAAAATATACCCATGTAGCCTTTTGTTTTAGTTGAATCCTTTTCATTAAGCACATCTGCTGCTGAAATTATCACAATAGATGTGCAATTTTCATCTTACCAAAGATCTTAGAAAAGCAGTCTCATGCTACCCCACCAACAGTCTCTCTTTACCCACTATTCCTTACTCTGTTCAGAGGACCCAGACATGTTCTAGCCTTTTGTTGGGTGAGATGAACCTAGAGAAACATTTCTTCATCCACCTTCATAGCCTACTCCGAAAATCTGATAATTTTTAAACATTTCTTTGCCATTCAAGCTTCTTATGGGATAGACCAGCAAGATAATATTTCACAAGCAGTTGCATCTCTTTGTCATGCTGTTGCATCCTCTAAACTACTGCAACACGGTATTAGTGGAATTGTTAACCACTATGTCTGGGCAATCAATTGTTTATGATTCTCTGGCTGGAAACCAATGCTGTATTCATAAGGGTTAACAGTTAACAATGATATTTTATTACAGGATAGGTTCAAGGATTGGCAGCTTAATCTGCTGCTGTTATGCAAGACCAACCTTCTCAATTAAAGCTCTTGTTAAATCTAGCAGATTCGCCTCATGTCTGTCATTTGTGGCTACCACTAAAACATCCCTTCTCTCATTTTGTGTTGTTGTCCACTCATAGATTATAATGTAAATTCTGCCTTGGAGACAAAACCACATATGAGCAGCTGAAGACAGAATTTGGCCCTTTATTTTCAATCTGCCCAAAACCAGATTGTTTACTTGATTGACACTTTGTGAATTTTATTAATTACACAGTAGTTCCTCAGTCCTATTTTCTGAGCTGTGAAATGCATTTTTGTATTATTTTTCCTACATTTGTATTTTTCCCTATTGCAGACTATTATTGTTATCTGTATTTTCTGCTACTAATCTGTTTCCTTTTCAACCTCATTTTTGATATGTAGCCAACAGCAATGAACCAGCACTTTGGTTAATTTTTGAGTAGAAGTCCACAGCTGGTGTAAATTAGTGTTACTCCATTATTAATCAGAGAAGCTTCACTGTGGACATATTTGACATTCCCTATCTGATGCTATATAAGTACTTGAATTCTCGGTATCTGGAGAGCTCACCTCTTCTTTTTAGCATGATGCAATCCCTTGTTCCTACCACACTGTTCTTTATAATCAAAGTTGAATCCTTGAGCAACAAATCTAACACCATACCACATTTACCCTTAATTCAGATGAGTATAAGTAGACTAGAGCCACTTTTTGCCATTTTATCTCACTCTCAGAGTGACGCAGACAGAGTTGGAACATGGACTGTGCTCCAGCCTATACCTCCTTCCATCCCAACCTCTCCTTTCCTGAGAGGAAACCAGCTGACAACTGGGAAAATCACTTGAAATCCATGCCATAAAGTGACAAGAAAGAAAAAAGCAACCCACAAGGCTTTCCACTGTATACCCATGTGCCACTAACACTGTACTCAATGTTTTGTCCTTGCATACTCCAGAAAGAAACAAAACAAAAACGATGGAGGTTTTGTTCCCTGGTCTGAGAACAGGGCAGTTCAGTGATGATAATGTAAAATAATTACAAGTGACCATCTGGTAGAGCACTTGTTTAGATAAACTTAATTGAAGCTGCAGGCAAACACTAGTACATACTGGGAATACTGCTTCAACACACCACACTACCACCTTTGTCAGAAAAACCTGCAGGGCATTTAGCATCTCAGGAAAAAGTAAACCTCCACAAGACTGAGATGTGAATCCTGCAGAAATCAGAAACACAGAGTAAGATATAAAATGGAGGGGCTGAAACTCTTCCCCCCCACTGAAACACAGGACTGCAGACAGAGCACTTCACTGCTGTGGCTGCCATGCTTTGGAGCAGTCCTTGATTTCAAGAGAAGCAGATATGACTCTGACCCTGCAGCAAGTCTTTTTACCTCTCACTGCCCCTACTTCCTCTATCTGTAAAGTGGGGAGAAAGCAAAGGTGACGTTTTGCTCTAAAATCTATATGCATAAATTACTACAATAAATTTTCTTAAGTAAAAGTACTACAGCTTGCCAGTTTGCATGGTGGAAATAATTTTCAGAACCCCTCATTAGTCAGAGCAAGAAAACCCTCTCGCCTGGTGTAGAAGAACATGCATGGCTAGGCTGGGCTGCATCAGGAATGTCCTCTTCCTCAAAAACCTATGAAAGGCAATTTCTTTAGGATTTTTATGAGACAATAATTTGGCCTGCACAGCTTGCTTAGCAGAGCTCGGGGGACTCGGTGATATCACGAGGACTCAGTATGCACTTTATCACCCAGTTCTGTGAACGCAGATTTCAGTCTGGTCAGGAGAGTTCAGCGGGCTGCACTGGCACCTCTGCCATTACCCGGCTGCTGCTCCAAACAGCAAAGTGGAGGTCTCTTCACCTGGCACGCACTCAGTCAGGCACTTGCATAATGGCTCAGTTAATAGTAACTCACTATTATTTTGGCCTCCTTCTTTCACAGGTTTTCCCACAAATATGTCACCATCTACTTTTGACCACAGCATTATAATAACCACTGTTCAAGACAGAGAAAAGATGCATAATTTCAAATGCTAACTATGCAAAAATAGCCCCAAAGTCTCCATTTATACAGAAAGTAGGCAACAATTCTCTATATCAAGCTAAACTTGTTTCAGAAATAAGTAAACACCACAGGAGATATATCTGCACCAAAGCTTAATTCCTACATGGGTAATGTTTGCTTGCAGCATCCCCAGAATGATACACCGAGGAGAGAAATGCTAACAGATATACACTCGCCTCTCGTAAATTTTTAACCAGCCCTCCCAGCTTCTGTTTAGGCAGATCTGTGCACACGTACTCCTTCAGCTGCATTTTTCAAGATGCAAACTCCTGGCAACATTTCTAAATAGCATCCACTGTCCAACAACCACATGCAATCCAACATGCATCAATACTTCTACTCCTACCATCTGTGAGGGCAGAACTGCAACTTCCAATCCATATACTGGTGCTCTCTTGGACACAGGTGATGTAATCTATGCGTGTTAGATAGTCACACAGATGCTAACACCCACAGAAAACTAGCAGAAATATCTGCACATCTGAAAACATCCTCAGTAACACCCCCCCATTGTAGAAATGCTGCCTTTGAATTTGCTGCCAAAGATTAGAAGAGTTTATGAGGATGCAAGTTCATGGCATTGACCACTCTGCTTCTCGAGCAGCCTCACATTCCCAGGTACAAAACTGCATTACCCCCACGGTCAGCAATAACACAGCCCTGCGTCTCAGCACTGAGAGCTTCTTGACTCTCCGTGGCTGCCCTATGCCAGCACTATGCCACCAACCCTAAGACCAGCGTAACTGCCCCTGATTTATTCAGCAGAGCTTTTTTTAAAATGCAAGAGGGTTTTAAAAAACAAACCCACTTTTTCTGTAAATAGACAGGTCAGAGCAGAGATAAACAGCTTAGCGGCATGGAGTATTAAGTTAAATGGAGCATTCAGACCAGTTAGATCAGCTTATAAGCCACCACACATTAACTGCTTTGGACTATACAGCATTATGCAGGTAAAGTAAGGGATTCGATGGAGAGCAGAAAACTAATCTTTGATCGTAATTAAAAAAAAGCCTCCTAAATGACATCAAGATCGCCACTTAGAGAATTCTGATAACCTTTCCATTTTTCCTTCCAGAGTTGAGAGGCTTGAGTTATGGATTGCCGAGAGAATAACAACTCCCTCAAGGAAGACAAATTAAAAGCCACACAGATAGTCAAGCAGGGATGCTATTCAAAACCAGACTGAGGCAATTTTGACCACAGCAGATGTTGATGAAGGCTTACACTTTTTAAATGACTTTTTAAGAATGACAGTCAATATAAGGAAGTACAAAAACTGGAAGTACATGGAAGTACAAAAGCTTGCAAATATTTATTGAGAATCTTCTCCTAGTTTTTTTAAGCTGTTCCTATCCTTGATATTTTAATGGAAATGCTGAGTTAAATAAAGAAGCTACTTAGAATTGAAGCTGTCCATCTTAGTGAAAGAGATATAACAGGTTGAGGTCACGCTTTTCCCTGGCAATTGCTTACAAGAAAACATTTCACATGAAGGAAGCCTCTGGAAGCCCACAGGATCATACATGGGTGATTGCTGCAAAGCCGCTTTCTGTGGTCATAGCCAGAAGGAGGATGGGGCTGATGGCGAGTGTGTCATGGCAGGTTATGGGCAGGGTGCGGATATCGCGTTACTCTGAGGCCATTCTCCGAGGTATGTGGGAAGCCACGTACCCATTTCCACACCATGCCTCTTGCAAAGCACTGCCAGCTCCTTACACAGACATTTCTACCAAATGTTGTTCCCTGCTGAAAACAGGCAAAGGAACAGTCTTTTGCCAGTTGCTTTATAAAAACAGTTGTACCGGTCCTTAATTTGTCCTTTTCTGACCCAACAGAGCTGGCAGCTCTGACACTGTGTTTGGCACTAACTGTAGACAGAGCAGCTGTACCAGGCACAACCTAAACAGCTCCTAACAAGGAAAACATGGTTGATGACTCATCTCTGATTGCATTTTAGTACAGAAACTCAGAGTTTTATCTTCAGTTCCTGGTAAAGCCAACACCCATCAAAGACCAGTACAACACAGCCGTAAGCCACAGAGCCTGCACACATCGCAGCAGTGGCCTCTGTTTTTGTGGGTTTATACATTCCTCAACCAAAAAAGGTATTTTGAGCTTCTGAAACTAAATGTAGCATGTGGGGATTTAGCTTGCTGTTTTCAATAACATTCAAAGCATTGTATGCTTCTATACTAACTTATCCACGTGTAGGATCCTATAAGCATGCAGGCTATGCACTAGCCTTTACAGTATTTCAGAAGAATTCATCTGCTGTCAAAGTGCCTTTCTCTCTCACCAAGCTGGGAACTCAACATCCATGGATGCTAAAACGAAGCTTCATATTGATAGCACTAAGGGTTCAAAAAATACCTCACTGTCCATCTCCCTTCAACAGATGCCAAGCTGTGAACAGCAAGAGAAAAGGTGCCTTGATTGTCAACTGTGGTGGACCTGTTACTTAGGAAGTGAACTGCAACTGCCTACTTACTTCTCTCAGTTCTTCCCAAATCGATTTTGTCACAGCTGAACATGTTGAAATAAATAATAATAAAAAAAAAATCACAAAAAAGAAGAAACAAACTATTTCTATCTAATTCTGCTCTAAAGACCTGATCAGTCTCTCTGCTGCTCTCCATGGGATTTGGATCATGACATTCCATGATACTCTCAGAAGAGTTTATATTTTAAAGGAAAAATAAATAGGTGAGATTTATCATCTTTACATTGTTTCAATTTTTTTTACATTTATATCATTCTTTTATATTATGCCCATTATTTTATATTAGATTATATGGGTATATTATAAATGTGTCTAAATATGAGAAACTGCTCACCCCCATGAATAAGCTAGGCCTAAGCATATATAATAATTTAAAACCGAATCTTTCTAGGAGTTGGATAATACAACCAGCTCAGTAAAGCATTCTTCTGCAATGACTGTGTGCTGAAGGAAGAGTGTTTACAGTCAATAAAAGATACAATCAAGGCAAAATTTATCCTAGAGCTTCAAATCACCTTGAAATTGTTTTGTCTGAATTAGCTCTATTTTAGGAAAGGAATATTCTGGGTCTTATTTTTTTTATATAATTATTTCGTTTTTAAATTAAGAAAAATAAACACTTTAGAAGGATGCCTCTTACATATAGTAAACAGCAGAAAAAAGAGAAATAGCTTAATTGATCTATTTGTTAATTCAGCTACATACCATACTCACTCTTCTTTTGAAAGCAGTTACAGTATGTGTACCAAAGTTTATGGATTGCATGGTGTTCTCCAAAATGGTGAGCTATACCATATGTATCTTGTTTCAGAAACAGAATGGCTTTCACTGTTTTCAATAAGGCAAAGTAAATGAAATGAAATGTTGACACACAAATGTTTTCCTTGAAATCTATTTTATGTGAATTACTTGAGGCATAACTATACATACAATACCTAGCAAAGGATTTGTCACAAATAACCTGTAATCTTTCACTATATTATCAAGGGGATAACTTAATAAAAAGAAACTCTTAATGTGTGTATTTCAATGGCAGCACACTAAATGAGACACAGATACATTACTATCAATGCGTATTAAACTCACGATAATAAGCTCCAGGTTATGAGGACATATTTATTTTCTTGTGAGTAGTTTAAAAAAATAAGTATCAGACTAAGTAACCCTTTCCTAAACTATGAAAAAAACCAAGGGCTCAGTGTCACCCCTTACAGAATGTAAAAGCTGTCAGTATTTAACACTGTTCTCAATAGCAATGCAGGCTCAACAGCTAGAGAAATCCATGCAATTCTTTCAGTCAGCTGAAGAGCCACCATTTAAGACCTGGCTACACAGACACTATGCCACAATTTAACTACACTACACCCAAATGTGCTATCCTGTTCTTGAAAGATGTTCATTACTCTGAGCGTGCATAAAAGGGTTTTTAGAGGAATCCAGTATTATGTTAGCTAATTCTTTTTAAAATTCCATTGGAGAGGAATGACAAGTTCTTTAGGTCCACTTTGCTGAGAACAATAAACAATATTTTCATGCACAGCTATTATTTATTACGGATAAGTTGCATGAGTAGAACTTGGCAAATAAATCCTAGCTGATGTTAAAGCATCAAACTGGCAACTGAAATCGTGTTTCTACATCAAGCACACAGCACCTGAGTATCAAAGGTATCACTTTTATAACCAACTAATGTAATTAAATATGTATATTACATAAAAATGTAATTACATGCGTGTATTACATACATGCTTTGTAATCAATGGTGATGACTCAGTATATTAACATACTATATTTAGACATGTCATCAACCTTTGTGCAGTTCAGCTATCTGGACATATCTCTAGTCTTCTCACTTGCATCATGTTTCATTAAAATTAATAGTTTACAAAGGACATTGATTACAGTTCCCTGGATCTGAATCATGGAAAAATCACAATGAGGAAGTGATACAACTGAGAAAAATAAAAGAACACATAGAAAAGCAACAGCCATAGAGAATTTCCATCAGTTTGTATTGTTCAAGTTTGACCGCATGTATCAGCAAGACCTTAGAAATCTAGCTTTCACCTCCTATTTGTTCTTTACACTTTGTGAAGAATATGTGGTAACTGGAAGGATGCAGAAAAGAATCTCACCTCAGTGAAAAAACCTGCTGTCGCTATTAGATGCTGGCATCCATCCTCATAACAGCTTATGACAGCAAAGACCTTCCAGGATTTGGTTTACTGGTAAGTTTTCACCTTTTCCCTTTCCCAGCTTGGCTCAGCACTTTTGCACCGAGCGAACAAAAGTAACGTGATATATAACACAGAAAGCTTGGTGGTCAAACAAGAGTACTCAATAAATCTATGACACAGTCCTCATGGATGGTATTGACAAACAACAAGGACTCTGATTTTCAGAAAGCCAAGAAGCACAGCTCTTCAGTGAACTAAATGAGAGTGCTCGTTGTGTGTGAACTCCTGCTAATGCAAATCACACATGCTGGTCATCCTGCTGCAGGTCCAAGGCAAAGACGCCATGGTACAGAAAGCAGATTGGAATTAGTTCTTCCACATCTAGTGGACAGAGACGTAAGAAAGGAGAGCTGTAGTATTCGAGTCCCACTTTTCAGGTCTTTCTGGCAATCTTCTGCCACCACCTATGATATCAGGTTGAGAAACAAGCTTAACAGAGAAAATCAAGATCCTGGACAAACATATTCTGCTCCACATTTCTGGGCATCACTCAACACCAGGTTGTGCTTCAAAAGACAGTGTCTTGCAACAGCCTCCAGTAGGGAGAACCGTAGTGCATTCCTGTGCCCTGTCTTTGCCCAACTCACCCAGACTGAAGGCAGCCTGCAATACAACACAGAATATGAACTGTGCTCCCAACAACAGCTCTAAGCCTGCACCTAAGTAATACTTCTGAAAAAAACAAGAAGAAAAGTGGGCAAATCTAGATTTAAAAACAGGCTTTTACCCCTGTTTGACAGGGCAGACAAACGCCAAGGATATGCTCCAAAAAGACTGCATTGCAGATACTAGCATTCACACAAAAAGCTATAAGACAGAATTTAGCCCCATACTGAGCATTTTGGGAAAACAGTCAGTACCTCTCAGAACTGCAGAACAACTGCTTGCAGCAAGCTCACATGATGGATCTATATATTAGTAGTTACCTGCTGCTGTAGGGCATAACAATCCCACTAAATACTGAGCCATAAATTGACTTTTCCGGTGCTAAGTAGCAGTAGTATTTAAGAATTAATAATTCATTATTAATTACTAATTTTATTACCTATAATGTAATTGGCCTCACGAATATTTATTTCCCTACAAATACTTCACCATCCTTTTTCCTTTTTTAATCTTAGCACTCCTACAGTGATTATATGTCTTTTTGTTATGCTAAAAATGTTCTTCTGGTTTGAAACATTCACCTCTCAAATAGCCATATACTCTTCCTGTAATGGGTACTCATTTTCACTTCAGTGGGAGCTTCTAGCCTCTAACCTCTCTGTGAGTTTTACCAAAATGTTTTGTGTCTCTGCACCTAAAAAGTAGGGCATCCAAAATCAGCGTCCCCTTTGGAACACATAGCTCATTATTTCATCTTAACCATCTCGCTTTCTAGTCCTCAAACTCCTCCTCCCGGGTCAATATCTGCTATCTGCAGCACTGGCAGCGTTACAGCTCTGACCAAGGGCACAGCTGTGTAGAAAAAGACTTCATTATCTCCTCATAAAACCAAGGCTGCAAACGCTGCATGAGGCTTTTGTCCAGTGGTTACCCAGCATGAAACTCCCCAGGAGGTGGTGAAGCTCCCTCCACCCCAGCATACCCAACTGGAGCAATTCTCCCAGCCACAAATGATGATGCTCCCATCACTGGCTCACCATGCTGATCAGTACCACCCATCTGCTGCCCTACTACCACCACAGGAATCGAGGCACCAGGGAACCAGCGTAACCTTACAGCCTCTAACCTCAAAGAAAACCAGACTTAACAGAGGGACTAACAACAACAAATTCCTCACCCACCTACCTCCCCACTTTTCTGTTAACCAGGAAGGGTAGCTGGCATTAGAGGCACATAAGCTGCCTGAACACTTATGGAGACTTGCTCCCATCACTCCCATCTCACCCTACTCCACTTTCAACTTTCTGCTTTTATTCAGCATTTGCTTTTGCACCTTCTGTTTGCGTATTCTCTCCATCAGAGCTGGTATCTTCCATCCTATCTTCACAAGCAAGGCCCTGGGACTGTTCTGAAGTGTCATGTATTACCTTAACATAGATAGTAATATGCTGCAAGAGCAGACCATTTCCTTCACACATTTTGGAACTACTTTTGGCTTCCAGATTTATTTTTCATCTAGTCACCTTTCTTAATTGCTTGTCAGTGCCCAGTACCAAATTTAATATATACTCATTAAAACAGCAAGTCTCTAAAATCACAGTACAGCTTGCATCAAACTAGAATATATCATCCAGACATACAACTCTGGCCTAGTAACTCCCTGTATCTTGTCAAGGGGTAGCTGGTCTCTTTCAGAAATCAAAACAGTAAAGGAAATCCTTTGTTACATCACAAATGTGAAACTCATTGCCCCAGTGTATGAAAACCAAGAAGCATTTGAAAAAAGATTTTGCAGACAGTAAGAAAAAAAAATGCATATAATAGTGAATACTTCTGACATGCATCAATCTTGAAACCATGCAACAAAAGCTCGGTTTCTAACTCATGAGAGCTACATGGGCATTAACTGTGTCTAACTTACTATCCCATAAACAAACTGGCACCAAAGAGGATGCTTAGATCAATGGTCTAATGCAGCAGGAGAACGTCTGTGCCAGGCTTTGCCCAAATTGGAGTAGAGAGGAGGGGCAGAGAGAAGCCCCAGGGATCTTCTGATTAAATCACCCAAGAGAGGTTCCTTCTAGGCTCTGGAACACGTGCTGTAAAATGGCAAACTAATAACGTGGTAGCAATACCTTCCTACTTCTACAGTCTTGCAAAGGTACGTTGTTTAATGCACATGATATTATGACCTGCGACCATGATAGCTACCAAAGAAAAGCCAACTAAAACAAAAAGTGGTTTATAGTCTTTAACTATTTAAACTACCTCAGTACATTTACTAAGATGTTACACATTTAATTAATCCAAAATAATTCACTTCCTATGTTTTCATGGGTTTCACTCCTCATCCATGCAGAATTTCCATGCTACTAGTAAATATGCCCAAGAAAGAGATTCAAGATTAGTCCCTAGGACTTCATCTGCCCTTTCTGAGATTGAGTGTGGCAGCTTCTGAAATAAAAACGAAGCTCTTGCAGAATAGACTGTAGTGCATTAGTAAATGCAAAAGAGGTCCCAATTCCATCATCACATCTGTTCAAGTTAGAAGCAACTCAAAAATAAAACTGATGCAAACAAGCTGAGAGTCCAGAAACAGAGTCCTTTTGATATTATTAATTTTGTTTAGTTCTCACTACAGAGACCTGCTATTGCTTATGATATAGATGTTACTCTTTATGCTATAAGACCTGGCATGACTCTCACCCTGTTACCATAGCATAAGTTCATGTCTTCAAATCTTCATTTGTATGAGGGGGAAAGTTCCCACATATTTTGTTCATTTCATTTTGTTCATCTTGTTCATTTATTGTTCTTTTGCTTTTCTATTCACTGTATCCCGCTCCCATTTCTGTCTTTGTTTACCTCCTACATTCAATGTATTTAAAGCAAATAATTTTAAGGTTCAGTATTTCTATTTCTTACAAAGAGGAAGGTAAAGAACATCATCATGGTGAAGAAAAATTATCTGACAGACCTTGAGTATTTTTTTGCATTCATTCTCTATTTTTCCTTAATAGGAAAAATGCTGGTAGAAGCTCTTTCCATTCCCATACACTAATCACTACCATCACACAGGTATTGATGCAGCCTGTGAAAACACATTGCAATGAGAAGTTTACTTTTTGACCTTCGGTCTCTGCAATTCTTTTGTGATGAGCAAGAAAATACTTACAGTTCCCAGACCTAAGAGTCTTTATATGGAAACAATACAAGGAAAGAAAAGGTACAGAAGACACCTTCTAACCCTGTCTTGTCAGAGACAGTGCTTTTGCAGTAGGCACCTTCCCTTTCTTGATCTTTCCATCACTTCTAGCTGGGATTTATCATCTCTGCTTCTGTCATAGGTTTGTTTATGCCACCTCTTCATGCAAATTCTCACAAATGACACTTAAGATCAACTTGTGAATTCGCTAAATAATGAAGTCAGAACGCCTGTAGTTGCAAACCTCTACAAAGCTGTGAAGGCTGAGAGAGTGGTGAGAAACTCCTACTAAACATGCTCATTTAAGCCAGTAGCAACCAGGGCTCCCACATGCCTGCCCTGGGCAGCCTGCCGTGCAAAGCGCTCCTGCTTCTGGGGCCATTGGGCACTGAGTTCTTCAGCCCAGCACGCTTGAAACTACTGAGGGCCAGACTTGTAGCTCAGTAAACGATATGTGTCTGCCTCCCAGCCACAGACCCCAGCCCCTTGGAGTATGAATTCAAACAGTCGTCCTGGAAGTATCAGCTTGTGGAAAGAAGGGCTATGCCTATGCTACTAAATTAAAGGTATCCAAAGAAGTTTCCTGGCAGAAGAACACAACTGGCACAACCATCACAGCCATGACATTGTCAAAAGGGTCCCTGGGATGGTTTTGGCTCATTCCAATTAACATTACTTCCAACATTTATTAGGCATGACTAGAGGTTTAGCATGTGCCTGAGACGAGTCCCCGTGGTGGTTTGGATGTAGCTACCCTACTCTATAAGATAAGAGAGTTTAATGGTAGAGACATGGACTGTTCTGCCACGGGTGGCTTGATGTTCCATCTCTCTTACCACATAGTGCAGCCCCTCAGGGTAGACCTGTACAGCAAAGCAGTTCTGCTGGGGAGCCAATGACTACACTATACACTTACATGGGTCTCGCATCTGACAAGCTCTTTTTTGCTCCTGTAGACTGAGTGTCCATTTGCAGCTAGAGCACATCAGGTGCCTTCCTGAGAATGCATTTTGCCATTTAGTTTCATCTGAAAGGAATCCAGCTCATGTGCTCCAAGCCCACTCTGCTTTGTTACTAAAACCTTAGATAGTGTTAGGAGATGCACTTCAAAAACTATGAAAAGTAAAGTATTCTCCCACAAACAAAGGAGCATTTTTATCCTTTATTGATGGTTGTGTATGTGTTCATTCTAGTGCTTAGTAATGTTTTTCACCCATGTAGTTTCCTGACTGCACTTGATGTATTCAGTGAAGTCAATTGTATACCACAAAATGCACTTGCAGATAAGTTGCCATCCTGATGGTTGTAGAGATGTGTTGGTGCACTTTGCATCTTAGAAAATGGAAATGTTAGACTCCATTTGGTGTTTGTTGATCTATGGCTATTTTGCTTTCAGTGATTAATCTGGTCAAATTTAGGAACTGTTTGAAGACTTAGAGCAGATATTCTGGGGAAAAAATAAAATCATAATCTTTTCTACTCTATCTGGCAACTGCTTAATAATTTTCTTTACCCATTTCAGTATCACATAGAATGAATTAAGATTTGTATAACTTCCTGGTGTTTCATTCAAAGGTTTCATCTATTTTAATGTAGAAATGATCTTAGGAGTTAACATTAATTTTCAATGACAATAAAAGTTCTGCTTAGTATAGATGCTGTTTTTTCTGAGGATGTGGCATTTTGACAAAAGAGGCATGATGTATGTTTTGGAGAGCTGTTGGGTTTTAAAACTGATGTTTTCTATAGGTAGCTTTGTGGCATTTTTGAGACAGATTATGGTATCTAGAAATAATGATGTTGGAGTAAAATACAGGATTAAATAAAAGTGTAGTTTTGGAGAATGTAAAGAGAATGCTTGCCATATGAATAGTTAATATATTTGAATGCCTGTATATCATCTCCCATCTTTTTATTTCCATTTTAATGACAAGGGGGCATTAGTGATAACATTTCTGGCACATACATATATTTTAAAAAACATGATATTTTTATCTCTCTGGTTTACAGACACATCTAGGTATGCAGAGATTCATACCCATGTGTCCCTACCTACAGGTGCAAAACTCACCTTCCACATACTCCTTACTTTTGACAATCACTGAAATGAATGGATTTTGTATGAGGGAGAATTATAAAATAAGGCTCACGTATTTTGTATTGTATCTATTTTCCCTATTATGACTAGGAACAGAGGAATCCTTATAGCAAATCATCTTGTGTCAAAATAATGATGTCCATGCAGACACAGATGACATGATTACAGTAAAAAGCAAGTGAAATGTCATGTCATAAATCCATTATGTTTAAAAAGAAGGGAATAGTGCAAAACTTGATATGTCAGACTTCAAATTTCAAGGGGATCACTATTACTACTACTCTAAGCTCAACCTTTAAGAATTTGGTTCACATCTCCCTTTTATCGGTGTACCTTGTATGGCTTCAGCAACATTACCAACACATATTGAGAGGAGAGTTTGGCCCAACATTTTCAAGAGTATTGGTACAGTTTGTGATACAACCAAGTCAACACATACAACCAAAATACTCCACGTGGCATTGCTTAGCATCGAAGCCTTCAGACTTAACATAGTGCATAGCCATATATGACCCTTCTCTGGGTTTATGTCAATGACCTTAGGATATTGTCCAAGTCTGAAACAGCCTGGTCTTCATCTATATTTTAAAGGTCAAGGGTGTTATTTCTGAACATTTAAAAAGTCAGTGTGGTACAATGACGAATGTGGGTAAGATTTGACCATACCTTGTGAATTTAAATGAAACAGGTTTCTTGTTATGAACTCAGGAATTAATTTTCTTTTTGATACTTTTCACTGCCAGTATGTCTGAAGAAAAAACTTCTATTCATTCTCCTATCTGTTAAACTCAGTCCATTCTAAACAGTGGATGTGCAAAAATTCCATATTACTGTGAAAATATTGAGTTAGAATGAGATTTTCAGACCTCTCTGAGGGAAAAGGCTTCAGCAGCCACTGGACAATTAAATCCCTTGTGTTTATGAGCTAAGCTTTTCAGTCAACCCTTTCAATACAAACATGATAGGATATTTTTGATAAATGTTACCACTCGTCAAATAAAATATTTTCAACAAAAGGTATTTTACCAGCTCTATCTGCCTCCTACTAAGATAATTAAGGCTCTGGTTACATTTTATTCCCCTCATTTTAAAGAGCAGCACATTTCAGCTAAGACTTAAACAACTTGTCATTTTGACTTATGCCCAGAGTGAACAGCATGCATTCCTATACCTACAGCCTTTGGCACCATTCACATTTGCTCCTGGGCTCAATTCCAAAAGGTGCAATTTAAAAATAGTGTAAATAGGTGCTCATATGGATCTTTTTCTTTATTGCTTTCCAATATCTTAGCCCCATTTCCAGTATATGTTTAAAAAAAGTCAGGGTTTTAATGGCCTTGGCTCACAGTCAAACATAGCTTCTGCCAACTTTAACCCATGCTACTGTTTCAAGTAGCTGAGACAGTTTACCATAACACAGGCAGGTGTTCTTAAATAAAGTTCACAGGATGCTCAACAGTAAAATCAAACCACCAATTTAGATCATAGAATCATAGAACTGTTTAGGTTGGAAAAGACCTTTAAGATCATCAAGTCCAACCGTTAACCCAGCACTGCCAAGTCCACCACTAAACCATATCCCTAAGCACCACAGCTACACATCTTTTAAATACCTCCAGGTATGGTGACTCAACCACTTTCCTGGGCAGCCTGTTCCAATGCTTGACCACCCTTTCGGTGGAGAAATTTTTCCTAACAACCAATCTAAACATCCCCTGGCACAACTTGAGACCATTTCCTCTCGTCGTATTGCTTGTTACTTGGCAGAAGAGACTGACATCCACCTTGCTACAGCCTCTTTTCAGAGAATGATAAGGTCTCCCTGGAGCCTCCTTTTCTCCAGGCTAAACAACCCCAATTCCCTCAGCCGATCCTCATAAGACTTGTGCTCTAGACCCTTCACCAGCTTCATTGCCCTTCTCTGGACACGCTCCATCACCTCAATGTCTTTCTTGTAGTGAGAGGCCCAAAACTGAATACAGTATTCAACATGCAGCCTCACCAGTGCTGAGTTCAAAGCCACACTGCAACCAGCTGGCTTGTAGACAAACAGTCCTGAAAAGGACATTTTAGGAACAGAGAAACAATTTGAAAAGCAGCTTAACCAGGCTGGTTCTAGCAGCGTTTATAATTGCCTTCAAAAATAATCATGTGTGCACGCACACAGACTCAGGACTACCTGACACATGCCATTGTGCAAGCCCAGCTGCTTGAAAATCATCTTCTTCAAGGACTTGCCTAAACCAGGTCAAAGCCAGAGCAGGTTCCCCAAGCCGCAGGCTAATGAAGTTCCCCTTCATTATAAAAATAGCCCAAGTCCACACAACACCCAGTTCCTGTGCTGCTGCAGCTATTCCTCAGCCTCCCAGGAGATTCTTGTGAAGCAAAGTCTTAGGTGTTTCCTCAAGCTTGACCAATCATGATATAAACCTTTCTCCACTCCTCTTTTCTTTCAGTACCTTGGAAGTCGTGGAGGCGGCAACACCTGCCAAAGTGCATCAGACAAATTGGCACTCACAGCTGAGCAGTGGTTCTCTCCTAAATTTATTTCCAGAGGTTGATGTGAATGCAGTATGAACAGATAACTATGATGAATCTATCTGCTCATAAAGATTAATTGGTTCTGTTTGCTGCTTCTGCTATTGTTATTTAAAGAATCAACAACCTAATTTTCATTAATATTTTGCAGAAAATAATATGATTTACACTACTATGAGTATTCACCCATCTCCCTCAAGAAAACTGCCGAAGATAAAATTACAAATGCGTAGGTAATTTATTTGCTCAGCCACGTGTATCAAAACAAAATACATTTCTCTGCATATTCAGACCAACTAGCCACCCAGTAATATTTTAAGACTCTGTGTAATATCAAAATTAAATATGTTTTTATAACTGCAGTTGTCAGGACCATAGCTCAATGTATTTTCTTCACACAAAACAGGCAAATTTGAGTGAGATGGTAAAGCTAAAGGGCACATTTGCCTTGGGAATTAATCAACAGCCTACACAGAATATGCACATTGAATTCCTTTTTGCTAAAATAATGGTGAATATGGAAATATTCCATGTTTTAAAAATTAATACTCCTTCAAGGAACAAATGCAGACACACAGTTTAAACTGGGAGAGTCAGAATAATCAACAACAACGTACATGTAAAGCAAGACAACCTCCAGGCCCACAACAGCATGGTACGCAGGCAACAAAATACTCAGCTAGGTTTTACCTAGCAAGAGGGAGCTGTTCTTTACAAATGATAGACAGTATGAATAAAATAGCTATAATCTCAGCTATAACTGAGTGGTTCCAAGTGGGAAACAACAAGGTCATTGAAGTATCAGCTGCATTTGTTGTTTCATTAATCACCATTCACAGGAATAAGTGTGCATACAGCCAGTTTGAATGGGGCCAGATAATATCTCAGAAAGGTGTGTTAGGAAAATGTACTCCTTCAGTTCTCAGCAAAATCTGTGGGCCCAGGGTGGACTTACATTATAACTGGAATATCTGCATCCCCCTTTCCTTTTTGAAATAAGTGAACAAAAAAACGCAAACAAAATTGTGCATAAAGGTCCTTTTTCTAGGTCTGGGTAAAGAGAATCATACAACCGCAGCTGTGAAACATTGCAAGGTGAAACGTATGGTGTCACAGATGAATCCACTAAAAAAGGAAAAACCTACCAGAATGAACTAAACCAAATGCAACGCCTGCAAATTAACCTTGATCACCTGGTTAGCAATTGTGTTCATTTCGCTCTTCCATATAATAGATGATCATGCTCCCTCTCCTAGGTACAGTTAGTTGTCCTAATTTCTTTCAGTAGACAACTTTGCTTTGAGGCAGAATTGGAGTCAGGCATGGCACCTCTCTCTGATCAGAAACAGTGAGGCAAGAAAGAAGAACTAATCTCGACTAAAACTTTACCAGATTATTTTGTGTGACAGATAATGCATTTCTACAGCCTCCCGTGAGAACTCATATGGAGGAGGTTTAGTGGGCTATCAACACACTTTGTAACTCGTATCACATTGCATTAATCATCAGCTTACATTAAAAAGGCCACTTGTCCTTGCCTATTTGTTCCCTACAATGAAAAGCGTTCCTCTATATTGCAGTTGTTCAATTAATCTGTATATTTGTTACAAGATTTTGCACATTAACATCTACTCATACAGCAGCCACTAAATCTACAGCTGCTTTTGTCAGTTTATACCTCTGTTTTCAGGTAAGAGAGAAATTAACTGAATAAAATTACACAAATGCGTTAGTTCTGTGCTGGACCTCTGATGACTTAAAGACCCCCCCTCAATATATTTTTTTTTCTTTTTTCTTAATGTGTGAAACGTTCAGATAAGGGACTTACAGTTCTACATCCCAGTCTGGACCAGATAGTGAGATGCCATAAATTCCACAAAACTGTGCTGATAGAATTGCTAGTTCAGTTTTGCATGCTGAAGCAACCTAGATAAGCATCTGAGTTTTCAGGTATTTACCCAGAACAAACCCAATCTCAGCTACACAACACAGGTAAACCAGGCACACAGTTTCAAACACTGATCTGAACTTTTTCAAACATTAAAAGCAGGAGAGCATTAGATCCCAGATCTGTACCATTCTGCCCTATCTCCAGCCTGACCAACAAGATGCTATAGACTAAAGATTTCTAGGAATGTAGTTCTAGGATGATAGTAATCTAAAATGATGAAGAATCTAAAGCCAACAGGGAAATACAGGCACACTCCTCCACACCACTCTCCAGCCACCACATCAGTAGGAGAGCTCATCCTGACAGCCACAAAGGGTCCTTGTTACTTAAGACTCAGTCACTTACCACAACCATTCCTGGGTTAGCACTTGATTTACACTATAGGATAGAGAGATACAAGCAAGCAGTGGAATTATGATGCAGACTAAAGGTTAAAACAACAAGAGATGGATTAAGAAGGCATGCAAGGAAAGGGATCAAAGGATGCTTTGTGTGTGAGATGACCTGGAACAGATCCTGCCACTTGCAGCAGCCAATTACAGGTTTTATTTTGGTGTGATTTAACAGCTATTTGAGAAGCTTGCATCAGCAGATTCAGTTATTGTGGCTTTCAATAATTTTAGCAGATAGAGAACTAGAGATGGATGCTAATTACTTTGTTTGTGTAAGAGCTGGCTTGTTGTTGTTTGCAACCGCATATGATCTAAGAGCAATTTTCCAAGATATGAAGTGGTAATGGTAAATAATATTATTGCTTATGTAAATATTTGTAAAATATACAAAGGAGAGTTATTCTTTACCATGGCAGTACTAACTGTTCACCAATTAGAAGGGAGCTCTAAAGCCTGCTGCATTTATATGTATGTTACTAGCTGGGTATTCACAATAACTTGCAAATAAAATTTAGTTCGAACTACACAAGATGCCTCCCTCCCATTTTTTCATGGTTACAGTATGAGACACTGCAGAGAAGGGGGGAGAATGAATATTAAACACACAATATAGGAAAAATAAAAACCCACTTTTACAGAAATATGGTCCTATTTATGAAAGAGATACTTTTTTTTTTTGTACTTTAGCACTTTTCCTTCATACTTCACATGACTATAGAGGTAAGAAAACCGGCACTTCAGTGAGTGATTAAAATAAACTAAAAAATATGTAACAGTCTTTACAATAAAATCCCAAATCCAGTCTTCAGTGATTTGAGATGTTTTACGTACCCAACTAGAAACATAACCTACATCTTCTTCACATTAAGTCGGGGCTGAGGAGGTTGTTTTGTTTTGTTGTGGTGGTGGTGAGGGGGTTAATGTTTTGGGGTTTGGGTTTGGGAGGGGGGGGGCAGGGTTTAAGTGCAAGGAACCAAATAAAAATGCTTCTTATTGTTTCGTCTGGATTCTCTTTAAGTTGACAAGGAACTATACTTTCCCTTCACCCATGATAATGACCACATCAGGTTCTGGTTTTACATGCAGAATCATTTTAAATTTAAACTTAATTGATGCAATCATCAACTCTAAAAAATCTTAGCCCTTACTTGAACTTCTTTTTCAGCTAAAGAATCCATATAAACACTTAGGCTTTTAATGTTTTACCCCAAATCATAGAATAGATGATATAACAGAATCATGTATATTCGATTCATCCTTTTCCAGCATTCATGGAACTACAATGGATCCTACTTCAGAGATAGGACTTCATCCCTAGATATAACTAGCTCAGATGTAAAATAACATAGTGCGACATCTTATTTTTGTCTCTAGGGTCCCTTGTGTGGAGGTAACTATATTGTCCTCATCCTGCTCTTCATTGTACACACAACTCCCGTTCCTGTTCTGATGGACTGGAGGACTGGGGGCAATGTTTAGCAGATGAGTTTTCTTTACTTCAAAAAGAAAAGCAGACAGTGTGATTAGTGAAATAGGAAAAAACAAACTAGAGCACCCCTACTACTGCTGTGACAGGCAAAGACCACTCCAGGTGCCCTGCCCGTGGTGGTCTCTGGCCAGAGAGACCCTGGCACCACTGGAGGAGCTCTTCAGAAGCATTTCTAACCCCAGAAAAGGCATTATCCTGGAACACCATCTGGTTAATAAGCATATGTCTGAATGTACATCAACATAAGAGTATAAAAAATGCACAAAGTAAGTAACAGATGGAAATATACCGTCCACCACCATTAAAAACTGGAGGTGAGGGCATGTTCCTAATACAAAGTCATAATTTCAGCAGACAGCTGCCAAGGCCAGAGGTGTTACAGCTGTTTATAGCAACTCAGGGCCTATTTCATTCTCCTGAAGATGAACAGGGGCCTACTTTTATTCAGAACAAAACACTCATGATGCAATAAATATGGCAGGGCAAATGCTCACCTAGTGTAAATAAACACAGCTTCAAAAAACTGTACAGCTGCTAAGGACTTGGTCCTGTGTGTAAATGACACTATCCAGATTTATTGCTTGTGAGTGACAAAGGATCAATCTTTAATCAAAAATGTGAGTCCTAAAATGAATTTAAATTAAAACTATAGAATCATTTCTCATCTATTGCTCCAGTGACAACCAAAAATACAGAAGTTCTGGAACGCAAGCAGCAGTATTCAGCCAGTTTTCATTTGCACTCCGTATACATTCATTAAAGCGGTTTTACCACTATTTCGTCAACAGAACTCATAAGATTTGAAAGAATCATAAAACGTACATTCCCATTGTTCGGTGTTAAACCAAATCCTGCAGCAACTAGCCCCTGCCTCACTGCAAGGCTACTGAAACTGGGGTCTGTAAAACCCTGTTTACAGTCCAGGTGAACCACCTGAAGCAACACGGAAACAAGAAAACAATGTGCAGTTACAGCCCTCTGCCAGAGGGTATGTACTACACACACTCTTGAAAGTCAAAACAAATTTGTGGGTAACAGAGCTCCCAATGAACCATGGTGGGTGGTGAGGAGCTGACCCTGGCGTTCTTCTTTTCCTGCTTTTCCCAGAAGAAGCTGTGTGGATGGGGGAAGGAGGAAATGGACGTGTGACATGCTTGCACTGTTAGAAAGAAGCCGTGCACATTATCAGCAGCTTTTTTTTTTAATGCCTCTTTAAACTTGCTAGCCACTCCAAAATACAATTTCCATGGCAGAAAATGATTCTTTACTTATTTAATAGTTTCTTCACATTCACTTTTGAAATAGCCAACTTTACCTTAAGGCAGATGCTGGCCTCATGTGGACTAACACCACGTCTCATTTACAGCCAGGTTAGACTGTAATTTTGTACACTGCTAGGAAAGGTGACAGGGTTCATCTCTGATGTGAGCTAAGAGGGAACCAGGGGCTCATTCTTGCTCTGACACTGCCTGGAGCCTTTTTGGCTACAGTGAATTCACAGCCCTCTTCGGAGAGCCTGGGCATTTGGCACCCAGTTTTGCTGGGGAATAAACCACCTCGAAGAGGACCACAGGCTCTGTATCAGCAGAGATCATAAAGCACTGCCCTTTTCCATATGCAGCTGCATAGCACAGTCTCTCATATTAGCCTGCTCAGTGTCTGATTCAGCAAAGACCACGTTTTCACCAGGTAAAACCTTGGCTGTCGAAGTTGGCTGGAGGTCTGCCACTGGCAGCAAGAGGAGCAGAACAGCTCACCTTTGCTTGGATAGCCACGTCTCAAAGCCTGCGCTAAAAATATCTGTCTTGCTATTAATTCTTTCCTAAGGCTGAATCATTGCCTGAGCAGGCCATAAATAGTAGCTAATACTAAACAGTATTAGCTATAGCAATATTATGATTTTTTTTTTCTTTATTTAATCAACAATTATTAAGCCCAGATGGATAAACTGTGAAACTAACTCTCAAAATATTTTTCTAAAATGATAAACACCAACCTACAAACATCACCAAATATTTGAAAAGCTCTGACAATCTCACAGAGAAAACACTTATTGCCCCCCCAAAAAAACAACCCCCAAAAAAAGTTTTAAAATGAATAGGTTACTCTTTTCCATCAGAATATTTGAGTGTATTAAAGAAATTCATTCCAAGTAAATTATACACATTAGGGCTGTAAGCCCAGAAAACTACATAAATTTGTTTCTCTCTAGAGCAGATGACCTGTGCATTGAAGTCAATGGAAAAAATGTGGTACCTGAAGTCAGTCACATATACCTGAACCTGGGGAATGCCAGTGCTAGAGTTCCTGCATGGAGGACTGAAAATACAAAAAAAAAAATTGAATTCTGATCCAAAGTAATAAAATAGTTTTATTTGAATAAAATTTTTAAATTATTTTGCTTTTTTTTTCATTCACTGAAGAATATATATAGTACTTTAAACAGTCAGAAAGAAAGAACCTGCCTTTTCTAAGAGCATTTTCTGTTTTACTTTCTGCTTTCTTGATTTGTAAAAGAAAGATTTTACAAGTGATTCCTACAGTATCTTTACTTCATCGCTTTTAGTGCTCACTCACATTCATACTCCAGGCTGTGAAGCAGAGCAGCTGAGGCAGCAGTTCATATCTTGCTCTGTCATTCTTTCTGCAGAAATAGTAACCTCTAAAAGAAGGACTAGGATAACAAGTGGGTACCTTAATGGGTCAAATCATTAAAATCAAATCTATCAGTTTATGTCTCAGCATGCACATCATGTATATGCACAGTTCCACATATAGGTAGGTAGGATTTAGAGAAAGTCAGTCTTCCGTCATTATAAGATAATTTATATAGAAGAATCAAAAGGATAAGAAAAAAATTATCTCCTTTTAATTTTCAACCCTATTAGAATTGCAACTCATTCTCTTCATGTGAATATTACATATCCCAATTTTCACAGACTTCATCTCCAATTTCATCCCCAGCAGTTCCTAAGCAGCATTGGTCCTTTTGGCTAAGATATCTTGTTTAAAGAAACACTTTAGAAATTATATCATTCACACTCCAGCCCATTATTCAATAAAGCTGTAATCATGTTACCCTAAATCTATTTGTCCCACACTGAATAAATCTTTTATCTTTTCCATTTGAACAGACCTTGCATGCTGTTGCACAATCCAGAGTAATACCATTCTTCCTAAACATGATTGCCTTCATTTTAATTTCCCCCTATTATTAAAATAACAGAAATAATCATTTAGCAAATTATGCTTTTCTTTACCACTAGCCCCTTAAGACCTACTTCAACAAATGACTGTATTAAAATATAAAGAGATTCTCTATTCCCTTCCTTCCTTTGCAGCAGTGTCTGAGGATAACGCAGTACTATACTAATGTTTAGATTTGTATTTTGGAACACCAATAACCAGTGTGACCAAAAGCTATTGCTTTTATGATATTTTAAAAGCTTTAAAATTATTTTAAGAAGAAAAAAAATCCAACCAATTTCTGCAATACCCTTTTTTTGTATAGAAAATGTAAATGTTTTTTCAACTAAACTGTATAATACTGTAATAAAAAAATAAAATATATACTATAAAATTATAAGCGTATACCAACATGAAAATTTTGAAGCATGGAGGATACAGTCATTCCCCTTGTGCATGCATGCACACACAAATATTCAGTTGCCTGACATTCTCCCATAGTTTCCAGGACTCCTTACATACTTGAGTCCCAGCTTCAAAGCAAACTGAAGTCCAGAGGAACCACATATGCTCAAAGGTACTGAGAAGATGCAGGCAGCCCTGCGGGATTAGGGTTTTCAAGCAATTTCTCTTTTGGGCACACGCTATGCTCAGCACCTGGCAACAAGCTGCCCCTGCTACACCATGTTTTGAATGCTGATTAAAACCGTAACAGAATTTATTGCCATGCACTCAGGGCTTTTTCGACCTTCAATGGACTCATGTGAGCTTCCTTTCTGGATACTTCAGCTGAGGTTGGCTGAGAGGAGGAGTACAGCACATAAACTCTATTGGAGTTTTAGAAGATAGCATTTCCCACATATTGAAGTTTCTCTCTATACCCCCGTTAATGCAATAGAGGAAATAAAGGTAGCAATACTGTTGCCAGAAAAGACAATGGGCAAATGGCTCATTTACTTTTTGTCCCTTCTTTCCCTTTCATCTTTTGACTACTCTGAATTATAGCCAGAAGTCCATTTGGTTTAGTCATTTCTCTTTAAAAATATGCTCAAGAACCACACAGTCTTCCTTATCATCAGTAAATATTCTCCCTGTTCCTAAATGAAAGATGCACAGTCATCAATTCTTGGCCAGATGTGTTCCCCAGAATCAGCTTCATCTGAACTGAGGGTCATTTCTGTCCTTGCCTCAGGTCCTTCCCAAAAATCACCACTCAGTCAAGGCTTGTGTGAAATATTGATGACAAAAATGGAAAACATATTGACCTGTATTATGTTTTTCCCACTCACATACTTATCCAGATAAAGACATCATTATCTGTTCTTCCTCCTCCATACATTTGGCACAAAATGTTCAGCCGGACACCACATAAGGCAAAAGAAGGACAAGAAACAGAGGCAGCTAAAGCTATAGGGCTCTCAGGTGATAGCAGCACAGTATTGATTTACATTTAAAAAAAAAAAAAAGTTGAAAAAAGACAGAAATTATTTTACACCAAAGCAGAAGCCTATAATAACTAGAAGTTATAAATGTGCTGATCAGGATAGCATCAATATTAGCTTGCATTAAACCCAAATATAAGCATATTAAAATAGTGTAACCAACAGCAATATATTAGCATGTTGCAACACTGATGGCCCAGCCCAATACCATGTGCAGTATCATGCATACACCAGTACATGAGCAACCCGACCATCAAAGGGGCAAAGACAAACAGTTGCAGACAGAACTACATAGTAGACAGTATAAATTTAGTAGAGGTTTTTTTAAAGTTGAGAATTTGGCAGTCTTCTAAACACTCCTATCAATGTGGTTTCTAATTCCCTGATAATATATAGAGATATATAAAAATATATATTCACCTACAACATCTAGGGAAGCCAGGATTTTCAGAATCACACTTTTCTTTCTGGCTCCAGCCATCTTGTTTATTTTTAATGTCACACTGTATGTTTCACATGATAGGCTTTGAAATTCAGCAAGGTTTTCTAAGATCAGATTACCTTCACTGTAGGGAAAGAAGAGCCATTACAGCTCGTGGTGCAAACTGCTGCCTGAAGCCGTTCTTCTGAGAATAGTGCTAATCTCGAACGTGCAAATAAAAAGCAGTAGGAAACAACAGAGTAATTGGCTCCCCATCAGCGGTGAATAAATGGCACAATTCTTTACCCATCTTTACTTTTCACACTCAAGTTAACTGAGAGATGGTTATAAAATAGTCAGTTAGTAATAAAGTATATAAGGACATAGTAGCCCCTAACATTATCATTAAGCATGCATGCATGTTATCCGCTGATGGATCAAGTATTCTCTGAAACCTAAGACACCATGGGGCACAACAGCAGCATTCAAAACCTATTCCCAATGACTGAAAGAAAAATACAAAAGGGTTAGAAACATATTAAAAGAATGGGCAAAATGCTGAACATCTCACATCTGAGGCTGCAGACTTGAACCCTCTCCCGGGCACGGCTGCCCAAGGTGCTCTCCCATCTCCTGCTCGTTCCTCTGCCCCCTGTTGCAGGGGAAGAGGAGTGGGAGTCTCTAGCCCCTCTGGAGTGACTGAGCTGCTCAGAAGATTCCTCCATGACCTACTTCTGTCAGGAGGAGCTGTTAAATGCTTGAATTGCTTAGTTTGACTGTAACAAGATGGGAAGTTCTCCTACGCCTAACCAAATGCATACATCTAGAGCTCAGCAAACCCCAGCACAGTGGCAGCGATAAACGAGAACCTGCTCGCAGCATGTCTGCACCCAGAGAAAAAGCTGACATTGGCTGTACGGAGAGCACGCTTAAATTTCCACTTAAGAGCTGTTCACGGGATGATCTGAAACAAACTGCTAACTCCACGTCTAGTTCTGGGGGGACACGAAACACCAGCTCTTTGTGAACAATTTAGACCAGCAGAGAAATGAATGAGGATGGGGATGACTGCCGTGCTCCCACAGGTGATCGCTGGAGAACAGGGTTGCAGGACAGAACATTTCGTGCTGCCCCTGCACACTCTCTCCTGTTGTAGACAAGCCAAAGACTCCCAGATGCAGGCTTGAAAAGCCAGGACTAATATGCTTGCTAAACAAGCAAACAGGCCAGCAGCAGAACTGCTCTGCCGGTACCTCCAAGAGCGCTGCTACCTTACACAACCCCTACAGCATCGGTTACAGAGCATTTGCTGAGGTGAACGAAAATAACTGTCTAAATCAAGCAATGTAGGAATATACATGCCACAACATGGCTTGCCAGCTAAATCGTTTTTTGCTGAAAATTGTTTTCTATTGAAAATCCTGCCAGGAAAAAAAAAAAACCCCACATGTCAAAACACCACTTTCCTCTCAAAGGTCCAGTACTCTGCTCTGTTTACTGGTGGAGACTTCTCAAGCACAGATCTGAGCTTCATGTGCCAGACAGGTCACCAGCTGTGTTCCGCATGAGCTCTGTGAGTCTCATCCTTCACAGTACAAGAGAAAGGCTTCCTTGCCCATTGCCTATTTCAGACATACCTCTGTTAACACACACATGAAGGCTAGGGAGTAAGAAATCCCTGTACATTTGTTACATTTTTTAATTGCCATATAAATGTATACCATCAACCAAAAAGTCTTTCTACACTCAATGCAGGGGAAAAATTGTGACTAACAGGAATTATTTAACATGCACGTAATCAATAATGCATGATCTTTGGGTACAGACATGCATTGCATGTCAGTGAAGATGGTTAAAAATGCAACTCTCCCTAAAACAGATGTTCCTTTCTGTTTTCTAAAGTAGTGTCACAAGCTAGCATTTTTTAATCTCAGAAAAAATAAAGATCTCAATATATATCACAGAGGCTACTGTTGGATTGACTACCCATAATTCCTTCCAACACAAGTCAAATACCAAGCATTCTTTTCCAACAAAATTTCTTCAAGTATTGTCTTCCTGTTTCTTGAATATCACACTGGCTTCCCCAGGTATCTATGCATTGCTGGGGTGATGGTCAAGCATTTGGCATTCAGCTTATTCCCATCTGCTGTCTACAAGGACAGATTTGCTGTACTGCAGGAAAAGGGAACTCTGACATTAAACTCATGGTCTACTGCTTTATTTCAAATGTAAATATTAACAGGGCAACAAGCACAATAAGAAATGACCAAGCAACAGCCTAGAAAACCCCCAGTGAAGAGATTAAAATAAATCAGTGGTTTTAATGAACAGAACTGCCTTGAAAACATGATCATCTTTATAGAAAGTAGCACCACAAATAATTATCACACCCCAGGGGATCATAGGTTTCACAGATGAGCTAAGAAAGACAAGTTGTATAGGTCGCTTTTTTCCTCCCCTGCCTTCATACACTGCACTGACGAAAGTATAAACAAGGAAAATGCCCAGCACCATTGCCACAAAAAGTGCTTGGAGAGCTGCCCAAGTACCCATGCATTGGCACATCTCTGTGCCAGGGCATGTGGTCACAATTCAAGTTCTAGAGGGCACATGCTGTAGGTCAGAGGATGCATTTGTTATGGGGCACACACTGCTGCTGTAAAGCAGTGACAAAGCCTCGCTCATTAGGTGTTTATTACCCCTGCTCTGGCTCCAGAAACCTGGACCAGAAAGACAGGGATTAATCTCCTCCAATATATTGCTCTTTCTAAGACGAATTTAAGGGAAAGATTTACCCTGATACACACAGAGTAGGAAATTACATGGATTGAATTTCAGCAAAACCTTAGTTGCAAATTCCTTATTGCTGTGTTACAAGAAGTTAACAGCATAAAAAGTCCTCATTTATATTAGATGAAATGTCTTCATCTCTCCATTATACAAAGAATGTATAAGTACCTGTTAGTTAGAAGAAAAAAAGGCTGGAGCAAAATCTCTGTGATCAACTCCCTGATTTCTGGAGTACTTACAATTTTTCAATCCATATGGTTTTCCTTCCATTTTGTGTTCAGGGAGCCTACAGTCTAGATCCAGTTGAAGCATATCTGACAGAGCCAACTTATTTTCTAAGATTTCTGTTTGTTGTGTTTTGGTGGTATTGACCTTTAACTGTAGTTTGAACAAAGGCCCAGACCTTCATGCTTGCCAAGACCTAATTTATCTCTAAAATTTAATATGCAGATTTGAGCTGACTGAAAGTCGGCTGAGTAAGTACGTAAGTCTGGCATATAGTCATCTAAGCTATTTTAACATTATCCTTAAGTGGTTAAGTGTGCAAATCTATGATCACAATAATTATATTTTGGGGTAAATTTAAACAAAAGAAGGCTGGAAAACTGGCTCAGCCTCTCAATTCCTAAAAACATATGTTTTATTTTATTGGCAAACCATCACATTTAAGAAATATAATCATCATGCAAGAGCTGACAAAAAAATAATAAGGCACACATTGCTGCTGACATATGAAATGCGTTTTCTTGCCCACTCATGCTTCTAGGTTTGTTTTTTTCCCCCTACTGCTAGCTGAAGGAGCAGTTAGTGTTACGTAGACTCAAGTCTGCTCAAGAACCTGCTAAACTTTGAGGAGTAGTTTCATGATGAATAAAACTAATGAAGACTGAATTCTTACTAATATATATCTCCTGTGGCTTTCCCTTGTATAGATTTTCTGATGTTTAATAAAGACCAAATTCTCACAGGAACCTTCTTTCAGCTGAGACAGTAATACGTTCTCCTCTTTCCAGCTGCTCATTCTTATAAAACTTCTAGAAATGCAGTATCTCTGAGATTTCTGCACCACTGAAATTTGGTTGAAGTTAGCCAATAGATGAAACACATATTGGAGAATAGGGAAAACAAATAAGTACATGTGTACCCACATATATGCAAGCATGTGAGCATGTAAGTCTTCCTTCCCTGGGAAGTCAGGCTAAATCATGATTCTCTCACTGGAAGAGTGCAGTGCTAGATACTGCAATTTGGCAGATCTTTAAGTGGTAGCTTGAAGCATGTGTTACCAGCAGGGCCTTTTGCAAGTAGGGGTGCATTCTCAGGAAAATTACCTTTACCCGGAATAAGACCCTGTTTTATGTGCGAGTCTCCCTCGGTAACGATAGGAGATCTTCAGATCGAAGTCGGTTCTTGACTGTGCACGCAAATGCTTCTCTTGCCAGCAAAATTTTCACTTGACCTTTCAATGCTGGCAACTTCCAAACAGGCCCAGGCAGCTCACTGAAAGTCCTCTCAGTACAAAAATTGGTCACATAGCTCATTTTTGGGATGCATGCCTTTGCTCTGTGTTCAGTTAACCTCTTCCTCTCATACGGTCAAGGACTGAAGACTCCAGATGATTCTTTCAGAGCCCTGTGAGAGTCTCTGCTTTCTCCTTCTCTCCACCATTCACCTGAATGTCAAAGGTCATCATAAAGAGGCATTTTCATCCTTAATGACCTCCACCTTTTCCAATAGATTGATTTGAGTTGTAATAAAACAATGAGGGTTCTTGAATTTCAGACTCTGCAGCTTGGAAACCTCATTTTACAAGTCTGCCCAGATTACCAAGTGTCCTTCATCTCTGAGCAGCATTTCCTAATTTTGACGATCTGACTGACGAAACAAGAGAAAACAGAATACAATTTGCCAGAATCACCTGTGTGCTGATTTTGGCTGGGGTAGAGTTAATTTTCTTCACAGTAGCTAGTATGAGGCTATGTTTTGGATTTGTGCTGCAACAGTGTTAATGTAGGGATGTTTTAGTTACTGCTGAGCAGTGCTTACACAGAGTCAAGGCCTGTTCTGCTTCTCACACCACCCCACCAGTGAGGAGGCTGGGGGTGCACAAGACGTTGGGAGGGGACACAGCTGACCCAAACTGGCCAAAGGGATATTCCATACCATATGACGTCATGCTCAGCATATAAAGCTGAAGGAAGAAGGAGAAAGGGGGGACATTCAGAGTGATGGCGTTTGTCTTCCCAAGTAACCATTACTTGTGATGGAGCCCTGCTTTCCTGGAGATGGCTGAACACCTGCCTGCTGATGGGAAGTAGTGAACGAATTCCTTGCTTTGCTTCTGTGTGCAGCTTTTGCTTTACCTACTAAACCGTCTTTATCTCAACCCATGAGTTTTCTCACTTTTACCCTTCTGACTCTCTACCCCATCCCACTGAGTGGTGCTTAGTTGCTGGCTGGGGTTAAACCTTGACAACCTGCCATCTTTCCACTCCAAAAATATTGAAAGCCTACCTGCAAAAACAGCATTCACGCACAGAAGTGAATGCATTTCAACTTAGTGTTAGGATGTGAGGTGGAGAAAAGGAAATTGATGAATAAGAAAGAAGCACATAAGGGGAAAAAATAAGAGGGTTGCTAGGTTTTCATTGTTTTCTTTTGCCCAAATACACAAACACTAAACAAGATAAACGAAGACTTAAATCACAAAAACTGCTTTTCCCTAGGCACATACCTACAGCACCACACTTACCCACAGTTGCTTCGTTCAAAGGATGTTCTGTTTTACAGATAAACTCCACCTCTTCTGGGGAAAAAACAATTTTAAGACTGAAGTCATGAACACAATACAGTCACTGGTGGTTATCTGCAAATTAAAATTGACTCCACACAAGGAAATATTTAAAATCATTTTTCTTCCCTGAAACTGTATATTCTGAGCTCCATGTCTTCCATACCAGACTCAGTGAAGCTGCTGGCCTCTAGGCAGAAAAGGACAGCAATTTCTTTTCGTTTTTCATACTGCTCTGCCTTGCTCAAGATGATTTGTAATGCCATTAGCTATTATATAGGGGAATATGAAACCCCAACTTTAGGAAGGAAATTAAGTAGGTGCAATTTTTCAACTGTTTAAGCAGAATTTGACCAAGAGAAAAATGCTCACACACATTGCAATAACTAAGGAGAACAGCTTTCAAAAGTGAGTTAGGTATGCTGGCATATTAGTGGCCCTATAGACCAAAAGGAGATGTGCTTTCAACTTCTTAAGTTGCTTTGAAAGATACTTTTGGCTATATTTACTTCTAATAGTCAAATATGTATGCAAATATGTGTGTATGCAAAATCACATACAGTCTTTACAGCTCATAAATAGATTTGATGTGATGTATGTGATACACATATATGTACACATACATAATACAGTTTTATGTGAAAAGATCCAGTGAAAAGACACCTCTTCTCTGGCTCTATTCTGGTGTTTATAGAAAAGCAGGAAGAAGGGATTTCACTTTATCTGAAATTAAAAAAAAAAAAAAAAATCTCAAGGAGAATGAAACATTTGTAGAAATCAATCAAAAATGGGAAATCTAAGTAACCCATTTCTAATATTAAACTACTGCTGCCACCAAATTAGCTCTGGTTTTCCAGTTTCTTCCTAAATCAGTAGTGGTTCATTAGTCATACCTTAAATTGTACCTTAAAATGCACTGGAATACTGCCTACATCATGAAAAATCTCTTCATACATCTCTCTATGTGTGTGTATATAAGATACAATATATACACACTCACGTGTATACTAAAAACAAAAGAGCTTCTAAAATTGTGTGTATGTCAGAGCTCATCAGAAGGCAGCTGTTTCCATGAAGGGTATCCAGGTTTTGGAAAATGGGAAAGCTGACAAAATCAGCAATATTTAGACTGGAAGTTATTCTTTCCTTCTTAACTGTATCCTAAGCTTATTGCTTAATAGTCGGTACAGTCCTGAATACCCACAGACAAAATTGACACGCTGCTCCATATTGACAGAGAAGTTTCTCAAAACTCCGCCAAGAAGACATTCCCTCTGTCCCAGATATTATTCTTTCCACAGAGTGCTCACCATTTTAACTGTTTAAGCAGTTGTATTTTGCACAAAGGTCAAGATCCAAAGCAATACCGACATATTTCAGATGGAAAACTGGCAGAAATCGTCTGCCTAAATCCCAAATTTGCATCACACATGCACAAAGCTACTACCCAACGTGCTTAAGCATATGAGAGGCTGCAGGTTTTTACATTTCATTGCAAAGCCCTGGGCATTCAAAGATCTGCTCTTGAATATACCCAGAGTAACCCTCATCTTTGCTACAGGTACTTCTCTTTTGCCCAAGGCAGTCTAGAATTTGCGGAGCGGGTAACCCAAGCCAAACCATGCCCAAAACCCACCAAGCAGAAAACATACTTGGAGCACACTGAAGCACAGACTTCAACCAAAACCACAGAAACTACAGCCTCTATCATTCATAGACATGACCAGAGAAAGCTGCTTTGTATTGCTTATCCAATGACCAACACGCAAACACCCTCAGGAGCAGAGACTCAAAACCTAGGTCTCCCCCATTCAGACTGCATGCCTCACTCCTAGACATCAAGGTCAAGCTCCTGCTTGCTTTCTCCCCTTGAAATCTCCTCCTTGGATTCTTGTCGATCCGATATCCAACTTCGATAGGAATGATGATGGATGATCTCCAGGGAAATGTAAGGGGGTGGCGAAGACAATTTCCTAACAGCAGGTAATATATAGGTGATTTTCTCAGACTGAGGAGGGAGTTTAACCCCAACCTCCCTGTTCCTGTCCCCTGCTGCCACTACTGTCTCGCAGCTGTCACTGATCTCGCGTTCAAACAAAAGGACAAGCCTGTCATCTCTGTCGGATGCCTGTGATGGCTGCAACATTCCAGTTTTACATTACACCTAACTGAAGGCAGCAAATACATGCCTTAGTCTCAGAAAAATAACAGAACTGAATTTCAGAAATGAAGCTCCTCTCTCTGGTATTTCTATTGGTTAATTTTGAAACCTCTGTCTCAGCATACTAGAGGTCATGAATTTCATTCTCTGAGCCAACCTTGCAACATCTCAAAGCCTATAAGATATGGCCCAAATTTCCTCCACATCATTCAAAATATGGAATCTCTGCATGTTTTTCAGTGACTACCATGACAAGTGTGTTAGTAAAGACACGCCTGTACACGTTCCTGGATTAATTTCTCTCCCGTAGCTTATTTCTGTTTTTCAAAATTTACATATCTACTTAGCTGGAGCCACTATTCTCATCCTTGTCAAAATGTCTGGTTGCCTTTGGGTGTGTATTCTTCTAGTGGTTTTCTCTAGAGAAAAAAATTCATCTGTGTAAACCTAACACCCTCTATACCATCAAAAATGTGTTCCACCTCAGGTGTTGAACATGATCCAAACAGCAGCAGGAGGAAACAGTCTCCCCAAAGGAGGTGCTGAACACACACAACGACTAGCTCAGTTTGCTAAAAAGAGCTGCCAGAATCCTACCACTATGCTCATTATAAAATATATACCTATGCATGTATATATATTAAAAAATTTATATAGAGATATATTTGGCATCAATCACAGTTCCAAAAATGTCTTCCTTTGTAGGTGGTGGAAGCATTTTTTTTTAGTCCTCCTTTTTTCCACAGAACAAAAAATTAATAAATCCATCCTGTTTCTTCTATTTGCTCAGCAGTTTCCAAAGCAATAGGTCTGTGTGATTCTTCTCTTTCTGCCTTTTGGACAGGAGAATCTATCCTAGGGCATCAACTGTGTGGCAAAGCTGAGCTTTTTCAGCTCAATTCAGCATTCTGCTGAGGGTTTTCCTGTTCCCTGGATGATGTCTCCAAATTTTTTAGTTGTCCTTATCCTGCCAAAGAACTTGTTCTCTTGCTAAGCGTCTGATGCAATTTTAACCCAACGATGGATATTGTTACCTGGGTTTTTTTCTGATCTTAGCACAAGTTGAGTCACTTTACCTTTCCCACACACTTAACGTGTTCAGTGCATAGAAATCCAGCTCTATAAATCTGCTTTAGTCTTTTAACCCTCCAGTGCCTCTGGCTTTTCTTTTATTGCTAGAACACAGTTTGTGGCAATATATTAGACTGTGTATGAGCATCTAACTTTAAAATAAACAGCCATCCTGTTCGCTTTTAGATCAATAGCCTATTCATCTGCTCTCTTGCTGCCCCATAGCTGCTAGGAAATATATAAATAAATAAATAAATCACACAATGAATGTCACCTTTTTGTCCTTTTTGTGCACATCGTAAAGGTGATGACAGACTCTCTGCCCAGCTGTGTTTCTTGCACATCTTACCATATGCTCAGGGCACTGGGAAATCACTTCAGCTGGTGTCAGCTGCCACAACAGAGCCCATTTTGTTGGAGCCCGACTTCCCACTTCAGCTGTGCCGCTGCCGTGGGACTCTCCCTCTCGCATGTCTGTAACTGCTACCTGTGCTTAGTGTGGTTTACTGCTCCAGAAGCTGAGACCTGCGCTGACAGAGGTGCCATAGGAAAATATTTCAGTATCATATTAAAAGAAATACCAATCGCATTCATGAGAACAGTGGGACTGTTGGTTGCAAGAAGAGAAAAACAGCCTAGCCTTCTAGATATGCTATTGGCTTCAAAATTGCAAGAGTAAGAAAAAACCAAAGTGATCTTTTACTTTCTGGGTTTTATGGGGGTTGTTTTTGCTTTTAGCATTCACATCTTCCGAGGTTTGCTCTATAAATTCAATGACTAGATCTTCCAAAATAACAGCTGAGAGGTTCAGATAACTGCAGATTCAGGGGACGGATCAAACACAAAATATTATGAAACCCCTTAGAAGATTATAAGCACTGAGGACACTGAAACGCATGTGGAAATTGGAGTTTTTTCAATACAGTATCCTGCCTTTCTTTACTAGATAAATACAGAAAATGGAGATGCTACTTTTGCTGATCCACAAGGAAGATAATCAAGAGCAGTCCAACTATGGCTCATCTTTTCCATACATGGGGCTCTTGTTTCCCCTTTTGCAATATTTCCACCATACCTTTCATCAGAAGGAAGACACCAATTCCAAATGCTTTGTTTTTCTTTCTATTCAGTTCAACAATGAGCAATTAATATTACCTCCTATTATCACTTTGTTTCATGAAACACTAGAGAGTAGTGAGAGAAGCATGTCCAGCCTTTCCATGTCTTACACACTGTGCTCTAGGAGATACCAACATCTGTATTATCTTTTCAAACCATATGAAATGACATAAAAGAATATTTTTCTTTAGTGTTTTCACACCTTTGCACTTCATTTAATATGTCTATGTATTTGCTAGGAAAGCAAAGGCCAGCTGATAAATATTTCTGAATTGTTTTGCTATCAGTAAAAATAGGTGTTTTGTTATCTGTCGCTTCCATCCTTAGGAGCTGACTGTTTGCGGCAGGGATGCAGGTCTGAGCATTGTCTTAACTACTTATGGTAACAAATCCTTCCAGTAGTAGGTCTTTGTTTCCATAGCAACTGTCTAATAAT
Source organism: Pelecanus crispus (assembly GCF_030463565.1). NCBI lineage: Eukaryota > Metazoa > Chordata > Aves > Pelecaniformes > Pelecanidae > Pelecanus > Pelecanus crispus. The sequence goes on along the minus strand of NC_134645.1, from coordinate 26,953,777 downwards.
TTGCCAGATAACATTTATGTGATAAACAAGCCTAGAAATCATTGTTGACTCACATTAGAAGAAATCCTATGCATTTTGTGCTGCACTCTCAGAGGCAGCAGTTGCACTGTGCAGCTCTGAGGTTTCGTATTTCACATTAGGAGGTACTCAATCTTCTCCAAGAAGTAATAGGATTAAGCAATTTCCCCAAGCATCATAGAATATTCAACACAACTCATTTTAATGTGATCAGGATAAAGGCAACATCCTCTGCATCTGTCACCACACTACGCATTCACAATTAATTAAGAAATGCATCTGCAAGCAGTGCCTCATTTAAAAGGGTTTCTTGAAGGAAAGAAAAATAAAGAAAAAGCAGCCAAGCACACATACAATCGCTAGAACTTTAAAATTTTGTTTTAAAAAAAAAAACAGACATGAAAATTAAATAAAAATCCTGAGCCATATCACAGTTCCTTACTGGCCTTTTGGTTTACTTCTTGCTGTTTCTTTTTGAAGCCAGTACGCACAATCATACTGGGCGTCCAAAGCAAGCAGAAGCACAGTACATTTGCCCCACTGGAAAAGTGGCTCTGGCAACAAGGCACAACCTAGTCACAGAGAAATTTGGATGGAAATATGAATTCTCCTCACTCGCTGTCTTCAAAAACATAACACTTCAGTGGAGCAAGCCTGTCCCACGTAACAGTTGTGCATGACTGAAGAACAGAGCTGCCTGACAGGTTGGGAAATACATATCCCAACAAAGAACTAGAATGAATGTCCAAAGCATTTTGGAGAAAATGAGGGTGACTTCATTACCTGGCAAGGCAGCATAGAAACATCAAAGTCCCCAGATGTCCATCACAGTCAAGTTCATCTGACTGACATCTGCTGCCATCTTACCATACTGTCACTGGAAAACATTTATGCCCTAACACGAACTAACAGCAGCCTCTTCATAACCACTGCTGACCCATGGGGAAAACTACTTTTCCATTTTGTTGTGTTAACGCTCCTATTGCACTTTTCCAAAACCTGTTCACTTTATTTTCTTGTTTCACCTTTTCAACATGGAATCCAACTGCCATTTGGTATGATAGTGTCAACCTCAGCAAAAATTAATAGTCAGTGAGGTCACTGATATGGGTTGCAACTCAGGAGAGCTCCCTTCCAGCTCCCTTCAGCCTCTTGAGTGTGAAACTCAAAACATAACACACTTAGACAAAACCAATCAAGTCTTTCATTTGAAATAACATCTGAAATCCTTTAACCTGTAATACACAAGAGTTCACATTAGATTATCATCGTGTTCCCTTTTAGCTTTTAAATCTGTGCATCTTTTTTAAAAAGAGATGCATTTCAACATGAAAATCTAGTTTATAATCCTTAGTGCCTGCAATTAGAGTCGCATGAATTATTTATTAGGTATCCACAACAGCAAACAGGTTTCCCAAGAGTTTAGCTGAGTTTTGCTCAGACCAATTTATTGCTTGTGGTAAAAACCATACATAAACAACATAACTGTCTTTTGAATTTCTGAGTCAGAATCTCAATGCATAATGTAAGGCTGTGCGAGACCCCAGAACTTAAGTCAACATGGACTGAAGCCAGTAAACAAAAAATAGTAGGTTTTGAACAGTTTTGATCAGAGTCCCTTTGGAATAGTATCTTTAAAAAAAAATTTAAAAAAAAAAAAATCACAGCTTTTGGAAGTACTTATAATGCACATCATTAATTTGAATTTTTTCTTCTGAATTAAACAAAATCACAATAATATAACTCTATTTCCTAATTGCCTAGTTGCATAGCTTAGCACTAACAAAAAAAAACAAAAGGAAAAATGCTTAAAGAAGCTATACATTCCTGTTTTGAACTATACTTTTTATATTATATAAATAATAGCCTTGAATATTCAAGTTACTGATTTGCATGATACAGATGACTTAGAAGTTTCTTGGCTTTATCATATCTTAAAATCTGCATTAAAATCAGCAGGAAGTTTAATTTCCAACAACTGAATCACAATGTATCTTTTATGTGGAGTATGCTGAGCTTTTTACAAGTGCTATGTAGACCTCAGATAACCTGCTTCTATTGTTAGACATATTAAATACCTTTATCATTGTTTTCATTTTGTAGTGGAAATGATAGATGATTACAGAAGCAGACAGAACAATGCAGGTATACAAGTACTATGCATTAAAGGTTTTGATATCACTTATTCATACAACAACTGATTAGTGAGCAAATGGTTGAATTATTTCACTTCTTTAAGATATGAGTTCCATCTTTCTCTAAGGTTCAAGAGTTTGTTTTTCTCATACCCCTCTGAAAGCAATACACTGCATTCAGCCTTTTCCTTCTGATCAGAAAACCTGTGAGCTAATGCTTAGAGACAAATTTTAAGCAAATTCAATCATCTTTCCACAGTATCATTTAAAATACACATCATCTACTCACACACACATGTCCACAAATCAAAAGGTTTGGTTTACAATCCCACAGATTAGAGATACTGTTCCATTTCATGTACTATGTCTCACTCAAAAGTGCACAGAGCTGTCTCTGTATGGGCTTGCTCCACACAACTTCAGTGCTACAGAATACATTCCTATAGGTTTCAAGACTAATTATTCTCCATTAAATGACACACAACTTCTCTGCGAGGGTGAGATCAGTTCTTTGTGTTGCAATATATTTGGGTTGCTCACCCAGTTGCAATTGTATTAGCTTTCAGCATCACCAAAATATTTAACATTTATAAAAATAAGTAAATTGTAGCCAAATATTGCCCTAACAAACTCAACTAAAGCTTCTGCTGCTTGTACTGTGGCTAATGACTCTTGGAAATGAAAAAAAAAAAAAAAAAAAAACAACTTTGCCACACTAACCTGTGAAAAACTTTTCAACACACCTACATTTTGCAAACCGACTTCAAACTACTTTTGTAGCTGACAAAGGCATTTGCTATACAGGGATATTTTATGCTAAGTTTATTATGCTACGTCTGTCTACCAGAGTGTGCACTTGAGAGACAAATCATTTTACAGTACAACAAGTAAGGTAGAACACTTCATAACCAAGTGTTTTGCCTTGGATTGTCAGCCAGTGTCAGCTAACAGCTGTGTTTTGAAAGAAATCCCTCTGAGCTATTTCTTGTAGCTAATCTCCAGCAGCCATAGGTTCCCTACAGCAAAGTGAAGTTTCACCTACTGTCATCCATCCTCACCTCCTGTCACTAGTCAGTGAGGCATCATCTCACTCCACTTCTGTTCACTTCTAATTGGGATATATGTTGTTCATGTTGTCATGAACTGAATGTATGTGATATTACAATCCTGAAACATTTCAATCTTTGAGCTCCTGTTTTAAGCATTAATTCATGTATTTGAGTACCTGGGTTTGAGGCAAAGATGAGGCAACTAGACCGTTTCACTTGCACAGTACAACAGTAGGAAATAAGGGAGACAGAAAGATAGATTACTGAGTTAGCTTGCAGTAAGCATGACAGAAGCTCAAAAAGGGAAAAAGTTTCTCTTAAGATTTAATGTGTTTGATCTACTCTGGATAACTTCAGAGTTCTGGTAACCTAAGCCCCACTGAAACCTCTCCCCAGTACACAACTATTTTGAACAGAATATTGTTTTTCCTAATGAATTGTCATCACAGGATGCAGAATGAGAGAAAAAATAGGATGGTTCTAGACAGGTAATTTTGGCATTATATCCAGGTGCAACACAAATTAGATTCCTCAGATTTCAAATATACCTTTCTATTGTAGGTTAGAAAGCTCTAGTAGTAGTGAGGTCTAATTGGAAAAGACTAGAAGAGAAGGAAACAAGTGGGAGGGAGACAAGTTTCAGTTACCTTACACATCTAACATCTACAGTGACATTTTCAGATGTGCTTATGTGCCTTAGTAGCCTCCCATTTCCAAACCTATGAAGTAATGCAAAAGGATTTTACTCAACTGTTCGAGTCATCTTAGCCCATCTGTAAGGAAAGATGTTTGCCCACGCTTATAGTCTAAAGAAATATAATCGTAAGACTACCACTATTTCTGATGTTTCAACTAGTATCGACCATTGCAACTAGTCTCAGCAACGTGGCTTGTCTGAGCACATCAGATACATCCTCTGCTCCATATACTGGTTTTCCAAACACTGAGTCAAGTTCAGGGTACGGAACCTTAACTATTAAGTATAATCTTTATGAAAATAATTAATTTTATTTCACCTGAGGTAGCAAATGACATCTTTTTGAGCTTTCTCAAGACTCTCAAATTCTCTCTCTCAACAGACATTTGCAGTTGCAGCATTCAAATAATTCAAACATGCATGAAAAGAATATACAAAGGAGGTACAGGCAATTTCTGAAACCCACATAATTACCAAATTAAACAGAATATAATTGAAATGGCTGCATTTATTTAGCCACGCATAATAATGGAATCTTAAAAGATGTCTGTATATTCTGCTTAAATAAAAAGTAATTACTGGAAGGCATGTGCCCTCAGCTCTGCTGGTGCAGTTCCTTGAGGGTATTTTTTCTGAGTGGCACTGACTGGCATATTTTCTTATTAGCAAATTAAAAATCCAGACCTGAAATAAATAAATAACAGTAAGAGGGGTTTTTTTGTCACTATAAAGAACACAAATCAGATCTGCACATCACATTCTCACAGAGTTTCACCAAGAACTGGAGACCTGTGTGCCCTTTGAGCATTTAAAAATGTCACCCTGTAGCACACAGAGAAAAATGTTGAAATTCTTCACTATTTCCGATTAAAATGCATCCTCACAGCACTTCTGCTCACTGAATCTGATTAGTTGTTATGTGTGATGCCTTGATTGTGATGAAAGGCAACCAACTGGGAAAGAATAAAGAACAGTTAACCTGACAGTGACTTTAGGATCTTTAGTAGTATCACTCCACAGTCAAAAATACTATGATAAAAATTAATCCAATAAATATATTTATTTCATTTTAGATTTGCTGCTTCAATCCACCTTCCATCGAGGACTCAGTCTTATTGGCTGTGCTCAAGGGAGATGAGAGGAAGATGCTATGCTACTACTGATGTTTCTTGTTTCCTCCTAAAAAGTCACTTGTGGCCACTGTTGATATCTTGTATTTACCTTCTGCAATCTAGCCATAGAAGGAAAAAAGGCCACTTTGTGGTGAGCCATGGTTTGATGGTAACAAGATTGAAAAACTCAGGTGATAACTGATGAATGCCAGAATAGGGGCAAAATTCCTCCAGACAAGATGAATGATGAACATGAGCAGGCTGTAAAGACCATGCAAGATTTTGTTAAGCTGACCGAAAGTCCTTTGAGTTACATTTCCATCCCAGGGTACTCCTATTCAGCATAGCTTTTTAAGGAATGCTCTATTCATAGCAGACAAAAGCTCATTCAAAATTATTTTTCCTGGAGGTTTTTTTGGTTTTTGTCCTAGCCCCAGAAAGTTCTGGCATACCATAAAGTCACATTCTTTTTAATTTTCAAAGTCTGCACCAATGTTTGGAGGCTTCTACACTGCATGAGTTATAATTCTAGACTTCACTTGGGCTTCAGTGTTGGGGAAGACGGTCTTTCCAGCACACAGGAGTGACAAATCATTCCAAGAACATTTTAGATGGTTATCAAAAGGCACAAAGAATAGGATGCTATCTATGAAGGAGCAATTTCCACTCCTAGGGGAAAAAATAAAGCCAGATGAATAATGAAAACAAGTATTCACAAAGCAAATCGAGATTCAATAACTCAGATACAATTTTTGTCTTATTAACGTGATAATAATGTTCACTGGTCACAGTTCATGAACACTAAAGTGATTATTCAAAACTATTTAACTTTTTTTTTCTTTTAATGTTATTTAGTCTCAACTATTTATCTTTTTGGTTTTTGAACATTTTTATCACTGGCTCCGCAAATGGAGGTCAGGCCAGTTAATAACTCATAAAAATACAAAAGTGCAGTTGAGAGGCTTGGGGGGGGATTTTTCAGGTGACTCAGTATTAATGTGCTGCTCCTGACACTGAAGTCAGAGGCCATTTCTCCATTTGTCTCAAACAAAATAAGTTAGGGATACAAAAATAAAATCTCCTTTCTAAAAAAATCACTTAGTAAACTGTCCCAAAATCAGAAACACTACACCAAAGAAAGCCTATCATATTTTGTTTCAGCTGATTATGGGTTTGGTCTGTTAAGCTTGTGTGTAGGATACAAGTTGCAATTCTTCTGTTTTCACATGTAACCTAATTTATCTATGAAATTTCTCAACAATTTTAAGAACAACTTAAATGACTGTCAGTCGATGTAACATGATCTCCTGGCTTCAATTTCTGATTGGAATCTCCAATTTCCTATGGTACCATATCTTGTGAGTTTACTTTGAGTCTGGATAACTGAGACTTCATTGAAAATCCCCAGTACATAACTGATGTACCTGAAATTCACAGCCTTTTCTTAAAAAAAAAAAAAAAAAAAAAAAAAAATTAAGCCTTTATGGACTCAGGGAAAAATGGCTAAAAAACGTGAAGTCTTAGGAATTAAAAATGAATGGTCAATAAAAGTGTTTCAGCTTCCCCCCCCAAAATCTAAGTGACTTACCTGCGTGATACCCAGGATCTAGTTGTCAATCATGACGTTTAAGTGTTTAGTGGTGGTAGTTTTACACAAGTGACAAGCAAAAAGTATCCCAAGCCCATAGGAATCACAAGTTTTCTGAGAAAGCAAATGCATAGCACTTTGCAATACCTAACTCACAACATGAGATTTACTGGTATGTGAGGCAGCACCAATCCACCTTTTCTGTTGATTTCATGCAAATGCAGGATTTTCTTCCCCTTCTATTTCTCACTGGCTCTTCTCACTGACAGCCAGCTTTGAGATTTCGTGCCCACTTACTTATTATCTCAAAAAAGAGACGCAGCCCCAAATCACTGAGATTTGTCTGTCACTAGCACTGCTGAAAGATACAGAGAAAAAAATCAAAAAGCTAGAAATAGCTTGTAGCAGTATAAAGGTTTATTATGTGAGTTTATTAGTCGAGCAAGTAAAAAAAAAAAAAAAAACCAAAACACAGGCAGATGTTACTTTCTATGTCTTCTGTGCTGTCCTTCCAGTATAGCCCACAGTTTAAATTCACCCTTCTTGAATGAAAGTCAAGTAAATAAGCAGTATTTCTACACCAAAGGAGCCACTGTTTAGACAAACAATGGATTTCCAATGAACACACGCGAACCTATGGGAGCAGCCGGGACTTTTGCTAGTATATCTTCACTATTAGGCAGCTTGCTAGCTGCTCTGCCTGCTGCCTTTGCCTGGTATCTCTTTCATTTTCTAGTAGGCTCACAAGATTTTGCAGAGATCTGTAATGACTGCTCAGGTTTAGTTCAAATATGCATTGCTTGCATGATTATTTCATTATTTCCATGCATGCAAACCTCTACAGAAATCGCCTTTTGTGGTGTAGAGTTTGTCCAGTATAAAATCCTAGGGCATACCCCTATTTAAAAGATGACACACTTTATTAGCTTTCATTTAACATCTGCTTGTGCTGCGGACAGATTTAAAAAAAAAACACATTATGTAATTAGCTCTGATTTTATCGATTGCCTGTTGATGTGTGTTACTAACAGCAAATTTGATAAGCCTAGTGCAGGAAAGACTGCAAACATTGGGCAAGAAATTTAGAAAGTGACTGCCACCCATAGACTAAAAGCAACATAACACAATAGATGTCTGTAAGCAGCTACAGCACCAAGAAAAAGAAACCATGTCAGGTAGGCAAGAAGAGCTTCTCCTGCAGGCTTTCATTCTTGCTGCCATTTACAAATGGCACTGCATAGAATCTTAATGGAGACAGGAGACGAAACATCCTTGATATAATTTTATGAAGTTACTATAGGGTCACTGCTAAGGTGAAAAAAATGTCCAGGTTTGACCTGCCCTACAGCTGTAGTGTTAGATGGAAGAGGCATTTTCAAAACCACACGCTGAATTTAAAAGTGCTCCACCTCACACATAAAGCTTAGCTTTAAAACAAATGAACAAACAAATGCGCCTGAGCTGCATTTTTGGCATGCCAATGGAACAGCCATCATGCAGCGAGTGCTTTAAACATGTAATATGTCCTTTCAGCACTCGCTTTGCTTGTAGAGGCTCATGTGGTTTGTTCAGCGTAAGCCACTACTCACCTCCAAGGGCCTTCACCCTATGGCAAGCCAGAGACACCCAAGCGACGTGGCTTGTGCATGGGTCAGGGACTGAACGAGTCACGTTCCAACTAAGCACAGAGCAGGTTTGGGCAAGGGCAAGGTTTCACGTGGCCCTCTCCTCATTGGGTACTAACATTTCACCACACTACAGCCTTTAGTTCTGTTGCTGTCAGAGCATGCAAAAAGGGTGTTAATCGGCTGTGGAGGGAAAGAAGGTTATTTAATCCAAAATTTCCAGGCACTGTTGCTGAGTGCAAAACCTGAGCTTGAGAAAGACTGTCATATAAAGCTGAAAGCTGGAAGAAGAGAAAAGAAGGTATTCTCTAGCTTTGATTATAGTAGACACCAATAGTCTCACGCAGTTTTAAAATTTTATATGAAAGTGTTACTGTACCAATGGTAAAAATGATTTTGGAGAGATATCCCATTTCAGTCTTTATTTCAGGATGTTTATGAATGATGTACCACAGCAGGGAAAATTAAGAAAGGATGGTCTTAGTAGAAATATCCTGTCTAGAATCAAGTGCAAAATCTGTATAGAACAAAGAATCACCAGCTTCCCTTTCCTTAAAGTCATATGTGCAAAATGAACTTTCCTTTATCGGAACTAGTGCATATAATGCATACTGTGTGAAAGTATAGAATGATCACCTGCAATGCCTGGACCTACCTCAAAATCATGTGCAGTCATTTGTTCCATTTTTTGCTTTGTCCCATTTTTTGCTTTGTCCCACTCCAAGGCTCACGCCTGCCATGGTTTAACCCCAGCTGGCAACTAAGTACCACACAGCTGCTCGCTCACCACCACCCCACCCCACCTCCCCCTCACCGGTGGGATGAAGGAGAGAATCAGGAGAAAAAAAGTAAAACCTGTGGGTTGAGATAGACAGTTTAATATGACACCAGAGAAAGAGAAAATAACAACAATAATAACAATAAAAGAACATACAAAACAAGTGATGTACAATGCAATTGCTCACCACCCGCTGACCGGTGCTCAGCCAGTTCCTGAGCAGTGGCTCTCTGCCCCCTGTCCAACTCCCCCCAGTTTATATACTGAGCATGATATAGAATCATAGAATCGTTTAGGTTGGAAAAGACCTTTAAGATCATCCAGTCCAACCATTAACCTAACATTACCAAGTCCACACTAAAACAATTAAGGGTAGACTATCATGTGGTATGGAATAGCCCTTTGGCCAGTTTGGGTCAGCTGTCTTGGCTGTGCCCCCTCCCAGCTTCTTGTGCACCTGGCAGAGCATGGGAAGCTGAAAACATCCTTCACTAGTGTCAGCACTACTTAGTGACTAAAACATCAGTGTGTTACTAACATTATTCTGATACTAAATCCAAACCACAGCACTATGCCAGCTACTAGGAAGAAAATTAACTCTATCCCAGCCAAAACTAGGACAATGCCAAATGACAACGTGTGGGTTCCCATTCGGGACTCAGTGTCTATATAGACACAACACTGTTGTGTCACCAAATGAAAGCAACCTATAGCAATTTTCAGTTGAGGCAGCAGCTTCGAATGGAGTCTTTCTCTTTTTTTCCCAAAGGAAAAAAAAAAAAAAAAAGGAGAGTAGAACTGCCGTCTAGTACTGATTTTGTTGACCACCAGCTAGCAGACTTAAGGCTAGCATCACAGCAGCCATAGTGTGGATGGAAGACACTGCCACGTAGTTTTCAGGATGCTTTGCCAAACATTTAACAGCAATACAGAATACTAAAGAGAGACTCCAGAGGAGGGGCTGAAAAGCACATACTTACAGTGATAAAGGAACATTTTTTGCATATTTTCACTTTTATGGATCAGTAAAAATTACACCAAGCATCACATGGCACTTCAAGAAGGTTTTAATTCCCTAGGTCTGATTCCTTGGACGGTTCTTTTCTTTCTTCTCTCATTTAGGGACTAGATGATTTGTATCAGTGTTTTCATCAGAAAGGGATCTTGATAAACAGTATTTAGGATTGAAACATGCCACAGGCTCTGCCCTTCCTGGAAGCTACAGTGTAATAATAATAGGAAGAGGAAAGGTTTGTAAACTGATCTGGACTCTCTTTGTGCTTTTGTTGGAAATATAGTGCAGGGTGACAGCTGGTAAGAGAAAGATCCAATCACCCCGGACGGTTAGTAACCCTATCACTCACAGACAGCTAATAACTTGCACAAGATAAGCTGATGATCCCTGTACATTGTCCAGTGACAGATAATTCTCTTCACAAAATTATCAGTAGTTGGTACAAACACAGCAATAAGTTTGGTCACATTGCAAAAAACATCACAGTAACAACTCTTATAGTTTCAGTGCTTTTTGTCCTGCTTATGACTGTATTTAGTATTACATTTCCTGTGCAAGTGCAATCATCTAGTGAATTTGATTCCTACACAGTAGGCTCCTCTGAATTGTGATCAACCTGAATAAGCACTTGTCCTATAAAAAGCTATTTAGAGCAAAACCAGAACAAAACAAAAACACATTTAAGGCACATTTCAAAGATACATGCTGAAAATGGAAATAATATACTGAATATAAACACCAAAGAATATTCCCCTGTGAAATTCATGGGTACTTTAGCTTTTCATTTTCTCTTAATACTTATTTGCAAACTTCCCATAAAGAAACAAAGCCCAGAAATTCCCACCTGTTAGTTAGCAGCAAGCCAAAGAGAACTATGGAAACATAAACTGATATCTCCATTAAAAAACAAGCATTTTCTTTCAAATTCACAAGTCACTTCGTTTGGGGATGCTACTCTCTGACAAGCTGGCCTAATGAAAATACAGACTCTAGAATAATTCTTCTCACTAGAAAGTAGTTCTACTGCCAGGTATACCATCCTCTGTATATTTATATGGGCAACTCCATCCTATCATGTCCACTACTTGCCCCGCTTAAGGGGATTACCAATTCTGTGTTTGGCAAGAATGACTGTTGTATAAACAGTGCATGGATCCCTTGTAATATACATTTAGTCTTTCCCTTGCAGCAGCTCTAACTTTACCTAAATCCAGCAACAGCACCACGCCATTTCCACTGCCCATATGTTTTTTGGCTGCCAAACCGAATTATAACTAGGAGAGGATAGCTTTAATTGCATGCCGGCTAGGGTGCACAGATGCAATTCAGAACCTTTACCTTGTACATCAAGGAGGAAAGCTTGCCCTAGATGACTGTAGAGAGTTGTAGTATTGTGCAAATGTGGCACTACTTCATCAATTCCTGCGATGTATTTCTCCTGTCACATTGTAAAGCCAACAGTGACATGAGTCCAAACAAATTAAGTGTTGTCAACTGTGTTAGCCTTTTGCCATTGCAGTGCTGTCTCCTGAATGTAGATCAGGCTAAATAATCCTTGAGGTACCAGTAACTACACTATACTTGTGGAAATTTTATCCTCTGCAATTTCAGTATCCTTAATCTAACTTGCAGGCAACAAGTAAAAATCAACCCTACTAGCCAGAAAATAACCATTTCATATTCTGTATGGAAATGGGATACATTCAAAAAGTGGGAAGTGGGATTATACACATCTGTTATAGACACAACAGTTCACAGAACGATCGTTTTCAAGCAACTGCATGAGCAAGTCTTGCTTCTGCAACAGAAAATATGTTGAACTTGTAAGTAAACCAAACGAGAGGTATGAGCCATTCAGATTTATCTCGGAAACTAGATTTTGCTCACATTTGGGTTATTCTAACCACTCTACTATTGCAAGATCGAGTCTTCAAAACGTGTTAAACCAGAGCTGAAAGGCACCACTTACTCTGTATGCAGTGATATATGTTTCATTTCCGCTTGCATAAATCTTCATGTAATAAAGGCAGAGACAGGATACAGCAGAGAGTGTTTGGGGTAATAAAGGCAGAGACAGGATACAGCAGAGAGTGTTTGGGGTAGGAGAAGCAGCTCTGAGGTGGCAAAATGGAAAGTTTGGGGAGTAGTACTGGACTCTGAACTGCTGCTGACAATTGGTGCAAGCGCAGGGTTGTTTCCCCCCTGCAGTGGGAAGAAAGTGGGAAGAAAGGAGGACCCTGGGAACTATCGACCTGTCAGCCTCACCTCTGTGCCTGGGAAGATCATGGAACAGATCCTCCTAGAAGCTATGCTCAAGCACATGGAGGACAGGGAGGTGATTCGAGACAGCCAGCATGGCTTCACCAGGGGCAAGTCCTGCCTGACCAACCTAGTGGCTTTCTATGAAGGAGTGACTGCATCAGTGGACAAGGGAAAAGCAATGGATGTCATCTGCTTGGACTTCTGTAAAGCGTTCGACACAGTCCCCCACAACATCCTTCTCTCTAAATTGGGGAGATATGGGTTTGATGGGTGGACTGTTCGATGGATAAGGAATTGGCTGGATGGTCGCATCCAGAGGGTCGTGGTCAATGGCTCGATGTCCACATGGAGACCGGTGACAAGTGGAGTCCCTCAGGGGTCCACACTGGGACCGGTGCTGTTTAACATCTTCATCAATGACATAGACAGTGGGATCAAGTGCACCCTCAGCAAGTTTGCAGATGACACCAAGCTGAGTGGTGCGGTTGACACACCAGGAGGACGAGAGGTCATCCAGAGGGTCCTGGACAAGCTGGAGAGGTGGGCCTCTGTGAACCTCATGAGGTTCAACAAGGCCAAGTGCAAGGTCCTGCACCTGGGACGGGGCAACCCCCGGTATCAGTACAGGTTGGGGGATGAAGAGATTGAGAGCAGCCCTGCGGAGAAGGACTTGGGGGTACTGGTGGATGAAAAGATGGGCATGAGCAGGCAATGTGCGCTTGCAGCCCAGAAAGCCAACCGTATCCTGGGCTGCATCAAAAGCAGCGTGGCCAGCAGGTCGAGGGAGGTGATTCTGCCTCTCTGCTCTGCTCTGGTGAGACCTCACCTGGAGTACTGCGTCCAGCTCTGGGGCCCTCAGCACAAGAAGGACATGGACCTGCTGGAGCGGGTCCAGAGGAGGGCCACCAAAATGATCCGAGGGCTGGAACACCTCTCCTATGAGGCCAGGCTGAGAGAGTTGGGATTGTTCAGCCTAGAGAAGAGAAGGCTGCAAGGAGACCTTCTTGCAACTTTCCAATACTTAAAGGGGGCCTACAGGAAAGATGGGGAGAATCTTTTTAATAAGGCCTGTTGTGACAGGACAAGGAATAATGGATTTAAGCTAAAGAAGAATAGATTTAGACTAGACATTAGAAAGAAATTTTTTATAATGAGGGTGGTGAAGCACTGGAACAGGTTGCCCAGAGAGGTGGTAGAGGCCCCATCCCTGGCAACATTCAAGGTCAGGTTGGATGGGGCTCTGAGCAACCTGATCTAGTTAACGCTGTCCCTGCTTACTGCAGGGGGTCTGGGCTACATGATTTCTAAAGGTCTCTTCCAACCCAAAGCATTCTATGATTCTATGAACCCTCCAAGGGCTGGTGTATCACCTGTGATCATCCACTAGAGAAGTGGAGAGATGAAGCAGTATCTGTGATGCCAGGCTATGCAGAAACTGGGGACTGCAGATAACTGTTGCTTAGCAAAAAGGGCATCAGGCCATTCTTCAAGCTAGGTATATGCACATAGAGTATATAGCAACAGGCCATACCTGGTTTTGAAAGGGAGACCTTCTTGGTTTAAACACTGCCTGGAGAGAAGAGACAACTGACTGTGATGATGAATAAGCAGTACAGAGCACAGACTGATCTAGACATAGAGGATAACTGGAGCAAACCATGTAACTGAGGAGCTAGGAGCCTGCTCATATCATACTCCCCAACAGAGCAACACAGAGCTTACTCCTGTTCCAGGAAAGAACACGTGTCATTTTAGAGATATTTTTATTTAAAAGTAAGTTATTTTTGGAAACAAAGACTTTTAAAGAAACCTACCCAGAGCTGAGGCAATCCTCTGGGGGCAAGTCCCAAGCACGACCGCTCCTCCTTCGTTCAGTTACCCAGCACAGCATGTACAGGTCTTGGAGTATCACTGGAGCATTAAACTCGGTCTTTTGGGCAGAGATTGCCTCGTGACTTGAGCAAGCAGAGCACTGGCATATCAGCTAAACAGCAAGGACAGGTTTCTGAGGTTTTCCTCATCTGTAAGGTTGGCAGAGCTGAAGAGCATTTAAACTGGGGGGCTGGAGACAGGAAAGGAAATGCATGAAGTTCAGGGCTGCAAAACAGTCCCTTCTGAGAGCAAGTCCACAAACGAAACAATTTCCCATGACAGCATTTGTGATACATCATGTATAAGACAGGTTATACATCAACCCCAACCTACCTTTACAGGAAACATTTTGTTTTCATGGTACATTTAGCTAATACTGAATTATAATTGAGCTCATGTGATACTACCTATTATGCAAATACATTCATTATGATTCATGGTATTACAATAGGTAGTAAATGAATTAATAATTACGCGACACTTAAAATAAATAGGATAACACTTTGTAAAATCACAGCTAAGTGTTACGTTTTACAACACATTATGTTCGTATCCTACTCTTACAACAGACTGCAAGAGGTCTGGCATAAGAGTGGCAATGCGGTATCTGCAACAAATTGACTGCAGTGTGCTTTCTCTTTATTAGCAAGGAAGTGCTACTATGTGTTTTAGATGCAATAAAGATATTTAATTAGAAAGCTGCCTAATGTACTCTTGATGTCTTATCATCCAGCTGTTGACCACAGGGAACTGCACAGGATATTTCAGTTAATATGAACTAGATGACTTTTTGCCCCTCTGAGATGATAACTACATTAATGCAGAAAGCTTCATATAGCTTTCTATAGCACAGGCATTGTTAAAAACAGTATCAGATAAAAAGCAGAATAATATGAAGCTGTTCCTGGATTTCACAACAGGCTACAGAGGTTAATTACTACCCTACCTCTCTAGATGGTATGAATTTGGAGACTGAAATGGAATTGGTGGTGTGGAAGACTTGTTTTTAAGCAAGGGATGATGTACAACATGTACAACTGGATCTACAGCTCCACCAAACCCTTGACAAATCATAAAATATGACTAGGGAGAGAAAGATGTGACATCTTTTCCCACATAGTGCAATCTGAGCCAGTGACAAATTTTATTTAATTTCTTTGGGGGACCAAAATAAGGAATGCCAAAATAAATGTAGCAAACAAATCCACAGCTGCAGCAGGAGGGAAGAGATACACTAAAGAAGATTTCAACAGCACTGAGACATAGCAGGAGCCTCTGCTGAACTGACTGGGCAGATAAATAAAGAACTTCACTTTCTAGCCCAGTGAAGCTGGCTGCTTTTGCAAGTGTAGCCTATACATTTAACTTAAGAACATGTTACAGTTAGCCGGCCAAACCAAAACCCATCATCTCCTCAATGACTGAATTTCTTTGTCTTGTTTCCCATGCCTGCTGCAAAGCACTTCAGTATGATTTGAAGAATTTTAAATCATTGTGATTCCTACTGTTAGAAAAGTAAATGTTAAACAAAAACATCTCATTCCTAACATAATAAGAAGCATCAGAGTTACCAAATCAGATCCTGACTTATCCAGTCACTGAATGAGAGCGAATTCAGATAACTTCTTTATAACTGAACTTTCCAAGGCCTTTCTCACTAATTAGTCTGTCATGTGACATGCAATAACATACAACTGTCCAGATTTTTACTCAAAAAGAAAACAAAATATAGCAAGTTTGTGGACCTCTCCATTTCTGAGGTTAATTTACATACAGGACCTGCAACAGTGTGAATATTTTGTCAAGTTTTCTGTTCATTTTGCAGCCCTCAGCAATTTTAAATGAATAGCGTGCTCTGCCAGTTTCATAAATTTTCTAATTGAGTTCAGATCCCTCTCCTTCCCCCGAAAATACGTGTAGGTGAAACACCTCGCTTCTGGTACTTTAATAAAGATCATCACTGTTGATTTCCCATATGGCCATCTTAAATGGCTGAAGAAAGACAACTAAACTGGCAATCAGAAAGCAATCAGCGGAGGTTAGTACAACATCTGTCTTCCCATCTTTTCCTTAGGCATAGTGTGGTGTTTAAAAAGACACCACCAAGTGAAACTTGGCCCCAATTAAATGTTTTGTGAAAAAGTAAAAGAGCAGTGTCAGAGCCAATACAAGATGCTTACAAATTTTTAAGAAGTAATTACAAGGGAAAGCACATTTTAAAGTAAGCAAAAACTGCCCTGGGTTTGTTGCTCTAGTGCTGCAGCACTTCACTGGTACGTGAAACACTGACAGTGAAACTTCCCCAGAAACTCTCTGAAAATGGAAGCAAAATGGCCTCTTGCTCTCATCAGCTAAAAGTAGATAGATGTCAAGCACAAGCCAGATTACAAGTAGAAAAGGTAGATCATATTTCAAAATTCCTTCCCTAAGTAAATTAAGGAGTTAGCAATATAAGTCAGGGCATTTTAATATATGTTTCAATGCTCATGTATTACTTCAAGACATGTTTCGTTACTGAAATCTCATCACTTCTCCCAGGAAGACTGGTCTTGCAGGCACAGCTCCCAGCAAAATTAAGTGCCCAGCCACACAAGCCAGAGAGAAGAGCAGCACCAGCAGGGAGGTCTTGCTCTCTCTATAGTCACCAACTAAGAAAGACTGGTATGCAGGAAAACAAGGAAGAAAAATAGCTCTAGAAGGAAGAAAAATAGCTTGTAGAAGCTATTTGGGTCTAAAGCCTCAGAAGACCAAGGAGCAGCTTCATAATATCTGTACAAGCTTTTTATACAGTCTTCTAATAAACAGAATTGCACTACTGCATTTAACAAAAATAATTCAGAAATCTCATGAAAAGGTCAAGCGTATTTGGTTTTTGTAAATGCAGATTCAATAACAAGTGGGAAATTGATATTGCTCATTTCTGAACTCCTATGAATATTGTGGATTTAAAAGCTTCAGTCAACAGGTTAATATTAATGGCTTTCTAGTCTGCCTACAAGAGGTCACAGAAGGAAAATGGAACAGACACTGGGTAAGGCAAAATATTGAGTACAACCTGGACAGGAAGGCAAGGGGCGTGTGGAGGGAAGAAAAACCACATAAAAGCATAACAAGCATAACACAGAGAAGAAAACAATCTAGTTGTAAACAATGGTCCACATAGCATCTGCTGATGCATACTCCACTTGTGATCAATATTCCTCTGTTTATTTCTATATATAACATACACTTTCCAAATAGAAATCTTTTTGAAAAGTAGAACTGCATCATCTTTGAAGGGAAAAACACTTAAATTAACATACACATACACTAAGACATTAAATATTCATGTTGAAAGTCTAAAATGAACGTGAGAGCTTCCCACCCCCAGTTGGCATAGGCGGAGGTGAGAAGAGCACCTTGCAAGCTATGAAAGCAAGCCATAATCTCCATAAGTCCCAGGAATTCTCAGGAGCTGGGAAGGTGGGCAAAGAGGCAGAGCTCAGTGCAACTGCTTATAATGCAGAACCTAGCTTAAAAACTCAAGTAAAAAACATTTCTGCTTTGGCTCACTCCCAAAGTAGGATATGTGGTTTATTTAAAGAGACATCTTTAAATAGAAACCTTCGTGGTCCTGCCAGTATTCAGATATACCTCATCTGTTGAGTAGATCAGAGATTTCTTCTCTTTACATAATTTGACAAAACACCGAAGTAATGCGAAGTAATACATGCTCTAGTAGAAAGTGGTTGGAGAACTTGGAGTAAACGTGCAATTCTCTCCATGCTGTTCCTTCCACAGAACTGTCTAAAACTGAAGTTTTATGAGCATGAAGCCTTCCTTCCATTCCTGAACATCTTGACAACAGCAAAGTTGTGGCCCAGTAGAACCCCAGACAGGGACACGAAAATAGAGAGAAGCAATGTTTTGTGACATCCATAGCCTTATGTGTGCTGCTTACAGCTTCCGTCTGAGATTGATACGCTAATCATAAGAGGTAGTTAAAGAACAATTAAATTAAGCTTTATAGAAAGTGATGAAACTGGCAGTAAAAGAAGCAAACTACAGCCCTGCAAACAATGTAACATAAAACAGCATTTGGAGCATACTGCAATGAACCTGCTGCCTCATCTCGTGACGCTGCGACAAAGAGTGAATCAGGGAAGGCTTGCAGTAGCAGCCATCTCAGGAAGCTCCAGGGCCAGATTTGGCACTCAGACAAGGTTCTTGTGTCACCATGGTATTTCGCAAAGGGGAAGCCTAAACGATTTTCACAGCCAGGAGCAATTACCAGAGTCAATGGCTGATGATCAGAAATGCCCCACCAAAGGCAAGGAGGTGGCCACGGTGGGAAGGACAAGTAGGCAGCGGTCTGCCTAAAGCAAGCTGCATGAAAAGCCCAAGAGCTGGAGAGGATTTGGCTACATTGCTGGGGCCAACACTTAAGGCAAGAAAAAAGAACAGCAGCCTAAATGCAAAGCACAACAAAGAGTCTGAGGAATGGAAAATGCAGGGGGATTTCCTTCCACACAAACCACAATTCTGGCTAGGGAAATTTGCAGAAAAATTAATTACCCTCACACGAGATGTTTGGACAAGGTAGGATATCCTCTCCTTTCAGCCTGAGATAATTAATAGAAAATGGAGTCACCCTGATGTGCTTATTAGGCTATTGCTGGAGATGAGGGCAATGCACAGAGGCTGGCAGCTGTACCAGGCCATTTCTGTGGTCTTTACTCATTTTTCTTTAAAGTTTTTATTCATTCCCCAAAAATCAGGATATAGCTTTAGTGCAAGAATATAACTACTAAGAGGTAAAAGAGTGTAAAATGAATGCATTCTGTAATATTAGTCATTTATCATTTATATGAGCTGTGTAATTGATGAAAACTGCTAACAGATTGCAGGTCAATAGGGTCAAAACGTGTGTTTCCCACACCATTGAGGAGAACAACTTACTGTGTTTGTGCATAATATCCTAATTTGAAAACTCAGGACAAGATGCAGCTGCCAATATAAAGCAGCATCTCCTTAGTCTCTTCAAAGGAGCAGTGCTGATTTACCCCAGCTGCTGCTTATGGCCCCGTGTTTCACAGAAAAAAATGCTCCTACTGAGATCCCAAGTTTTTGTCACTGGACAAAACAGCCCCTCAGCAATGTCTTTCACAATTCTAGTTTGTAAATGTTGCAGGCAAAGACATCCAGGCCCCAGACTTTAAGACTCACAGAATGGCATCAGGGACCATATGCAGCTTCCAGTCCCTGCAGGACAGTGGATTTCCCTGTCACAACAATTGGGAAAAGAGTTGTAAAATTTCCTCCTGTGACTTGGCAGGGAAAGACATGGCTACGAGCAGTGTGCCAATTTGAGGACATGCTGTACCTTACAGGGACTTGGAGCTGTCAAACACCGAGCAATCGCCCAGAGCTCAAGACCACGAGGGGATGCTTCGGCTAAACCTCTTGCAGGCACTAAGGATGAGCTGTTGTCTCATCAGAGCAGATCTACGCTGTAAGTCACTGTGACGACGGCATGTTCAAGCACATCTGAGCTAGCGTGATACCAGCTATGAATGGGGGACTTGTCACCAGAACCAATATCCACAATCCCAAATGGGCAGGTACTGCCCATATTCAGTTTCACTGCTAATGGTTGCCCAGGTAGCTTAGCTCTTGGCTTTCACTGGAGACCTACGCTGAGACAGAGCACAGAGCATTTGCATTTGGCTCTGACCGTAGAGTTATATAACATTTTCTTTCATCTCCAGACTGCTGAGTGTGTATAAACAAAAATCCCCTCTGTAAAAAACAAACCAAAACAAAAAGAAAAAGGAAAAGAAAAAAAAAAACACACACAAAAAAAAGATCCCTGTCCATTGTAAATAGCTTAAGGCTGCTTCCTTTTAAAAGCATTTGCAAGTATCAAGAGAGTGTACAGTTAATACATCCAACATATTTTATTTGCAAATAGAGGAAAAAAGGCACATTTTAAAAATAGTTATTGTATCATCTGTTAAAGATATCAGACAATTAAGTACTGAAACCAGCTATGCACATTCATGCAGACACAAACTAAAGATGTTCTTCTCTGCAGGACATTCAGCTGCTGCTGTGTAGAGAGAGATAAAAAAAGGAAAGAAAGCAAGGAAGTAACAATGACAGACCGAGTAGAACAGTGACACCAGTCTAAAATTCAGAGATGCAATCAGTTCTTGCAGATTTTCATCAGCTTTCTGACACTCCCCACTGAAAACTTTATTGCGCAGGCTAACATTTATTTTTTCTATTACATTGTTAGTTTTGTTCATCTCAGCAGATATTAATATTGATACCAACATTACTCACACAAAACTACATTTTAAAAGGCAGATATTACAAAGACCTAAGTAATGTGCTCAGCAGTTTTTGTTTGTATTAATCTGCTCTGTTTTTATCTCTGCAATTGTTCCCAGTCCCAGAGCCCCCTTCAGAGCAATTATCTGCTTCACATTAGTGGCCTTTTACTTTATTAAAAAAAGGGGACAAATAAGGTGAAAGCCCAAGAAATACACCTGCAATTTACGTTTGGATTAATTCAGAGTGTGAATAGCCACACAGGATCAGCAGGACTCTGAGTCGTCCTGCATTCAAAGTGGGCAGCAGAGCAACAGAGCATCAGAAAGGTCCCAGAGCATTTCTCTGATACTCCCCAATGCCACTATGTGAAGAATAAAGAGGTCCCTTCTCAGACAAATATCTTGATACTTTGGAGACCTAGTCTCCAGTCACCTGTGGCTACATTGAATACTATTCCAAATACAAGGAGGTGACACTACCATATCTTTGTTTTCTACTCATCTGATTATTTACCCATTGCTATCTCCTTGCCCAAAACACCAGATCGTGAGCTCCCAGGAGCTGAGGCTGTCTTTGTATCAGTGACTCAACAGAGTCTAATGTAGCAGGGCTTTAGATACTCCTTAACACCAAAGACAATAATATTGATCATTTTTCCTACTGCCTAGATGCGATGGTAATGGTTGTGTTAGAAATATGTCAGTACCGTAGACAGAAACAGATAAGACTGACCTTTAGTCTTTACAAGGTCTTCACAAACAGGCATGTAGACTGGGATATGAGGCTCTTGCAAAATATCAGTTTCACCAGATTGGAACTGGACCTCTACAAAATCAATGTATCTTGGATAGACTTGTTCCAGCTTCACTGTCTTTACTGATCTATGCTGAGGGATTTCACCTTTACAGCGATACTGTTCCATTTACTCCTGAATTTCATTTTTGTCTTATTTAATGACCATCTCCAGCAATTCCTTTTTGTATTTCTCACCTAATTCATACTTGACCTTTTCCAGATTTCCTTCCTTACAGCAATAAACACACTTCAAAAGGTTTAGCAATCAAAGCAAATAAGCTCCCAGGAGTTTTTCTGTGTTCCTAAACTTAGTTTCATTTACCCAAGCCTATTAAAGGGAGCATCCAATATCCCAGAAAAGGCTTCCTTTCTTTCCCAACGACCTTCTCCATCGTACAATTCAGGACCATTGGTCAAAAGCCAGCAAGTTACTGCCTGCATCTGGTATCTACAGCTTCCCCACAGAGGCCCACAGGTACCCCCTCTCACTCCCTCCAGCTTCCCACCTGTAAGAGGAAAGTCAAAGCACAGTTTAGTATTGACAGGGTACTTCTGTGCTCTACAGTAAGACTTCTTTCCCAAACACATTCAATAACTAAATGTCACGCACATACTGAACATGTAAGATATGACACAATAATCACTGAAGCAAAGAAAATTCAGAGATCATCAAATACTATCCTTCAATTCACAACATAGCTAAGTGTTGACACATCCAAAGTACTGGCATTCAGCAGCATGATGGGAAAATATAGCAAGATCCTACTATTATTTAATCAGAGCATATTTTCTTAGCCAGAGTCATAATACCAATGTGACCCACAACAGGAAACCTGCTGCAAGAGGTAGGAATATAGTATAGCTTCAGAGTAGTATTGACTCCTTTTCAGCAAGTGTCTATTATGAAACAGATGCAAATAGCTACTGAAATACAATAGCACCTCTGTGCCTACCATTGGGAAACATGAGACAGCAAATTCTTTTAGGCAAGAGTCTTATTTTGGTGGCTGTTGAACTTACTTCAGGCCTTGCAAGGAATAGCTTGCTCTCAAAAGTCAACTATAGGCCCGTAATGAGAACAACCATCTATAGTAACATGTTGATCATCTTTAATTCAAACTCTGCAAAGAAAGTGCCTCCATTTCCTAGGTTACAGGGTTCTAGGCAATAGGCACCATATACACCTGCACCTGTATACGATATATCACACAAACACAAGTCCATTAGAAGCAAGTCATTGCCTCATTCAACACCCTGCTTGTAGACACCAGAGTACTTCTGTTCATCCATCACTGCATAGCTACCAAAGAAACCTAAATACATTGCGCACCATTGTTTCTGCCTTCTAATCAGCTTCTGCCTGCCTTCAGTTATAGCAATAGAAATTAAAAGGCATTTTCTTATCATAAATCAGGCTCAGTGCATTAATATTACAGTGTTCTTGAAGACAGCAGCCAAACCTACTGACAGCCTGAACAAGAAAAGATCATTTGCTATAAACTATATAGCAAGGACTGAAAACTAGGAAAGGAACAAGGCAACTTGAGTGTCGATTAGACAATAAAGCAGGGCTTCTGAAGGGTTAACGAATCTAAAGTAATGCAAAAGTAATCAAACTAAGTACAGATGAGTGCTGCACACCTCAGTGGAGCCCAACAGCTGGTGTTCTAGCCCACACTCAGATATTCTATAAAACTGTCCTCACATGAATAAGTATGTGCAATGGCTGTCTTTCACACTGAGAAAGCACTGTCTGGGGACTGGGCAATTAACCGCGGTGGGAAGCCATGAAATCCTAAAACACCACACTTACAAAATACAACCATAGGAGCTCAGGGTCTTTGAGGACTAAATTCCACTTCCCTTGCTGTCTGTGGACATCTTCACTGGGGCTCACTGCGGTCATCAGCTCTTGAATAGTTTTCCCTTTCAATGAGCAACAGACCCTGCATTGCTGTTCTGGGACAATACTGCATTACACTGCAATCTCAGGCGGGGAAAATGAGAGCGATCTGGGTTCAGGGTCTGATTCTGGCTGCATGATTTGGCATGCCTGGCCATGAATATGGGGTCAATGGCTATCAGATAGTTTTGGACAAGGGTCAGGGATGTGACTGGATAATTCAGCCATGAAAGATCAGAAACTCCACCTCCTAGCATACAGGCAGCATATTAAACCACAATCCTTGTCTTCTAAAAAGAGGGGTATTAGGGCATGAGTTTCCCTGAACTGGAACGATAACCTAACTCCAAGACACTCATCACATAAATAACTTTATTAAGGTAGCTGAAGATTTTTAATCAAAAGCACGTTCCAAAAATCACCAGGTTTCCATTTCTAGACCTTTGCACCCAACACATTTTTCCTGCTAGCACTACTCTTTCATAGAATCATAGAATCATTTAGGTTGGAAAAGACCTCTAAGATCATCGAGTCCAACTGTATATTTTCTTATGGTTGGTGCTGTTATTGTTGCTATTTATAACAAAACAATGTAAACAAAATCTTGTCACACTTGGACATGTTGCCACAGTATGTTTTGGGATTCAAGGTACAGGATTGTCTCTTGATCTTCTTAATTCTTCAGGTTGTAAAGCCACTTCCATCTGCTGCAGTGAACAGTGATCAGGGGCTCCCCGGACGTGCTACAGTAAGTCAGCATAAGCGGAGACAGGGGAAAGTTTTAGCTGATACCTGTTGTTTCATCCAAGAGACAGTACGTATGGGTATCAAATACTCAGAACAGAGATTACAAAATATGATTGCTCGGTGTTTCTCAACACTGATCATCCAAGACTGTTTATATCCCGTATTAAATCCTTTTGCCCAGATTATTAGAGGTAAATCAGTTTCAAAATTTTAGAAGCCAACAAAAATAATGTCCCAGTATACCACATGCCACAATAATATGTCTAAAGTAAGTTAGTTGCTTCCAGTAGGTTTCTATACATCTCAGTCAGCAATTTTCTCCTTTCTCCTCACACACTACTCCACACAATTAAAATTAAAGCAGAGATACAAAAGAGTGAATATGTCCTGGTGTTTCATATGTGAGTGGTGAAAGATAAAGACATAAAAGGTCTGTAGGGCTGTCCATGGCTCCCACAGTCAAAGCAGTATTGCAGGATTCTAACGAAAAGGAAGGTGGCATCAAAGCAAGCATGTTCTTTCACTCCAAATGGACCAGTCTTCTGTAAACAAACTTCTACAGAAAAATAATCCACAAAACCAGTAAACACTTTCCTCACAAGTAGTACGCTATTAGTATACTATTACAAACACTAATAGTAATATTTTCATGTTCAGAAGTGCTTGGTTTATCTCAGCAAAACTGCATTGGTAATCTACAGTAACTCCTGTACTCTTAGGTAAAATCATTACCCACTCTAATAGGAGTTTGCCAAAAACTTCAGAAGCTAGTGACATTAATTTTTCCACCTTTTCATTGCAATCGACCTGAATTTCTACCACATACAGGTGACCAGACATTGTGCAAGGAAAACATTCATGAAGAGTACTACTTCAAAAACATAAGAGTTTTGCACTCTCTTTTACTCTCTTTATAATATCAAAGAACGAGCATCAGAAAAAGAATGATATGAAAGACAACACCACAGCCGTTTCAAAAACATTCTCTCTAGCTGGAGTACAATGATGGCTGGAATGTTTGTATGTGATTAGAGTACAGCCCATGTAAAGACACAGACACACAGAGTCTATGAAATGTACTTTAATGGCACCATTTTAAATACTCAGGACCTAAATATTACTTAAGAATATGACTTCTAAAAGCTTTTATAAACAGCTTGTTTGCCTCCACTGCATTAACTAGAAAAAACAGCCATTAATTTCTAGACAAGGTGAGTTACCAACTTTCAAACAAGTCACTAATGGCCTTCAGTGCCTGGAGATGGCTCTGTCCCACTCACATCTGCTGCTGCGAGAGGATGCACCCAATACTACTTCGGCTTTTGAACATATCTGAAAAGACACCACAAGGAGCAGGGGAAAAGTGCAAAGTGGAAGGAGTGGCAGAGAGGAGAGGAAGGAGCAGCAGAGAGGAACTGTTATGAACTGACCAAAATCCCCATTCCCCATCCCTCTGAGCTAACTGGAGTAGGGGAGAGGAGATAGAGACAAGAGGAAAGGAGGAGAGAAGCTCAGCCTAGAAAGAAGGGCAGGTGGGGGAGGTGTTTTGTCTCTTTCTCACCATCCTACTCTATTTTTAATTAGCAGCAAATTAAATTAATCTTCCTCAAGTCGAGTCTTTTTCACCCGTGACAGTAATTGGTAAGTGATCTCTCAGTCCTTATCCTGACCCATAAGCTTTTCCATCTTATTTTCTGCCTCTATCCCATTGAGGAAGCAGAGAAAGAGAGCAGCTGGGTGGACCACAAAACCGAAAAAATGGTCCATGATGCCTCAAAAACTTTACTAACTGAAGAAGAGAAGTTGATTTATTCCTAAAGTTATAATTGCCTTTATTCTTCCTCCACATCATCACTTTTTAATACTCTTACACAACTTCAGAGTAGAAATATGGTCACACAGTCTTCCCTTTTACATTGTAGACTGATCCAGTCAAAAGAAATCAGTATGGAGAGATTGCGGAGATAATTTCTTCAGACACTAAATACTTTCAGATTGTGATTTAGGCTGTGAGACAGATCATCGGATGGGTGACTACTTCCTGCTCCTGCGAATATAAACCCTCAAACTGAATTGCTGGAGTGAGAACCAAACTGCAGCTTTTGTGCATTTCATTTATGTCAGTTATGGTAAGTAATTTAGCTTAAAAAGTCACAAAAATGAAATGCCACATAAAGTAAACACTACAGCTGCAGATATACTCGTGTATGAACCCTCTGTACATGTAGTTTTAGATCATATCCAAGGAGTGCAAAAATTCAGCAGTCATGTATACAAAGAAGTCTTACAGTAGCTCTTTCCCAATTGATATTAAGTCTGGCTCACACAGAACCTGACCTTTGGGGGAAAAACTCTTTATAGCTTGAGGGAGAGAGGTTTCTTACTGATTTCAGAGGCTACAATATAAAACACTCAGACTCAAACCACACTTAACAACAGATCCCTACCAGCTCCTTTTCAGCTATTCAAACAAAAAAATCCACAAAGCTTATCTTCTCTCAAAGCATGATTCAGCAACAAAACTCTGAGAAGCCCTGGCTAGGTGACAGACTCAAAAAGTGAGGTCAACAGAATTGCAAAGACATCGTCAAAAGGGATTATGGAGCAAATAGTAGTCAGAAGGCTTTACAGAATCAGGTTTCATCCAGACCTAACCGCAAGGGAGGAGCTCCAAGGACAACAGAGCTCTCAACTGAGTACTCATTTTCAAGGAAAACACAGCATTTGAGTGGGGGCTCCAAATGTAAAATGATCAAATTATAGACAACTGGGAATATTATGTAAAATTATTCCATGATTAAATAACAAACCAAGAAAAGAAAAACAACCTGAAGGCATAATATTGATTTTTCTTCTTGACATCAGGGATCAGGGCAGAATTCCAAGTGCAGCTTGCTCAGAGTTACTGCAGATGAGCAGAATTAGCTTCCAGTATCTTCCTTTCTAGCCTGGCTCTCAATTCAGTTACTTAAATTATGCAGAAACAACAGAAACAATAGACTACATATTGTGTACTTTGTACTTTACCTATATAAAATATCTGCCCCTACAAGATGCTTGCTATTTTCTGTAAGACCTTTCATTTCTGTAGGAGAGGAGAATATCCTCATCTATGAGAATGATTACCATTTTCATTACAAGAAGAACTGGTGGCAGATTAGGGCTTCATGCATTTACTTACTGAGCAAAGAATCTTTGAGAAACACTCCTTCACTGATACATTGGTTGCTAAACAACTATATGAAGTACTGGCCCTCAAAATATAGTCCTGTTGATGGCTGCCAAATGTGTAGTACTGTAGTGAATTCAAGATCATCTCAAAACAAACATTGCAATTGCTGTTTAAAAGATGTGGCACTTAAAAAAACATGCCTAGTACAAGAAAGCAGCATATTTTCTAAAAAAGTTTAACTTTATATCTACTTTCTTAACGTTCTGACTAGCTGCCATCTAGTTGAGTTTCCTGCATTAAATTAATTCCAACTTTTGTGCACTGGGCATACCTCAGAGGAAGAAAGAGGTAAGAAAAACGTTCATCACCAGGCAAATGAGGAAAAGCTACATTAGAGGGATGATTAGAAAGATCACAGGTACAATGTGAATCTATATGAATATTTTTTAAAAATCTGTTTTAATTTTCCTCATTAAAACCAAAGCAATTTAGTGCAGTTTAATTCCATTTGAAATCCAAATATCTGTGAAAACTTTTTATAGTATCTTTTTAATAGACCATGTAGCCTACATTTTCTTTTCTTGTACCTTCATTCACTCCTCCTTTTCACCCTTTTGTATTGTCTGCTTCTCTAAGTCATTTGTAGTAAGCAGTCCTACAGTCTAATTTTTAGATTTAATAATTTTAATATGCACTATTTTTATCTTAAAAGAACCTTCTTTCATTTGTCCAGTACATTTTCCTTTCTAATTCTGCTTTTCATATTTGCCTTTTCATTTCAATATAGCCTCTTAATTATTAGTACATACATCAGTACCTATACACGTACAATTATATCTACTTACACATATGTATCTTTCTACTCCACCATGGGGATACAGGAGCAGATGACTCTGAATTGGTTCCTGGTCTTTCAGTCACTTTCCCCTCTGTTCATTTTCTCATTATTGTTTTTCCTGTCACATTCTTTGCAACCTCTGTCCTCTGCAGAAAGCTTCTCTTTTTTTCATTTCCTCTCATTCCTTTTCTCCACTGAACTGCTCCAACAACTACCATCAGTCTAAATAGACAAGGAGCTCCTCAAGGAGATGGTTGTTAGGGCTGTTTTAGTCTGCACAACTGTTCAGTGGTTGGCATTGGGTTTATAGGGTATAAGACCAGCTGTCTCAACACACAGCACTAGTACAGGGGCTACAAGGGACGACTGCTGCATTATGCAAGGAACTGCTACTATTTAGGACACTCGAATATTAATCAAGTTCTTTGTGAGCTTAGAAAATGTGGATGAACTCAGTTCAAACCTCTCCCCCATCTCAAATAACTGAATGAGATGTGTATGGAGAGAAGCAGCCAAGCACACTCTTAGATTCGTGTTTCTAGAGCAGACTGAGTCACAAGTCAATCACTGAAGGCTGGTCTGGCTTCTTGCAGTCTCCTGTCACATAAACAGTATTGCCATCGCACCATGGGACCACAAGATCTGTCAGTTTCTATAGAGACTCCTGTGCAAGGCACATATGATAGCTATTTCCTTGAACTGTGTTCTCCTAAGGCCTCCCCACAATATCAGCAAAGGAGTCAAACAGGACTTCGGAAGCAGCATAGAAAAATAGTATTTTTCATTTCAAACAAATCAGCTGGCAGCCTGAAGGAGGGAGAATAAAAACATGTGATGAGCCAAGGAGATGAGAAGAATCATCTTCTTTGACCTCTTATTCTAAAGTTAACAATTTTCCTGCTTCACCTCTTCATCAGAATAAAAATAGCTGCACAGTTTAGATGGCCATTGCTCTCATGAGTTCAAAAAAACTAGTGAACAAACCACCATTAATCTCATTACTTCCCATTTGTCATTAAGATAACGCTGAAGTTCCCGGAATTGGCATATTATATCATAGTGTAGACCTGACATTTTTCCTATAAAAGTCATGAGCACATTAGCATCGCAATAGTGTTGGCGTTTTTTTTTTTTAAACATCACTCAGGCTGAAATTAAATGAAATTTGTAAATACTGATCAGTGCCCGAAGCCTGCAAAATGCTTAGAAAGAGGAACAACTATTTACCTAGCATTCACAAACTTCCTACAACTTGCCAGAAACAGCATTCATCTTTATTACAAAACTCTGCTTTATAGCAAGAAAAAAATATATGTTAGACATCTGTACATTTACAGTTAACTGACTGCTATCTGAAGAGCCCTATAGGAAAAAGACTGGTTTCAACAGTTTGTGCTATCGCACCGCATTAACGTGCACAGGGAAATGTAACCAGAAACCTCGCCAAAGGTTCTCTGCTTTCCTATTTGCTCTAATTTTTTCTGTTCCTTAAACAGCCTTCCCGCTTTTTTTAAAAGCAATGGAAAAATGACAGCAGAGATGAGCAGCAGGCTTGAAATCCAGATGTTCAAGGGATTGCTTCAGTAGGTCATCATTAGACAATGCAAAAAAGTCTTGCTCAGCCTGATGGGCAAGGAACCAGGGAGCTTCAAGAGGAAAAGGAATAAGTGAACACCTAAACTTTCCTTGTCACAAGGACTGAACCCAGCAACTCTACAGTTTTCAAGGCAGCAACCACTGACTGTGCCAAAGGACAATGGTCATTAACTCAGGGCCACATTCAAACTCCTACTGGCAGGCAACAAGTGGCTTTAAGAGACCGGCAATGAGCTACATATTGTGACTGTGGGGTAATGAAACATGTATTTAATGTATTTATCACTTACACATCCTTTAACTGTGCACATACATACATAAAATATTTGTCATTTGCTCTTCAAAGCTGTTCTGTGATGACTATTTCCTTTCTCTTCTACAAATCATTAATATACACAGAAGGACTGAAAACTAGCAAACATTGTTCAACACAGAAGTAACGTCAAACCTGGGGTCTATAAATGCATGTTGAAGCTCTTCTATACTACTGCAGTATTTTAGCTGAATATCTGGAAAACTTTTCAATCTTCTTTCAGTTAAATTTTTTCAATGTCACCGGGCTAATCTGGGAACAAAAGCCCAGCTCTGTAACATCCAACTTTTATCACATTCTTTATTTAACAGCTCATTGTTCCAAAAGTTTGCAGGTAATTGGCTTGCTGCATTAGCAATTACTTTCTTGGGATAACTGGGTATTCCTTCCTATGTAATTAAAACCATTGAGGAAACTAATCTAAGCCATTATAAAATAATGTAAGATCAGAACCTCTTCAACTTTCATTTAACCTGGTTTTGTAGACTACAAGATTTCCAATCAGATCTTAATTTCTGACTCTGTTTGGACCTTATCCTTAACCTAAAGTGTCAGTAGTTAAATACATTTCACTTGAAAAAGATGTATGAACAAAGCCACTTTCATTGCTTCAGTACTTTCATAAAGATACAAGAGGAAGTTGCTCTAAAATGCAACTGTAGGGAGAGGAAAGGAGAAAAAGATTTCAAAACACATCAGGTCTACTTCCAGGCAGAAAACCATACAGAAGACGACTGAGATGTGTGGAAATAGTTCCTTTACTGATTATTCTACCGAGCCTATCATAAAAACAAGATCTTGATTATGAAGCACTGCCTGTGCAAGAAACAATCAGGAGACTGAGCAAGAGGCTTTTCAAATTTATGCTTGTATAATTAAATCCAGACTTGCATATCTGTGATCCCTGCTTCCATCTGTCTCACTAAGTGCATCTCTGAAATCACAAGCCATGTGTAAAATTTGTGGCAATCAGGCAATTGTATATGAGGTAGAAAGAGGATCCTTCTAATTAGCCACTTATTGCATCTTCTGTAAGCCAAACCACTGACCCCAGCAGGAAGATGCTTTGAAGTGGACAAGTATGAGGGAACATGAAGCGCAATTTGGAAGTTCATTCTGAAAGTAACCCTCTGAGGGTCTTCAGCATATCCCTTCCTTCTTCCCCAAACATACCAGCTCCTTTGCTTCACTAAACTGCCGGGGGGAGGGGGGGGGGGAGGGGAGGGGGCGGGGCGTATGAAGTTCAGATTAGCTCTTCACCTTTTTCTGATGAAGACAAATATTTTGGAAATTCCAAAAATTCTGTAGGCCAATACATCCATCTTCTCTCCAGACTTATTCTTTGTAGTTAAACACATACGCAAATTCCTTAATATGTTTGGAAAAGCAATGAGATCTATATGTGGTAAGTTAAATTGTCATTATTTTTAGTATCTAAAGAGCATCTTCTTAAAATTTTTTTTTGTCTACCATGGAAGCAGTATTTTCTAAGGAAGAGGCAAGTGTGTAGCAGTGACAACCCAGCATCCTGTGGCTGGCGTTCCGCAGCTCCAGTACGTTGCATGCAGAAGCATCTTCTCTGGCTTTGAATCTATGACCATTTAATGCCCTCTAGTTCTTATACTGGAAGAGGCACAAGGAACCACAATCCATCTTCTCCCTGGTAACCTTGATTTTTATAAGCTTCAGTGACTTCCACCTCAAATCTCTCTTGTCCAAGCAACAGTCCAAACCTACTTGATTGTTCCTTGTTCAGAAACTATTCCATAACTTTGATCATCCCCATTGCTCCTCCCAGAAACTCCTCAAAATCTTCTCACCAATATACTGTATCTGGAACTGCCTTTAAATATCCCCTGTCAGTTGATTCCTCCCTTCCATCCCAGGTTATTTTTCTCCAATGCTCAAAAGGGACCAAAGAAAGACAAATATATTGCTGAGTATTCTACAACAGTTTGACAGAGCAATTTTCAGTGTTCTATAGCTCCTCGATAACGCTACACACTATCAGCTTCCTGAAAACCTAATTGGTTTTCAAGTATAATTACCAAAAAAAAAAAGAGAGAGTGAGCAATTAAGGGTGAAGCCAATCAGTCTAAATTGCTCAATCTCATGAAAAAGGAAAAAAAGCAGGTTTGTGCACATTTTGACAACCCAGCTCTCTGATTTGCTACATGAGCATTCCTGGAATCAGCCAATTCAGAGCGTTACTCAATTTTCACGAAGTGTGTTAAGAAAATAAGGATCTGCATTTTCTGAACTCAGAAAGCTGCTTTGGGACGTGCAGCCTTCATATAACCAATCATTTTCACTTCTCTTCGGCTATCCAAAACAGATTTCTGCTGTGCTTGCTTCATAAAAAGGCAGAAAGCTGCTTGAAGAAATCTCTCTTCTAAAATGCTTGTTTTCAAATTCACATTACAGTCAATCATGCATTACTTCTATCTTCTGTAGATATGCTAGTAGAAATATCCTTTTCTTCACATTAACCTACAGTCCCATAAACAATGATCCAGATTCTTCAGGTGTGGAAAAGGAGTTATATTAGCTAAGGCTTAGAGTACCATCCAACACAGACATATTCATTGATCTGTACACTGTCTACTTCCTTTGCATTTTAGTATAGTCTTACTTACCAGACTGATTTTTTTTTTTTTTAATGTCCTATTTTGTCTGTTGTTGTTATTTGGAAGTTTTTTATTCATTTGTCAGGGGGAGGGGGTTGTTAAAAACACAGTAATATCTTCACAATGTCAAATCTTTAGCTATGTATACTCTGACTACTCCATTTCAGATTTTTGCCAATTAGATACTGCTGCGTTTTCCCTGTTGAAAGAAAATTATATTAACATTCTTTCAGACCTACCTTTATTTCTTTGTTTACTTCCAACACATTACTGAATTCCAATGAGAAATCCCTAGGGTATTTCACATTTACTCAGTCAGCTCTCCTGAAGGCAAAATTCACTCTTGTGCTGTTCCTCAAAAATGTGCTTGCATGACAATGTCGAATATAAAGACATCTGAAGCTGAAAACCCCAGACAGCCACAGCTTCAGCACTGTCTGTCACAATAGGCTCATTTACTAAGGTTAGGGCCAAAATAGATTGTGTCACTCTCTACCATATTGCATATAAAAGACACTTCCGTGCTTCAAAAAAAGTATCCCTTCCAAAGTTTTACACCACTCTCATAGTCAATAGCTGTGTAATTAAAATCTCCAAGCAGCTCAAAGCCTTTCTTGAAAGCCTTATCCATAAACCAATTTACTGATCTCTTTTCTATACCTGCTCTAGAGCATTATAGAAAGCACTGCTGAGTACCTGCGGTTATTGTCTCCATCTCATGTCTTTGCTGCATCAGCCAAACCATTTTAAATGCTTCTTGCTCACTCAATATCTCCTTTCTCTAAACACATTTATCCCACCCCCCCACCCCCCGCAGGAGACAGAATATTAATTTAATAAATTCTATACCTTGCTTCTTTCAGATCTGCCTGTTTTCAGTTTGTTCCCCGCCCCAGCCCCGCCCCCCCCCCCCCCCCCCAAAATGGTATTGGAATTAATTCAAAATAGGATATCTTGCAGAAGTACTTCATTGTTATTTCTATGTTATCTTATATGCAAGTGCATAAAACATTGATTTTTTTACTCTTTCTTCTGTACTGTTTGTTAGTTGTTCTCCCCTTTTTGTTCTTTCACTTCAGGAAAGTGCTCAAAGTTCTAAATCACAATTATCTATACCGTTGTTGGATGACCAGAATCATGAAAATCAGAACATAATTACATGACAGAATAGAAACAGTACAGACTGGGTCAAAGAAATCCTCACACTTAGCTTTGATCATACTTTTCACTTTTAATTCAGCTAAAAAAGGCTTCTGCTGGGTGCTTATATCCAGATCACCAGAAGCAGAGAGATATGCCAACCTGGGCTCCAATTTCACATCCAAACTTCCACAGAGTTTCGAGTTTGTCCTCCAAAGGTTTACTTCAAGACTGCTCTAGTTTCTATTCATGACCATATACTCTTGTCAAACACAGATTGTCCTCATCAGGCTAAAACCAGCCACCTTGTGTCCAGCTCATACAGCTGCTCTGTTCATACTTTTTTTGGAACTGCAGGGTTTCAAGATTGCTTATGAATGCACGTATTCAAGTTAGAAAGCTTGACAGGCAGCAGTAAGATGTTCCTACATTTGTATTTTACATCTGGAACTGCAAGTATTGCCGCTATTTTACAGTACCAGGTGATTGTAATTTTTATCATACTGTGGTATTTTTACCTGTCCTTCTGATCAAAGCTACTGCTATCTTACAAAGCACTCAAAATATTTACTACACGTCCATACCAAAACTACCCAAACAATTGTCTTCCTCTTACTTGTCTTTTTTTGCACTTCTTCAGTAACTTAGAACTTTGCTCACTTTACAGATCTTCATGTTCATCAACAGGAAATACATTAATTAATCTCCTTTAAAATTATAGAAGTATAAGGGGCTAAAAGGCTTACCTTGACTTCCCCCCTCAAGTTCACAATAGATGCACGTTTTGGGGCAAATTCCAAAAAGCATTAGATACCTATTTTCCTTTCACAGCTTTACTTCCATACATAGAAAACAAATACATTATTAAATGAGAAAAAGAGGAGCATTTTAATAATAGCTGTTCATTATTTTTTCTTTTTAAGATCTTTTAAAGATCTCTCAATTTTCAGAACATTTGTGGCAATCTTCAATTATAATCACTAACATGCACTATCTGAGGATTAAGCCGTTAGCATATACTAAGCAAATTGCATTGATTAATTGTGAAAGAACTGGAGAAATCACGTGTAAATATTTTTGTTCCATGATTGCCTGTGTGTGGAAGCATCTACTACACAAGGCAAAGTCTCTTCAGGAAACTTATCTGCTGGAGACTTTGAAATATATTCCCAGTAAGTACTTACAATGGTGAAAAAATAGCTAACAAAAACCAGACATTAAACAGAAGCATATTTCTCATACTTGGAAAAACTGCATGCATACCCATATATAAGATGATCATAATGAACCAGGAGTTTTGGCAAGGTTCAATATTTCTAAGCTACAGTGGTTAGAGAAATAAGCTCTGTTTATGTTCTATTTTTTATTTATTATTTTAACAATGTAAAAATATTTTTAAAAAAGAGTGTAAAAATATTTAATTAAATCAGTCATAGAATACCTTTTTTTGCTTCTACCTCTCCTCAGAGATGTACAAGCAGTAAATCCAGTTGTTCTGATTTCTTTCAAAGAATATTTATTTTAGAAATAGTAGCAGTATCATCCCATAGCACTGCTGTGGAGCATTTCCATTATAGAAACATTGAAGCTTTCCTGCACCTAGGAAAAAAATTCTCTGAACTGGATGGTAGTCTGAAAGCAACAGAGATCATATTTGATGTGGGGAAGAAAATCCACTATATTTTTTTTTTTTCTTCAAACCAGGTCTATTGAAAGCGTCAGCACAATTCAAACTGAAGTCCGTAGAGGTATGCAGATACTCACCAGCTGAGGCTCTAATTTTCTGTCTGTAAACTGCTAAGGACACATTTACAATAAGATTTATAATAGAATGCTAATATCTGTAACTTCCCTGTTCTTTCACATTTGTTCTAAAAAATAAGTTTTAATGTGATGGTCTGGACTAAAGGAATCAAAAAGCTGATGTCAATATAAACCCTTCTAGCGTTTACTCCAACAACATGGCCTTTTAGTATGAAAACAAATGCACATCTCCAAAATATTTCTGGTTTCAAAGCACAGCTTATTCATAGACGGTTTCATCACGCTAACTTCCTGTGCACCGTGTAGAAGAGGCAGATTAGATAGCACTTGTATGAATATGCAAACTTTAAATTCTTATTTATCATTTATCCAGAGCTACTGACACAACTGCAAGCAATAAGTGAACTGTATCCAAACAAATGACAAGTCCCAGCACAGGAAAATCTAGATGGTGTTGTTTACTACTAGGTTATACCAGGTTGCAGAAACTTGTTTAATGACCATTGTTTGAGCTGGGAAAGTATGAAGGAGAACTGGGTTTTCAGTGCTTTTAGCTGGTTTTACTGTTCGTGAATTACCCAAGAACTTTTTTTTTTTTTTAATTCTTTCCATCTCCAAGCCATTTGGAGATGTTTTCTCCATATACCCACACACACACATATACCAAAAACAAGCAAAACAAAACAATATCCACCTGATACTTGATATGCAGCTAAGCACCATTCAGGATCTACATTCGATACATGGTTAGAGTATGGTTGATGTTTGTAGTGGGAAGGCTTCTCATCCCCACGCTTCCCATCAGTCCTGGCTTTAGGATTGGCATCTATGCTGTGGCACAGGAGCGATGCAAACTGGTTCCTCCCCAGTTTGCTCACTTCCAGTGCCAACACTGAATCCTCTTTGTACTGATCTAAAAGGCAGCATCCAGGGGAAGTAGGTCAGTCGCTCCCCAGAGAAGGGGGACTGGGCCAGACTAGGTGCCCTACACTCCTGCTGGGCTTCTGTGAGTAGCCAAGATTATTCC
Organism: Pelecanus crispus; assembly: GCF_030463565.1. NCBI lineage: Eukaryota > Metazoa > Chordata > Aves > Pelecaniformes > Pelecanidae > Pelecanus > Pelecanus crispus. The sequence goes on along the minus strand of NC_134645.1, from coordinate 26,917,389 downwards.
TCTCTTTCTTGGAGGCTTAGATCTCTACAGAAATTAAGCAATACACCCTCATCATAGAAGTGCTGGGTTTTTTCCTCCATACTTGAAGACTTTTATTCCAGCAAGGATGGAAATTCTAGTAGGGAAATGTATGCAGCCTAGCTGACCCCTCAAAGTGGAAGCCCTTCTCAGCTCACAATACTGCATGAAGTTGAGGAGCACTTACCACTGTCACTCCTCTGAATCTCTTTAACCATAAGGTCTATTAAGAAAACAGTTACACTAAGCGGTACCACAAAAGCAGGCATTACACTGTGCAAGCAGATGCAACACGGAAAATAAATACTGTAGCAGAGCTGGTACCTCTTCAGTGTCTTTGCTTTTATAATTTTAATCAAGTGAGATGCTCAAAATTAGCTTTGCCTCGTAACTGGTATAAAGCAGTCTCCTTCTCAAACCCAAGACCAGAAATAACAAGTATTTCAGGTAAGTCTCAGGCCATTGGACCAAGGACATTAGGACTGATCATTACAAAGTGCATTGCTAGCCCAGATTTCATCTCAAGATAAAACCCCCTTCTTCTGCAGTTTTGTACTTTCAGATCATTTCTGGAATCACTTAAAAGTGACAGTTTGCCACAACAAAAACCTCCTGTATGAAATAATATACCTCAAGAAAGAGGGCCAGGCCAGCAAAGGCATTGCCCCCTTTCAGACAGTCAAACCAAACTCTTTTCAGACTTTTGGAGCCACCACAGCCACAGATGGAGAAGTCAATCCACAGCAAGCACATCTCTGAAATGCAGCAAAAGTAAGAAACTGTCCACAGCTAAAAATACTTCACTGCCCTATCCATATGAGATTGCCTCCCCTCTAGTTATTAACAATGGTGCATCACACAAGCTTAAATTCAGACACAGATCAAAAAGGTAACCCCCATGGAAGCTGAAACACTACTGAAATGAAAACACCTCCAAAACAAAGCTTAGAACTTTCCCTGTTAACAACATGGAGATGCTGCCCGATTCACCAACCACTACCATGGGGCCAATTGGAAGAAGGAAAAAAAAAAAAAAAAAAAAAAATTGCAGGTTTGATTTCAAGTTCAAAGCCTTTCTTTAAAAACATCTCAGAGCCCTCCAACAACCTTCAAGGGTAAAAAGAAATTATAATAATAATAAAAAAAAAAGCGCCTTTCAGAAAGGGTGAGACTTTTTAACACAAATTTGAACTACACTGATTTCACCCTCAGAAACAAAATTACCTGGGTGATTAAAAAAATAGTTGAAGGTAAAACATATACTCTAGATGGCACAGAATTTGATTTGTATTGTACTGTAGTGTACACTATAGACCATACACAGAAGGAGTTACTGAAGTGAAAATGGAAGTCAAGACTTCTCAGGAAGGAACCTTCTGGGTGATCTAAACTAAAAAGCACCATTTGTTCATTTTCATTGAATAACTAATCTGTGATCAGCCCAGAAGAAGGGACCAGGAGAACAAATATTCTATAGTATTAAATGCAAAAGTGAGGAAAAGTGCATGATATATGTTTCTCAAGAGTCAGTATCACATCTGATGTCTATTATTTATTGGCTCATTATATGCATGCTTTGCTTTGAGACAATAAGTCTAATTTCACATTCAGCCTTATGAGGACATCTGGAAAATATAGAACATTTTCTGCTGCTCAGAGCAGTCTCTCAGGGAGCCTTAATGGCAGTGTCTGTGTAGTCTTTGGCACAGACTGCATCTGGGAAACTTTAATGGCACAGAATCACTGTTTTGCTTGCTGCTGGTGCTGCTGTAAATGAGGAAAACAAATTTAATAGGATTAAATTACATATATTAGGCCCCAAAAGTTGGTGACTTATTTGCTGCAAACTACGTTTCCTGACAAAATTATATTGCAAAATGCCCTAGTTATGACAGCCTGCAGTCCAGAGTTGCCACACAATTATAGCTATGCGTACAGGATATTTTTTGACACAGCCCTAGAGAGTATTTCTGCTTTTGCTCTGAATGCTTTCTCCCAGGGCTTTCTGACTGCTCTCATTGGGAGCAGCTGGGTTTTGAAACTCTGCCTGGTTCACAGCAAAACCACCGTGTGAGGTCTGAACACCGAGGTCTTAAGTAATGTTGTCCCTCAGCCACAGAGGTCATTTTCCCTATTCAAAAGCCCTTAGAGACCGGGAGAGTAAATTAATATTACAATGAATCTGAACAGGACTTCAATTTGCTTCTCCCAGTTTCTCAGCATTTCCATGCTGGAGTCACATTCTGGTTTGGGGTTACAAACCTGCTCCCATGAAATTTTGGTTCCACTTAGACACTAGTTCAGAAAAGCTTGTATTTTGGAGAAGTTCTGGACGAGCCCCGGAGAGGCTCTAGTTGGAGATCCTTGATGTTATATCAGTCAACAAGTACATAGCCACCAGCCCAGATTCAGACCCAGTTCAAGTCTGTATCTGAGCACTGTCTGTCCCTCCCCATCTCTAGCTGTGCAGTACAGTATAACTACTTTGGAACCATTTAGAATTAAACTGGAAAATGATAGGATTCCTACCATTTGCCTTCCAGGATGATCCCCTAGTTAAAGTTTTAGTTACACTGAGTAAATCCATGGTGCTTGCCAGACCAATTATTCACAATCTGCTCCCTGCACCTCAGCCTTATGAGAATGAGCTGTATTTTAACACCAAAGTATTCTCCAGTCTGATCAGAATCACAATTTATTTACATGGGGTTTTTTCCCTCAATTCATACATGACCATCTTTACTAAAGCCTTATCACATCAAAATAAAACATTTTCCCTCTCCCCATTTGCAAGTATGCAGCATTGAGATGCACAGATATAGCAGATTATACCTGTTTCAGTTCATATTCTCAGCTGAATTCTCTGTTGCGTACACACAGCGACCAAACCTGCCTGTGGCATTTCAGACATAGCAGTCCCAGGCTTACTCTAGCAGACGAGACATAGTCTGGACATTCCTGCTTGTACTTGCTCCTCCTGCAATAGGAATGGTATTTTGAGGTGATGGTTTAAGACGTTAGTCTGGTACGTTAGTATGTAGTATGATAGATACGTCATATCCACCACATGGCTATGTCCTTTGTGGGAACAAAGCTATACAGAACAGTTGTGGTCACTGACTTCACTGGAAATCATGAGTACAAGAAGAATATTTATCATATCAAGCACATGGGGTTTGCCTTCACTTCCAAAGCAATGTTTCCGGTCAGGCACCCCTATGCTTTCCTCAAAGGTAGGTGGCACCGCTAGAGTAACATTTTAAGGTCTGACTTGTGATTTACTTGCTGAGACGGTTATTCTGGGTTGGCTGACAACCTCTGCTGTTGGCATGCTAGCTGACACACTTGCCTGTTTTCAGGACCCCATTCTCAGCAGTACAGAGGAGAAAGAAGGTGTCCTGCACCCTCCTTCACATTCATTCAACAGTGCACAAATACTAAGCAGCATACATGATTGCTATTTAAACCAGTTGTGCACTAGTCAACAAGTACAGTGAGACGAGCTGAAAGCCTCTCATCTGGCTATGGTGGATCCCATCTACCTGGCTGTTCCCTTTCTCCAAGAACAGCTTCTTGTTTTTAATATAGAAAGCCTCTTACTCTGAAGACACACACACACAAAAATTGTTTGTAATTTATGGATCAATACCTACCGTCTCCCTGGGAAATTTATGTCATGATAAAATATAGTTGGTGCTTATTGTCAAGAAAGACAGAGAAAAACAGATGTTATTCTCCACAGTGTAAGCAAATGTAGATTTTCCAGACTGTCGCCCAAAGAAATTTTTGAACAACCTCTATATCCATCATAAATGTTGGCATATCCCGTCACTGCCACTGGAGATGACAATTAAGAGCTAACTATATGAGGAAGCAGCCAGCTCTTTATTTACTACATAATTTGAAATGTTACAGTTAAGATCATCGTTATCTAATTTTTAAACAAGAAGACTTGCTCAAGCTGACTGATTTTGTTCAGAGAATTAGCCTGAGGTTTATTTTTGTCGCCACAGTGCTCACAAGATAGGTACAGTAGTTATTGCTTGCCAGCTAATACTATGTGAGAATATGGGGCAACTCCTCTTGTAAGCAGACATTTGTGCTATTAGCACTGTAAGAAGGACTCTCACCAGAACAGCTGCCCTAGAGATTAAATAAAACGGGAGAGAAGTGCTTCAGTTTAGGACAAAAGGATATTATGTTCTAAGTGGAGATACTTCACCAAATCATTAGTCGCAGCATTGCAAGGGACAAGGAAAGCCAGTATTGTGTTCAGTGTTTAAAAACTGGCAGTGCAAGGTGCACACAGAAAAGAGGTACGTATAATTTATAAAAACAGCTATTTGTCTTGTTAAAAACAGATTGTGAGAATATGAAGGGAATGTCTAAAATTTGAAATTTCAGTCTCTGCAAAGTGACAAAGCACAAAACAACCAACCTGCACAAACTGATCATCCCCATGGCTTTGAGAGGCTTGTGCTCTCCACTGGTTTTCCACACCAGGGTGATACACTATTCACACGTTTCTGCATCCAGAAATAACCTCAGAAAGAAGACCTAGTCAGCAAGGCCTTTCCAGTCTTGCTTTGAGAAAAGGGCCAGTATAAGAAAACCAGAGAAGCTGTTTTCATCTCTAGGTCAATTGCAGTTGCCTTAAAGGCTTCTGCTCTAATTCTACCTGTATTTCAAAGGCCTGTGTGCCCCTATGCCACAGCTTGAATATAGATAGCGATCTGCTTCAAGCCTTACACTTGGCCCCTGCAAATACCTCACGCCCTAAGTCACACAGTCCTGCCTCAGCCGCTCCTCCAGACTCCACCTGAGCTGGAGCTCTCTACAAGTCCACGCTTGCAGCAAGCAGAGCAGGATCTGTGCCTCCCTCCCTGGCAACCCAACTGACCCACTGCAGTAATTTACCTGGCAGAAAGAGTAGAGAGCAGACGCTGTTTAACACTGACATTTAGACAAATTATATCCTTGGATGTTGTTATATGAAAGTGTTCCCCTTTTACAGCGATTTTGTCTTTTGTAAATAAATAACCATCACAACACTTGAAAGGCAGTAACTCATATTTCCTAGTTTTTAGTATTTCAAAGTCACTGCCTTTTTATGAAAAGGCCTTCTAGTCTGCCCACAGGGGCCACAAGAACCACAGGAAATTTGACATGTGTGAAATAATCTCCATAAAACATTTCCCTCAATAATCCTACAATGATCCTAAATGTTTACCTCATAGAGTCATCAACTACTGTCATTGCTATTTCATTAACTGAAAAAAAGAAAATGAATCCACGGATAAAATATAATCCTTCTAGATCAGGTTCTTCCCCGTCTATTGACAAAGAAGGGAGCAGAAGAGCGAACAAATCCAGCTACTACTGTTGTATTCGATAGAGACATTAAGCTTTTCCAGTATATATTAAGAAATGCTGCACCGCCATATTATCAGAGGAAAAGTAATATGTCACCTCTCCGAGCAAGCTGCCTTCAACCCTAAGAGTTTGCTCTGCTGCTTTGGAAAAGCTAATACGCTTATCCAAGGTAGTAGGACTTGAAAACCTGAATTGGAATAGAGATATTGTTGACAAATTATAGCTTATATAGAAAAAGTTTAATTAAAACTATTTTTCTTCGAGTTCAGGGTGAGTGTCTACTCTTCATACAGGCTGACGTCTTTCATTTCAGAAGTTCCTCCTGTGACCCGCTGTATGTCCTGCATCAGTCAGTACTGATGAGGTCCCCTTAGATGCCCTGGTCTACATCTAAGATAGCTCCAGTGCAGAGGTACTGATGATACTTACATATTCCCAAATTTAAGCAAGAGAGGATGTTTGTCATGAACATGCGGATTTTTATTTTAAAACACCCTGCACAACTCCTCTTTGCAAGTGAAGTTTTGTTGGTTTGTGGCCTAAAACTGCATACATTCATGGGACTGGTCCTTTCCAGGTACACCATCAGAGAGGCAGAGGAAACACTGGCTCATATCTCATTTACACAGTACGAGGACAACTGGATTTTAGTGCTAGGTTTAAAATGCTCACTAACAGCTAAGTCTAGATGGGTTTTGACAGCACATCAAGCTCACCATGGGAACGTAGCGCCCACCTCCACAACCTGTCCTCAGAACAGTGCTCCTAAGAAAGCAGTACCGCTCAAGTAAATTGAACCCCAGTCAAGATCAGTTACATCAGCTCATATTGAAGGAACAGACCTCAATTTGCTCAGTAAATACTCAGAGGTAAGTTTAGTACAGTTGACTTTAAGGTTGTCTTATGTTTCACATTGCAAATACCGCAGCACTTAATCAACAATCATACTGTTCGTACAGACAGAGCTTTCATATTAGCAATGTCCTTTTAATATGTCCCAAACTCCATTTTATCATTTGATAGGATACATTAAAGTGAAGCAAAAGCAAATTCTTGAAATAAATTCTAGTTAAAGTCAGCTTCCTTAGCTAGCTGCCATTTTCAAAATAAATTAGTCCCTGCAGGGATTACCACCAGCACTAGCACCAGGCATCCACCCACATGGCACATTCAGCTGTTATACTTTTAATTCATTAGTCTCTTCAGCTAGGTTAGAGGTTATTACAACCTCTCTGGGGGTAAAAAGAAAGCTTAGATGACCTCCTAACCCATTTTAAAATCTTTAACAAGGCTTTTAAAAATACAACAGTTATTTCTTAATAATAGGGATTAGAAATTGTTCTTGTACTAAAATAACATCCAAACCAGACCTGACAATGTCTTTGAAAAGCTCTTCAAATAGCAGCGGTAATGTATGCTAAACGTCAGAATTGCATACCATTCAGATCATTAGATTCTTTAAAATTACCGTCAAAAAACTTACAATGATGCTTGTAAAAAAATTGCCAGTAAATTGACATCAATAACAGTGCCTGAAATGTCTTAATCTTAAATTATTTCTACTTCAATGTTATGTTCCAACTGACATGATATTAATTACTATTGCTGGTGTATTCTCAGTTTCTACAGTAAAAAGTTTCATTTCTTAACTAGTCTCTCAGTAAAAGAGCACCCCTTAATAAAAGTTAAGCTTTCTATACCTATCACGCTCAATTTAAGATAGTAAATCAGCTTTTTCTCTCCACCAAACAAATACTTCAGTTGAGGGGAAAATATTTCCAGAGATCAGAAGTATCACATTTTGGTGAGAATAAGACAAGATTTCAAATGTTGCAGATACCGACATCATAAGAATAGATATATTATGTTAGACCCAAAAAATCTATGAACTCACCCCAGTATCTTCCTCTAGCCATTGCTGGAGAAAGATGGACAGCAGAAAAACGTAAGAGTCAGAAGCAGTACAAAGCAATCCTTCCATACTAACAAGTTCTTAATCCATGAGAAGGTTTCCCACATGACAATTTAATTTCTTTAATAGCTTCTAGTGTGTTCAATAATTTTATCTAGCTCATCACCTGATTCACCGACTACTCTTTTTTTCTTCCAGAAAAAGCCAGGCCATTTGCAAGGCATTACGTACCCTTGAAAAAGCCACAGTGGCACTTTCCCAATACATCACATTCACTCGTTGTCTTCTAATTTTATCCTTTGTGAAAGGTTTGTTGACATGTTACATACAGAAACCACACTGACTGCTCCCAAGCTCCTGGGTCCCTTGGGAGCCCTGCAGACACTGCAGTTTTGCCACCTCCTCACAGTCCCTGGAGCTCCTTTGCCAATTAAAGCCACAAATTACCCTCCGCAGTAACCTTCATAAAGCATAGGAGGTGTAAAGCACTCTTTATTTCCCTCTGGAAACTACCTGTGTCACGTAGCACAGCACAGGCACCCAGGCAGCCCTCCACGGGCTGCCAGCGAGCTCAGGCTTACGTTAACTGCCCAATGGGAGATGCATGAACATAGCAAAAACTCCTGTGGGGACAGGTTTGGTGAAAGAGACAACACTGCATACAGAGGAAGGCAGAAAGCCCAAATCCTGCTCGATGTTACATCTCTCTCTATGGCCTTGCAACACGTAGAGTGGACAAGCGGGTGGTCAGCTAAGCGTCAACTCTGCCTGCATCTGCCCAAGAGAGCAGTCACGGCCACTGAGGCGCTGCCAGTTGAGGCTTGGGATATATTAGCACCAGTTACTGATCTCCCTAGGGAAAACAATGCATAACTGGAGACCAGGCTGTAAACCTCCTGAGTCCATTTCTTCTGGCTGTTACCAAAGCAGCACGATGATGTCTTTGTCTTTTCCAACAGCCTGCAGCCTTTCCATCATCCATTGACAGCTTCACCTTTCCCTTACACCAGCAGTGCCCTTTTGCAGGGCACTGGAGAGAGCGTGGGGTGGGGTGAGGAGAAAAAGGGGCAGATTTGATTGAAGGGAGGGCCAAAGGCTTGATTCAACAACTAGTAGGGTCAATAAGATCTCTGCTCACTGCCTCTGAAGCTCATTTTAGCCAGAACCTCTAGATCCAGAAACTGGACCCACGATTTCAAATATTTTACCTGTAAAGCACACTGACATCATACCAAGATAATAAAAGCTTTTAGTGCTACACACCGTACAATGAAGGCAATGGGGCTTCATGAAACCAGGTCAGTCAGAATCTAACCCTTCTCAATCCTAACACCAAGGCTTACAACAAAATGGAGCAATCTTTGCCAGTGTCTGTTTTCTACCATTGGGCCATGCAGCCTCACTTGAAACCTGCTCCTAATTGAATAAAAATCAGCTGCAGAAAGAGAGAAATCTGACAGCAGTTGTCTGATCCTCACAAAGGAATTTGACTGTGCGAAGGAAAGCTGCACCAAGAAATAAAATGCTACAACAAAGCAAGAAAGGAAGACAAAATAAACAGGGAGCCCGTGCAGTAAATTCACAAAATGGGATCCTTCCAGAGCATAAACTATCCCATTGCTTTTAGCTTTTGGCAGTGTGCTGGCATTAATGCCTTTCCTGCTCAGGTCTAAGACCTAAGCAATCTTCTTTGTTTGCAGGACCTGTCCCATATGGTGGAACCAAACAATGCGCTGAAAGCTCTTTGCTCTTCACCATAAACAAAGCTTCGGTGGAGGTCAATAGAAATCTCAATGGGAAACAAATGTTCTTATGATGAGACAGCTGCTGCAGGATCATATCTTGCAGCCAGTGACAAAGAGAGAGAAGGTAAATGCTTTCCAATTCGCTTTTTCTACATGTCTTATCTTCAGCTACGGGGGAGTGTATGAAAAATGTATTTTGAAGCATGTCAAAGCAGGAAAAATTCAATTTGCCACTAATAGATGAATTAGCTCTGAAAAGTAAGCTTAACTAAGGAAATCAGCTCTCATCTGCCATCACTTAGAACATGACTACAGCAATACGAGAAAGTAATAAGCTGTCTCAATAAGGCTAAATTTGCTTGCTTTGTGAATAAACAGAAAATATGTACCAACTCAAAATCATTCCATGCTTGTGGGCATACCTACACACACACGCTTATGGGTATATATAAACACTTGGAACCAGGCCTGATTTCTCTCTATCAGACTTACCTCTACATGCTAAATTGTATCAGTTAAGGATCCAGATAGTTCCAACAGTTGGTCTGTTTGTCTGTAGTTCAGCTGAGGTCAATACAGTAAAAACACTTTATGCCACTTGAAAACTGGGTTTCACAATGCTTTCCCTAGACTACACAGTGCTGTAAAGGCAGAGAGAGGCCAATGGATATCACACAAAGATTAACAGATCTCTCCTATCACACAGCAGCTTTGCAGCATTGAAAAGCATATTTGTCTCAGCTGTGATCTCTTATTGATACAGCTGAAAACTTACCTTTGTTTTAGTCTCTGCTGCCTCTTTGTCACCTCCTCCATCACTCACACATTAGCAGCCAACTACATATGCAACTCAGCTCCATTTATGGATGTAATATGATTTATGACGTGGCTATCATTTGACCTGTATCAGAGACAGAAACAATTTTGCACAATGACAGCTTACAACTCAGAAAACTTCCAAACATGACGTTCAAAGTTATATGGTCTGAACCCACAGTCTTAGTAATGATTAGCACGTGACCATGTGCTCAGCATCTGAATATAGAAATGACCCAATTAAGAGATGCCTATTAGGTGCATAATAGACTATTAATAGCCAACGTTGGTATCATACAATGCAGCAAAATAATTAAATGCTTGGGATTTGAGCAGCTCTGTTATTTGTATTGCTATATACTTGCTGATCTCTAGTATGAATTCTACACTTCCAACCCATGAGAAAGCCTAAAAGAAGTTGTCTGAGCAACAAACTCATGCTCTGCAGCAGCCAGGCTGTGGCCAGTGAATATCAACAGTGACTCAGGATCCTCAGAGCCCCTTAAACACCAGCAGTGGCCAATAACAGGAGACAGGCACCCTGGAAATCAATAGTTCATGCCATAAATTCCCAGCCAATCTTTTACTGGCCTCAGAAGTATGTGTATGCAAACTTTTGAAGCCTCAATTTTGTGCCTATATTTTACAAGTATTGGTGCCTGTGTGCACATACACAAGCTCTCAAGTAATCCATACAAGATAGCAAAGCATGGGTACGTGCATATGTTTGTGGCAGGGAAGCTCAAAGTATCTATCTCTGCACATCAGTAGAGTCCCCATGCTGCTTCAGGTGTTCCCATCTTAATCATTCTAACAAGACATGCCATAAAAATTTCTCTTTACATCATCTCCTGTAAGATACCTGCTAATTATTTCAACTGGCTAATCAAGCTGAGTCATGATGGGCCTGATTCTTTCATTCTTAGTAATTTCACGGTGCTTTATTTATCTGAGAGGACAGTCAGTGTAGTGGAGGAACTGCATAAAGAGGATGTCAGAAACAGCCCCTGTATGTTTGCAAAGAATTGAGATAATTTCTGCAGACTGCTTTATCTGATGCCTCCCAGGTTTTTTGTGTATGATAGTACACAGATGGAAACGTTAGCAGTGCAGGAAGAAAAAGAAGCACTAGAAGCATAATAAATGTGACAAAAAGTGGTTACTTGTTTGCTTGCAGAAGGGCAAAGATGACAAAAGCTGATGGGAGAAGCATAGCAGCAATGCAAGACGTTTTATCCCTACACACATGTGAAGCACAGCAGCCAAAACCAAACAAAATGTGAGAAACATGGGCCTTCCCAGATGACAATGCACAGGCTTAGTTTTTTCTTAGCTTTTAGATTCTAGCAATAAAATTCTCTTGGCTTTCTATGTACACCAGTATGCATGTACTCCTTACCACATCACATTCAAAACTGAAGCAAATACTCTCACACTTAGGTGCGCCGTGCAAGCCATCTTACAGAGGTCTAACATTTTAGAAAGGACTGCCTGACTTCTCCTTTGACAGCTCACAGGGGCTTCATTTTCAAGTTAAGCGTCCAAAAACCAAGGAATGCAAGATTACCACCGCATCTCATCCAGCTGGTCTCAGACACCTATATCCTAGGATGGAATCAGCCATGGGGAAGTGCCTGTTTCTTCCCAAAAATGAAACAAGAGACACAGAAAAATTAACATGGATGTAGGTATCTAACTTTCAGCTACTTTAGGTAGAGCAGATGAATCCCAAATTTCAGCGTTGATGTAGCCCACTATTTATATGTCATAATCCAAATTAGTGCTGCTATATAATACTTGCTTTTAGATACCTCACTGTCATAAACTTCGTATGTAGTAATGCTGTCAGATTACTGGAAAGATATTTTCCACCATCCTCATTCACATGATATCTGCTGATCTTTTTTCCAGTACATTTCCAAGAGATTGAGTTTAGCTGAAAAGGAACACCAATTTATTATTCATGGGTCAGCCTTTTTTGATCTGGAGTCTGATCAGTCCCCAAGTATGCCAACATACACATTGCTCCAATCTGTACACCATATATACTGATACTCTTATTTCCAGTAGCTATATATGAAAGAAACCAGAACTGAAATGTGCAATTTCATACATCTGTGACTCTTTCTGTTCACACATTTTAAGTAATATAGCAAAAATTTGCAATGGATAAATTATGGGGTTTAATTTGAAGTTCTAAATCTTTATATGATTTGGATAATTTAGCTTACATTAAACAATTTTGAAAGCAGAAAGTACTGACATGAAAAAGAATTGAAACCAAGAGAAAGGGAAAATAAAAGAACAGAAACAAGGACTAATGAAAGACAATTAAATACATGACAATCTGGAATTAAAAAAAAGAATTCCAATACTAATTTTGAAAGACTGCTCTGGAGAACACAGCTGGAATAAACAATTGTTTTTACTTAAAAGGCTACACAGCCATGGCTGGTTTCTTTATGATTTAATTAATTATTAGTACAATACCATTTGCAGATATCTGACATCTCAATCTAAATGAGAAATAAAAATATGAAAACTGGAGTCAAAGGGATCATACATTCTCCCAATTTTAACAACAAACATCAGTAATTATCTGACTGAATACCAGGACCTGAAAGTAGTGGTGTTAATTTTCCCCGAAACTTGCTTCATTCCTCTTCTTGAGCTAATCTGTAGCCAGTTAATCAGAAAAGAAACTACGCTCTACCACATTGCAGAGGGCAGTCTGACACAAACAAGGGAATGTGTGCAGTGTGTTACACTTCAGCAGGGTTGAGAAAATATTCTGTCCCGGGAAACTGGCATTTTTTCAGGTTGTTACATGGTGATGTTACAATGACATTTGGCCTAAATAGTAATATTCGCCTATGAAATCCATTCAACTTTTACATAAATTTAATTCTTTATCCCATGGTTTAAAATAGAAACTGTAATTCAGTTTGAAGATCTGTACTTCTGCAAAACTTTAAATAAGGAACGAACCTGAAAATAATTTTGTTTGCTTTACACTACAAGAAAATAGGGAGGGAAATACTATTTATTACTTCTGATGAAACTGTATGAAATATTGGAATTTTTTTATATAAGCAAATTTAGCAGCCTTTTCATATGCATTCAGTCCACAAGCTACAAATTAACTTTGTTTCTGAACTGTATTTGTTACATGAATAAGTATGGATTAGTGGATTGAGACAGGATAAGCTTATTCTATTATAGCTGTATTTGTCTGAGATTGTTTACAGTGCTCTACATTTCTCCAATAGATTTGTTTGGGGTTTTGATTTTTTTTTTCTTCTTTACTTCCCTGTTCATTTCAGGACATCTGCGTTTATTCAGAGGTGACTGTAGTTCCTTGCGGCTAATTTTTTTTTTCTACTAGAACTTTTGGGTTTTTACAGATTACTGAAAAATATTTCAAATGTGTAATTCAAATAGTCACAAATTAATTTTTTTTGGTAGAAAACTGAAAACAAAATAATACTATCTGTTGTTTAAAACCATGACAATTGCTTATTTTACTGCAACAGTTGAAAATTCACTTGTCTTGTTAAGCAGATGGCCATGTGATTGTCACACCCACTTTGGGAACTCAGTCCATTTGTGTTCACATGTCCCTCCTACTGAACAGCAAGCTGCAGATACACTTACAGATTTGCCTACCAGTGATAGCTTTGCAGGTGAACAACACATTTTAGGATCTGCAGATACTTAGAGGTAGGTGTTGATAACTACACCACCAACTCAAATATCACCACCTCCACTGCTGCAAACACACCAACATCTTGCCTTTCATTCTTTCCTGTAGTGCTTGGGGGGTGAACATTGCCTTAGGGCAAAACATGTCATAGTGTGCAGGAGGATTAAATCTGTCTTCTCCCTCCTCTCAAGTCTACGTTAATGGAAACACCCCATGCCAAGCGGTTCACAGATGGAGGGTTGAATGAACCAACAGTGTCCTCGGAAGCAGAAATTAAAAAAAACATGCTCAACAAGCTTCTTTCCTTTTTCTCACTAGGTTCCATCACTGAGGTTTCATTCCTGAGCCAGAACAGTGAATAAACACTTTGCAACACTCTCCAGAAAATTTAAATTTTAGCAGTAAAATTAAAGTAGATCTTTAAGTTTATATTCTTCTGTGTTCTCTCAAGTGAGGTTGGGAGACAGGCAAAAGGATCATTCTGCTAAGCTAATTTCTTAATCCTTGCCTGTCCTTGTAATCTGGGATCATAAATTTCCAGTGAAGGAGCAGTGAGTGTCCTCTCTGTGCCTGGAAGGTTTCTGGAATACCACAGATGTTAACCGAAACTAAGAGGTACTAGTCTTTTGAAAAATTTCTATATGATTCAGTCTCTGTGATGTTGAAAAGAAAATCCATCTTCTTTCTTTTCTCCATCATCTAGTTTTATATGCAGAAAACATACAAAATGCACGTGATTTTTAAATAAAACATGAATATGTACCCATTATTTCCTTTGTCTCTAAATTTTTACTTGGATTAAGTGATACTGACTAAAACTGAAGTTTTCTCTGTAAGGAAAGAGATGTTGATAATTCAGCTATCGTAAGATGTTTATAAAATTATTTTAAGTCTGGTCAAAAATTTTCTGCATTTTTTTGTGCTAATTATTACAACAGCAAGTCTTACAGATACTGCACATCCAGAATTTCACAACAGGCAGCTATAAAAAAAAATATGGCAGCCACAGCTAAATAAATGAATCACAGAAAAGCCAACTGAGGAAAAGATCATGCATTTTCTATTTAGCCAAAATTTCAGTGACGCCAAGGTGATAGTAAAAATACTGTTTCTTCATTCATGATGACCTGCTAAATAGTGCTACTGAAAATTTAGATAAATTCTTCTATATTCAAATAGGAGCCAACAAAAGTTTGTGCAAGTGTAAGCCAACTACTTATCATTACTGATGCTATAACATCACACTACTGTCCAGCAATCAGACTTTCCAAACTTAAAAAGACGATCACATGCATAACCTTGCCCATTCATCTTGATTGTTCCACCAAGGTATGGATAAATACCATCCTTTGCATGTTTTGCAAGAAAAGTCTGGTATTAGTGATCTAGCCTGACTAGTCTGGCTTACCACTGAAAGGGTTCAGTGCAGTGGGAGAAAAGCAAGCCTGGAAGCTATGCTGTTGCTGTTCCTCCGTGCCCCAGCAGTCTTAGGACTAAGTTAATTCCCACTTTATTTTACATGCATCTCCATGAAAATATTCTCCTTGCACAATGTTTGGTCTACTAATTAATACCCGTCCCTTCTTTTTTGTTCTAAGTCTTCAGCTTGATGTAGGGAACCCATTCTTGTTGTTATAATGTGTTGCCACATGTTTTCTCTTTCATGAAACAGAAATGCGTGAGCACAGTAAAATACAAGACACCACCCCACCTGACAAGCCCCCCGAGTTCCCTAAAATAGAGGAGGTTTTTTCCCCCCATCATTAACTGAGAATCCAAGATGTGATTTAAACACACATATTGCAGAAAATAAACAGATTTCAGCAGTGCCTAAGAAATACACGTGATTAACAATGGCTATAACACAAAACCTGTAAAAATTTTACTGCCATATCTGAAAAGGCCTAAAAGAAATAGGGGGAAAAAAAAAATAATCCTGCAAAGCTGAAGCTGGAAACATACCAATTAAGGCATACATATTTCAAAAGACCTTGAGAACGAGAATGACTTAATCCCCAGCAATAACAAGCCATGTTCCAGTGCCCAGCCACAGGAATGAGAGGCAGATGAAGAAAGGAGTAGTGAAGCCTTTTTATGTGGGACTGAAGAGCAGCAGATCATCCAGTGAGACTTTTCTACATACCTCTTGTTAGGCATGTTTCAAAACAGAAGCAGGAAGGACATAGTTCTAATATTTCCCCAGGACATGACAGCCTTATAAGCTAAGAGGAATCCTTATTAAATATAATCTTAATGGTTTTTATTGTTTTCTTTCTGTATAGCTTTAGTACTGCAAATCTATGCTTTTAAGTAAGCATATTATTTTAATCACGTCTCATGAAGCAGCTTCCTCAGAGCAAGAGCTCAAAAGAGGTGTAATTTCCATAGAAGCAGCAGTCCCCAAAACTATGGTGCTGCAGCCCATCTACTCCAGGCAGTGCTCTAAAACACACTGCTTGGGGAACACCACAAAGAGAACAAGCCTGTACTTAACTTTTCCTGCCTACCTGGTAGTGTGGGAGAGTGAGAGGCAGAGGGACGTACTGGCGGGCATTGTGATGGGATAGAGACAGCAGCCTTGGAGGGGACAGTTACACTGTGAAAGAGGTATAGAAAAAGTTCAGTTCAGCTGGTGTACCACCAGCTTCAGAAGAAAGGCTATTCTCAAGCTTTGCCTCTCAGAGCTACAGCTTGAAAACAGCTGTCCTCATACCTTGCTCACCTAAGAAGTGCAATAAAATAAATTCTGCTAAATGCTTTACCATTCCATAGCATTTCTATAAAACTTTCTAAAGCCATTACAGCCTTTTATTAGGATATGTTAACACATTTTAGCAGAGTTTCTTTAGTGAGATTATTTTTGGGTGAGCAGTCATTTTGCAGATTTAATACAAGTTCTACGCTTGTAGTATACTAACTGAGCTGAATTGCTACTGGGAAGTTAAACATATTGCAAAAGATGCTTTGCAGAGTGAAACAGCAGTAAAAAAGAAGCTATTCTGTTGAGAAGATGCATTTTATTTCATAGTCAGAAACATACTGAAGTGTGTAAAACGTATAAAAATAAGTGTTGAGATTTCATCTAGGATAGTTTCAATTTGAGGTAAAGAACCCAATTTCTTAGACCTCTTCTCAAATGCAACAAAAAATACACACCAAAACGTAAAAGAAAGAGGACTGTTCTATAACCACAATCTGAAGGGCACAAAGATCCTTTGCAGCTAACAACCCGCTCTACAGAAATGCTCTCAGGACACCACGATGCACTTCACTGGCAAATTCTTCAGTGAAGAACCTCCTAGTAATACAGAGCAAAATCTCAGAAGGTATGAAATATATATATGCATATATTTATATTCAGGCCATGAAACAATACTGGAGAACATCAGTTAGGAGTCTGACCTATCGTTTTCTAAAGGGACTGCGTTACAAAGGACTCTGCTCAACAAAATGTCTTATTTAGTTATTTATCATGGTGGTATCTCAGGGACAGCGGCCCTGAACTCCCAGTGTCACGCAAGACTTCTTTGAACACTACTGTGACTACAAAACTCAAAAGATGCATAAAAAAACCCAGACAGCCTCCTTCTTCATCTTCCCAATAACACAGAATCATAGAATCGTTTAGTTTGGAAAAGACCTTTAAGATCATCCAGTCCGACCATTAACCTAACACTACCTATGGCCTACAGGAAAGATGGGGAGAATCTTTTTAATAAGGCCTGTTGTGACAGGACAAGGAATAATGGATTTCAACTAAAGAAGAATAGATTTAGACTAGATATTAGAAAGAAGTTTTTTACAATGAGGGTCGTCAAGCACTGGAACAGGTTGCCCAGAGAGGTGGTGGAGGCCCCATCCCTGGCAACATTCAAGGTCAGGTTGGACGGGGCTCTGAGCAACCTGATCGAGTTAAAGCTGTCCCTGCTCACTGCAGGGGGGTTGGGCTAGATGACCTCTAAAGGTCCCTTCCAACCCAAAGCATTCTATGATTCTGTGATTCTATGAATTACACTTCCAAACAGAACACATGCACCTAAATCCAGCTTCAGTTTTACAGATTTCAGAGCATCTGGTGTCTAAAGGGAAGGTTTTTAATGAAAGGGTCTTCATACCAGAGTTCACTAGTAAACCTACTGAAATACATAACCGTTTTCATGCAGATTTCTATATTTAGAGCATGCTCTAAGATGACACATGTAACATGCCAATTTATGAGTTGTTAATTTTGAAGCTGGTGAAGTTCCTGCTCTGCTCTAAAAGGAGCCGCTCAGCAAAGTGCACAGTCCCCATCTCCCTGTGAAGCCAAATTTATTGAGTAGTGCTTCTCAAGCACCTAAACCCAGCTTGGCACCCAACTAAGCTTAGCAGAAACTTGGAACTCAAAAATGTCCCTGTTTAGGGCTTTAGACTGCTCAAATTTGCACCCCGTCACACCTTAAATAATGCATTATAAAGTGAAGGACAACATTGCGACAAGGTCAGGAAGAATCTATGATATCCTTGCTGAAGTTCTCAATCGGCAGATAAATGAAGGGAAGACACTGTCATCTTTTTTTAAGGAAAAAAAAAAACCTAGAAATTGAAACAAAGGGTTTGTCACTGTTTACCACAAGGGCTGTGGGTACTTGACCTTTTAATAGGCTTCATTGCACGTCAATATAATCACGTATTTACAAAGATAAAGCACACATACAAAAAGGACTTTAGATTCACTCCTAAACTGGGAAATTATGTTTCTGACTGTAGGTAACTACAGACTGTTTTTATCTTGTCTTCTGCCAGTCAGAAGCAATGTAGGATCCTGGTGGTTTTATGACAAATTTCCTTATCCTGCAACTATTCTGCAGTTGCAGTTCATTTAGAGGATTTTACCTCAAGGGTGCTGTCTCCCAGCGTCACAGTTTAACAATCACTACACTTTACATCCATTTCCATTAGGCATGTTCGGCGAGTTTCAAAAGTAGAGCTGTCATAGAGCAGAATGCCTACTTTCTAGAGGTATAAAACCCATTAAGACAACTTAGACTTAAGCTGCAGAGTATCAGTTTTCCAGAGGCAATGAACTAATTTTTTTTTCCCCCACAGTGGAAAGTGCCTGTCTCTCACAGACACACTACAGTCAAAAGATAGTCTTTTCAGTCTTTATTGAAAAGGGGACGGAAGGGGGCAAGGAAGGGGGTGGGGAGAGAAGAGCAGCCATGAAGTCCTATATCTAACACACTATATTCCAAGTGTTTGGCCATCAGCCAGCATCATAGGCACACAACTGGATATTTTTCTACAGAGACTGCAATTTTCTGACATCTTTATTGTCATTTGGAAAAAAACCTGTTACACTAGTAGTGTGTGCATCTTGATCAGCTTATCTTTCAGTAGCTTTGTTGTACCGTTCAGTTGGGTTTCTCACACCCTCCCAACATCTCTCTCCCAGGAATTTCCAGCACGGACCCCTCAAAACATCTCCAAAAGAAGTTAATATCTGCCTACAATACCAACACAAGACTTTTTATCAAGTGAAGACTTAGACTCACGCAAGTAACTACCAAGTTATACACCAAGCTTTTGAGTTCCATTTGCTTATAATAATTTCTGTCCCAAATAAAACAGAAGCAAAAATTACAAAATGCCCATTAGCCTTCTCATCACTTTTTCCAGGACACTTATTGTATGGCTCTTCATCTCATGCCGGTTGAAGATTCATAATTAAGACAACAGCAAGAGCCAGGTAAAGTTGGATACTGAGGGTCAATAGCTTTGTATTTGCATCGGCATCACTGCAAATTTACATTTATAAATAAGGGTCCTGTGTCAGTAACATTTTTTCCCAGCAATTGCTGGTTTATTAAAAAAAAATATATATATATATAAAAGCTGTAATTATACTTGTGCATTCAACCTACCTTTCCTAACTAAAGGCTAAGCAACTACATATTTTGTAATAACATTAGCTCTAATGTGCTGCTTTATAACTCTTGATTGACTAGGGCTGAGAAGTTGCAGTGAAAGGGTTTTTTTATTTCTTTTTCCAAAATAAAGCCAGAGTGACAAGTCATTAACTAAATGCATACTAATTATTTTTGAAGCACCCATACTCCACACTGTTTCTTGGGTCTAGTGAAAATCTGCAAGTGAATGATAGTCAAACCCTGGTATCAGCAGTTTTCTTCATATTGCAAAGAGGCTTCTCTGCAATGCGATTAGCAGCCACTTTGTCTTCAAGTTGCAGAAACACAGGCTTTCACAGATTTACAAGCTTTTCCAGAAGTTGCTTGCAGGTCAAGCAGCTAATGTCAGTCATTGCAATACCTCAGCTACAGGGTTATAGTGAAACAATGGGCTACACAAAAATAAAATAAATCCCATGAAAGCTACATTCAGTGAGAATGCATATCTAAAGAGACCATACTGGAAATCTCTGAGCAGTAAATGTTGTCCTATTAAGAGCTGGATGCATCTTTTATTCATGTGTGATGTTATTTCACATTGCTAAGATAAATCTTTATAAACAACAGAATTTCCCTTCTGTAAAGAACCAGATTTTCCTAATGAATTTCTTTCATTAGGAAAACAACGGATGAAGGGAACTCTTCATGAGCCTTCCTTGTTCCAGGTAAGGAGCAATCCACAGGGTAAACAAGGAGGGAATTGAATATAGTCCTCTAATGACACAGGAGATATCGTCTTCTAAAATACAACCTCTTTTAGCTTTCTTGAATTCCTTTTTACAGTTACCAATAGTGCTGTTTGTACAGGCAGTGATATACAACCAGCCTCCCTAAGGAGACTTTAACTGCATTTCACTAATATTGTGCTACAGCTCAAAACAGAGACTGCCAAGTGAGTCTACTGGCACAGAATATATGACAGATCATACGCAAAACTTGAGAGCACAATAAATTAGAAAACACGTGTTCCCTCCCAAATCCAAAAAGCTGGCCCTTCAGTATTAACACTGAAGTGCCAAATTTCCAAACATGAGACAAGCTTCCTATAGCATGCCATAAATTCCCCAAAATGTGCCTGCACCATAACTTCCGCAGTGTAAGAGTCAGCTGCGAATTCAGCAATGCATACAAAACATGCTTTGTACAAAGGCACGCTCTGAATCTTATATTGCACGCATAACCTCAGCTGCTAAACCTGCACACCATAAACTCCCAACTATTAGGCACAACAGGATCCCAGTGTGGGTGCAACATAAATTGCATCGTGGGCATGCGCAGGCCATCCAAATTATATGGCTGTTAATGCACAACACACATCCCACGACAAGTCAGCAACTCTCCTGAAGGACAAAACGGTTACACTCAGCATGTAGAAATGGGTAGCTGAAGATGTCAGTTCCTTTCCTCACCCCCTACCTTAATCCAGGGGTGAAATCTGCTTCTGATCTGTACCTCATCCCATCCTTGGTGTAAGCATAGTGGTCTGTCTGCATTTCTGTTGCAGGCAATATACACACTAGAACTAAACTCAATATATACAGATGTATCTTTACCTTTAGATGGAGATCTCTAATTCTGCCTCTAAACACTACAAATAATTTGCAGCAAATAGTTCCCTTAAAAAAAACAGGTATACTTTGAACACTTATTTTGATATAAATTGACACTTCTTTCATTCTGCTTGCAGATTTAAAACAAATCAAATGTATTTTGCAGTTTATTACCACACTCATAATTTAACCTACTATAATAAAATTCACAGTAAAGTTGATTTAGCAATATTCATTTCAAAATACCATTACTGGTATGATAACAGTATATATTTCCATTTCTTTGTAGTATCAATATTTACCGTATGCAACTGAAATTTTCAAATATATTGAAAACGCTGCACCTCTATCTGTCAGTCCTTACAATGGCACAGTCAGATAGGTTTCAACCGAAAAAACTACTCCTAGCTGTCTCTATGAGCACAGCATTTTCTATTTGCAAAAGAGAGTTTTGTTAAATAACCTCACTTAAGATTACATGCAAAATCTGTAGCAAAGCCTAGAGCCCCAGATTCCTGGGTTTTAACTTAAAAACCTCAAGCACCATGATTTAGAGCATACTTGATTCTCTGATTGCTCAGATATGCTTTCTCTAACGTGCCTTTCTAACTCTTGGGAGTAGGAGTGTGGGTTTGGGAAAAAGCATGGAGAGTTAACTGTATTACTGCTTTGACCTCCCAGCTACCTACATGGAAAAATATTTCTGTGTTAGATTATCATAGAAAATACAGCATTGCAGCTGTTGAGATAGCGCGTTAGCGTTCCTTTGTCAGCCATTCACGTCCTACTCCACTGCTCTAAAGACACTGGGCAAAGCATCATGGGGCTTTCAGGGGTGCAGTGCCATCATGGTACAAGCAAATTAAATAAAGCAACCTCAATAAACCCTGGGAGAGCTCCCAGAAAACATCATTCAGATTATCCTGAGTGAACACTACCTTTCTGCAGGGTACGTCCAAAACAGTTCCCAAGAATCAGGAATCCCTGAAAGCGATCCCAAGCCCTCTCGATTTTATATTCCATATCTTCCTCACTTACTACCAGAATATCAACAAAATAAACAATCTCTGAAAAGTTCTGTGACATCTGCAGTGTTTAACTGCTTGACAAGAAAGCAGAGAGGCATGATGCACAACAGGTGACGTTAATGTTAAAAAAATCTCTCCAGGTTTTTAAATAAATGCTCTAGTGCTAAAAAGCACGTGTAAAGCGATGTCATGGGCAGCAGCACTATTTAGTGTGCTTCCCCTGCTTGTTGTGTAAATGCTACATCTACCATATGCTGCTAGAAAGGGTGAGGTTGCACAGCAAAAGCTGCACCCAGATACAAGCAAGATCCTTTCAGTGATGGGGAGCAGGCTGTTCCCCTGCTGTGGCTGAGCACATCCAAGCACAGCAAGCTGGTGGGGTGTAACACGTGCCAGATAAGGAAGAGACACTGCCAAGCACAGAGCCTGCAGTGTAAAGATGACTTGCACATCTCAGAGGAGCAGGGCATGTGCTTAGGGGAGCATAGCCACAGGAGGCCCAAAAGAGATGACGATGAGGAAGGGTGCCTACAGCTCCAGAGGGCAGCGTGGGAGGGTCATTTCAACCCACAGATCCACTGACACCAGCTTTTCTCAGCACCTGTAGTCGAAAGCAAAGTCAGAAGAAAGGTCCAACTTTTCAAGGACCCACTGGAGATGGGGAAAGATTTGTTTTCAGACCTTTTTGTTTAAATCTGCCCAACCCAATAGATCTGTGTATTTTCTCTAAAAGTATTGCTCTGATTCTAGCTTATTAGTTTGTGTTTGTTATAATAAAACAAGGACCAGAGACTGGGAGTCACTCTGAACACTTTTGGCACATCTGCCATGCAGAGAAGTTGAGGCCATTCAGCTTCAATGCCCTGGCTGACTCCCGGTCCTACGCAAATGGTTTTTTAAATAACCATTTTCTCTTTCAACACATAAAAATTGGAGGATCTAAATCAATAGCGGGAGCTTACAATGGATGCAGAGCAGCTGTGGTTTTTAACAACGCATGCAGCCGCACGGGCTCCAAAATGAGCAGCTGCAGGGGGAGAAACAGCAGGGGAGGAAAAACCCTGCCAAGGCAAACCATTAGGTCACAGGCCCTCAACAGTGAGCATACAAGAGGAAGGTAGCATTTTAAGCAACGGGGTTTTTTTCCCCAGATCTATTTTGTAAGTAGCAGGAAGGAGTTATTGCATTTAATCTTAAAGTAATCCCCTTTAAGCCTAAAGTGCTTATGTCTCTGAGAGCACAGCATTCTGCCAGTTTTGTAAGGGACCAGAGGGGAGCGAGTGGCAATGTGAAAACAGCTCCGTTTTCAGCAGCAAGCTCATCACACAGGTATCAATGTCCACTTTCTGGCAGCTGTCCATGACACAGCTCCTCAGTACTGTATTTTGTACAACTGGATAGAGTCTAGAGGAGGTACTCCCTGATATTTACTTACATTTGGCAATATATTCGAAAACTGTACTAAACTATTGGTTTAGCCTTGGAGGCTACAAGGTGAAGCACTGTGCTTTCAGTAGTGCACCCTCTGCAGAGACAATGCAAGTCATAAACAGAAAGGAGGGGGAAAAAAAAAAAAAAACACCACACAGATTTTTACCAGACCTTTTCATGCCAGTAGGCAAAGGAGCAGATCTACACCATGTGCTGAGCCACACAGCTCTTCCAGGTGGTCATCTGCACAAAAATAGTCAAACAAGTGCTGTTACAGTACACTGAAGCATGTTATACTGTCCCCCTCGTTCAAGAAAGCTCGAGGCTGTACGATGTAAACTCCAGCTCACCCTTATCAAGGGTGGACCAGAGGCAATCAGCTTAAATTAGGAACAGGAGAACTGAAAATAACTCTGGTCCAATGTATATATTCTTTGCAGTACTGTAGGAAGCATAAAAGAAATCACAAGAGATCCACCATTATACATGACAGCAAGTGAGTTGCCTCTTTTTTTTTTGGCAACAGTTGCAGGTGAGTTAATCTTTTGCACCCTTTGGTCTAAAAGCTGACTTTACAATTCAGGGTACTCTTCTTGTCCCCCACCAATATTTCTTAGATCCAGATTTTTAAGCCAGTGTACCAATACTCTGCTTAATAGCATCTCTGTACTCTGCCAGCCCATTATTGTTACTGCCAATAAACATGCCAATTTAGAAAGGGGATGATTATGTAGTGCTATGTAGGACAGTATAATAATATATCTCAACAGCAATAATCATTGTTATCTATACTTGACAAGTGCAACATCCAAACTTTAAAATGAACCAGCCTCTTAAAGAATAAAGCTTTTGTCAACAAAAGACATGCTCTCTAGAACCTAAATACCAGCTAGAAGGAAGGCAGAGCACCTGCTTAGACATAACAGTTAATGTCTAAGCAGGTGCTCTGCCTAATGTCATCTTCCATTAATACCTGGTCCTAGGCCTACTGAAGTCAACAGGAGTTTTATAATTGATTTCAGTGGGGTTCGGAACATGCCCTTACACTGTACAGACTATTTCTTGTGCATATGACTCAATAAATACTCCTGTCTGCTTCTAAAAATGTACTTCAAAAAGAGTACTCTAATAAAAAACCAAGGTAACTTTTGGTTTACGGAAAGTAAAATTTAAAATATAATTTGCAGCTATCAGACTGCAGACTGAGATTTGAACATTCTCCCTTCAGGAGAAAGGAGCTAAGCCCTACAGACAGCTGCTTGCAGTGGCAAAAAATGCCACCTGGGAAATGCCAGAGTGCTGGGGGCAACCAAAGCACACAAGTTATCCCTGTATCTGCAGTTCTAGTGACTGCCACAAACTGAGGCACAGCATAGTGATATACAGCAGTGTGCTGTGTGGTCCTCTTCCTGACAAGTTGCTGCCTCCCCCCGCTTTTGTTTGCATCTACCTCTATGCCAGACAGAGTATGTACAACTGTCTTTAAAGGGCAGCATCACCACTGGCAACTGCACTTCACAGCACTACGTTGTTCTCTCCAGGAGAACAAGTTTTCAGAGTACAGAAAGAGCTTACAAGGATGAGATCCTTTTCAGATTTTCCCTTCTAAAACGTTGTCTCTCTTTCTTTTAAATATATTAGCTTACTTACAACTAAACAGTTACAGACGCCTGCAACCCCTCCTGGCTTTATGGATGATGCAGGTCCTTAAACTGTTGCCTGGGCTTTTCAGGTTGCAGATGTGTGTATTTAATGAAGAGTATGCTGAATCTGGGAACAAGCACATCTGCTCTTCTGTCAATCTGCACTGAAGTCAACTCCTTATATCCAACCTGACACATCACAATCTCTTCTGAGGTGGGCTCGGGAGGAAAGAATACTGATGACATGTTTGTTTATAACCATGTTTATTAGACATATGTTCCTTAATCACACAAGCCGTAAGTAGATTATGCAGACAGTACTTCTGACAACAACAAGTGTCTCGGGGCTGCTCCTCATTGTGAGCAATAGCAGCAGAGGCCATGATGCACTAACGAAGTCTCAGCACCCTCAGAAACATTCCCCCATTCCACCCGGTCCCAGTAACACCCATTCAACCTGGAAACAGATCAGGTTTCTGAAGCTGACCAGCTGGTGACCCCTGGCCCAAGGTGGGTAGTCACCCTTGTCTCCTTAGTAGTACCATCAAAAATGAGGCCTCATTTCCACCTTACATACTAATGGAAAGTGGAAATAAACTCAAAAACCAATACAGCTGTGCTCTTAACTAATGAAGGAAGATTTGAAAAACTGATATCCTTCTGCCATTTCAGTTGTGATTAGTGACTATGGAGTTTTATTAGTCCAGTCTATTTTGGCCAACATTTAATATAAAAATATCCCTTTTTTGGAAAACAGAACCTCATCTGTAACAGTCCCCCCTTAGACTTCCACTCTGTTCATCCAAGTCTTTCTCATCTTCTCCCAATTCTATTTCTATCATGATTCTTTGTACCAAGCTGAAGTGTAACCACCATTTTTTAAAAATCAGAAATTACACTGAGTACCTTTTAAAACCAGGCTTCCAAATAAATAAAGCGTATCTTGCAAAATACTTAATTCGAGGCAATTTCTATTTCTTATACTCTTGTATTAAATCTATGGTACCTTAAAAACCTGCACGCATAATACTCACTTTCACACATTAACTATGAAAAAGACTAGGAGTTCATCTAACTTTAAAAAAAAAAAAAAAAGGAGAGAGGAAAATTCAAAAGGTTGTATTTGTACCACTGACTAGTCTCTGGAAAAATAGCACCTACCTCAGATATCACAGAGTCAGAGCTATAAAAAGTTTTCTCATTAGCCTTTAGGGGTGCGGCCATATTGTTTTAAGTGGCCGGTTGATATCATGATTCCTACCTCTAACATGATCAGCATTACTTATTCTGGAACAACCTCCCTTGTGATCAGGTAAAACCAAAATTCAAGGCTATGTGGCCTTCTCCTCGATGCTTACATTTAATAAGATTTTATTGCTTCATTTCCTTCCAGAACCTGCCAACAAGCCAGGTTCAAGAAACGTCACAAACCTCTGCAACTGAGTCTGTTCAGGTTATTGCTGCTAGTAGGCATAAATTTGAAAAGAGTACCAATTCTTTCAGCAGTTTACTGAAAAGTGTTTTGTATCACAAAGATTATTGGTTTATGACATTAAAAAAAAAAAAAACATCAAAAGTCCTAAAATGCATAGCAATTTCAGAAGGCACTAAACATGGTATTATCTGGCTCATGTGCCGAAAAAAGAGTCAGCAGGGGAGAACATCAGCCTGGCTGAACAGAGAGCTTTGGCTGGAAGTCAGGAAAAAAAGAAGAGTTTATGACCTTTGGAAGAAGGGGCAGGCAACTCAGGAGGACTACAAGGATGTCATGAGGTTATGCAGGGAGAAAATTAGAAGTGTCAAAGCCCAACTAGAACTTAATCTGGCTACTGCTTTAAAAGACAATAAGAAAATGTTTCTATAAATACATTAACAACAAAAGAAGGGCTAAGGAGAATCTCCATCCTTTATCGGATGTGGGCAGAAACATAGTGACAAAGGATGAGGAAAAGGCTGAGGTATCTAATGCCTTCTTTGCATCAGTCTTTAATAGCCAGACCAGTTGTTCTCCAGGTACCCAGTCCCCTGAGCTGGAAGACAGGGACGGGGAGCAGAATGAAACCCCCTTAATCCAAGGGGAAATGGTTAGCAACCTGCTACACCACCCAGGCGATTAGGCCCAGTCAGCATGGGTTTATGAAAGGCAGGTCCTGCTTGACTAATCTGATGTCCTTCTATGACAACGTGACCCGCTTGGTGGATGAGGAAAGAAAGCAGATCGATGGGCCGTGGACAATTGTATGAAACTGAACAAGACGAAGTGCCGGGTCCTGCGCTTAGGTCACAACCCCATGCAATGCTATAGGCTTGGGAAAGAGTGGCTGGGAAGCTGCCCAGCAAAAAATGACCTGGGGGTTTTGGTCAACAGCTGGCTGAATATAAGCCAGCAGCATGCCCAGGTGGCCAAGAAGGCCAACAGCATCCTGGCTTGTATCAGGAAGAGTGTGGCCAGCAGGACTAGGGAAGCGATTGTCCCTGTGTACTCGTCGCTGGTGAGGCCGCACCTGGAATACTGTGTCCAGTTTTGGGCCCCTCAGTACTAGAAAGACGTTGAGGTGCTGGAGCGTGTCCAGAGAAGGGCAATGAAGCTGGTGAAGGGTCTGGAGCACAGGCCTTATGAGGAGTGGCTGAGGGAATTGGGGTTGCTTAATCTGGAGAAAAGGAGGCTCCAGGGAGACCTTACCACTCTCTACAACTACCTGAAAGGAGGTTGTAGTGAGGTGGGTGTCAGTCTCTTCTGCCAAGTAACAAGTGGAAGGAAATGGCCTCAAGTTGTGCCAGGGGAGGTTTAGATTGGATATTAGGAAAAATTTCTTCACCAAAAGGGTTGTTAAGCATTGGAACAGGCTGCCTAGGGAAGTGATTGAGTCACCATCCCTGGAGGTATTTAAAAGACGTGTAGATATGGTGCTTAGGGATATGGTTTAGTGATGGACTTGGTAGTGCTAGTTAACGGTTGGACTTGATGATCTTAAAGGTCTCTTCCAACTTAAATGATTCTATGATTCTATAAACACAGTACACATGCAATGCCACAGCTCAGCAAAACACCTAAGAACCACCCTAGGATGAAATATCCCGCCAGTCAGCCATTCAACAGTCAACAAAAATTCACAGTTGGTATAAATTCCAGCTGCTCTTTTAGCACTGCCAGTCATGGATAATGACCTTATTCTTCTTGCCAGGCACACAGTTACAGAATTACAACCATCTTCCCACTTGGATTGGGATGTAGGTCTACAGGTTTAACCTCTGAAGGCAGAATCTGAAGGAAGAAAGGTTTCTCAAAAGCTGATGCTGAAAACACCCATTTGAAATAGTTTTAAGTGTTGCCAGTGGCCTTCAGGCCCACTCCCAGAATCCCTCATATTGTCAAGAACAGGGTCTTGCAGCCCTGCAGGTCAACAACCAACTGCGTTTTTTCTGCTTAAGCAGAAACCACAGGAAACAGTCTTAAGTATTTAAATACTGTCTTCATTTGCAAGAACCACTTACAGGTGGATGCAGAGCTTGGAATAATAAATCTATCCAATTCTAGCACAAGGCCAAACAGGATTTTCATTGGCTGGAACAGAAACCTTAAAATTCACGTGGGTGGCCCAAACCAGTACGTACTCCAGCACAGATTTCAAAATACACCTTTACTAATTACTTAAGGAAGCGGTATTCAATCCCACCCTAGGGCTCAAATACTTTTTTAAGAATAGGATTATAACCTCAGCACAGGATAATATTAATACTTTATACACATGAGGTCCTTCCACGAGGTACAATGAGCTTAAGTAAACCTTGGTACATGACTCTTAAGTATCAACAGAGGAGAATTTGGAAAATGAGGATGAGGGCACTTAGCACATGAGAGAATTTTATGAATCGCACCTCTATGTTGAATGTTGGATTTCCTGCCATAAAACAGTAAAGCTAATTTCCTCTACATTTTCAATGAAGTCTCGATGTGACCTCAGTGGCATAAATTGCTAATAATCTCCACACCTTAAAGACTAAAGGAAAATATTAGTTTTCCTCTGTGTTCTCTTGGGGTGGAGGGGGAGGGAAGTAGAACAGGAATGAAAAAGAAAATGTTTCTTAATATTGACTTAGCCCAGAAGATTACATTACCATTTCAATAAAACACAAAACAATTAAAAAGAACCAGCCCAGTGCATACTTTCTATTCTAGTTTGCCATCAGGAATTTATGATTTAAAGAAACCTGACAACAAACAGCTAGTTTTCATATACAGGGCATACGCCAAGCATATTTATGCATACTGTTTGGAAAGTAAGCTTCAAATACCATCTGACTTGCTTTTTGTTTTGAATTATATATGTATACAGATATTTTTATACATATACACACAAAGTATCCATTATATATATAATGTACACACACAAATGTAAAAATCACTTGGGGGGTGGGAGGGGTGTAATACATCTCAGTTCCAGGACCAATTTTTCAGTGAAGCTGAAAGTCTCCTCCTGTAGACTAGCTGCCACCCCCTTTTCTGGGGTGGAGTCTAGGGGGAAGTCGTCCACTTTGTCATAGTATTTGTGCATTCAAAAGGAAACTCATCTTCTGGAGGGTTGTTCCAAGACTGTGCAACAAATCCCCTGTAATGACAAACCTCTACACCTCCTGATCATTATGATAGGGTCCCAGTCTTTAATACCCTTCTGCCAATTTACATGCAACACTACAAAAAATAAATTACTACAATAACAAAGGGATGGAAACCTGATGTGTCTGTATGTGTTGCATACAGTTCTTATTTCTTAGCATGGGAATCTTGGGTAGTATGGTTTAAGATGAGCTACACAAGCACTTTGAATATACAATGGGCTAGCATATGGACAATTCAAGAGACGTGCCCCTTCTGTCAGCACCCACAGTACAGTTTCCACATAAAAAGAAATCATATTTTCCAACTGAGACTTTCCAGCACTATTTATTCAGCAAAAATATCCCTTTTGGCTACAGTTCCTGGGAAGCAGTTGCATTGTACCTATGAATGACCAGCAGGTCTATCTGAAAGCCACTGATTTTTTTTTTATCAGAAGTCCTATCAAACTCACCAAGGCAAGAGAACCCACTGAGAGCCTAGGATTTTTACAGTCAAAATCAATACAAATTTCAGCCAGTAGCCAATGAACCATATCACTCAAGAACACAGAAAATTCCTATCAACAACTCCTCATCAAAGCTGCCAACAGGGTGAATTAATTCACACAGCTGAGCCCTTGTGGTCTTCCATTCATTAGCTCCTCAAACGTTTCTTATACTTACTCCTATTGAACACTGCTCCCTAGGGTCTTAAGAAGTTGCTTTGGGGGGAAAAAGCATGTAAACCTTGGTTAAGTGCATTTCCTTTTCCATAAAGTCTCTTTTCTTCTAAGTTGTCTCTGAAGTGAAAAATCCTCCTGTGAACAGGTTCCAGGGAAGGACCAAACTGAACAAAAGCAGCTGTATAAACAACGTTAAAATATTCTTGTAAGTATAGCTCAAAGTGACCAACAGTAAACTAATATAAATCACACTGAAGAAAGTGAATAAAAGTTTAGGAAGAAAATGCACCTAGCGCTTTATTCTGCATTATTCACCTTTGTGGATTAAAAAAGAATAGAAAAGTTGGCAGGATTTACCATTTCCCTGCTCTTATTTAAACTGCTTTGCTTATCCTTATTTCTGAGTGAGCTATAAAGGGACTCACATGAAGAGAAAAGCCCTCATAGTGCGATGCTGCTTTTCCAGTATGATTTTATTAGATTCATAGGGCATGACTGAAAGGAGCTCATTGTAAACAGCTGATTGGGTTTTAAAGCAGTGGATAATCAGTTGGGTAAATTACCATTTATTGTCTTTAGGACTTACATGCTCTGGGAACACAAGCCCACCAGTGACTGACTCAGGTATTATACTCCTGCCTAGCTGCTTCAACAATGAGACTCTCGCTGGTGTTGTATGGGGCAGAGCTATGGACCTTGAAGAAAGCAAATGAATATCGACTTGCAGTGATAGAGATGACATGTCTCGGGAGGATCCCTGATGTTAGCAGAGGACAGAAACTGAGAAGTAATGACACCAGAAGCATGCTGTGAATAAAAAGCAGCTGCAGGCTGCCATGAGAGAACTGGAAATGCTGCCGTGTGGGAGGTACCTGTACACCACCTTTCATAAAAAAAGGGAAGAAAGGAGTTCTTTCTCTATAAAACCTCTCAAGCAAGGCACAATAAAAACATATCCATACAGTATTAAAAACAAAACCATCAAATATGACTTCAACGTATCTAGGCTTGTGACTATTCAGAAACCTGCGTCAGACCTCAAAGCAATAGCTAGGAAGATGGCAGAGAAAAGCATTTACCACTTTCATTAACAACTAATCTTTCCAGGAATTTCAGAAGCAACATTTTATTCCAGACTGTAATAGCCTCTTACAAGACTAACACTAAAAACCTTACGTTCATAAAAATATTTCAACTGTTTATTACAATAACTTTTTGAAATGTTTTTAGCTTTCTCAATTTTTTTTCCCACTTGTCCATAACTTAACGTTTGGTCAGGTTGCAACAATATTTGTGATTTGATCTCTGGCCTGATGCTAATCCTCCACTGATGCAAGCTGAACACTTTTTTTATCATCAATGTGTAAAAATGGGAACAAAATCCTTATACTCAATTTTTATTTTACAGAGCAAATACATTAGCTGGATGTCACTCCACAGTCAGGAGGAGAGCATCTACAATAGGTGGAAATATAGTATGGAAATAAATAGAGCATCTACAAGCTGTGGAAATACAGACTGCCTGAGTTGGGAATTTTGAGGTCTTTATTCTCTATAGTCTACTGGACAGAACTTAAAGTGGAACACTACAGACTTCCTCAGGATACTATAATAGAGCAAGCACAAAAAGAGAAAACTAACTTTCTTTCAACATACAGATTCAAAATACGAAAACGGAAGAGAAGAAAAAGTAGTTCATATTATTTTCCCCTTCTCCTTTTCAAGGAAAGGGAAACAAAACAGCAACAGTATCTAGTTAACATTTGAATTATGTCAGAGCTGTTTTGAGCCTGGTCGTACTACAACAAGAGTCAGGTAACTTAGAAGAAAACTTTTTTTTTTCCCTTCATTTCCTTACTTTTTTACATTTGTTATTTCATTGTAAACACACATAAAAATAAAATAGTTCCAGATGTATTTACTCGTCAGTTAAAGTTGCTATGCCTAAAAAGAGGAAATGTAATGTGTAATTTTAAAGGGAACCTTGGGAATTAAAGATTAAAAGACTGAAGCTACAAAGATACTCAAAGAAATTAATAAGGAAGCGGTATGTTAAGCATCTAAAACGTCATACAACATTATATAAGATGATGGATTTGTCAAGAACAATCTGTATCAATACAGCTCAAATTCATGCTATGACAGGGCTACAGAAAATGGAAAATGAAATAGCTGCACTATTTCTTGACTTTAATGAATTTTTTAAAGACAGCGGACATCACATTACATAACCGAACTAGGTAAAACCAGTATAGCCAACAATTTTTCAATCTTTCCTCACTTATGGATCAATAACTGTTTTGCAGAAGAGGTACAAGCACCCTGTAAACTTTACATATATAAAGTTACTGATTTACATTGCCTGTTGCAAACTCTTTAGAAGAAATGGATGTTGTCTGTCCCCAGGACCCCAGTACCCAACACAGCCACGTGATTACATTAGAATTATCTGCACATCCATTAGTGCAAGTGTGAGCATCAAAAATTTGATGTCAAATCAAGGGGTTATTTCAACCTAGGAATGTGTTCTAGGCTTGCTTCTGTTCAAAATTTCCATTAATAACCTGGATAAAGAGGCTCTGTGCACATCACCAAGATCTTTGCAAGCACTCGGACCACTGGTTCAGAATTCTAAGTGATGTTAATAGAGAAATAGCCTGACATCAATAAAATGAGATTTAATTAAAAAAAAAAAAGTCATGCCACACAAGAGGATGGGGAGAAAATTGGATAAAAATAACAAAATGAGGAATAACAACTTAGTCAGCTGTACCACCCAAAAAAAGAATGTGATGTTTAGAGTGGGCTGAAAACTGAATACCGGCCCACAATGTGATACTGTTCCAAAAGAAGGATTTTTAAAAAGTCACCCTGAAACAACACTAAGAGTAGCATCACTATTGTGTCCACTTCTATTTTTTCCATTCCACTTCTATATAGCTTAAAAATCTTTCCTTCTTCCATCTATTTTCTAACAGCTTTGACATAGCAAAGAACCACTCTTCCTTCTTTAGAACTTGGCATGGATTTTGTGGTATGAGTTTGGGTAAAAATGAGTCATTTTCATCAGTTAATTCCAGGCTGAATTCTGCAACAACTCTTTGTTTCAGTTTCACAGTGCTTTTTAACCACATTAACAGTAACAAATCATTATCATGCTTTATTTTTCATTTATCCAACTCTGACTTTGGAGGCCAGATCTATAGGAGCAGTCCAGGATAAGAAGTTCATGCTCTGACAAAACCCTTTTCGTTACATCAGTGTACCTCATCCTGAGCCAACACTGCACATCAGCGTCAGAAATTGTAGGTGAGCATTACTGGTGGTAATGAAATCACCATTTTAAGGAATACAAGCTTATTCCATGCTTACTTCTCAGGTGCTTTTTGCTATCTCTGCAGTTGGGTTTATGCACAGGTTAGTGATTACACTCCCGACCAATATTATTGATATTGGTATTATTAAAAAATAAACCATGGAAGAGACAAAACAACTAATTACTCTATGATCCTTCAAACATGAGGCATATATATTTTCTGTCAGAAAACAATACAAAGGAAGACTGACTTCTTGCTAGCATCTGTTTTAAATTAGATGGTCTGCATATAAGAGCACAGACTGGCTTTCACAAACAAACCTTTTTCTCCAGTTTTATTATGACAAGAGAAATTACTTGCTTCTTAGGTCTATACCACAATTTACAGTAGTAACTGCTGGGACAAATTGAAATGAGAGATGCAATGAGAATGGCTGAGGCCTCTCTTTCTTCCCTCCCGCGCCTTTCTTTTTCATGCAGCGGTGTTTGATGGAGCATCAGATTAGAAATACTTTCAATCCGTAGCTTTTTATACTTGTCCAGTTGTCAACATTAAAAAGTGAGGCTTCAATGCTATTGTTAAACCTTGGATAAATCTCAGATGTAAATATTTCATGCTGTAAATTTATATGTCATTGTCAGATCTGCTGTGTATATAAATCACCTACCAATGTCACAGAAGAAGCAGAACTGTCGTCTTTTTCACAATCATGTTAAAGATTTCCTGCGTGTTCCTGCAAGACTGATCGAGAAATGCATGACAGCTACAAGACTAGTTTCTGCACTTCTGTAAAAATAAAATCAAATTGACTTCTACAACCAAAGAACCACTGTTTATTTGAATTATGGTATATACCCATAAACTTATTGTCACCTGGCCACCTGCCGTATCCTTATTTATCCTGGCATTTATCTTGATCAGAACTTTACTGTACTTTCATCCAAAGACCTTTAAAAGGGTGCTTCTTTATTTCCAGAAAAGGTTTTATAAATACTATCTTTCTTAATGATAATTATGAATTAACATATCTGGATAACATGCACAGCAGGATATTTGTATGTATTTGCCACTTCTTTCATGTTGATAATGTGATAATTGAACTTGAGCAATTAAGAGGACATAATCAAGAGGTCGGCAAGATATCACACACGATCAGAGTGTTTGACAGTATATAGACCACATACTGTCCAAAACGAAATCTGTGTTAAACCAAAAGCTACAAAAGTGCAACTGGTTTCTACCGTGAGTGCCAAAAGATAAAAGATTTCTGTGTTTACAAGCCACTGTGCTCAAATAGTCCATGCAAGGATTTAACTCTTGTTAAACTGAAGAGAAATAGCATTGTGCATATTGCAATGTAAGGTCATGCTGGCATGTATCAATCATTAACAAAAAAGTAGCAAAAACAATCTGAACGTCTTTGCAATTCATGTGGATGTTTGTAATACTGTGTATGATTTTGTTATCTCAACTGTGTATTGTCTAGCAAATATGTAGCTTTCTTCACATTAAAAGCAATGATAACAACTATGACATCATAAATGAAAGAGCTTCAGTATTACAGACCTTCACCACCACACAGATTTATAGAAAATTTTATACTAAATAAAACAAAATCACCACTAAAATTTGCTAGAGAACTATAAGCACCGACAGATACAACGCACACATTTTATATATTTACCTTCATGTACTTATTTTTTCAGGGACTCAGAGCAACAGAACTAGCAAACGTTGCTAATTGACAGATAATGATGGTAATTTCCTTTTTGTCCTCAATTTAAGATATATCTATTTTCCTGAAATTAATTCCTGCCCTTAATGTGCCCATTCTCTTGACACCACTGCCTTCAACTGAAGTAGGTACCAGACACTCTAATGCTGTTGAGCCAACCACAGTGAGTAAAAACTGTGTTGATTTAACATTTTCCTCATCTCAAATGCTCAGTGCAGCCTTAGGATTTTCCAAGAGACAAGCAATACTTGAAAATATTCACAATATTTTAGGATACAACTCTTGACTAATAAAAAATTTTGGTAAAACATGCAACATTTATGCTGGTTTGGTGGTTCTAATAACACATGACAAATGTTTTGTTGCAACCGTAACATTAGAACGAAGAAAGTGATTTTTCTTCCTCTGTTTAGCAAGAGAATCAATAAATAAATTTTGGTCTGCTGAAGTATAACTCTGAAATACATACATTCACTTTGGCTCAGCAGATATCTTCGCTTCTGAAATAAACTTAAAAATTTCCAAGATAAAATTAAACTTTAAGATTATGTAAATGAGATTTTTCATTACAAGCCCAATTTCAAACCTACAAGGAAGGAAGCTTTTAAATGCCAAAACACTACATTCTGATTTTTTAAAAAATCTTTATCAATATTATTTAACAAGAATTTAGTTGCCAAATTGACCCAGAACAAATTGAGAATTCATTGCAATTCTTCTGGAAATTCATTTTCAGTCAAGTTACTACTCAGGAAAAGAGTCCATATCACTTGGTGGCAACACATTTGCAAACAGAGCTGTTTTATCCAAAAAGTAAGAACAGAAATAGTATAATGTCTAAGGAAAAGACTTTTTGGAGAAAGAAAAAGTTCCCTTCCCTTTTCTGTAGCTCTATTTATACATGTGCTTATTTTATGGAGAGGTAATCTTTCTGTGGCAAAAGTTATATAACCAGTGTGATTTCATTCTTTCCACTATGAACGTCGCTGCTGCTTAATTTATTAAGCAGACAATTTCTAGAGAGTATGCACACTCTGGGAACACAGAGAAAGATAATCTAGTCATTTATTTAGAAAAACATCTACATATTTATCCTTCCTGCATAAAATAAATCAGTCCTAAGCCCCAGAGAAATCCATTTTGTAATCTCCATTTCATATTAGCACTGTTTTCTTAAAGAGTCTTTTCAAAGATATTCCTGTTTGGCTTCTGTGACCCACAGCAGCAGCACTCCTATCCTCTTCCCCCTGGAGCAGCAGGTAAAGTTGGGATAAGCATCTTTGATAGAAATTCTGTTAACTATTTGAGTCCTCTATAATAAGGGTGAGTCTTAACCCAGTAAGTGGATTGTCCAGCCACTCTACAGCTAGAGGTAACCAACAGTGAGAAACCACTGCCTCTCTCTGGAATGAGGACCAGAGATTGGCTTTGTTGACAAAGTCCTTGTACAAGCCCCCATAGGCCTTGTGTTCAGAACAAACCAAAGGATAGTGTCACACACCAATATATGGGAAAATGCTGCTGCTCACCTTCTCAATCCTGCATTTTTATGACGTCTGCTTGAACTCCTCAGTGAGCCAATAGGTCAAAGGAATATCAGTCACTTCCACTCCTGCTTTTATTATCAATATATCCCAGGATTACAGAGTGCAGATGTTAATATGGTTGAGATCAAAGAAGCATAAGTGAAGCTGTATACAAAGTGTTTTGAGTTTATTTATCCATTTAAAAACATGGATTTTTTCATAATAGTACACAATTGAAATATTTTAATTTGACCAGCCACACAATTATTTTGTTTCAGATGACTGCAGTAAGCATGGTTATACTCAATGAAAGCAAATATACACTTAGCTCAGCATGACCAATAGTGAATGGAAAGGGAACTATACAAGGACAGGGAAAACATGTAGGAACTTATCCCAGAACAGTCTCCTGGGTCCAGCAGTGATAGCTTACTTAATATACCTCATGGGATTTTTTTCTATTCACCTCTCCAAGAAGTTTTTTGTTTGCTTGCTTTTGGGGTTTTAATTAGCTTTTTATCACCCAGAAATCCTGTGGCAAGGAGTTCCACAATCCAATTACTTGTTGTGTGAAGAACCAACTGACCACTAAATTAGGTCTGTTGTTTCTTGTACAGGGACAACCAAATAATTATTTGCTATTTAACCCCTTTGATTCTCTCATAACTCCTTTGTCATGGTTTAGCCCCAGCCAGCAACTAAGCACCACGCAGCCGCTTGCTCACTCCCCCTGCCCCAATGGGATGGGGGAGAGAATCGGAGGAGTAAGAGTGAGAAACACTCCTGGGTTGAGATAAGAACAGTTTAATAATTGAAATAAAGTAAAATAGTAATGATAATAGTAACAATAAAATAATAATAATAATAATAACAATATACAAAGCAAGTGATGCACAATGCAATTGCTCACCACCCGACAACCGATACCCAGACAGTTCCCGAGCAGCGATCGCTGCTCCCCGGCCAACCCCCCACAGTTTATATACTGAGCATGACATCATATGGTATGGAATAGCCCTTTGGTCAGTTTGGATCAACTATTCTGGCTGGGCCCCCTCCCAGTTTCTTGTGCACCTGGCAGAGCATGGGAAGCTGAAAAGTCCTTGACTAGCATGAGCAGTACTTAGCAACAACTAAAACATCAGTGTCTTATCAGCATTCTTCTCCTACTAAATCCAAAACACAGCACTATGCCAGCTACTAGGAAGAAAATTAACTCTATCCCAGCCGAAACCAGGACATCCTTGAAGCTTTCATTGCATCACTCTGGTCTCTACACCCACTTCCCACCCTATTTTTGTTCCTATGGAAGCCTTTTTTCATCCTTCTGATCATTTTTACACTCTTTTTGACACCTTTATGATTCTATAATGTCCAGTTTGAGATGGAAGAGTCAGAACTCCAGGCAGCATTCAAGATGCAGCTGAACCATGGATTTGTACAGTGGCCTAATAAGAATCTCTGTTTTGCCCTCCGTTCCTTTTCTAGTAATTCCAAACCTCAATTCACTTTTTTTGACTGAAACAAGACAGTAAATCAATGCTGTCATTTACGACAACACCAGTATCTTTTTCCTGAGCAGTATCAGTCTGTTCAAAGCCCATCTTTTGATTTAAGATATTTTTGCCCCCAGGGTGCATCATCTATATTGAATTTCATCCCCCATTTTATCTCCCAGTTACTCAAGATCAATCTACCTCTGTTAGAAATGCTGAAGTAACCTTTATCTCATTCTGCTTTGTAGACTGTCCCCACTGGCAAGAACATATTCCCTGTCTGGCACCAAACTTATCTCCCTGATGGAACCGTCAAGTCATATGATGGGAGTGACAGCAAACCATGGGAGATAATACTAGCCTGAAGATCTCAGTCCATAAAGGTGAATGGTGATGGGGCATCTGATGCATTAAAACTATCAAGTGGTCCTACCTCTAAAGCTGAGGGCAATAGGGGAATTATATCAAGCTAGCTTGAAGCAACATGTTTTCTATTCTATGGAAAGATTTTTATCCTATCTAGGTTAAAAGTAAGTTTTGAAATTTTGTCAAATCCATTCTGCAGGATGGAAACTAGTTCTTCAGCAGCTGTACTGATGTACAATCAATAGTACATACACAGATCCATATACACAAAGATGCGACTGCCACAGTTGGGGGGTGGGTGGGATTTGTTTGGGTTTTTTGCTTTTAAAAGACGTGAGGACCAGCAGTTTACTGCTTACTCAGTCTTTGCCAACAGAGTGTTGAACTTCTGTTTTTCTTTACTCCAGTGTTAATTCAATATAGTATCCTGAAAGTAATGATTACTTTATATTAGCACTATTGTATCGGGATACAATAATGAAAGTGGCTCACTGATTTTCTCACCATGGTTTTCTTCTCACACTTATTTTTACCCTACTCTAAGAATATCGGTCAAGCATGTTAGAGACAATTGCAGTAAGAACACTTCAAAAAAGTGAACTAAATACTGTTTCTTAATTCCTCTGATCTGCAGCCTTGAGCAAATTATTGTAACGGCCCTATATTATGTTTTCAATAGGAAATTTTTATTGTATTTTAGATATTTTAAAACTCTTGCGATACAGAGGCTCTTGATCAAAGAGCACTTTATAAATACAAAGGCTTGAATTTTACATTGATCTCCCTCTCACAAAACCCTGTAGTAATCAGTGTAACTGCACCACTGCGATCGCGATCAGATTTTATCCTAGAGTATTTTTTATTATTTATTCTAAGCTGATAATAATAAGTCTAGATATATTAGTCACCAAAGATTTTAAAAGCTTCCCCCTCCCCCTGCTCAAAAAAAAACACATTCATGAGCAACACTAGATAGTGTTTACTATTAATATAATAAACTGAGGGGAAAACAAAGTTAATGTTTGGGCTCTATTTCTATGAGGTTTCCTCTTTCAAGTTTCCATCCTAAAACTCCTAGTCCTTTTGTTCAGTAAACAAGTCATTCCTAATTACATTTATTTTATTATAGTGTGCACACACACTCCCAAGGAAAGCCTTACTTGGGAAGAAGCATCGCACCACTCAAGTACCTGTTCAGCTCCTCAGAGGGGTAGCTGGGGAGGTTGTGATAGCTCCCATCCACTGTTCAAACCCAACAGAACAGTCTCCAACTCCTACAGAATAAAATTCATATGCATTAAATCCTCTAAAACAGCAACGATATACAACCTGAGAAACTGGTTCAAATCATCAAATCCCATCCCCAGTGCATATGCAGTGCACCCTTAAATATGTTAGCTGTCACTGTAAATTGGGACACAATAAGCATCTCCTATGTTTAGTTGCTCTTTGAGCAAGAATTTGCTTCCCCGAGATAAATTAGTAAGCGTAGCCTTCATAAGTATGCCTAGCTCACGTGATAATGAAATGAACACCAACAGGAATCAGTGATTAAAATGTATTTTTAAATACTAGAATTTTTTTTTTTTTTAAACTTCAGCTGAGCAGAGTTCTTGACAGTACAAGTCACCTTCTAGTTGTCCCATGTGAATGCAGAAACAATGAGGCAGGAAAACTATTTTCTGCAGTGCATTGTGCTGAGCTAAGTCTGTCCCTGCTAATGTCAACAATAAACTCAGTGACTTAAAAAGGCAGCTGGAGTCATAGCCAGGCAGGACGCTTCCTATTTTAAGAGCTAGAACAGGACCGTCTAATTTTCCTTTGATTGCTCGGTCCACTACCTCATTCCCGCATTCACCGCCTCTTCTTCTGAAGTCAGAAATGTGTTCATCTCCCACAGCTTCCAGGAGAACTCTTCCCCAGTACAACAGTCTGCAAAGCTAACACCTACTAACCTGAGGATTACTTGGCATGTTGTTTAAAATAGAGACAAGAGAAAACCTCGAGCAAAATGAACATTAATCAGAACATATGTTGAACTGCTCACTGTAAATAACGTAGCTAACAAGGCTGCTAATTTTGTTACCAGGAAACAGAAGACATTAGATGCGCTCCTCACAAAACTGGAGATGTCCACGTCGCAGCCAGTTACCTACCCTGCTCGATTCCCTCAGCCTGCAAAACCCTGTATTCCAAGACTCAGGAAATCCACACACAAATCTCTCTGTAAATGCATGTGCAAGAGCAATTGCTACTTTCATTTTGTGCCCCAGTCCAGGCCTTGGCACACCTTTTCAGGTATGATATGATTTTCATATGTGTATGAAAAACACATATTTTCAGATATGAGTGAATGCTTTCCTACAAGTCCATTTTTAAATACCGCTTCCACAGCTCTGCACAAGCTTTCTAAAGGCCTCTTTCAGAGATACTAAAGCAACTAGGCACTCTTTACCTTTCATCACATTGTTAAGGTTCTACAATTCTCAATTTTCACGTTCTATGCCCAGGTGAGTTTTTGTGCCTGCATGTGTTTGGAAGGATGCTTCCTCTACTTTTTTACCTCCTTTGAGGAACAAAAGCGGAGGGGAAGAATAGGGAAATGTTAACAGTACTGATACCTAAATTTGGATACTAGTATATTTATCAGCCATTGAAATTAACACAGCTCACCACACTGAACCCTTCTTTACTTCATACTTGATTGTTTTCTCTGAGGCACAAAAGTAGCCAGAAAAATAGAAATAAGGTACATTTTTGTGGAAAAGCTCCATCAGTGCTGCCTACAGCAGCCCTTCAAACAGTCTGGGAACACACTTGTTTCCAGGACTGGATAAAACATATCCTATGTGTTTTTCACAACTTCTTATCCCAAGATTTAGTATTCAGCACGCTGGTGTGCAATTTCCCACCCAGGTCATAATGTACTTTTTCTGCTTCCCAACTGAATGGTGACAACCACTGAAAAAATTAAACTGAATAACTAATAGCAAATGCTCCAGGACATGTATGAATGCAGATATTCACAGTCTGTTGCTGACATTTGCTAATCGGTGTATGAAAACAAAGAAAGCACGTTCATATCAATAGCTGCAGACACAAAGGAAATGGAATAAGGTTAATGGCACTAAGCAACAATCCACAATGCAAATGAATGTTCAAAGACACAGTATTTTGCACACTCAGTATTTTACTTAGAGATGTCCTTTTTCCAGTTGCTACACTTCTATGGAGAGGGAAAACTTGGTTGCAAGTTCAGTACATTTGTAAACAGTCTGGTTCATTCAGGGAGTTCAATGCTAATTGATGTTATTTAGAATGGAGATTTTAATATTTTCCATTCAGTCTGCAGTCTGCCTAATTTTATACAAAGGCACTTAACCTAACATGCACATGCTTTGGCAACTACATGAAATATCAGAGTATAAGTTTCCAGCAATTATTGATTTTTTGCATAATTTATGAGCAGGCTTTGGACCTTATTCTGATGCACCGAAGAGTAAGTCATTCCTACATGTACCACCCTGATCACAAATTTTACTTCTCTGCTGTTACTCACAGTTGCTGATCAAAAGTGTAAATGAACAGCCCTTTCCCTAAAGCTTGATTTCAGTTTGTTTATTTCAGTTCATCTTTATCTGCCTAAAGTCTAGTTAACCCTGATGAATTAAGCAATCTTTATAAAATCAAGTTCAGTACCCAGTAAGCAAAGTGAATTGTCTATGAAGTTATGAGACTTGTCAACATGACTATTACAGAGAAATATGAGTGTATACACTTATGCTCCTATGAATATTATTTCAACTGGTGGATGAATGGAAGTCATTTCTCACAGGGAAAATTCAAAGGATAGTAAAGGAGAGCTGTGGGCTAAACCCTGAATATCTTTCCTCATATTTAAGCTATAAATAGTCCCAACCATACAGAAGAACTATTTGAGCGGGTAATAAATTGGTGCTAGCTTTTACAGGGCAAGCCTGTACATTCACATTCAGGGACAGTACACTTGCAGACACAGTGATCTAAAAACATGTCATGTGCTAAGTGACAGACCATATGCTTTGCCTAGAATAGGAACTTTGGCTTGCACAAAGGACTTGAATTAACGCATCAAGTAGGTGACAAGCTTTTAAACTGATGTATACATCAAGCTTCTCATAACCAAGCTGTCATCCTCAATTATGTTTTGTGAAAAAGTCCCCCAGACAAACATAACTTTGCTTATTAAGCTCAGCATATTGGCTACAGCCTGCTGCAGAAGATTGCCTCTGTTTTTTTGAATGTATTTCCATAAAACACACAAAAGTAATTTGTATCAGTGTTACCGGCAATACCTGTAAAAAGCTTGAGATAAATTCTTAATAGTATATATGAAACCTTGCAGAAACCAAGCAAATGTATATAGCAGGACAGCTTTCCTAGCATTAGAGTTGAAGTGAACTGTTTACTAGAGATTCAAATACTGATTAAGAGATCATTTTTATGAGGTAGGGAAATATTTACTTGCTTACACACTCCAGGCCGCAGCAAACAGGAAGGTGAAAATAAAACTGAGGGATAGCTGAACACACTCTGAAAAGCTACTTGAAAGAGAATGAATGGTACAGATCAAACCACAAGGTAGAGCTGGCAAACGTGGGGAAGGACCTCTTTTTCTAGAGGTAGCACATGCCCTCTGAGAAGACCTGCAGTAGTAATGCCAAAAAAGAGAGGAGAAAAAGAAGGAAGTAAAAAAAAAAAAAAAAAAAATTAAAT
Organism: Pelecanus crispus; assembly: GCF_030463565.1. NCBI lineage: Eukaryota > Metazoa > Chordata > Aves > Pelecaniformes > Pelecanidae > Pelecanus > Pelecanus crispus. Next base: position 26,873,745 of record NC_134645.1, on the reverse strand, counting down.
CTATCATGGGCATGAATTATCTAGAATGCAAGTACTATTCAAGGCATAAGTGCTTCACTGAATGACAGCCACCAGCTCATAGCATCATACATAACAAGTACAGCGAAGATCCTGGCACTAGTCAGAAAAAAAAACAGTGTTAGGTGATATTTGCAAGAAAACCACAAGCAATTTTAGAGTACTGTCTAGCTAACACAAAAGAGGTGTTAAAAGCACTGGTTCTTCAGCTCAAACAGATTTACTGTCTCATAGTAAAAAAGATTACCTTCATGGACTGGACAAAGCATTGCTGAGTGATTTTTCTGTTCCAATACATGCATAGAAAGCAATCTTTCTATCAAAATGAAAGTGTGCTAAGAAAGGGCCTTTACATGGCAGAGTGCTCTCATTTTCCAGGTGAATACTTGGAGACTGATGATGTGCTGGTATGAAGTGTCACCCTTACATTTAAGATTTTGCAATGCAAGGAAATGCAATTGTTGACCTTCTCTAGTTAACAAACACCTTTTGCGCAGAAGCAGATGTGCAGCATACACAGCTTCAGAGTATCCCAAAAACTGAGATCAGCACTGAAGGCAGATCATTAAAATTTAGACTATTTGCAGGTTGGGTTTATTCCCTTTTTTATTTTAGTAGCCTTAAGGGAAAAAAAAAAAAAAAAAAAAAAAGACAAACTGAATTTAGTTAAACTCTTCCAAGAGCTTGATTATCTATTTTTAATAAGAGCATGCTCACCTATTAGATTGTACATGAGTATTCACTGTTCTTTATTTACCGAAGGGGCAAAGAAAGAAAGAAAGGTAATGTCCCTATTGTCTGCCTGAATCTACAATCCCAAGGTCATTTTTCAAGTACATAATTAGAACGCCTAATTCCCCCCCCTCCCCCCGGCAAAATAGGGGTTTGATCAAAATAGAAATAATAAACTGCTGCCAGCATTCAGATGGTATTAGCATAGATTTAGTGTTAAACTTTTTAAGGAGCTTAGCAATTAGGCTCCATTTTCGTGACTATTAGAGCTTTGAATCATTATAATGACTTATGTCTGTACAAATCACATGTTAATAGAAATGACAATTTATGGCTATCTTTGCCATCTAAATGTAATACTGCAAAGTGCCAGCCAACAACTGTTACAAGGTGCAGCAATGAGATTCTTCTGCATCAAAGGTGGAATTTCCTAATCCACCTAAAGCATCTGGTGTCCCCAGTCTTGATAGATGTGAACAGGCATTACCAAACCCTAATCCTCCTCCAACACAAATCAGTCAGACTTTCTTCTTTAGCAAACCAGGATGCGATGAATGCAACCCCTCTTGCACACCACCAAGGCTTTGGCACTCACTGCCTTGATGCATCTTCTGGGGACCTTGTGTGCCTCTGCTTTCAAGCTTAGATTTACCCAAGCAACACACCATGCAGTCTGAATTATGAATATAAATATGAACTGCAGCAATGTAGGTCGTACCATGCAGCAACATATTTTGCCATATAAGCAACAACTTTGAAGTACCTTAAGAAAGATTAAGATGCTCATCAGATCATCTGATTACACAGAAGACTCCTAACATCTGTGCTGCATGATGCAGTTATGTATAAAAAGAACAGCTTTCAATAGAAATAGCGCTACAGTCTTGGAGCATTAATAGTCATCTTTATAGTGGGCCCAGGCCAAAGCACTGAGTTAGTTTTACCTAGCGACACCAAGGGCTGAAACTCCTCTAATTTAGGCTTAAGCCAACTCCTTTCTGGCAAGCAGCCAGCCTCCCAGATACCTCCACAGCCTCTCTCCTGGCCTTGTGAATGCGCGTGCCTGCCGTGGCTGGGGACAACACTGCAGTCCAGCTCAGCCAGCTCTGGCTTTCTCACCAGGTCAAAAATATATAGCACTGTACTGCAAATACAAGCACAGCTTCAGGGGTGAAGCAGTATGAGGAGGGACTAAAGTCTACCAAGGCTTATTGATAGAATATACCTGACATACACAGACCAGATCAGGTGCTCATCTGACCTTTCCTGTAGCATCTGAGCAGCTTCACATGATGGAAGCATGGTCCTTGAGATAAGCACAAAGCCAGTTTAACCAATAGATTTTCTTATGTTTAGAGATCCTCTGCTGGTGCTTTGCCAACACTGGATCTCCAGTCACTGCATTTGCTCAGCAAGAGAGAGGGAGCATCTCTGAGCAGAAAAATTCATCAGTCATTCTCATGACCCAGAGTAAAGTCAATTACCCACAATGCGTTAAAGGAGAGCTCTGATTATGTCAAACACAATAGCAAGGTGTCAAAATCAGCTTAGACTGGGGCAGCATAAAGACATCCACGAGACAAGAGTAGAAAGTCATCATCTTTATGTTTCTTTCAGCCATGTGAAGATCATGTCATCATCTTCGTGTTCCCTATGAGCTCTAACACAGGGCTCTTAGAGGGACTCAAAACCCTTTATGGAGTGCCAAAGTGCCATCCAACTGCCTCAAGCAAGCTATACAGTCCCTAAATCTATTTTTGGTTGTAGCAACTGGTCATGTCAGGGGGACAATATCCTGTACCCAATGAAGATTCACCCACAGATGGAGAATATTTTCAAATCTCACCATGCTTCTCACTTACCAAAAAAAAAAACCACCCCACCAAAACAAACCACCAAACAAAAACACCCCACCACACACCACAATTCTAAGCAGGTAGTTCCCACATAAAATGAGATGTGCGACTTCTTCCCATTTGAAAAAAAAAAAAACAAACCTTTATTTGAAAAACTCTTTGGAAGTCAAAATATTTTAAAACCCCAATCACAGCAACACACAAAAAATCACAATCAAGCTCAGAACATTTATTTTCTTAATTATCAACAATTCAGAGAACGAGGAAAGCTTGTTGTCATTCTAAGCAGGAATAGTAGTTTGTTTGTCTTTTTGCCAACCAAATGAAAAACAAATGAGGTGATTTTTTACTCAATTCTACCTTCACTGCTGTTAATGAAGTGTCTTGAAATCCCGAAAGCTTTCTTTGTTACTAAATATTCACATTGTCCATAAAATGAAAGAACATATTATGAGAAATAATAGGTAGTGTGCATGCCAGCTGTGGTTGAATCAGAAATTACTTTGATTTGTAGCTCCTGGTAATAAATCTCCCCTCCTATATTTCCCAATAAAAAATTTCACAAGTCTTGCAAACACCCAAATTCTCATGTACCTTCTGCAGAGTGTATTTTCACTGAATTCAAGACAACCAGTTGTATACTCTGAGGCCATATTCACTTCTTTCAGCCTTTCTTTAATTAAATTAACCACATTTAAATCATACTTACTGAGAAAACAATCTAATCCAAATCTAATCTTTATATTGACAGAGACTCACAGTATTTGCTGCTTTATCCAAAACCTCTCCTCAAATATTTCCTTCTATCCAGCCCCCATCATCTTGCTTTCTCACTCCCCTCAGCCACACAGACATGTTGGACTTCTTAAGGGTGAAAGGAAACAGGGCTTTCAATCCCCAAATCATTATGAGACTGCATGGAAGCTTAACATAATTGCACTTTCCTTCATGAAGTGATAAATTGGGGTTGGGTTTGGTTTTTTTTTTGGAGAGGGGGAGGGACAGGAGGAGGAAGGAGAGACATGAAGGCATATTATCATAAATGATAGTTAATGATTTTCTAATTAACGTTACAGGTCTCAATTTTCAGTTTTAATTGTGCCTTGCCCTACTTGCAAGTTTACCCTCATGTTTTCGCAGTGTGCAACCATACCTCCAATAACTGTAACATATCAGTTGAAAAGCAGTTACAGAAAGCAGACCCTTGTGCCTATTAATTAGATGATTACTATTGCTTTTTTTTCCTCCCCCTAAAACTCTCAAATGGGATTAACACCCTTCCAGGAGTCAGGAACCTCTCATGCCACTGAGATTTCTGTTTCACTCTTACCTATTTAGTCACTAATTACATTTTAATCACTAAAATTATCATCGCAAACAAAAATACAGCTTTATTCAGAGAAACACTGATGTTCTGGAAAGCTCGTTCCTTTATAGCTGCCCAACCTAGAACCTCTCCATGAAAGAGATTCTTCCCTGGTATTTACACCGATTATGATGACATTGAAAAAAGATGCAAGTGATGTAAAAATTTTCCCCCAATACTTTTTTGTTTGAGCAACTCATATGCAGGCCAAGAAAAGTTAAAACAATCATATTTCTTAGGGGCTTGCACGCCCCTTCCTTTGGGGAACACAGCATTGCAAAATGGTGGCAGAAACAAGAGAAGTCAAAGCACAGTAAACTGAGGTATTGCACCTCAGGGACTGTGCTGCTTCCCCCAAAGGAAGGTGCTACTACTTGCACAGACCTGTGTTCACTCAGCCCATGTTTTGAGCCAATTCTTCCTTTATTACTGTTTCTGTCCACTCACAAGTGTATTCAGGAACTTGCTTGGAAAGCCATTTTAATACTTGCAATGAGACATTCAAAGTCATTTTAACAGAGGCATGGGGGAGCAAAGAAGTTTCTGCTTGGTTGCCAGGGGTGGCCCTTCTGAGAAAAGACAAAGTTGACAAAGAGATACCTCAGTCATCTTCAGATATCGTACCCACGCCCGATGACTGATTGTTGAAGGAATGTACTAAAGATAATAGGCACCAGGATATATATAGTGAGGAGCAGAAGGCCAAGAGATCTCTAAAACAACAAACATATATCCTTGAGAGTCAAAACTCCCCTTTACTCCTCTTTTACTAGTCAGCAAGATCCACTAATTGGTGTCCCCAAAGTGAACCACCTAATCATAATATGAAAGCCACACCTCTGTTGGAAGAGCTACCCACCTCCAAAAGGAGAGCCCCCCACCCACTGAGCATGTGTAGTGATTTTAAAGGGAGCTCTGTCTTTAAATTGAAGGAAAAGTAGAAATAACCAGCGACTAACAACTAGGTGTTAACAGTAGGCATAGTGATTTTGTTTAATTGTATAAATACATGAAGCAAGGATAACGGGGTGTGCTAGCTTTGTGGAATTACCACCTAGCACCCATCTCTGCACAGAAATAGAATAAAGCAAATATCTCGACTCAGTGTGTGAATTGGTTCTTGCACAACAGGTAAAGAACCCGTCTTTGGGACAACACACCCATCAGCTGGATGAAGGATGCAAGAAAAAAAGATCTTGAGCATGCAAAAATTTATGAGAACTTCCATAAGAGAGAGAGACTGAGGCTGTAGCCTAAGCACGGGTATTTTTGTGACCCCTACTGGATTTGCCACAAGCTGAGCTATCCCTCATGCAAATTAGCTCCTTTAATGCAAAGTTAGAAAGTGTCCATTGTATGGTTTTGAGGGAACAGTTTGACCTTCCTCTGCTGAGACCACCACCTTTATAATGAAGATTCTCTTTTTCTCTCTTGCATTTGTTAAATGAGATGAGAAAATAAAGTGAATAAAAATAGCAAGATAAAAAACTTGGGGGGAAAATGCAGCATTAGGAACACTAGACATACTTGAGAATAGTTAATTCAGTAACATAATGTAACATTCACACAGTTAGTCTAAATGCTAAATATCATCCAAAATTGAAGCACATATTGTGTGGAGAAGCATACTTAGCTACCAACATTAAGCCCATGTTTAACCTAAGTGTCTTCCTTCCCCCTCCCCCCCCCAGTTGATTTTAACATGGTCCCTGGGTCATGGCCAGTACTACCTTATTATTATTATAATCCATAACTGGAAAAATCCTCAATCTACCTTCAACATCTAGTTTTGCAACACTTTTTTTAAATAGATAGCGGGGGGAGAGGGGAAATATGACAACAGTACACATGGCAGACAGACATTTGTGCAGACAAGAAAAGAAAGGAGGAAGAAAAAAAAAGTCAGTAAAGCTAAGGGAGAGACCATTGCCGGGGGGGGGGAGAAGAACCCACACCACAAAAAAGCCCACTTTTTTTTAGCAGCACTGAACAGTTACATACTTATAATAGAAGTGTGGATAATGTTTTTCATGGGTTTATGAAAACAATCCTAGCTGAATGAGATCAAAGAGTCATTCTCAGATAGAGGCCAAGAATTTATTTCATATGTATTTTATTTTACATTCGAGAGAGAGAAAAGATACTGCTGTCATGCATCCTGATACCAGTTTTGCCATTGGCCTTTCTTTTTTCCCCAGTTCTCCAGCTTCTGGAGTCACACAGACTCCAGAAATGAACCACCACTAAGGGCAGTGAGTCCCCTTGGCTGCAGCCAAGTGAGCTGCCACAGCACAAACTGGAGTGCCGGAGCTGGTCCCCAGACCAGAACCTCTGGCGGGTGCAGCCTGGCTCCCGTCAGGGGCACAGACACTATCCCAGGCAGGTGCCCTTCAGATGCAGTCCTTGGGACATCGGCCAGACCAAGTCACTCTATCTAGCAACTTCTGTTTCAAGCATATTTACTACTTTAATTATCTTCACACAGCTTGGACCCAATTTAGTAGCAGGGGGCGATTCCAAGATGATAGCACTGCACTTTTCACTCTGGGGCTGTGCTGTTTAGCCACAGTAAAACCTTCTAGCTTTATACGGATTCAAAGGGATCTGCTTTTGCTATCGCCCAACTTCACTCAACACATATACGTGCACGAGGAGAAAAATATACCAATTGCACACATAAAACACTATTTCCCTCATACTCTGTCCTGCTGCGGTCTCCAAGCTTAACTACTTCCCTGAGCCTAGAACATAAATATTCGTCTCCTGAGTTCAGGTCCATATGTGAACGTTATTTATGAAGCACTCCAAATAATAACTACCGGAGATATAATTTTTCTATGCAGATTGACTTTCCAAATGTATTTAAGATCCCACTAAGAAACATATACTGTTAGAAAAATTTACTTACCTTGTACTGCTAATTAGAGGTTTATAATTAAACTGGACAAAGCCATAGAAAATGTACAATAAGCAGAAAGTCTGCCATTGCCAGAAGCAAAGATGACTTAAAGAGTCCTTTTTCCTACCTAAAGCCTGTGGCTGGTAATTAAACTGAAATTGAACACCAGTTTAGGTTTTTTAATTATTCCTATTCATGAGCCCTACTGAGAACAGCATTTACTGCATGCAAACTTCATGGTTTTTTCCCTGCAAATATGCCAGCAGAAAAAACCACACCACCTCCATAAAGTATTACTAGAATTTTTTTTTTAGACAAACAAAATTGCAATGGGAAATTCCTACTTCATAAATACCCTAAAAATAAGGCAGGTTTGTTGGTTTTCTGTTTTGAGTTTTTGGGTTTGGGTTGGCGGGGTTTTTTTTTGGGGGGGGGGGCATGCAGCAGCACAGAATGGTTTCAATAAACTTTGAATATACAGTCAGCTCATAATACAATACCCTGAATGAACCATTTCTTTTTCTGGGGAAGCTGAGAGAAGAAACTAGCAGGCTAGGTACCATCAAAATTAATGAACCCTGCATGGACACATAACTGCTAAGCAAATAGGACTATTATAACATCCTGGGAGGCTTGGTCCATCCCAGTTCTGCTGTATGCCCTTTCGCACCTTGCCGCATGACGACTGGCCCTCTGGGCATTGCTGGCTGAAGAAAATAAGTCATCAATGCAGTGACAACACCTCAAACCTTGCACCAAAAAAAAAAAAAAAAAAGCTAACCCCTCTGCAGATGAGGCATTACAAGTACTTTTCCCCTTGTTTTTCTTGCTTTTACATTTCCCTTCTCCAAAAGGGACCCTCATCATTTTTCGGTTTGCAGGCTTAAGATTTTTTTAGGTAAGAAAACAGTGTGTAAATCGTAGTCTGTTAATCTCACCTAATTACAACAGCAATCAAATTTTGACAGGTTAGCAGAAGAATCTCAGAACAGTATTTCTGATGCATGTTGTACATTAGGCAAAAACACAGCAAAGCTAACACAGATTTACAAGGGTAGAAAGTTATCACAGAAACTATCCAAGGAAACAAAATTATTCAGAATACTCTTGGAGGAAAAAATAATACATCAACATTCTGTCCAATCACATATTTTCTAAACCATGCACATGTATCCAAGTGTGTATATTCTACTGGGCTAATTTATATTATAGGTAACATATGCAGTGACTTCATCTGTATTCTCAATCAGAATAGCTACTACTGGCACCAATCCTTCAGCTCCCTGAGCGTATCTTGATTCTCTACTGACTATTCTGTGAATCCTTATAAAAGTAAATGTATTGGTATCTATATGTAATACCAAAATGTTACTTCAACAGAATATTGCCTTGGCAGATTTAGGCACTCAAAACATTATGCAATTCCAGAATTAAGACTACCTATGTGATTTTAAATTGCCATCCTTATGCACATGCTTTACAGGGAGCAAATTATCCCTCCACCAAAACAGCCCACACAGTCGCCTAGAGAATCAATCAAAAAAAAAAAAAAATTCTTATTTTGTCATCCTTTTACATACACAGACTGGAGTTGCACATACAGCCTACAGATACCACTATTGCACGAGAGGCACTTTTCTGGCCATGGTACAGAGATTAAACCTCTCTCCAATCCTGTAATCAGATGTCACAGAAAGGGGCTTGCCCTGCTGCATGGGATGGCTCCACTGGGTTCACAAGGGAAGTATGCGCCTGCTGTGGGCAGGAGGAGAAAGCATACACAGTGCCCACAGGAAAGAAAGCAGCAGGGAGAAAGGTTTCAGAGACCAGAACAACTTGCCTACTTCCAAAACCCACTCTCTGCCATTAGCAGGGGCCACTGGAGGAGAAAACTGCTGTACAGAACAGCAGATTTATTCCAGAGGCCATACCTGTCCTATGGTTGGATATGTCTGCAATTTGATACCATCTTCAAGGTTGTTTATTTTGTCCTCCTATGGGTGTATTAAGATCTTGCCCACATGGGTCCCATCCTATTTTGTTGTAGTACATGAAAGATAAGGAGTAAACAGTAAAGGCAAAGGTTACCTGGAGGCAGAACCCTCCAAAGTAGGTAAAGGAAGTTTTTAGTCATCCGCAGCATCAGAGATAGGCATGAGGTACTGAGAATATAGCAAGATATTGACAAATTTTTTAAAAGTTTAAAAAATTTGTTTTCAGTCCAGCCATAAGTCTACTGCTCAAGGTTGCAAAGTCCATTAAGTAGAAAAGACATAAACCCAGATTACAATTTTTAAAAGAGACTTCAAAATTATTCCTGGAACAGATAAAATAAAAAAAGTTTCCTCACCTGCTTTTTTTGAAACATATGACACCAAACAGATGACCCCTGACCCAAACTCGAAGCTTTCATTTCATGCGAATTCCAATACTCATATATTCGTTTTCTTCACAGGTTAGAAGAAAACATCAGCTTGACAGCTTTTCATGGCCAAAAAATTTCTGGGAGTTTTGATTAGAAAATATTGAAACATCTTCGGGGCAGGGGTGGGGGGGAGGCAGGGCAGAAGCAGGAGTGTTTCAGCATTCAAAAGCCAGTATATTACCTCAATATCAGTATCTCAGGAGAGGATTATGAAAGTCACACCCTATATCTCAGCCAAATTTCCTTGCTTACTTTTGTTTACTGAGCAGGTTATGGATGCATGATAAGCCTCTAGTAAGTGCTACTGAGCATGTTGAACATATTTGTCCCAATTTTAATTTAGTTAAATATTCCCACTAGAAACACTGCCTGATTAGAGCATCCATTATAAGTTCATAATGACACATTAATGGAAAAAAAAATCTACTCTAGAATTCAATTAAATTATTTCTGTTAATAACTGGTGAAAAGCTGTAAAAGAAACTCTTAAATACACACTTAAAAACTCCATGCAAGGTCATTGCCTCATAAACAGTACACATAAATTAGAGGTTGAGCCTTTCTTCTGTGAAGGGATGTAGAGGTGCTTGAAATACCTGCTAGATAATGCAATTTGCTGTGAACTTTGACATATGAACATCAAGTAAGCTAGTCTGGTTTTACTAAAAATTACAAGTGCTTTTGCTGCAAATGCAGAAGAATTAGCTTTGCCATTTGTTACAGCATCCTGCATTTTGTCATCCCAAACCGATTAATTAGCATTGCCTGGTCTCAGTTAAGAGGCAGCAATAAACTGCATTTATTAAATCCATTTATAGTCCTGTCAATTTATGGGTTGATAAAATAAAGGTGGGTGGATAGTGACCCATAACACTTGAAAGTCATTCATAAGCCAGGGAAAAGTGCTTTTTCCCAAGCAAAGCAAGGAATTAAGAAGTCAGTCAAGAACAGGAGATGGCACCTGATCTGTCAAGAGCAACATCCAAATATCCAGAGAGATATCTATAATTGAACGGGAATAGGCTAAGGCTATGCAACCTTTTAGGGAGAGAATGTGAATATGCACAATCCCAAAGGACTTTAAGTAAAAGCCTCTAGAGGAAAGATAATATGCTTCAGCTTGCATTAATGTAACTGGAAAATCAGCATGCAGGCAGACCACGTACCTGCCACCCAGGTGTATGTGCATATGATTGCAAGTTTGAGCTTTTATATTTGATCTTGACCAGATTATGGTTTTTTTCCCCCCTTACTTATCTTCTCCAAGTGTCAGTGCTTATAGATAACACTGATTATTTCTGATACAGCAACTGTGATTTTATTGGGACTTCACTGTATCAAGGGGCACCAAACCATGCTTCCACATCAAAAGGCATAATGAGTCACATCAATACAACCCTGTACTAATTGTTCTTACCAAGGAACCCCACAGGGGAGAGAGCATATGCAATGCCCATGGTGCCTCTCACTATTTGAAAGCTAGCGTTAAAGGGTCATGAGGGCTAAGTTTCTCCCACTGATAAGCTATGATGGGACAAACTTTCTGGAAAGGGGGCCAAGCTCCTGGTAGCACAAAGGGAGCTTTCCTCACTGTAATATGCCATTATGGATCTATTTTGTACAATATTATACACCAATCACACTAAAAATCCATTGTGGACTGTGCACTGCATACCATGCACAACTGCCTGACGCACAGCTAAGTACTCCAAAGTATTAGACTAGACAAAAATGATCTGCAAGTACTCTGCTCCCAAAGCATTTTTTTACCATTTATTTCTTTCTTTCATTGCTGATGTGTACTTTTCCCTACAGACACAATGGAGACATCATACAGTTCTGCAAGAATGAGGTACATTTCCACCTGGCTCCTGCATCACTTGATTGTTAAATATGTTTTAACATGAAAATCCTATCAATGTAGTCTACAGTCCATGAAGAATTTAGCTCAATCATGCGATTCACTGTTTGTTTACTGTGGTCATTGGGTTATCTTATTTACACATTTCAGCAAGAGTTTCCTGTAGACCTATAAAGAGCAAGAAAATCACTTCACTGTATGCATTCCAGATGAAAATATTAGATTTTAGTGGGACCAGGATTTTACTCTTGACTTTCAAAAGATTCTTCCTTGAGATCATGTTTTGTTCACGTTTAAAGGTCAGAACTTACAGTGAGGCATACATTGGATACCTTCTTTAGACAGTAGTGAGATTCCAATCCTTGTTTTGTAAAGCCACAGAAAATATATTTACATTACTGAAAGAACATGTACATACATATATGAAATATAATTTCTGCTTTTAATATAACACTAGATGACCTTTAATGTTTTTAATCCAAGAATGCACTGCAATAAGTTTTAACTGCCTTAGTCAAGGGTATTTCTGTTTATTTTAGTTTCACTTCCATGTTCTCTTCCTCAGGACTGTGACCTATTTGCTTTTTGGAGGGAGGGAATCTGGACATTTATCTTGTATACTTATATTTTACCTGCGTACTTGTAAATGGCATCCATTTTTTTTGCCATTTGATGTCTGTTTTGGAGACTAATAGAAGAGAAGCTAATACATACCTTAAAATTAGAAAAGATTTAAAAACCAAAATTGCCCTTTTAGAAATCACATTTGTATTTTTCATTCTGTAACACTCTCAATTAGTCACACTAATAAAAATACCATAAAAATGTGAACACAGAAGAAAGGGAATGTATTCAACTTAGGAAAAATAAAATGTTTTATCTTCAAGTTAAAATAAGAAAAATCAAGGCATAAAGATCAGCTACTGCTACTGAAGTCACCTCCATGACTTACACCAGAAAAATATAAACCAGGGCATTTCATATTTCTCTGGGAGCTGAGTCAGGCCTTGTGAAGTCAATTGTTGCTATAGCAACATATGAATCAGGGAGAAGATAACATGTCCGAATGCAGAAAATTAATTTACCTAAGATCATCCAATTGCTCTTTGATAGGATGTATATGCTTACTTGGAAGGGAAAAATCATCACATTTTAATTACTATGCATCACTTCCAATAATGTTGAAAAAAGCCCTGTATAAAACAGTTGAGACTAAAAGGAATGTTACCCAATGCACATTACCCTTGCACTTAGGGTGGTTTGATTTTTATTTCATCACCTTCCAATAACAGAGCAGTGAAAAGTGTAACACCTTTTTACATATTCTCTTTCTCTCTCTGCCATCAAGATACAAAATTAGATCCGTATGTTAGGAATTTAAATAAGTCTACACCATAGCACACTGCAATAAACCTAATTACTGTGCAATGGTTTAGAGGCTTAAGCATGGCTATTAAGAAAAAAAGTTCAGATGCAAGAAATCCTTATTTCCATGCATTTTTAATTCAAAATAAAAAATTATTTTGCCCTGAAATCAAAAGATATCTGATAATACTTCTTAAAACTATTAGAAAAACACACAAAATGGAAGGCAGAGAAGAGTAAGAATCCATATATTTATATTTTTCAAAATCTGTTTAAGATTAAATAATATTGCCCCAAACTGGAATCATATGAAATATCCACTGCAGTGAGAATATAATCTAGGATTTCCATCCTAATTATCCAACAGCTTTGAAACCACCTTTCTTCTACTAAAGGCGGTACTTACAAGTTTCCAACCCACACAGACACAGTGCAAAAATACAGCCTCAGACATCGTACACTCCACCCATATGCATTCTGGTATCTGGGTCACACAGCCTGCTGTGCTACCCGAATAAGACCTTCTTCACCGATCTCACACAAGAAGAAAGCATGCAGGAAGAACAAAAACAATGCTCGTTAGTGAGAAAAGCTAAGCCATGAAATGAGATGCAGCTCACAACAAAGTCTCATCTGTAAGCAGATTAGCCAGAGGAGGAAGAGCAAATCAAGTGCAGAACTGTGGCACAAAGGAGAGCAAAAGCATCAGCAAATTACATTTGGAAGTCCAAAGAATGTAAAACCCCGTTTATGTCAGTTGCCATTAACAAGACTGCGTTGCTAGTGCAATTAATTCCACCAGGAAAAGCATAAAAGACCCTAGAAAAAGGCCAGAGGAAGTTACTAGAAATTACTGGTGATGTTTCTTTATACCAGCTGGACTTCATAAACTTCATCTGACTCCTTAAGACAAAACTTGCATAAATCTCAGAATTGTTAAAAAGTTTATTGCAGAAAGAAATGAACTACTGGCAAATGAAAATCAGCTTCTATGTTATAAAAGCAGAGACAGGGAGAAACAGGAGCTGCAGATCAGCCACCTTAATTATGTTGTGGAAAAGTAAAAACTCAACAGAAGGTAGAAGCAGCTACAAAAGTAGTAAAAAAGAAGTAACAGAAGTTACTTCTAAGCGCTGGGCAGGAAGCCGCAAGGACAGGTACCAGGTATGACACTATCATGGGAATCATCAACTATGCAGGTGTCTTTTCTTTAGAAAAGAATGTGTGACTTGTAGGAAATCATGCACTGAAAAGGAGTGACGTTACACACAGAAGAGGCACACGGTATACCAAGACACCGCAACAGGAATATAGTGGGAAATGGACTGAAATGACCTGCTGTGCTCATCAGTTCTCACATGGCCTTAGCTGGAGAAATGCATCTTCATGAAAGAGCCTTTCCCGACTGCTTCCTTTTATGCCCCTTGCCTTTTATTCTCCCACCAAGCTGCGAAGAGCCCAGCTGTACCTCTCAGTCACCTCCTATAGGTGCTGGGGCCAGCTATTGCCCCCGCAGAGCCATCCCTTCCCCAGGCTGAACAAGCCCCAGCCCCACAGCCTCTCCTCCCAGGGCAACCCCGGCCCCGACCTCCTTGGCGGCCTTGGGCCGGTTGACTGGCTTCCTCCTAGGATGGCCAAAACAGGATACTAACCAAGTAAGCAGAAGGGGGATAACTTCCCTTGATCTGCCAGGCTACCTTCCTAATACCTTCAGCTCCAAAGTGGGAGAGAGAAGGAGGAACAGAAGGCAGGAAGAGGAGGAGCAGAAAATGTACTTGCACAAGCAAACCTGAATTCCTGCCTCTCTCACCACCAAGGCACGGCGATACAGAAATCGTTGGCTTTGGCAAACTCAGGAATCCATTTTCACCTTCACAAAGGAGGAGAATAGCACTTTAAACATCACCACCCCCCCCCTCCACCCCCCACCCCCCCGAAAAAAGAAGAGCCACCCAAATCAAAATGAACCCTTCCCTCCCAACATCCCAACACCCCCCAGACTGGTGCTCAGTGCTCTGGACACAGCCCTAGTGCCTCAAGGACCACAGCAAAGCAAAATTCTGGGAACAGCACACACAGAGCAAGCAAGGGAATAACAGAGTCCTTCCATAGCCACAGGCCAGGCACACCAAAGCTGCAGCTGCCTGCTGTAAGTGGTTAATGAACATGCCAGTAATGATGCTCTTGTATTCGGGGAGGGGGAGCAAGGGGGAAGAGGAGAGATCAGTTAGAATTCAGTATGATTTGGTGCTGTGCTTCCCAGATGCATCTCTTCATGTGGAAAATTAGCACAGTGCCTGACACAAAGATAGATTTTACAGCTTTGTCCCTGTGGTCAGCCACACAGAATCATTGACACAAAGATGCAATACAAACATATGTGAGAACTGGAGGTGCTTTAGGGTCCCTTGGGTAAAATAACTGCAAAGCAAGGTAATGAAAGCACAGAAGGCAGAGGAGCCGCACTAACCAGCAAGGAAGGAGTAACTTCCTCTTTTGCCACCATTTAGGGGAGCTTGAGAGATGTCGTAGAAAGATATTTTGCACCGAACAGAAACCTATTGCAGCAGTGACATAGTATCACTGTGACCAATCAAAAAGCAGAATAAACCACAGGCTACTGCGCCAATAGGCTGAATCAATGCCCTCAACTCACAAATGTGTTTTTTTCCCTTTCTCTGTAAACATTTGAGAGATCACATGGTGTCGCGTGCCTGTCAGAGCACACAAAATGCAAGAACAAGTCAGCAGCATCATGACCAAATTCTGTCTGCTTAGCAGTGAATAAAAAAGGACAAATCTATAAAGTGAAAAAATGTTCAAATACTATAAAATACTATAAAACTTTTATACATATATATATCCCATACTGTATAAGAAGTAAAAGAATAGCATGAATGGCCTTCTATGCAAAGGATGTATGTTGCAAGAGAAACCATGAATAGAATCATAGAATGCTTTGGGTTGGAAGGGACCTTTAGAGGTCATGTAGCCCAGCCCCCTTGCAGTGAGCAGGGACAGCTTTAACCAGATCAGGTTGCTCAGAGCCCCGTCCAACCTGACCTGGAATGTTTGTAGGGATGGGGCCTCCACTGCCTCTCTGGGCAGCCTGTTCCAGTGCTTCACCACCCTCATCATTAAAAACTCCTTCCTTATATCCAGTCTAAATCTACCCTCCTTTAGTTTAAAACCATTACTCCTTGTCCTGTCACAAGAGGCCTTGCTAAAAAGATTGTCCCCATCTTTCCCATAGGCCCCCTTTAAGTACTGAAAGGCCACAATGTCTCCCCAGAGACTTCTCCCAGCTAAACACCACCAATTCTCTCAGCTTTTCCTCATAGGAGAGGTGCTTCAGCCCTCGGATCATTTTGGTGGCCCTCCTCTGGACCCGCTCCAGCAGGTCCATGTCCTTCTTGTGCTGAGGGCCCCAGAGCTGGACACAGTGCTCCAGGTGAGGTCTCACCAGAGCAGAGCGGAGGGGCAGAATCACCTCCCTCGACCTCCTGGCCATGCTGCTTTTGATGCAGCCCAGGATACGGTTGGCTTTCTGGGCTGCAAGCACACATTGCCGGATCATGTCCAGCTTTTCATGCACCAGTACCCCCAAGTCCTTCTCCACAGGGCTGCTCTCAATCCCTTCATCCCCCGCCTATATATTGATATTGGGGGTTGCCTCGTCCCAGGTGCAGGACCTTGCACTTGGCCTTGTTGAACCTCATGAGGTTCACACAGGCCCACCTCTCCAGCTTGTCCAGGTCCCTCTGGATGACATCTCATCCTCCTGGTGTGTCAACCGCACCACTCAGCTTGGTGTCATCTGCAAACTTGCTGAGGGTGCACTTGATCCCACTGTCTGTGTCATTGATGAAGATGTTAAACAGCACCGGTCCCAGTGTGGACCCCTGAGGGACCCCACTTGTCACCTGTCTCCATGTGGACATCGAGCTGTTGACCACGACCCTCTGGATGTGACCACCCAACCAATTCCTTATCCACCAAACAGTCCACCCATCAAACCCATATCTCTCCAATTTAGAGAGAAGGATGTTGTGGGGGACTGTGTCGAACGCTTTACAGAAGTCCAAGTAGATGACATCCATTGCTTTTCCCTTGTCCACTGATGCAGTCACTCCTTCATAGAAAGCCACTAGGTTGGTCAGGCAGGACTTGCCCTTGGTGAAGCCGTGATGGCTGTCTCAAATCACTTCCCAGCCCTCCGTGTGCTTGAGCATAGCTTCTAGGAGGATCTGTTCCATGATCTTCCCAGGCACAGAGGTGAGGCTGACAGGTCAATAGTTTCCAGTGTCCTTCTTTCTTCCCTTTTTAAAAATGGGCACAACGTTTCCCTTCTTCCAGTCACCAGGGACTTCACCCAACTGCTGTGACTTTTCAAATGTTATGGAGAGTGGTTTGGCAGCTACATCAGCCAATTCCCTCAGGACTCTGGGATGCATCTCATCAGGTCCTACAGATTTATGTACAGAATACAGAAGGTGACCCATGTCCCACAGGTTTACTGCAAGAAAAAGGTAGCTCAGCAGAGACTGACAACACCACAGCATAGGACAGTTCAGAGGCAGGACAAATACAAACCCAACAGACAATAAGCCTTTGCTTCCACCTGCCAGTCTGAAAATGGTAGCAGCAAATTAAAGTGTTCACATGATATTTTGAAGCATCATCAAGACACCCATGTCGGACATGAAAACTTCTTTCTAGCACTTTTAAACTTTTAAAATTACTGGAGAATTAGAGAAAACAAATTCCTTCAACCTCCAAGAAAGTGTACAGTTCAACAGAAGAGCTCTTTCAGCTAGGAAAGAGGGAGGCTGTGGATCTCTATGTTTGTATTTTATGATCTTGTTGCGGCATAAATGTTTATTGCATCCATTTTCTTTTACCAGAAGCAGCAATAAATTCCATCCAGGCTAAGACTAAAGCCACTAAGTTTCATATGCCAAGATTACTTCTGGCAAATTACAAAAGCATTTTTTCTTTCATATTATTAGCTCCCTTTGCTGATATATAAGAAGTTGTGAAAGGAGCTTCCAAACTATAAAGTTTCAGACCAAAAATCTTCTGCTGTTTGGCACTGGCTTTTCTCAAGGACAAACCCACTAGGAATCCAAGTGGGAAGCCAACAACCTGTAGCTTAGATTAGAGAACACTTGTCAAGCTTGAGACCTTTCAATTAACTGTTTCCAGCTCAAAAATGTTAACTGCTGAACATCTGTTTCAGTGGGCGTTTCTAGCTACTCTGTTACAGAAAGGTACCACCATGCAGTGGTAGGTGCAGTCAGATTTCAAACATGATACAGAATTGGAGTCAGCAACCACACAAACTTGATAAATGATCTTCGAGCAGCTGAGACTGTTCCTGGTGGCCTGCACACAGTGTCATGGGGACACAGGTAACACCCCACCCAGGCCCAAGCTGAGGTATGTATCTTAGGCTGGACTGTGTTGCATAATACCCAAGTTGAAGCTGCTTCAGCTATGCCTGCCAGAGAGCTCCACAGTGATGTGGCAATGCTAGCTGAAGTGCCAGAGAGACTTTAACTGACTGACTCAGCTGAATATCAGAATTCATCATCCAAGCCCAGTTCCACCATTTATCAGAATTTCAAAACCATTTATGTTACAAAAAAATGCACCATACATGAACACATCCTATACATTGCACAACTTCTTACAAAAAACTTAATGCAGATTTTGGAAAGACAAAAGCATTTTGCAGCTACCATGCCTACACAACACGAACACACAGAGGGAACTAACAAATTCTGCAAAATCAAAAGCTGGTGCCCCACTTCCAGTCCTACTGACCTGTTCGTAGTCAAACCACAGCATCTGAAGTTCATTCATTATTTTTACCCTAAGCATTTTAGCTAAGGAGCTGGATTTAACATTTTAAGTTAGATCTTTTACACAAATCACTCTCACAATGTCAAGAATACCTGCCAGAGCTACAACAGCTTGGTACTGAAAGGCAGGACATGAAGGTTTTCCCCCCACTCCACTTTTTTTTTTTTTTTAATCTTGTAACAATCTAAAAGATAACAGTGCTATTTCATCATGTGGGAGAAGCAAACACTGACATTTGTTCAACAACCTTATCCCTGCATCATTTACTGCTTAAGGTTTACCCCGTCGAGTTAGACAATAGTCAAACTTTTCTAGATTTTGCTGCTGCTCAAGGAAATTATTACTCTACTCACTAAGAAATCTTTCCCTCATTTCCCTCTACCCTGGGGAAAAAAATCTAATATGTGAAATGGGACAAAGTAAAGTTGGTTGCAAAAACAAACTTCTGAAGCCAAAATATCAAAACCAACCATTTTGGTGAAGATTTTCTCAGACAACAGTCTGATGTACTTCAGTTGGAGCCTAATACCAATTGGCTTTCTGCCTCCATCAGGCCATCCAAACATCTCTATGCCCATCTTGCTTCATCCATGTACTATGAAGCATTGCTGAGGGTACAACCTGGCAATCTGATACTTTAAAGAAAAACAGTATTTTTCAGATCTCTGGAGAGTTATGCACAGTGTTGAAATACTCACCTGACTCCATCTGCAGGGAAAGGTAATCCATTGGAAAACTGAACCGTATATCAGTTACACCACATTACTTCTGGTTTTATTCTTTATAATTAAAATTTCACATTATCAGGGCAGAAAACTGTCACAAACTACAGGGCACGAGAGATGAAAATTAAGCAAGATCCCATTGATTACAATACCTGAAGTAGCTAATGTAGCTTAGCTGGCAAGGGAAATAAGACATTTGCATTATCAGCGTACTGTAGGTAACACATGCTGTCCCATGATGCAGAAAACCAAATACTCTTTGCATATGATGTGCCCTGACAGAACTTTTTTTTTTGTTTCTCCTTTTTCTTTTTAATGACACTTGTAAATTTTTCATGGAATCTTGTAGAATAGCAGGAGTATGTGCACATACAAAAAAAACCCAAAATCACGCATCTCCACTGGGCTAAACAGGGCTTTCGATAAGCACACACCACGGGAAAACATTCTGCTGCTTCATTATCCTATATCAAAGAAATGTGCAGTTTAGATGAAGGCTTCAAGCAATTCTACTCTCATTTATATCCTTCAGTTAGAAGTTAGTAATAAATCAAATCAGCAAGGAGGTAGAAACTTACAGCCTCAACAGCACTACGTATGGTGCATAGATTTTAAAAAGCAAAAATATTTCAATATTAAGACATATTATCAATGTGTATCTTTTGTAAAACTTACTCATGACAAATAACTAAATAATTTTTGATAAGACGCTACACATGATTGGAAGCATAGAATACAAATACATTAGCAACATATCGACCAAAGTGTTATTTCTACAACTTTTCTCTGAGGTGTAAGGAATTATGAGACATTAACAACAGTAGTTTAGTATTTTCCCCCTAATATGCCACTACAGTTTAAGACTGCCAGTTTCTAAGGATAAAAGAATATTTTTTTCTTCCTTAATAATATGACTATTTTCCCATTAAATACTCAGCTGCATCCATTTACAATTCCAAATGGGAGTTTCACCAACTCCAGTGTTAGACCCTCTTTGTTTAGGTACCTCTGTGTTACATCTTGCAATTTAGGAGACTAAATTCTTTATGTAATGAATGGTGAGAAGTCAATGGAACAATTCAGAGCATCTGTGTTAGATGCATGAGTCTGATGATGTGAAGACCTCCCCAAAGTGCTGAAATCTGAATAATTTATTTAAATAGCAAACATACTAACAAATAGATTATTTCTATTCAAGACATTA
Source organism: Pelecanus crispus (assembly GCF_030463565.1). Classification (NCBI taxonomy): domain Eukaryota; kingdom Metazoa; phylum Chordata; class Aves; order Pelecaniformes; family Pelecanidae; genus Pelecanus; species Pelecanus crispus. Next base: position 26,853,429 of record NC_134645.1, on the reverse strand, counting down.
AATGGCAGAGAAACAAGAAGTTGCTTGAATCGGATTTCAAAAGGATCAAAAACACATCATTGCAAACACTGTGCAGCTTTCTGTACTTCAGTGATGCCGTTCACTGGTTTTCAATAACAACACGAGGCAGTTCTTCCCATTCTTACATTATGTCCTTTACAAAGAAAGCCACTAATAATGAGTAATTGGACCATCCAGTTAAAAGCCAATGAAAGACAGACATCTCTTGAATGGCATCAGTAATTCCACAGAAAACAGATCACTTCAGAACTGAAAAGGGGAGGCTGAAGTACAGGGGAGGAAGAAGGATTTTGAGCCTGGGAAGAGCTGCCCAGGACAAAGCTGGTGTGGGTTTCTTCTCTGAGGTCCAGAGAAGAAACATCATGGTAATCAACATATCTGCCTCACAGCATGATGGCATTGCATCAACAGGGGAACAAACAACATTTCATTTTCCAGTCAATTCGGATAAGAAAGGGCATGTAACATTAGTGGAGAGAGTACAGACAGAAGGATGGAGAGAATTCATCCAACTGGAAAGGAAAATTAGATGATTCCCCATTACTAAAAAGCTACTACCTTGAGGATAAAACAAGCAAGTTTCCACCAGAGGCCAACTCACACAGATGCAGGTTTAAAGAACAGTATACTATTTCTTTTACAAACAGCCTCTTACATCTTTGTTCACTTGGAAATGTTCTTCACTGTATCAAAAAATGTCAGTTTTCATATATGAATATAGTAATTACACAGCAAAAATCAGGTTTACCACAGCCTCAACAGTGCAGTCTAAGTAGGAGGCGTAACCTCAGTGGAAAGAGAGTGTTAGCAGAACCTTTCTATTCCTGTCCACATGGAATACTTCCAGTAGCGAGAAGTATTTATTTTAGACTCGTCAGCCAAACCACTAGAAAGATGATGTGTTAAAAAAGTCAGGTAGACTGGCATTGGCTAAGAGTGTCCCAAGAGGACGTATCTAAAGCCAACATCTTCAGAACCAGTTTTCACAAGTGATCAATATGCAGCAGCTCCTCTTCTAACCAGTATCAGATTTTGGTTTTGCCACCAAATTTTTCTAGCTGTGAATGCATTCCTGATTGTTAACTTCAATGCTCTATGCCTGGAAACCCTGGTGTCTTTTCCCTTTAATGAAATGCAGAAGTCTAGTGTCTCCTACTTCACGCAGGTATCTCCCCTCAACCATTTATCCCCAGCCTGCAGGGCAGTCGGCAGCATTGCTTGCAGTGAAACACATGGCAAGAAGTTCAAGGGTTAGCTTAGTGCAAGACACTGTGCCAGACTTCCAGTTGCCCCAAGTCCAATCACCAGACTCCAACTCACTAAGTACACTAGCTCAGCAGCCGGCGCATGATCTTGATAGCTATTTTCTAGGTAGAACTTCTCTTTGGTTTACTGAAATTTTATTTAGCACTGAGCTCTGCTGCTATTGCAATTGTTCTAGGAGATGTCAGCTCCTGACAGCCCGAGGAATATTGTTGCTGTCTACAGGACACCTTACCTGCTCATAAATGTCCCTTTCCTCAGGGCAGACAACAGTATACTTCCAGCTAAATAGCTGCACTGGTGGCGATGCTGGCGTTCCTTCTAACAACTGACAGTAGCCATGTTGTTCACTATATTTAATGGCAGTAAAAAATTTAACATCCCAACAGCAGCCAGGAGATAGTTGGCAGTACTTTTGACTATGCTGCTTATTAAAATCCATGGCAGGTATTTATATTGCACTTTAATTGTACAGGGTAATTCATAAGACATACCTGTAATTTAAGTCTCCAAATTAGTGGCTGTGATTTATGACAAGGACGCTAGCACAGTTTTATTGCAACAAAACTGTCAGCCTCAGTGCTCAGGTAAGCCTGATCTCCAAATACTTTTCTGCCAGAGTAAAAACATTAGTGACAGGGCAAACAAATCTAATGGGGGAAAAAAGAAAAACCACAATTACACAAAACACACATAAGGAAAACAACAAATATTTTTGATTAATCCAACTAGAATGGCAGGGCCTGCTTTCCTCACTGTAAAACCAATAAAGCCCAAATGCTAGGATTGCCTACATTTCACATGGCTTGCACCACTGGGCTAGTTACAGGTCACACACACTCTGGCCCCTACATGCTCATCTCCTTGCAGCTGTTTGCTCATGATCATTCTCTTGCAGCTACAAAGAACCTTTCTTAAGGAAGATTTTCTGTGCATAGAGTAACCCGCAGAACAACATATCCACACAATTTCTGTTCTGTCCCTTCACACAGCCGTAATCACACAAAGATTTTTAAAATGTCCAAGACAAATGCCTAACCTACTGTCAGCAGATGGAAGAGATCAAGAACATTTTCTGTGCACAAGTTCAGAGCACATAGAATAATTTTTCCAGGACTCTAGATTCTCGTGGAAAACAAGTAGCCTTCACTGTCTGACTGCTACAAGGAAAGATCATTCAAGTTATCATGGAGCTGTAGCATACAGTGCATATATACACCACTTCCCAATTATTTGGGCTCTGGCTGCTGGTTTACTTTTAGGCTAGAAAAAAGATTAGAAGAATAAGAAGGTTTCACTGTTACATTTTTTTCTTCTCTGTGAAAAGTTTACACACCTACCACAAGACAAGTTCAAATGCAATGCCTGTGAGATGCCACAGATTGTCACTCCTAATGAATATCTCCCAGTGACCAAGGAGCAACATGGACAGCAGCATGGCCACCAACCAGGGGAGCCTTCCCTCGTCACTTTACGGGGTATCTTGCAAGTGAGAAGGTAGTGCTTAATGGCCCTGAGTCCACACCTACCCAGGCTCAAAAATAGCCATTAAGGGAGAAGAGTGTGCTTGGAGCCAGAGATGCAAGCAGATAGAAAACCCAGGTGCCTGTGACCCAGCAGTGATGGCAGCTGTAACCAGGAGCCGTGCAGGCCACTCCAACTGAATTACAATAACAATTCAGAATGACTCAAAAACCACTATTTTGACAATGATTCAAACTCCACATTTTTTCCAGCATCCCCTTCATTCCCCTCATCAGTCTATTAGTTTTTACTTGCCCACATTTTTCACCAGTGAGAGAAAAAACAAACTTGTGTGAAACAAAGCCATTTTCGTTCACTAAAATGCTGAAGCAATATATAAAATCAGTGCTAGCACTGCTCCATAATCCCTATCTATATTTGGCAGAGCTAAATCCTATTTATGGATTCAAATATGTATAGTAGCAAGCAAACTAAAGAATCAATTACATCCCCAATGTCATTATCACAGTGACAGGACAATATAAAACACAGTAACAGCCTCTCATTGATCAGCTAAGCAGACATGTTTCTAGCTGCTTGCTTACTATAACGAAGTTACAATGCACCCAAACCCTTAAATCCTTCCTTTGTTAATAATTCTTTATTACGTCTGCAGCTTTACAGATTAAATTAATATTTCAGTCTTGTTCTAAAGAACCGGACTGTACTGTTTCTAGCTGTTATGTCATAAAATTATGAGCATTAATCTTCTGCTGGACTGTCAGGCGGTCATTGGCATTTCCAGCTTCATCCCTAGCAGTATATTCAGAGACAAAGAGAACATCCAGAGGTGTTGTTATTGGGAATGGGAATACTTTTATTTCTTTTTCTACCAGAGCACAAGGAGAAACAACAGGGCACAAAAAGTCACGGCACTCAATCGTCTTTCAGCCCTGGTTAGAATCAATACGCATCTGTGAATGCCCACTCTTCTGACAATGCAGCCTCAAAAAAAAAAAAAGAGGGGGAGGGAGGGGAGAGAAGAGAGACAGAAACAAAACACTAATCACTGTAAATCAATAGAGTAATGAAATTTTCTTCCATTGGAAATAACAAGAAGGGCACTTTATTTAATCATAATTTGCCACAGTCCAGACTCACTTTCCACCCCAATTTATGTACACACACAAGAAGAGCAGCTGTCCTCACCAGCACCACACGCTCATTTATCTTACGATTTGTTTTTTTTTTTAAATAGATGTCTCTTTCTCTTCCCTCAAAGATATTTTCAAAGACAGACCCAAGGCATTTTAGGAGATACCTAGCTCTCACTGTTAAGTCACTTTCTTCTCATCCTAAAAAGTTGTAACTTGGGTTTTTCTGCCTAAAAAAAGCTGGATTGTAACAGTAACCAGTTCCATACAAAAGATCAGATGCTTTTAGAAAACTGGGGTTTAGCATTTTGTCCCCAAATGTACAAAGGAAAACAAAAAGAGGAGGGAATTAGAGCAAGGACTAAAATGTTTCACTAGTACCCTTACAGTCAGCATTAGTGGTATTGACCACAGAAAAGATCACAGATACCTATTCCCTGTCTGCTCCAAATATAGGAGCATTGTAAAGAACTGAGATAGCACAAAGAAAGTTCTACAGCCCAAAACACTAACGTAACACTTTCTTGGTGCTTTTAAAGGCTTTTAAGATGCAAGAACTCTGTGCCACTATGTGTTGTGACAGAGGGACACTGCTTTTAGCCAAATGAAACAGTTTCTGCTGAAGTGATCCACTCACAGGGTATAACTGGGATGCAAGAGTTTGACATGACTGGTTTATGCTAAACTGGCTGAGCTTCGTCTTTTGTTGCTTACCAAAATCCACTGCATCAGCAAGTCACAACCTCTTTGTAGCCAAATCTCTTTTGAAGAAGTAGCAAGGAATGTTCTCTGCTTTACTGGTCGACTACAAATGAGATCAAGTATCAAGGCTGTCTAAAACTGCAAAATAAATTATTTTTTTAAAAAGCAGTACCATCTTATTCCTGCTTCCTCTCTTAGAGGTCTGCAGTTACCTTTCCTTATACAGCCATGGAGAAGAACTGGCACCCAGGACACCACTTGAGGTGGCTAACACACCGGTGCACATGATGGTGACAAGGTACTGATACAGAGCCACCAGCCACCACCTCCTCCCCGGGCCCTGCTCTCTGGAGCAGGGGCCCATTGGCATGGTGGCCCTGGGCTGTCAGCCTGCCTGGGCAGACAGAGGCCATGGGGGCAGTGAGCATCGTGGGGCCACCACAGGGAGAGGCAGCAGATGACTGCAACCCCAGCCCAGAGTCATGCCTTGCCTAAAATGAGCCCATACTTCAACTGTTAAATCCAGTTTTCTGTAAAGCCTGGTAAATGGAGGTCTCTCCAGAGAACACAAGAAGGACAAGGCCTGAAGTTCTCAACCATCATCTCCAATGCTACGATGTCACTGCAGGCACCAGAAGGCACTTCCTCCTATTACAAACCAGAAGCGGTCAGGCCGATCTCTTCACATTATTTGCCACTTGTTTATTGTAAACTCATATTAAATCAGAATAGATGACCCATTATGCTATTCTTCTTGAAGAGCCCACCATGTTCTTACAAAGATGAGGAGCTTCCTGAACACCTGGCACTATGAGGTCCTCAGCTCCCTAGCCATGCCAGTTTAAGCACTACTGTGCCGGTCAACAACATGCACAGCCACAATTTAAAAATATTCAATAGCCAACAACACATTCAACAACACTTTCCCTTGTGATGCATCGCACCAGTGCTAGGGGGAAAAAAAAAAAAAGCGGTCAGAGATGGGATTGCAGGACATGCATTTTTGCAAGAACAACAAACCAGAGAAGTCTTGAAGAAAAGAAAAGGATGAGAAAAAAAAAAAAAACACCACACCAAAAAACCCCACACCACGAAACAGAAAAACCCATTACCACCAAAAGAAGACGTGGGGAGGAGGGGGCAGGGAGGAGACAGCGGCAGACACCTATATTTTTCTGACCATTCTTTTTGAATCATCTGTTTCCTACTACTAAGTAAAGGTCAACACCCTCCCTCTTAATATTCTTCTGGGTTCTGCTTAACAGAACACAGCTATCTAGCAGTCCTCCATGCAGCAGCCTAACAAGCCCATGTAAGAGCAAGCTGAATTTCTTGCCTACTGCCACAGCCTCATCAGGCTGTCTCTGGCAGCCCAGCAGAGATCAGATCTCTGCCAAAGCGAGATGCTGCACCACTGTTGGATCTGTTCTCAGCTGCAGTAAGAATACCCTGCCTGCCCTTATTCCAGCTAGTATATCCTTTACAGCTCAATTGCTCTTAGATCAGCTCAGGACATAATAGGAGTCAAATGGATTGAGAAGTGCCGTATCAGAATTGTGCGTCTATCTTGAACTTCACTTAGTGAACACCACCATGTGAGGCCCAGGAAAACTATATTCTGGGGCAAACTATAAGGTTTCTGTCATCTAGATAATTTCTCTCTTGTCCTCCTCAGGGCTTTCTCTAGGGGAGAGAGCATGGAAAATAAAAAATAACTGTAATACATGTACTGAGTTAAATGTTCTGGCTTAAAGGTTTTCTTTGTCTGTTCTCTGATAACTGCTTCAGAACGTAAAGGAAAAATGTCTGCAAGAGGAAGATTCATAAAATACAGTCATCTTAAGCACTATGTACTTGGAAAATTTATTTTTCAAAATACACTCACCCCAACAGCTCCTGAAACACACATGAATTGTGTATTAATTGCTTAAGCCTCAACCATCAAATACAGGCTTGCTTCTGTTGCTCTGGGACCCTTTTTGACCAAATGACAAATATCAGCATTTATTAAACCATATCTAGGATGCTTTTTTAATATCTATACTGTTTTTGTGATCTCACTGTCAAAGCCCAACAAAGCTGTGGAAAATGAACTTGGATACCTCCAACAGGCAACAATGAACTTGGATACCTCCAACTGAACATTTTTAGGAGGAGCTTTAGTCCCACAAGTACAGAGCCACACTCTCTCTCACTCATTTTGGATGCTTGCTAGCAGCCTCTAACTCAGAGAGGCACATAAATGCATTTCTACTTGATTTGTTCAAAAAACACCAGCACTAATTCAGAAATAGGTGTCACGCATCCCATCACAGTGCTCCAAGATTATACCAAGCTTCAATATTTGCATTGGAATAGCATACAGTTCCAATTCAGCAGGTCCCATAACCTTTTCAAAAAGGTTGTTTTATTCTTTCTTAGGTCAATGATTCACAAGTTTTCCACAGCGTAATTTTATTACAAAAAAAAGTTCTGCTGTGCTCTGAGGCTCGGACTACATCTCTTGCTTTCTCTTTCAGGCAATAAGCCTACATGATGGAGTAAGCAAAGGGACAATTCTTGCCTAGTTGACATTCCGTCAGGAAGTGGACCTACCTGGAGCACACTCATCATGAATCCATCACATAAATATCCTCCTTGAAGCAGGTTTACAGAACAATAGTAAAAATAACATAAAGTGTGTCAAAAAACAACCTTCCTTGATAAATATCAGCAATCCAATTTTTCCCCTACACACACTTCCTCAAGTTGTGCTGAATTTAGTATTTCACTCCAGAATCAATTAATTGCGTTGAGGACTTATGCAGACCTTGAGCAATAACATTCATTAAAAAATTATGACACTCTATAATATTTTTAAACTGCAAGCTAGATACTAGACATCACAGACCTTGACATTTCATCTTTGTCTTCAATCTTTTCTCCATCATGAGAAACATCGCATATGGACAGTAGGATCCTGGACAAGCAACATCCCAAATGGCCAGAAACTGCCCTGCAGAGTTGCTTACTGAAAACTTCCACAATATTTAGTATTTTTCATTGCATGCCAGCTGCTGATATCACATGGCTTCATACAAAATCTTAGCTTCCATGGTGACAATATCCATTCCCAGGATCTGCACAGGAGAGCTTGAGATGATAAATTATATCAGCTCATACTACAAAGGAAGAGGAAAAACCTCAGTCTAGCCTAAAAATATTTTTTTTTTTGAGTATCAGTGTAGCACAACACTTTCCCCACTTGTTTGCACACACCACCTAGTTTGTCACATGCTCTGTAACAGTAAAGGCATTTTTGTGATGCACTATCTTCAGCGCCCTACCTTTTTACAATAAGAAAGTATTTTCACTCACAATTGTGTTAGACATAATATGTCAAAACCCAGGTTTGCACATTCATATTGAGCATCATACAAACAAATTCATACCAGAGTCTATAGCAGCTTGACCAATGAAGAACTAAACAAACAAGTCATGATCTGGTGTGCTTACTTTAAAATAAAATTAGGTACTGTTGAGAAATTCTAAGCTGAAACAAACACTGCTTCTGCTACCACACTGCCCAGTAGAGGAAACCCACAGGTGAAACTTCAGCCTCGTTTCTGCGTTAATACCTTGTGCTCCTACTTGCCAAAACAAGGATACGATCTAAGCCTGCCTGGGGTGGGAGGGGGGAAGGCAAAAAAAAAAGTTGTTAGACTGCTGAAAGCCAGGCTACAGACCCGCCAGACTCCACATGTATCTCAGGGGAACAAGGCTGTTAGGAGAGGCAGGCTGAAGTGCATTTCTTCGAGAGTGAGATCATCAGCAGGGCAAAGGCAAGGTTTTCCTGCAAAATGAGACAAGCTGCACTGATCTATTCTAGCTGAAGATCTCACCCCTGGCTTTCACCCAGTTCTGAGGGAGAGATTTACCTGCAGCAGTTTCAAATGGTAGCAAGGATAAAAGAATGGGGGGTGGGGTGTTATTCAATCCATCCAGACAAATTATTTAAAGCATTTTAAAGATGATGTGGTTACAATATGCTTTCAGAGTACATGAGTTATTTCTTGAGCACAACATCCACGTATATTGTGCTATACAGAAAAAAAAAAAAACCAAACCCACAAACCACACCACACCAAAATAAACACACCCATAGAACTGATGCTTGCTAGAAACCAAACATACCCCAACAATATATTTCTAGTTGGCTAAAAGAATGTCAGTTCACAAGGGTAAACTATTCTTAAGGCATTCACCTAGAAAATGTTAAATAAACTTAACTTCAGTGTAGAAGATTCTTATAAGCTCCTCTTTCCTTGACTTAATCACCAGAACCTGTGAAGTTTATGCATCTAGCACAGATATGTGTGGACCTCGAGCTTATTTACTAATACAGCATCAAAACTAAGATTTTATTAACTATATTTTTATAAAGAGTGTGTGAATTAATATCAAAATCATCTGCATCTTATCAAAAATATTTGATTACAGGGAAGATGCCTATTTAAAAAAATCATGAGATAAAAAACCAGAAAAAGTACTTGGAAGCAGCCTTCACAGGCAGGATCAAGGCAAATTACAATTATTTCCAATCAATCACTTTATCTGCAAGTTAGGGGAGGGGGAAAAAAAAAAGGTCCAGTGGGCCCTCTGCTAGCTTTAGGCATACATTTACACTGACAGACCAGCACATCTAGAGAAGCCAAGGAAGATTACAAGTGTTTCAAGTGCCGAAGTTTGCTTCCATATGAAGGAACATAGCCATTAAGATGTATCCCTGCAGTTTTGCACAACTAATGCAATCCCATACTCAATTTCCCATATACTACTTACATTTTCTCTCTTTTATGTAAACAAACATGTAAATAATGTATTGTGTGTCTTCTTTCAGGCTCAAAGATGCATGCCGAGCTGTGGGGTTTTTTTGTTGTTATGCTTTTGCCTTTATTATTTACTCATCATTTACCAAAAAAAAGTAGTTATTTCTCCTTATTTAAACGCATAACACCAAAGTAATGCAGAATTGACAGGGGTGAAATATGGAGCTTAGTACAGAAAACTCCTTTCCCATAAAAAAGAACCTCAGAGATGTCTTCACAAACTCCAACCAAACTCCTAGACCTCTACAGAATTCAAACTACATGTAACTTTTCTTATCAAGCTTCAAGAAATTTTATTGCATCTGCTCCAAGAATGTTAACAGGTGGAAAATTTACAGCATGCAACACAACTTGAGCCAATATCTAATGTTCTGAATTCATGGGGGGACTAATTCTGAAGACTATTTAATTCCTTGTTCAAGGAAAATTCCCACTGAAGTCAGTGAGACTATGTGGCATGAATTTAGCAACTATAATATAAAATGGTAGAGTAGCAGCTAGTCCCTCAGATAAAAAGAACTTCACTTGTATAAAGTTGCTCTTGCAACAAAGGCTGAAATTATCAAAAACCTCACATGGGTTCATATTTCATTTTAATTAGAAAAAAATCAAGTTTCAAAACAGTTCTTGAGGTATATCAAACTTTAAAGCAATCCTAGGCTTATTTCCAGAAGCAGCCAAAGCCAGTGTATACGTTTGCGCAAAAATAATTTTGAGAACATTAACCGCTTCTGCTTCCTTCAGTTGTTTTGAACAAAGTGTATTTTGCTAAGAGAGATCAAAGGAAACAAAACAAGGATCATATGAGTTTTTACACCTAGACAAGCATCCTAGAGGCAACGCGAGGTGCTTCAGAGAAGAGTGAAGACAACGGGCTGTTCAGTGACATTTGGAGTCACAGGCTCCAATAGATTCTGCTTCATTTATTGACCAAGCTGTAACTAGTTAGGGCAGTATAACATGAGCATGGCACAAACCCTCCATGTCATCTAACAGAACATTTCCCTTCAGAAACCTTGCAGTAGATAATTGGGAATAGCTTGTTCAAGGAATATTTCATCTAAAACCCGAGCACTTAGGCAGTTGGCTTATATGTGAAGCATGAAAATGTTTACTCTTCTCATAATCCCTCCTTTATTGTAGTATTTAATTACAGCATGACTGTTAGCATTACCACATTACAAGCTGTATAAAGATTATTTCTTGGAGTTTGTTGCTTGGTTGTTTAGGGGGTTATTGGGACTGGTGTCTGCCTTATAAGCTTTTAATGTTAATGAAATCTGACTATTAATTACTACTTTGTTTTCTATAAAGAACACTATTTCTCATACATATATATATATATAAAAAAAAAAATCTCTTTTCTCAGTTGTTCTTGAGCTTTCCTGTCTTTTCATGAGTTTTGTTCTCCATGACATTACATGCTCTTGAGACCATCAGAGTATTGCATTCCCAAGGATATACAAGGAAGATGTAATACAACTTTACTGGGCAGTTTCCTTTATTAGCTATTTTGTTCTTAATGTACACTCACCTTTCATCTGCTTTGTCTCAGAGCCTGACACAGTTAAACCAAGGAGGGGGGGGAAACAAACAAAAAAACCACCCAAACCCACCAAACACCACAACCACACAAAAACCAAAAATCCCATAACTGTTTAAAAATAGTCATTCTAAGCACCATATGTCATTACCCCTTCCTTTACCCTCTTGACATTTCTTAATTTGACCTGATATTGTATTGTCTCTTCACCTAGTTTGGATTCATATTGGAATTATTCAGTCTTCCCTTGGCTTTAAGTCAAATTATGATGTATTATCATCTAGTTTTTCAATTTTATTCATATTTTGGAAAAAAGATCAAGAGTAAAGCTCCACTGACACACAGCTTAGCTGATACATGATATTGACCTTGGATGAGCTATTTACATTTTCCTCATTTCTGAGGTTTTAGACAGTATCTGATCCATAACAGTACTTTGTTCCTCTCATTAGGACAATTGGCATCAGTAACACTTTGCTGCGAAGGACAGTGTGGGGTACATGCCTAAATGCCTGCAGGGTTCACACAGTGCAACAGCTGACACAACCTAAAGCATGCAGTGGTCACAGCACTCTCTTCTGTGCTTTGCCAGAGGAAATATAGATTTGAAATCTTCTGGTCTGACCTCAGTGCTAGCAGTGATCTCCTGCATCCACAAAGCAGTGCACTGAAGTTCAGGCACCGGCATTAGCAGAGCCATAGAAATCCACACCAAAACCAGTAAGCTCTGCAGGGAGTTCTTAATGTAGCTGCACACTGCTTCTCCACTTCTACAGTGAAGAGCTCCACTAGCTCAGGCACCTCTGTGCCTCAGTCTGTGGCCCCATGCAGCATCCATACCTTCCCACTGCCAAAGAAGCAACACCTGACTACCTGACTTGCCTTGGTAGGGAGCAACACTCTTCCTCCTCTACATTATTCTTCCACTCATTAAGTTTTCCCTTGAAGCACGTAAAAGCCTCACCTGTTCATTACAACAGACCCTTTGGGGTACTAAATACCAGCGTTACTCAAAACAACCTTGTTTTTTAACATAAAGGCAACAGAAATTTCTGCAGAAGAATTACTTTCTCATGAAAGGAGAAAATAAAGATCATGCTTTTAAGGACATATTTCAGTAGCCTAGGGCCAAATCAGCATACATCCTGCACAGACCTGTGCCTTCAGAAGCCAGCAGAGATGCACTGGTTGGCTGTCTGGGGAACATCCTAACCAGATTTCTGCTGGTTTCCTCACAGATAGGATCTTGTCACAACCTTATTCCCCAGTCACATTTTGTCACATCATCTGCCTCCTCTTTGTGAAAAAGAAACATTAATTATTTTGGTCAGCCTCAAACAAGTTACAGTAAAAGCCTAGGGCAGAATGTTTTGCCCCATTTCCCTATTCATCAGTGTAAATAATTAGTACTGAATCTGCACTGAAATAGCATATCTCAGTTCTATTGCTAGTAGAGTAAAATATCAGCCTCTCTTCTCAGCTTACTCAAACATTTTCTGGAATATCAGCTCCTCTATACTTAAGTGTTTTAATTGCATTAATATCAGCTATGCTACTGCAAAATCCATTAATTCGAGCAAAAGACAATAATTAAACCTAGGAAAGGCTGACCTGAAATCTTTGTACAGACAGAGCATAGCAAAGCTAAACATATTCCTAGGAATCAAGAGCTTGTGGTATGCATGAACTGTAGTGACTGATCAACCCTAAAAAGATAATTGGTATAGGGAACAAAGGGGTTTTTCACTTCAGATATATGACAGCATAAAAGAGTTAATGCTGGAACTTCTGAGAAACTATTATGAATCTGAGAAACGTCACAACTTCTTTACAATCTGTGAAAAAGTTCCTTCCTTTTGCTTCTGAGGCAACATTACGCTTCAACGGGCATCAAAAACTTGAAAGTAATGGAATTGGATCAACATCACAGTTCTTTCAGGAAGCTTTTCTTTTTGCCTTTGAGAAATTAATCTTTTTTTATGAAACGCTGTTTTAAATAAAGCATCCCTCTCTCTGAGACTCAGAACATCATGTTTAGTGATACAAGAAGTATATCTGCCCCAGTCAAAATACCTATTTTTGAAAGGGAGGGAAGGGGAAGATCATTTCCATCTCACTTACTGTTTAATCCTCCAAATGTTAGGAGAGATCATTGCATCTGCATATACATAATCAGCAAAGGGTTATTTTTTCTTAGCCAAGCTATCAAAGAGCCATTGAGTAATTTTGCTGATGTTTTGCTTAGGCACTATATTTACTTTGTGTTGAGGGTCATACAAAACAGATAAAGACTCCAGATACATGCAAGTTTTAATTGAGTCCTCATTATAGACTAGACATTTTCAATAGACCTGCAACACATAAAAAGATCTGAAGCACAGGACATATCCTTCAGCGAGATCAGAATCAAGGTTCCAGCAAGTTATGATCTTTCAAAAATTGCAGCTGGCAGAAGGGACAGCTTTATGGCCTGTGAAACATTTCCACCACAGAACAGTGTGCAAGATACAGAAGTAACAAATTCCAGTCTAAAAATCTGTACCATTAATCGGGCCTTGCAATGACTCCACCAGGTAGTTACACTGCAGCATCTACCATATATGAACTCAAAAGATTTTGAATTCCCAGGGTGGAAATACCGTGACATTCAGTATGTACTGTTTGTGATTATTTGGCTTTGCTATAACACATCTCAAGGAAGTATCAATCAGGATACCCATAAACTTCTGAAAAGTTGCAGACTAACCACATTTTTTATGAAGGCATTAACTCCAAATACTAGGGGAAAAACAAAACCAAACCTCACTGCTAACCACCAACAGACTTCTTAAGTTCTCATGAACTGCTATAGATTAGGAGCAAAGAAAAGCAAGCTTACTTGTCTCTGGAACAGTATCTTCTGAAACAGCAAAGAATAAGATTGAAGGAGAGACAGATCCTGCATGAGTTGGCAAGGAAGGGAATTCACACTAGGCAGATTCGGAAACTCTCTCACTTTACAATAGCCTCTGTTCCATTTGTTTCCTGCTACTCCTCCAGACCACCTGCAAGTTCTATGTCATAAATCTTTTTTTTTTAAAAAAAAAAGTTTATTTAAAAGCTTTCTCCTTACAGAGTTTTAACACTTGCTACTACCACACCAGCTGATCTGACTGTTTTTTTCCAAGGTGATCTTTAAAAGGCCAGAGTGACAGACCAATCTATCAAACCAATGCTGACTTTTCTTTTACATTTTTTCCACAATCAAGAAAGTCCAGAACCCCCAAGCTTTTCCAAGCCCAAAGGTCAGTTTTATCTCAAGTATTTGCAGAGCTCTTGATAGTAACCACGTTAAAGCTGCAGGATGGAAGGATCACCACTCTGTGCTACTGTTACAGCTTTACAAGGACAATAGAGTTGACTCAGAAACCTCTCCTGGGACTCTGAGGTTAGAGTCTCCTTACCAGCTAGCCAAGAGCTGATTATTTCTTTCTGCAAGCTTTGTCCATCCATTGCACTTTCCATCAAAGTAGCAGGAGAGCTCTGAAGGGTGAAATGGGCTGTGTGATTCAACAGCTGCTTTTGTGGGTGCTTTTCCACCTTTTCATTCTGTGAACAGGAGCCAGAAGGATGTCACAGATTCTGTAAATATTCTCATGTATTAAAGGTGCATTTGCCTGTGGGAAAGGGAAAAAACACAGAAGTGTCTGATGTCAGAAAAGACTTTCATAATTGCTGCAAGATTATCCAGCACTAGTTTTTCTTGCAAGTGGTCATAATTCCCAACAAAATTACCCCAGGAAAGATGCAACTACCAGGAATGCAGTGACCCAGATAGGAGAGTTTGGATTACACCTAAAAATCCGATCATATCTTGCTACCTACTTTGAGACAGGAGAGACAGTTGATCATAAAATTGACTGTTGCATGAGAGAAAATAATTCAGAGTGCATGGACTCAGGCATGCAGCTCCTCCTCTCAGATAAATAAGACACTCATAGACAGGAACTATATGTGTAAGGAACCCTCCTACCTGCTTTGTGGCCTAGAGATCTTTAAGTAGTACCATTCTTTCGTATTCATTTTTTCTGAAGTTATTCATCCCTGGATAATTCCAGAAAGTGGTAAACCTCTTAACTCAGAGCTGTATTTGTCATTTTAACAGGCCAAATCACTCTATCGGATATCTTGGTGTAAGTGACATACTGAAACACAAAGTTTTTGGAATGTTTTATTTCAAATTCTGTGCAGTCAGTGCTTCTTTTGATTTCCTTACTATTTGCAGTCAAAGAAGCAGCTGTGTTACAATGTTAGTCAGGAAATGAAGTTATATTTAAATATTGCTTTGCAAAAAAAAGCAATTCTTTAAATGGAATGAATAATTAAAGAAGAAGATGGAAACAGAGTTTCCATGTATGTGGGTTATGTGGTACAGTCTTTTGAGGTGTTACCATAACCTC
Source organism: Pelecanus crispus (assembly GCF_030463565.1). Classification (NCBI taxonomy): domain Eukaryota; kingdom Metazoa; phylum Chordata; class Aves; order Pelecaniformes; family Pelecanidae; genus Pelecanus; species Pelecanus crispus. The sequence continues at coordinate 26,837,975 of NC_134645.1, read as the reverse complement.
ATATGTATCAGCAATCAAGTCATTATGGCTGCCTATGAATAGCTTTATGTAGCCAGGCACATACACCTGCCTCAAATTTACACTGAAAAGGTCCATTAATAAATCATCCTTCTCACCATTTGAATTTATGTAAAGGTTTTTACTCCATAATTTCAGAGTTCTTCAAGCACAGATTGTCACAGTTGAACTGTCAAATTATTATATTCATGTAACTGTCTCCACAATTTACCTGATATTAAATATAGTTGCTATTATTTGATCAAAATCAGCCAATAATTTGTGGCAGAACTAGGCAGAGAACACTTGAAACGCTAGATCCCAGTACCCCAGCTTCACACCAGAAAAGATTACCTTTTCCCTTGTTTTGCAGTACCTATGTTTATGAAGCACTCCTTAAGGGAACAGCTAAAGAAAGTAAGAGACTTATCTACAGCCCTTCACAACATAGTTTGTACAGAGCAATAACAAGACATCTCATTTATTCTCTTTATGTCTCCCAGTGAGGTGTTTTGTTTCTAAATATCAGACACAGATCCACTGTGCATGGGAGACTGAAATGTGAAACTGATAAATGAAACAGAAAGCTCATGTTAGAGATTGAACTCTTATTATGTTGAAACACACATGGATATCCCAGACTTCTAGATTTGTTCAAAAAAGAACCTGGAAATCTTACACATTCCTGAACACCTTACAAAAGGGCAGAAATACCATCAAGAATACCAAAACGGAAAGATAATGCATCTCCACAGTTAACTGTTATGTATATGCCATGTTATACAGCTATGGCTGAAAAGACAGCAAGTGCTGGAAATCCCCTTGGAAATGATGCTAGCATTGAAATAATTCCTTTCATCATCAGAGTTTCCCTATAGACTTCAATCAAATTGTTCCATCAATAAAGTACTGTACATGAAACATTGCTCTGTCCCTTTGCAACTAAGCTTTAACAAATATTTATGTAGTAGCTTACATTTTTAGCTGGTAAAAAAACTCCATGAATAAACCACATAGAAAGCTACTCAGAATTTAAAACACAAAATTTATGCTTTATGTAAGAAACTGTCTTCACTCTTAAATGACTACAGCTGTTGTAAGATTTACTTCTATTATGTGGAAAGTTTCTGTATGAAGGGAATATTATGCACATGTAAGTTACCTGTCCTGGTTTCGGCTGGGATAGAGTTAATTTTCTTCCTAGTAGCAGGCATAGTGCTGTGGCTTGGATTTAGTAGGAGAAGAATGCTGATCTAAACTGACCAAAGGGCTATTCCATACCATGTGACGTCATGCTCAGTATAGAAACTGGGGGGCGTTGGCCAGGGAGCAGCGATCGCTGCTCGGGAACTGTCTGGGTATCGGTCGGCGGGTGGTGAGCAATTGCATTGTGCATCACTTGCTTTGTATATTGTTATTGTTGTTGTCATTATTATATTGTTATTATTATTATTTTACTTTATTTTATTTCAATTATTAAACTGTTCTTATCTCAACCCAGAAGTGTTTCTCTTACTCCTCCGATTCTCTCCCCCATCCCATCGGGGTAGGGGCAGTGAGCGAGCGGCTGCATGGTGCTTAGTTGCTGGCTGGGGCTAAACCACGACATTACCCTACAATCATGCTGGGTCTCTCTGCAAGTAATGGCAAACGCAATAGTTTCAAGAGATTATTTTAAAAGTATCTATGTAGAAATGAATTTTAATGCAGAATTGGCTGCATTCTTAATCAGAAATCAACTACGTCACTACTGACCAGTGATTAAAACACCAAGCATTAAAAGGCTGTGAATATTAAACAATGAGATTAAAGCACACACTTTATCATTAGTACCTAAACCCATCAATTCATACTCTGAACGAGTGCTCAAATTTGACAAAAGTGTCTTGGTAAAAAAACAAGGAGGCACATTAAACATAGCAACTAGACCCCAAATTCTGCGGTAAGTTTACCTGAGTAACAAGCAGATAAATGCGAAGTTGTGTTTATTCTGTAGGTATATGCAATGCCTGAAAAGGATGGTGGCACTAGATTAATTTAAGAATAAATCAAAGTAGTTTGGAAGTGAAATCTCAGGGCAAGGCAGGGGCAATACTGTTGTTTCCTTATTTCTAAACAATAATAAAAGGTACAGGCACAAGAAGCACCATGAAATATTATCAGCAGGCCAATGCAATCCATGCAAGAAGCAGAAGAAGATACACTATAAATGCTGATTATCACATGCAGGCTCTTTACTTTACTGGAACCGAACTTGCACCATGAGAGGACCTCAGTACTGACTTTCTCAGTTAAAGCAATGGGAGTGCTGAGGCGACAAATGCATCAAATACCCCAGTGAGGGACCTGGCCCTAGTTTTTCAGCCTTTTTACATTATGTAGACATTAAACATAACACAACAATATAGAGCACATTGATTTAAGCCTTTAAAATAAGGCTTAAAGCTTTCTATTTTGCCTGGAGAATGGCACAGAGCCTCCCAAAATAAAATTTTAGGTGAAGAATGACTTTCTTAGGAATTCATAAATAAATTCATTTATGAATTAGAACGGTTAAGCTGGCCCTTCAGGAAATACAGGTGCACAAAGTATGAGATTATATTTGTTACTTTTCCAAACAACCTACATAAAAAAAGCCAGACCCATTAATCAGAGTAGTTTTTTGGAGAGGGTTAATACAAGTTTTCTTTTTCTTTATTCCTCATAAATAAAAGCTTAATATTCTACACACAGACCACAAAATGGTCATCATTCTCAAAGAGCAATCACATGATTTTCACCTTTTAGAAGGGATGTCATCTTCTTATTTTCATAACAAATTTGAGGTCACAAGCTCCCTCAGCAAACGTAGCTATGGTTTCCATTCACATAACACCATTCACCAATGGGGAGGGACCCACATCTTCCCCAAGAATTCCTTGGCTTCATTCCTTGAAATGGTAGAAGGAGGTGGTCTATTATCGCAAAGGCATGGTGAAGCCAGGTGTGCTAATCCCAAGGTATTAGCATCTTGGATCCATAACTTATATTAGGCTAATGACGAAGATATGGCAAGAACATACTAGCATCCCACCACCATCACCCTACTCATAATGCCTTTAGCACAGCAGATGTGCTAACCAAACTACAGGTCTTTTAGAATTCTTAACACCTCCCTCTTCTTGCATACTTTACAATATTCTGAATATTCCCAAATGTATCTGCATCTCCTGAGACAGAGTGCACACCACCGCAAGCCATTATAACAAAAAGGCTAAGGTTTCCTTAGTAAATCCCACCTTCCCTTTTAATAATGCTATGAAACTACAGGTGAATTTATGCAGGGCATACTCAATCAACATTTTCAGTGTTTCAAGTCTTATTTAAAAAGATATATTCATCAGGACACTGAAAGGCATGTATCTGCACAGAAGAATTAAAACCAAAAAATGCCTACAGTCTTAAAACATTAGAGTTGCAGATAAAGAGATAAGCAAGGCAGATACTGATGTACATGTGTGTGTGCAATGCAGTAAACATCATCTAGCATACTTTCTCTGAAATTGTTGGCAAATACTTTTCATATTTAAATCATGAATAAGCTTAAGTAAATTGGGGAGACACCTGGAAAACTTCGACTTTGAAGTTTAAAAGGTCAGAAAATTATAGCTAGTAGAAACCAGCACAGCAAACCAGAGCTGCTTATGTGGTATCAACCAGGGCAGTTGGCACCATTACCCAAGTCTGTCATATTAATACTGTCAGTTTGAGTTTTACTCCGTTTGCTGACACATAGCTATGAAACAGAAAAGACAGCATGCCCAACTGAGCTTAATTCAGCCATTCCTAAGCTACAAAACACTCAATAGCATCTGACTGGGTAACAAACATACATAAAATGAATGTTGAGATTCCTTTCATCAATGCAAAAAAAGTATGATCTAAATGACATTAAATTATACAGGCTACTGGAATTATATAAAAGTTGGCAGATCAGTAGATTTCAATATCCTTTAAGTTTTCAGCTATTCAGTTTCCAACCAAGAACTCAGGTACTGGATTTCAAAACCATTCAAAAGGCATAGGGGAGCAACTCATTACCCAGTTAAGGACATTTGGGACACTGGAGAATAGACAGCACTAGGTTCAGGCAAATGGGAAAATAGCAGCATTAGCGTTGGCTTCGGACAGTATTTCTGGGATCGTCACCTGACACTTGTGACTTTTGGTACAGACACAGTGTTAGTGATAGCAAGTGCTCCATGCCAGATTCTGCAGAACCAAACCATCCAGCTCCCTGCTTCTCCAACCTTTCTGTCCCCAGGGAAAACCCTACCCCTGCATGCAGATGAACCAAGATCTCACAAGATCAGTTTATCTCTCTGAAGCAGCATGGTCCAGCTTGATGTGACTGGAGGAAAGAGAGGTCCTGCAGAGCTCTCCTTGCTCAAGCTCCCAAGCATGAAGAGTGCTTTGGGAAAGGCTGCATGGGGTCAGTGTATTCACATCTGAATTCCTCTGTTAGCTTTACACCCCCCACATACCCTGAGCAGTCACGAAGGATGCTTGAATATTAAGCTGCAGTAAAAGTAAGGTAATAATTCCACTAAATGTGAAATAGCCTAATTGCATCTGACACTCACTTTTTCCACCGTGACCAAGATTCTACTTCAAATATCCCTAGGACTGGAACACAGATTTATAAAAATGCTGTGTGGCTGTGGCAACCCTCTACTATACCATGACTATCTTACATCACAGACGCATGTTTTCTCCTTACTCTGCTATAAAAGGAAAATAGAGAAAAACTAAGAAACCAAATCCTTTCAAATAGGAAGATGACAGAACTCAAGCTGAACTACATCACTTTTTAGCTGATTTAACCTACGTGTTTATACAAGCACAACACTGCATCTGACATTAGTACCTGTGAGTTCAGTTTTCAGCTTTAGAGTATGTTTCAGCAGGCTTGCTCTCAGTGAAATTATAATGACTCACTTATAGGTCAGGGACCAGATTTTTTTTCTTTTTCTTTACAAACCATGAGGAGCCCCTGAAAGGAATTATTTTGACCAAATTCAGAAGACTGAGAAATTGGTTTGAGCTTGAGAGGCACTAAAAGTTACCATTTAGTTCTGTTGAAATCTCTTGGCATCACTAATGAAAATTCACACTGAAAGAATGGATACCATGCTGGGGCAAGCCTGAGTAAAGAAGCTGAAACAAAAAAGCAATTTACTGCGCCAATTTCCTTTATCCCTGTTGTGTTTGCTAATTATGGAAAGTCTTATGAACAACAACTTGTCTCTTCTAGCCAGGTTTTACCTTGTTGTTTATTCCACAATGAAATTAGGATACAGGATTTAGGACTTCACTCTTACTCCCAAAACCACCCGTAATCTCGTAAGTTTTGATAACGATTACTTCACAACAGAACACAGAAGGGAGTGTAGAAGTAAATGCTTTTTTTCAATATAGAAACCTTGTCATTTTGATAATTAGTACAAGCAGCAGTTATTTAAAAAATGTGGTAGGAAAACAAGTTTATATTTAAATACAATACATAGTGCACTGGGGAATTGTTTATCTGGATTCTTATTATCCTAACCTCCTATTACACAAAATTGGGTCATCTCCCCTGCCATGCATCATTTGCACCAAGAAGCCCCCTGTTTCTGAAACCTCATTTAGCCGAGTAAATTTCATATCCCTACTCTACTTGGGCAGCCAGGTAGTTCTACTCCACACTCACATTCAGGTTCTCATAGTACCCACTTTCAAAATATTACAGAACAATATTCTCTGATTTGATTGCATACCGTATCTCCATATTTGTGCAAGTCGTCTTGTTTACATACAAGGCTGACCCACAAGCTCAGACACTTATGGCTACACACTTTTGAGCAGCCCTTAAAATTGCTTTGGAATGAATAACTGGTGAAAGACTAGCAGTCCTACCACACCTGTATGCATTGCGCTGATACAGCTCTGCACTATCACCTCATTTGCAGGCTGGACAATATCTAATACTGAGAAGAGAGACAAGTACCTTTTATTATGGAGTTAAGAGCAACCCCCAAGTGTCCTGTACTTGAGCTAACAGCTACAGTATGCCCAAATGTAAATTCCATTACTGTAAAAGCAGTTAATAGTTCCTGAAGATTTAATGGCACAGTCAAGGTTTATTACAGAATAATATTTAAAATGTGATGGAAAATAATGTTTTATTTCTATCTGACATTCAAGATAATAAAAGCATTAAGCCACAATAGACACAAAAGTAATGCCTATGCTTATAGACATTAGAGAGCCTATCACTGAGACAGAATTTTAAGGTTATTTTTTGATTTTCCACTCACAAATACTATGCCATTTTATTGATATGTAAGGTAATAAAATAATAATTTCCAATTATTATCAGTTCATCATGGTGAACATATAATATGATTTACTTTTTAATTAAGGAGCCATTTCCAAGGCTGAAATAGTTCATTTTTAATCAAGAAGAAAGTAATTATCTTTTTCCTATAAACTCTGAACCCTTGAAGAGCTTAACGAGCTACAAGGCTGACACTTCAACCACTAAACTTTGACTAAAAACATAAAATATTAAGGTTTGTTTTATTCAGTGGTGCAGCTAACATGATATACTTTGCCAGTGTTGTTTTCGGGCATAATATGGGCTGGGTTTTATAACCAGTGAGAAAGGCAATGCAGTCTGAGCAAAGCATGGGAGAGAAGTAGGGGCGGGGGGGAGCAAAATAATTTAAATAAAATCATAGTTCTTGGTCAAGACCAATGGCATAAAATTCCTTCTCCTACTTGCAAAATGTCTCTGCCTGTTTCACCAGGTTAATAGAGGCTTTGCAGATAGCTGGTAAATTGTAAACAAGCAATTTTACAATTTAGAGAGCAGCTTAATGTGAGGCAGTCAGTGCTTTAATCCTCTGGAGATGACCTTGCACAGAGGAAAAGGCGGACTCCGCTCCTGGACAGGCAATCACCTCTCCAGGAGCGGAGTCTGCCTTTCCCTCTGCCAGTTATAGACATTGAAAAAAAAAAAAAAAAAAAAAAGATTAAAACAGAAGAAAACATCAAGTAAAGGCACATACCACAAGTCACTAACAGCTTTACACTGCAAATCTGGAAAAGGTTGCTCAGCCACTGTCATCCTGAGGTACCAGAATAGGAGAAGCAGGGGTTAAAATGTTGTTTTCCAGGTGGACACCTACAAAGCTAAGATTAAATGATGGGTTAGGAAGCTAGTGGCGGCCTCTGTGTTTCTACTTGGAAATGAGGGAGGTGTAATGTAATGTTAAGTGGGAGATCCATGGAGAGTCATCTTGGCTTGACGTTCCCCATCCCCATTTACTTTTTATGGCTCTATCAGCTGTTAAGGGTTTGCAACTGGGGCCTTTTTTAAATATGCATTTATACTATAACAATTTTTAAAAAAATACTCTGTTATGCAAAGTCTATACTCACTTTCAGATAGTCTAATTGAAATCAGTGGCACTACCTGTGGTGAATATCCTGATCCATCCCTCAGCTGCTGAAGGCAGAATGAGCACTGGGGCAGAAGGATAAAATCCACCATAGAGGAAATGAGAAGTGTTTCCAGATAAAAACGTCCAATTGTTTTTACTTGAGCACAGTCACTTCCTATTGAGCCTCAGAAGCCTGTCTTAAATAATTACGTGGAAATTTAAGCAACAGGCAGGGGAAATCTGGGCCCCAGACCTCCCAGCGAGGGGAATACCTGGCCATGCCCAGCACAGCACCATGGACGCAGCCAGTGGGGCTGGACGACAGCTCCCTCCAGCATCAGGGTTAGCTTTACTTCCCACTCAGAGGTTCCACTTCCAGATTTTCCACAATTAGATACATTCCTTTCTGTAATTCATTAAAAACTGACTCAGTGAGATTAACAACCAGAACAGCACATCAAGACAGTGGGGAAAAAATATGGAAGGGAAAAGTTGGCAGGTGTCGAATTAGCCTGGTGAGTTAGGACAAGCTGTACCAGAGGAAGAGGTTTTAAGCAAGAACTATGGCCAAAATAACTGCTTTTCTTTTTTTAATAGATGTCAGTAAATACAATTGTCTGCTTCACTATGACAAATGGATTCTGTATATTTATACATATTTATATACAAATTTATATAGCAATAGGAACACATTATAAAAATATATCTAAGTATATTTACATATTATATATCCAAAAAGGGAATTTTGGTAGCTATACAGAAGTAAGTACCTCCTTCCTCCTCCTTCTGCGTTCTGACCATTTCTGTAGAACATTTCAAGTTGTATGGATAAAAAGAACTATAAGTCTATTAGTAAGCAGAAGCAATCAAGTATTTAAAGCAGGGCAAATAAGGTCCAGTCCTTTACTGAATCAGAGGGAATGTCAGTTCTGTTTCCCCATCTGATCTGCAATCCAGACAAGCCTGTCCACACGCTCCCTGTGAGGTACCTTTAGCTGGAACTTCCTTCTTCCCTCTCCCCACCACATTTTTTGCATCTCATGACTTTCAAGAGATCCTTTAAAATTCACTTCCACACACACACACCCCTCTAAGAGAGGAGCAGGGTGCAATGCTGGTTAACTGTTTTCAAAAAACATTAGCTGAATGTGAGTAGACACAAGGTGATTCAATCCACAACATGTCCCACAAAGTTGTGGAAACCTCATTATCCAGCTATTAGTACAACCAAACACTTGCTCCACTGCAACCAAGCACCTCGCAGACACTTTCCATGTCATAGTGCTCGCTTATAAAAGCTCTCCTTGGGCAAATGAGGGCTAAGCCAGCACGCAGACCTGCCAAGAGCATTTATCCAGAGAACACAGTCCAGTTAATAGCCAGTGCTAACTCACCACGCTGACTGTGACTATAACAATCAAGGCCTTATTACAAATGACCTAATTACAAATTTGATGTAAGTTAGTATTGCACCCAAGCTTTTAGTGATGAGGAAAACATCCATGGATTAAGTCCTTCAGATAGTTTTCTCAGGCTGCAGTTTTATTTCAGCAAACAGAAATCAGAATTTGACCCAAGGCACATTGTTTGAAATACATTCCTGACATTTACTACCACTAGATGCATTATATAAGTAATTATATTTCTAGTTCAGGTGTAGTATTGAACAACTGTTTTCTGTTTATCTATTTATATTTTACAGAGATAAATCATACCAGCATGCAAGCACAGTCAGTCTAAAGGAAGGAGACAAGTTCAGAAATTTTAACCCACACTGTTGTACAAACTTCACATTTGCTGGAAATAAGGATGATACCATTTTTCATTAATTATGCACTGATTTCTTAAAATTATTCAGAGCAGGCTGGACAAGCCTTGATGGATTTCAAAGGCCAGTCTATGTCTATGTACTAAATAGCCCACATTTATTAAAATCCAGCTTTCAGCTATGTATAGTGCACATTGCCATTCCAATAATTTTCCATAAATTGAGGGACTTGCAAATGTAGATTAATTGAGGTAATGAAACAGCAGCTAGAGTAAAGAAATTAGATATTCCCTTTCATAGTTTTTTCTCTTGAAGTTTCAGATTTCACAGTGGTGGGCAATTCCCCAAAATAAGCCAGCAAGGGAATATAAGCTCAAACAGCATTTATTAAATGCAATGGCAGAATTGGTAAATGGTTCCATACAGACTTTGCTTTCTGTCACACGTCATTTTGAAGCAACCAAATAAACACATGGTTGAGTGCTGTGGTTAGGCACTTTGCTTGTGATAATAGGAAAGAAGCAAGCGTAATTTGGCTTGTCATCTCTCTTTGTTGGTAAACCACAGATAATTTTGGGATCACTGTGTTTGTTTGCTAAGACAACTTGCTTTTTGGTTTAAAAGAAGAAAAAAAACCCCAACCAACAAAAAGCCAAAAACCCACACAAAGCCAACCAAACAAAAAGAATAAACCTAGCAAAGCCCATGGGCTGTTTAATTTCCTGAACAGACTTTGATGATTTAAGCATACACGCAGCATTATGTGGATGATTTCTTACTCATCAGGGTTGAGTAAGTTGGTTCAGGGTGGCTCCAAACTGTGCAAGCAGTTCCTGAAGGGCTTTTGTGATGCAACAGGAGAGTGGTACTGAATAGCAGAGGCATTAAAACCAAGAGTCCTCAGTGCGGGATGCCAAATTACATTCTCTGGCAATCATATCTACATTGCTGCAAGTAAATCTGCCATTTAACAAATTGTTAGAAGATTGCAACCTATGAAAACAGCATGCATTTAGAGCCACTGTTGGGCCCCCAAACTTTGTACAGGGACTAAAATGGCTGGGGAGACCCTCCTGCATTTGGAAAAGCTACATCAAGTGGAATTAAGTATTCCCTGTTCTCCTGCTCTATTACCAGCAATCTGGCCATGAGAAACCCTCTGCTTAGAACCATCCCATCTCATTCCTCTTTTACATCCTGCCCACGGGTACACTGAACCTGGTCTCAGCATTTGGGAAGTGCAACAAGAGGTGAATAAAATTCAAATGCTTCAGCTGAGCGTACCTTGTACCCTGCGCCTCACATAGCCAGCCCCATTTTCTCCACATAGGGCTACATAGACACATAACTGTGACTGCTTTATAAGCATAGCCACAGGAAGACACCCACGGGGCTCTTGGGTCTCTGCAGAGCCAGGCAGAAGCCTCCACCTCCCAAAGCATAGAAGAACTTTTTCCTTAGGTTTCTCTTCCCCTTCTGCAAAGCTAGGTAGGTGACACTACTTATCATTCAGAAAGCACACAGCCAAGATAACTGCACTAGCCTAGTTACAGAATTAAGAGAATCAATAATAATAACAGAAAACCATAATGATGAAGCCACCAAGATTAGTGTTTGCATTTCAAACATGATGAAACCGCCCAGCTCCAAATTAATTTTTAAAAATAAGCATCAGCAGAGGGTTTTTTTTCCACAGCAATTTCCACTGCTAACCCTTTCAGCTGTCTTAACACAATTTTTAAACTACATACATTACTACTTCAAACTACTTTCATTTTTGTTGAAAATAACAGTCATAATTTCTTGGAGGAGGTAACTTTACTCTCGAGCCTGGCTTGTACCCTGTTAGCTGTTACAACCCTTTAATTTGCGCTGCATTTTATAGAAGTTCTTTAGAATGGAATAACCACATTGAAAGCACATGCAATTAGGCAAGTCATGGGGAGTTTCCTATGAGAGAGAAGGTGAGCTGAGGGCAGCCACAACACAGGCTGGGCAACCACCCCACCAACAGGGCTCAGCCCCATAGCACCAGAGCCAGGAAAGCAGGAAGAGCAATAGCAAGACATCCTGTAGACAGTTCAGGCAAAAGCAGAGCAGCAATTTGATAAATCAAAAAAAATGAGTCAGGGGCAGGATCAGAAACAAGTACACCCACAACACAGCCCAAGCCCAGAGCAAACCCCAGAACACAGCTTAAACAGAGCTCCTGCAGTAATGAGCAGAAGGAGTGTGTGTGGGGTGGGTGTCAGGTAGGGTGGGTCACAGGTGAGGCTGGTCAGGAGACAATTAAGGCTTATTGGTGCCTTTGGGGCCCTGACACAGTGTTTTGCTTGAATAAGCTTTAATGAGCACGATCTCTTAGTGACTACATTGTAGCAAGTGAATATTGCATCGTAAGATGTACCAACCGATTTCTTGCTTGAGCCAAATAGTTATATGGTGTAGATCAATGGAAATCTGTCCCATCTTACAGTGAATTCTGCACACGCTCACATAAAATCCATAGGAAACTCAGTGGGAAACACCAGTCTACAATTAAACTCTGCTTTAAATTGCATACTCTGATGTTGCTGTCTTTTGACCTGCTTTCATGACATTCATTCTGAAAATAGACTGAGAGGTCAGCTGTTCTGCCAGGACATTCTGCCATCAAAGATCACATCCAAGCCCAAATCTGGAAGAAGAAATAACACAGAAAAGGGATGTTTCCACTTTTTAATGTGAGGAAGTTGGGGGAGTACCTAATCAGCAGTTCTAGTTTGTCTCTTCGCTGCTTGCAGGGTGTGTGCTAATGCCTGTGGGTGTCTCCGAACTTTCACACATGCGAGCTATCCACATACGTAACATTCTAGTTACCAGCTTTAGCCTTGTTGCAGATCCTCCTTGAAGTTTGCAGTGTGTCTCTCAAGACCTACCATGCTTCTCCCAGTGCTGTTCTCTGAAAATATGGACCTTTGGCTTTCCCAAGCCAAGGAAGAGCTTATATTATCTGTGTTTGGGATTTGGAGAACAAGTCTTCAAAACATGTAAGCACCAGAACAACCTCTTTTCAAATAATAAAATGTACAGGACGATGACTCGCTCTTTCACTTCCAAAAATCCATCTCAAATCTTGAAGACTACTTGTTTACCCCTTCCATATTCTTACATCCTGTTTTAAACATCCTCATACAATATCTCAGAATAGACTGAACCACCTATCTAAAAGCGTTCATCTTTCCGTCTTGAACGACACTATCCCATTCTGATGGTTGCACTGCACCTGAAGTAAAGCCCAGCCACCATGGAAAGAAAGTACCCATTAAGTACACCATCACTCTGCTTAACAGGAGGGCAGCTTGCATCACAGAACATAAAGAAAAACTCAAAAGATTGGACTCTCCACTTCAAATACGCTCACTTGCCAGTGATTTTGCAGGTCATTGCTGCTTGGAGCCACTTGTTTGAAAAGGTCAAGAAAAAAATGGGAAGAACAAATCCTACTTGGGAATGATCACTGTAGCCTCATCCAAAATGCAACTAACAGAACTGGCTCACAAGTCAGAATCAGTCCACACCGGCTCAGGTGCTTTGATGGGTGGCCAGAGAAATCAGGTGTGATCTACAACGAAATGAGCTGAGCACAGAATAGAAGGAGATTATCCAAGTGACTGGCACAGCGAGATCAGGATAGCTGCAAACACAAGATCTAATGACAAGTATTCATTCATTCTTCAGCTTCTTAATCATAGCTCTTTACATTTCATCATTGACCCATAGTTGTAACACCCCTGTCTGACTTCTATACACTGCCCTTCCTCCCCTCACCCCAGGCCATACCTGATGTGGGGCACTTACCTAGATTCTGAGATGCTCAGGGAATGGAGCATCTTTCCTAAACATCTGAGCCCCTGAGATACAGGTGCTGTGCTCAACGAATTCGCTGCTGTGCTCAACGAATTCGCTGCTATATGCTACCTCATTTCAGACAATAAATGTAATAAAACCCTCTTTAATTATGAATAAAGGCATGTATTTTTATAAATGCATACTTTCATACAATATAAAATAACTTTGAAACTTGAACCAAATCACATCAAAACAGGAAGACAGTGAGCACAGCATTCACCCTGAAAAGGAAAAATGCCTGCATGCATTCAGAGAGAGATATGCCTGTGTGCATATCAGTGGAGACAGTGCAGCCACCTGAAGCAGCAGTATGAAACCGCAGAAGAAGGAAGGAGCTCTTTCCCCCCACTTCTTTCTATTATGCTTCATTTAGTGCTATTGAATCAACAGCAAGATAGGAAGATTCATCCACAGAAACAGAAGGAGCTTTTAAGTGCTTCCACTATAAACAATACCAAGTGGAAACAAAGGTACAAAAGTGAATGTCCCTAGCAAACAGCGCTGCCTATTATATTCTTGTATTGCTGTCAAATTTTAGCAATGTCATTTTCTGTGGGTTTTTTTTCCCTTGTTGTTTTCATCTGCCAGGAACACCTACTGAGGGCAGCCAGCTAGCCAGTGTTTTTTGTAGAGGAAAGCTACTCTACAAAACTTGAAGCCTGCATTTCTCAAGAGTTCTGCTCAGCTGCTGTAAAATTTGATGGGTGAAAACACTATTTCCACATCCATACTTTTCTTGACAATTTCAGACATTTTTTCTGACCTTCTTGTGCAGTGAAACACCACAGTCTCCTTCCAGCTCTAAATCAAGTAACAGCCAAGAAAGAAACAAATAAAAACTCTAACCCTATTGTGGTAGTGATACTGCCTTCATTACTTTGCTTTTTTATCAGTTAAAACACTTTCCTTGCTAACACTGGATAGCAGCTGTGATGTAGGCTTTAATGAGACTGAGCCTTATATTTGTTGTCCAGAAACTGACAGTTGTCATCGTTCGTTATTCCCCAATTCATTAAAAAGGGCAAAATATATGGAATATATATGAGCTCCTCCCAGCTCCTGCACAATTGTTGACCTGCTTTTATTGGAAAGAAAGGTTTATGCAGTGACAAAATCTGTCAGTCCCCATCTTTTGAGCAGGTTCAACTAAATATGACAGAAAGGCTGTGCTCAAGTTCTCAAAGATAAATGGTCTGGGCAAGTTGCACCCACACTGCCTTATGACCGAGGGTTTGGGCTTTTCTCCCACCCAGGTCTTTACTTGTCTGCCTCACTGCAGACTCACTGCAGCCAGAGCTAGAATCACGTGCGCAATGCAGATTATCAAAAAAAAAAAAAAAAAAAGAAAAAGCAGGACTGAGTAAAGGCTCTGATTCCAGCCTTTCCCAGCTGCGCAGGTAGAGTCAGTAATACACTGCCAGATGTTTGATGACTGGCGCTGGATAGAAGAGAGACTGTGTAGTCCTCACCAAGGGACAGGCTACAAAATAAGCCATTACAAGGTACTGTGGGATCTGCACAGCAAAGAAATGACACAAACATTCTAACAGGAAAAACTCACACTAATAAATCCTATCCTGTCAAAACACAATACAAATTCATAAAACATCAGGCTTCGTTTGCTCCAGTGTTCAGAGAATTATTCTTTTAATGCTATTTCCTGATGTGACTTTAATTCTCATATTATTCAATAATTTAGCCAATGTGTTCTTTGCACTGGTAATTGTATGAGACAAATTCAAATGATAAGCAGCAAGCATCACTTAAGACATTGGTGCTGAATCGCATTTGATAGGTGGTCATTTTTAATGACTGAGTGTCTTGCTAACATGTTTGTTGATTATCCTTCTCCCTCATGCACATACACACAAACTTTTTTTTGTTAATATTAGCTTCCTGTGTGTTTTGGAAAGTGTAGGCCTGACAGCAACAACATGAGTTTAGCAGTCACTGTGCAGACTCCCAGACACTATAACAGCGCTCCGCTCTAACTGTTTCCCGGCTCTCTTCGAACAGTGACAATTAATCATGTCAAATTGTGCCAGATGCCAAAGCAGTTTTGTGATGTCAATAAATATTCAGAGGACACTTGCTTCAGATGAAGACAGATTCATTTCAACTGGTGATCTAAGCAGGGTTTGGACCTAAAGGTAAAAGGCTGTTGGACTAATTTACTGCACATCCTCCATTTCTACAATCCTGGGAATATGAGGTCATATTTTAGGAATGAGAATTAATATATTTCACTGATTTTAACATGTGCTGGCCTCATCCTGTCATCTTTATAAGTAGGAACGATTCATTGGCTTTCCTTAAATTACACATGCATCACAATTTCAAGACAGCATATCTGCTATATAAAAATAGGAGCAAACATTCTCCTTCCTTATTTTGTAATGCCAGTGTACATTCCAGTATCTAATTAAATAAAATTGCTTTCTCATCCTGAACTGTAGATGCTGGTCAACAGCCCTGGTTAATTCCCATGACAAGATATTTCAGATTTTTTTTCCTCCTTCTTCGTCTTCACAGCAGATCATTTTAATTCTAGCTGAGACTGAGTGAAGCAATGCTGATTTCCCCAGATGGTTCTGCTTTCTTAGACAGAACCCCAATGGAATGATAATTACAGCTGAGGAGATAGGCAAAACTGTGAAATAAATGATAGAAAAAACAATAACTACATTTCACCGGCATGCACAAGTTAACTGAAGTGCTCATATGATTCATTATTGGCCTCATGCATTATGCTGCCAGGTTGAGGCATGTTTTTCATTCCTCATTAGATTTCACTAGTCTCTTCCACACCCCTTTTCTGTGATTCCACAATGATTGGCAAAGTCCTAAAATAAGAAAAACATTCTTCTTTCATACTTCTATCATGTGAGAAATGAGGAGTATCAGCAGGAGAAAAGCCATTTATTGGATTATCAGAGATGTTACTTTTTGATATTTCCTTCAGGTACATGTGAAATTCTTTTTAATTTGGAAGCAGCTTTGCTGTGCTGCCAATGGGAGTACTATGCATGATCCTAGCAGCCAAAACCAAAACAAAATAGATAGCCAGCTGACATATGGGTGCGGTCTGGCTGTCTCGCTACCACTGACAGCACAGAATGAACGCATATGATATTTGTCTGATCCACGTAACACTAAGGCCTCACAACATCTTATACATACTCAGTAATAGAGAAAAATGCTGCACACAGTCCCCATCAGTGGACATTAAGTAAAACAGACTGGTTTGGTGGAAGAGACTTGTGGAAATGGCTTTGTACACTCATTCGTCCTGATTCTCAAATATTTTTGTTTCCTGTGAATTTGCCGCCTCAACACGTACTTTGTAACAGCTCTTTCTACTTGCAGATATCCTGGGATAATGATGAGTAAGGCCAGTAATCACCCTGAGAGGTATCCATGAGAGCTTCTCTGATTATGCCCATTTCTTTCTATTAAAAGATTTTCCATGAGGCATCCATTAGCAGCATGGATCACAGAAACGGGAGCGTGTGCTTGCTTTCTTCCCGCATCTTGATAATGGAGCACAAAACCAGCTTAACAGGGACTGCTCATGGCAGCCAAGTTGCCTGTTAAACAGGCAAGTCAGCAGAGACACAGCTTTGCAGACATCCATGTGTGAAGCATCTGCATAGAGTGGGGTTGTCTCATATCCCCCACTGACTTTAAACTCTTAACTAGAATGTACTACAATTTATCCTACCCTCCAGCTGAGCAAATGGAGGGGCAGGCTACTCCTGGGATCATTATTATTCATTATTATTTTATAATGCCTGCTGGTGTTATTTTAACAGCTGCTCGCATGAACGAATACATAAAAAAAGGCCACCCTCGTGACACCAGCACTAGGCACATGCCTGGGGAATGGACAGCAAGGACAGGATGTTGCTGGGTCTCTGTGGCAGCACTACCATTATCTCTCTGTAACATCCATTCTAATACCACGCAAATTCTGTGATTACAAGCATCACCTTTTAAAAAATGAACCGAGCTAACCTACAGTCAAGCTCGTATCTTGGGCATGCTGGGGACCTGCAGCTCCAGCTGAACTGGAATTGCAGAAGCTTTAGCAGGCAGAGAGAATTACTAGGAGCACAGGGGGAATAGAAAGCCTATTATGAGGGCAGACTAAAAAAGCCTGGCTGAGAGGGAGTAAGATTGCTAACCACAGACCGAGAAAGCAAGGCAACAGAAGAGATAAGCACTGGGGAGGCAAACAAGCAATGTGAGCTAAAGGACAAAAGCAAATAGTTCCAGGCTGGCCATGGCTAGAAGGTACTTGTCAGAACAGCATAGCTCCGGATAAAACCCGTCAGTAGGGGAAATGCCAGCAAATCCTTATGCTCTTTATGGTTTGATCCATTTCTGTAAAGGGTTCCCTAATTCAAGACCTGGGATAGGAAAGCACCAATTCAGGTAGCTGGGGAATACAGGCAACCTGTCCAATCCTGTGCTCCTAGTCTACTTCATCCACCTCAAACCTCAAAATTGCTCACAGACAGGTGCCAACTGGCATGATTGCTCTGTCCTTTTCATATTGCCCTACAGGAGAAGAAATCCGAAGAATTTTAATAAGAGAGAATTTTAATAAGAAAATGATCAGTGATCAAGTAAGGTTGTGCAAATGACATGGTTACATGCTGTACACTTACCTTTACACCCTCCCCCAAGAGGGGAAACAGTTTTTAGATTCCTAGTTCTGACACAGCTTAAGATAGCAATCTTAGTACTAATGGGTCCTATGGTATGATTTTTCCCCCCAAAAAGCAAATGCATTTCAGCTTTCCAAGATCCAAAGACAGGAGGAAGACACAAAAGATGGGATGCAAATACACAATCCTGCTGGGATGTTATAATGTTTCCAAATGAAAAGCATTTTTCTATAAACTCTCTAAGTTTATGGGGGTTTTAATAATGTGAAATTAACACAACTTTAAAAAAAAAAATTAATTTGCTCAGCTTGGAAATTTTGACTTGCACAGGGAATTTTGGAGGCTGCAGACTATGGCCTGATAAAAGCCAGGTGAAGGTAAAACTACACAATAATACATAAGTAGGATAACAGATTAAAACCTAGAAGAACATGGAAAAACCAGTTGATTGGTGCAGTGAAAAACATTGTGGAAAATCAGTAGATAAGGGTACAGGCAATAAGTTGTGGAAGACAGGTGGAGCAGGTACTTCCGTGAAGCAAGAAAGAAACAACAGAAGTTGAGAACGGGTGAAACAAAGGGTGGAAACTGGAAAGTGTTGTGATTAGAAAGGCCCTGCACAAATAAAGAAGTAATATAAGAAAGAAGCTGAGAGAGGCTGAAGAGAGGGAGGAAAGAACAAGAGTTGAAAGATTTGAAACAGGAAAATGCACCCATACTATGCACACCTCTGAAGAGCCGGATGTCTGGGAACATGCAGAACCAGCCAGAAAACATCAACTTTTCCACCTGCTATACAAAGCAAATATTATAGCAAGGAAGCAAAAGGAAGAAAAATTAATTTAAATATTTTAAAACTGGCAGTTCAACTCTTCCCTTAGGTGCAGCCAGAGAACTGAAAGTCACTACCATGAATACTAGCAGGAGGAAAAGGACCAAGCAAGGATTTAGCTTCAGGAAAGAACAGTTGCACAGTGCATTGAGCCAGAAACTTTCAAATGTAGGTCCTAATTCCATGACCAACTGAGTGTTTTCTGTATGCAAACTTCGTGTCAAGAAGTTCAGCACACAAACTATACTAATATACAGACAGTATATCCATGGCTTTACCACTCAGAAAAGGAGATGCATCACCAACATGTTTTGCTGGTTCTCAGTCCAGTGCTAAGTACCCCCTTCCCAAAGCATCTGACTAGATCCACATGCAAATGCAGTACAATCATTAATTTCCTGGCAACTTAATGGAACTTGCTGGACTGTCAGTCAGCAGACCCATGTGACTTCTGTATGAATGCATCTGCAGTTGTATCATGAATCCTTTCTATAACCTCCCTTCTAACAAAAACAAAGAAGTCTTTCTTATTCCTCTTATCTGTTCACATTCCTAGCTCTTCTCTGAATCCCAACAATCTCTTCCAAATCACAGCCAGTCACATCTACCTCTATTTCATGCAGAATTCACTAGTCTGGTCTTCTTCAAACTTTACTAGAAATAGCCAAAGGCTCATTGATCCTATAATCCCAAATCATGAAAGGTTTGTGGAAAGTATTCTCTATAATCTCTGGGAGGGAGGAAACGATGACTGAAACACAGCATGACTTCTGTTCTCTCTTAGAGATAAGAGGTTGCCTATTTCTTCTTCCTGTCAAACTGCATGGGGGTTCAGAAGAACAGAGGCCTTGCTGGGTGACAGAAGAGTCAGAAGAGACTTGCCAGCCCTTCTTTGCATGTCCCTGAAGGGAGGGAGAAGGTGCCCATCTGCAAGTGTGGATGTGCAGAGCAGAAGGGAAGAGCATCCATACCATATGAAGAACAGCAGGCCACAGATTCAGGCACACTGAACAAGCATCAAATTTTGGTTCTGCTGCGCTGTCTGTCATTACTTGTCATTACCTGACATTACTTTAGAGAAAAAAGCTGAATTGCAGTTCAGTTGATCTATATGCAAAGCAGTTAATAGAGGAGTATTGCCCTGGCAGTGGTACTATATGGTCATAAGAAGCAGTAAGGTTTTGGCTGCTCTAATCAGGAACTGCTACAAAGTGCGCTGGATTACCACAAAGATCAGTCATCATTCCCTCTGCACTCACCAAAGGCACTTTTCAACAGTCTTGTCTGTGACTGTTTTAAAATCACACTCCTTGTCAGCTGGCTTGTCTTCTGAAAATCATTTCTCCTCTCCATGGACGTCAGAAGAAGGGAATGTGACATCTAAATCTATAATTGCAAGAATAGAGATGGTGTTAGAAGAAGAGCCTGTAACAGGTAAAAGAGTAAAGAGAAAAGAAATTGCAGAAAGTTGTCCTATAAACTAATCCACCAAAATGTATAATTCTGATGCCCTAAGACCTCAAAAAACACATGCAAAAATTGCATGCAAAGATACAATGTGAGGGGTTTCACCTAAGGTAAGAGCAAGACAAGTAGTACTTAAGAAATTTCAGCCATCCCCAGGGTCATCAGAACTCTTTAGGTGGCAGGACCACCTGCCTGGGTACATGGAAAAAGACTTTAAAACCCCACTGAACGTACAGCACATGCAGTGGTTTTAACAATAGATCTACCAGCCATTTGAGTGGGTGAAGTACAGGACAGATGGGCCCACATTGCAGGGTAGCAGCAACAGACAAGAAAAAAGGAATTCTTGGCAATATATACTATTCTTTCATTAATTGTATTAATTATTACAACTTAGTTGTTATGTAAAATGAAAGATGGAACAAAAAATAAATAAATAAAAGCATGCTGCTGTCATGCACTAGAGATTAATGAGGACAACAGCTGTCAGTGACAACCAAGGAAAACACAAAATTTACCTAAGGTGTTACACTTGTTTCATTAACAAAAGTTTTTTAATCCCCACTTAGACCCTCTCATTTCCTCCATCCTCATTCCCTTCCGTTCTACCTCAGCATTCCACTGTTGTGCTGCCAGCAACAGTAGACACCACACACAGCGTTCCAGCTCCTCCACTGTATTGTGCTTAAATCACTTCCCACCGCTCGTTCCAAGCCTCTCCCTTGATGCTTTGCCTCCATTCACAGTGCAGTCAAGACAAAACACTAAACTCCACACCGGGAACTTGTTACCAGGGCTGAGCACAGAACAGCACCTCTGTTCTGCAAAATGTCCAGGGGCTCTGTCATGTCAGAGGGTCTTGTTAGGCCAAACTAAGCCCTTTCCAACCACACTACAAAACAGGAGGGTGACAAAGGAATTCGCAGACTCTAGAGTATTCTGGCAAAGACAGCACTGCCATGGGATACACGGGGAATAGCTCAAATCATCATTCTGCCTCAAGGTTATCATCCCAGACAATGCAGTCAGGAATTCGAGGGATCTCCCGGGCTAGTTCCATACTCTGGGATGTACTAATTTTCCCTTGGGGAAGGAAAAACAAGAAAGTCTCTTATCTGTGAAATGATCTAGTTGCCCCTCAGTCAATTTCTGTAACTTAGCTCAAATATAGTTCTGCTAAACCTTCGAAGGTTCTTACAGCAGCATCTTGTTAAAAGTCCTTTTATCTCTAGAACCTCATTCTGCCTGTGCTGGGAAGAAAATGGCAAAATCAGTATATTCTAGCACTCCGATGAGTGGAGTCATCTGCAGAACAACAAATGACTATGTTCTAGTAAATGGCATTCACAATTAATACGCTATTGACATAGCTGCTGTAAAATATTTAAATGTTTATTGGCATCCATAGCTATTATGAAATCAGCTTTATAGATGTTACAGTAAAAAGAACTGAATTTCATAAAGCCCTGAATAATTACTAGTCCCTTGTCAAAAAGAGGGAGATATGTATTTACAACAAATAGCCCAACAGAAGAATATGACAAGCTAAAAACATGCACTTACAGAAAACATAATTTAAGACAGGCAGAGTGTTAATTAGAAGACAACTCTCCCCAGGAGTTACTCAGGTCAGGGCAAACCTTTTCATTGAAGCAGACATTGTTATAGGTGCCATGCAGATTATTTAACCTGTATCCCAAAAGCAAAAGAGAACTTGTCCAGTTTTCACTGAAATCATGTTTCTAACTTGTAAATTATACACTACAAGGACAAAACCAATGTTAGATACTGTAATGTGTGTATATTTTGCTGTGACCTGAGATAGGTCATTCAGTGATGAGGTGATTCAGTGTTAAGAATAATGAGCAACCATTCACCTCAAACCCAGGCAGCTATAAAATGCCAGCCTTTTCTCTTTCCTTTTATTATTTCCTCTCATTTGATTTAAAACACAGTACCTTTTCATACTGCTTTGTACTATTTTCATCCAATTCCAAAACATATGCAACCATGAAGTATACATGATACACTGGGCGCATAATGGGATTGTAAGAGCACTTGTCATTCCTTTAATTGTCAGAAGGTCATTTCATGTTCCTTTTTACACTGAATACAGTGAAAAGGCAGAACATCGTATATCTTATTTTATATCTTTGTGTGTATTTTTAGTATAATTACAAGCATTCCAGTTACTACAGACTGTACAGAGATGATCAGCATTCTTTCCTTACAGTGTAACAACAAATGGCTGGACATACAAACCTCTAATTTCTGCAAACATAGTAAACATGTATAGAGGTTATTAACAACTCACAGATACTCCAGAGTTAGGGTTGCATCCAAATAATCTGAAAATAAGGCATACATTCCTGTTTTTCTCCAAAAGAGTAGAGCTTTAGCAATGAAATTTCCTACCAGTTTAGCATACAGGGCTCTTGAAATTTCCTACATACTCCTGTTTGCTTTTGCTCCATAAATACTTAATAAGTGGCCTTTAAATTGAACTCGGGCTGATTAGTTTTGGGGTGGTTTGGTTTTGGATTTTTTTTTTTTTTTAAACTTTGGCAATTCTACTTTCCTTACTATAAAGATGCAATACTGAAAAGTTGCTGAGGAAGCAGAATGATAGTCTGAATCTTCTTGTACAAATAATGATACAAATGCAAACAGCTCTGCTTGTTTTCTCTAGGAGTAACCTACCTTAAAAACTGCAATATTATATTAAGGTACCAGAATCAGCTGTAAACCAACCAGCATCTTGGAAACCATGTAGAAAATATGCTTCTTCCTGCTACAGCTATACTGCTTCTGGTACCCAGGCTAACGTGCCGATTTAATTAGGGTATCTGTGCTGCTCTAAGATGAAATCTGAGACCTGGCAAAATCCATTCAAACTGGGCTACCAGGTGGAGGTGGTCTGGTGGGTATTAGTAGTCTTTGATATCATCCAGCTCCAAGAATTTGAAAAACACAATTTGGTTTGCAAAGTCACTTCCTAAAGCTGTGACCTGGGTGTGCCCTAGTAGACCCTATTCCTTTAAAGCCCCAGCCTATCTATTATCTTCAATCAGTCCAAGTTCTCCAAAAAGCAGAAGCAGTTCTTAAGTTCACTGGCCTATTACCAAAACCAGAATAAATCCTGTAACTGAGGAGCAAGCCCACTGCTCTCTCCATTTCTGGGTAACCTCACTAATATTTCCAAATATTTCAAACCTCCTTTACTGAAATGTATTTATTTTTTAATTCAACAATAAATGAACATATTGTGTTATTTCTCCTAGGATGACGGCAGAGTTAAAAACACTTCTTGTAAATAAAGATAACAAGAAAGCAGCAAAAAGGATTCATGCAAAAAGAAGAAATTTCTTCATGACATGAAAGGACAGACCATTTTTAACAGGCAAATGGAAAATTAATTCCACTGGTGGCACATACAGTAAGAGGTTTATTATAATTATTTCCTTTATATCTTGTGCTTCTTTTTTTGAAGAAGTCTCCCCAGAGGGACCTAGGGAGCTAAATGCTGCACCAAAGTATTAATATACAGTTGTTCCTCTTTGCATGTGTTGGAAACACTTGGGCCTATTAAGCCAAAATGCTCTTACTGCTGTGTTTCCCAAACACCCATTCCTTTTCATACTACCCAACCAGCACATGGGACGTTCAGATGCCTTCCCTTATGCCGTCAGTGAATTATAATTACAGTTTATGTCTTCATTTAAGTGAGAGCCAGAACTCTGAGGTTGATGTACTCAGCTCTTCTCCTCCAGTGAGCTCCTGAAAGATGCCCAAAAGGCTTTGTGTTCTCCAAAAAGTCAGGTTTTATTGGAATATAAACCAGGATTCTTATGGTTTTGATCAGAGGAGTCTCAAAGTGGTGTAATTCAGACATATCTGAGTTCATGGCTTCAGAATGATCCAGTCACTTCTGTCACTGTTTTTTACAGACTAACTCTCAGGAAACAGGCACTGATGAGTGCCAGTCAAGACCTAATCCAGTCATGCCACAACTATACTCAGATTTAAAAGGCAGATTTCCTAACTAACCTTTGTACTCCCTTCTCAGAAAAGGTCTTGGGCTCTTCACACTGACATTTGAACCAGCTGTATTTAATGAGTATGTTTTTTTACCACTGCTGATAGAGATTTTTCCCAAGTATTGCCCAAATTATCAAGTATTTCACTTAAAAATATGTAAAATATATTCAACTATTGGAATTCTAACTCAAGTTAAATATCCATGTCCTGAAATTTACTTTTTGATTTTAAGGTTTTACTGGGTAGTAGTGTTTTATACTTCATTCAATGAGGAAAGATGAAGTAGATTAAGTATTCTTAAAGCATTAACTTTAAGACTAAAACCAAGAAGGGACAAAATCCCCTCCTGCCCAATGATTCAAAAAGGGTGCAAGTCTGTTCATTGCTAAGAAGAGGTTAGGTTCTGCAGGAGAAGCCCTTTGAAGGAAAAGGCAGAAAACACTGATACGCTAAATGGACACCCCTGTGCTCAGTTGCTAGAGCTCTAAAACATCAATCTTTTAGGCTTTCACTGAGATAAACCCGTTTATTATTTCTGCCCTGGGAGTCACGTGGTTTATTAGCTCTTACAAATACAAAAGAATGTTGCAGATGAGTTTCCACAAGCTAGGATATCAACACATTTCCAATTTCAAGGCACCTGTGGTTGGATTTTTTTTTTTCCTAAATTTTAAATAAATTTTATGACCTTGTTTTTTTCTAAAAATACTCATGTATACATTTTCTCCACTATCTGTTTGTGATCTAAATAAAAATGTGGGGGTAAAGAAAAAAAGGGGGAAAAAAAACATAATAGGAAATTAACAAAATGGTCCCCAAAAGGTACAAATTTATACCTTGGGTATGTATTTCTCACTTGCCTCTCCTGCAATGTCCATGTGGGTAATATTTGCTTCTTTTCAATATTTCAGCCTAAGTTTTTCCTGTTCATCTGAAGGCTTTTCAAACATACTTAACACAAATTATACCTTTGAGAACAGGGCATAACTAACTTAATTTCTTATAAGTACTTAAAAATAATCTGTAACAGAATCAAACCATTAGAAATGTTAGGACCAATTTTTTAATAGATCTACCTGAAAAGGGTAGTAAAGGCCATATATAAACAATGGATTGTGGAGAAAGTTCCTGTTGTACTGTTTTGGGAAGAAGATTTATAAGCCCCTTTCCCTACAAAGGAAGGTGTACTTGGTATTATTGTCACAGAAACTCATGAAAGCAAAAATCTAGATGAATAAACACACCTAATGCCAAGGATTATTATTATACAAGAATATTGCTGTGTAATTACTGCTTATTCCTGTTTCTCTTATGTTAATAATATTATATAGATGCAATAATGCAAAATTATATCACAGTGCTTATCAGTAAGACATATTGCCATCATTAGAAAATATTCTATAAGACTTCCAGTGAGATTTTCATCCTTACCTTTTTCACATTTTTATCTTTCTTAAGCTCTTAATTTACTTCTGTTTAATTTTACTACAGTTACTCTGTTTTGCTTTATTCTAATCACTTCCATCTAATTGCAGGGCAACTCCAATCATCTTTTCAAAAAATTACTGTCCCCCTATCCAGGAGTTTGATTGCAAATCATGGCACTGTGTCATGACACAGTGGTGTTAGAGTCAAAACCAGTCAGTTTGAGTTTGAAACAGTTAATAATCAAGCTACACAAAGAGACTGCGTAAAGGAGAAGAAATGTATACACTGAAATTACAGTTCTTCTCATACAGCTCTTAACTCTCAAGCTTCTGCTGCATATTAGCAGCTAGCTAGTTGATTCAAACCCTTCTCAATTACAATTTAATTATAGGATTATAAATGTGATGTCATTTAGCATTTTGACAGTCAAATTAACCAAATCCATTACTTAATGTATCAGCTTACACTGGTAAAGTTGCGTGCATAAAAGACAAATTATACTTATCCCAGGCATTCCTTATAGAGCCTGTTTTGTGTCTATCGCACTTCACGACAAGGCACTGAGAACAGATTTCAAGATTTCTTCTCCAGTGGTCCCCACTCTCCTTGAGCAGCTGGGATAAGATTTTTGTCTTTTCAGGGGAAACATGTTCAAAATTAATTCTTCCCATTTTTAAAACTGATGAGGATTTCAACACCAGCTCCATGTGGTACAAGCTGTGGTGTCACTAACAAAAATGGGGATGTATGAGAGGGAGTGAAGGGGCTATTAGAAACAGGGGCTATTAAAATTAGATTGCCGGTCTCACACAAATGAAGGTCTTCCAGTACTCAGAAAATACCCCTAATTCCAAAGATTGGTGAAAAAATACAGCATAAAGTTCAGAGCTGGGACTGTAAATCCTCAGCCATCAGGAATCATCAAAAAAGGGGTCTCAAGATGGCACTGCTGGGAGGATGGTGCTGCTGTTCTGACCTTTATACATTTTATACTGCTTTATTACTGATAGTACGGCTTCTATTTATTAGTTGTTGCTTCCAATCAACAATGTTTGAAATTTGCTACCAAAAGCAGAGTGGATTTCAGGTGTGGATGCACAAATAAAGAGGAACATAGAACTTAGGAGGACAAAATGAAGACAGACCTTGTAAAGGTGCAGGAAATGAACAATTCAGCTGAAGGCCATGTTTGTTAGGTCTACTTCTTCATCTTTAATCTGTGGTAGTAATGAGGAGAAAGTTGAAAAGCAGAGTGAGAATGTGTGTTGCATGTCATCAAAATGTGTGGCTGGTTATAATTATTTCTTAGGGTTTGTTTTGTTTTGTTTTTAACTGCACCTTAACAGGTTTTAGGGTGGACTTTCTTCTCTGCTGATTCATATCTATCTTGAAAGCCATTGCTTGCTTAGGGAATGCTACATTAGCCTTATTTTTCCTTGGTCATTGCTCAAAATGCCTTCCTCAATCTCTTAATGCTCTTTACTTTAACCAGCTAGGCTGTGATGCAAAAGTACCTTGGGCTGATAATGTGCTATCAATAAGTCTGTACAGTTCAATTTCAATCCCCTATTTAAATCTCTTTTGAAGTTTTAGCACTATTACTTCCCCTCTGTACTCACTTTAACAAACGCTAGTTTAGCTGTAGTATGCACATTTTTTTCCTTTATTTTGCCTCATCCAAAGGCCAGATCCTCAGGCAATGTCAGGTGGCCTATCTCCACTTGCTTTCCGCCTTCAAGCAAAGAACCTGGCTACAATGTATTTTTCTGATTTCACCAGATCTTGTGTCATGTTCTATTCATTTCATAGTAGCAATAAATATTTCTCTGTTAAAACATCTGGAGTGATTTTCTATTACTTGACTGATTTTTATTCCACATATGGTTCTGACCAGCAGAAATGGAATGAATGCATCATCAGTGATTATACTGGACACATCAACCTCTTTCAGGAAATAGCATTTAGGTATGTGTAGTGTAAAGTAGAAATATACAAGTTCTTACGCTCCACATGAAAACCCTGACACCCTACCTCAGAGCCCTTCTCACCATTAGGATCAATGCTTTTCCCAGCTAGAGAGGAAAGGGAACTTGGTTTATGTTGTTTGAGACAGAAGCTCCAGAAGCTCTCTGCAATGCTCAGAAGCCTCAAGAAACAGGATTCAGGCTCAACGGTGTGATGTTGGTTTTATGCATAGGTTTCACACAATTCTTACAATATCACAGCTAAAATCCTGATGAATTTGAACACAGGTCTTTTTAAACAATATGTCAATAGCCTTTCCCCTTTCTGCTCCTGAGAACAAACTCTGTAGTGTTCTTCATAAATCAGTCTCAGTCTCAGTTACAGTAACTACTGCTTTAAAGACTATGGGGGTATCTCAAGCCTTTTTCTCTAGATTCTTTCCTTCCATTTCTCTCCACATAGCAATAGCCAGAACTTCTGGCAAATATGCCCTGTTCCTTGTCGTCTAAGGCAGAAGGTCTGAAACCCATAATCCAAAACAACATAGGTGAAGAACCACTGGTTTGGGGAGTCAGAATAAGTCATGGGATCCAAATGGCCACATTGCTTTCAGTGCTCTAGGATGACAGAGATTGGGTCACACAGAAAATGAAAGCATCAGAAAGCATGGAAGGCCATTAATTTAAGAAGGAAGCTATATATTGTCTGATGATCTGAACATGAAAAGTCTAAATATCCTTTCCTCTGTTTGTGCTTTATGACGTGGACCATACCTCCTAACCTTCCACTGTTTCTGACCAGAATTCATAGAAATGTAGCACCATGAGAGCTTGAGTAGTGGGCCACAAACAGGCAAAACCCAAGTCTGCCGACCAGTGCTAGTGGACACACAGGAGACTGCAGATGAATTACAAACACCCTTTACATCAGAAAAACTTTAAAACCGCCATGGGTTTAGGGTATATTATAAATTTAATTGCAATTATTCACACACAACTGGAATGAGTTGTTTCACTTTTTCTACTGAAGCTCACGTCCTCTTTGAATGCCACCACACATGGCTTGGCAAAGACTACTTTTATTGCAAGTTCATAATATAATTTCTGGAAAGCAATCATTTTGGCATAGTAATATATGAGACTGCACCATATGGCACTTGCATGTAAAAGGGGATATAACTCCTTCTTTTCATCTTCAAAAAGTTTTATATGTGTTATAGCGTTACTATATATTAAATTAATATTTTGTATGAAATATATAACATTGTATCTTTTGTCACATCTCCAGTGACTAAAAAATTCCCAAGTCTTTAAGTCTTGATTCTCATTACTGCCATGTCTGACAGTGCTAAGAGTGAGCTAAAATTTCGAGATACTAAATTTAAATTTCCATCCAAACTAAAACTTTTAATTCAGTGAGTTTCACTTCACTTAAAAAGGTAGAACCATAAACAAGCAAGGTGCATTAGGTAGATCCCCATCTTTCAAGAATCATCATGCAACTTGACCAACAAACTGGAGGACATCATTCAACAGAAACAGAAAAATAAATTAAATTTTAAAAGGACTAAAAATTGCTTAGATTTGGCATGTGTTTTTATAAACCTGAATCATTAAATAAAAATGGTTCTGTGTAATCTGGCAATTCCAGCACTTTCAACCTTCTACCAAAAATCCTAAGTATAGAAGACTGTGGATGTTAGAGATACAATCTTAAGCTTGACACAGAAAACACATGAGAAGAGGAGATTTCTCTCAAGACTATGCAAAGAGGTAGTAAAATGGAATATACTCTTCTAACTACTTCAACAGAAAAGCTTTCACTAAAATAGTTACAGAAATTTCTAGGGTAAAAACACAGTAAAATCAGGAAATCAGGAACTACGTTATTTAAGCAGATAAGGAAAATGAGATGCAAGAGCACTAGAACATTGATCAGGGATTAAAAGGAGGGAGCCCAATTGCATTAAAATTGAGAGGTAAAACAGCAGAATAACTGCTAAGGGAGTTCTGTATTTCTAGGTCTAGGTCAGACTGTTTTCATTCCATACTGTATTCAACAAGAAAAAAAAGCAAGAAAAAATCTGGGGTAGTACCAAAAAGCAAGCCGGCTACAATAAGTTGGGCAGAAAGCAATGAAGACATGAGGTTCAGTGATTATATCCATCATATCGGAAAAACTCCTTGAGGCATATACAGGGAAATGGCAGCACAAAGGAGTGGGACTGAAGAAAGCACTCATTGATTAACTGCACCTATTCAAGAAACAGCTTGACAAGGAGTAAGCTTCAGTCATTTCAGCAAATCTTAAGATTTAGTGGATTTTAGTACAAGAGAGCCAAGGAGATCCTCAGCTACACAGATTGACACCAGCTGAGGAGCTGACCTAGCACCCAGCAATTTAAGTCCCTCATCTTGCTCTTACTGACTGCTCCATGCCAATTTCTGGTATACACATACTGGAAATACACTCTACGTATGGAGGCTGGTTGCAGGAGCACCTCTCGCATCAATTTCCCAAGGCAATGGAAAACACACCTTTTACTTCAAGGAACAGTGCAATGAATTTCCTGAGAAGTTTCCTCTCTCCAGCTGTGCCATGCTGACTACATACTACACTGCTAGTAGGGCCTGTGATGGAGAGAGGCGTAATGATACTGAAATGTGTGTTTCAGGGAAGAATCGTCACATTGCTTTTTTTCCCTTTCCCCATTCTAGAGGTAGTCAGTAATGATCCCCTACAACAATGCTCCTTCTAGACTATGTATAATGTACTGTTGTGAATTGTCTGAAATGGCTCATTTCCCTCCACTCTTTCAAGTCTCAGTCGTGTATTCCCAGCTTTCCACTGGATTTGTGGCCTAGCCCTACACACGTCACTCACTGACTTGGGCACAAAGAGGCCTCTGAAAAACAGCAGTAAGGTTACTATAAAGATACTACATACACTATGCATGAAGTCCTCTGAGACTGATGGATAACAAATATTACTTAAGTGCTAAATATTATACTGAGCAATTTCCTAATTATTCTAATCAAGTGTCTGATATTCTTAATTAGGTGTGTT
The DNA here is from genome assembly GCF_030463565.1 of Pelecanus crispus. NCBI lineage: Eukaryota > Metazoa > Chordata > Aves > Pelecaniformes > Pelecanidae > Pelecanus > Pelecanus crispus. The sequence continues at coordinate 26,807,387 of NC_134645.1, read as the reverse complement.
TCCAGAGTACAGTTTGAAGCTTCTTTTCACTACTTGTTCAATGGCACATCCCCTAGCTAATCAATAGACTTGTCAGAATTGGCTTTACTTTCCAGAAGTAGACAAGAGTAATAATATTTATTTCATTGCCCCAGAGGAAAAAAAAAAAAAACCAAACAAAAAATAAACACATGCACCATTTCTATTTACTGACAGTAGGGCATTAGCTAGGAACAGAACTGAACTCAAAGCTCTCTAGACAAGGCTCCACCAAACCCCATAATGAGACCATCATTTAATGCGCTGGTTGCTTTAGCTTCTTTCAGACTACTCCCTTAAAGGCTTTTTAATCCATAGTTTGAAAGCTAAAGGCACCTGCACTGAACAAACTTGTGCATGAATGTCACCCACAATCCATTATTATTTCATCCCCTGATGGTCAGGAAATACATGTAGCTTGCTTCAAATGTGATCTCCTTTTAGATTTTTTTCTTTTAATACTCTCTGAACTTCTGCTGACTCACCGTGTTTCTTTATAGGAGATGGCAAGCAGAGCTTCTTTATCATTAGTGTCCTTTGATCTGGCTTTCTGTCTTGCTTCTCTCTCCCTCGTTCATTCAGTACATCCTGTAAGCGCCCTTTGATCTCATGCCACTCTTGCCTCCCTCATTCATTCTTGCAATATGAAAGAAACTGCCTATCCCAAATGTACAGGTGGACCTCTTCTTTTGAAATAACCTGTACATTTACTATAACTTTCAATGGTTTGAAGTTACTTGTTTTGTCTCTACAAGCTTTAGTTTTTTTACTGGCAAGTTGCATAACCTCATATTTTCTTTCACTTGTAACATTTTCTTTTGTGAGGACAGGTTTCATCTTCCTTTGTATATTCTCTAATCTTCGACTTGCATTTTTCTTACATATGCTGCCCTGCACTGAGATAGCTCCGGAAAGACTGCTAACACTTCATCGTACTCTATACATACACTTCATCATACTCTATATATTAATTCTCATTCATTGGAAGGCAGTTGGAGCATTCCTTTATTGCTGTTCAGCAAAATCAACCAAACCTAAAACCTAAAACAAGAAGAAAAGAATCACTGAAAGAAACCTGAAAGACCCCAAAAAAACATGCCTCTTAAATGCAGGATAGTTTTCAGCTGTTTGGGGAGTTTTGTTTGGAACCTGGCATCTCTCAGCTGGATCACAGGTGCCAAATACACGTCGCACCTAAATACCAGCTGAGGAACATGCAGGAGTGACAGACATCCAAGTTAACCCACTGTTTTTACTTTGAGTGGAGAACATGCATCATCCTCTTGAAATGCTACTACTGAAGTAGTGTTCAGTATTATTTACTAAATAATTCTTATTTCATTACCAGGAGGCTACCAGTTTGTAGACAGCATCCACCTCTGCTTCAGACAAGGGAATTAATCCTTTCATGTGTCACTGAAGTTCCTGATTTCATTTTATTTTATTTACAGAGAGAGCAGAGCAGACAGGGTAGCTCTTCTCCAGGAACCCCTGAAGGGTAGGTATGCCTCCTGCACACTTACCTGATGCCTTAAGCCTCTCCCTGCAGAGCCTCACACCTCCACAAGTCAGTGACCCCACAGAAACCAGTCAGAGAAAACCCTAACTGCAGGGGGAAAATGAGGAAGGGCCAAGGATTTACTGTGATTTTCACACATGAACTGTGGCACCATAAAAACAGAGACAGCTGCACTGTCTGGAGCCTGCTGCAAGACAGACATCTGATGGCAAGACGTGTCAGCACTGCAACCTCTTGCTCCCACAGCTCTTGGAGATGAAGTCCCTCCCATGCTGCTTCCCCTTGGATAAAGTACTTTCTCCTTCCCATGTTTCTTACAGAATTTTATGTGTCATAACTCAGCTTTGTAATACCATAAAACCAGAGTAACTTACTTGCTAAAATCTTGATAAATCAGCGCAAAACAACTGCCTGCAAACACCCCTGCACTTGAGAGCTCAGGTCTCCCTGCTGGTGATGAATGATAACCCAATAAATTCCTCCAGTTCCCATGTGGGTTGTGGTGGACAGTCCTACAAAGGAGGCCACTGAACTTCCACAAATTATGCTTAGACAGTATTTCCCTGTAGCAGTTCTTCCGTGCATCTGCTAGTTCAAAGGGGACCATCAGCTGGCCTTGTAGATGCTGAAGAGATAAGGAACTTGCCTTACACCAGGGGGCTACTCTGACGGCATGGGGAGGCACAGGGGGAAAGAGGCAGAGTGGGACAGAGACCCAGCCAGCCGAAGGGGCACGCAGAAAGGTGATACCAGCTGGCACCCCTGCTGCGAGCCAGCCGCCTGCCCACAGCCCGGCTCTCCCTCCCCCTGGTGAGGCAGCCGAATGTCTGCCTTGCTGCGCTGGGGACCAGTGTCTGGCTAAGCAGCATCACAGATATTTTGCCACCTCTGGTCACTCACTGCCTATTTTTCCTACATCAAGCACTAGGATCTGGCCTTAGAAACATTAGAAATAAGTGTCCCACAGATCCAAACCGGAAGAGACATTCAGAGTACAGAAAGTCCCACAGCTATCCCTGGCAAAACATGGAAATGCACTATTCCTCCCACTGATTGTTAGATGTTGCCCTTTGGTTTTAGACATTTTATGTAGACTGCTCAAGCTCCACTTCCAAATCTCAGTCTCTTCAGGCACTTGCCTCTTTCTTCTGAATTAATTTTCACCTGTTTTCCTTCAGTATGTGTAGGTGTTTAGTGCAGGGTGGTAGAAAAGCATGGGGTACTACTGCTGACCTCAGAAAATACCCAACTGCTTTGCCTTCAGTGCTGACCCAGGTAGGGACAAGGTGGTTTCTTTTTTGGTTGGGGGTGGTTTTTTTAACAATGCTCAATGGGAGCTGAAACTCAAGCCTTTTCAAAAGCAAGCATCTCCCTTTCTCTGCACTCTCTACTCTTTTTTTTTTTTTACTTTCAAACACCTTCATTCTTTTGTCCATTTTATATCCTTTTTGCAGTCTTTTTAAATCAGCTGAAAGTGTTAAATTCTAATTTTTCAATGCCAGTAAGCATGAAATCTCCAATTGAGTCATTCAGAAGTCCTTTTTAAACAGCAATCTGAGGAGACAGCTTTCAAACTTTTGCGTGCCACATACTTACTGTGATGTCTGACAGAGAAAAATGTGTGTTGGCAACACTGCTTAATCCACATTGAAAAAAGAAAATTGAAGCCATACTTCTAGCAAGATTAGTTAATGATCAATAGCGACAGGTAGCTATAAACACGGTAATGGAGATCCTCTCATATTCTCTCACATCTTCTGGTGCAGCCCTCCCATACCTACATTTCAGGAAAATGAATTTGTTCCAACTCCCACTCTGGGCAAGTTACCACAAAAACAACATGAGACAGAAAAAAAGCCAAAGACATTTCCCATAAAGAGAAATATCAACAGCTGCAATGCTAGACAAAACCACAAAACCAACCTAACCCATCTGTAAAGAAAAAGCGGGGGGGGGGGGAGGGGGGAGGGGGGGAGGCGGGGGCGGGGGGGAAGAAAGACAGGAGGTGTGAAGTCCATGAGGTAAAAGAAGAAGCTGCTCCTAATGGAGTCTTCTCTGTTGGACATAAGTAACCACAGAATAGCAGGTCTCAAGAGGTAGGAAGACCAGTGAGAAGAGACAGGAGAAAGTTTATGTACAGACTGGAAAGCACTTTTTCTGGCCAATGCCCTCAGGTTTGGCCGTTAGGAAGAGTCAAGAGTCTGCTTTTTCCTGACCCTGTTTCTCACTTACTAAGGCTGTGTTCCCAAAAGTATTCCCAAGAAAAGCTGAATCACAATTTCCTCCTTAAAATTTCACATTTCTTGACTTCTTAAATAAACCTTTCCTGTAGAAGAGCTCCCTGTAGGAGGGTCCTTCTCCTGACTGCACAGTCTGTGTGCCTAAAACAAGAAAGTAAGACTGCCATCTACTTTAAAATTCAAAGGAGCTTCCATCAGTAGATCATGCCTCAAAGCTTGCTGGGAGTGATGCCCCATTTAAGTCTAACTGGTGTGCTAGCTGGGCATAGTGGCACGGTGCCTGCACCTGGACACAATTTCATCACTACACAGGGCACCCTACCAGTGAGGACAGTCAACTAAAAAGTTTTTACACAGCTCTTCTGCTTGTGAATGTATTATCAGGAGACTTGCCTATCCCATATGCTTAATGGGCAGATTTCTTATTCAATGTATTAGACTAACAATTGTGATTTCATTTAGCATTAGCAAGGATGTCAGTTCTACTTCAGGGAAAATCTCATTAATTCAGGGTAATTTATATAGGACTTAAAATGATTTTAAGTAGTTTCCTGTGATGAAAGTGATTTCTAAGCTTCCTAGAGTTACAATATGTTCATTATCACTTTGTGCATGCTTTGGCATGTACAAAGACTCCATTCCTTCAAAAAAAAACACTTGAAGGTATGAATTTTAAATGCATGAATATTAAGCACTTAACAAAAAGGTAACTGCAGAATCAGGACCACTGCACAAATGTCAACTGTATCTTTGAGGGGAAATTCAAAGCTGCTACTCTGAGCACTCTTAGGCATAACTTAAAATACAAAAAAGCATGTCAGAAAGCAAACTGGAATTTACAGTTAACATTGTTTCTCAGTAAAGAAATATAACTGTAAGTTTATAGCAAGAAAATAAACATAAGCAAATAACAAATCTGCACATCTTAAATAAGCTAAAAACATTAAATCAAAATGTACTAATCAAAGGAAAACTTTATTAGCCATTATTTTATGGTCAGAATATAAAGGTAAGCATAACAATGAAGATAAATAATGTAGCTTATATGTGTAAACTCACTATATATGTTTGAGTCTTGGTAGAACTCATGAAGCAGGACCATCAACTCAAACCAAATTAAATTTCCACACTCCATTTAGAACAGATAAGGCCAATTCTATATTTCTTAGGACCGAAAAATTATCATTTAAATTAAGACATGTATCAGCAGATGGAAGCAACTCTGAAGTATTTACTTTTGCATAAAAAGCACCAGAGTGCCTAATGCCACCTTGAAATCTTAGACATAAGAAAACTACAAAATTTCTTCTCTATGGCACTGCAGCCAGAATAGGTTGAGTCTGTCTTTTATGCCCCAGAACTCCAGAAGAAAGTGGGAGAAGATTTGCCAGACAACCCTTATAACTCAAAACCTTCATTCAAATAGACAAATGCTGCATGCATTTGATAAGTCTATCAGTCAAGACTTCCTCTGCTTTTTCTGATTGCTGGAGATCCAGAAAAAAACAGAATAAATTATGCATATGCAATTGCAGTTCTACCCTACAGGTGCAGTAAGCAAATTTAGTTTACTCTGACAGTGATTTTTCTTCTGGATTTGTCCTATTTTTCAGCATTTAAAATCTGATAACCCTACAGTAGAGATGCCATGCTGCTACAACATTTCACTAACAATGAAAGTTCTGGCTTTAGTCCTTGACAAAGACACTTCCTTTATTCACAGTTCCTAATCTACTTTTAAGGAAGTGCTACCACACAGAAAATTCTTTGCTACAGTTAAACAGCCCAGAGCTGCACTACTTTTGCTTTGCAGTCTCCATTTCAACCTGTATCATGGGTTTCCATGGAGATTTGCAAAGGGAGAACTATCCCTGCTATGTCAAATCTGGAGATCACAAACATTTTCTTTCCAATATTTAAGCAAACAAATCCAGAAGGAACATCTTGCCCTTAAGGTCCATACCTTGATTCACAGTCCCAGCCTCCTGTCTGATCTTGGAAAAAGTTAACATCTTTGAGCTTCGGTTTCCTGTAAATTAGTTATAACAGTTCTTCCCTTCTGCCACACTTTGCCTGTCTTGTATACTTCAAAGGTATGATCTTCAGGACAAAGAGTCTCTTACTAAACTTTTGCAGATCACTTAAAGAAGAAGAAAAAAAGAAAAAAAAGAAGAAACATTCTTAGTTTGAGAGTTCTGTAAAGGAAGACATGCTATTGTTCACGCCATTTAATACTAGGGTGATAGTTTTCTACAAGCCTAGTAAAAACTCCCCCTCCCAAGCTTCAAGCTTCTGTAAGATAATCATCCATTTCTTTCACCAGGTTCAACTAGTGCTTGCAACTACCAGTGATTAGACCTTAGCATCTGAGCTGGTATGTATCAAGTTCAGAGCAGAACTGGCTTAATTATGGTGATATGTCTGCATGTCTAATCACATACTGCAAAATAAACAATTAAAACAATTAACTGCATTTTGTAAGACACTGAATACACACACAGCAACACAAAATTGCTTGCAAACATTGCAGGTGATTTGGTTTCTTATTATAATACCTTGGAGAAAGCTGTATACACTGACAATAAACTGATCTAAGATTTTTCTCTAAGAACACATGGAAACTTTAAACAGCGGGGACTGAGGCAAAGGAAAGGGAAGCATCTAAAGAAAAATTCTGTGGCAATCATTCTATTTTCCAAAGGAATGTAACTCCTTCTTCTGCCTTAAATTCTTTCTAGATCTTTGTCAACATCTTACATTTTGTACCCATATAAAAGAGAAAACTGCTTTCTTTAAGTTTGAAATACAATTTCTGTAAGGTTGAGTATCAGCACATTTTTATAATTTGTTTTTTACATAACTTCATTGAAGTAGGATTCAGTAAATTGAGCCTAAGGAGCAGTGCAAGATGAAATGCTGCAGAAAACTAATATTCTGGTTTTACCCTAACATTGGAATATATATTTTAAAGATGAATGGAAGAAAATTCTTTTTTCCCCATGCTTAGCCTTGTTCCTGTGCTTAGTCTTGATGAGTAATATTCCTCATGATGTTTTAAATTTAAAATAATGGAGACCAGGGGCGGAAGGGCAGTTAAAAATATAGGCTTCACAGTTTTACAATAGTCTAACTTAATTTACCAGCCTTTCATGGTATGCATGTACAAGTCTGAAATTTACCAGTCAAAAATGACAAATCCATCTTTTTCCCTTCCTCTTTAAAACAAAAGTTCTTTAGAAATAAGGATTATTTCCTTTCTTTCTTGTTATCTCCTCACCTGTATCTTTCTCCCCTTTCAACCCCATTAGCACGTTTGCTTATTGTTATGTTCTCAAGTATGTAGGGCTGAGTAAAAATTCTGCATGGGAAACATCAGAGGAGTTTTGGAAGACACAAAGTGATACGAATCCTTTGAGCACTATTTTTCACAAAAGTTCACTAATAAACTGATCACTGCAGGGCTCTGCAGCTTCCAAAAGGAAAGATAGATGAGAATGGTAAAACAGTTCAGTGTATATTTTAAACTGTAGCACAGGACATTTATTTTGGCATTTAAATCCCTCATTTCCCCAAGGACAAACTATGCACATCTCAAGTAATGATGCCCAGATGGCTCTATGGATATGGCTTAGCAGTCAAGCTTTTTGCTGGTGTAAACTGGCAGTCTCACTGATCTCTCATACGCTTTGCTGAAAACTCACAAGCTATTTCATCTACAGGATAGCGCACCAACTTCAGTAGGTCCAACAGTCTGCTTAAGAAACAGTTTTACGGCAATAATATTTACCGTTTTGATTTTGAAATTTGCTTTCCAGAAATTCGTGGTATTTTTTCACAATACACTGCTTTGCAACCATTCATGCCATTAAGAGCTTGCTAGCGAAAGAAAATCTCCAAGGGGTGTGAACACTGCCAAAGCAAATGTGCTTACTAAGTCAAATAAATATTTGCAGATTTCTTTTCAGCACTCACCAAGCTTTAGTGTCAACATATTTGCAATCACTGCAATTAGCAGCAAGTAAGGCTTCAAGACCGTGATGTAGGGAAACATCCCTTAAAGAAGGAAGGGACCTTACTTGACTTGCTAAAATGATCAGGAAAGAGACTGAAAGTGAACAAGCAGCACATGGTGTTTCCAAAGAGTTATACAAGTTTAGCAGAAAGAGCTGCTCCATTAGTTCAGTTAATAGAACATTCTGTTACTCCCAACTTCCTCTGTTGCTGTGCAGGAGGGAAGAGGAATATATTATTTTTGTTTAAATAGAATCAAAACCTAGCAAAAGAAGAATATATAAAATAATTACATTATTATGAGACTGGATTTGTTGCCAGAATTGCTAGGACTCTGCCTTTACTTTACACACAGTTGCACTATCAATTTAATGCCATAATCAGTATATACAAACATAGGGCAGCTTATATGGAAAACGGACACTTCCTGACTTCTGCAGTAAGGAAAGGGATTTAGTATTTATTTGATCTGTTGAATTGAGTATTTATTTCATCATTGAACGTCTACGGGCAGATGAAATTAATGTGTTTATTTTAGTCACCATGTAATTCAAAGATGAAGATACCTCCTCTTTTCTTTGTATCACAGTGTGTGAGCCAATAGCAGGCAAAGGAAGGAGAGAAGGATTGGGGGGGGTGGGGGAAGGGGAAGAGGAAATGAAAAACTAATTCTTTGCCATAAAGCTTAAAAAGGCAAATCTGTCCTTGAATTAAGAAGCAACATATTAAACCAAGTAATAATTTCATTTTCTCATAGGAAAAACATAATTATTCACACAATGCAAACTACTAGAATCATTGAAGTTGCTGTATCTCCTATGATTTAAACCTAAATAGCTCATGAGTTTTCAAATGAAAAAGAAGGGAGTTTTTTCCCATTTGAAAGAATCTTCAGCATCTAGCAAGACAGTGAATGGGCAGAGCATGTCAGGGTGAGATTATCTTCCTTCTTATTTTCCTATTATCAATTTGCTCAAAGGAATATTACAATTGAAAGGTCATCACACTGGAGGAAATAGCTCAGGGTTTTCAACCCCAACAAAACACACAACCTTGCCATTTACTGTTAAAATCTAGAGGACTTTAACAGTAATCCTCCTTGCTGCCATTATAGCTGCTGATTTTCTCCCTTTTTATTGTTCTTTGATTTCCATTTTGATTATTTAATGAAAGGATGACAAATTCTTGACCTTCATCTCACAGGCTGTCACATCTGGCATTTGATACTGTTCTGTGATAGGACACTATGCCTATGGGGTCTCCATGTCTTGTATATTAACCTTCTAAACTGAACCCATTCAAAGAATGTAAATTATGCAAGTTCTCTTGCTGTACTTTTACCTTTTGACAATTTGCCACCAATGAAATTTCTGGGGCTAATAAGGAGCCAGAAGTTTTCTTTTTCATACGTAGAGCATTTTGAATTGTTTTGTGATATGCTACAGCTTACTTTGCTTACTGGGAGACTCACAAAGGTGTGTTTGATCCCAGCTCTGTTATTGTATAAGTCAATACAACAGTACGATTATTTTTAAGTTTTTTACTTGTGAGTTTGCTAACTCCAGATCATGATGCCAGGAGGGAATGCTGTGGTCTATGACTGGCTTCATGCATAAGGTAAGCCATGGGGCTCTGTTGAAATGTTCCTGCCTGGACTAGCATTTGCACTCCCAGCAGGGAACCCATTCCTCATTTCTGAAGTCCCTAAAGGTGGACAAACAACCACCATGCTTGTCATGCTGAGGGAAAAGTTAATTATCCTCCCTGTTCATATGTTTTATTTCACCTCTGAATTTGTCACCTTCAATTCCCAGCCTCCTGACTTTATTATTCTCATACCTGCCTGACTAAACAGCCATATAGTGAGGACTCTTTATTCATGTATCATTTCTTGTATTGTACATCTGTACCTCCCAGAGGAGGACAGTGTAGAGACCTTCTAATGGCACCATGGTGGACTGCCAAATGCAGTGGGTCAGCCAAGCAGCTTTCAGGTCCGGACTTGGTTGGATCATTTACAGATTTACACTCTAGTCCATTAGTGACCATATGTACCAAATGTACAGATGAGCTACCTTCTGTACCCCAAATGTTTGATAATTCCCTGTGCATACAGCTGAAGTCTTATGTTCACAACATTACACTCATTTCACACCTGGGTGATAATCCATAGGAGTTTCAAGACTTTTCCAACATCACTTGCCGGAAGAGAATTCTCCATCCTTACTGTCATTGCCTCCACAGGAAGAATTTCACACTATAAGAGTTTTCTTTGTCCTTTTCAGTATACCAGACCAATTCAGGTCATTCCACATCAGCTGTCTTCTGTCTTCCAGCAACTGCCATATTCCCAACACTTCCATCACTTTGAACTTCACCAGTGCTACACGTCTTCTTGTTAAGCCAATTCTAGAAAGAGACAAAGAAATAGGAAAGATTTCAGACAGGAGATGTTTCTTCCTGTTTACAGTTCAGGTTTGAGACACACCACTTAGCTATTTTTGATCCATATATTGTATAACAATTTGATTTTGTGTCATTTTTATTCCTAATGAGAAAGTTGTGCAGTATTAGTGCAATGTCTTATCAAAGTTTAATTACATTGCCATTAAATTATCAATGCTTTAAATTCAATAGCAACAATAGTAACAGGCATTTCTATAAAGGAATACTGTCTAGAACCATTTTGTCCAGGACTAATGCCAGACTGATAGGCCAGTAACTACCAAGAATGGTCTCTTTTAGTGTATTAAAATGTTGCAAACTTGTTTTCTTTAATTTCAGGGAAGTTTGTCCTGATTTTGCAAACTTCCTGGAAAATCAACATCAATAATCCAGGAGGGCTCTTTGCAAATTATTTAGATCTGTAGATACAGAATATTTTCCTTTTAACAGCTGCTGTTGAAGAACCTTCTGACTTGTTCCTCCCTTTCTCTGCTCCCCACCCCCCCCTTAAGAGACGGGATCCAGTATCCATTTGAACACAGACTCAAAAAAGCACAGGGGTCCATGCACATAATGCTGTGTAAGCCCATGAAAAACTGGACTGAGGGGGTGTGACTGAAGTTTTTATTTATATTCATTTAGGCCCCTGCTGTCCCTTAAAGAGTGTTAATGTATTAGCAGTGTGTTCATGCAGTTGGTTATGTTTAACTGAACTTTTTTAAATTACGTAAGCAAGCAGTGAACAAAGTGAAGTACAGATTGGTTTAAAATGGCTAATATCTGTCCATTGGCCAGGGAAACAAGATACTAAACTTGCTTTTTCTGTCTAGCCACACCATTTTTCTTTAACACAAGCATTTCTCATGCTCAGTATCTTGATCATGGAATAGATCATCAATATGTAGACATTTACTGAAATATTCCTAACTAGTTCCCAATTATCATTCCTATTTTTCTGCCCAAATTCAGTTCGTATGGCTAATAACAGTTTCAGCTTTGAGAAACTGGCAAGCACTGAAGATGATTTGTCTCTGAGGTACCAGTCATTTGGCAACAGGATATGCCATTTTTAGTGCAATTTTATACTTCCTCTCCAATTTTCCTCACTCGATACTTCCTGATTATCATTTTTAGTCCAGTAATAAAAACCTCCCCCTCAGGTGTCATTAATAGTAACTCAATCAAATTAATGTCTATGAATAAGCAATCAAATTAATGTCTATGAATAAGCAATCATTCTCTATTTTGTTACCCATGAAGCCTGCATTACAGCATACAAAAGAATTTAGTTCAACTTCTTTGATTAGTTTTGTAAATGCACGGGTCTGTTCTGGATTTGTACTCTGTTGGCTCTACCATCCACCTTCCACTTTCTGTTGTTGTTTAACATCTTTCTAATGCCTTTTTGGCTTTGTTTGCAGAATGACTCCAGTAACAAACAGGCCTCCTTATCACAGTTTTGCCAGCTATCCATCACCCACGTTTTGAAGGGGGTTAGCAATCAGACTAATCACCATTCTCTGAGGGCTTTAGCTGCTAATAACAAACCCATTACTTGCTAGAAAACCTGAAGGATGGTGGAATAAGATTTTCTGAATGAAATAATGTAATTTTTATTCAACAAATTCTATTAGCTGATTTGGTTTCAGAATAGCCATTGGGACCCTGGGGACTCAGCAAGTATTGATCATTCTTTCACTGATGCTAGGCATGCAGTTAGTCAAGTGGTCAATGCTGTCACGGGTAAAAATTTCTACAGCCATATAGCATTCGGTATCTTAGCAAAAAACCCTCACTTCATTGTGATGGATTATGATGCAATACATATCAGTATTGTCCCAGAGCAAATCACAGACAGTGTTTAAAATAAACCACACTTTACTGAGACTTTTGCATAGGGTAATGCTTACATGGGCAATCAGATCTCTTGAATAGGAAGGGCCAGTTGCTCTCCAACTGACAATGAGACTTATTCACAAATGTCCTTCCAACAGCAACTTCAGATGAACTGGGGGAAACTCCCTGAACTTCTCTTCGGCTGATTTCTTATAACTATCTGGCCTGGTTGTACTTGACTGCTCCAGCCCATGCATGATGCATCATTATTTACTATCCTACCCTACGCACAAAGCTTCTTCTGTCTATCTTAGCTATGTACAAAAGACTGTCCTACATGACCATTTCTGCATTTGCAAGAACAGTTTCTTCTGACTATTTACAAGTGTCTTATCTGTGTCCAGTTTGGGCAGCTCTGCACTAGAAACCACCTAGACTCTCTAGTATGGCCAGGTTCTCCACTCAGCTCTGATGTTGATTAACATCAGCATACTGTGACGCACAAATTGATCTAGACACAGCAGGAGCTGCCTGGGGGAACATCCAGGACTTTCTCAAATTCCTGCCTGAAAAGCTGTTGTAACAAATAGTCAAATACTTTGTTGAGAAGGTGGTTACAATTTAGAAATCACCTTGTCTCAAGTCGATCCATTGTCTCAAACCAGTTGATTGTCACACCTAGGCAGACATGTCAGTGAGATCCTGGACTACCCAGGGAATTAGTAAGTGAACTGGACTAGGTGTGCACACAGGTGCAACCCTGATATCCAGCTACAGCACAATTACAACTATAAGACAAGCTTGAGTTTCATCCTTGTAACTCCCTTATGGCTTAAATGCATTAGCTTTTGCCACGGTATAAGCTTTCTTTTTTTAAACAAAATATTTTACCTGTTATTAGATATATTAATCCCAGTTGTAACCTCATCAGTTCTAATCATGTTTGCTCCTAGCTCAAACTGAATCCATACCATTCCTTTCTTACATCCACTGGAAATGGTTCAAACAAATATTTGTTTGGGTGCATTATCTTTCACACACTTCTTAGCACAGGCCATATTATGCCAAGGATTATTTTAAGTGAAACTTTACCATTAAGTCAACACACAGGTCTGAAGAGTAATTAGTAGTTTAGTAGGAATCTTTGTTTCAATTGATAGCCAGGAGATATACTTGTCATACAGTAGAAGCTACTCTTCATTCCCAGTGTTCACAAAATGAGGAAATAAGATTTCTAGAATTTCCTTTGTTTCTCATGTGAATAGCTAAAGGAAAAAACTTAAATGCCTAAGTGTTCACAGCAAAACCCGAATATGTAAGTTCAGTTATTATGTGAAAACCTCTGTGTTTTTCATACCTTTATAGCAATAATTTATCAGCTTTGCAAAACAAAAACATGAAAATGCCGCACTCATTAACCATCTTTAATTTTCCATGTTTTAATTTGTACTTACCCTTTTCCACTTAGATAAACTTGTTTAGTTTTTAGACTGTATGCAAAGCTGTAATTCAATAAAAATCAATCTAGTACCGAACTGTAAACTAAATACATGGATTATTTCAATGTCCCTTTATTTTTCAGATGATCTTCTTTAAAGTCATGCTGGATATTGAGCTAATGCCCAGTTACAAACCCAGAACATTAAATACATAAGTTTGTGTGATACATAGACATGTATCTTAAACAGGTTTCATGGAGGTTTGGACTGATTTGAATCTAAAGGCCTCAATATTTCTTCCAGCTATCTCTCAGCAGAGCAGAGAGTTACCATTTCAAAGTGAAATGGTAATTAAAAGTAAGTTCATCATGAAGTGAATCAGGGCGTCATTTGTTCAGGGGGACTGGATGTTCTAAATGGGCACATCTGAAATCCTCTCTAAAGTAAGTTGCAAAGATGCACAAAGTAAAGAGCTACAAAGAAAGCCACAGTCTAAAATCAAAGTATACAAGGGTGTTTTTACTACTCACTGGGTTTGGAAATCTAGTATGTGTTTTCCTGACACAATAGGAGGATTCTTGAAGAGGCAAAAAAGTTAGAGATGGGTACTACGTAAATATCTGCCTCTTAGGGCTGCCCTTGACAATAGGTGCCCTGTAGGTGTTGAGTGTTTGCCGTTGCATCACTCCTTGGGCTTTTTCCCCTCTTTTCTTCACCTATTAAACTGTCTTCATGTTGACCACTCAGTTTGCTCACTTTTGCTCTTCCTATTCTCTCCCACATGCTGCAGGAGTGGGAGGCAGAGTGAAGTGAGCAAGCAACCCTGTGAGTGCGTAGCTGCTGGCCAGGGTCAACCTACCACAAAAGGTAATATTGTATCTTCATGCCTTTTCCCACCTTAAATGCTTTATATTTTCCAATCTTAATGATTCCTAGTTTTTACTTTCATTATAAATAATCCAGCCACCAAGCCAGGAAACATGAAATTGCTACTGTACCCTTAAGTGGTTTAGTGGTGGACTTGGTAATGTTAGGCTAATGGTTGGATGAGATAATCTTAAAGGTCTTTTCCAACCTAAACGATTCTATGATATTCCTCTTTTCATATTGCTGAAATCAGTAATATCTCTAAAGTCAGAATTAATTTAGAAGCCACCTGGCAATATCCACATTATCCGTATGTAGGTTGCCTAACTAATACATAATGATGTGTTTTAAATTTTGCTGCCAATTATCCTAAGTATTGGATGTAATGACAGAGACCATAAGCTACTGTTTTATTTTTCTTAAAATCTGGTCAGAATTTAGCTCAAGGCAAGATTTGGTTCATCTCTGAACATCTCCAGGGTTCAGGAGAATTGACTCACTAGTTTTCACCCAGCTCTCAGTCTGTTTTAGAAAACGTCAAGCATCAAAAGACAATAAAGTCTAGACTGAATAAGAGGGTTGTAAAAATGAAGGTGACAAGCAAATAGTGACTCAAAATTGACATTAGTCTCAGAGATCTTCATATACCTGAATTTAATAAAAGTGTTGAAGTTGACTTCTAAGGTTAACATGATTAAACCTTAATAATGGCCAAAATTAAAAAAAAAAAAAAAAAAAAAAAGATAAATCAATGCAAACTGAGTGATTACACATTTCCTTGGCCTAGGTAATTTGGAATGTACAAACTCTCCCAGGAGGCAACTTTCCTAATTCTGCACACCTGAAGGGAAAAAAAACAAAAAAGGAACATCAACACACTGCCATACTTTTCCCAAAACCCATGCAGTTGATACACCTGCAACAGTCTAAAGACATACTGCTTTTCTACACTTCCTCTAATCCTTTCTTCCTTCTTCCTTATGCATCATCCTCAGTTACACACAAATAAATACTGCCCTATCTGTCACCACCCAAACTGGACTGTCCAGAGAGGATCATGGAGGTTCTGTGATTACCTTGGGCTAAATTAAGGTGAAACGACACCAAACGATCAATTAAACACTTTATTAACAGTAAACACCAACCTGAAACTTGGAAAGCACCATGATATTCTATGACATGCAGGGGATAAGGGGGACTCTCCTGTTGAGTCACGAGGTTCAGAATAGACCTCCCTTGCTTTCTAAGCTCCTTTCCAGAGAGGAGTCTAGGTGCGGCTAGGTCTAATCTTAATCTCAGTGTTGGTCAATGGTTTATGTGAATAAGGAGGCAACCCAAACCAGGAAAGCAACATGACAGGCAACGTGGGTTCTGACTGAAATACTTATAAGAGGAAAGGAAAAGGAAGAAAGAGGAGAGAGAGATATCACCACCCTTGGATTCCGCGATGTCAATGACAAACGCGGCAGCCCTCCGGCGCTGGGCGCGCTGCTCCCGGAGCACCCTGGCTGCGCCGGCAGCAGGCGGGCGAGGCCAGCCCGGAGCAGGGGCGGCAGCGTGGGGTCCTCTGGGGGTGGGGGTGCGCACGTGGCTCCTCGAAGTTGCGTCTGTGATGGGCCAGGCCCCACCTCCAGTCTCACCTCCCTTGAGGCTTGTTCCAGAATGTTCTCCATCTTCTGTGCAGCCGCCACTGTGGCGGGTGGTGGTGAGCCCCTTCCCCAGATGAACCTGCATGACCTTCGGCCATCAGAGGGCAGAACTGCGAGTCCTGCAACAGCCTCCCGGCTGCACAAAACTCCCCACCAGTGGGCTTCTCACCTGTGGTGCTGTGAGGACCCCAATTTATCACTATGGAGACCTTAACTTGCCTCTTTGCAGACCTTAAGTTGCCTCACCACAGTGCTTGAGGCATTAACTCTTTCAGTCCCTGACACTATCAGATTAATATTTGGAAGAACACGGTCAGCTGCGCCCTAGTAGGGAAAGTCACCATTTTCTCGAGCTCTCACACACATGCAGTGGTATGCATTTTGTCCACTTCTATATTTGGGGGATAAGGGAGTATCCTATTGTTCTTATCTGTTTTCTAATTCTTTTGTCTTCATCGGCTAAATTTAATCTTGAGAAGAGCAGATAGAGGTCTGTAAGAGCAGACAGACTAAAAGACAGGAGAAATGTAACTAAGATGTACCATGGAGAGAAATGATTAAAGGCTAAAACTGGAGAAATTGTTTGTTTGCTGCAGGCATTTGAAACCAAGAAACATATACATTCTCAGCAAGACAAACGGGACTCGAAATCAGAGTTGAGGAACTGCAGAAATATGTTTCAGCAGACTGTAAGGGACAATATAACATAAAGACATTTGCTACCAGCTGACTAAAATTAAAAAAAGGACAAATCACCTCACCATGTGTAGTTGCATGGCCTGAGATCCAAGTAGATGGCAATTTTCCTGACTGTTACTAGATTCTACCACGATCGCAAAGCTTGATTTACCATTTAATTGCTATGTCTGTAGCCTTCTACCAAGAATAAGCTAGTGTTTTCTCCATGTTCCTCTCTCCCTCATTGCAAGCTTTTTTGAATGACAGACACACAGTTCTTTGGCTTAACATGGCCTTTGGGCACTATTCCTTGGTGTCTAGCGTTTTCTGACATACTTCATCTCCAGAAAGCAAGAGTTATGATACAAAAACTCGCAGATACTATTCGTCAAAGTCCGAACCTATCCTCAAGAGGAAACGGAGACTTCAGAAAGTTCCCGAAATAAAACTCAATAGCAACAAAGTTACTATTAAGCAGGCATTCTTTATTACAGCGCTGGGCAGCACTGGGGATCGTTCCACCATGAGTGCTCCAACGATTTGGCAAACTTCCAGAGATTTTATACTATCAAGTTATACATATTCATATGATTTCTGGGAATTCATCTACATAAACATGAGATTTCTTGGAACTCATTAACATATGCAAATGTCTAATCCGCAGGCGTAGTCATCCTCTTTGGTGGTCTTCAGGGGTCCTCTGGTGGTCTCCAATAGTCTTCTTCACTTGTCCGCTAGTTGAACTTTTGGGCTTCCTTTGTCCATTTATGGTCATTCGAATTAGCTCATCAGTCCTTTGGCCTTGGAATGCTACGAGACCAGCTCCTTGAGTGCTTATCTCAGCATGGGGGTCCTGAGTCTATGTTATCAGTGTTTTACGCAGGAAGCCTAACAAGCTTGCTCAGGGTCTGTTTTAATCGTGCCAGACAAGGAGTCACATTCTTCGAAATATCTGTCTCAGCAGATAACTAAAACTATCTGAGTCAGGTATTGTCAGAGTTTTAGCCCTTTCAGTTAGATGTAAAAGCCAGGCCTACCTAATACATACGACCATCACATGCAAATCCTTCTGAAAGCCTCTCAGGAATTCTTGCTGCTTCATGAGGTAGACAGCAGATGAAGGTCACCACTGCTGTTTTCCCCCACCTACAAACAGCAGCACCCTTCCTGTTTCTTGGTTGTCTCTGTAAGATAACTTCCAGCTAATCAGAAACATCTTCAGAATCAAAAACTTTAATGGGTATGAGGATCCCACAATTAAAGCTCTCTGATGAAGCAATATCCTAAGCAGCTCAAAATGTATAAGGATCACTTATATACAAAGCAAAAAGTGTAAACCAACATTTAAAGGAAACACATTTTAAGCATATATTGCTGATTACAGCAATTTTCAAGCCTTTAGTTCCTTTACTTTGCATATCTCTATCAGTATATACAGTTACCATTGCATACAGATCTAGCATTTTAAGAAAAGTCATGTATGATTCAGCATGACATCCAGTACAATCACCCACACTTCAGCCAAGGTTGCCAAAGTGGCATTGTGTGTGTCTGTAATGCAGATTAGAATGTACTGTAAAAATACCTGAGCTGAATTGGAGAGTGGAAGCAGGCTGAGGTAGCACTTAACCTAGCACAACTCAGCTTTCTCTAATATCTCTCTATACTACACAAGAATCATAAAAATAGCCTTAGTGTGAACATATTCTAAGTAATTCTAAGATACTACAATTCAATTGCATAACGGCCACAGAAAAATCCTCTCTTCATTTTGCTTACTTGACCAACTGATTGTTCATGACAACGTAGATTGAAGGCTGCTCCTAAAAAGCATTTGAAAAATCTTGAATATTGTGGGTTTGTTTTGAAGCAAAATTAAACCGCACTAAAATTTCTTTTTAATGTTCTGGCTGGTTCAGTACACACTGTCCTTATTTCGAAACGAGGACACTTAACTGCAGACACGCAAAGCAATTATCAACACTAAAAATAAAATACTGCAGAAACAATCACGTAAAATATTGTAATATCATAGTAAGCCTCAGCTTTGCATCTAACTTTTGGTGTCTGGTATGCTGGGAGGAGACCACAGCTGTGTTTTAAATGACTACTGAAGATCAGTTTATTCAGCAGGAAACTTTAGGGAAATCTGGAGGGAAATGCAGAGCACAACCACTGTAAAGTCTGAGCCACTAAGGAGTGATAATTAAGAATCTTCTCCAGAGAGTAGGTGCTTAGAAGCACTCTTTCAAATTTTTGAGCACTTTTCTTTAAAACAAAAAAAGCCAGGTGCCTGCCTTTTCTTTAGCTTACTTGTGGTAAAGCCAGGTTGCTCTTTATCCCATTGCCCATTTTCTCATGTGTCTTAATTAGTCCTTCCTTCAAAATTTGTTCTAAGCCATGCATGCAGCTGAGGTGAGATTAATGGCCCGTCCTTTCCCACATTACTTCTTCTCCCCCTTCTTAAATAAAGGTACTGCATTTGCTATTCCATAGGCATATCCATTCTCCCCTGAGGTTTATTAAAAATATTCACCAGCAGTCCTGCAATTTCATGTGCCAGCTCTTTCAGCATTGTGGGATGGAAATTAGTTGGTCTCCTGACTTGAAAGGATTAAGCTCTTTGGGTTCTCATCTAGAAAGGGGTAATTTCTATTTCCATAACCTCACTGCTGCTAGCCATCTTGCCTTTGCTCTAATGGTCAACATCCTAGGCCTGACAAATCCCAGCACAAACCATTCAGTTCAACTCTTAGCTATGCCTGGATCACATTCCTCTCTCCCTCATTGCACAACGAACTATTCTTCAGTCATTGCTCTGTTTGGTTTTTAAGGCTGAAGAATCTTTTGCCACTTCCTATTATTAATTCTTTCAAGGTCTCTCCCAGCCTGGTTTATGGCAGTTGTCATTTTATTTCTGTATGTCTTGACTCCTTGTCTAATCTGGCTTTTAGGTAGAATTTTCTCCCTTTTTCTGTTTAGGGACTGTCCTCAAATCTGTGCTTTCATTCTTTGGAGTTTAAATCCTAACTGGGGTTTAAAAGAAGAAATGATGAAGATATGCACAAAGAAATAATGAAACCTACACGTTTGTGGCATGACACCAGAAGACACAAAAGGGTTACATGGAGTAACTTTTGCCAACTGAAAAGAAGAAACCATGAAGATTGACAGATGCAGCAATGCAAAAGATATCCCAAAGCCCTCAGGTATATGATACGGTTTATGCACATGAGACTTCCCTCACTGACATTCAGATCAGGAAAACCCCTATGAAGTCAAAGGAATTACGTTCCATTAACTATGGAGTAATACAAATGGGAGTTAGGACCACTGAAAGGAAAGCAAATAGCTTTAAGATTTCCTTCTACATTTGATCTTAAGCAATTCTTACTCGCTCTCATATATTATGCTCTTCTGCAGAAAAGCAGAAAGCAAATCCTAAAGCCTACGTACAGTCAAACCCTATGTCAGGAATGTGTGTTTGCCAGCGCTGGGATCCCAGACTTTCTGTAATACTTTTTGTATGGCCCAGGTGAACCTTTCAAAAATCAATGTGAAATGCTCAAATGTTGTTAGGGCCATCTGCGCAAAATCAAGGTGGTCCAAGGTTCCCAACAGACAGTACGCAAACCACTCAACATTGTGTACATCAGCTGCTGCTGCCACCCAATGCAGAGAAGAAAATCAGGAGCAGACAGCACTCCTGCTATTGCTGCCAAGGATGGAGCTTTGAGACTTGCAGGTGCTCTTGCACTTCACAGTACATCCTTTTGGTAGTTGGGTGGTAAGGAAGATGATCTGTTGGGAAGTTTGAAAGTGGTTACATACATGATCACCTCAGTACTTGCACTCCTCTTCCCCTGAGAAAACTAAGGTTAAAAACTCATGTATTAATCAGTCTCATTTTTTCACAGTTTCTCCACATCCCTCACAAGACAGAGAAAACAACAACCTGTAGTGGCTCTGGATACTGAGGTTTATTTACGAAGCAATGTGGTTAGTACTTTTACTCTACTTGATTATTTTACATGCTCTCTTGCTTACTCCCCACCACAGCATTACATCCACTAGATCTTGATTTCCCTTCCCTGGTCAATGCTCATCTGGAAAGGTCAGGCAGAAAGTCACATTGATTCGTGATGCTCTATTGCTTGCAGTAAACTATCTCAGCCATTACATGCCAAAGTCCCTGGGCATTCTCCAGCATTCATCTCCACGTATCTCTCTGATCTCTAGGTCTTCCCCCACCTTCACGTTCTTTCATCCAGCCAGGACCTTCGCTTTCTTATTTCTGGACCTCCTCCTTCTACCTGAAACCATTTCTTCCTTTCAGGAACCCTTCTTTTGGCCTCCATGCCCTCTTCTTCCCAGGCCCCCAAAATTACATTTTTCCCAATCTAAATAGTCTATGCACAGAAGCTCAACAAGAGATCACTATCCATATTGGTGGTTCTCTCTCATCTCTCTGTATTAACTGGAGGATTCAGGCTGTGCCACTTCAATTTAGTCCAGAATATCAAAATTTAAACCCAGCCCATCCTGGTTGCAGCTGGCAAGTAGCAGGCTTGTGCTTGAGTGTTCAGAAGTTCTACTTTGGTCATTCACTCCCCACACACATGTAATGTAAGCTATTTTTCACCCATGACACTCCCCAGTCAAAGAGTGTTTCTATCATTTTCTTCCTTGCTAAGAAGGAGGAAGTCCTCCAGATCTGAATACAGTCACTGCAAAAACTGAGAACCCAGTAAGTGAAATATAAACAAGAGGTTTAATGTACCAACATGGAACACTGCCTTCTTCTCTCATGTCTTTTTAAAGTCTTTAGACTTCATATAATGAAATAAGTTTGTCAGTTTGGCTTGTACTGTGCTTCTCTATATTCATACACTTTTTTTAAAAAAAGAAGGTACCCTCATGCTATTATGGTGGTTGGTACTGAATCAAGAATATAAGTTCAATATAAAGTGTGCGCACAACCCGTTTAACCAGCCACATCATGACTTCAGCTCATTGACAGCCCCCTGGAAGCTTTAAATGGATCATCTGAAAGCAGGGACAAGAATTGTAGAACTAGATGATCACCCTCTGTTGAGCTATAGTAGCCCAATATATTTAATATAACTCAAGGAACGTTTAGAGATGTATGGTTTATCACTCTATAAAGTTATGCACTGCAAACTCTGGGGAAAATATCACTGTGTAAATCTCAAGAGTGTATTTAAGAATCCCACATTATTCAAATTCATTTAAGCCTTTCCTGTAGATCTTTGGACCCAAAGGCAGTTTTTGGGTCTCTCATTAATTCTACTCACTGCGCAAAGTAAACCTCTTGTAAGCAGTGGTACAGATTACATTTAAATGTGGTCCTGGAGTCAGACCAGAAATAACCAAAGCTGACCATCTGAATTAAAGGAGAGGCTGACCAACAGGTACCACCAGGCTGAAGAGGTGCTGATATTTATTGACAGGAATGGCACAAGGTATTGCAGAAGACCTGAGTATAAGAGAAGAGCTGAGAGAGGATGTCTCCCTAGGCGTGCTGTTCTGACAGCTCTCTGAAAGCACCACTAAATGCCAAAGTCAACCCAGGTGTATTCATCCTCACTAGGAATAATAGCAGAAAAGGTGTGCACAATAGACCTAAACATTGAAAAAGAAAACATTATTCAATCTCCAAGTGTTCATTTCACTCTCAGTAAGCAATAAATCCAGCTGACCTCATATCTTTGGAGGTGGGTATAACTGTAGCAGCAGGCAGCTACAAAGGAGTATTAAAATATAGTGCTCTGACTGCATGCTGGGCTGGGTGGAGGTGGATCAATCTGGTTTATTGAACCTGCTGTTGAAAACAGACTGCTGTAATTTGAATCCAACATGTTGTTTCCTAAAGAACTGTCTCTCCTCTCCAGACGCATGCTGTCCCAAAACAGTTTTTCAGGTGGCTCTTCATGAGGTTCTCCTAGTCTCCCAAACTGGGTGGCCTGCTCTTTGTAAGCTGCTAGCTCTTCCCTCAGGTGTTTTGACACCGATAATGCTCAAGCACCGGATGCCTGTGAAAGCACGAGTTGAACAGAGCCACATCATCCACCTTGGTCTAGCTTTGTTTCCAAAATCAATTTCATTACTGCTGAAATTCATCCCACCAGCTACTTGCCCTCCCTGACAAGGCAGATACAGATGACAGAAAATAAGGTTGGTGTGGAGAAGGATAACAACAAGGAAACACAGCTGCAGGCTCATGAGTTCTGTGGTACACACAGGTATTTGACAGCAGATGGCCAACACTTTACAGACATTTCAGCTTTACCCAACACTGCTCTTCTCACCTGAATATGCAGCAAGGTTCCTATGAAGCATCTCTGCCTTACAGAGCCACCTGCTTTCACCTCAGATCACAAAGACATACCATAGCATGCCTGTCCAGCTGCTTCTCTGCCACTGCCTACTGCTTTAAACACCTTCCTCTTCCTTTTCATCTCCTGAGCAGCACAGACTTTCTCTCTGCTCCATCATACTGCTCCTCCCCGCACACACACCTCTCCCGGCAATTCCTGGTGCCTTCAGCTCTCCCATTCGGGACCCACCCAATCGATAGCTGAATGGTTCCTCACCTCACTGGTTCAGTCCTTCCACTCCAGTAATTGCAGCATGTCAAGACACACTGTTCTTGCTGCCTCTCATCTCTCTTTTATAGCAGCGATGCCCCACTCCGATATCTCTGCCTACTCTTCCCCTGGGCTCTCTCACCCTCAGTAGTGCTAATTCCCATGCTCTGGCACTACAAAGTTCCCCTCCACCCTGATGACTCTTTCCTCTTTAGTCTCACCTACTGACATTGGCCTGACTATCATGTCTCTCCTCCTTTCCTTCCCCTGCTAATCTGGCAATCCCAGCTCATCCACATGATTCCCTTCCTGCCTCCTCAATATTTCTGGAGAAAAAAACCAAGATCATATGTCTACTACAGATTTGTCCTCTCAGCATTTAGTTCATTAAGCAAATCTCTCACTTGAACTAAATCCCATGTTGTCATGGGTGAGGACTGCTTTGCTGGTTTTGAATGTAAATATTTATGTTTAATCAGAGTACAAACAGGTCAAGTGGACCTTCTGAGAGCAAGCGTGCAGTCTGGGGGGAGCAAAGCATCCGGCCCGCTTGGGTGCAGTAGACTGGGAGATGAAGCAAGGGAGTGCAAGAGGTCAGCATGGAAATCCCGTAGCCCAGGAGAGACAGAGCCATGGAAGCCAGCAAAGGCTGACATTACCCGAAACAGCCACACAGCCGTACCTCAGATGTAACAGGAACAAAAAGACATCGAGCAACCTGCAGAGAGCTCTCCCAGAAAGACCTCTGAGTTGTTAAGAAACAAGCATGAAAGGCAGCTACGGCCCTGCAAGAGCAGAGCAGAAAGGGGCAGTTTTGTTTACAAACCCTTTTTATCTGTTGCAGCTGAATTTTTCTCTATTTTCAATGATTTCTTTCTAGTTTATGTTCTAATAAAACTTGCCTATTGAATTTACAAGCGATTTTGGTCTCTTCCAATGTATTCACTATAAGAAGAAGGTCACTCTGGGATCCTGTTGTGCATTTCTATGATCCTTGCAAACTTCGCACCATCTCTGGCTCCTCAGACTGACTCACCTTCCGACTTCAACTCCTTCTGCACAGAAGCTGAGTGAGTGACTTCAAGGGAGCACTGACACGATACATTATCATCTCTCTCTTCCTCATTTGCTTCCTTTCCTCTTTTCCTCTCTTTCCTCCAATGGATGCAGAACTTAGCATTTTCTTTTCTTCTCTGATCCCTTCATATGTCCCAGTGACACAGTCTTATTGTTCTTCTCCCTTTGTAACCTCTGTACTCTGTTGGCTTTTCCCGTCAAATTGCAAGCATGTTTGCTCTTTCCATATGCATGACCTCATAGTCTCTTTCCTTTTGTCACATTCCTCTTCGACCTTTCACTCCTGAGATCCTTAAATACACTGTTGATACCAGCTATCAAAAATGCCTTTTCTACGGTTCAGCCTCAACCCCTTCTCACCCCGCTGCTGCTTTTCTTGCCCACATGCTCTGCTTAGCACTTGCCAGTCTTAACAGCTGCTTCATAATTTAGATTTTATAATGAGAACTCAATTTTTTTACGTGCTTTGACATGGTATCAGCTTTTCTGGTTTCTATGATTTTATTTTCTCTTTACTCTCACATTATCCCTGAGTGCATCCATCTAACTCCCCTCATTTTTGCAAGGAGTCAGTTCTCCTTCTACAGCACAACCCAGGGTAACATGAGATCAGAAATGCAGATATCTTCATCTTGTCACCACCTCAAGGACCTGTGTATACTTCATATTTGTCTCGTAGGCAAATTCATATCTTGGCCAACTTCTCAGTGCTCTTAGCCATGAACTGAAGAAAACCGAAAAAGAGTTTCTGACCCCTCCTTTCCACAAGCCCTTTCTCTTTTTTTGACTACTATAACTCATCATTCCACTTGTCATTCAGGATGATAAAATCCTGTTTCATCTTCAATTCTGAGTACACGTCCAAATTCTGTAGGGCTATCTTGCATATAATTTTTGAGTTCTAATGTTCCCTGTCTGGCTACTGTCATGCTACTAAAATTAACTTTCACACTCTCACTCCCATCTTGCTTACTGTAATATCATTTATTCTGACTTTGAAAAATAAAGCCTGTACCTGTTCATAGGCATCCCAAACACTGCAGGAGGAATCATATTCCTAGCCAATCACTTCAACTACACCAGCTTTTTAAACTTTGTATCCCTCTATGGACCCCTTCCTCTATCAAAAAAGTCATAAGATAATTTTTCTCCTTCACTTTTAAGGTATTTCATTACCCCAAAATCTTTCATTACCTATTGAAAGACTACTTCCAGACCCTATTGGGCTTATGACCTCTCCTGCCATCATTTATTTGCTGTGAATTTTTTCAATTAATATCTTCCTGCTTGTCTTCCCACTGTTCCTTATGCCATCTTCCCTCTAAACTGTATATTCTCCTCAGCAGCAATATAACCAAAAGAAGACATACACTAAGATGACAAAATACAATTTCCTCTTTCCTTAAAGTCTCTCAGGTAGCTGCATATGCTCACCTGTATCTTCTAGTCTACACTAAGTAGAAAATTCCTTAAAGCAAGACATCAGGGTTTTTGTGTTTCTATAGTTCCAAACACAATGGGAATTGATCAGAGACAAAGGCTCCTAACTGGTACAATAAGACAAATAAATGGTAGTAGCAACATCATTACAGTAAGAGGTCACTGAAGTCTATTCTTTGCCACTTGCTTTTGCCAACATCTGGGTGAAAAAACACCAGCAGAGACGAGCATCAGGTCCAGTATGAAAGTGCATGTACAATCATTTGTGCTGGAAGGAACATTCAGACTGCAAATACATTGCATGCTTGAAAACATCTGATAATTAACTAAATTCCAAGGAATAAAAGTGGAGCAATTCCACCGTACCTTGTTTCAACCTCCTCTCTTTACAAGTCTGCAAACTTTACATTAGTCTAATATGATCTACCTGTGTGTCATTAGTACTTACACTGTGGCAGCAGACTCTGCATGTGGACCAGGACCCCAAAGCCACAGGCCTGTTCTCACACAGAACCAGATGGGGAATACATTATCAGCAACATCTGGGTCTACCCTGAGTGGCACTACAAGCCGTGTTTTTAAAATTGACTCTCAAAAATAATCTATCAAAAAAAAGAAAAGAAAAAGAATTTCTGTATTCAATGCAGATCATTTTGCAGACCATCTGCAGAGTGCTAATTATACACACCGTTGTTATTTGTCAGTATAAGATATCTCAGAATGATATCTGTAAGCCATCTGCCAGCTATCTTACTCACATTCTCTAGATCATCAGCAAGAAATCTTATACGTTTTTTCCTTAGGTAACACACAAAAGCAGTTAAATGGGAATGACTTTCTAAAAATGGCTTCTTAACATATAACTGAAGTCAAGTGAACTCCAAATGAATTATTTTGAATTGTTTAAAAATGTCACATATGAAGTCACGTTTTTGATACTGCAATTTAGGTATTAGGCAAGAATTTCCATAGGCGCTTTATGCTGTTTTTACCTCTGTCTTTTATGTGATCTTTGAGTAGAAACAGCAAGGAATTCATCTGTTAAAAATAAAGTACCATTAGCAATTGCATTATGCAAACAATTTATTTTATGTTCCCTTAACCCTAATCTTTGTACTTTGTACCTGCTTAATATGGAAAAGTTTTGTTGGTTTGGGTTTTTTTGTTTGGTTGGTTTGGGTGGTTTTTTTAATGCAGGTGCACAACATTATTCCTTCTTGGGAAGTAGTTTTGCAAAATTTTCCTGCTTTCTTTTTTAATAACTCAGCTGCTCTACAAGGTATAATCTAACTGCACAATTGGTTATTTTTTTGGTACAGGAAGCAACACTGAAAGGAGAGGCATTAAGAAAGATCATTCCCAAACAAACAGTGAACACCAACTGAAAAAAATGAAACCCATGCAATTCACCGGCCATCACGCAACTTTCCAATATGGCTGAAATGACATAGTACAGATGATCAAAAGAGAATCTCATAAACAAATAAAAACTGTCTTTCATTCAAACAGATACCTAAGACTTGAAGAGTTGCACTCAGTTCCTGACTCTGTAACAGGTTTCTGTTCCTGAACGACCTTGTGCACATAGTTTAATCTCTCCTTGTTTCAGGTCTTTTCTGAGGGAAAAAAAAACCCCACACACAAAAAACCACCAAAAAAAGCCAACCAAATATCCCACCGTAAAGCCACATCAATAGTTCTTAATCTCAGCCTTTGTTTGCCTGCTAAGAATGCACATTATGAGAAACCCCACCACGTCTTACTTTACATGTACACAGCACTCATGCCATCAGTGCCTTAATTTTAGCATGTATCACTTCTACTACTGTAAGATACATAGGGACCATGACAATCTTGACCATACCAGTAATCCTGCTATTGTTAAATTTGCCAACCATCATGAGACCTATGATCACAGTTGCTTATTGCTACTGAATTTAAAGCATAATCTCAAAAAAAAAAAAACCAAACCCCAAACGGTGAGAAGTTGATCCAAGAAAAGAATGATTTATCACATGCTAAAAAGAGTTACGAGGTTCAGTCAAATGGACTTTTGCTTCTGTTTAGTATGGTACAACACAGGATTTTTTTTAAAAAAAATCTTTCTTTAAAAGAAAATGTCTCTTTACAACTCTATTATTTTTATAAGTAGTAGGAGTACTGCCACAGTATCTTACTGTCCTAACCAGAGATCAGCAGGTTGCCATAGTAGGTATTGTACAAATACAGAAGAAAAAAAGGAATTTCTTCCACAAATAGGATAAAATTTAGTATAAGAAATTTAAACATACACAGACACAGAGGAGACTTTTTTAGACCCTTTTCAGCAGATAATAAAGATGACAAGCAAATGTCTACAAAAAAATTCTTGGCATGTAACTTCTCCAGAATCATGAACCAAATCATCCAGGTAGGCTCTGTCCATGTGCATAGCACCTGTCAGGCTTTCCGAACAAATTATATACAGAAACAGAAATCACAAGAAAACATTCATGAAACCAGAATCAGCTCAGGGGAAAAAAAAAAGAAAAAAAATCCGAACGCAAAATCAAAACACCCACCCTACAACACAGAATCAAATGGGATGCTTTCTATTCCCTTCTTAAGAACACGAGCTTCTACCTTCACCACCCTCACTCCATCTGATGGAGTTGTTCTACTGTCAGTACACTGAGTTTATATTTTCATTGCCAGAAGAAAAATTGGCTATTTGACAGCAAGACAACTAACCTGATTTAGCTAGAACATATTGTAAGAAAACCAGCTATATAGATATCATCTTTACATACCTGGCTGAGGTCAACTATAGTTGAGAGGACTATATTAATTTCACCTAGCTATGTCAAGGTAAGGACCACTTGACTCCAGCTAGGATTTTGCCACAAAGCAGCTATCTGAATTAATTATCACACTATAAAAGCACACCATTGTGGAGGAATGGGTATACATCATCATTGCACAGACAGACTATAGAGAGTTCATACAGGCCTATGCAGAGAGAAATGAAATCCACGATGGGCAGAAAACATTCCTGGCAGATGGAGGAAAGGCAAATAGTGAATATCTTGGGGTACTCTCACACATCTCATCAACTGGCCAAGAAACTGCAGGTGAGAGAAGAGGACCTGTCCTCTTCTGGACTAGAAATGCTAGAGAGCATTGTGCGGCTCTGTGGGGGAGGAAAGAAGGGGAAGAAAGGCAATAAGCAAATAGTTTCCTGTATTCCCTAGCCACCCACACGTGGGGTCAAGCAGAAATTAACATGTATTTATTAAGTTCCATGGATGTGAATGAAGTCTTAATGAAATGAAATACCATCAACAAATCTCACTAGCTTGATACCACTTCTTTCCACTAATGCACACAGAGAGTTTTAGGACTAACCTCTTGTTAAAAATGCCACTGCCTGCTTCCCAGCCCATTATCAGCCTCGAAGCTGTACCAAATCACACAAACACCACAAGCATTCACAACTAGAATATGATATTGTGCTATTTCTGTTTCAGAATATTTTTATTTGTTTTTAAGGTATCCCACAAGCATCTTTGAATTTCCACTAAACCATGTTCTATCCCCATCCTAGACTGCCTCTCAGTGCTGAGTCTGATGAGTATAACAACAGTAAAGCTGAGTGAGAAACATCCTGTTGAATCCAGGACATTCAGAAATAGGATTGTTTGGGAGTGTGCATAACAAATCAGGCAGCTAATGCAAAAACATCATCCAGGTAAGCAAGGCCTTTCTCACACAGGAAACAACCATATGGTTATTGCACAAATGGTGTCATACAGATTCAGCACTCCCCAAGAATCTCTCAGTTACATAATACAGTCAGCTGCTTTCTTTTCCACTTCATTTATTTTGTTTTAAAATAAACACTCTTATGCTTAGTACAGAAAATCTTATATGATGGTTTTCATGTGTGTCACAAGCATTGCCTCGAAGAGCTCACTGCCAGCTTTTCAAAGGGATGTAGTTAGTGCAAGTAAGAAAGAGAAGGCAGTACAAGACTGAACAAGATCATTTGGCTTCTGCTGTCAAGCAAGCACATGGAGTTTCAACCAGAAATGAGGGTTTCATTTGTAGAGACTCACCTCTTGTTGGCTTTATGGGAGTTGTAAGTGTTAAGAAGGAATACCAATGAAAAAAGAGCAATGACTTATCAAGTTCAACCTGGAAAGATAGTCTCCAAACATAAGACAATACTTTTTCAAAATATGTTTATGGATTAGTGCAAAAAAATGGAGTAAAGACAGAATTATAAGTAATCAGGCTGGAGATGTGGGCAAACATGGACTTTCACATGGCTTTAAGGAAAAGGACAAGATCTGAAACTGTACAGCGTGGTAAGAGAAAGGGGGAAAAACTTCACTTCCACATTGTCAGTGGGCTAGTACAGAATGGGCAAAGGTATCAAGAAAGTCAAAAGATGAGAGCTTGCAGCAATTAAAAGGGGCTGGGGGGAGTTATCTGGGCTCCAGTTCTTGGCTGATAGAGGCAGAGAGCTAGTTCTTCAACGGACAGCAAAAGAAGAATCATCAAGATTGGAGCCTGACACAGGTGGGAAGAAAAAAATTAAGTATTAACACTACTGTGTAACCATTCTGGGTGACAGGAGTAGTAGCCATTTTGTATTGTGGGAGATGAAGAAAGGTTCTGGGAGGGAAATAATTTGTTCTGTGTTTGCAAGATTTAGTAGTGGAGCATCTACCCTGCCCTAGCTGTGCCTCAGGAAGGGACTGCTTCAGGCCTGAGATGTCATGGAGAGCCCAGGTGTCTCCTTGCAGGGATTCTTCCACTGACATCTCAGTGTGTTGGTGCAATTATACTCAGGAAAGCCCAGGCAAATTCAAGCATGTGCGATATACTAAATAAATAGCACAAGGTACTCTTTTAGCACTTTACAGTGCCTTGATATTGTTACCTCATTATTTCAAGCATGTATTTCACCATGCAGTCCCTAGCTTTCATCAAAACTAAAAAAAAAAAAAAAAAAAAACCAAGCCCCACTTAAACTGTCTGTCCCTTGAAAGGAGAAACTGAGAAAGATAATGAATGAAGAAACCTTTAAAACTTTGTAAATGCATGCACCACGATAAATCCTTTACTGCCTCTTCTCATGTATATATGCCTTATTTCTTCATTTGCAAAGGTCACCTCTTTTAGAAGCTAAGGCATAGAAACAAAGGTAATAGCTGGCTTCAACAGAACAGGTACTTTGTAAATCCCACTTTGATTTTGATTCTTCCCCACGCTATAGAGTTAAAAGCTTTTTAAGAAATTCCCCATGCCAAAAGAGCAATCACTCATAGCAGCAGAACAGAGATCTCTTTTTCTAGCCCAAAAGGGACGTGACAGGAGAATGTCAGGGTGTTCTGAGCTAATCCACAAAACACCTTTATAAACTTGTGATTTTCATATTGTATAAAACCTGGGTAAATAACCTATGGAGACAATTTAGACCTTTTTCTTGCTTACTGTCTACAATTAACTGACTGCTGTTCATGTAGTACCGGGACTGTGCTTTGATTACTTTCCCAAAGCAAGATGGCATTAGCAATTCTTGCAAATTGTTTAATTGATTTCCTTTAAGTAATCAAAATCTACGGTGGCTTTGGTGCTTCATTACCTGTATCATACACTACAGTTATCTTACATGGTGGCCTTGTTCTCTTATTTTATGGCTTAACTGTTATAAAGTACTGCTATAATTTATCCATTTATAATCTGATAGTCCTCATGCTCTCTCACAGAAATCTATCCCCTGTATCACGGCTCACACAGGCTTAGTCATGTTGATGCAAGACCAAATGTACATCCTAAAGAAGCTTTACCATCAAGTTCACAAGGCATTTTAACTGGTTCTTAGGCCTCCAGCACATCAGGGTCAAAAGATCATTCTTTCAACTTCCGTCTGTAACCAATATGAATCTAGACTATGAGGCTGAGGTATGTCAGAACAAGCATCTCAAGCAACAGCTTAGCTTTCAGGTATGTCTACAAGTTAATAAATGAGTGCTCCACATCACAACCTAGGTACCACTGAAATATCTGTCAAGAATCTTTTCAATCTTTCAATTTTCTCTTAGAAAAGCTGAGCCTTAAAGTAAGAATGCTTTAATTTGTGGAAATTTTTGATCTTTTCAAGTCCTGGTGCTGTGGTTGTCCTAGCCCCAAAAAACAATGGAAATGTGCCATAAGAAAGGGAAACCCACAAAAACGTGTACTTTCCAGGCCAAAAAAAACAATCCCAAACTGAGGAAATAAACCAGTATAAATCAGTAATATAATCAGTATATAAAATCAGTGTCTAATTGGTATAAATGAATTAAGATTCTTCCAGCTGTTACTGTTCTTGCTGACAACAAAGCATGGATTATTTTATTCCTTTTCCACTCCATGGTAACTCAGCATCACACAGCTCTTCCCCAATGCAAGCGAGGAGAGAAAAAAGAAAAAAGAAAAAAAGGGAGCTTTGTGTGGAAGAATCCACCATCTTTTGTGCATGCAAATAACTAACAGATGAGTATTTATATTTAGGATTAGAGTTTTGCATAGACAAACAGCAGATAAATGTGTGTCCTCAGTATCTAGGTTACATCCTTTAGGAATTGGGCCTAATGTTCTGTTTCCACAGAAAAAAAAAGAAAGATTTGAAGAAGCAATGAGAAGATGAGAAATGAGCTTACTTTGAAATATGTCGATAATGATACACAAATGCTTGCCAGAAGCACATCAATTACATTCTTGAAAAAGTTAAAAGTTCAAGAAATGTAAAATAAAGTACAAGATATAATAAGATGTAACAAATAAGAACCAGGAATAGCTGTGTTATAAGTCAGAGCAATGTGCAAGCTTATTCACATGTCAAAGGAAAAAATAATCACCTTTATATTCACATAAAAGCCTTTTCCAAACCTTCCATTAACAATGTGGTGATGCATGCAGCTGCCAGATTTTAATAATTCAGCCCAAATTTCACAGAACTGATTCACCTCCACTTGTGACTCTTCTCCCAGGTGGGCTAGAAGAGAGGGTACAGAGGCTAGCAGAAGCCATGCTTCCCTCCCAGTAAACCAAAACTGGTCATGACTGCACAGCTACATGGTATACCCCGCAGCAGAAGCAACATCCAGCTGAACTGGATCATGAAGAATGCAAACAAAATGAACATATACCATGATAAAGGCAAACGCATGCAACCATGATTCTGGCTTCTGCAATGGTCTACAGAGACCACTACGCAAAGGTGGAAGACTCACAAAAGATCTTTTTAAAGACTGAACCAGCTCCACAACTGCCATTATAGGAGACATCAGAATCTCAAAGTTTTGGGGTTTTGTTTGGTTCATTGGTTGGGGTGGTTTTGGTCTTTTTAGTTTTGCCTGCACTTCTTTCACTGTGGTAAGTCTGGCAATTTTTGGCACTACAGAGACACTGTAGGAAGCATGATGATCTTACATCAGCAACTTCAAAACTGGAAGGCAGCAAAAAACCAGCTGAAAAGAACATGTAAAAGAAAAGCTCAAGGCCAAGACCAGAATTTCAGCCTATGTCCTTGAGTGCTCTGTGTGCCTTGAAGTCTTAGATCACTACAGCTGTCTCACTGAAGGACCTTCAAAGCACTGTATATTCTGCTACATGAAAGAAAGGTTTTCAGTGCTAGTCTCAGTTTGAGCAAGAGGAATATCATATATATGCCTTGTATTGCCAAATAAACAGAGGTGAAAAACAGCTGTAGCACAGATGTGCTTGAGAGCAAACATAGCTAAATAAATGAAAGGGAAACCACTGTAGCAGAGTCATGTGTAGCAAAAGAAATCTACCCATCTGCTTGTTATTCTGCAGTGCAGCTCAGTTTGTCCAGATATATCAGCCTTCTTACTCCCTGTTCACTACAGGGGACTGACAGTATACTATTCACCTATTTTTTTAGCAGAGCCCACACTGACAGGCACTTTCAAAATAGCCTCAAAATGATGGTCCCTCCCAACAGAGAAACCCACTACAGACCGATTGACCACTGCTGAAAATTAGGAGAAGCAAAGCAACAAAAGGAGTGTCATAGTAGTCAGCTGGACTGCCCAGCACATCAGAAAAAAAAAGGGTGTATAAAGATTTGATGCCATAAAACTATAACATTTACAATTTATTAATTTGTTATTTGCCTGTTTAAAATATTTCACTAGCCCAATCAGGGTGATTAATCAATACATTGTGAGTCCTAGGCCTACCAATTTCAAGAGCAAAATTCTAATTTAGTTTCATCGGGTCCTTGTTTTCTTTTCACTGTGAAAGGGAAGACCTCAAAGAATTCCACATATTTTGCAAACCTGAGCCTTTGCCAAATAACTATGAACAAATACTCTCTCAATTCCCAAACAATTTATGAAGATCTGCATTAAGTTAAATAAATAATTCAGTTTGCATTACCCCCAGTACAAACCACTTCACAAACCCTGGTAAAAATACACAGAGAGCATGTGCCCAGACACAGTTAGTAGATAAAACTTGGGCTAGGGTGAAGTGAACTGACCTTCCCTCCAACTCTCAACCACTGTCACACTATTGAATGTGAGAAGTGTTTTATTGGCATCCACCCTTCTCTTCTCGTAGTCTCCCTGAGGCTTGAGCCTCAGCTTATCCATGTAGCTGAGGTCACGTTTAGAACAGTGCCACGGAGAAAAGAAGAGATTCCATCTTACGTTACGTGACCTCAGAAGCTCCACTGGCTCCCACCATCAGAGCCTGACAGCTTGACATTTCCCAGTGGCTCAACAGCTGGAGAGCACAATTCTTGCTCTTCTTCCTGACCCCCTGCATGAACTAAAGTGAGCTTATGAGATAAAGCTGACAAGTTCAAAGGAGCCAGATCAGAGTTTGAACAGTGTTTTCAGTAGCTCTAATGTTCTTTACTTTTTACTAGGGGCTTTCACAGAGCATAAGGAATGGTGCAGCATTCCTTGCTCTAAGGAGACCTTAGTTAAGAGTTTTCCCCTATTCCTTATTCTCAGCATGACAGGGATCTCAGTGTTTTTTCTGGAAACTGAGACGATATCCTTGTTTTTACAGATGTGTCTTAGCTTGCTGCCTAAAGCCCCCAGACATCAGTCAGCTAAGGGTTCAGTCATGGAGGAGGCAGTGCTGCCCATATCTCCACTGGCATTGGAGGGATCATACCCAATGGGGTTTCTGCGGGTCACAGCTGAACAATGAGGATCAACAGAAGTGCTTCTCCCATATTAAGCTGTAATCTTTAATGCTACTGCTATTTACAGATGTGATCATTTGGATCTACACACTCTGTGACCTTCTTCTCTGTTCTAAACACAACAAGGAAAATGCTAAAAGTAATATATCCACAACTATTTATTTGGACATTTTAAGTCCTTCTTCAGCCCTTCTTGAGCCCTTTGGGTTGGTTCTCTGAAAATGTTTGAGTTACCTTGTTTTTCTGACCAAAGGCTTTAGAGAAATTTTAAAAACCCAAGAAAGAGTGTTCGTGGCCACCAAGCCTCAGCTTCACCCACACAGTTATTTGTGCCAGAGTGCTTGCATGTTTGTCTGATCAAGGAGCAGGAAAAAACATTATAAAATGCTTCTGATCAATAGCCTGTAGGCACAGAGCTCAAACACTGAATATTCACTGTCAATCAATAGAGTAAACATTCAAAAACATTTGCTGAGAAAACTCAAAATCCTGAGTAAAACACAGTCTGCTGACAAATATACCACTAATGTTAAAAGGAACATTCTTCTAAATGCTATTCTTTGCACACTATTAGTTCCTTTCCAACTATATATTTAAGTTGCTTAAAGCCTGCTGTAAATTACAGAAATGTTCTGGATGTAGTATTTCTTTTCATATCATGAAAGAAAAGCCTAGTTAGAAGACAGTAATGAATATATAGATCTAAAAAGGGGAGTAATTTGGGAAAACTTTGACATTTGGACTGTCACTTTTTTAAACCAACCACATATGGGAGAAATCAACAGATCTGTGCTATTCACACAAGCATGGCAAGGGGCATGAGAAGGAATGATATACAATTGTATTTGTGTATTTTTCTATTCAAGCAAGATGCCTTCTCAGAATTTTAACCCAGGAGGTGGAAACTTACTTTGCAAACAATACGTTAAGCACAATTTATTTTTACTGTATTTCTGAAAAAACATGTGAGAAGTCATACGTGGATAACATAACAACACATTTCACTTGCAACACTTGAAATGTGGGTGTGAAGACTTTGAAAGAGACAGTCATCTTGCAAGTAAACAATTTATTAATTTTTTTCAATGTATTTCCAAGAAAAAAACACATTTACACTTCAGCACTACAATCCCTAGGGACATAAAGATGGTTTAGTAATACCTGGATAGTGTTCAGCGGTATATATTCCTCAGTGCTTCTTTAGTTTGCTGAGCCATAGACTGTGGTGCACTGTTTGCACTTTGCACTGTTATGACTCCATCCAGATGACAATCTCAAGGTATTTTTGAAACATGAATGAATTAATCCTCACCAACTGAAACAAGGATGAGTTCAGTGACTTCCTCAGGGACACAAAACCCAGCCTTGATTCAACTCTCAGGCAGGAGTCTGGCACATAGCATACTACTAGAGTCCAAAAGTTCACTGGAAGTTTTCAACAACATTCCTCTTTACAGCCCTGATCTTGCTAAGGTGATGCAAATAAATGAAAGAATTGTAGCTGCAGAAATGAACTAGTTCAGAAATTGTACAACTGGGCCAGGAGTCAGATCTCTATATTCCTCCTAGTCACCACACCAGATTTTCTGATGTCTGGAAATTAGCTGGGGCAGGAGAAGGATCTGTCATCCCAAGCTAAATAGCACAGATAAAAATTAACAGCAAGCATCACCGTATCATCACATCATTGCCCAACTAACACCAAAAAGACCAAAATTAATTGCACAGAAAGAGCTAATAGCTTTGCAGTAGGAACAGCAAATGCCCTTATTGGAGATGTGGCATACAAACCTAAGCCATCATTTCTTCTTTTAAGCTAAAAATACAACTAGAAGACCTAAGGGTTAAAACCACTAATGCAGATCAAAACTCAAAACAGAAGATGCACTGCCTTTCAGAGAAAGCATATTCTTTTCTCCGCTTCTCTCCAAAGAATTTTAAAAAGCATTTAAAGGGAAGAGGCATTGATAACCAAATTGAAAACAGGGCAGAACTTTATTTCCCCATGTACTTTTGAAGGTCCCACTTTGACATTCTCAACAGATTCAAAAGGTCAAATTATCCAACTATTTCTGATCTTACACTGAAATCAGCAGAATTATTTACATAGACAGATAGAGGGAGCTTTGCAGCGATGTAAGATCAGACTAAAACGTATGCTTTTTCTAAGGTATAATTCCAGTCCTACCCTAGTTATATGCTTATTACATTACTAGAAGCCTATTTTAAATCAACCACATTAATTTTAATTAAAGTTTTTGATTAATTTAATGCTGATGTAAAATCAGAATTGGACCCCATCCTGTAGACAGTGAACTCAGTTTTTACTTCACATTAGGAGAAAACAAAAGCAGAGTTGAAGTAGTCCTCTTTAAAGTAGGGTCTGCTAAGGATACTTAACAACACAGAGCAGCAGTGAACACTGCAGAGAAGCAGTCCATCTCTTAAAGCCAACTGCGCTGCACCCCCAGTCCTCCACAAAAAAGTTCCACAGCATCTGAAAGCATCAGGATTTCAACACTGAGCTGGCCAGTTGCTACAGTAGCTCAGCCAGCCAGCATTTACATAGGAGACAAACTAAAGCCTTGCTAATATACTGGCCACACTTCAGGGTCATTCCTAGAAGAGCTTTTGTGGTAGGAACTGGAGGTAAAACACTACTTCTTATTTGAGAAATCTGCTTTGGTTCTCGTAAAACCACCTCTTGCACACTTTTCCCTTCTTAAGAGACATATCCCTTGCTATCATGTACCAGGTCTTCCATTGCATCTACAGTGGTTTGCAGTTTCTCACCAAAGGGGATGCAGAATGTGACAGCAGACCCAACACTTTGCAGTGTGTAGTAACAACAGCAATAGCCCTGTAAGCATGGAATGTGATAGCATGAAGGGCTGCACCAAAAGCAGGAAGGGATGAGGTAGCCCAGTCCTACCTTATTGCTCCAGCCATGTCAATGATATTGGCTTTTTAAGTTGCTGAACACAGCATCTCTCTATAATGAGATTCTGATTTCATTACATTAGTGTTGGTTTGAAACATCTCCACTGTGACCAATAAAGTTAATTCATATTTAACAAGATCAGGATTTGGTGTCCATCATTACTTGTGGTGTGGTCATACCAATTCCCTGCCATGACCGACCCCCCATGCCACCAAAGAGCAAGAGCACCAAAAAGGCTTGCTAGAACATTCAAGAAATGTGGTTTAAGCTGTAAAACAAGATTTGGCCTTTTAGACTTTCCTTTTTCTGAATACATACGGTACTTTTATTACTGCTTTATATGCCAGACTCATTCTGAACCTCAGTTATGGCACCTTAGTATTGTGTTCCTCCAACTATATGGAAGATTCAGAATTAAAGACACAAATATTTATGCAAGACAAAGGGAGACAGAGGGACAAAGAGAGGCACAACACTCACTAAAGCGCTAGCTTGTGCCAAACACATTGCACCAGATGCCGGGATCAATTTTTCTATGATATTGCTAGCTGTCTTCAACATTTGTTCAGGATATTCAGTGACAGTGGGTTAAGGCCAAGGGAAAAGAAAAGCGGATTGTGTTCTAACTGGGATATCTGACGTTTTTCAGGACAGCAATTGCCTCTCACTGTAACGAGTAGAACACATGCTAATGCGTCACGGTGCATTGCAGCCAGGAGAAAAGGTCAGGCTTTACAGAGGGCTGCAGAGCTTGCTGCAAACCAAGTGTCTATTTAATCACCACAATGAAGCCAAAAGCATTATCCACGGGTAATCATATTATTTCTCAAATACACTTTGACATGTTAAAACAATATTCCACCAGAACAAGAAGCTATTTGTGCCACTGTGGGATGCTTTGAAGCTATGACCATCAATTTTGTGGATTTGTGTCAAATGTGCAGTGCATTAAAAGATATGAGTGATACCCCCTTCGAGTTTTCCCATTAAATGAACCCCTGTGACAACATTCTTCAACAAAGACATGCTGAAAATATTTGTGCAACAATTTCACACAAGTGTGCTAAAGATCTCATGTTAACGACATGATTGAAAAAGGCACCGGGCAAAGCGGAACAAAATTATTTTATCCAGCAGTTCTTTGCTATTATTTCACAATTATAATGCAGCAGGTCAAAGAGCAACTAAGTATTACAATGAAGACAAATCTTTAACACATTCTCAACCATTTTTATAACATTTCCTTTTTCTGGGCTTACGGGCAGTAGGTACCTACAAACACATTGAACTTAGGCATAAGTATGGGGGTAGTTTTTTTAGTAGCAGAGACTAGTATTCATGAAAATTTCTACAATGAGATGTCATAAAGGTATTTAGTCAAATAAATTGACTTAATAAACACAATAAGAGTATGGTAACATAATTCTTAATAACTTCTACCTTGTTTGTCTTAAAAATTATAAACATGTCAATGTACTCTCGTCAAAAAGGCAGACATTAATTCTCAGCCTCATCATCATTACAACCACAGTCACATGAGCAGACCGAAAGCAAATGTTGCTCAGTGTGTACTACTGCCATAAAAGTATGGAAACTGGGCAGAATCTGCCTCTGATGGAGCCAATTAAGTTTAACTGAGAAAATCAGAGAGTATTCCACATTTCAGATTACTGTTTCCTCCACTACCCCCTCCTCTTTCTGTACAACCTGCTGTATTCATTATTAAGCAGCTCAAACTCTTCCTTCTCTTCATCCCTGAACACTGACCCAATTTGTGCTCAGTTTCCAATTAGGTTTTAGCCGCAGATGACAGATCAGCTAGAGACAGTCAGGAGAGGTGGGGGTCTTGCTGGAAACACTGGACTCTCCGGATGAGCTCTCAAAGCTTCAGCATCATGTTTCCATGCCAACAGACAGAACATGAAGAGGTACTGAAGAAGCAGTCATTGTGAAGAAAAAGTACTATTAATTTTACTTCACCTGCCTTCTGGAAGAATCATTGCAGGAACAATGAACATTTACACACAAGCAAAAATTATTCAGAAAGCAAAAAAGGAAGTTTTCACCTTACTCTCCACAACATCTGTGTACACCTTCCAGACAGTCTCACTTTCCAGAGCACTTAAGAGAATTAGGCATTCAAGGTACACCTGCTTCAACACCAGTCTGTTCCCAGTGTTTGCTATGCCCAGGTCAGGACCTAGCCTGTTCTGTGGTTAAACTGCTCAAGTTGAGCTCTGGCCTTTGGGTCTCTCGATCCTGGATTTCAAAACCCTGCTCCCCAGGTAACAGTATGACAGCAGGGTTCTCTGTACCCTTAGAGTGTGCTGGCCTCAGGCCAATCCCTTTCCAGGCTCTTAATTTGGGGGTTATCACCAGCCAATGTTGCGAGTGTCCTCTGCTCCCTTGCCAAGTGCATTTGGCTCTGACCACATTAAAGGGTTATACAGGATCCAGAAGTGGGACTGAAATAGCAGGCTGAAATTAATGATAGGTACAGCTACACTAGTAAGTAGGCATCTACCTCACACCTCCAAAATGGGTCCTCTTCAGCAACCAGCACAGGATGGAGCACATACCCCTTGATGCACCAGCTAAGATTTGCTAAACAGCCTGGTCCCCTGGAGCTGCATTTTCTAAAGCCTCATGGCTCCTCCAACCTCACAAGTCTTTCTGCTCACACAACTGGCTCTTAGCCCTGTCTAAAGATCCTTATTCCCTTATCATTTACATCAGTGAACTGGGCCTTGACTATCCCACATCTCTGGAGCCTGCCTGCTGAGTCTCATTCTGGTCTGAGGTTGAGGTACATTTACATGCCCAGGCAACACAAGCAAAGCAAAACGTATTCTGAAAAAGAAACGAAAGTCTTAAAATGTGCCTTGGGAGGAATTTGGAGTTCACATTCAAAAACAGGATTCACAAAAAACCCTGGCTCATTGCTTGAGTAGCAGCATTTTTGAATGGGCAGTGAACTATCCAAAGGCATGTCCAGATTGCACAGGACAGGGGAGACACCCTCGGTGGCGTATGGTGACATTCTTTATCACAAGTCAAAAGTGCTCAGGACACTTCCACTGTGGCCCAAGCAATGCTAACATTTTGTGCTATTTCTGGTCCCCAAACTAGGTTATCTGGCAGCAGCTTTGCTTGCATTTTCTTCAATTACTCTTTCACAGATCTGCAGTTGGCAGCTTCCATACCCAGGACATCCATCCCTCCCAGGTTCCTCTGGGTGCTGCTCACAACAGAAGTAGTAAGGATGCTGCCAGCACTACTTTGTCTGTGGTCACATGAAAAAGATGAAGCAGGAGGCAGAAGTGGCAGCAGCCAGTAAGACTTGAAAGCTGGCTCTCTGCCTCTTTCCCACAGCGATGCCCAGGGCACATCACTCCGCTTTAGCAGTGGCTCTGCTCTTTAAATTTCATAAGCAGCCAAGAGACAGGGGATCTGCCAACCTTCATGACTGAGCTACGGGGACCTAATCCCTTTGGCTTCCTGCTGCCTGACTCCATGAACTTGTGCCGTGGCTGCCCAGCAACTCCAGCTCAGCAGGAGTGTGATGGGAGGAAGGAGTGTGACTCCTTAGCCTCGCTCCTAGGCGGCGAGGGGGTTATTCTCTGGGGAGATGTGTATTCAATCCCTCTCACACTGAGGAAGGAATCGTATCCAAGGTTCCCTGCTTTCTGTGCGACTGCACTTGCTGTTCAGCCATTACAGAAAAATTGGGTGGTGGCTCTGCCATCTATGGTGGTACCTCATAAGACATGGATCAGAGCTACTACCATCCTTATCTACAGTGATGGAGGAAACAGAGCCATCCCACCTCTTAAGAAGGCCCTGACTGAGAGCCAGGAAGTCACCTAAGTTTGTGAGAGAAACTAAATTTCCGATTCACTTCACTCTCTGCTGGTTTAGGATTGGTGCCTCCCCACCATCCTCCCCTCCTTCCTCGCCTTGTGTGCCATGGATTTACTGCAAACTCCATGCTAAGCAGGCAACCCTCTTCCCACCATTCACTCTGTAAAATCTGTTTGGCACAGAGATACCAAACTTGGTTTGGCATTCCCAAAACCCATCACCCAAGACGCAGTTGTGCAATGCATAGTGCTGCTAGCATCTTCTCTGGAAACAGAGCTGAAGTGTTTTGAAAAATGTAATCCGTGTCTTCTCATAAAACCTTAGAGCTCACTTTACTTAAGGACTGTGCATTTGTGATAAGCTAAGTAAGAGATTATACAGTATAAACAGCTACACTGCAAAAGAGACTATACACTGGTTGTACAGCACACAATTATCCAGTTATCCGCTGAGACAGTACATCTATATGGTAGCTTCAACACAGCTACATAAACAGGTATCATGAGATTACACAGCCTGAAAATCCAGCGCTTCATTTTAAGGTGTTAAGCTGCATATGGTCCAGCTCCCAATGGACTAGCAATGGAAAGCGATACCTAAAACCTGTAATGGAGCTACGCTGTTTAACAAATACCCCCTAATTTCAAACAAGATGAGCACTACATCCCTACTGATTTTCAATGCTGTTTCCACATCTCGTGGACTTTTATACAGTAATAAATTGGGCATGGTGGTAATTTGTCCCCAAAGTTTGTATCTCCTATCCACTAGCTTCATTAATGATCTCAGCTCTGTCTATTTAAGCCTCTGTTTAATGACACCATTCCCTGTATTGGTCATTAATGCCTTTACAGTTTAATGCAGCATGACAAATGAACACAGTGCATTTCATATAGTTGCAACTACAGTACTGCTTCATTTGGTATTCGTATCAAATGGAAGTAGAACAAGCAGACAAAAATGTGCTAGAAATGCAAACCATCTTAGGGAAAATATTTGGTGTTTACAAGTTGCACGCTGCTTCAAGTGTTTCACATTTCTGTACACAGCTGAACTGAGTTTTCATAGCAGTTTAGGTCACAATTGAATTAATTCCACAAAAAAGTCTTCAGATTTTGCTGGTTGCTTACTTTCAATTCAGTACTGCTGCAGGCCTGCTTCAATTCAACCATTTGAATACGCATATCTTAAAGGTTACAAAGTCTGGAAGATGTTTCGCATGTAAGAGTTTGTTATACTAAATAGCCTAGCTTTTTGTATTTTTTTTCCCATGTGTTCTCAAAGTGTTTCTCACTGTGGTATTAATTACAAAATGAATGCAAGAGCAACGTGTCAGTAATATAAGGAAGAATTACTCAAATTTCTTTTCGTATACTATAAAGTCTCAGTCTATTTCTATACTTGTTTCTGACTGTTCTTCTGTCCTGTTCTCACTAGTGACTTCCTCTGCTGATGTGGCATTTCTTTATATCATTTGTAATATCTAATGTTTATTCATCCTTTCTTTGCCTTGATGGGAACCAGGGCTTATGGGTTTGTTTAAGGTGTTCTTATTGCATTGTAAGACAGTCAGATATAAGATGTACAACCTCATCTTCTTGAATAGGTTCAGCTCCCCTCTCCGTGGGAATGATTCTTAAAGTCACGCTCAGTTTAACTCATCTCCCTTCAAACTCTTATCTCCGTTAGTCTTCCCATCTCTAAGGCAGGAGGATCATCTTGGAGTGACTACATCAGTGGACAAGGGCAGAGCTACAGATGTCACCTATCTGGACTTCTGTAAGGCCTTTAATATGGTACCCCCACGACATCCTTCTCTCTAAATTAGAGGGATATGGATTTGATGGAGGGACTGTTCGGTGGATAAGAAATTGGCTGGATGGTCACATCCAGAGAATAGTGGTCAACAGCTCAATGACCAGATGGAGATCAGTGATGAGTGGTGTCCCTCAGGGGACATATTGGGACCAGTATTTTTTAGTATCTTCATCAATGACATAGACGGTGGGATTG
Organism: Pelecanus crispus; assembly: GCF_030463565.1. Lineage (NCBI taxonomy): Eukaryota > Metazoa > Chordata > Aves > Pelecaniformes > Pelecanidae > Pelecanus > Pelecanus crispus. The sequence continues at coordinate 26,763,534 of NC_134645.1, read as the reverse complement.
AGTGCACCCTCAGCAGGTTTGCAGATGACACCAAGCTGAATGGTGCCATTGACACACCTGAGGGACAGGATGCCATCCAGAGGGACCTAGACAAGCTTGAAAAGTGGGCCCATGTGAACCTCACGAGGATCAACAAGGCCAAGTGCAAGGTCCAGCACCTGGGACGGGGCAACCCCCAATATCAATACAGGCTGGAGGATGAAGGGACTGAGAGCAGCCCTGCAGAGAAGGGCTTGGGGGTACTAGTGGATGAAAAGCTGGACATGAGCTGGCAATGTACACTCGCAGCCCAGAAAGCCAACCGTATCATGGGCTGCATCAAATGCACTGTGGCCAGCAGATCGAGGGAGGTGGTTCTGCCACTCTACTCTGGTGAGATCCCACCTGGATTACTGAGTCCATCTCTGGAGTCCTCAGCACAAGAAGGACATGGACCTGTTGGAGAGGGTCCAGAGGAGGGCCACAAAAATGATCAAATGGATGGAACACCTCTCCTATGAGGAAAGGCTGAGAGAATTGGTGTTGTTTAGCTGGAAGAAGAGAAGTCTCTGGGGAGACCTTATTGCTGCCTTTCAATACTTAAAGGGGGCTTATAAGAAAGATGGGGACAGACTTTCTAATAGGGCCTGTAGTGATAGGACAATGGGTGGTGGTTTTAAACTACAAGAGGGTAGATTCAGACTAGATATAAGGAAGGAGTTTTTAATGATGAGGGTGGTGAAACACTGGAACAGGTTGCCCAGAGAGGTGGTAGATGCCCCATGCCTGGTAACATTCAAATCAGGCTGGATGGGGCTCTGAGCAACCTCAGCTAGTTGAGGACACCCCTGCTTATTGCAGGGGGGCTGGACTAGATGACTTTTAATGGTCCCTTCCAACCCAAACCGTTCTGATTCTATAATCTTTGGTTTTTACCTCTTCTTCTGCATCAAATCCACAAGTTCGTTAATGCTCTAGCTTCATCTTTCCAGTGCTGCTAAAACAACTCCTTTACCTCTGCTAACTAGCTCAGTAGTGCACTGAATGTTCCTCACCCTCCTTATCACAGTATCCCATTATCCATAACTCTCTCTCATATACCCCTTTGCTGTGTTTCCAGAATATTACTTCCAGAATCAGCTTCTCAAGGCATCAGCCCTCAGGTACATTCTTTCCTAACAAAAATTATTCTCAAAAAAAAGCAGGTATAAGCCCAGTGGAGGTGGCTGTTCTGTCTTTCTGTCTAAGAATAAACTTCATTAGGCTGTGAGCCACTTGTTAGACAACTGAGTGACAGAATTATTGAAAGATTACATTCAAAAATTAGCTGAAGTTGTTATAAAGCTGCATATAATATAATCTGCACACAACTTCAGAATTATAAAAGATCTGTTTTGGCAGTTCTTAATATAGACACCTTGCAACTGGTTACTGCATGAATGCAAGTTCTAATACAGAAGCAATTGTTTTAAAAGAGATTATTTAAGAAATTACAGTATAACATGCAAGAGCAATGTTGACATCACTTATAATCTTTGAAGCACTTTCGGAAACTTTACCCTAAAAAGAGTCACACACAAACCTCTTCAATCAAGCTGGCATTGAGCTTTAGAGACATTCATGTTGCAAATAATATATCAGCTGGGACTCACCACACTCCTTTGTCCTGAGTGGTCAATGAACACACACTAAAAATAAAAGCGAAAAACCACACAAAAATCACAGATCCAAAAGCCCCTTGCCAAATATAAAAAACCCTGAAAACATATGGGACCACTGGAAAGATTTGACATTTGCCCAGTTACCCGTAAGCAACAAATACTAAGTGTGAAGATAAGTGTCACAAATAGTTTAATTTCTGACAACAAAATATTTTCTGAAGTATTTTTTATATGATTCTCATTTAACTATAAATTATAGTCAGCTTACACCAGTTTGCTCACAGCCACATCCCGTCACATTTTCAGCACTTCTAAGAATGGAGATCCCACAGCCTCTCCAAAGAAGATATTCCACCCTCACATGTCAGGTGGTGTTTGACCACACTTATGGTGAAATAAAGAAATAACCAACAAAAGTTACCGAAAAAGAATTTCTCACATTCCAACTTGTGTCTGCTGCCTCCAGTTCTATCACTGCATATGTCTGAGAACAGTCTGGCTCCACCTTCTCTATTCTTTTAAATTAGGTGTTTGTAAACAGCAGTAAGATCTGCCCTTTGTCTCCTCCAGCCTGAAAAAACCAGCGCTCTCAACCTCATCTCGCACACCTTCTGCTTCAGTCCCCCAATCATCCTGGTGACCTCCACTGGACTTATTCTACTATGTCCATGTGTCTCTCATACTGAGAAGCCCAGAACTGGACATGGCACTCCCAGTGTGGTTTCACATGTTCTGGATGGAGGGGAATAATATCTTCCCTCAGCCTGCTGACTACATGCTAGCTGGTGTGTAGCTGGCCTTCTTCAGTGCAATACCAACATGTTAATTCAATGGATCTCTTCTTCCAGAACAAGGTAGATGCAGAATAATGTGCTCCCAAACCTCATCTCCAACCAATATTTGTTTAAACCTTGAAGCTCTATGTCTGAAATCCTTCCAGAAGTACTTGTCATCAGTTAGAGCAGTTATGGATATCCAATATAAATACCTACTTTATCATCTAATAAATATTTTGTTCATGACCTCAATAGCTTCCTGTGCCTGAAAGTCCTACAGTTTAATCAGAAGTTGTACAGAAAAGTATTTCCTTTTATCCGTTCCAAATTTCCCTTTTTAATGTAATCATGTTTATTTCAATCTTGTAATTTCAATCAATTTGATTCTTCAACTGAAGTTAAACATGACCTGATAAAAGAATTAGGTATAAAACTATTTCAGGGCAGTCCCTCTAACTGTCTGCCTTGTCCTTTCCTTGGATATGGATCTTAATTCCCTTAATCTCTGTCATTTCTTCTCTTAGTGAAATGCTAGAGAGTAACCGCCAGTTACTACTATCTGGCCAGTTCATTGTATTTTTCTGCATTTTCCGTAACACTGTAAAGTTATCCATTAGCAATACATCTTTACACCTCCTACAGGTGCTCTTTACTGTTTGATATTAATTTACAGGCAGGAATGCATTCCCTTCTTTTCTGCAGTTTAATAAGGATTACTTATTAATTAATAAGTTTTAATAAGAGTAATAAGTTACTGCAGAAATAAGCCAAAGAAAATTATTTCAAAAAGTATACTTTTGTTTAGCACAAAACTGCTTTGACACCATGCATACTCAGCTTTGGAGCTGATGAGTCTTCTCATGATCACTGAACCCGCAAACTGTGATTTTCTCTTCCCAGAGGTTATTATAGATTTCCATTGGCTTGTGCATTGAGGAAGTAAAGACTGTATTTTCAATTGATTCCAGCCCTGTGGTATTTAAATAACAGTCTTAAAGAAGTGCATTTTAAGACTCTTTGTGGGCCTTGTTTTTCCTGTTCACATATTTTACCCATTAATTATAAAATACTGTGCAATTCAGGGGGGAAAAAAAAAGTCAGTTTAAAGGCACTGATGAAAGGGAAACTAAGCACTCTGCAGTCAAAGACCTTGAAAATTTTGATGTCCCCCAGGACAGCTCATGATGTCCATCTGAGAGACAGAACAGCCTTTGTACTACTTCACTACAGGAAAACATACCTTGGCACAGACAAAGTCCCCATAACCTCCCAGAGTTCTAGCAAGCCTTCTCTCTCTTGAAATAACATCCCGACTTCCTGTATTTGTTTTTAATCCAACAGAAGATTCTCTAAGAAAGAGGAAAACGTCAGCAGTTATTCATTGAGCATCCAAAGCAGGGTCAGGGTAGAGTTCAATAAGTGAGGCTTTCAAAGACAGAACAAAACACTGAACAGGCGCATGTTTCTTTAGCAACATTCATTTCTCTGCTGTGAAATGATCATGCATCTTGTGGGAGAAGAAAATACAGAAATAGTCCATTGACAAAATAATGCTTGTCTCAGAAAATGCTGATTCAGTGCAACCATATTTTCCATGGAAACATATCAATACCATTGAACAGTTTGACTGAAAGGCAGTAAGATAACTTGGAGCCTATTTGTACCATCTTTGGTTTCAGTCCAAATTTCTCACAAGTCAAATAACACTGATTTTTTTGTTTACTGGTTCTCATTTTGCTTCCCCAGTAAGTCCTGGTTGTCAGCAGCCTGTCCCCCCGCCATTCACATGCACTTGGATTTTTTTTTTTGCTTTACTCTTAACGAAGGAAAGATTTCAAAAATGTATGTATTTTTTACTGGCAGGAAAATCCCCACTCTGGTCAGCTCTAACTATGAGCATAATGTGGACATTTATGAAGGGTAGAACAGCCTGCAAGAACAATTTAATGTAGTTTACTTTACAAGAAGTTTGACTTTTAGCATGGTATTCTTTAAGCAGTCCAGACTTATTCAGAGACTCAGGACACATACCAGACACTCAGAAAAACAACCCTTTTATCAGCAAGGTCAGAATTTGATAGTCTGGAGTTACTAGTTTCTCTTCTTCAAGGTTGTGTGAGGGGGTATGATTGCCAGCACCTTCCCAACCAGTGCTGGGTGACAACAGAACAGTAAAACACTTACTTAACCAAAAGCATTTTTTTAATATTTCCTTTCCCATGTTTCAGCATCACCAACTTACCAAATTAAAGATTTTACCTAGAATTTTTTCAGTCTGGCCTTCTATCCACCCTACCACAAGAGATTAGTCTTAACTTTGCACAGTGCTTGTTCCTGAGTCTCTCTATCAATGCACAGGAACAAAAATTACAAACTAGTGGCTTGAGGTTTGGGGCTTCTTTTAAATAGAATTTTTAATTACCTCCCAACATTTTCTCAAGCAGGCAAAACCAAAATGCAGAAAACATGGTAGTAACTCACCACTAATTTACAACCATTCCTCTGCCAAGCCTTGCCCTGCTTGCTGCAGATAGGATCGATTTTTCTTTACCAAGAAAAATTAACAGACTACCCCCATGGGGTGTATAAGAAAGAATTCAAAATGCAGTGGAAAGAGATTATGCAAAAAGCATTCACACAAGCACACTGCATATGAAAAATAACAAGAAAATTACTACTGAAGTAGTACCAGGAATGCTATCTTTCAAAAGATGTGGGAGAGGATCAGAACAGAGGTTGCCAAAAGACCGGAGGCTAAACAATGTCAATATAGCCTTTTGTTTGCAGATTACTGAAAAGTGACATGACAGCAAGCAAGATCAATAGACCTAAAAAATCAGGCCAGGGTTCTTCAGATGCTGTCTTAACCTGTTCTCAGGTTAAAATATTACTTATGGTGAGTTAGCTATCAGAAATTGCTTGAGTAAGTTAGCACACTTGCAATATTATCCTTATACTAGTAGAGTTGAATGTATAAAATTGATGTGAATACAATGCTTAGGAAATTCTTATTTTCCAAATCACATAGAAATAATCAGTAGATTTTGCTTCTACTAGTATAAAAAGTCAACATTTATATTTATGACACATAGACCAGAGACACATAGGATTACTGAGTATACCTTCATTTAAAAGAATGAGTTGATGATAATATTGCATAGAATTGTATTGTATCCAGAGATTCTTTCATGCTTTTCTCCAGTTTCATGCAAGTTCCCCAAGAGCTTCATGCTACAAATGTTCCTTTGTAATTACACTTACCCAAATAATGTTTTCCCCAGCCTTGATTAAAAAAAACAAAAAAACCCCAAACAAACAAAAAAAAATTCTATACCTGTTGTTGCCATAATTTGGTATTTTTTATTATGGAAGCTTCTTGTGTCCTACGGAGATATTTCAATTCAGCTCTATTCTATCTGGAGACTCAACAATTTCAGGGTAACTATTTGGATGGTTTTACTCCATTACTTCCAAAGTAACCAAATAGTCCATGCTAATGTACTGACATCTCAAAGATGCATTGAAAATTTAGATGCTCAAAAAAGTTCCAAAACAGATCAATGCAGTTGAGGTGCTTCATTTTGTCAAGAGCTGGGGGGGGTGGGGGGGTGGGGGGGGGTGTGTGTGCAGAAAAAAGACCCATCCAGAACTAGTAGAGGATGGTAAAGGCTATAAATAAATATCCAAATAAATATCCTGGGACTGTGCAAGTGCTATACTCTACCAAGAGCTCATTAACAGCAACAGGACATTATTTATAGGCCAGGAGGTACAGAATGGAGGAGTGGAACATGGGAGGAAAAATTGGGGTAATATGACAAAAATGTGGGTGGTGCAGGTGGGAAAGGGAGCCACCACTAGCATGAGGGATTCAATGTGAGGAAAAAAACCACTTTCACCCAATCTGCAAGAAAAAGCTTATCAATAACAGCTAAACAGTCATCCATCAAGCAGTCACTAACAGAAACACTGAAAATCTCAAGGCCATTTAGAGTTTTCTATTCATCATATTGAGTTTATCTTTCTCCCCCGTGAACATTTTTTACGTGCATTCTGAATAAATGTGTTGTCAACCTGCCTGTTTTTAACTACAGATTCAATTTGTCTTGCTCCTTATCACACAATTAAAACAAAATAACATCAGCATCATGAACAGGAGTCCAGAAAAAAAGACCTTTTTGTTCACTGTCTTCAGGGAAAACGTGCATAAAATGATGATGTTCTGCTGACAAGTCCTATAAACCAAGTAACTGTGTACATACCAGATATATGGGGCCATTCTAGGCAGCACCACTTCAAGAGAAACACTGGATGGAGGGAACTTCTTATATCACAAACTTCCATTTCTTTCTTTTGTTAGGCAATTTCTCCTGTGTTCAGTACAGAAAATATTGTCCAGTCTCTGCTTCAGTAACTGTGCTCAAGGATTAAGTCAGTAGATTTATGTCATAATTTTAAATATGGTTGATCTGGTGAATTCCAGACAAGTCTCCAGCCTGCATGCAGACACTGGGCATTTGTGGAGGGACACTGACTGTTCCCGGCATTTTTGTATGCTGAATTCCCACAGGTTTCCGCCCCGACCATTCAGCTGTGAACTGAGCTTTTTATCTTGGTCTCCCTCTACGTATCATTTTACAGAAGTAAAATTCCAAGAGACAAGGAGGTGAAAAATTATTCGTCTCTACCCTTCTTTATTCCCACTCACCCTGATGAAAACAGATGAATCAAGGCCAGAAAAAACTCCTTCAATTCTGAACCCACATTTCTGTCAAATTAGGATTATTTGTTCAAATGGAGTAGATTGCTAAATATTGGCAAATTTGGGTATTCATTCTACCAGATTAGAGCAATCTGAATGTACACATATATAATACACATAGATGCACAAGCTAACAATTCTTCAACATAAGTAGTTTGATTACCTTTTCACCAGACTCACTCACATTTCTCATTCTGACAAAATGCACCAATTTTTAAGTTGCTTTATTACCTTTCTTCTTGTCGTTTCAAACACAGGCATTTTGCATGTATTATACTGCTCAGTGACCTTAGCAGACTCTGTCCTCATCTCCTGCCTTTAAGACAAGCACAACTATAGTAGTCTCAGGAGCCTTCATGAAGCTAAATTCTCGAGCTGTATTCTTCTATTTAAGGATGCGCAACAGATTTGAGAGATAATATGTAAAATATGCATTGATTTCACCTTCATATTCCAAATACACCACATTTCTTTTGATAGAAACTGAGATAAACTGTGGAATTATTTGGAGAACAAATCCTTCTGACTTTTCTGTAGTTATTCTGCAGAGATGAGCCACAAAGTTATCCAGTTAGATCTATCACACAACATAATATGGTATTGAGAAAGTGTTCCAAAAATCCCAGCAGTGGTAAGAAAATGTATGTAAACTAGTAATTCATACACTAAAAATATATTACAATAAGAAATTTGCAAAAAATTCAGGATGGTATCAAACTATAAGTACAGCTAATAAAATAACATTTTACAAGGCATGCTAAGTGGCTTTCCAGAATTGTGCTGTTTGTCACATATATGCAAACTAATAAAAATACTCTGCGTGCTTCTCCCCTCAGAATCATGAAATATTTTTATCAAGATATAAATATGACAGGCACAGTGTCTCTTCATTGGCAGTACATCAGCATACTACTGAGTGGAGACTCATTCTCAGACCATGCATTTATCTCTGAACCAGCAGTATGAGGAAAAGAATAGCTCTTTAGACTTAAACACTGTAAAGAAAACTCTAAACTAGTCTTAACCAATCCTTTCTCCCTTAGCTTAATGAATATTCCTTCATTAATATAGGCCTTATGAAACACTTATGTTTCACATCCTGACTTTTTTCTAGGACTCTGATATGTCATATTATTTCATTCCTTCCTCAGTCACCCTCCTTACAAAAGATAATTTTTATCAAGCTCGTGGGATATTGTTGCAAGCTCAAACTATTAAGCAGTCACAAATCACAGGGTCCCGCAGAAGAAGGTAATAGACAAATTGTAAGTTATGCTATTGCAGCTGCATTTAAAAAAAAAAAACAAAAAACCCAGCACTCACCACAGACAACTGGTGGTAGAAACAGTGCACAAACATTGTGCTGTGCCTATCTACACTGAGAATTCTTCACACTTCCAACATTAACCTTCTCATTCCATTAAAGGTAATGGAAATATTCTCTCTCAATTTCAATGGAATTTAATAGCTAAATTGAATTTAATAGGTAACACCTTTTAAAATAGGTATTTCTTTTTTAAAAGAAAGTAACCTCTAAAGTGAAACGAGAAACTGCACCAAGATATCCTTTAAGCTACTAAAGCAGCATCTCACAAACCTGCCTGGCTGTTTTTGCAGCATGGAATCCATATTAATTTGTCCTGAACAAGCACCTGAATGTAAGTTTTTTAGGCTTTATAGACTGGATCAGTGATTCTTATCAATGAAACATCATGTATTATTAAATTAGTGTTACTTTTCTTGACACCTATAACAAGGACTTATTAACATTTAATTTGTCCAGAAATTACTATTCATTGATGTATTCAACATGAATATTAGAAAGTCCCAACAGACTTTATATACAAAAGTAAGAGGGAAAGTAATAATATATCACTACTATTTCCTTAGTAGTCAATGTCATCATTGTAATAACAAGAAAAGAAGCCTAGCATCAAAGATGGGAATGGAAAGGACTTAGGAAGGCAAAGATAAAGCCTTCACAAAGTTTGGTTTGAAAGAGGCACCACATCAGGATGCTCTAGGCACCACAGCTGCCCTGGTAATGTGTAGCGTAAAAGAGGACATCACAAAAACTAGCTTGGAACACTGCCAGAGTAAATTTTCTTACCTGAAAGGATTAGGGCACAAGGGATAACGGATGAGATACGCAACTGAATCCTAGGCGTCCAAGAGAAGAATCCCTCATAGCAGGAAGCACAGGTTGCCACAAGCTTTGGCCCGGAGGTTTGGCTCTCCCACGCGAGAGCCTGGCTGCTTGGCTCAAGGCAAGGTCACAGCAAAATGGGAGGGCTCATTCCTCAGAGGCAAAGCCTGCATTAACAAGTGTAAGGGCCCGTGATCTAAAATAAATGTTGCCCCCCATTTTGCAAACATAGAAATGTAACTAAGTCTGAAAGAAGAGGCAGTATTTACGAGTTATGGTCAACTAAAGCAAAAGCTGAAAGTGACAGTCAACTAAGAGAAATAATGGACTCAGAAAAACCTGGCCTTCAGCAGCGATGGCGTCTATGCCTATATTAGAAGACTGATTCAGTCTTTATGGGTTTAGAGAGGATTTTGATTTCTTACTTGCCAGCATTTGTAGCCTTCTACATCACTGCTTTCAGAACGGCCAGCCCTCCACCTAGCTGAGTAGTGAGAGCTGTCCTCAACAGAAGCCAGGTCACCCTTTTGACTAAATTACTGTCAGTCAACAGCATCAAAGTAAATGTGCAATTAGTGTGCTTATTAAATCTTAAATTTAACCATACAGAAAGTGAAGAGTGTGATGTTTATGTGTAAAATATGCCCTTTTTCAAGTGTGAGTTTAAATACTTTTGCTGATATTATTTATCAAAAAGTTCTTAATTGTAATGAAATGGGACCACCAAGTCTAGCAATAGCAGGAAGGAAGCTCTTTCTATTTTGTTGTTGCTCAGGAATAAATTATTACACCAGATGTAAAGCAAGTGGGATAAAGAACCCCTGTCTAATTTTATATTCATTCTAGGTGTATATACAAGACTAAAGATAGTGGAAGTCAGTGAAATAAGCCTAAAATGTTATTTTAATTAGGCCCTCTTTTAGTAAGGATAAAATAGTTATGAACATACAGAATGCCTTTGTAGGACTCAGATTTACTTCTCATCTTCCAAACAGAGCAACTCCAAATCTTTGTACAACGCTTGTTGAAATATGCACAAATTAAAACAATTTTTCTCTTAAAATGTCTTGTTTGTAATGTCTTGTCTCTGAGACACACTGGATTAACACAAACGTACTGGACCTTGCAATGGAAAACACTTAAGAGGTTTCGTCTAGCCACTTGTGCCTTCAGTGCGGCAGGATCTATTGCATCTGTCCCAAACCTAAAATTTAAAATATAGCTCAATCACCCAGATAAAACAGAATTATCCATTAGACATCTACATTGAGAGTGTTGGGGTACCCATTCAAGCCAGTTCAGAAACAGAGGAAAGGAAGATACAAAGATGCTGGCTTTTAAAGATGCCAGTAAAAGGCATGGCTTATTAGCAGAGTTAGAAAATCCACACAACACTGCACAGCAGTACACTGATAAATCACTTCAGCTGGCACCAGCACTGTGAATACTCACTCCTCCTCCTCTTGAATGGAAACCTGGGCATTAAAATAAAATAATTCCACCACATATAAAGCAGGCATATGTGAACAACTCATTTCGGCAATTAAGAAAACCCAGGTGGCTCATGTTTGTTGGTTTAAAAAACACCTTCTCATTTAGTGGTATAAATCAAGAGTAATTGCATTAAAAATTAAGAAATCAAACCAGTACAGGAAAAGAAGCAGATCCATTTAGAGTTATCGAGAAAACAGAATTTCAATCTCAGGGGAATCTCTGACACTTCAACACTAATTTCAATGTCAAAAGAGGAGGCAAGTCAATATAAAATACACTGTAGTATAATAGATAAGCCTGACATACTAAGCTAAAAATGCTTACATTAAATTGTTGTAGCTCTTCACAGAGTGCTTTGTTTTGCAATACTGATTAAAATCAAACCATCTCCATTTGAAATGTTCAGCGTTTTTAAACCTGAAGAGTTTGAGGTGCTTGTTCTGAACTTTCCTATCAAAAAGCAGAAGTTCATTCACAAATCATCATTTACTAAGAAAAACATGCAACTATCAATAGCTTATATCTTAATCAGGAGGATTCTTGTATAAGCTTTAAGGCTACTGTATGGCTGCTTTTGTTAATGAACTATCATTTCACTGTCCCACAATGTAATCAGCAAACTGTGTTAACAGTTCTTATTCTTGCCACATGAAGCCAATTTATCAGGTAAAGCACTGTTTCCTCAGGTCCTAGCTTCTTTAGTAGCTTTCTCAGGGAAGGAGGCTATAAGGATTTTCTTATTATGAATTAACTAAGACATAATTATATAGCTTTCCCCTGTGTATGCATTCACGATTCATCTTCCAAGACAGTGTCTCTTCATCCCAGAACTCATTTATATTTATGGCATATTATAAATGTTCCTTACAGCAGCTACAATGTATTTATCAACAGAAACCTTGAGTTTATTCATATATATGCAAAGAAATGTGATCTATTCTGCTCCTTTTTCTTCACAGGCATAGCCGGATTTCTCTTTTCTCTGAGCCCTCTGGCATGATGCAGGATCAATGGCAGCTTTTGGCTTTGGGACAGGCCCACCAGGGCATAAACAAATCTGTCCCATTGTCAGATCATGGGTAAAATGGTTCTTTGTAGAATAAAAATCAGCCTAATATTTCATTCTGTATTTTTAATATTTTTATCCCATCTTCTTAATTTTGAGTTCTGTAATTCCTCACAGAAAGCCTAAACCAGCTAATAACACAAAATATGTCATCTTGGACCATACAGGAATCGTGAGCATCACATCCCTTGTCTTGTGACTCATGTCTGCAAGATTCTTGGCCACTTTCTACTGATGGAGAAAGTTCTGGTAAGGTCAGAAGACCCGAATACTTGAAGACTGCCCTCAAGGCTGCTCTGATATGGCATGGTGTGTACCCTGGGATCAGACTTCCATGAAGACATGTGAGAAGCCTTTTCCTGCATGCAGAGTTGTCACCCTTGCTCCCATCTTGCTTTCCCTTGCAGAACAAGCTCTATCCTTTTGATCCCCAACTCTTGCTATTCAACTTCTCAGAAATGGGGGTAGCTTTTCATGACCCATCTTATCCATCCTAATTAACTTGAGACAGCTGACAATGACATAACACACTCTACATCCAAGAAGACAGGTTATCTCTAGCAAGGTAGATATAATTGGGGAGATTTCTGGAAGTCATTAACTGCGCATGAATAAAAAAAAGTCACTTTGATCAGAATTAACCTTGCAACAGGCAAGAAAATTGTGTATTATTTGAAGTGTATAATACATGGGTGTGAGGAAGATTTTGCCTGGCTGAATCCTACTTGCCAGCATTATGCACACCATTCTGGCCGCTGATCATTTACTGGGGCAGATGGAAATACCAGCTAGGAAAATCAAGCAAAAACATTAGCCAGTGTGGAGAGTGATCTCCTAATTAAACAGGTTATTCTTTCACTCCCATTTACATGAATAAAGACTGCAATCAAGATGTAGTCTTACTGCTGAAGGAAGCAAATGCCAGTGTCTCCAGTTTCTCAGAGTAAAGTCTGGGGATGACAATTATTGTGAAAAACTGATTTACCTCTGTTTTTTAACAAAGTATATATATATACACACACACAGAGAACATGTGTGCCTGAAGACAAGCTTTTTTCCGTAACAGACATTTTCCTAGCTACATCTGCTGGGTTTTCATCTGCTATTTGTGCATGCAGCCTACTTACTCACATTATGTCCTGTAAATAATGCATATCTTTCTATTTATTTTCACTTAGCTGGCTGAAATGGGTTTTCTTGAATAAGCAGCATCCATTTATGAAATGCTGCAATAAAATTTAACACATCTTCCTGATAGCATTCTGCATCTAAAGTAAGTTGTGAAGAATGGAGCTTTATTCCAGGTAAATCAAGCACCTTAAAATAAAGATAAAATTGATAGCAGGAAGGGAAAAAAACCAAAAATGCCTTTAAATTGAAAAGCCACAGCTGACTGACTGGTCAGGGACAGTGGTCAAAGACTGGCAGCCTGTAAGCAGTGTTGAAGGGAAAGCGAGACTGGCTAAATCCAAAGTATTCAGATTCAGCTCATGCTTTCCCACTTACTTCAATTAACCAGTCAAAGACTATTAAAAGCAATGCGAGAATGAAACTACAGCATTAGCTTTAAGAGGTTTTAGATCAAGCTCACAATGCTTAAAACATGTGGCCATAGGTCACAGCTCCACATTCTGCTCCTAGCTCTGCTATTCACCAGCAAGGAAAGCCGGCCCATCTTTCTTTGCTCTTGCTTTCTTCAGGGCTTCTAAGGGGGCCTTCCACATCTATCTGCAGTCTGTAAAGTGTAACAAAATCCTTGGGTGAAAGGAAATACATAAATGCAAAGGGGAGATATTTGTTTGGGAGTTTAGAGTAAGTCATATATACTGCCTGTACTACTCACTGCTAATACAGCTATGTGGCATGGGAGATGGAATTTTCTGTGCAGGAACAGACCTGCAAACTGAAGTGGTCTTCAAATAAAAATGTATTTGTTAAAGCAAGACCTACTTATTTTGTTTCACTGAAATTCTCAGGGTTTTTTTTCTTCAAGGTGCCTTCTTCAAATATATCAAGACCCCAGTCATACCAGCTGACAAGCACCACTATGTTCCAGGTTTCACATTTATTTCCTTGTTTTTTCTTACAAACCAGCTCTTCCACCTGCACTTAAAAAAAAAAAAAAAAAAAAAAAAGAATCAAAAAAGAATCAGCAAACCTTCGATTTTGAATGCCAGCCTAAACGATAGCTTCAACATTCAAACACTGGGTGCATACAGGTGATAGCTTAGTAGACTAAAACATGGAGACACTGCATTATCATATTTCTTTGAGGTCCTTCTGTGGGCTAGTGAAAGTCACTACAACTAAATACATCCCTCATAGCCATGCACTTATATAAAGGAAAAACTTTATTAACTTTCAAGGAAAAAAGAAAAAATCTCATCCAGTCTTATTTAACTTTCTAAAGTCTGATTTGAAGCAGAGCTTTGAGCTCCTCCCCATAAAGCAAGTCAGTCTCAGAAGAGGGACAGAGCTAGCATGAATTAAACTATATTTATAAATGCATTTCTGAGCAGCTTTGCTCTAGCATGTATTTCACCACAAAGCACTTCAGCAGGTGTTTAAATTCAAGCCTTAAAATGGTCTCAATAATAAGTAAGAGTGGAATTCATAGGCTAAAAGTGAACTAAACAGTCAAGTACTCTGCTGAATGAGTGTCTTGATAAAATTGGTAATTTCAAATTGTTTTAAAGTACTTCAAATTTATTCTATACAGTGCTGAGAATCTCACATACTGTTAAGATTATAATGACACTATACAGTGTATGAAAACAGTAAAACAGTCCCTGGCCAAAGGTCTGGCAGGCTAATTAAAAGCAGCAAAAAATGAGAGAGAAAAGAGATCTAGAGAGGAAAACTGAACTGGAATAGAAACCAAGATTTCTGATCTTTAAGTTATCAAAAAAACCATATTGCCTCCTCAGGCAAACTTAACTAGTTATTCTAACAGTTTACGGGCAGGCATAATGTACAGACAATGCTAATTTAGATTTCTCAGAGTCTCCTAAAGATTTCCTTGAAATCAGTTGGGTCCCGATGCTCCTCTGAGAAATGTAAGCCTTTGAAAGAATTCTATTTCATCTCTACTTAAAAACAAACAAAAAAATCAGTAGCTCTACATTATGCCTTAGGCAAGAGTTTTTCTTTTTTTTTTTGAAAGAATTTTCAAATAAAGGAGGCAGATGAATCTAAAAAAATCATGGCAACCTGTAAGTTAAATACATATGCTCAAATGCAGGACTCAGAATCTTGATTAAATATTTAAAAATCTATTATACACACATATATCATGGTTTCACATTGAAAAGAAAAAAAATAATATATTAGAGGAATAAATAGTAGGATATTTATAGAAATTGTGGAATAACTTTTTGTAAATACACTGTATCATCATATACAAGAATT
This sequence comes from Pelecanus crispus, assembly GCF_030463565.1. Lineage (NCBI taxonomy): Eukaryota > Metazoa > Chordata > Aves > Pelecaniformes > Pelecanidae > Pelecanus > Pelecanus crispus. Next base: position 26,748,242 of record NC_134645.1, on the reverse strand, counting down.
CAGTATGATCATTTGAAATATCCTGGAAAAGCAAAGGAAAACATACAAACTCCCTTTTTGCCAATTTTCAGAAATATTTCACAATGCCCGACAGGCCCTTGGCAACAAAGAATAAGGCTGTTCACCTAGCAAATCAAGCAGAATGCTCTTTACAGGCTTCTTGGTACTCTAACCATGGCTTTTACAGAGGAAAATGAGTTTGCCAGAGAGAAGCCCACTAGACACTAGACAAAAGAAATGCTTTTTCCAGTGAGTACTTCATAGTTATTGACAATGTCAGTCATTCACCTCTTGCCAAAAAAACTGAATCATATCAAGTCATTCCAAAATCAACAGCATCCATTACTATCTGGCAGTAAAAGATAGCTCTTCATTACTCACAGGGTTTAATAAGCACTGCAATGTCAGTTCCTATCTCCTGGCCAAATTCCAGTTCAGGTAATTGCCTCCTGCCTCCCTAAATTCCCTTTGCAATTCCCTTAGGTCAGATACTCTTCAGCCTGCTCTAAGCTGCCCATGCACTCTTAAACACTAGATGTGACTACTGTTGTGGTTTAACCCCAGCTGGCAACTAAGCACCACACAGCTGCTCACTCACTCCCCCTGCGGTGGGAAGGGGGAGAGAATCAGAAGAGTAGAAGTGAGAAAACTCATGAGTTGAGATAAAGACAGTTTAATAGGTAAAGCAAAAGCCGCACACGCAAGCAAAGCAAAACAGGGAATTCATTCACTACTTCCCATTGTCAGGCAGGTGTTCAGCCATCTCCAGGAAAGCAGGGTTCCATCACGTGTAATGGTTACTTGGGAAGACAAATGCCGTAACTCTGAACGTCCCCCCCTTCCTTCTTCTTCCCCAGCTTTCTATGCTGAACATGATGTCATATGGTGTGGAATATCCCTCTAGTTAGCTGGGGTCAGCTGTCCCAGCTGTGTCCCCTCCAGCTTCTTGTGCACGCCCAGCCTCCTCACTGGTGGGGTGGTGTGAGAAGCAGAAAAGTCCTTGACTTAGTTAAGTACTACTCACCAGTAACTAAAACATCCCTACATTATCAACACTGTTTCCAGCACAAATCCAAAACATAGCCCAAAACTAGCTACTCTGAAGAAAATTAACTCTATCCTGGCCCAAAACCAGCACAACTACTTTCAGTGAATGAACTACACAGTGAGCCAAAATCTCCAGTTTTCTCAGACTAGAATTCACAAAATGCCTGCGCATGATGAAACATAACTGAAATTTTCAGTAGAGTACACTGGCATGCGTGAAGCATTTTGCCTAATGTTACTGGGTCACTCAGTATGTTTTAATTAATTCTGAATTCCTTGAATGCCTAGTTTAGTGTGTGCCCAGGTGTTTTGCCAGCTTGCAGGCCTCAGCCAACAGGATCACAGTCAAAATGAAAAGTGTTATACTGAAGTGTATTTCACTGGGATATCAATGGGATGTCTCATGAGCCCAACAGCATATATTTGCTTCAAGCCTTCTAAAGAACATGACCAAATTGTGCATTTTTCTCTTTTCTGCCACAAATACGGGGGGGTGGGGGGTGGGAATTCAGGATGTGTTAAAACTTTCTGTTGTAAACCATCAAATTCTTTCCATCCCTGGCCAGCTGCTCTGATTTTACCATCTATTTCCATCACCTCTTCCTCTCAGTTTTATATGCATAGCATTCAAGGTCAGTACCACTCCACTGGAACTCCTTTTGCAATTAAAAAGAAAGAGAAAAGAGGAATAATGGTCTAACTGGACGGAACGATCAGTTACTTTTGACAGACCTGTGTGGTCTGTCCCTTTTGGCTGTGGAAATTATGTTTCCCAATTAACTGCAAAAATTACAGGTATACCCCTAGAAGTCTGCATCTCCAATATACATAATTCTGAAAGACAAGAGAACCCTGATGTAACAAAATAATCTTTAGGCAGAAAATAAATGTTCACTATGCCTTTCTGATTTATTCCTCAAAACGTTCAACTATGTAATGTCAGCTACTTTGCCTATTGGCTAAACTTCAATATTTCCTCCCACATACAAGAATGAAAGCAGGATCCATAGCTAGCAGAGAAAATCTTGTCACTTACATTGACCTTTACATTGCAATCACAACTTGGTTTTCTCTTTTCCATTGTTTACTGTCATAGTGTTCTTTTTTTATTAATTTGAGCATTTTGATAATAAATCATTAATAATATAACTTTAAAATAATTTCAAGTGTTGTTACCAGTAAAACAAATGGAGAAAACTACTTCTGTTGGAAACAGAATATCCTAAGTGCCCGTTTCATATCTGGTTTAGTCACAAAGACATGCGCTTAGTCCACAATACACCATCATGGGTTTTTAATTATTTCATTTCAAGGTTATCAATATGCAAGTCCCTTTCCTTTTTAGAATAAGTACTTCTTTTGTCACACTTTTGTTAGTTTTTCAATCCCTTTCTGAATTCCAATGTTCAATTGCTATATACATCACCTCTGAGGGCAACAAACAGGTTTCTGGAGAATTGCAGAGGGGAATCCCAAAGAATGTATGGCAATGAGAAAATATCATTTCCTTTTGATAATGAACAGTCATCTGCAACAGTCTCTTGCTGAAAGGGACTGACTGGCACAGAAGCTTGTTTCTCTACAGCATTAATGATGAATCAAAGCCAAAGTGTGTCCAGGTGGACAAGACAGCCCAATCAGCTCATCATTACATCAACTGTGACACACATTCCAAAAGCAGCTCCAGAAGCCATCACAACAATTACCTCATTTGCCTGCAGTTTCTGCCAAGAAATAAAATATTGCCACTGGTAAATATCTTCCATTGCGTAGTATCTGGGTGCTTGGATTTCTATTTAAATACAAAGAAGCAGGACAGGAGAAATACTCTCTGAATTAAGTTGTTTAAATATGTCAAATGTAGTATGGAAAATCAGATATAGGCCAAAAAATTGTGAGGAATAAAATCAAGCACATCTCTCTAGAACCTCAAACACATTTGTCAAGCCAAGAGCTCAATTCTGCATTACTTTATGCAAAAATGCTTGGAGAACGTGTTCCTTTTATACTGTCAATCTGTTATGACACAAATCCCATTTGTTTCCTTCAATAACAAAGATGGTCAGTCCAAGACAAGGTCTGAAGCTGCCCTGGAAGTGATAGAGCTCCTCAAGTTCAGAGCTCCTCTTAAAAACAGGAAGATGCTCACCACGCAGTTTTCAAAGTAATAGCAGGAGCTCAGCATAAAACTCCTTTTAAACTGTGTCCATCTGAACTCATACTATAAATAATTTTCTAACAACAACAAAAAAACCCCAAAAACCAAAACCTTTCCATTAGAGAGGAAGATGGGCTTTGCATCTGAGGCAGTGGCACTCACATTGGAGGTATCTGGGCACAGATGCCAGCTCTGACAGCACTATTACAGTGACATCTGGGAAAATCATGTGATGCTCTGAGCATCACTCCCTCTTCTCTCAAACAAGAACCTCCAAAAATCTTCTTTCTTGTCGTGATGCTTTAGAGTATAAAGTCTTCCTCACAACATATAGATACAGCATCTAACCTAATAATGCTCCACTTGCTGCTGGATGGCAGATGCAATAGAAATAATAACCAGTTACTGTGCATGCCAGACAGTATGAAAAAAGAAACAGACCAACTTATCCTTGAAGCCCCTCAAAGTGAATTTAAATCATTCCAGCAGTGATTATAGGTCACAATATTTTTTCTATTATCTATTTGACATCATGAATTCACTTAATTTCTTCCAGTCACAAGGTTTTAGAAATACACCTGTCAATCAATACTTAACTCAAAAAGAAATTAAACCTTTCCCTCCATCTCTTGTGTTTACAAAGCTTCAAGGTAACTAATAAAATGTACAGAATAAAACACCTCTTTTCTAATTATAAACAAATGTGTTTCCATCAGTAAGATTCAGCTTCCACCTATAGATGCAAGTACTGCTGCACTGAGGACAATGCCAGTTAGGTATTGATAAAGCCCTTTATGCATTGAGTTCGTCTGCTCCACAGGTTTTAAACCTGGAGAATGAAACAAAAAGAAAGGGAAAAAAAAGGCAGATAAAACATGAAGGAAACAGCCAGCTACTCATGGCTGTTAAAAAAAGACTATCCCTACTGCAAATTATCTGCCACAGACTAGAATAAAATTCCAGCTCCATCTGGTAGCTGAAATGGGTAAGGAAATCATGATCTTCCCCACCTATTTACCTCTTCTTCTTCCTTCCCTTTTTTCTGAGTATCATTAAAAAGAAATGGAACTATTCAGTTAAAGGCTGTTTTTTGACAATAATTTCAGTCAAGCCAGGAAATCACCACGCATGGCTCTCCCAACTCTAAGTACTGATAGTTTTGTTCATTTTAAGAGCTACAACTTGCACCCTCCCAGCACAAGGTCAGGAGCTGCTGTTGCGACCATATTCTTGCAGTGAGGTGCAGAGTGCACTCAAGGACTATGCCTAGGACTAGCAACATCCTCCTCAAAAGCACATGCATGCTTTTGTTGGAGGCTGCTCCGCACCTCCAGGGACTGAGTTCAGGCCTCCCAGAGCCTGGCTGCATCGAGGGAAAGATCCTGCCTGCCGCACTAGATGAATAAACACTGCCTTTGCACACCCTCCTCTCCACCACCACCAAGAGCAGCCAACTCCTAGGAACCACTCTGAGCACGTGCGCTGCTTTCCCCGATACACAGACAACTAGCCCTATGCAACCTTCTTCAAAATATACACGTTGGCACAAAATTTGCACTGCTGTCCCTACGAATACCTATGGATGGAAAAGGAAAGTCTAGGAAACTCTTCTGTACAACATGCCAGCAAGACTGATGTTTTTGAAATAACTAAACACAAAAAAGTTATGTTAAATTTTAAATCATGTTAAACTATACTCAATAATTATGCCATTAGCAATGCAACATTAAGCTTCAGCCTTTACCTTAACACTTTTCTTAATCTGACCTGTCCAAAAAATAAATAACAGTAAAGTACATGTAAATGTAATGAAACTGTAGTGGGGTGCATCTTGTCCAAGAATCCAGAATCTGAAAAATTCAAACACTCAGTACCTATACCACAACAGAAAACAAAAAAAGCTCATCTCAAACATTCAGCACCAATCATACAGAAGTCAGAAAGGGAAAGAAACAAAAAATGGGAAGAATGGTCCCTGAAAACCAGGAAGATCTAACCCAGTATGCTGTGTATTTTACTGAAACCTGATTTCCTCTTTCGAAGTCAAATAACTGAGGAGTGATTCGTGGTACACATGAATTGAGAACATCAGTATACTTCTGTCCCTGTGTTTTGGCATTGAACGAGTGGAACAGCAATTTAAGATACATACACAAACAAATCTTTTGTTTGCTGGCAGCAAAGGCTGCATCCAGAAATACCCTTTTACCCAAACTATGAAAGATCAGAAATCAGCTATGGTTATCACATGCACTATCACAAGGGTATGCCTACACCAGAATATTCAAAAGGAAAACATTTTCAACAGGTAGCAAGGCATGCCTGTACCTCAATTCCATCAAATCTATCAAGAATCACAATTTAATGATCAGAGTCCTTTTAGTAAATCAATTAAATGGTCCACACTCTTACGTATTAATTGTGCTCCAGAGTATAAAACCATGATTTACAAAAGAAATTAAGGATTAACTTCTCAGGGAAACCAGTCCTTGATCATTTTCATTGATGTCATTTGAAGTGATTGGTACTCAACATTTTTGGGAAAAGGAAGAGCCCTACCAGTCTCATGCAGCTGTCACTGAAATTAGCAGCAAATTAATGATGCATAAGCTAGAACTTCAAGTTCAAATGGCATTTTTATACTGACATCTCCTTGGAAGGCAAGAAGAGTTCAGCTCTTAAAGTCTGAAAACATGAACCAATTCTTTAAAACTGGAGGTCATACGCAGACCACAGTTTTAAGACTTCTTGATCTTGGTTCTACCTTACAAAGCAGGGCACCTGATTTACCCTAGCTACTCTCTGAACACCTTGCCATTGTCACTGCCTTCTCTGTTGTCCCCCTACCTAACCTCCTTTCTCAACTGAACAGAGGATCTCTTGAGTTTCTGTTCATGTAGAGTATTTCTCTAATACAATTGGTGTATGTTCTCCTTTTAGTGAACTGTTTTGACTCTCGCAAAAACTTTATTGCTGTGGGATTAACACCACGCTCAAAGTTTGTTCTACATCAGATTGTGTAAGTGTAATTCTCCACGGTGAAAGAAAATGTGATATCTCCAATCAGACAACTCCTAGCGCTCGTAACCACCACAAACACAATCGTTCTTATTGGTTTCCCTTTCATCATGAAAGATCAGGCCAGTTTTTGAACAGAAAAATTATAGACAGCTGATGTTTTTCAAATGCTTCTAAAAAAGAAAAATGTTTCAGTGTATAGGGGTCCCTGTTACTCAGTCTTTACCTTGAAAACACATATTTAATCTTGGAAAAACGTGTTTGTTCACTTTGGTAACTCAAGGCTGAATCAGACATGAATCTCAGAACAAAAGCTCTATGCAGAAGGTGAGAGCAGAGCCTGAGCTTGGTCTCTGAGCAGAGCTGATTTTACTCTCTAGACAATGGTGGGACACTTGGGCTGAAACTGATATGTGGGAGCTGCTGACCAGGCAGCTTAACTGCCTCTGAGAACCTAAGGGTTTGGTTTATAAAAATAGTTAAAATTTACAGCATTTAGACTAGGAGGTGAATTAGCAAGATTTGGTACACCACTCCACTTGACAGAGATACAAAACTACTTTTACATAGTATTTACTATTATGTACTTTTCCTATTGATTATGGCCACACACAGTGAGAGCTTTATGAAATAGAATTGAATTTGCTTTACAATATACTGAATACTGATCATATTGTGTAAATACTGCTGCACTGTGCCATTTTCTACATGATGAAGACAAACTCTTTTTATCTCGCAAGGGGTAATAAAGATTATCAGGCTCAGAAGTCTGAATGCTTTGCATCTATTCCTCTTTGCTGCAGCGTACACTCACACTCTTTCCTGGCAGCCAATTAATTCAGTGGCCCTCAGGAAAGAACTTCTCTCCGCACAAATGGACTTAAAGGCTCTAGTCGCTTTAATATACTTCAACGTGTAAAATACTTTAAGGTTAATGTTAAATAACTTTCTTTATTAACTGTTTTTATGGCTTTTATGTTGTTTTCCATCTGACCACATTGCTACAGTGGCTGCACATTATGGAGTGCTCCTGTCAGCCAGGGTTGATGTGCACACCAAGGGCAAGCCTTTATTTAAACTCAGTACACTAAGACTTTATATTAAAGGCACCTTTGTGGAGAGGTGCTCCTCAGTGTTACACAGACTCTTCAGTTAGCACATGGGGAAAAAAACAATATATATACTTTGGTCCAAGTCTCTGCGGCTCTGGGATACTCACCTCTTTATTAGCATATGAAGCCAGATAAGAAACACAAAATTTAAACACACATCAATTCCAGGATGCACAAACATTTCTGATAACCAGCTACCTAGGCCAGGTTTGCTTGTTTAATTACATTAACTTCATATGCAGACTGAGATCATTAAGAGAGAGAAACCATAACACTTCATAGAATCATAGAATGCTTTGGGTTGGAAGGGATCTTAAAGACCATCTAATTCCAACCCCCCTGCAAGAATTGTCAGAAATCATATTATGCGTAACACTTCAGATAATATGGGAAGAGATTTACAGGCAAGACATTGTATATCTAAAATTACTTTGTTGTAGAGATCACAAAACACCAAGAAAAAAAGGAATAACTATAATAAACATGCAAAAATATCCTCGTTATATTCTGTGAAAACTTCTGTTTTGAAAAATGGGGCTACTCAAAAATTTGTCACAAAGACCTGTTACTGGTTTTAGCAGGAAGAGGATTACGCTGATTACGTTTGATCGGTTGGTTATTTGGGGAGCTTGCAGAAGCCATAGTGACTCGCTTCCTCTGAGATACTCCAGAGAGAAATGCAGAGTTAACAGCAAGAGAAAATGACTGTGCTGCCCTTTGTGAGATGGGATGGTTGGACAAATGAAGGCAATTTATCACACATACCCTAAACACACACCTAGGACCTAAGCCGTACTTCATTTCTCATCGGCTGCCATTGCCTTCCATTCCTCACGCAGCTGCTGAGCACTTCCTGGGAAGCTCCACGCCTGCACCAACTTCTTCTTTCAGAGTTCCCCAACTCATATCTCATCCTGTCTCTTCTACTCCTAAATATCTTTTGTTTCCTCTCTCTGCAGCTTCTTAGGTCATTAGCCCCACCGACTCCTGCCTACACTTTATCCCTCTCCATCATCAGCTCCTTCTCACGCTCTAAAGCACTTCATTAGTTGCCTCAAAAGTAAACAAATACCCAGCAATGCTTTTTGCTTCTATCTGAGGTTTAATTTTCTCTTTTGGTATCTGCTTTTCATACACAGGTGCACCCTTTTCGCCACATTCACACTGACTTCCTCTCATTTTTTTTCCCTCTCCTACCTTTAAAGGTGCTTTGTCAGTATATTCAACCACAATTTGGTCTGTGCAATGTTAAACAAAACCAAACCAACAAAAAGACAATTATTAAGCCTCGCTTCCCTAACCACCACCTTACTCCCTTCTGTTTGCCCCCAAGCGGGCTATTTATTTTGCTGCCTAGATCTACGTCCTTGCAGCTTTCTCCTTTGTTTCCTTTTAACTGTGTCACTAATAATCTCTGCCTAATTCACTGTCTGGATCTTGTAATATATTGAAATAGCCTGAAATATTCCTACAATCCAACAGGTGCCTGACAGAAGCCAGAAAGGGGGTCAGTACTTTCCAAGAATGAACACCAAGTTTACTTCCATTTTATTATCTTCTAGGCGTCATCAGAAGTCTTCATCACAGCTTGCAGGACTAGGACTAGTCCCAGAAGTTTTATCTAAATTGGATATGCCCTAGCCATATCCTGAATTTATGGCAGATGTGAACCAACACTACTTCTTCCTTTCCTGGGGAAGGGATCGGAACCACTAGTTGATCAGAACACAAGCCTGGGTCACACCAATATGCATACCCTGCAGGTTGGTTTAGGTGCAACCTGAGCATTTATCAAAACTTTCATGTTTCTTTCGGATTAATATAAGCACCATGACATTAACCAATCCTTCAGGCATACCTCTCAGCATATACATACAACACAAACTATGAGACAATAAAAACATTCATAAAATATTACAGCTGGCTGCCAAGTCCTTCAGACTGTTCTTTGCTCCCTTGTTGTGTCTGATTTGACTGATTCAGGCCCTGAACTTACTCCAGGAGTTGTGGGCTCTTCTGCACCCGTGCACCGGAACTTACCAGAGACACAAGAAAATTACTACATACACCAGCTTAGGGAATACAGAGCTTCAAATAATCATATTTTTAGAGCAAAAAAAAGTATATGTAGTTTATAATGTATGGCATATATTTTAAATCACTTAGAAATGGCAAGCAGAGACCATCAGCATTGGTCAGCTAAGTGATGCTTTTCTGTAAACTCCTTCACAGTGTAGCAGATATTTTAAACAGAGGGGAGATGCAAGTATCTCACTGCCAGTGGTCATGGACTCCAAAATAATAATTATATTCTTTGCCTTTCAAACTGTCTTCTTATGACCCCATTTTACCCCAAATACTCAAATAATTTTAGAGCCAACATTAATCTAAAAATATATGCCACTGAAATTAATGCATTACCAGATAATAGGAGTCCAATGTATCTCAAATTTAAAGAGACTTCCCTAGAGTGATAAAACTCCAGCAACCACCCACAGCTAATTTATTTTAGATGTATGTACATGGTTCAAATTTTATAATATCCCAGCAGAACAAGGCAATCTTAACCTTGACTGGATTGTTATAATTTCCAAATTGGTTGCCCATCTTGCTTTGAGCCTTAGGGTAGTTTGTATCAAACGCATTGTTAGAGCAGACAAATCTCTGGAGTGGGATTTGCTTTGGTGAAAATTATTAAAAATGAGGAGGGCATTACAGCTTCAGTAATGTATTTTTAAACTATACAACTGAAAGCTATAATCTTGACTAAGTAACTGATTGAAACATTTGAGTGGATGCCTAAACTGCTCCTTTCATGGTATCTCCTCCCTCTACAAGGAAGTACACTGTGGGTGCCCTCAACAGTCATTCTGAGCCTGTATAAAGATATATTATTCTGTAAAGTATATGATGCTACTGACTTTCGATTATTTGTATTTTATATTGTGCATATCCAAATACTGTCCAAATCTAATTTAATGTTCTGTGTTCTCTATGCATTAAAAAAAAACCCCAACCCAAACTGATATGGTATCTTTCTCCACATTTTCATGTGCAGACTTCCAACCTTAAGAGTCTGCTTTGCTCTGACAGTCCCCTGCCAGGACCTTCTGCTGACATCACAGGATGCCTTTTACATGCAAGAAGTTACCAGCATCAGTATTTTAGTGCACACATATGAATTTCTATGACTTTTATAGCTGTTGTGGAAAGTAGCAACAGTCATGCAGTTGTTTCTTAGCACCTATGTAAATACATACACATAAGTTCTTTTTCATAGGTTTACAAGGCTTGCAGAGTTAGGGAAATCTGATAAATGCATGCGTCTGTCTTTCTGTTAAAGACTTTCTGCATTTGTAAAAGGGTGGTTGTTTTGGAGGACTGGGATTTGCTTTTAATTAAACAAACCAATTTCATGGTTGCTTATTCATATGAGCAGATGCATGTAACTGCCAATGCTACTCTCAGAAAAGTCTTATTATATAAGGGTTCCCAATCCACCAGGCAATATACTGGTGCCCATCATTTAAATGTGTGAAACTCCATCCTGCAGAACCACAACGGTGTGTTCCAGGGACAACAGGCATAGGTGCAAAAGGACAGGATTGGCAACCTGTCTTCATCAGGGGGAAGCACAACGTTGAAACATTTGAAACACAGCTTTGGGATGGAAATTAAGTCTCCCTAGGTATCAAGCCAAACCTTGGGTTCACAGGGAACTCATCTATCCCCGCTGTGTGCATTCAGTAAAAGTAGCACAAAATACCCAGGAAAGGAGGCAGAGTGTGCAGATAGCACTATGAGCGAGGTGACAATTTCAGCAGGTGTATATCACCAGCTGAGAGTCTACTCCCATGTTTATAGTTCAAATCTATAAAAGGCCATCTACACTATCATTTGCTTCTGTTAAATTTTAAACTACATAAGCTAAATTGCTGCAAACAAGTATGTGGAACCTCTTATTTCCATTAAAGCCAGATTTTCAGTATAGCTCAATTCAATTAGGAACAGGCTTTCTTAACTAAGTCTGTCCACAACAATTTATATCGCTCTACTTTAACCAATGTAGTGAACTAGTGTAAACTTGTGTTCAGACAAATCCGATCTCAAGTTTCCCATTACCACTGATCAGAAAAGAGCAACATGTTTCTGAGTACTTCATGTAGCCTTTTATCAATTATAGCTTTACCAATGATTGCCTTTACCATAATAAGAACTTTGATTTTAGTATATATCTTTACCGAAATTTGAAAGATGCCCATTCAATAATTCTTGAGAACACACACTCTGAACACACGCAGATAAACTTTCCACACAACCTCACCTGTAAAGACCAACTAATAAAAATGTCTTTACCTTGACTTTTTTTGGTCACCTTTGACAGTCACAAAAAGTTAGCAACATTTTTTATATATAAAATGTACAATAATATACAAGCATTTACTCATGATGCCAAATTTCTCAGTTGGTTTGGTTAGCATAAGGTGCCAAGAGACATATAGGAAGGTTCAAAGATTCTGGTTTGGCCAGTATTTTGATCAGCTGTCCAAACACTGTGAAAAACAGCCCAGATGAAATGCCTCTACACGAACACACGCAGCATGGGGAACAAATAGGAGGAGCTGGAAGCTGCTGTGCTACTAGACAGCTACGACCTGATTGCCATAACCGAAACCTGGTGGGACAAATCCTACGACTGGAATGTGGCTATTGATGGCTACAGGCTCTTCAGAAGCGACAGGAGAGGAAGGAGGGGTGGAGGCGTTGCCCTCTACGTAAAAAAATGAATACAGTGTGAAGAGCTGCCCCTGAAGAATAGCCACAAGCAGGTCAAAAGCTTATGGGTAAGAGTCAGAGGCAGAGACAACAAAGGGACCCTTGTGGTTGGTGTCTACTACAGGCCACCTGATCAAGTGGAGCCTGCTGATGAAGCCTTCTTCCTCCAGCTCCAGGAGGCTTTGTGCTTGCAGACTCTTGTCCTGCTGGGGGACTTCAACATTTGCTGGAAAAGCAACACGGCGAGCTGTAGGCAATCCAGGAGATTCCTGGAATGCATAGACGACAATTTCCTAAGCCAGGTAATAGACACACCTACCCGAGGGGACGCGATACTGGATCTGATGGTCACCAATGCAACTGAGCTCATCGGTGATGTCAAGACTGGAGGCAGCTTGGGCTGCAGTGATCACGCATTGGTGGAGTTCACGCTCCTGAGGGACATGGGAAAAGCGAGGAGTACAGTCAGGACCCTAGATTTTAGGAAAGCAAACTTCCAGCTCTTCAAGGAGTTAGTCAGAAGGACCCCCTGGGAGACGGTCCTCAGGGACAGGGGAACAGAACAGAGTTGGCAGATCTTTAAGGACACCTTCCATAGAGCACAAGAGCTATCAGTCCCCAAGTGTAAAAAATCAGGCAAGGAAGGGAAGAGACCAGCATGGCTGAGTCGAGACCTGCTGGTCAAACTAAAGAGTAAGAGGGAACTGCACAGGCAGTGGTAGCAGGGACAGGTGTCCTGGGGGGGATACAGGGAAACGGCCCAGTTGTGTAGGGAGGAGGTCAGGAAGGCCAAGGCGAGGATGGAGCTGAATTTGGCAAGGGACGTAAAGAATAACAAGAAGGGCTTCTACATGTATATCAACCAGAAAAGGAAGGTTAAAGAAAGCATACCCCCCTTGATGAACAAGAAAGGTGAACTTGTATCAACGGACGAGGAGAAGGCTGAGGTACTCAATAACTTCTTTGCCTCGGTCTTCACCGGCAACTTCTCTCCTCACCCCTCCCAAATCAATGGACCAAAAGATGGGGACCAGGGGGGTAAAGCCCCTCCCACTGTCAGGGAAGATCATGTTCAAGACCACCTGAAGAACCTCAATGTACACAAGTCTATGGAACCTGATGAGATGCATCCCAGAGTCCTGAGGGAATTGGCTGATGTAGTTGCCAAGCCACTCTCCATGATATTTGAAAAGTCATGGCAGTCAGGTGAAGTCCCTGCTGACTGGAAAAATGGGAATGTTGTGCCCATTTTTAAAAAGGGAAGAAAGGAGGACCCTGGGAACTATCGACCTGTCAGCCTCACTTCTGTGCCTGGGAAGATCATGGAACAGATCCTCCTAGAAGCTATGCTCAAGCACATGGAGGACAGGGAGGTGATTCGAGACAGCCAGCATGGCTTCACTAAGGGCAAGTCCTGCCTGACCAACCTAGTGGCTTTCTATGAAGGAGTGACTGCATCAGTGGACAAGGGAAAAGCAATGGATGTCATCTACTTGGACTTCTGTAAAGCCTTTGACATGGTCCCCCGCAACATCCTTCTCTCTAAATTGGAGAGATATGGGTTTGATGGGTGGACTGTTCGATGGATAAGGAATTGGCTGGATGGTCACATCCAGAGGGTCGTGGTCAATGGCTCGATGTCCACATGGAGACAGGTGACAAGTGGAGTCCCTCAGGGGTCCACACTGGGACCAGTGCTGTTTAACATCTTCATCAATGACACAGACAGTGGGATTGAGTGCACCCTCAGCAAGTTTGCAGATGACACCAAGCTGAGTGGTGCGGTTGACACACCAGGAGGATGAGATGTCATCCAGAGGGACCTGGACAAGCTGGAGAGGTGGGCCTGTGTGAACATCATGAGGTTCAACAAGGCCAAGTGCAAGGTCCTGCACCTGGGACGGGGCAACCCCCGGTATCAGTACAGGTTGGGGGATGAAGAGATTGAGAGCAGCCCTGCGGAGAAGGACTTGGGGGTACTGGTGAATGAAAAGCTGGACATGATCCGGCAATGTGCGCTTGCAGCCCAGAAAGCCAACCGTATCCTGGGCTGCATCAAAAGCAGTGTGGCCAGCAGGTCGAGGGAGGTGATTCTGCCCCTCTGCTCTGCTCTGGTGTGACCTCATCTGGAGTACTGCATCCAGCTCTGGGGCCCTCAGCACAAGAAGGACATGGACCTGCTGGAGCGGGTCCAGAGGAGGGCCACCAAAATGATCCGAGGGCTGGAACACCTCTCCTATGAGGCCAGGCTGAGAGAGTTGGGATTGTTCAGCCTAGAGAAGAGAAGGCTGCGAGGAGACCTTATTGCGACCTTCCAATACTTAAAGGGGGCCTACAGGAAAGAAGGGGAGAATCTTTTTAATAAGGCCTGTTGTGACAGGACAAGGAATAATGGATTTAAACTAAAGAAGAATAGATTTAGACTAGACATTAGAAAGAAGTTTTTTTACAATGAGGGTGGTCAAGCACTGGAACAGGTTGCCCAGAGAGGTGGTAGAGGCCCCATCCCTGGAAACATTCAAGGTCAGGCTGGATGGGGCTCTGAGCAACCTGATCTAGTTAAAGCTGTCCCTGCTCACTGCAGGGGGGTTGGGCTAGATGACCTCTGAAGGTCCCTTCCAACCCAAAGCATTCTATGATTCTATGAAAAAAAGATTCTAAGGAAAAAGAAATCAAGACACTTCTCTCATGAAAGATGTGAAATCAGATGCTTGCTTTCTCTTTCTTAAGCTCAGAAAGGAACCAAAAGATGTTAACAAAACACAGTGCTGAAGCCATTAGCCTCATCAGATAGCAGTGCTATCTCCCTACAGCTATAGACTGCTGCATGCCTTATTTAACAAATTCCATTCTCACAGATGCATATTTATGTGCAGGTACTTCTGTGATTATATACTTACATGAATATAAATCTCCGCCTAGAAGTTATGAAGCACTACCAACCTTCATTCATACATATATGTATACACACACTCATTCTGAACATAATTGTGGCACAAAAAGACTCTCACAAATTTTGTACATGAAAAACCTAGCAAGTTTTAAAGCCCACTAAAATGTACTTCAGTATTCACACATTATCTGGCCATAGCAGAGGGTTCAAAGGTAATAATCCTAAATTCTTAAAATGTTTGCAGCACTTCATATTAAAGCTATAAATATTACCAATAGGAGGCATTGGTTTTCATATAACACTAGAGATTTGGCCAAATAAGTTGGCAAACAAGGAACTGAAAACAAACTGAACTTGTAGCAAATGAAAGTGTTATTTCAGTTGAACATAATTTAGTGATGACAACTAGATGGAGGCAGTTTGAAGAACAGAAAAAGAAGGAGGGAAAGCAGAGCATCAGCTGTCTGTGATAGGTATGACACAGCTCTAACTAGATACAAGAAATTCTTCCTGCATGGCATCTACCAGCTTATAAAAAGAGACTGATGTGGTAGAGCAGCAGAAAGAAGTAAACTCTGGAAAGATGATCCACCTGAGAAGAAGCACAAGAAACAGGATTTCCCTTCGATAATGTGCAAAACTTAATCAAATCTCCATACTGTAGAGATGGAGTTAATTTGACATATCATGTAAATTTTGATAGCAAAGTCACACCCTTAGGAGACATAGTGGGACACTCTATTTGCTTTGTAGTGCCCTGGTAAGCAAAAGTACCTATTCAACCACACTGTAAGGGTTACCTTGCCCACCACTTTCCCAAACAAAGAGTGAGAGAAACAGTTTTCCTTCATGCAGCAGGTCTGACTGATGAGAGGTGTGGGGCCTCAGCTGGTGTGCAAAAACATGCTTTCCCAAATTGATCTGAACTAGGTAGTTTTTAGGGAAACAGCCATTCTTTATGAAAATTTCTGGCAATGGAGAACACACCAGGGGATGAGTTGCTCCCGCATTTTGCTACCCTGACTGCAGCATGACAAGCACTGTGTGAGTGACTTTCTCCACTTCAGTCCTGTATTCACCTGCTCTTAAATCCAACTATTACATCAGCCTTCAAGGTCATACTCTAAGTCCTTTTCAGCTGGTTTGTACCCTTAAATTTTTCTAGAGGACAGACATTCCCATGCCTTAAGTGTGTTCAGTGTTCCTTGCTACAAGCCTGATTTTACACTTGGCCAATACTGAACACTGTCTCCTTGTGCCTGGCTTACCAAGTGATTCAGCATTACTCAGTTCAGTCAGGTTGTTCTCTTTGCCACTGACCCACTTCTCACAAATTGGAGTTGTCTACAAACTTAAATTTGTGATGATTTTGCATGTTTGCTTGCAGATTAAAACAAAAAAATATAAAACACCTTAGGGTTAAAAGCAGTCCCTCTAGGCACTCCACCAGAAACACAGATGTATAAAAATTATCATCTGTTTACAACTATATTTTGAGAAGCGTTAGCCCATTTTATTCCATTTAGTATGACCCATGGAAACACTATTTTTTAATCAAAATGCCACGGGCTATTGAGTTCAAACCCCTACAGACACCTGTGACTGACTAAACTGCTAATGGTGGAACGTGAGTCACTGAATGAACCCCTACCATGGAAGGACACTTAGAGGAGATGAGCAAGTGTGACCTGCCCATGAAGCTCAGAGAATAAGGCAAAGAAGCTAACTTTATCTCAACACAGAGGGGACCATAGGGGGGCCTTTGATTAAGCTAAACAGTTATCAACAGTTGAGTGGATCAACTGGTGGTGTAAATGTCTCCCTGAGTTAGATAGATCAGGATGGGAGGAGTGAATATGTGGCTTAGCCAGAGTATAAAAAATAACTTGTTAGACTTTCAAAGAGAGCAACAGGCTTGAGTTGGCTTTAACCCACATACTCCTCCCTAGCAATTGAGGATGCCCAGCATCTTGACAGTGAGCATATTAAGACCACTAAATGGGAATCACATTGGTATTGTGAGTAAACTGCTTATTGCAATTGTTACATTTTTCTAAGTGTAATTTACATTTGTATTGTGTTTTCAGTATATTTTGTATCACTCTGCTAAATCAAAGATGGCGTGTAACATCAAATATCTTAAAATAAGTAAGTCTGACATTAAACATTACACCCTCCATGCATAGAATATCTAAAAGAACCTGGTCTGAGAATACTGGACTCTCAGAATATCTACTACAGACTTTACATCAATGCCTTTATCAACCAAACATGTAACCTCAAAAAATTATGTCTGAATTGTTACAGTCTGTTTCCCACAAATCCATGTAGAGTAGCATTCATTATATTCCATTCCTCAAACTCTTTATCAATCAAGTCTCACATCAACCATTCCCTTGGTATGGATGCCAGACTTACCTGACAGTAAGTTCATTTATCCTGTAACAAAGCCTTAGCATTACTTCTGCCTCTGGAATTCCCCACATGTTCTAAGATTATTCAAAAAAAAAAAAAAAAAAATTGCACAAATGTCAGAGAGACATTTTAATATAAAATTTCCCAGGATTGAACTGACTCTTTCTAGAGTTAAGCAACTTTCATCAATCATTTTCTTAAGCTAGACAGATATTTTAGTGCTGGTAAAATGTGTTCCACAAGACACCTCCAGTGCTAGTAGAGGACAGTTTCCTATATATCAGGGACAGGTCTAAGATAAATGCTTTCCTTAAACAACTATCTGCTGATTTGCTGCCAGCACTATGTACTATTATACCACATTTCACTTGTTGGTATTCAATTCTAAATTTTCAAGATCATTTGCTTCTGACTTATACATGACAAAAAGCAAAAATTTGACTGTTTTCCCACCTGATGGTTTCTATGCAGTGGATTTCAACACTGCAGTCATGTGTCTCTTCTAGGCCTCCATCATACCAATAACATCACACTTAAGCTCACAAACAAGGACTTCCAGTCCCACTTGCTTATCATCTAGACCCCTCTGTTAGCATTTTGCCAATCAAGGAACCTTTCTCCCCATGTGCTTCGGTGCCAAGGCTGTTTTCCTACCCATCATGCTGATTTTACAAGGAATGCTCCCATGTATTGTCTTTTCAATCTAGTTCTACCCTAAAAATTTATTAGCCATCTACTGAAATAAAGGATCCAAAGTATTGATACTTCTCTCCTCAAAGTTCCCAAATTAAAAAAAAAAAAAAAATTTCCAAACCCTCTGCAACCCCAAACTCTTCATGTAAACCACTTGTCTAGTCGTTAATTCATATCCCGTATCTTCTGCTTGCTTTCTTGGATGATTTCCTTTTCAAAACCTAATAAAATTTGAGACCATTTATTCTCTATCCTGTCAGTTGATGCCATCTGAGTTAGCACGAATGAAATCAGTAGAGCCACAACAATTTACACCATTTTCTCGTAGCCAGCAGTCGTTACAGATCTGACACATTATCTAGATACTACCCTAAATGATATTTCTATTATACACTGTAGCACCAGAATTTTAATCAAAGAAAAATATTCATATTCCAATACATTGCCTATTTCTCCCTATTGGTTTTAATTACCAAATCAAATTAAAATGAAAGAGATTGTGGCATCTTAACAAATGTATAGAATTTTTTAAAATTAAACAAGGTTAAACGTCATTTATTTTAAACAGAAAACAAAGTAAAATCAATATGATGTAAAATTCCTTAGTCACTATCATAAGCAAAATGTTTCACTCAGTATTATAATAATATTGCAAAGCAATTTCCTGGATTCTTTTCTGCTATAGATTGTCTCACTTCTTTTAATCAAGACAGTCAGACATCCAGTAGTTATTTTCACCTAATAGAGAAAGCCTGAAAACTACTTTTCCCTCCCATTATGTTGCATAAAGCAAAATACTTCAACAACCCCAAAAACAAGAATCATGTGTTACGAAAGAACACCTAGCCAAAGCAGAAATCCACCTGTCCTTCACATCACCCCCTACCACACTGTGCTATGGGCAGGCCAAAGTTTTTGAAAACTACGTGTTTATGGTTGGTTTCTAAAAAAAAAAGTGGCAGATTCTCAGCGTCTTTGAAAATTCAGCCAGGACTGCCTTAGAAAGTGAAACTGTTCAGCATTTCTTAGCATCAGACTGCTTAAATGCAAGGACCTAAATACAGATTTAGGAAGCGAAAGTTCTCGATTGTCTGAAGATCAAAGCAGAGGTGAAATCCTGCTGTCTTCCACAGTAAGAGTCAACACTCTGGGGAATGGGGTAGAAAGGGCAACTGTCTTCACTAGCTTACTTCGATTACAACCAGTGCGAATCAATGGACCAGAGAGTTAAGCATTTAAGTTTCCTTTAACGCTTTTATGGGCTACTCGGAGCACGCAAGTTAGATGTCTCATGTAGCCTAAAACAATTCACATCAACACCATGCAAGAGTTCAGACAGCTATTTGTATTTTTAAACTACATAGTTTTAATAGCAATAACTGGGAAAAAAAAAAAAGAATCCAGGAGTGGACCTCTGTTGTTATCCATGCTCATATTCAGACTCCATTGATTTCCATGGCAGTTAGGCACCTAAATGCAAATTTGAGGACCAGGGCCTGATTTGTTAGGGTACTTAAAGCTAGCAGTAGACAACATAATGATTTTTCAAATCCCAGTAGGTCCTTAATCTTCACAATTAGTCACTTAACTGTCTCATTACAGTTGGCCCAAATTCTCAGCTGAAAGTGAGGTCTCTGCTGAGGCATACCATGCTCTTAAAAGTCCTTCATTTCAAGCTCACCTGATTCAGCTGGCTTTCAGTGCTTTATCCCTGGTTTCACTGATCACAGAGGTGCCTGTTGAACGGAGTGGGAAGAATGCACATGATGCAGTAATAGCTTATTAAGAAATAAGGGTAGACCACACAGCATAGAAAAGCATGACCCTCCAAAAGAGAGTCTTGCAACCTACAAGTTGCAAGACAGCAGTTTGCTGTCAGAAGAGTTCAATGGACTTTGCCCTAGGTCTCATCTTCAAACATGAGATGGTATTTGCTGATCTGTTGCAAGTCAGGTTAGGTCTTGCAAATCTGATGGGAAACAAACCAAAAAGTCCCCCTGAGAAGCAAACAGGCTCCACTGCTATTTGTCAAGTTTACTGAAATGCAGGTAAATCAGAATTTATAAGTGTCTTTAATTCTCCAGACCCCATGCCCTCTGACATGCTTCTAACTCCTTTATAAATCACCTTCAGTCATGTGTTGTACCTGTACGCAGGCAAGCACTGGGCCTGCAGGATTCAACTCCCATTTTCCTCTCTCAAACTATTGCATTAAGGATTTGGTTCACTAGTCAATGAGTGGGATAATTTATTACAAGTCAAATCTCTCCTTTTAGGGTCTCAATACATATGAGAAGTGGAAGCCACTTGCATGAAACTTCTCACTATGATCAAGAATGACTGGAGGAAAAAAATCCAAACAAGCCTCCAACTCAAAAAACTCCATTCACTGTGAATAAACATACAGGATTACTCAACCATAAGCCTTTGAGAACTAGACTAACTGCTGACCACTGTTATTACAGAAATTCTCACTGCTTTCAGGACAGTCATTCCAGATGTTATGGTATTTTCATCCAACACTCACATGCAGTCTTGTCACATATTGCATTTACTCTAATGTGGTTCTAGGCAACCTGAGCTCCAATTCATGAACTAAGAATTTTACAAAGCATAGACACTGATAGTCTAAATTACTCTTGCATTACTATGCTCTGTGTTTCTATTGACCAGGTCTTCAGAGCTCCTTCTCGGCACTTCAGCAGGCTACACTATGCACCACAGCCAAAGCTGAACTTAAGTCACCTGAACACCTGCTAGCTGTTTCTGCTATGTTCTTTACTTCAAAACAACTGCCTTACAATAATGAACACCAAATGTTAAGAAAAAGCAAGCCTTTCACAGTTACAAGACAGAAAAGAAATCAAGACCTGTCACCCTCTTACTAAATGCTTTTATAATAAAACTGCTAGAAAATAATTCTTCAAACCTTGAATTTGCTGCTTAAGAACTTCCAACATAGTCTGATCAAGGGAAGTAAATTGGCCATGGAAACAATTTATCTGCACCAGCTCCACAGGTAGTTATCACTTATTGTGGCATCAGTGGTCAAAGCTACTTATATTTTGGAAGAGGAAAATGCTATTAAGGAGGTGGACGTCAGACCCATACCTGAAAACAGGCTTGCAGAAGACCAGCTTCAATAGTAAGCGAGCAAAGGACCACTGCTTGCATCAAGAAGCAGTCAGCAACTGTGGCACAAATTTCTGTAATGAATTTTCCTTTAACTCCATTCACAGTTTAATTAAATCCCCAGTTTAATTACTACAGCAAAAAAGCACTGATCAGGGCCACAACTCCACATGAAATAACTAAAATGCCGTTTCAGTATTTAAATGAGGTGCCTGAAAAAAATACTCAAAAGAAAATTAAACCTTTCTATAATAAGCCTGTGAAACATATCAAAGATAAATTTAAAATAAGCATAGCTTCATTTGAGTAAGAAAGCAAGGTAAAATTTTAAAGTTCTTTGGTAATGTTTGAAATATGGTATGGTGATATTTACTGACAAGTAGGAAGCTATTTGAAATGTGAAAGTACTTTAAAGTAATTTCTAGGCTTTGGGTTTTGACTTAGAGCTTTTCATAGAAGTTTCTATTACAGAAGTCTTCATTCATATAAATAATTTTATGTGAAAGATGACATAAATACTCTTATTCCAGGGTCTTCAAGAACACTCAAACCTACATCATTGCAATTAAGAGCCAAAGGAAAAAAAAAAACCAACAGCTTTTATGGGGAGCTGATAGCAATCACCAGAGTTCATTGATTTTGCTGTTGCTAGCTGACAAATTTATGTGAAAACATTTATAGTAAACCATAAATATTGCTTAGAAGCAGTCAAAATATACAAGCCATAAGGAGACTCCTTAATAAAAGTGAGCATCTCTATGAGCATCACTGATGTTCTGACAGGCTAAGTAAAATCTTAGCTAACTTTATGCACAGCTGGCCCTCCAGAGCTTTGGGTAGCACTTACCCTCAGGAATATCAATTAAAGTGAACAGTAAGTTTCTGACTTGCAGTTGCCACCTTTATGCAACCATATATAACCTGAGGTCTCAGGTCCCCATCATCAGATATAGTATCTTTCAGACAAATTAACTCTTCCCTTATCTCACAAAATTCAGAGGGTTGAAATAAACACTAATACTCCTGTGAAGGTAGAGGGGAAACCTATTAAGGAGTCACCCTATCCTGTGTCACCCTTTACTAAAAATGAGACCTCTACTAGCCAGTCTACTTAACGACAATTTATATTCCAGTTACACATGTGATATGCAGGTCTTGAAGATATGCAGAAGATACAGCCTGCACCTCGTGATAATGAAAAAAACAAAGATTTCTGTCTTGCTAACCCAGGATACAACTTTTTGCTTTGCTACACAGAGCTTCACAGTTCTTATTATATTTTATTAATTCAAAACACTGTGTTTTGATATTGGGAGACTCACAATTGTCTCTAGATACAAGGTGTATGTTGGATTTAGTTTTGCCAGTCAAAAAATCAAAAGCAACAAACTAACACTGGTGTGAGATCAAAATCAGGTCTTGAAGCTACTACAGGAATCAAAATTGGTCTAGTTAACAAAAGCGATCTATATACAAATTACTTCTTGTCATGTGTAATTGGCATAGCTCATTGTATTCCTGATTACCTTAAACTACGGTCTAGCTTCTCTGATACTGATTGAATTTAGTTCAGTCAAATCAACTTACACCAGCAAAAGGTCTCATGCTTTGGCCCCTTTTTCAGGAGGTGAAGGTTTTAGACACGGTCATTATGTCTTTCATTTGAAAGAGTATCATATATTTTAATTAGTGTTTAATAAAAGCTACTTTATCCTGTCTACCCATTTGTGACCAGTTGCTAAGAAAAAACAAGCAAATCTCAGAACCAGATGCTGGCAGACAGAAAAGTCTGAACACGTCAAACTGCAGTCTTTAATAAAAATAGCTGTTCTCCAAATTTACCTACATTTCACTTACTTCACCTTCTTTGGCGTTTACAGCCATCTCTTCAATGGGCTTGGTTTTGCTTATGTCAAAGAAACAACTTCCTTTTTTAAAGGCCAAGCATAAAACATTACCTTTAACTTGGGACAAAGAGAAAAATCTCACGGCTAACTAAGTCCTACAAATGGACTTGAAATGCAGTTCAAAAATTTCAATATACCTGTTGTTCCCTAAAGTAACCACATAAAACTTAATAGTACATCATTTCTTTAAAACGTTTACCGGACAATAGTAGATTCAATAAAGTTCAGAGTTCTCATTATTATATGGAGCAGAATTCTTTGTGCCTGAATCATGAAATAAGGTGTGATTACTGCTGCTGGTATTACATTTCTCTTCTAGAGTTTAACATAATGTTCATACACTTCCACAGAGGTCTAACTCCAAGAACAAAGTATGTTGGTGTGCTTCATTAATAGCCACAGAGGCATGCCAATCTTATTAGAGCTGATGATTTTGTACCTAAACTGGAATAAAATTATTTTACAGTATTATTAACTAATGATCTTTCTTTAAGTTTTTTTCCTGATTTCCAAATCTGCAGAAAATCTTACACATATTTGTAATACCTGCAGATCCATTGCTGAGTTTAGTCAGGGAAGAGTTTAACAGATAACTGAATAATAAACAATTTTATCAGCACTCTCCCTCTCCAGAATCCATTACTAAACATGCTAAAAAAGCACTGCAATCTGGTGCTATCCAAAACATAAGGAAGAAAAGATCATCCAGTCATTTTCTGATAAGCAGCAGAAAATGCGCCTGCAATTAGAAAGCTCTCTGTATAAGCAGACATTGGTTTAGACTTAGTATGCATGGATATTTATCTGCAGATTGTCTGAGGAGAACTGCAGGGGCCTCGGCACAGGAGCCTGCATCGCAGATGCGCTAGCTACCCTAGCATCACATTGCACCAAAGGTAATGTGCAGAAAATGCCAAATGGAGGTGGCAAGGGGCGGGGGGTGACACTCCTTACTTGACAAACACTAGATTAAAAACATGCTACATGCTCTCAAAGTCAGCCAGAGACAAGTTAAGAAACAGGGGAGATTCAACTACCTGCACAACCTTAACTCAGCCCCCTTTCCTCCTTGCACAGGCAGTTTGTAGGGAATTATATTACTACAGCTCATCTGACTTGCTTATCACATTTGTAAAAAGAAACGTAAGTCAGTACCTGCTATTACAAACAGACTGTCTTGAAAGACAGACACAAAAAGAATAAAGAGTTTGAGATTACAATCTGAGGGAAGGCAGACCTAATCCAGTATCACTTGCAGCAGCAACAGCTCCTCCAAGTTTTGCCCTGGGCCACACGGCACGTGCAGCCTTTTCCTAGTCCTCTCCTTCCCCTCCCCTGTACCGCAAGGGGACCCCCCCCAAGCAGGGCTCCTGTCTAAACCTTTCACCACTCCACCCACACCTCTCAGCTCCCCTGACCGGGACCCCAGCCCTTCCACAAAAGCACAACCCCCTACCTTTGGAGCAAGACCCCAGCCTGGTCACTCACATGAACGCTGTGAGCCCTTCTCCCTCTCTCAACCTGCTTTGACCTCCATGGTACAGCCTGGCCAGCAGCCTGAGGACGAACCACCGCAGCAGGCAGAAGACACCACAGCAGCGGGGGCTGCTCCCCTGCATGGTGGCCAGCACCTCAGCGGTGACCCCTATGGCTCTTCTGTCTTCCCGTGAACCCCTAAAATAAAAGGAGGATTCCTGAAAATGCAAGGGACTAGCTAGCAACCTTTCAGCTCCCACCAGCTGCCAGTATAACAGCAGTACCTCATGAGGCATCAGCGAGGGTGGCGGTGCGCTTGGACACACAAGCATTCAGCACATGTGAAACGGGGCTCTTCACCTGTGCCTTGCATTTGCAACGGGAGAGTCATGGCTTGAAGAGCCGATATGACAAATAGCTAAAAAGAAGGTAGTTTGCAGGTATTCAGGGAATGGTCTGTTTTCAGTGTGTTTTGTTGAAGTAAAATTTCTAGTTAACTTTCTAGCTAGCCTTCATTAACACCCCTCCATGATCAAACAGCCTCACACAATGCAAACATGTGCACGATGTGTGCGACTCTATTTTTCTTGCTTGCTTCTATAACACTACTCCATTTCTTTCTATCTCCACCCTGACTGCATTCTCCCAGGCTGGTGGCTTTGTTTGTTGCTGCATGGTAATCACTCTTTGGTAGACCCGCTACCGTTGTACAGAAAAGCAAGGGAGGAATCTATACAACTTGTTTGGACATTTGTACTAATCTCAGGTGTTTTGCTAGTATCAGGACTACCAGAACTTGGTAGAATGGTACAAAAGAGTGGTTTCAGGCTGCCTCAGGACTGAAGGGTGTGTGATTCGAGGCCAAATCAAAAGCAATCTTTTTATACTCTCAAAGGTGTTACAAGTCCTCTACTCCAACATGGGGTCCACCTGCCACTGTCGTCTCTTACTTACTGGTTCTGATTTCTACATGAATTGTTAGATACAATAGCAATAATGTCAGTGACACTGAACATTGTGACTAGCTAATGGTTTACCACTTTGCCTGGATGCTTATTTTCTATAATTTCCCACCTATGAATTAGCATTTATCTTGCTGATAGGGACTATTATCCAGTTGAAATCCATATTCTACTGAAATGGATCACTTAATTAAAACCATAGTGCGATTCTTATTGTGTAGAGAAGTATTTTCCCAATCATTTACAGTACACTGATTACTGTTACAGCTACAGGAGCAGTGCAGTATAATAATATACTCTGGAATAATAATTTGCACTTATACAGCGTGAAGGTGGTTAATATTTTTTGAAGAGCACCACAGGATACACCATCAAACTTAAAATTGTTTCATTCAGATTCTGCTAAATATGATTTGACACATAAATGCGTTTTCAAATAATATTCCCACTAATTACATCAGCTTTTTTCTGACTAAAATTTCAAAGAATCTTTAAAGAAAATGTTGAGACTGAAAAGTCTAGAACCATTCAAACAAAATAATGATTGTTTTTCCTTCCTTTAAAATTGCACTTTTTAATGAGTGGATTGCAGGATTTCAAAATTAGCAGTTTCACATGCTATTGAACTTCCAGTGGCAGCTGGTTTTTTTCTCTTGGACACCAAAAAGTGTAAAGATTCCCACTGGTATCAAACAGCATTGCAACAGTCACATTGAGACGGTGGAATTTTTTTTTCCTTACAGACTGTCCTGAACTTACAGCTGCCACGACAGTCTCTAACAGTGCAGATATTACTTTAACATTGCACTTTCATAAAAGCTACAACAATCACAGAGGTGGTATGTGATTTCCAATGGGGGAAATATTGACCTTTATGACAGAAAATAAGAGGATTGATACACTTCCTGTAGTAAAATAAGGTACTTGCACAGTAAACATCAGAGCCATGCTGTGGAACATCCCTACTTGAAACAAAATGCAATGAAAAAACCTCTGTTGGATCAGCTTTGCACACAGCCTTATCCGTCAGTCATAAACAAAGTGTAATTTCTTCTTTCATAGCTATCCCCAAGAGTTCATTTTTAGCACCTTATTCTAGTCAATTTTATCAATATAGGGTAAAAATATCCACATATAGTAATACCATAGGAGTACAGACACTATCAATAGATGAAACATACAGAATATATTTTATAAGGTATTTTCCAAAACCTCAGGTTCATCCCTTTAATCGTAAAAAGTCTGTTTCTCCAGCTGAACTATTAACTCAGAACCTTTCAGAGCTTCAAAAAACCCCAATGATTCCCCTTCTTTCCGTGCCCTATTCCTGTCATTTCTGTGCCTGGTGTTGACTCGGAGCAGCATGGAGATGCTGGAGCTCAGCTGAGGACCAGCCCTCGTTCCATTACCAGCTCTTCAAACCACCCAGCTCCCCGTGAACTTTCACATCAAGTCTTCTTTAACCCACAGAAAGATAAAGACTGTAATCATTCTTCAATGTCAGTGTAGCTGTTGCTTTAGGATTGCTACCATCACTGCAACATAGCTAAATCTTTCACTGGCATCTGGAGGGGAGACCATGAATCATTTAAGATGGTACAGTGGAAAGGATCTCAGCCATGATCTCAACCAGACTTCTTAGTTTTTACAGCGAGGGCAAACCATTTCCCTGCTATTCTTTTTGTGAGTAGGCAGCAGGTCACTCACTGCACCTTCTCCCTTCATTAAAGGATAATTCTTCCCTTCACCTAAATTTCTGGGCAACTATAGTTTAACTCCAGCACTTTGACCATTTCAAAGTAGCTTTTAACCATACGTTCTATTAATATATGTTGAATCTTAGGTGATGTAAGAGTAACATGATGCAGAACCTCAAAGAGCTGATGCTTCAACTTCTTTAAAATTAAAAGAAAATCAAGTGTTTAAGAAGAGTCTTTATGTGATTAAAAGCTATCATTACTAAGGAATTCATTTTCATACCTATGTTTGAACAACTAGACTTAACAAGTACAAAGGTGATCTTAAAATCCAGTGAGAGCTTTTATTGAGTTAATGGTAATAAACTAAACTTTTATTTACTTAGTCTGTTAAATTGATTTATTTATATAAACTGTTGAAGGAAAAAATAATATATATTAAGTAGTAGCAGCAAGTAGCAGTGGTATTGTTCAGCTACAAGGTCACTTGTGGACTATATATTCTTAATAAAGCCAGTGAAAATCTTAGGAAAACTTGCAAAGATAAAACATACGTTACTACTTGAACTTATTTCAGAACATTTCATATGGTTTCAGCAATAAGATGTGCCATGAGAGAATACACAAGAAGTTAAAGGCCCTTCTAGATTACATATCTGTTGTTAAAAACAACAAATTCTGCCTGTTTGTGTTACAAGTCTTGACTGCTAGGGGAAAAAAAAAAACCTATCTTACCTCATGTGTAGCTGAAGTGCTAATAATGTGGTGCTATTTAACAAGCCTAACAGGGCATTGAATTTCTAGACTGTCTTGCAGATCTTGACATGTGAAAGCTTCAACATGTCTCTTGTACACCAGAATTTTATCTCATGCTAGTTATGTCATATGTGCTAGCCCAAGGTCAGATTACCATGGTAAACGCACCAAAATTTAAACCACCAGTTCTCTCTACACACAGCCAAAGCCACACTGAAGGAGGAAGGAACCAGAGGACAAAGTGACATGGAGAACAGGTCCTCCGTGAGGTCCCTACACATTGGCACAGGAGTAAGTTAAGATGTAAAAAGACTGCAAGTGGTTGAGTAGTGAAAATGACTTTGCCAATGTTTCATCCACATTGTCAACCTGCTTTTATGCAAGGATACCCCATGCTGAGATCCACCAGAGGAGGTACTGAGGTGAGCTCTTGCTAATTCACTTACATCAAAGTTAAATTTGCAGGTAAAGGAAGAATTCTTTGTTTTCTCATTTTGACGAGCAGTGCTGCCCACGGGTGGTAATGACAGTGACCTTCAAAAGAGTAGTGCTTATATTTAGGAGAGAGGAACTGAAAGAGAATACAAATCCATAGTTTCCCTTTCTTCCACCTGTTTGATCGGTAGTTTTCTTTTGCCTTCCATCCACTCCTATCCCTTGGTTCCAGCAGAAGGTATCATATAAATATCTGTTTCCCATTTTGTTATCTCTGGAATCAAAATGTGATTGAGGAGGAACGGGGATTTTTACATGTTCCTACTTCCTGCAGAGCTGAATAAGGACCAATTGACTAGCCATGAGTTTACAGATACCAGGTCTTAATTGTACTCCCCAAAAAGTATGTTGCAGGGTCATTTACAATTCCTGGTTATCTCCTTGTTCTGTATGGGCACTATGCTGCAATGTCTGAGTTGTAAACTTTGCTGAAAACCCTTTACTTTCAAACAATCCTTTTTCACTGAAATGAAATAACCTAAGTCAAGAATCTGGTCTCTACTCTGTTGATTGTCGTTAATCGGAACTTCTTTGCCTGAAATTTGAAACAACTGCAGAGCTCTATATCTAAAAGTTACATCTGGAAGGTGTTTGCAACTAAATGTGAATCGTGTTTCACCCACCCATGCATTCACCAAAGACTATCAATTTGAGAGTGGCCAGCTTTTCGAAGTAGTCAAGTTGAACCAATACCTTTGGTGAAATAAGAGGAGGAAAGCTCAAATATTTAACTTAACATGTTTCCATTTTTCCTTTGTAAAACTACCTTCTATTAAAAATTGATCTAGAGATTGAAAAAGGACTGAAATCTTGGGCTAGAGTGTGGAGAGGGGGTTTAAAGGGTTACATGACTTGGAAATAAAATGGCTCTTTTCCAATATACCCATCTGACTTGTACGTAAATTGTTCCTGACAATATAGTAGATCACAGGTCTAGTATTAATAAATGTGGTACCAAGGAAGCTCATTTGTTAACACTTTACCTCCAGACAATACAGTGTCAGGAGGGGGGTGGGAGCTTTCAGTAATATTTTAATATTGACCAAAGTTAGTGTAGTTGTAGTTATGAAAATATTTTAAAATACTTTTTTCCAAAAATGGCTCACTTCATCCAGGCGTCTATTATCAAAAGAACTCTCTGTATTTCCATCTGCATGAGGAGAACTTGCCAGAAAAGCTGTACCAATGTAGCTAACTTTTGCTAATTTCCCTTGTCTGATGCAAGCAACTTGTAGCAAACTACCTAACATTCATTTCGTTCTTAAGAAAACATTTCAACTTTTAAAATAGCATTGTGTGCTTCCCATTATTTTTAAACTGTAGCTGTTTCTGGATATAAATATGAATTTGAAAATAATTCAGAATGAGTTAACCAATGTTACCTAAAAATAGGTAGATCAATCTCAGGCTGTATTAAGGGCGGGGGGGTGGGGGGGGCGGGGGGGTGATGCACAGAGCAGGAAGGAGTAGTACTTCCTCTGCTTCTTCCCAGAGGCAAAATTCTGAGAGGCTGTGAAGTCTTTATACCATAATTCAGTAGGTCAACCCTACAGTCAGAAGAGCTACTCATTTTTAATGAGATGTGTGGCAAATTTCGCCATTTCTCTGCTGCAAACTGAACAGATTCTCATTTGTCTATGGGGTTTTATTACAGAAATCATTCAAGCAAACAAATGTTCACATGAAGGCATGTGAGTTTGGGTTTTTTCCTCTAACCTTGAAAAAAAATGAATAATAATACTGAGATTAAAAACTTTAAAAGCTTTACATTTAATTCCACCTAGTATCTGACTTCAATGGGATCTTAGGCCAGTCCATGTACCAACAGCTATTTAAAATCCAGTATTTATAGAACATTTTTAATAGAAAAAAATCCAGTATTGTTTATAACCTCCAAAATAAAGATCTTTTATGCATTTTGCAAAATAAAAACCAGTAAAAGTATTTTTTAAAGAAGCTTATTGGCTATTGAACAAATGGTCTGCAAAACTTTAGGCAAAATCTTGCTCACCTAAGGAAATCAAGTATTACCCATTTTTTACCATTGTGTGCAGTCTCCACATTTTTACACCTGAGCTTACAGGCTTCCCAAACAACTTGCACTGGCAGGTTTAAAAATCATTCTTGTTATTTTTACAGCACCACACAGAAGAATTCATTTTGATGGTTTTAAGCATACTTTTGCAAAATACATTTATGGAGAAATGATCACAATAAAGTTGGCAATCTGATTACCTAGCTTCAAAACAACATAAATTAAAATGGCTGCACTAGCATACAAAGTCTCTATTACAGAGATTTATAAAGGAAAAGCTGAGTGAACTTTAATTACAGAAGCATTTCCCGTGCCACTGTATTACTAACAGGTCTATTGCCTCTTGCTGCAAGCTAGGATTATAGCTTTACTGAAGGGCTTTCTGTTTGAGAACCTCCGGCATAAGCTTTCTA
The DNA here is from genome assembly GCF_030463565.1 of Pelecanus crispus. Taxonomy (NCBI): domain Eukaryota; kingdom Metazoa; phylum Chordata; class Aves; order Pelecaniformes; family Pelecanidae; genus Pelecanus; species Pelecanus crispus. The sequence goes on along the minus strand of NC_134645.1, from coordinate 26,717,257 downwards.
TGACAAAGTGTATGAGGAAAGTGCCTAGAATTGCGCTGTCTAAATCAGCATAGCTCAGTGTTTTTCAAAATGAAAATCTGGCATCCTACAGGAGTCCTCATCTCTTCTAGAGCAAGCAAAGTCCAGCAATGGCACAAGGCAGGATACAGTTCTGAGATACTGGGAGTGGGAGCCATAAAACAGCTAGGTGAGACTGGTACTACTGAAAAAACATTAAAGCAACATCACAGTTGAGAAATCAAGCACTCAAAAATCAGGAAATTCAAGTGTTATGATTACTTCTTCACCATTAGCTCAGACACCTTGCACATAGCCTTCTTTCAATGGCATAAATTAGTCAATTAAGATAGAAGTCTGGCCTAGGTAACACTCTGAGTCCCATCTCCAGCTGCTACAAAACATCCTATCTGCATTAAAACCACTGCAGCTTTGCTGATTTAGATCAGCTGAGAATCTGGTGTAATAGTCAATATGTTACTGCAGTCATTAAGTGGCTGAGTTAGAAGGTGCAGGAGCAGGCCAGAGATTTCAAAAGCCTGATTCTTTCTTTTCCTTGCTTATCTCAGAGGTAATTGAGGGATGAAGGGAAATCAAATTTGCAAAGGTTTTAAAAGGTAAAGGAAAACTTTAAGAGCAACCAGTGCCTAATACTGCTAAGGATGAAACAACAAGCCTTCTTTCTTCATGCTGTCAGTGATAATCATCATAAAGAGTCACTGAATGCTATGAATTTCAAGGAAGAACTGACATCAAATTGGTCACTGGGAATGCTAAAAGTGAAGTTGAACCTTTGTAAACCTTTATAGCATAATGAACTCACAACTTAACACTGTGGTTTCAGGGATTTCTTCGGACTCAGCTAAGGCTGTTGTGAGACCGCAGCTTGATGGGACTGCATGACAGAGAAACAGAGAAAGACAAATCAGGAAATCATTTCACCTACTTGACTCAATTCCAGCTGCAGTCGGTGCACATATAAATTCTGCTGCCAGGCAGTTTTAACTCCAACCATTCCTTTGAGGTCATTAAGGATTTTCATACCTGGAGGACAACCATCCATGCAAACACAACCTGTACCCATCTTTGCACATCTCTCTACCAGGAACGGTCCAGTGAAGCAAGAAATTTTCCCAGCAGAGATGATTATCCTCTGGGCATGTGCTGTGGAAAGCTAGAATGTAGCTACAAAATAAAACTCCTTGTCTTTAGCTATACAATATACCAATTTCTACCTCATAGAAGAATCTCAATATACACCTAGAAAAAGCTACAAAACCCCCATAGAATCATAGAATCGTTTAGGCTGGAAAACACCTTTAAGATCATCCAGTCCAACCATTAACCTGACACCACCAAGTCCACCACTAAACCAGTTAAGGGTAGAGTAATAATTAATTTCATGTTTCCTGGTCCAAGACAGGATTGGCCAGGCTGGATTATTTTTAATGAAAGTAAAACTAGGACAGAATCATTAAGGTTGGAAAGGACTTCTAAGATCATCAGTCCAACCATCAACCCAACAGCACCATGACCACTAAACCATGTCCCAGAGTGACACATCTACACGTTTTTTGAACACCTCCAGGGATGGTGATTCCACCACCTCTCTGGGCAGCCTCTTCCAATGCTTGACCACCCTTTCAGTAAAGAAATTTTTCCTAATATCCAACCTAAACCTCCCCTGGCACAGCTTAAGCCCATTTCCTCTCATCCTATCACTAACTACTTGGGAGAAGAGACCAACACCCATCTCACTACAACCTCCTTTCAGGTAGTTGTAGAGAGCAATAAGGTCTCCCCTCAGCCTCCTCTTCTCCAGGCTAAACAACCCCAGTTCCCTCAGCCGCTCCTCATAAGGCCTGTGCTCCAGACCCTTCACCAGCTTTGTTGCCCTTCTCTGGACATGCTCCAGCAACTCAATGTCTTTCTTGTAGTGAGGGGCCTAAATGGAGGGCCCCATACCTCTGTATGCAAAAACCTAGGTAATTCTGAAACCATCTGTAGTTACTGTGCAAGTATGCACCCTTTGTCTAGCTGAACAATTGTAAATCTCAATGTTATTTTTTGTGATATCTTAACAATTAGATGCAAGGACTGGATAGCCATTCATGAGAACAGCTGGAGAGATACACAATATGTGATTTCCTACGTCACTGACTTGTAAGAGTGTTTATCTAGTTGCTGCTTGTCCTTTCAGTGATCTAAACCTCCAGAAGGTGAAAATACATGCTGCCCTGAGAGACTGAAAATATTCTCACTGGCCACCCAGACATTTTTATCTCATGCCCCAGGGGCAGACCTGCAACAAATGGTGTATTAAAGTAATACAACTTCTGCTTTACTCTGTGTCTAGTTTCTTGAATTGTTGTAACAAGGTTGTCTTGGTCTCTCTATTTATTGTGAAGTTATCACACTTGGACTGAAGTTCTTCACCTTAAACCTTCAAATTAATTCCTTCAAACAAGCACCCTTTCCTTGGGATTCATATGAGTAATAAAGCCTCCTTTCAAAGCATCACTTTGGGGACCAACAAATGAAAAAATTCATAGCTGAAAAGTTCATCAAAGGACACAGCTTCTCCTTGGGCCAGGCAGAGCTCTCTCACTTCTGTATTAGCACCAGGAGAAAGTGGGGAAAAATCAGGCTATTATAGAAATTTATAAAGGAAAAGTGGAGGCTCTGACAAGGGACTGAATATTGGCCTTGTAAAAATCACATTCTCTCCTGGAGAGTCATTTGTACAAACAAATAGTTGAATAATTCCTTCGCTTTTTCTTACCTATCATTTCCAAGAAGAGAATTTCACTTTCTAATAATGCATGTTTCCTGATCTAGCAATCTTAAATTAATGTAATTAAAAGAAAACCATGCTGTGGAGGGGTACCACACTCATGACAATATAAGCCATTCATCTGTAAATATGATAAATCCTCACAACTAAGCCATCAAAATAAGAATGAGAACTTTCCAGGTTTATCTCTTGACCTCTGTGTTCTCCATAAACAGAAACGTCTTGCATGGACCATGCCAAGTTTCCTCACTTACCAAAATTAAACCCCTCTTTGAGAGCAGATCTGATCTGAATACAGTCCTGATGCTGTAAATGTTCTGGGTGGATCGAGTTTGGGGCAAGATGGGAGGAGAACTGGTAAGACTGCTGCCAGCCCACCCAAGTCTCTCACAGGGGCCTTTGCAACAGAGGCAAAGGCCATGAAGGATACCACTGTGAAGAGATCAGCTGGAAGGTCAGTTAGAAAGACCTTGCTGACTGGTCCTGAATTTTAAAAAGTACTAGTCAAAGCAGCACTTAGCATTTACAGGATTAGTATATTTTTGTTTCCCTTGTCCTCTTACTTCATCAGAGCTTCTTTACATCTAATTCCTCCTCCTCCTCTACAGCCTTGTCCCCTCTGTTACTTTTAGTTCTATCCTTGTTCCTTGTCCACTCTTTTGTCTTCCCTCACAGGTTATGAATTCTTATCTTATTTAGGGAAGCTCAAAGTCTACAAAATACTGCCAGGTTTATTCTGCATCCAGTGTTCCTGTGCAAAGACCCAGGAAAATCCTCAGTGTAAAACAATCAAATAAAAAAAATCATTTCAGAGTCCCTGGAAAAAATATATTTAGAAAACTCTTGAGGGTTGGTGGGGGTTTTTTTGTTTGGTTGGTTTTTTAAGTTCTATATTTGTGTGCCCAGGCTCTGCTACTACATTGAGTAAAGCTGTTGTTTCTCTGCTGTAGCACTAAGGCAGTATGCATTCACTCAGGACTGCTCATAACCCTGCTCACGATAATCTACGCCTATCTCTCGCGTTGCACAGGGATGCTCGTCCTCGTGCATTCTGCCACAGCCGACCACAATTATGCTGCCTCCAGGCTTTCTGGTTTTTTGCCGAGATTGAGAGACAAACTGGCAGGTATCTGTCCTCATGTTGCTCAGTAAAGAGCTGAAATTAGCAACGCCGAGACAGCTGTAATTCGGAACCATCATTACAAAGATGTTTGAGCCTTGTTGATAGCAGGTGTATGACACCAAACCAAACAACAGCTAAAACCGGGATGGCTGTTAACTCAGGGGCCCACAGTGACATCTACTGGAATGATTCAGTTTGAAGTACCATTAGAAGCCGTCGTTAAAGCTCACAGAAGAGCCTTTTTTTTTTTTTCCCTTTCAATATCAAAGGCAAGGAAATTGATAATATGAAATCATCTATAATCTTGAAAGATGACTGCCTGAGTGTAAGGCAGACTACAGAATATTGAACCTGGCTAACACTGAAAAATGAATCCTAAACCCTTTGGCATGCCTCTCTCCTACCCAACTGTTTTCTTCACACTGAAGCCTAAAACACAAAGACCCTGAGCACTCTTGCAATGTAGTCAGAGATGTGTACACAATGTGTACACAAGCTGGCATCTTCTTTTGATCGTTTCATTGAGAGCACAGCTCCTGATTGGAGTGGGAGAGTCGCCAGTTTTCTAACAGAGTGTTAAATCCTTCCAAGATTTCCCAACCATGGATTTTTTCCCCTTCTTCAAAGCAGAGTGTTAAAATCCTCCAAATCTAAATTGACCAACTTGAGCATACTCCTAGAGCATATCAACCGCATTTGAAAACTTGGAACTGCTTTTCAGTAGCAGTTGTAATAGGATTTTAACAATACTAATTCCATTTAGCAGTTCTACCTCCATGGCCTTTTTCCTAATTTTTTACTGCTGCTGCTGTTAACTGAAATGTCTTTCTTTAAAGCTGAAGTGCTTCACAGCATCAGCAAGCAACAACTTTGGCTCTGTGCAGTCCAGCCTTTTCAGGTCACCTTTCTATACACTGAGGTAAGAGCAGGCACACACAAGTGAGATGCCTTGATCATCCTGCTGGTGAGAGCATGCAGTTCATTTTAGGATATATATGAGTGTCTAGCCCCAGCATGGAGACTGTAAGAGGAGGCCTGCTAACTCAGGTTTTTTATTTTTTTAACAGCAGCATCTAAGGGAAAAGTGAAACTGGCAGTCAATAACAAAATCTGGGAAGGAGAACAGAGAATTCCATGGCTCACCTTGCAGGACTTAGAGCAGCCATGAGATTGGGCATCTTGAAGCTTCCAGGAGGTGGCAGCAAGAGAGAGAGGGAGAGAAGATGCAGGAGAAACAGGCTCACCAAAACTGGAAAGGGGAGAAAGCTCTTTGACAATTCCTTGTAAGAAAAACAGTAACAGGTCTTACATACATTTCTGTATCAAAAACTTGCAGAAGCACAATGCCTTCACTCCCTTAAAACTGAACGTGAAATAGGAAAGACAGCAGAAGTTGACTCATGAATTTTTGAAATGCAAACTACTTATTTAATTTTTAAATTTTAGGTACCCAGTTACAAAGCCCCAACCCATCTACTGCCATGATCATAAATTTGCTCTTTATCTGGGCATGCAAAACCTATCGTTACAAGCATGCTGTTACCTAGGGTACCATCAGCTCTAAAATGTGTGCTCAGCCCATCCACAAACTGCAAGGTAAGACAGCTCCCATAATGAAAAGAAGTGTGAGGATGGAGCTGGGAACCTGCCTGGCTTATCCAGCAGGGAAGGACACAGAAAATGAGTGGCATGGAGAGCCTAAAATGGCATGTAACACCTAACATGGCATGCAATAGGTAGGCTCAGTACTCTGTGCTATGAGGAGTTTTGTGAAGTTAGGTGTATATATAGCTCAGTTGCTTAGACCACCCACATCAATTTACCTAGCCCATCTCAAAAGCTAAGAAAAGACAAAAAGATGGAAAACCACCCCAGAATTACCACCAGCCTACTGGTTGCATCATTCACCCAGCATGTGTGAGATTGCATTTCAAATCACAGTTACTCAGGACAAGGATAATTTCATTTATCCTTTATCCTATTTCGGAAGCCTGCAGGCTTCAGCTACATCAGGGTCTAACCAGAAAAACCTGTCAGCAGGGAGATGTCACCAGTATGTAGGACATCGTTTGTGGACAGCTGAGTGACAATTCAGAATGTGAGTTACTAAAGGTGGCCTGAGATGACCAAAGGGGCAAAAAGTGGTTTAAATCATAGATACAAAGAAGGCTTAAAAATGCAACTTGTTTATCACACCCTTGAGTAGTGTAGATTCAAAACTGAACAGACACATTATACAGCTATTCAGTTAAAAGACAGAAGCGGGGGGGGAAGGGGGGGGGCGGGGAGGAGGGGACGACCAAATACCCAACAAAAAAAATCCAGACAGGACAGCTGTCTAGATATTTACATAAACAGACTTGGACTAGGTTTTCTGCTTTAATTTCAACAAAGAGATGTCTCACCAATGGAGGATCTAGCCAAATTTTTCAGACTGTATGAAATTCTAACAAATTCCTATTCATTTGAATATGGGAAGTAAGAGGTTTTATTAAATTCTAAATCTGCTCCTAATTCATCAGTCTGTTCTGCGATTGCCAATTATAAAAACCCACATATTTTGAGGATAAAAATTTAATGTTTTGACTTTGATGAGACTATTCATGTATTTGAACATGTGTTTAAGGGCTTTTCTGGCTGTAGGCCTAACCACAGATCCTTTATTCTTTAGTGTTACTGGAAAAGAAAACAAGCACTAATACCAGTTTTCATTTTTCTCTAAGAAATTCTAATATTTGGCTTTTAGCAGGTGTTTCCCTGGGTTTCTCAGGAAACATTAAAACTTGGTGAACCTGCAAACCTGGGTTTTTTTGACTGGATTTAAAACCTGGCCTGTAGTAATGAAGATAAAAACCATGGGATTTTCATTTGGCAGAATTGGTCAGAGAGGATATTTTTATGTTTATGGGAAATCTGGGGAGGAGCTTTGCATATCTGGGGAAAAAAAACCCACATCTGAAATATAACTCCCATAGTATACTGCAGCAACACAGGAAGATTTAGTTTAATGTTGAAGTGATCCAAGACAAACCCTTCTGAATTAATGAAGCAAACTGAGTTATTTCTATTCAAGTGATCTAATACAAAGTTAAATATTTGTTTTGCTGTTCCTGGTAGAAAAGGGGTTTGGTTTTTTGGTTTTGTGGGTTTTTTTCAAAATTAAGAAAAAATTATTTTAAAAATATAAGAATAAATTGGTCATAATTTTCATTGAAAATTCAGTTACACAGAAAATTCACCGAACATCTCTGACAGACCACCATCAACTTACTTATATGTGTTTCACTGCTATAATACACTTCAGCTGCTAACACTCTTACCAGATTAAAATATCTTAAAGGCTTCATAACATTTCTATTAATTTAATCCATGTGTGAGCTGATGTTTATGTAGATGGTGCTGAATAGAATTCTCATTTGGTTCAAATCTTGGATCCTTAGTTCAAAGTTCCTAATTGATTCAAAATTTTAAGTCCCTAATAAAATAGTCTGACATACAAAATATGTCCCATTTTCTAATTCTTCTTTTAAATTTTATTCTTGAAAGCTACAGTTCTTGGGTTTATGGTCCAGAATGTACATTATCAGATTGTGAACACTCCCTTGATTTATTTAAAAAAGATTCCACATGAATAAGAAACACCACTAAAAAAATCTGGTGTGCCTTAACTTCTTATAATTTCTGAAATTTGAGATTAAGCAACCCTTTCTGAGTCTTGTTTGATTAATCTATTCCACATATTGAAAATAATGGTCTAATTTTCAATAACCTTTTTAAAATTCTATATATTACAAGAATTATTTTACACAGCTGTAAACAATGTTTGAAATTTGGCTTTTGTTTTCTTCAAGCCAAAATGACCAGGATACAAATACTTCTTCAAGATAATGTAGTAATTTCACTGACAACCTCTATTAACACTGTGGGAAGGACCATTTTTAAATGGCAAATCCTCAGCCCCTGACTCAGAGGATATCACCAAAACTCAAAGAGGGAATTTATGAAATAGCATGGAATATAAGCAAACTATTACAGAAACACAAATTGTTTATCGTTAAGAAGAGGGAGGAAAAGGCATCTCTATGACAAAGCACTATTCTGTAAAAATATTAAACATTTAGTCCAGCTGACAGCTCTAACGCTTCAAGAGCTTCAAAAATTTCTCAACTAGAAACATAGTAGTGCCAAAAACGCATCAAACAGGCTTTTAAGAAGTCATGCCATCTGCTATGTTAACACTGCAATTTTTGATCACTGGCTTCAGCTCCAACAGTTTATGAAAGGGGTGAATTATTTTTCACCCTTTCCACCAGCCCTACAGCACAAACTTATCCTATTATCTTGTCCACCCAGTAAGACAGACAAGGTATAAGGGACATTCTCTAATTAGACTGCAACATTATTAGCTCATCTGGAAACCACTTGGCAATATAACAGGCAGGAGAAAGTAATTATTCCTCTTTTAATCATTTCCAGCTGTTTGAGTGCTGTTGTCATTCCTTCACCATGCTTCAGACCAGTTCAAGCATTCTCCTAGGACCCCCTGGCCCTGCCCCTTGCAAGCATTAACACAAGTAGTACAAGGAGGTGCCTCCTCACTGCTTAGTATGTACACAGGCTCAAATACCCATTCTAATTTGGAACTATTAGGTAATCAGACCCCTCTATAGAATTAGTGCCTCAAGACACAGCAGCAATTAATTTCATGCCAGACTGGTGGCAATTTTTTTCCTGATGCCATGCAACAAAGCACCTTCTTCCTGGCCAGGCCAGCGTATTCCATCCTTTCAAATTCCATCCATCCAATTCCAATTCCTTGGTTATTCAGTGCTAACTGGTAAGTGATTATCAGTCTTCTCTGCTCATGCCAACCTGCAACCAGCTGCTGGCTCTCCTTGTCAGCCTGCAGAAGCACAGGCCATTGCAATGGAGCATTTTACTCAGCTAACACGTAGTCAACTGGAGCTTGGCCACGGATCCCTCTGTGACCTGATAAATGTTCATGCTCTCACAAAATTTCAAACTTTTTTCACATGAATATATGATTATTATGTTTTCTGTCAAAAAGTCAAGGAAGGGCATCATCCAGTCCGATTGCCTACTTGTGCAGGACAGCCCCAACATATACCTTCTGCTTTTACTGGTGGTCTAGTGATCAATACGTCCCTTACCTCCAAGCACCCAAACAGGAGAATATTGGGCATCTCCCAGGATCTCTTTGATGTAGCAGTGATGCTTTTAAACCTCATAATTAAAAAGCCACCACAAAGACCTAGGTAAAGTTGATCTGCTACAAAAGTTGATGAATGACAAAGGTGTAAAAGTAGGTGATGATACTGTATTACCAAACACATACCTGACCTGCAGGAATAATGTAAATCAAAATCAAATCCAGCCTTACGCATTAACACCTTTTTTTGCTAAACCACAAACAACATGGGAACCTTACCGCCTTGTAGGTCTAAGTCTCACTGTTTAATATGGCCATGCCCAAATACAAACCAGTCCATTAGTTGTTTAATTAGCAGTAGAACAGGCATAATAAATTAAATGCCAGGCACTAACCACCCCCAGAAACTCAAGGCCTAGTTGTTCACATTGTGCCACAGTGATACTCTTAGCCCAGAAATTCATTCTTTCATTTATAAACTGCTCTCTCAAGTAATTACTTTGGCAAAGTGCAGAGGAATTGATAAATCATGGTGAACAGAATGGCAGGCACCCCTGCTGTTGAAGGTGGTTATTTGATCATCCCAATTCTTTTCTGAATGTTGCTGATTTTAATCTGCACTTTACAGGTTAACAGGCTGTTCCTCTATCTCTGCCAGGGGAGTAGGGAAGTAGGTTTGAGGTAGATTTATGAAGAAACAAGAATCCTCAAATAAGTTGCAATTTCACCAACCTACAACCAACAAACTCTCATTCTATTTAGCACGTGTTTGAAGCAGCCTGGTGGGATGGAAGTGGCAGAGGCACAGCCAGCTGCTGCCATGTATGCAGAAAGATGACTTCAGTTCATAAGACATGACACAAAAAGTACATGTAACAGCACAAGACATTTCTTAATCATAGACAGCTGTTTCCAAAGCCTCCCTCTGTTTAGTTGTTTCTTTTCTCTACCCCTTAGAAGATGCTCAACCCCTCTATAACCTCTATACATTTTTTCCCTAGATTTCTATGTCTTCTTACTACACACAGACATTGCTAAAGCCTACAGAAGGAACTAAACATACTCCAGCTATACTATTCCAGAAGACGTTCAAAGTCAGCTGCTTATAAAGCAGTTTATAAAATGCTAGACGCAGTAAGCTCAGCAATGCATATTACTGTCAACATCCTTCAATTTTTTGCCCTCAGACACATCAACTCTGTCTCCTGAAGTAGTTTCTGATTCAAATAGGATCTTGTCGTGGTTTAACCCTAGCTAGCAACTAAGCACCGGGCAGCCACTCACCCACTCCCCCTGCCCCAGTGGGATGGAAGAGAGAATCGGAGGAGTAAGAGTGAGAAAAACGCCTGCGTTGAGATAAGAACAGTTTAATAATTGAAATAAAATAAAGTAAAATAGTAATAATAATAATAACAATATAATAATAATAGTAATAATAATACACAAAGCAAGTGATGCACAATGCAATTGCTCACCACCCGCCGACCAATACCCAGACAGTTCCCAAGCAGCGATCGCTGCCCCCCGGCCGACCCCCCCAGTTTATATACTGAGCATGACGTCATATGGTATGGAATAGCCCTTTGGTCAGTTTGGATCAACTATTCTGGCTGTGCCCCCTCCCAGTTTCTTGTGCGCCTGGCAGAGCATGGGAAGCAGAAAAGTCCTGGACTGGCATAAGCAGTACTTAGCAACAACTAAAACCATCAGTGTGTTATCAACATTCTTCTTCTACTAAATCCAAAACACAGCACTATGCCTGCTACTAGGAAGAAAATTAACTCTATCCCATCTGAAACCAGGACAGATCTACAAACCATAAAGAGTCATACTAACATACTGCAGTCCAAACACATATAAAGCTTGACAATGATCAAAGATGACAATGCCAACACTTGCAAAAGATGTTCTTTAAAACACTCTGACTCTCAAATTCTTTACATCAACAGCCTTTTTTCCAGCATAAATTGTAACAACAACATTTTAACAGGTGTCATATGATTGTAGTACAGCTTGCATTTCCTGCTTTGTATTGTATTTCACTTCCTCCTGCAAGTACTCCCGCAGGCTTTTGTCTCATGCAGTTTCTTGCTTCACCTCTAGAATTCAGCATTATAGAGAAAACTTCGATCTGAAGGATATTCTCCAAAACTGCAGCCAGTTAATGCTGTGTTTCTGTCTTTTGACAAAAACAACCAAGACTCTTCAGCATTCTTAGGAAGTAAATGTACCAGAAACATTTGCAAGACTTTCCAGGAAAAAAAAAAGAAAAAAAAAGTGAAGGTTAAAAATTTTAAACCTCTGGCATGCAATAAAGAACATTTCCCATCAAAACTGTACATTTATACAATATTCACGTATATGTTATCACCAATTCATATAGCACAGTCCCAGTTATACTAAGACTGACAGTAACTTTCACAGCTTAATAAGAACAAGCTTTTCCTTCTAGATTTTGAAGATAGAAGGGCCCAATTAAAATGGTCTAGCTGAGCTGCAGAACACCAACAGCCACAGAAAGTCATCCAGTCATTTCCATGTCGAGTCAAAATAATTCACAGATGCACTAGCACATGTATTTGTCAAAAAGTATCCAGTTCCATTTAAAGATTTTGCCCAGGGAGCAATATATCCTTTTCTGCTTTTTGTCTTTCTCATCTAGCTGATCTTTGTGTGTCTTTGTTTCATAAAGAAATTTCCACAGTCAGGTATCTTTCCCTCACACAGGAGATTTTAGGCATCAGTAGTTACTTTTTAACTTTCTCTTCAGCATATTAATATTTATACAATGTATTTATAAATTAAAGAAGAAAATCTCAAAAATCTGCTGCTTAGTCATTGGGGATGAATAGCATGACTCATAAAGACTGAGATGGTAACAAAGTTAATACAAATCATGCACTGTACCAAATGTTCCCTTATCCAGGATCTAACGATCCCTAAAATTCTGCTTTCTGTGAAGAATGAAACGGCTCAATGTGCCTCATGTAGCTTGGGTTATAAGGGCGTTTTAGTCCTGGTGATTTGGTTAGTTTCCAGGATCGTATATAGAGGGCACATTGATGAGCATCAAAGACACCTTTTCATCCATTTTCCAAGCAATTCTCGATGGCCCATCATCCTGGGCACCTGTGAGTCACAGTGCAGGCTGCTCACAGCTGAGTGATGATGTACAGAGATTCCCACACAGCTATCATCATGTCAGGAAAAGGTTTGGTTTCACTCAACATACATTTTGAATACATGGTTTTCTGCATTCTCAAACCTTTCAAAATACTTAATTCCAGTGCTAGTATTATAAAACCAACCTTTTGGCAAGCATTACTTATCCCTGCACAGCTCATTAACACTTCCCACTAGTGGTTTAATTTTGGACAAACGACAGGTCCAATTCTTCCTGCTAGTCAGGTGATGCTATAATGGAAGCGTAGGATCCCCTTTAGGGTCTGTAGGTCATACACACTCTAACAAGGGTTCGTAGACTCCTAAAGTATGCTCATACCACTAAATAAAAAGGCATCCAAGGAGCAAATCTGAGTACCAGACCTTTGACTATTTGCATTGCTTCATTGTTAGCTCAATTTTAGATCTGTTTTAAAATGCACCAAAGAACTCTCTAGAGTCTGCTATCTGGGGAGAAAGCTCTAAGCAGTGTTAACATAAGCCAGTCAACACCACTCAGTCTTAAAGGCAAGAACCATTGTCTGGCCTTCTTTTATTTAGCAGTAACTAGCCTTTCATTTAACCATAACTATAGGGACATTACTGGGTGAGACAGAAGTGCAGAAAAACAGTCCTTCATTTTGCCTCAGTCAAGACTTAAGTTGAACCCAGAAAGAAATCTTTACAAGGTGTGTACGAGAACAAAACCTAGCAACTTGTTCATTTGTGCTAAATTGAGAGAGAGAACTGTGAAACATGTTTGAGAAACCGCTTGTGCTGCTTTCAAGGTCTTCATGCTCAAAGGGAAAAGCCAAGGGGTAAAAGTGTTTGGATGTAGGTGAAGAAAATAAAGGCTCTGACTGAGTGGGGGTTTGGTTGGTTGGTTGGTTGGTTTTTGTGGGAGGGGGTACAGGGAAAACATAACACTTCAAAATCTGACCTGGTTTCTCACAGTTTAAAAGATAAAATAGAAGATGAATTACATATCCTGATATTAGGTGCTACAAGCTTTTCATCTAAAGCCTGAAGGGCAAATATCATGAATTTTGTTCATCACTTTAAATTAGCTCCAAGTAGTGAATTAGCTCAATGTAATTCTTGCAGTCTCCCTCCCCCCCTCACTTTATTTCTTTCTCCCATCTTGAGCACTGTGTAACAAAATAGACCAAACAAATTATCCTCAATGTACAATTCCCAACTGCCAGAGACTTCTCATTCACATCACTAATTCAATTGTTTCATACTAACTACTTGCCTATTCTAGAGTTAATGTAAAACCTAATGTTGGTGCCTGAATTTTCATATTTAACAGCAACATTCAGTAGAAGACCCTTTTTTCTTTTTTTTTTTTTTTTAACCAGAAAGACTCTGCAGCAGCTGTCAGAAGATCTGTGGTGTCTGAGATCAGTTTCCATGGATATAAATAATTAGCTATATGTTCTCCTCCACCAGCACATCTTCTTGGTCCAGTATGATTAATTCCCCACTGCCAGCACACATCACAGACAGAAGTACACCTTGCATTCATTTTAAGGGGAACTCAGACAGAAAGGTTCATTTTGCTACCCTATGCCTCAGTTTTTTAAATCCTATCTGCTCTCCATGTTCCCGTTTATTGCAAAGCCTTTACTTTTGCCATATCTTCCATCTACCCTTGTATTTTTACTGATGTCCGCAGCTACAGTTCAAGTTACATAGTTTATCATATCCATTCATAATTCAAGTCAGCAATATCACTAGTGCATAAAACTTAATTTCAGTGGTTATCTACAATGAATGCCAAGTGAAATGAAAAAGGTACATCCATAACTCATTCCCAGAAGCCTCTACCTAGTCTTTCACGCCTCTATTTCCAACCATGTCATTTGGTGAGGAAAACTAACGCTTCTTAGCTTCAACCAAATACTAAAATAGTTCAGCTAGTGATGAAACATTGTTCTAATCCTACATAGTTAGCAAAAGAGAGTGAAAGAGACTGAAAAGACTGATGTCAAAATTACTTTCCACATAGATTAAAACAGAAAGATTAGAAGATAATAGTTTTCTAAAGTCAGCAATTTAAAAGAGAGGATTGTGATGAAAATCTTCATATCCTGTGTGCAGGTAAGAAGGAAAATGAATAGGAGACAACTAATTGGATGGCTTTAATATCATTAGAAAAGGGGGAAACTTAAAAAATGCTGCCCAACTGCAATCTTTGTACTTTCTTTCCTTTTATACAAAACTCAAGGAGGAGGTAAAAATCTGAAGTTACAAAAATGACAAAACAAGATATAGAGAAGGAGGAGATCATACTCTAGAAACAGACACATAGGAAAACAGGACATGAAGAATAAAGTGAGAATAGGAGACTGTAAATTATCATAAGATACAGTATTTATGCTCATAAGCACCAGCTAGATACTGAATGATAAACTGGTAGTCATAGATAGGATCTGAAATGTTTTGTCCTTCAATAAGGTGCTGAGAGGAGCAATTTTCTGGGAAATTTCAGTACTGAACATACTGCTCAATACCAGGACATCTGTGTGGGAAGACACATTTAAAGATTCAAGACACAAGGCAGACAGTTTCAAGTCAACATGAACTTCAAATGAATTCAATTACTACTAAGTAGAGAAATCCACTGATGACCTGGTTTCTGAACTTTGCTATCAGCTATAAATCTGTCGATTGTAGAAAAGAAACACAGGTTCTTGAATAACAAAAGTTCCTCAGGGGTGTTTTCATGCCAGGCATGGCTCTCATTAGCACAAAAAAATATCATTTGGTAATTAAAGAAAGAAAAATCTTGAGTTGCCTTAGAAATCAGTAATTAGTGGTCAAGAACAGAATTCTGTCCCTTTCTTGACAAGGAAAGCAATCATAGAATCATAGAATTGTTTAGGTTGGAAAAGACCTTTAAGATCATCCAGTCCAACCATTAACCTACACTACCAAGTCCACACTAAATCAATCAAGGGTAGACTAGACTAAACCATGTCCCACAGTGCCACGTCTACACGTTTTTTGAACGCATCCAGGGATGGTGATTCCATCACCTCTCTGGGCAGCCTATTCCAATGCTTGACTATCCTTTCCGTGAAGAAATTTTTCCTAATATCCAACCTAAACTTCCCCTGGCACAGCTTAAGCCCATTTCCTCTCATCCTATCACTAACTACTTGGGAGAAGAGACCAACACCCACCTCACTACAACCTCCTTTCAGGTAGTTGTAGAGAGCGATAAGGTCTCCCCTCAGCCTCCTCTTCTCCACACTAAACAACCCCAGTTCCCTCAGCCGCTCCTCATAAGGCCTGTGCTCCAGACCCTTCACCAGCTTCGTTGCCCTTCTCTGAACATGCTCCAGCACCTCAATGTCTTTCTTGTATTGAGGGGCCCAAAACTAGACACAGTATTCCAGGAGCGGCCTCACCAGCACCAATATTTATCAGTTTATTATACCTTAACATTTTATCAACAATTTATTTTAACACAGTAAGTTTTTTGAAGGGGGAGGAGAAGGAAGAGGTTAAATATGATATGAATTTGTCTTGAAAGTCTGGCCCTACTGAACTGGAAAGTTTTGCTACTAAGCTCAACCAGGGCAGGATTTCACATATATTTTATGTGAAATAATCTTAGTCAAATTTCATTTGCAGCTATTTACATGTGTAATCCAGAGACCCAAATGAAAGACTCTTTCTGGTTTGTGTGGATTTTGGATGAGAATCTGAATAGCATCTTATTTTAGCCTTTTTTTTTTTTTTAAACAAAACCAAACAAACAAAAACAAAACAAAAAACCCCACAAAGATAGGAGAATGGAAGTCAGCAATAACTAAAATTCCAGAAATCATAAGTGACTTATTTTGTACTGCAGTGTCCTTGGTTTATCAGTCAGTACTCTATGTCGCACACCTGTTTTCATTCACTTGCAGAACCCAATAGGAAGACAAAAGCCTGGATATCGGAACGCAACAACAGACCATGGGGAATGGAAAACCTCAAGTCAAAAGAGACCAAGCCAATTGCTCCCCCGCATACACACTTTAAGTTTATTCTTATTGAGGTTAACTTCCGAATGTGTGGTGCTCAGGAATGGGAGTGCTGTATTATGTGTGAGAATGGGCCTATGCAGATTAAAATTAATCTGGGTTTTCATTAAATTAATAGCCCTGGTAAGGTTAACCAACTTAGAAAGGGTGATATCACTATCTTTCAAATTAAATTTCTGAAATTCACCTCAGTTGAAATTTCCTCTATGAGAATGGTGAAGGTCACCACACTGACTAAGAGGACAGCCAGTTCATTTTGGAATGAAAAAACCCTGCAATTATGAGGCTTTAAACATAGAAAACAAAAGAAGTTTGAGAAGGCTGAGAGCAGTCCGCACTACATCTGACAATGATGCCAGCACTTAGCGCAGTCATGTAACTTTTGCAGGGACCAATGAAAGTAGTAGAGCAAAAATCCCACCAATGACTCCCATGTTGTCTGCAGAGTATGTACCAGGTAACACGTCACCCCAAGGCAGCATCATAAGAAATACAACATTATACACATGCATATGCCTGAATCCCTTGTTTTTAAAGCTTGAAGATGCATGCTGCATGGTAAAGATCAATTCAAAATGGAAATGGAGGAAAAAGTAAAGTTGCTCCTTAGAGCTGCAGCACTATCCACAGCTGATCATCTACTGTCTTGGAAACCAAAGTCACAGCATTTCCAAAGAGACACAAATCAGGATTGTCTTAAAAAAAAACAGTCAAGTGTGCTATACTTCACAAGCACTGAATGAAAATATAGCCCTTACCGCAAAATGTTTATGATCTAAATGATAATTAATTGCTTTTAAGCATTCTTTTGTTCTCTCGTTGATCATTATCCAACAAACTTTTAATGCAAGTTGGCATAGGTAAATAGTTGTAACTAAGCATCTGCTCCCCTGATCCAGGAATGGGCTGATTTGATCAGGCATCGCAATAACATCAAACAGCACACATTGATTGACCCTACGTTTACGAACTTCAGCTTTCCTGAATACTTGGATATGACCCATAATTTCCATTCACTTCACTTCAACCAGTCCTTCCTGATGATTCTTTCTTTAAAGCAAAAGAAAAATCATCAGCCCAATATTTTGAACTGCAAGCAAGTCTGAGAAAAAAAACAGTTTGCATCTCCTGCTCAGAGGGGAAAAAACATGAGACAGAGAATGAACTCCATATAATAAATTATTCCAAGGAAGCCATGTCATTCTCTGAATTATGCTTATATATTTTCTGATTTTCATTTTATTTGGACATTGACCAGGGAAGCTATTTACACAGAAACATTTTCACACTGTCTGCAATTTGCATGACATCAGTTTTGCTGCTGACTTTGAAATCGGAAGTAGAATAAGACTGACATCTACGGTGTGCAGATCATGGTGTGTTGGGCAGTCCAGAGAAGAATTGCTTATCAGAGTCTCTAAAACTGTAAAAATATGTTAATTTGTTCCTGGGACTGTGCATACTGAAAATACTAACAGTGCTAGTGCCACCTCAGAGAAAAACAGAGATTTTGAAGTTAGATCATGAGATAAAATTCTCCTCTCCTAACACGACAAGCAAAAACATGAATTTTTGAAATAATTTATAATCTTGTGGGAAGCAATATTACTTTATTGTTTTTTATAAAAGACAAAAAACCCTCAGTAAAATAGAAAAAAGGAGAAGAAAAAAAATTGTTTATCTCTCAAGTTTCTCAGAGCTGAGCCTGCTATATTATATGCCTGTGCAGTAGGAATCAGACTGGTCTTTTTTTTTTTTTTTTTTTTTTTTTTTTTTTTTAAATAATATAAGAGTGCTTGAACTCTATTTTGAAACCGGGACAGTACTTATGACAGCTTCGCTGCCAATGGATTGATTAATTTCTCATTGACACAAACAGCCTGAGTAAGCTAAGGATGATTGTTCATTTCCTGCTGACAAATAGGTTTTGAACCCAAAATTTTATTGAGTCTCATCTGGTTTTAGAACAATTCTCGAAGTAAACCTGATAGGACATATTGTGCATCCTAAAACCATAACCGAAAATTAAATAGCATTATAAAGGAATCTGGCTATTTCTGAATGTTAAAGCGTCTGCAACAGAGAGCAAGGATGATTATCTGTGCCTTACAAGTGAGGGGATAAGAGGCCAGAGAAGTTAAGACCAATGACAGCTAAAATGATACTGCCCAAATGTAATAAACACCAATTCTCTGGCTGGATAGGAAAATAATGAGAAAACGGGGAAAAAAAAAAATACACTGAAAAATTGGCAATAAGTACTATTCTCAGTTCCTCAACGCCAGTGAGTGACAGAACTGTAAGTAGGATGCCCAGGCATCCTAACTTGCACACTAATGTCCAATCCTGTCAACTTAGCAAACTTGCAGAAGTATTCTTATCCATTAATATCTCTAGTTACTGAATATCATTTCAACCCAAACCAATGCATGTAGCTACACGTTATTTCTCCATTTAGAAAGCAAATCTATCAAGAAATAAATAGGAGTCTTGGATAAACTGCCTCCAGTGAATTGTGCAGCCTGTTAGATATCCCATGTTGGAAAAGTAGTCCTCTCCCTATGTGCAGCCAGTGAGCATAACACACAAACCTCCTGAGCCATGGCACTTTCATGTAAAACAAAGGAAAGTGGATACCTCAAATAAAGCACTTTGAACAGGACAGGTACGACATTTGACATACATAGATCATTACAATGCAGATTTCCTTCCTCCAGAAACTGGGGAACAAGTAGGTAAGACAGACTACAGTAATGAAAGGTTACCAAAAAGCTAAGGCATTAATAGGCAGTCATTTTAGTTGAAAGCTCTTGCATCACTGGCTTCAAAGGAAGCCTGTTCTGGCCTTGCCTCTCTCATGCAACTTGCCTTAGATGACAACGTTTTAGTTGTAAACTCCATTGAGTATATTTTGGGTGCTGAACATTTATAATTAAATATATTTATATACTGCTGTATTTAAAGAGATGCAGCAAAAAGATCAGAGAACTGAAATCATTTGATTCATGCAATTTAACCCAGATTTTGTATTTCAGCTATCAAATACTCAAAACAGTACTTGCAACCAGTATTTCACAGCAAACCCAGAGAGGAAGTGTGTTTGGGTAAAATTAACTAGATTCTCCAAGTTGACAGGTGAAGTAAAATTATGCTATAAATGACAAAACATCCATAAATGTGACTAGAATCAAGCTTTTTATATCAGAGCAAAAGACAGGGCAAGAGCCAATTAATAAATAGTCAATTATTACATTTAGTCCAGTGAGTAATTCAGACAATTTATCTTTCAATCTTAATGTTGTCTATCTATACACCACTATAGATTTTCAGATGTTTTCTTATTAAATTTGCTAACAAAATAGTTTTTACTGGGCACCTTGTCAAAGGTAATCCAAGTTTTTAATGCAATAGCTCATAATTTTTTTTTATAATGTAATAACAGTGGCCTGAAATTGAATGCAAACCTAAAAATTCACTTTATGATTAAGACTCCTCAGCAACATGATATTTGGAGACAAGGTGAAGCACACATTTTTCATATTGTAAGATGTTTTCTAGCCCAATGAACATATACAAGCAACTATTATACCAAAACTGTTAAAATGTTGCCATTTAACTACAATTCATGTTCTTTAATACATTTTTCTGCTACTTGGATGGCCTCAATACAGTTTGGGCAATAATTTCCTGTGGAAGTTTTTTGGGACATAAAACATCATTTGAGTGGGAAAAAAAGTTGTAATCCATATAATACATATATTCTTGTTTAAAAAAAGAAAAAAAAACTATTTTCATACATTGGGTGTGACATGTTGTAAGATTTTCTTCTTTTCAGTATGTCTCCGGCCTTCCTCCACAGTAAAATCTGTATGCTTCCTTTGTAACTGCAACAGTTTTTAACATAAGCCCAACACTATAAGGATATACATGGCTATATAAACATGCAACTTCTGCCTGTCCATAACGTTGTCATAGGAAACCAGCAGTAAGGGGAAAAAATAGATGGAAAAAAAATGAAGACCTATTTTTAAATTTAATTACTCTAATATATACATTCCAATAAACTCATTAATCACAGATAGTGAGTGATACAAGGGTCCAGATAATTCGGATCACTTTTTAAATTTTCTTGGAACTAAAAGAGAAAAGCTATAATGTTTTCACCTCCCCTTCCTTGAAACAAGTATTCATTTTAGTGTTGACAGTGGAGAGAAAGTTAGTTCAGAAACTCTTCAAAGGATATTCTTTTTGTGGAATTTATCAAGTCACATTTTACGTAGCATTGGCATAGTGCCCTATTTTTATTTTTGTGTCCTGGTTTCATTTCCAGTCAGAATGCATACTTTTTGTTCAATAAGCTGCAGAAGCAACTAATAATCTTCATCCTTTCTCTTAAACCAGAATGTAAAATACTGCAAGTCTTGAAAATAAGTTCTTCTTATATAGCACCCATTATCTCACAGAAAAAACTCCAAAATAAAGCTTAGTTGAATTTTCATAGAGCAAGCTGTGAAAATTTACCTAACGTGTAATAGACTCTTATAATACATAATTTTTCCATAATTCTGATTTTGACTTGCATTCCTAACAGATAAATCATAAAAATCAACACAATTTTTGACTCAAACACAAGCTTAATGTCTGAGTGCACACTTCCAAGAAAACATAAGGAATTTTAAAGGAAGCTCAGCCAAAATCTACCAACTTACCTCAGCCAAATATCACACACAATAACCAGAATATCACACACACTACTACTCATTTTTCCTGAGCTTGCACAGAAACATCTTTCAAGCTATTTGACAGCATGATGCAATTCAAGCAGGTATCATTTAAATATTCACAATATGATTACTTAGACAAAGTTTCAATCATTTCTGTAAGCCATTTCAGGGGGAATCAAACTTGGAAAAACATGGAAATTACTACAGCACTACATGTCCACGCTTGCAGAAATACCAAATTAAATGTGCAATGTGAATCATTTTTAGCCCTACTAAGAGCTTGAAATAGAAAGAAGCTATCTAGGATTTTTAATCAAAGCAATTTTTTGAGGAGGCAGACCACTCCAAAAAACCAATAAACAAACAGTCTGAATGGACAAAACATCAAAAATCACACTGCTTCAGCATAAGCATGTGCAGCCTGCTAAAATAATAATGGTTCTGGCAGGACTCAAGTATTCAAATCTATCTCCAAAGGTACCTGTGCAATATTCATATTTGTACAGGAACATTATCTTTTCTATAGCCAATTGTTTGACTAGCATTAGCATGTCAGAAGTACATTTTCCAATCATGTGCTTAGGTCTGCCTGCTTGGCTAAGATGATTTAAAAATCCTCTGATTTCTAGTCTAATATAATCACCTATCTAGCTCAGGAGATGCTGCAGGAAAGCATGTAAAGTAATAGAACATAAAAAGCAACAGTTTCAACCAGCCAACATTAGAGGGGCCAATTCTGATTTGATTTATACCTGTTTAAGTCAGAATCTCATTATATCTACATAATAATCTATTCTCCTGTCAAGAAGGCTAGGTGCCTTTGCAGGCCCAGACTGCTCAACAGTTGCTGCAATCCTACAAAGAAATGTTAACTTAGCTCTGCTGACTCATTCTAGCATTCGATTTATTTCAGCTGGCAATAAGAGGAGACAGAGCATGTCTGTGAGAGGTGGAATTTGGCTGGGTAGCTATCAGGTGGGGAATGCCTTTAGTTTGTGGGTTACCTCATTATTAACCAAAACTGTGTCACCATTTTCCACCTCCTCAGAGCCTTTGCTCCGGTGCAGCGGCCACAGTTCTGTATTCCAGCCTAAAGGCAGGCAGGGAGCGTGGAGGTTTGGAAGAGCACATGAACTCTGATGGCACACCTTCCAAACCAATGCACTGTTTGCATTCACACATTAATTATTGTTTATATTTGCCTCTAATCTGCATATGTATTTTAAATGATCCACCAAAAGTGTGCTCTTACAATTAAGAGTAATCTTCAATTACTTCCAGCCAGTGCGTAGTCTCGCCTGCCAATTAATTACAGAGTTCATGAAAAGTGTTTACAAATTAGGCAGTGGAAAGGCTTAATATGGCAGAGGAGCCATCCTGATGAGGCAGGAAATAAAAATGCCCTAAGGTAATTTATGAATCTGTTCTTGTGTCCACAACCAAAGACTGAAGGGAATGTACTAAAACTCAGTTGGCAATTTTCCAGGGTGCCACAATGATGTTTTATACATAATAGGTCTCCACAACCTGTAAGATTTATAGTGCATTCCGAAATACGAGGCTCTTAATGGCAACAATAGATCAGTCTTTGTTTTACACGTTACAAATGCTTTTCAAAAGCTTTTTTCCTAACAGTCTTTGGACTTCATAACAGCTGTAATTAATGCTGACAGGAGCTGTGCTCCCTAATTTTTCATGCTTTGTAGCAAGAAAGATGTACCATCAGTGATTTAAAAGTTAGAGAAAAGGGGGAACTTATTGTAGGAAAGTACCCGGATCGTTAAGTTCAGTCACCTACAAATATTTTTTATAATTGTTCTGATAAACTTCTCATGTTCCTTCTTCACACTGCCCCTAACAGTCTGACTGGAGTTGCTAGAACCATTCTTCTAATTTCTAACCTTAAATGTATTCATGCCAGTTTATACCCACTTGCTTTTGTGCCAACATTGTATCCTGAATTAATCATGTAGGATTTTTTTAAGATAAGACATAATTATATTGTGGAATTCAGTGCCACAAGACACTGGAAGTATAAACAGATAAATTAGAAAGCATGGATTTATGTAAGAAATATATAAGCTCAAAAACTAATCAGATAAATTAATGGAAGTCCATCAAGGGCTATTAAAAATGCATATATAACTTCCTGAAGTTCCTGCACTTCAGAGTGAGAATATAAAGTAGGAAAAAATACAACTCTGCACTTGTCAGTTCCTATGTTATTGCCATAAGCATCCAATACTAGCTACTAGCAAAGAAAAGGCACTGGGATAGAAGTCTGGACTGTCCCTGAGCAATATTTTTCATGTAAATATAAATCAAGCAAAAGCCCTCATAGTCATCAAAGATTCTTTTTCACTTAATTTTTTTCACTTTATCTAAATTGCAGAAAAGAAACACCCTTCACTCCAAGTATTGAAATATGCTGAAAGTCTCCAGTGCAGTCATTGCTAGAATCTGTGATGGAATATAATTTTCTTTTCTAAGAAAATTAAGGATAGCAGTGATTAAACACTTCTGCTCTTTTCTTTCAAGGAATTCTTAAAAAACCCTCTAGATATTAAAAGCAGCCAAAAACAGGTCCACGATACAACTGTTCATAAGTGATGCCTTAAATAACAACCTTCTGATTAGCCTTGGCCACGCGAAAGAAGTTTTCCTTTGGATTAATTGACTTTCTCAATGACTAGACAGAACACTGAATGTGACTTGACAGCACTTGACATGACAGTAACAGTAAGACCAATCTTTGCTTCTGATCCACGCACTCTAAATGTATTGCCATGGAAACATTTATCCCTTTACCCCTTTTATGCTGAGATTCATTCCCTTGAACACGTCCAAATACATAAGGCTGTTGGCCTGTATATGTTAATAGTTGCTGAGGGAGAGACTGCGGGGCCATAGGAAGAGACAGGATGCTTACATAGCCTGAAGCAATATGTTTATGAAAATCCCCTCACAGCGAACTATGTCTCTTCCTGACTGAAGTAGACTTTCAGTGTTGCCCCTAAACTATGATCAGCCATAGATTTTTGACAAGTATCAAAACACATTACCATATAGAGTTAGCAGGCAGGCAGAAAGTCCTGCCAGAAAATTATATCTCCTGGCAGATATACTACAGCAATGTCTTCTTTATAATTCGATGGGAATTTATTCAGGCAACAGGTGCAAAGGCAGTCTCTGAAAAGCTGATTCCAGCTCAAATCTCCAAAAAGCAGTAGATGCTTCTCCAGAGACCAAGGTAGGCAAATTATTAGGCTATGGCAGGATTAAGGAGTAAAGGCTGTTTTCTCCTCTCAATGAATATGTTTTATTATCTATAAATAATAGGATTTTGGTTGTTGGGTTTTCACAGAAAATAAAATACTGATGGACCACAAGGTCTCCCTAACTGCAGGTTTCAAGCAGCATGTGTGCTTTCAGCTGTAGTCTGGAAACACTACCTCTAATGGTAACAACACCAAGACCAAAATACTGATTTCCTTAAAGTCCTTAGCAGAATTCTTCAAATCCCAGCAGCTTTACTGCTCCAAGTCAGAGAATGATATTCATCTAGAGATGAGTGTCCAACCTATTCCCTCACATGAAAAAACAGTTTCATATTTGTAGTTACATATTTGTATTCCAGAACTATCTAAAATATAAAATTACATATTTTAATCAGTACTGAATATTAGTCTTTGTATAAGAGGTATCATAGTCATTTAATATAATAGAAATTACATCAGCTTCAGTTTATTTATAAATGCCTGCTGTTCTCATTTAGATTTTTTTAAGGAAAAAATAGTCTTTGTTTACCTTAAGTGACCATTTCTGGACTTTAATTCCTACTTAGTATTTTTGCCTTGCAAAGGTTTTTGTAGTGTTTGTTATCTTGAAAACTCGAGCTTATTGACCTAATTTATTGTATCCCCAGAAAATGCATCTAACCAGCTCAGGTTGTTTTGGGGCTGAGCAGTCTCCTGTGCTCTGCATCCCATAGAGCTCTGGGTTCATGACTGGAACCTGAACCAAAATGCTAAAAAGTACTCTGCACACAGGCTTTCCAGCTTACCCAAAAGACATTCCTTTGGATGCATGGTATCCCTCAATGCCTTACTGTAGCATTAGAGAGAAGCACAACCCCTCCTAAACCACTAAAAACATCCCTGCATCAGTGAAGTGCTGGCTGGGAGTTTCCCATCAGACTATCTGCACAGCCAGATGCAGACATCACCACCATCCATAAACTGCAGGCTAAACGCCTTTAGCACTGAAACCCAGGAAGTCATAGGTCTAGCCGTTTTCCTTTCAAGTTTAAGGATTAAATGCAGAAGAGGAAGTGCAGTTATTTTAAGAGCTGGTCACATGAAATAGTATGTTATATCACAGGATAAAGATGCTAAGCCAGATCCACCTGCCATTAAACGGAATAGAAAAGCTCTTCAGATGAGACTCACTGTTTTGAAATTGAAACCACATGTATACAACTCTAAAATGTGCTTCAGTAACACAAAAACTTATCTGGAGAATAATGAGGATTTTGGAGTAACATGTCTGGGAAGATCCTGGAGCAAAGATACAGCAGTTTTCAAGAACAATCAACTAACTTAAGCAAGGAATTTTAATTATGTTTCTGCACTATCTCAATGTTATGACTGAAGTCGTCTTATATAGAGAAGTTTTCAGAAGTTAAATGGTTTATTGTTATAAAACCAAACAGAAAATTTGAAGATGCAAAAATCTGGAGAACCTTATCAAATTCCACTTCTAAAAGGAAGGAAAATTAAATTAAAATTTACCAAAAAGGAGCAGGTGTTACTCTATGAAGCGACAGTAGAAGAAATGAGAATTACAACCTGAAAGGAGCTTAGCTCAGAGCCACAATTTTAGGCATTCAACACCTACAATTAGGGTCAGATTTAAAATAAGTTACCTAATGTGTGAAACCTAATACAACCCATTGGATGTCTTTCTAGTTAAAACCTAGCTTTTAGTATAAAACTCTGAAAAAACGGAACATATGCTTCTGTTTCAGGATGCTGAGCAGTCAGTGGTCAGAGACTTTTCAAAAGAATTTTTTTTTTTTTTAAATCAGGATACAGAGATAAATTCAACCTCAGTATCCTGCAAAAATAGGACTTTGGTCTGCAAAATATGCACTAATGGCTTGTTTTAACATCGAAACATTTATATGTCTCATTTCAATATTATTTTATATTTGAAAATTTTTTGTTGCTGTATTATCATTCCTATTATAAAGCCAGTCCAAAGAAAAATTAAACAAATATTTTATCAAAAAAACCCACTGTCATTAAAAAAAGACAAAAAGAAGGCCTTGTTTCCTTTCTACTCCAACTATTTAAAAAAATGCTATGCCTTCAACCAGATTCAGAAGAAACATTTTAGTTCAGAACTTCAATCATCCACACAGCTGAGCATATAGCACCCTTATGTGGATTTCTGCATATACCGATAGAACGTCACTAAAAATGTACATGTGCATCTGAATTTGAGAGTCAATAAATATTTTATTGCTGGAAACAATTGCCCTTGCATCCATAAAGTGTTACTGTAATTAAGTGAAAAATATGTGATTGTTGAGGAAGCCAATTGTTGCCTAGCTTTGCAGAGTCTATCATAGTAATTATGCTGCTATGTGTCATCAGTTACAAGTTATTTTAATGACTTGTTTGCTAAATCTGACTGCTACATACAAAAGTGTTTTAATTCATTAATTTGCAAAACACCTTAGCATATAAGCATCAAAGCTGTTTTAAGAGATACAGAAGTGTCGACCACTATAGAAGATAACTGCAATTGAATTGGGAATGGGAAAGAGGAGGGAAAAAATTATAATGGGTGTTTATATACAGTTGTACAGAAAAGCAGAGTATTGGGTCAGAAAGATACAGTGAGACTAATGTAAGCTTTCTTTCAATTAAATGCACTAACTAGAATTAACTCACTGTTAGGTTTTGACTTGGCACTTGGGCTTATTTATGGGAACAGCAGTTTGGGTTGCTCTCAGGTCAGGGAAACCTAATATCTGCCACTGGGAGACCATATGTTCCACCCCACTCAAACCCATCAGGCATCAGTAGGTGAGCTCTTTTTTGAAGCAGCATGTCTAAAAATATCACAGTGAAGTGAAATCGCTCCCCTCAGCTGCAGAGAAACCCACCTCCCTGCGGTTTTGGGGAAGCACAATAGCATGAAGTTACAGATGAGTCCTGGTGAATGAGATCAGCCACAAGACAAAGCACACTGTATTTCAGCAGTGGATATTATCACCTCTGGAAGAAATAAAAGAGCTGGATAGCCTACAGATCTTTATATTTCCGAGAGCTTCAAATCAGGGTCAGTCAGAACAAGAAGAACTGCCTGAATAAAAGACGCTCTTCTCCCAGAAAAGCACAAACAAAACTCCAAACTGGTAATAGAGCAAAGAAGAAAGAATTGATGCTCCCACACTATCCTCAACCTCTGAGAAATACATTCTTTCTACTTATTAATTTTTTATATAAAGAGATTTATTCTCATTCCCTCTTATGTAGGTAATCTCCTACTTAGGGAATTATCAAAAGTGAGAATGAACAGTGCTGGAATTTAAAGAATTTGGCTTCTAATGACTTTTAGTAGCTCCTGCATTTAATTATTTTTGAAATCCTTCTTAGTAGGGAGAACTGGATTAAAATCAGATTGCAGAGCAATAACTTGGGAAGTGAGTGACCATGCCAGCCTCGCCATGTGAACGTTATATACGGTGTCAAGTAACCATAGGCAGTAGCTATGGTGGAAGGAATTAAACTTCAGAAGGGAATTTCACATTGCCCAAGGTGCAACAAGACATAATGCTGCACTGTGATACTGCTGATTCACACAGATGTGCACATGAATACAATAGCCTCAGAGATGGAAAAAATTACAACTAGAATCATAGAATCATAGAATCGTTTAGGTTGGAAAAGACCTTTAAGATCACCCAGTCCAACCATTAACCTACACTACCAAGTCTACTCTAAGCCAATCAAGGGTAGACTAGACTAAACCATGTCCCAAAGTGCCACATCTACACATTTTTTGAACACTTCCAGGGATGGTGACTCCACCACCTCTCTGGGCAGCCTCTTCCAATGCTTGACCACCCTTTCCATAAAGAAATTTTTCCTAATTTCCAACCTAAACCTCCCCTGACGCAGCTTGAGCCCATTTCCTCTCGTCCTATCGCTAACTACATGGGAGAAGAGACCAACACCCATCTCACTACAACCTCCTTTCAGGTAGTTGTAGAGAGCGATAAGGTCTCCCCTCAGCCTCCTCTTCTCCACACTAAACAACCCCAGTTCCCTCAGCCGCTCCTCATAAGGCCTGTGCTCCAGACCCTTCACCAGCTTTGTTGCCCTTCTCTGGACACACTCCAGCACCTCAATGTCTTTCTTGTATTGAGGGGCCCAAAACTGGACACAGTATTCCAGGTGCGGCCTGACCAGCACCGAGTACAGGGGCACAATCACCTCCCTGCTCCTGCTGGCCACGCTATTCCTGATACAAGCCAGGATGCTGTTGGCCTTCTTGGCCAACTACTAAGATAAGGCAGCATCAGTAATGTGTTTATTTTGAAAGATGATTCTTGTTAGTTAACTATTTTCCCCTCTATATCCCACCTTGATCATCAGTGCATGACTACTACTAAGCTTAACAATTTATCAGATACAGCACATTGATGATTTCTTGAAGTCTTAAAACAGGGTAAATCAAAAGTGGAGGAGGGCACTCAAGGGAATTCCTGGACGACTGTTTTTTCAACCAACTTCTACCCTTCCTTAAGCAGTCATGTTGCCTGAGAATCTACCTGAAGGTGGGGACTATTTAATTGTGGAAACCGAATATCATGCAAATATTAATAGGCAACGGAAGACCTGGAATTAGAATGGAAATAATTTTGTAGCCCCAGCATAGGGTTCTGATCAGCTCCCTCGGTAATTACAGAGATTAGAGAGAGAGCAGTTTAAACAGAGACCAGGTAGAATCATTAGTGTCATTGCACGATCTCCACAGAACAATTTTCTCGAACCAAAAAAAAAGGTAGACCTGCATGTTTAGAAGAAAAACCTATTTGTGCCATTCTGAATCTTCACGAGCAACAGTAAAATAAATCTACCTCCACACAGAGGGACAGAGGAAAGGAAACTTCTGATGGAGCAGAGTAATAAACTCCATCAACTTCCCTTTATCATTTGGGTTTTCTTGAAGAGGGGCCTTTCCAAAGAAAAAGACATATCGCAGGTACTGAAAAACACACTGTACTCAATCATGGCTTTGTGATGCCATAAGACAGGTTTTAAACATTAGCAGGGACTGTAATTTTCCTTGCAGTGCCCACAAAAATGTGTATTTTCAGGAAAAAAAATAGACAGAAAGACAGTCACATTTGAGTCTGAAGACAGAGAGCCTGTGCTTAATGGGCTGGAGAAAAAGTCTAAAAGCAGTTCATCTCTCTGAATTCCCTGAGTGACCCCTGTAATGCAGTTGTGGCTAGGAAGACATATTTGCTACAAAACGGGCAAGGGACAATTGTGTGAAGGACAGTTAAAACTTGCACACTTGGTCAGTTTGTCAAAATACTTTGAGGCAAGACATCAGCTTGCCTCCTAATTCATCTGAACAGCCTAATACAGCCACCTTCAGTACTGTTAATGTATTAACCTACATTCAGGCAATCAGTTTAAAGCTAAACTTGAAGTGCTTAGCAAATAGAGCTCTAAATGAGATATATTATTTTCTATCTGTGTTCAGGCTTTATGTGCAAAACACAGAATGGTGTAACCCTATAGTTACTGCCAATGTAGTGCCACGCCTTATGACTTTATAAGGGTTGTCCTTCCTACAGCCTTGAACACCCCCAATCTCCTTACACCATAGCAGTGTTAGCCAGGAAGAGCAAGAAGTGGTAAGCTACTAGACAGCCATATTCAGACATTGTGAAGGGGACATTCACATAACCCACTAGTGACTTCATCGCTATAAGCTGTCCTGGTTTCGGCTGGGATAGAGTTAATTTTCTTCCTAACAGCAGGCATAGTGCTGTGTTTTGGATTTAGTAGGAGAAGAATGTTGATAACAGGCTGATGTTTGTAGTTGTTGCTGAGTACTGCTTATGCTAGTCAAGGACTTTTCCAGCTTCCCATGCTCTGCCAGGCGCACAAGAAACTGGGAGGGGGCACAGCCAGAATAGTTGATCCAAACTGACCAAAGGGCTATTCCATACCATATGACGTCATGCTCAGTATATAAACTGGGGGGGGTTGGCCGGGGAGCAGCGATCGCTGCTCGGGAACTGTCTGGGTATCGGTCGGCGGGTGGTGAGCAATTGCATTGTGCATCACTTGCTTCGTGTATCATTATTATTATTATCATTATTATACTGTTACTATTAGCATTACTATTTTACTTTATTTCAATTATTAAACTGTTCTTATCTCAGCCCAGGAGTGTTTCTCACTCTTACTCCTCCAATTCTCTCCCCCATCCCATCGGGGTAGGGGGAGTGAGCGAGCGGCTGCGTGGTGCTTAGTTGCTGGCTGGGGCTAAACCACGACAGTCCTTTTTGGCGCCCAACGTGGGGCTTGAGATAACAACAGATTAATCAGAGTGTATTAAGGAGTCTGTTAACAGTTGCCGGTCACGATATTAGTTCTTCTGATCTGCACCATGTTCTTTTTTTTGCAGCACGCGTTAAAGCTTGCTGTCAGTTTGTGTAGTGTGCTATGCTCTGCAGTGATTCATGATCTTTTGCTTGGGAGGCTCCTTATCAAAACCCTGACCTTGAGCATTCTTTGGTATTTGGGTTTCATACAGAAGTCACTACTGTACTTCGGGTACTACCTCATAGAGAGAGTTAGCAATTATACTTCTTACTCTGAGAGGCTTGTTGTGGAGGAAATACAGAATGGCACCTTTGCTGCTTTCTTCTATGATGTTTCCTCCTTCATTACAACAACTTTCCTGTATCTTGAACACCCCTGGGCAGTTAAGATACTTCTATTGATAATTCTTGGGAATGTTGTTTCCATTTTGATAAAGGTCAGTAAGCAGTTTAAAAATACCATCCAGAGATCTACCCCAAGGCTGGATAGTTATGAGTGGCAGGGTGTGTGGGATCGTATGCGCAAGTACCTAGGGCAGTGGGGACCTCCAGTGTTTTGGAACTTCACCCCTGAACAAGTGCAGAATCCTGAAGAATTAGTAAAGTATTTGGAAGAAGTATGTTGTCACCCTGGTAGCTCCAGAGAGACACAAATCATTGCAACATGCTGGGGACTGGCCCATGCCTATCGAGCCGTGGTCAACGCTAATCAGTACCCTCAAAAGAAAGAGAAGGTCTCTGGATCTGATGACAAAACAACAAGCACTGTGGCTACTCAAACCCCCACTACAGGCCCTGCGGCTACTCCAACCCCCACTACAGGCCTTGCAGCTACTCAAACCCCTGCCTCAGGCACTGTGGCTACTCCAGCCACAGCCATGAGCACTGCGGCTACTCAAACCCCAGTGACAGACACTGCGGCTAAACCAGAGAACCAACCTGCGCCGGTATCAGTTGCCCCTATACAGAAGAAAAAATACACGAGGAAATCAGTTCGTTTAGTAAGGGATGAAGATGAACCAGGGCCATCACGAGAACCAGAGGAGGAAGAACCCATAAATGAGATGGTGACCACCCGATCCCTATCCCTGAGTGAGCTGCGAGATATGCGAAAAGATTTTGGTCGTCATCCAGGCGAGCACATCATCACCTGGCTGCTCCGATGCTGGGATAACGGGGCCAGTAGCCTGGATTTAGAGGGTAGGGAAGCCAAGCAGCTGGGATCCCTTTCCAGGGAAGGGGGCATTGACAAAGCAATTGGAAAAGGGGCAAAACCGCTCAGCCTCTGGAGGCGACTTCTGTCAAGCGTGAAGGAAAGGTATCCCTTCAAGGAGGATGTTTTATACCGCCCAAGCAAATGGACCACCGTAGAGAAAGGTATCCAGTACCTGAGGGAATTAGGCGTGCTGGAGGTGATTTACAGTGACCTGAATGATGAGCGGTTAACCAAAGACCCAGATGAAGTCAGGTGCACACAATCCATGTGGCGGAAGGTGGTACGGAGCGCACCAGCATCGTATTCCAACTCGTTGGCAATACTAGCCTGGAAAGACGACGAGGCACCAACGGTGGATGAAGTGGCTAGACAACTCCGGGACTACGAAGAAAAGCTCTCTTCCTCCCTACGGGCCTGTGTCTCGGCTGTGGAAAAACTGTCTGAAAAAATATGCCAAGAGTTCCAACAACTCAGAGAGGATCTGTCCTACTCCCCACCTGCACGGACCAGTGTCTCAGCCATTAGGAGTCAACGTCCCTATGCTCAAGAGAGAGGATATAGAGGATACACACCACGGGGCACCCTGTGGTTTTACCTGCGTGATTATGGAGAGGACATGAGAAAGTGGGATGGAAAACCCACCTCAACCTTAGAGGCACGGGTGCGTGAATTGCAAGGAAAAACTATTAGAAAAGGCGGTTCTCCCAGGAAAATTGCAGCTCCAGTTTCCAGTGAGCAGTTCCCGAGACAGAGTAAGAGGGCTAATTTTACTTCCGACCTTGATCAGGGAACTTTTGATTCACATTTACAGGAAGTGAACAACGAATACTGTGACCAGTGTTAGAGGGGCCCTGCCTCCAGCCAGGTGGAGGAAAGGGACAACCGGGTTTACTGGACTGTGTGGATTCGATGGCCTGGAACGTCAGACCCACAGGAGTATAAGGCTCTAGTGGACACTGGTGCACAGTGCACGCTAATGCCATCAAACTATAGAGGGGCAGAACCCATTTGTATTTCTGGAGTGACAGGGGGATCCCAACAGCTCACTGTACTGGAAGCTGAAGTGAGCCTAACTGGGAATGAGTGGCAAAAGCACCCCATTGTGACTGGCCCAGATGCTCCGTGCATCCTTGGCATAGACTACCTCAGGAGAGGGTATTTCAAGGACCCAAAAGGGTACCGGTGGGCTTTTGGTATAGCTGCTTTGGAGACAGAGGAAATTAAACAGTTGTCCACCTTGCCCGGTCTCTCAGAGGACCCCTCAATTGTAGGGTTGCTGAAGGTTGAGGAACAACAGGTGCCGATTGCTACCACAACTGTGCACAGGCGGCAATATCGCACCAACCGAGACTCCCTGATTCCCATCCATAACCTGATTCGTCGACTGGAGAGCCAGGGAGTGATCAGCAAGACTCGCTCACCCTTTAACAGTCCCATATGGCCAGTGCGAAAGTCTAATGGGGAGTGGAGACTAACAGTGGACTATCGTGGCCTGAACGAAGTTACACCGCCGCTGAGTGCTGCCGTGCCAGACATGCTAGAACTTCAATATGAACTGGAGTCAAAGGCAGCTAAGTGGTATGCCACAATTGATATTGCTAATGCATTTTTCTCCATCCCTTTGGCAGCAGAGTGCAGACCCCAGTTTGCTTTTACCTGGAGGGGTGTTCAGTACACCTGGAACCGACTGCCCCAGGGGTGGAAGCACAGCCCCACCATTTGCCATGGACTGATCCAGACAGCACTGGAACAGGGTGAAGCTCCAGAACATCTGCAGTACATTGATGACATTATTGTGTGGGGCAATACAGCAGAAGAAGTTTTTGAGAAGGGAAAGAAAATAGTCCAAATCCTTCTGAAGGCTGGTTTTGCCATAAAACAGAGTAAGGTCAAGGGGCCTGCACAGGAGATCCAGTTTTTAGGAATAAAATGGCAAGATGGACGTCGTCAGATCCCAATGGATGTGATCAACAAAATAACAGCTATGTCCCCACCAACTAGCAAAAAGGAAACACAAGCTTTCTTAGGCGTTGTGGGGTTTTGGAGAATGCATATTCCAAATTACAGCCAGATCATAAGCCCTCTCTATCAAGTGACCCGGAAGAAGAACGAATTCAAATGGGGCCCTGAGCAACAACAAGCCTTTGAACAAATTAAACGTGAGATAGTTCATGCAGTAGCCCTTGGGCCAGTCCGGGCAGGGCAGGATATTAAAAATGTGCTCTACACCGCAGCCGGGGAGAATGGCCCTACCTGGAGCCTCTGGCAGAAAGCACCAGGGGAGACTCGAGGTCGACCCCTAGGGTTTTGGAGTCGGGGATACAGAGGATCCGAAGCCCGCTACACTCCAACTGAGAAAGAGATACTGGCAGCATATGAAGGGGTTCGAGCTGCTTCAGAAGTGGTTGGTACTGAAGCACAGCTCCTGCTGGCACCCCGACTGCCGGTGTTGGGCTGGATGTTCAAAGGGAGGGTCCCCTCTACACATCATGCAACTGATGCTACATGGAGTAAGTGGGTTGCATTGATCACACAACGGGCTCGAATAGGAAACCCCAGTCGCCCAGGAATCCTGGAAGTGATCATGGACTGGCCAGAAGGAAAAAACATTAGAATATCACCAGAGGAGGAGGTGACACGTGCTGAAGAGGCCCCACTGTATAATAAATTGCCAGAAAATGAAAAGCAATATGCCCTGTTCACTGATGGGTCCTGTCGTCTCGTGGGAAAGCATCGGAGGTGGAAAGCTGCTGTATGGAGTCCTATACGACAAGTCGCAGAAACTGCTGAAGGAGAAGGGGAGTCGAGTCAGTTTGCAGAGGTGAAAGCCATCCAGCTGGCTTTAGATATTGCTGAAAGAGAAAAGTGGCCAGTCCTTTATCTCTATACTGACTCATGGATGGTGGCAAATGCCCTGTGGGGGTGGCTGCAGCAATGGAAGCAGAGCAACTGGCAGCGCAGAGGCAAACCAATCTGGGCTGCCGCATTGTGGCAAGATATTGCTGCCCGGGTAGAGAACCTGGTTGTAAAAGTTCGTCATGTAGATGCTCATGTACCTAAGAGTCGGGCCACTGAAGAACATCAAAACAACCAGCAAGTAGATCAGGCTGCTAAGATTGAAGTGGCTCAGGTGGATTTGGACTGGCAACATAAGGGTGAATTATTTATAGCTCGGTGGGCCCATGATGCCTCAGGCCATCAAGGAAGGGATGCAACGTATAAATGGGCTCGTGATCGAGGGGTGGACTTAACTATGGACAGTATTGCACAGGTTATTCATGAGTGTGAAACATGCGCTGCAATCAAGCAAGCCAAGCAGTTCAAGCCCCTTGGGTATAGTGAACGATGGCTAAAATATAAATATGGGGAGGCCTGGCAGATTGATTACATCACGCTCCCACAGACCCGCCAGGGCAAGCGCTATGTGCTCACCATGGTGGAAGCAACCACTGGATGGCTGGAAACATATCCCGTGCCCCATGCCACCGCCCGGAACACCATCCTGGGCCTTGAAAAGCAAGTCCTGTGGCGACATGGCACCCCAGAAAGAATTGAGTCAGACAACGGGACTCATTTCCGAAACAACCTCATAGACACCTGGGCCAAAGAGCACGGCATTGAGTGGGTGTATCACATCCCTTACCATGCACCAGCCTCCGGGAAAATTGAGCGATACAATGGATTGTTAAAGACTACCCTGAGAGCAATGGGTGGTGGGACGTTTAAACATTGGGATACGCATTTAGCAAAAGCCACCTGGTTAGTCAACACCAGGGGATCTGCCAATCGAGCTGGCCCTGCCCAATCAAAACTTTTACGTACTGTAGAAGGAGATAAAGTTCCTGTAGTGCACATGAAAAATATGCTGGGGAAGACAGTCTGGGTTACTTCCCCCTCTGGCAAAGGCAAACCCATTCGTGGGATTGCTTTTGCTCAAGGACCTGGGTGCACTTGGTGGGTGATGCGAAAGGATGGGGAAGCCCAATGTGTACCTCAAGGGAATTTGATTTTGGGTGAAAATAGCCAATGAACTGAATTGTATAATATTAATTGCTTTATAATACTGTATGTTATCTCTTAACTATATGTTATCTCTTAACTGCATGTTAATATAATAATATAGTAGGTTAATATTAAGTATATAATACTATATATTATGATTTCTATATGCCGCATCAATGGTATTGCAGTAAGAATTGCCCAGCCTAAGGAAAATGAACTTTGATGAAACCATGTTGGAATGAGAACTGACTTCAGCATGCAACAGTCCAACACTGCACACCACCTGTCCTGCTCTGAAAGACTGTGATGACAGATGGAACCCAAAGTCATGGGCTAAATGAACTCAATGGACATTTTAGAGGGATGGGCCATAGACGAAGGGAATGATATCTGTGTGTATATGAAGATAGGGAAAGGGGTGGTGATTAATTGGAACACATTGGAAAGGGGAGGGCCTGTGCATGACGTAGATGGTATAGAATAAGGGGTGGATACTGTCCTGGTTTCGGCTGGGATAGAGTTAATTTTCTTCCTAACAGCAGGCATAGTGCTGTGTTTTGGATTTAGTAGGAGAAGAATGTTGATAACAGGCTGATGTTTGTAGTTGTTGCTGAGTACTGCTTATGCTAGTCAAGGACTTTTCCAGCTTCCCATGCTCTGCCAGGCGCACAAGAAACTGGGAGGGGGCACAGCCAGAATAGTTGATCCAAACTGACCAAAGGGCTATTCCATACCATATGACGTCATGCTCAGTATATAAACTGGGGGGGGTTGGCCGGGGAGCAGCGATCGCTGCTCGGGAACTGTCTGGGTATCGGTCGGCGGGTGGTGAGCAATTGCATTGTGCATCACTTGCTTCGTGTATCATTATTATTATTATCATTATTATACTGTTACTATTAGCATTACTATTTTACTTTATTTCAATTATTAAACTGTTCTTATCTCAGCCCAGGAGTGTTTCTCACTCTTACTCCTCCAATTCTCTCCCCCATCCCATCGGGGTAGGGGGAGTGAGCGAGCGGCTGCGTGGTGCTTAGTTGCTGGCTGGGGCTAAACCACGACAAAGCTTAGGACAGATGCACTGTCAGATGTTTCCTCTTTATTGCTAGACACTGCTTTGAAAATAGTACTGGCTCTCCAAAACAGAATAGCTGACCAAGTGACAGAGGGAGTATTTTGTTTCACCCAAACTCCAGAAGTCCTTTGCTTTCCAGGTTGGTGCCCCACAATGTGAAGCACACAAAATCTATGTAGAAATTCAGCTAGTTAGAGTAGCAATCAATGCCAAGACACTTACCCTATCTTATTGAAAGACCTGACAGTGCTACTTCACAGCTAGAGTGCTACCCAAACCAAAGCAAAAAACAAAACAAAGAAAAAGAAAACCAAAACAAGGCAAAAAATGCAGCATGGACAATTCTTCTATGAATGTTGTTGCTTTTCATTCCATGCGGGTACACAAAACACTCAAGTTTTAGGGTAGACATGTCCCTATTCAGGAAGAAAAAGGGCCAAAACCACAGCCAGAAGATGAGACTGACCACTGTCTGCCCTCAGGTGTGCTGAATACACCAGCCTCCCTGGTAGTGAGAGACAGCAGCAGTGGGAAGCGTGGAAACAAACAGCTTTATTTTTCTTTCTGTTGAGAGGAGAAAGTTGCAATTAAGTTGGTGAAATGACCACATGAAAGGGTGTGTGAAAACTACAGGGGGAGGGAGAGCGAGGTGCAAGTTTTTTCTTTATATTGTTTACAAAGCCCAGCATTGGCAAGCTCTGAGACGGGACAGTGAAACAGTGACATTCTCCCACTCTGCAGTTCAGGACTGTATTTACTGCTACTAGCTGTGGAGCAAACACAAGACTCCCTCTGGCACATGCTTCCTCAGCAGCAGCAGCCTCAGTCGTCCCTTCTCCCTCAGTAGCATTTCAGATAGAACCGAAAGAGTGAAATGACAGACTCAGCTTGGAACTACATCTGACTTGTCGAGCCTCTTCTACTGTGTATCATCTGCAAGTCAGGAAATAGATTGACTGTTGTGTGTCAGGCTGTTCAGAAAGCTGGTACGAAGAACTTGGTGGTTTGGCCTTGGGCTCACAGAACTAGGTTAAAATAAATTAGCA
Organism: Pelecanus crispus; assembly: GCF_030463565.1. Classification (NCBI taxonomy): domain Eukaryota; kingdom Metazoa; phylum Chordata; class Aves; order Pelecaniformes; family Pelecanidae; genus Pelecanus; species Pelecanus crispus. The sequence continues at coordinate 26,679,271 of NC_134645.1, read as the reverse complement.
AGTTCTAGGCTAAAATAACTTAGCAATTATTTTCTGGTAATGAAACAATTTCCATCCACCTGAAGCCCCACATCATTCTCACATTTCCCAGAATGGAAACATATTTTAAGGGGAAGTTATCTCCAGAAAGAGGACTAGGTGTTTTGCACCCCCCTTTTCCCTAGAGTAAATGTCTGCAATAATTATGAAGATCCCACCAAAATAGGAATAAGGACATTGCATCCATCTCCCCATAACAAGCACTCAATGGTATTAACTCAATGGTTAATATTGCAGTTCAGAATACACATGAAAAGCCAGAAATCCCTGTTGAACTTACTGGCAGCCACACGTGCACAGAGCCCTTTGAAAAGCAGGTCCATGTCTCTGTTAAGGTCAACTCTGCCAGCAGTCTCCTCTCCCAGGGCTGGAGAAACTCCCAGCAGTCCTGCAATAAATATCCCACAATGAAACAGAAGAGAAGGTCGGCGTTTTAGCTGCCCTGTTGTGATTTTCCTCAGCGTTCTGTTCACTCGGCAATAAAGGGCAACCTTAAAATTGCAAATCAGATCTATATACCAACTCTGCTTGGCTCCACCACAGAAAGAAACTCCTGAACGACATCACTCTATGGGCTCCCTGGATGAAGACACCAGAACAACTGCTCTGCATTGAAACTTTGGCTGAAGAATGTGATTAGCAGCTGCAGACTACTGTAGTGAAGTTGCATGAAAGGCAGCTCATTCTTCTTTTTTCTTAACTGTATTTCTAAGCAGGTCCCCACTGCTCTAATCTTTGGGGGGGATTATGGAGATTTCCCTGGCATTGATGAATGCAGACTCTGCAACAGATTTTAATACCTGGGATTAGTTTTAGGATCAGGGTTAAATCTTTACCCTTCATAGCCTAAGAGAGGAGAAATCTTCGAGGAATTATTTCAATAACATCACTGGTTGTTTTCTTCACGCTTTTTGTCTCAGTGGACTTTAAGAGTTCTGAAGTATCATATCTGTTGCAATATATGTTTGTATGTGGAAACACTCAGGTCAATTCTATTTCAATCTATTCTAATTCTGATTTTAAAATAACAACATCCCCTCTTACTTAACAGCCAACTCATTCCTGAAATGCATTTATTTTTGATGTTCAAAGTAATATCATTCAGGTAAAAAAAAGTGGTAATTTTACCCAGAAGCAAACGAAGGAGAGAAGGAGAGAAGGAGAGAAGGAGAGAAGGAGAGAAGGAGAGAAGGAGAGAAGGAGAAAAAGTCTAGCCTTTCTTATAGAAGTGTAAATCAGCAGAACTTCACAAACAGCTGAGGCAGAGAGAAAGCACTGAAGTCTTTACTATCACTTGTTTTGAAAGTAGAGCAATCCCCGCACCCTTCAAATCCTAGCACTCACCCTTCAAATCCTAGCACTCACCATTGCACTCAACCCCAAAATATATTTCTTGCTGCAATGAGTGGAGGAGCTGAAGGACAACAGATAAATCCATGTGCTGTGACATATTCACTTATCTTGAATCAATAGTCATGAAATCAGCAGTACCGAGGTCTCACCTGCATGTAATAAATAGCACAGATGAGGTGGACACACAACTTGCATCCACAGGCGTGCTATACATCACCCATTTACAGCTGGGGAATGGAAAGAGAAGAAATCAAGGGGTTTATGTGATACTGTGATAATTCTATATGATCTTCCTTTTTATCCCTTCTCTTTGTGCTGTTAGCAATTATCAGTATCACTAACCAATTCATGGGCATTTTCTGAATACTAATCAAGGTGGAGAAGACACCTATTTGAAGTAGATAGTTGATTTTACTGCACCAACTTTTCTGCAGGGCAAATGGAAACACAGGGAAGGCAGTCACCGTGAGAAGCAGGGCAGCCCAGCGGAGGGAGCCCCAGGTGCTACTGAGGGAAGGTGCATCGCCAGCACTAGCTCTGCCACTGGCCAGCTGCCTGACTTTCCCCTCTGTGTCTATAAAATGGCGATAAAGGCGTTTACTTCAATTTAAAACAATTTGGCATGCAAAGCCTGTATAAAATCTAATTCTTGCAGTTTTGCATCACTACTAACAAGTCCACTGTTTTCAGCTCTCTGGGAAAGAAGGAAAAAGGAAATAGCAAAATAATAGTTCCCTACTCTAGTTAGAAAATCATGCCACATTTCTGGGCCCTGAACACCCTACTCACCTCTGCTTGTCATCCTATGACTACCAAATTCTATTTAATATTTCATTAATGACTTAGGAGATGGACTAGAGTGTATATTTGTAAAATCAGCAGGAGGAGAGGGGGTACAAGCAGGCTGAGGGACAGGAACAGAATCCAAAGTGAACCTGATAACTTGGAAAGAGAGTTTTAAATCAACAGGATGCAGTTCAATAAAGACAAGCTTAAAGTGCTACACAGAGTAAAGAGAAATCAAAAACAGAAATACAGAATGGGAAGCAACTGGTGATGCAGCCATATGACAGAAGAAAGATGAGACCTAAGTTTGTGACATAAAGAGGATACACATCCACCACACGACAGTGCAGACAAAACAGCAAGCTTCAACTCTGAGTACATTAATGCTGTGTCACACACCACCTGTTATTTCTTCCTCACTCAAGTGAGGCCTCAATACATAGCTAGTTTTTCATGGAGTGCTTAAAATAGCAAGCAGACCAATTTGACAGAATCAAGAGGAAAACAAGGGGACTAATGGGGGGGGGGGGAGCAGGACAGGGGGACAGACCCCAAGAACTGTGAGAAAAGATTGAAGGAGCTGATGGCAAACACAAAGGTTTTCTATGAAAGAATGGAAAGATGCAGCTTATTTGGAGTGGGGTTAGAGGTTATGATGATTCTAATCCTCAGAATGGTGAAACATGGAAATCGACTGGGTAGGGCTGCTGTGGCAGCTCCTTAAATGGAAACTTTTAAGGAAAAGGTCAGTTAGGGATAACATAGGTACACTTGTCTAGGCAGGTCTAAAACATCGTTTGATGACCTATGGTGGTCCCCTTCTGCCCTGCCTAAGTCCTAAACCGGAAAATTCACATGTGTTTATCATGTACTGAAAATTTTGTGCTTTCATTTTATTTGGGGATTATTTCAACTTTTGAGAAATACCATCTATTTAGAGCAGGAAAAGCAACAAAAACAGGGACCCAGCATATTAAAGCAAACGTAGGTTGAATCTTTACATAATACTGAGACAGTGATCAAAGAAAATGTAACAGCAAAATAAGCAGGCAAGGAGAAGCTACATAAACCTAGAATGTACAAATCAATGCCAACACAGCCTGCTAAGTCGGACCTGGTGGATTACACTGGCACACACAAGAGGACTCTGGTCCGTTTGGTGTTTGTTTATTCTTTCCCTCACTTGACCTCAGTGCAGACAGCATTCAGCCCTTGAATTTCAAGTGCCAGTGTATGCCAGCCCCCTTTCTGATTGCTGCTTCTTTGTTTAAGTTACAAGCTCTTAGCAGCAAGCACCTTGTTTCATATTATGCTACAAAACACCCACCACTGTGCTGATGTTCTAACAAAGACAGACAAGACAATGGCATTTCAAAAGCCTGATTAAGGAAAGCCATTACTCATCACCAGGGTCTCATACAACTCCCTTCAGGAAGATAAATAGTGCTACAAATATAGGCCTTTGCAAATAAGGCACTGAGACGATAAGAACTTAATTTCCATAGGAGGAAAGATACACGTTTAAGTTATAACTGCTTTTATTCTTGTGTGAGCTTCCAGCCAGAATTTAGCTGCAGCATCACTAAGCAAAAAAAGAAAGGTAAGGTATTGTTTAACTCATATTACAATGTATGGCAGCTATAAATTACTGAAGACAGACTCATCAGTAACCACCATATGATAAGAGACTATGTAGTTAATGAAGTAGTCCACAAGCCAATAAGTTTGTTGAGTGATTTAGAACTGTCTGGCCTAACGAACCTTTCTTTATTACATGAATCCTCCAAGCTATAGCAGTGTCTTGAACAAGCCTACCTCAAAGAGCTAAAACAAAGGCTCACATTCATTGGAAGGAAACTAGACAAAACACACAGTTCATGAGTTTCTAAAGACTCCTGAAGGCATGATTCCCCTTAAAGATTTACTGGTATTACTGGAAGTTAAACATGTGCATCCAGAGGAGAAAAGGACTTGGGGCATATAATCTGCAAAAGTAATGGATGTTCAAAAAGACTAATAGATGAACACTGTTTGCTAAAGGGAGAAAGGGAAAGTTCTTTCATGTTTATGCTATTGATGCGTTCTACCTTCTGTTTTTAAGAATAAGGCTCATCTGTTTTTTTGAGTATTTCACAACAGTGTCAGGCAAATATGTACTGTAAGTAATAGCTCCATTGTTAGTGACCCCAGTATGTTTTACCTTGTTTGTGGTCTTAAAATTCCATGGTAAGTACACTTTCTTCAAACAGCTATTTTTTTTTTTCTTTTCCTACAGCTTAAAGATGTAACTGTATATAAGAATTCTCATAGGCACCACATATAGCAGTGCAACTACTGTGACAGCCTTCACACACTGCATGACCTGCTTGTCCTCAGTTCATTTGACAAGCTCCTAGAACATATCCCTCCATCACACAGAAAAATTTTTCAGTCCAATTTCCCATTCCAACCTGGGAAGCTGAGCAATGGACTCTATTCCCAACTGCACCGAAGGGACCACTCTGAAAAACTCCCTAAAGTTCAACAGCAAACATTGGATGTGAGGGACTCCATGTGGGAAGTCAGGCTGAATTCCTGTATTCTGACTGGAGAAAAGCAGTGATTCCCATCTCTTCAGTGGGATTCAAAAGGCTATTGTACAAAATCTCATTTTTTTTAAGACACAGCTCTCCAGTTTTGGATCATTTTACTTAAAAAAGACAACAAATGCCACCACAAGGCTGATGTACCCGACTTTGCCAACACCTTCAGAAACAGAAATCACAGTTGACAGTCAAGACTGTTTCCATATTAAGACCTATAAAAAGAAATTAGAATCCCTTGGGGGGAGTCCTTTCCTAAACAATTAAATCTCAATTAGAAATTCCTCCTGCCTTTTAAAAGACTTATCCAAAGAGTTAGAAATGCCTATCGGCTACTGGGTCACTCAACCAAAAAAGTCAAAATAAACCTCTTCAGACTTAAGTTCCTCTTACTTAGAGGAAAAAAATATTCAAAAACTAACTACAATTCTAGTATGCCTTATACTGTCAAAGACGAACAAGACCCAGAAATACTCTTCCCCGATGTCAGAAAATATGTGGAAAGCTGTTACAACAGATGGGTTATTAAAAAGATGCCTTTTAAAAAGAAGAAAAAAAAAAATGTTAGCCACTCTCAAGCACACACCTCATCTCGGTGTTCATCTAACCAAATGTAATTTCTACTTTTTTCTTTTTCCCTGAAAGGAAATAAAGCTCTCAGAGTATCTTTAATGTGGGGTCCCCTTTAAGCCTGCTAAACTCAAATGGCAGAACATCCATGCTGCAGGAAATTAATTAATTGTGTAAACTGCCAGCATGTGGAGCAGGTGGCTGGACTTCTCCTAACAGAACAGCATAAAGCCTGTGTTTAGATTTACTTCCATAAAATATTACAAAATGTAGAGACTGAAAAACAGCAGAACAGCATGGATCTGCTCCATCCAGCACTGATTTCTCCAGACATGTTAAGCAGCGGGGGGCAGGGGATTTAAGTTGTTTTTTCTAACAGCAAACATGGAAAATTATGTTAATGTTCAGGAAGAGGATCTCCCACAAAGTAAAAATTGTATTTTCCTACCCAGGCTCTTGTTAGGATTGTAGATTTGAATGACAAAAGGGACACACAGCTGCTACTTTTTATTCTGTTGAGGTTTTGAAGTAAACACAGCCAAGAGAGAATGAGCCATGTACTCAACACCATTGCTAAGAAAGGCTTATTTGTTCTCTTCTGTATGGAAATCCACTGAGATGTTTCTGGAGGTAGGAAAACCTTGACTATTTTGCCTGGTTTACTCTGGGATTTTGGTAGGTTTTACAGTCAGACGAAACAAGAAGAGCATTTGATATCCAAATTTACAACTCCTTCAAGCTACACTGTGTCTCTCAGCAGTCATTCCATGTCTGTCTGTCTGTCTGCTACTTTGTTCTCAGGTGACAGTGTCATGGACCACTGCACCATCCAAAATCTTGTTATGGGAGGGGTGGAAGGATTAAGTTTTTTCTAGGTTCCCCATTGTCCTTGAAGACAACTCTCAAAGTGCTTTCCTCTCTGATACCTGCTACGGCCTCTGTATTTACACAAATTCATTCTGTCATACTCAGCTCGCCATTGTATGTGTAGGCTATTTATCTTGAAATACTAAGAGTATGAATCTCAGTAGCGCCATCACGATGTTTCAGCACAGTAAGTCTACTAACATGTAAAGACAAACAAAGGGAGAAACAGTGCTGGAATTCAGGTTGCCAGAATAATTTTACAGGCGTGCCAACTGGGAGAAAATATGGAAGCCCTCAAAATTAGTATTAAACTCCATAATATACGTTCTACAACAAAAATTCCTTTTGACAGATGTGGACTTTCAGGCTTGTCTGTACTCTGCATATTTAAAAATTAATATTAATATGAACATTTCATGTAACTTTGATTTTTCTTACTAATACTCCCCATAACAGGGAGTTAGTCCCGAAGTACCTTATTCACCACATGGCTCAAGGGAATTAGCTTGTTCAGAGCCATCCAGGTGTTAGCAAATACAACATATGGGTGCCTTAACTCTTTTTGTGGGTCTAACGCAATGATAATTTATTGATAAAGACACTAAGTATGCAATTTGCATCCCATATAGTAATAATGTATGAGAATCTTTCTACTGAAAAAAAGTCTGAAATATTCTTTAACTTCTATAAAGGAATTCATGTGTTTATTGTATACCATTTTGGTAAAACAAAACTTTCCTTGGTTTTCAGGCACCCCAGTCCCTTCCCTAAGTTTCAGGTTAAAAACTCATTGAAGTCTCTTTTTTATACCTGCAGATAGATACACCATACAGCAATTCAAGACAAATAGTGGGGTATATTTAATTAACTGAAACTACAGGAGGAGTTTCAGGTAGGCAGAATGTAATTATCCGAACTAGAACTTACTCTCAAAATTATGATTAATTCCTGCAGAAAATACCAGAGAGTTTTAAAGACAATAAATCACTGGAATCTGAACATTACATCACATCTGAAAGATGGTACCTCCTGTACTTCATTTCTTCCAGCAAATTAAGAGACCATTTGGGTCAATGGGTATGTATGCATACAGACATGGGTGCACACGTACACACAAAGGGAGAAGAAAGGAAGGGGTATTGTTACCTACTTCAGAATAAAGGATCACCACCTAAAACACAGCTGATATCACTTGTGATTTTCCCCAGTCTCACTGAATTTTTAAATTAGTGTGACTTTTTCTTAATTCTAACAAATTATGTTTGAAACCAAAAAGCCACATAGAAACATTCCTATTATTAATTCAGAAGAAAATGCAATCCTCACCCATCTCAAGTTATACCTACCACATTTTTCTCTTACAATGACATCAGTTTCTATAGGCTTTCAAGCCCTAATGAACAACAATACCATTTACTAATTTCTTAAAATATTTATTTTTCTGATAAATCGCAATAACTCCAGGATTCCTCTTTAAACACTCACAGTCCTCTCTCATGTATATCATTGACACTAATGAAAAAATATCTGATCAGACAGATTCTGTATATCCCAAGATCTACTACATTTAGCCTTTCAGTTGAGTCAAAACACAGCTTTCCATACCTTCTTACTTTATGCAATCACATGCCCAAGTCCTGTTGTAGGAACGAACAGGAATGTGCTGTGACACAAGCCCAAACACAAATGATCCATTGTAAGGGTGGGACAGTCCTTGCCACTGAGGCTTCTTCATCATAGAGTTGAGGAGCCCTTGTGATTACTGGGACTGAACTGGTATTTCAAGGAAAACCTTGCAGGGAGGTTTGGGAATTTTGTGTGCCAGTTAAACAAGAGAAAATATGTACTGGACCTGGCAAATTTGGGTGTTTTGTGGATTCTGTTAGGCAGCAGGACATCATTAGACTTAATTTGGTAGCTTCCTCTGCTTATGCATTTTAGGTTGAATGTCAGGAGAACTAGATTAATTTAATCAAGCAAAACCAATCATATATATGCATTAAGAGACTAGCTTCTGCCAAAAATTTTCAATGCTCTACTCCATGCAATGAGGATGAGCTCCAATCAACATCTTAGGAAAAAAAAAAATCATGAGCCTAAAAGTGCCTTCCTTTTGCCAAGTACTGTGTCATAAATTTTCTATTTTGTGATAGTGTTTCTTGTTTGCACTAATACAGTATTCAGAATAGACTTAATTCCGCATGTCAGCAAGTCTGCTGTTAACTTTGTTATATGCTTATTAGAGTTTTAATTTTTTAGTACATTAATTAGTACATTTGTATTCTAATGATAATTTTCATTATACTCTCATGAGCAGCAAAGTCTCTCAGCTTTCAAATATTTCAAAATCACTTGAGCTGTAACATGTCTTTTGAGGTAGCTAAACTCTGCTGAGCTATATACTGTCTACTAAGGGCCCTGCAGGCATGTCATGGTAAAGGGGTTTTGATGCTCAGCTGCTAAATAATTAGAAGGTAAAAGCCAAATGGAAATTAATTTCAGTTCAATCAGCTTTTATCATTCTGCAGTTATATCTAGAAAGTTGTCAGATGCTGATTAACCAGGGCTGTTCAGAACTGTTTTTATGAGATAGTCAGAACTTGGGGAGGGCTAAAAAAGTAAATAGATTATTTTGTGAAGAGAAGTTAAAAAAAAAAAAAAAGTTGCTAACATGACAGGTTTTGGACATATATCTTCTGGAATTAATGAGCGGGATCACCAGCATTTTATTTAGATGATGAAAATTAGGTAATAAGTCAGTCTGTCAACAGCAATAAGATAAAAACAGAAAGTATTTAACATCTTACAGCAGAACCATACACGGGCACATTATAAGCTTGAGCTTCCTAATAGCCTGGGTTTTTTTCTGTACTCGTAATACAGACAGGCAGATAATTCATCTCTGATGAACCTGCAAAATCTCCTTGATCAGTAAAAGCCAAGTGAATGAATAAAGCAATTTAGACAGCTGTATATTATCAGCTATTATTATTATTGTTCCTGAGAGCTAAGAAATTGGAATATTATCACCAAAAAACACATACAGCCACAAAGAAATGACAGAGTTATCTTAATGATTATTTTAAATAAAAACTAAAAAGCATAAGACAACTATTCATGTCAGGTCATGGGTTCAATCCCTGCTCACTGCAGGGGGGTTGGGCTCGATGATCTCTCAAGGTCCCTTCCAACCCAAAGCATTCTATGATTCTATGATTCTATGTCACTGTGAAAGTAGCTGGGCAGAGTATCAGATGTATTTTGCTCTAAATGTGATGTAAAGGATCATTTTTACACAATTCTTGCCCCACAACACTACAAGAAAACCTTTCATATTTCTTTCATATTCTGTTGGAGAAAGCTACAAAGGCTGCAGCAAAGCTAAGAGATAGAAATGCTAAATATCTTTCTGGTAACTGAACACAAGTAACAAAAATGATGAAGTAGCACTATGAAGGAAGAGTGAATAGATATATAGTTAATTCGGGTAACTTTAGAACTACTTAATACCAAACAGCAGAAAATTCATTTTTTTTCCCTCCACAGATTTAGGGTATGAGCCATTTTCCATCAAAATTAATGACAAAATCTCACTGAATTCAGGTGAACAGAATCAATCCTATAATTCTGTCCAACTTAATAGCAGTTATATCTGTAAAACAGCTGTATAAGGAGGCTTAAGGCAAAATGGAAAAATGTCAAGAGGTTATTTAGTGTGAACGAAAATTACACTGAGATTTTAAAAGACAAGAACAGAGACTGCTTAGACTAGGGAAAAAGAAGATGGGGGGGACCCTCTAGCTATTGTAGCAGGCTGTATTGATCAAGGTCAGAAAGTAGAAGAGCTTCAAAAATACATTTCCAGCACAGCAAAAAGTCAACAAAAAAGATCACTAGGATGAAGCTGAGAAGGTGGCTGGTAGGTTAAAATAATTGATCCTACCTGCCCCTCCATGGATCAGCCCATGTGTACTATATGATAACCATGGAATTGCTACTCATTCATCTTAGTGTCTGGTATCCCAAAGATGGCAACCCCAAAATAAAGCTTATCTGGCTTAAAAATTTCTTCCCCAGAAAGAATCCACATGTTGCAATCTGTAATGGTACTTGTCAGAGTCCCCACCAAGTGCCACTTAACCTTTCCCAGGTTCGGGGTAGTGGGGCAGGACCCTCAGCCTATAAAGAAACACTCATCCACTACTCTGTACGTTGCCAGGTTTCAGGCTGCACTTTCTTTACTCCAGTGGTCTAACAGATCCAACATTTTTCCCCACAGACAGATTACTTCTGATCACCTTAAGTCACTTACTCCTTGTCTTTGTACCTTTGAATATTAGTTCTTCAAACCTCTGCTTTGCTTCTCTTATCTGCCAAAGTCCCTTCCATTTCATTAGAATTGTTTGGACTCCCAAGTCTGTTTCTAAAGGACAGATTTTAACTTCAGTAAACTATTGTACCTTATCTCTTTAACACGGTACAGGGCCTCTGGACTTCCTTTGTTTTTTTCCTTTTATATTCTGGGGTGTGCACTGTCTCCTCTGTGATGCTAATAAGGTGCTCTTTACGTGCCTCCATGCTGGCTGAGTCCAGGGATTTCATTTCCTAACTTTTTCCTTTCAGGCAGTTTCTAACTTCTTTTAAATAAAAAAGTTTCTGTCTTGCAGGCTAATACTGCTTTTTTACCCCTTGGTGTGATACCTCTGAGCAATGTTTCGCTCACTGACCTCACGCCATTTCCACTGTCTCCTCACAGGTGCTGAGGACTACAGAGACTTATTCAAAGTTAGGCACCTGGCATTTTTATCCCTGTCACTGTAGTTAACTGAGTAATTCTCCAGAAGATCGCTTCCACAAAGGAGTTACATTGTTCCCTGTGTGGAGTAGATGGAGATCCCACATGTAGGCTAGGGCTAATACCCATGGCAAAATCCTGAGGAGCTGTGGAGGCCTCAGGTGCAGTTTCTAACCACGGTTCATCTCAGAGCTTTGTTGGGGGCCAGCTCGGCTGTGTAAGAGCATTATTTGGGTACCTAAAGTACGTTCGAAAATGCTCGCTACTACTTACTTGCCTTACACTGTGGCCGCAGAGCTGTATGTGTGTCTTACGGGAGGGAGGGACCCCGACGGTGGGGTGCCAGATGGGGACAGGAAGGTGGCAGCCCTGCCGCCCAGGGCTTCTGCTCCTGAGGCAGCGATTCCCTCCGGCGGCCATTGCCCTGGGCAGGCATCGGCTGGGGGGGCTCCTCCCTGAGGGGAGGCCGGGGCTGCCCCATGCCAGACAGCAGGCCTCAGCTGGGGGGCTCCTCCCTGAGGGGAGGCCGGGGCTGCCCCATGCCAGACAGCAGGCGTCGCCTGGGGGGCTCCTCCCTGAGGGGAGGCCGGGGCTGCCCCATGCCAGACAGCAGGCGTCGCCTGGGGGGGGTCCTCCCCTCGCGTCGGCTGCGGGGGCTCCTCCCTGAGGGGAGGCCGGGGCTGCCCCATGCCAGACAGCAGGCGTCGCCTGGGGGGCTCCTCCCTGAGGGGAGGCCGGGGCTGCCCCATGCCAGACAGCAGGCGTCGCCTGGGGGGGGTCCTCCCCTCGCGTCGGCTGCGGGGGCTCCTCCCTGAGGGGAGGCCGGGGCTGCCCCATGCCAGACAGCAGGCGTCGCCTGGGGGGGGTCCTCCCCTCGCGTCGGCTGCGGGGGCTCCTCCCTGAGGGGAGGCCGGGGCTGCCCCATGCCAGACAGCAGGCGTCGCCTGGGGGGCTCCTCCCTGAGGGGAGGCCGGGGCTGCCCCATGCCAGACAGCAGGCATCGCCTGGGGGGCTCCTGCCTGAGGGGAGGCCGGGGCTGCCCCATGCCAGACAGCAGGCGTCGCCTGGGGGGCTCCTGCCTGAGGGGAGGCCGGGGCTGCCCCATGCCAGACACAGCCGGTTCCAGCCGGTCCTGCAGCACACCCACTCCTGACCCCGCAGGCCCCAGCCCAGCCCCTCAGATGAATGCCTGGGGGGAAGGTGTTGCTTTAATGTACGTAATGCTCCAAGCATTTGCCTTTTGGTTTCCCTTTACTGAATCATGAGGGTCAGGATCAAAATATATATAATTATCAACCAGGTCAGCCTTGAGGCAGGTGGTGGTGACTCTGCGAGGTTGAGGGAAGTAGAGACTGGGCCTCTGAGGCTGCAGCTACAATTAGAATCAGCACATAAATGCCTAACTGTCATTAAAAAACTGTGAGACAATAATTGATTGTATTCCTAAATTTAATTCTTCATGTAACTGATTGTTGTGGTTGCAAAGGGAGAGTACATTTTCATGAGGAAGAGGGCAAGAGGCCCATGCAGTGGGAAGGAACATGATCTGTAACATAATCTCTGTGAAAACATCATGAAACTGCATGAAGGCATCTGTCTTACGACAGTTAAGTAATACCCAAGTCTACTCATTTCCATTAGCTTCAGAGCTGCCTAGCCATTTGACAGTCATCTGACTTTCATTGCAATTTTATTACATTAGGGAAGGGACTGGAGAAATCTCTGAAAACACCCAATAAGCAATAAAAGGAAGCAAGCTACATTTATTGAATCAAGCAACTTATGCGAGATATTTAAGGCAGTTACTTATGGTGTTTGCATTTTAAAAAGGTCAAATTAAATTAACCATTAATTTATACCAGAGTTGCCCATGACAATTGTCTTAGAAATCTAATCTAAACCGGCTGATATAAAGCATTAATTTGCTTAAGTTCCCTCAATCACTTTTCTACTGGACATAAATCAAGTGCAATGAAGGAGGAAGAACATTTTTGGATGATTTGTGTATCTGGTAGAAGACCTTTTTGCAGTTAGGATTATTATTGTTATTTTCTCGGCATGATCAGAACTCAACAGTCTGAACACAAACTGTGCTTTCTTATTGTTTTCTTGAGTGAAGTTACAGAAAGCGAAAGAAAATGGTTTTAGTCCCATGTAGCAGAAGTGTGTTCATACATTTTTTAAATGGCTCAACTGAAATGCCTACAAGCTTCACTGCTGCCCACATGAAATGAAAATTGTTCAGTACACTTATACCTCCATGTGCTCAATAAATTATTCATACTGGAGAAAGATGAGGCAAGAGAGGGGAGACTGCTGTACTTGGGAGAGCAGATTAAACAGTCTCCTGGTAAAAAATAAAACAGCAAAAGACTCCTAAGTACATTCAGTATTTTTATTTACCTCTTTCAAAATTTTAATTTTAGGTAGCAGAATAAATTTTTTTTTAATTTGTTACTGTGGGACAAAACTGGAATTCCTTCTCTGTACTTCTTCTATAAGCCACAAATGTCATTTAATCAATTATTTCTATGGTATTTCTCAGAGATATTCAGACAGCTTTGCAACCCTTCAGCTGTGCTCAGAGGACAGGGAATCACAGCAGATGCCAGACAAAGCTTCCATTACAGAATATCCAACAATTCCAGAAATACCCTAATATTTTACAGACAACCTCCATTCTTCAATTAATCTCTCCCTTTGCTAGCTAATGGTATTTGAGGTGCTTCACAATTCAAGCCAGGAGGACTGCAGAGTCACCACAGTCTTCTTAGGGACATTCCTTGTGCTACAAGACATGCACGTGAAAGAAGTATGCTGTGTCCTGCTCCACTTACCTTGCCGCACCTTCCACATCTAGGCTAGAGCTAAAATTTCTTGTGCTTCTATTTCAAACAAAAGTTTGCCTGCGGTGAGCTTTTCTTGCTAACTATAAAAACGCCATCAGACCTGGCAGGAAAGCTGTCACCTTTCTCAGCAAAGAATCCAAAACTGGAATGAGGACAGAGAAAGAAGAATCCTCCAGATTACAAACTTTTAGAGGCAGGTTCATGCAGATTGTAATGACGAGGCCAGCTTGGATGCACAGAGAAATGCTCTGTTCAGTTGTGGAACAAAAAAGTACCAGGCTTTCAAAGGTAACAGACAAGTTGTTCCAAGACAAGTAGAACGAATGATGCCACGTTTCCCTGTGGATTTGCGTGTTAAGTTCCACACTGCAGCAGCAAAAATACAATTTACCAGAGTTAATTATGTCAGTTCCAGTTCCTGTCCACTGTGCTCTGTCACTTTGGTACCCATTAGTCCTATTCCCTAGCCACGACAGCAATAGCTCCAATGTACCCCATGCTTCTTCCCAGTCCCTCGCCACCTTCCGTTCATACCCCATGCTTCCTTTCCCTGGTTGCAAGCTGGCATGAGGTTGCATCACTGTAGATGTTTTGAAACTACGCACCTATGCCAGCTAGCTAAACAATGCATGCATGTTGAACGATGAAGTGGCAGGACAGACAGAACAAATGCCCTACCTGGCTATTTTTTCACTGAGGATAAAATAGTCAGAGTCTCTTGCTACTACAAAACCAATGATTTTCATCAAAACTTGTAGAAACTTAATTACCTTCCAGATCTTCAACCCTTTGTCTGCAGTGGTTAAAACTTGCCAGCAGTTTCTAGAGATTTGCAGTGTGCGGCTGAATGCAGGGAAGGGTAGAACTCCCCTGACAGACAGCAAACTTAATTTTTCCTTCAGAAAATAAGCTAAAATAATAATACCTGGAATGTGTCTGTGCTATTAAAGTTACCCTTGACCAAGTGATCGTGTAGCTTTCTGAGACGGGAACAGCGTCCATCACAAGAGTGAGGTCCTTGAGTGCAGCATATGCTACAGCCCCAGTCTCCCATTCTTGCAGTTTTCTTCACAGGGGGTGTCTTATTCTTTAAAGTTCTCTGGATAACCTATAGAAATGGGGAAGGAAAGAACATTTGAAGGACAACCACACCTGAAAGCAGGGTTTGGAAGAAAAAGCAAATAGGAACATGGCAGTAATAACCATCCCCGCATTAATTAGCAGGAAATCCTGCTGTCAGGCTTTGACAATTGGTTTAATCTAGATTTAAATTTAGCCTGATAAATTTATTTTTAGTTGCTGTAATTAGTGTATCTGTTAAAAAACAAAGAATTAGACTTAGGATTAAATGCGTTTCCTGGAATCAATCAGAACAAGCACGAAAGAGTAATTCCCATGGGTGTTACACCTGCTTGTAGGCCTGAACCTGTACTACTAAGTCACTGGGAGCCTGATAGCTGATATACCCAGGTACCGATTTGTCCCAGGAGTTAAGTATGACCCCCATTTGGTTTTCAGGTTTTTCTACAGTTGCAAAGTGAATTACGTAATGTGGGCTACCTTACTCTGGGTGTAAGCAGAACCCATATAGACTATTGCTACCGATTTGCCTGCATGAAGGGTTAGGCATCGCCTTTTAGACTTGCTGCACATGCGCTAGGGTAGTAGCACAAAGATGTCAGACCTATTGCAGAAGTACATCATTCCTACCTCACTCCTGCACACCAAATCCAGTACTTCACACAGTGCCAGCCTTCCTGCATGTCACAGAACAGCTGAGTGCTTTCCTCTTGGGCTGCTTGGACAGACAATAGCCTGGCCAGACCTAATACGCAGTCTCCCACCCAAGCTGCCACACTTCCCAACAGATGTAGGAAAGGCTCAGAATCAACACTGGTAAAATTTCCAAGTGCAGCATGTTCAATAATATCTAGATGTGGTAGTTTTTAAACATCACACAAGATAAAAAGTTCAGCCCTGTAGCCCCTAGTAAAAACAGAAACAAGGAGGTCTGGTGGGAGCCACTAGGATTTTCCATGTTTCCAGTATCCTTTAGTCTCATGTGGCATAAGTAATGAAATGAAGATATAAAACAATCTGAATATTTATCAGCTAGGGAAATTGCAGCCAGGGAAATTAACACAAACACCAGATATTTAAAGTACTTTCTTGCTCATTTTATTTTTCCTGACACACCCTTCCCAATGCGTATCATTCCAAGAGAGCTTCAGAATACAAGACAGGTACAAGTTAATGGTCCACACTGATATTCTGTCCTATGTCAAGCTAAAAGGACAAATTCTTCTCTCAGATACGCACAGACAAGCATCTAAGGTCCCATTTAGACTAATGTTAGAACAACGTTGCATATTGCCGCATGAAGAAAGTTCTACACTGTCCTTGAAGATCCAACCAAACCTCCTTGCCTTGGAAAGCTGATTACTAGCTTTTTCCAAGGAACACAATTCCCATTCTTTGGGCTTTCTGTGAAATAGCTGTATTATGAACACCATTTATAAGCTGCCTAAAAGCACAAAGCAATGCTCACTGACAAAGGCCTGCACATTAATTTTCTAATTTGACATTTTCTAAACAAGCTAATTAATGGAGTTCAGCTCTTATCATTCTAATTGAACAGCAAAATAGACCAGTTATTTCATTTACAAAGAGTATATGAAAACCAGGACTTAGACTTCTTTCCAACTTTCCAAGAGTTTGTTCCAGTGTTAACATTCAGACAAATACAAGTTAT
Organism: Pelecanus crispus; assembly: GCF_030463565.1. NCBI lineage: Eukaryota > Metazoa > Chordata > Aves > Pelecaniformes > Pelecanidae > Pelecanus > Pelecanus crispus. The sequence continues at coordinate 26,662,678 of NC_134645.1, read as the reverse complement.
ACTTATTCACTGATATATATTGATAAGCCTCAGGATGATGGTCAAATTTCTGCCTTCAGTTCAAAAAAAAAAAAAAAAAAAAAAAAGGATAAAAGCACAGCATAAAATAAAATGTAGGGTTTTATTCAAATTAATTTAACATGAACAAAACTGTGTATACTCAAAGTTATGTCTTGATTTTGCAAATGTAAATCTGTCTGTATGCAATAGAAAATGCAAGATCTTTATGATGCAAACTGTGTGCAAAAGTTCTATCATATCCGTAAATATCTGCATATGAAAAGTCTATATTAGGATACAGACATACTTGATTTGCTTAAACAAAATAAAATAGGAATTTAGAATTGCAGTCCATAACAACTTATCATTCCTCAAAGTTCAGTAATTTAGCACTAGCTTCTGAGCTTGAACTGGATTTAATTCTGTATCAGCAGACACCATGGATAAAACTAGCCCACGCTTATTTATTTTTGTGAGAGTTTGCTTTTTTAATTAAAAATTTATCCTGACCAAATCAATGCACATTGTCAAAAGGAGAGTTTGATACTGGGGGGGGAAAAAAAGAATATACATTCAATAATTTGTGGAGTTTCTGACACAAGAATCTAAACAATTATTGTACTTCATTTGGAATGTGTAAAGCACTGAGATAGATGATATTGCATTATAGCTGATAATAAAGAGGCTTTTCCAAAGCAAAGCTGTAATTCAGCAATGATTCCAGATCTTTCCCCTTAAAGAGTCTCTGGAGATTACACACACATTTTATATACATGTATACATACACCTCCTTGTAAATAAGTATATAATCAACATCACACTTTGCCAAACCCCCTGCACTCCCATTAGAACATAAAGTGAATGAAAAAGATAACATTGTTAGAATTAAATATGTAATGTAATATTTCAAAAGCAATCTACTTGCTTCAAGGCTAAAAATATCAAGGAGACTAAATTAATTTGAGCTTTAAACTTAAGAAGATTTCATGCCTCTGGTTTGTCTATTCTTTGCTATTTGGTATGGCAAAACCAACAAGATTAAAGGTTTTGAAAAAGAAAGTGCTAATTTGTTTATACTATATTTTGGCAATAGCCCAAGTGGGGAGAAAAAAAGCTGTCTGACAAGAAGCTCCAAATCAAGGAACTGAAAATTAGGTTTCATAATACATAAATAAAAAAAAAGAACTAATTGTTTTCTTAATAGTCAGAAATTCTCTGAGGTTCAGGCTATTCTTGATCTGTTCCCTTGTGATACTTTCCAAAAGAAAGCCCATCCACAGAAAGTTCCGAATTAATATGAAGCATTCACTTCTGTTTGGCAACTGTGAATTATTCATTTGCAGTAGATCTCAACCACAGAGGATTAAAAGGTAATTACTGTCCCAGAGGTATTCCTTGTACTGTAGTTGGGATGATGCATCTGTGTCAAAGTATTATTTTTAAAAGCACACACCTGACCCACTCTTCAGGTGCATTTCTGCACTGATGGATCACAGATCAGATGACCTATAAAGTTCTGCCATCTTGGACACCTCAATGGCACTAAAATATTGAGTTGAAGTAAGTCACCATAACTAAATAGTATCCAGCCCAGACTTCCAATGGGACAGCAATTAGTGGAGGGAAAATCCTGAATATCTAAAGATGAGGTTCACTTCTTAAATCTACTGACTAGCTATGAGGATGTGATCAAACTGGATGTGCTGTTCAAAACGCTGCTGGTATGCAGACTGAACCTTTCCTGGTAATATCATCCTTCCTGTCCATAAGTATGACAGCATCTCACAGTCTGAAAGTTCTCAGTATTTAAGTAATTCGTCATGAAATGTGTGCAAACAGCTTTTTCCCTCAGTCTTCAGAAAGGAGCTCGTGGTAATAGCAGAAGGACAGGTAGTGGCAGATGCATCGACTAATTTCCTGACCCAGAAATCTAACCACAAGAAGCTGTTTCTCTAACATGCTTTTCATCCGTGCTTGCAGACATAGAATATTGTTCACCAAACATAATACTGGAGTTATTTCCAAACAGTTTTTGAAAAAATAGTTACCACTTGCCCATAGTCACCTACCATTAGTCACCTACCATTTTAAAGATACTACTTTAATTATAATGGAGAAAAAATTAGCATATTTTCTATCCTGACACCGTGATTTGTATGCTTGCAGCGCAGACAGGATGGATACTTGCTGGGTTCCACCAAATTGCACCAAGAAAGAAAAAATTATGATGAATGTGTGACAGACAGCAAACTACCCTGAGAAACCATGTGTTACCTTGTTATCTCCAGATGCAGGGTTTTTCTGAGCAAAACCAAGCCTCTAACAACCAGACCACTAGTTCTTCTAGAGACACACACCAGAAAGTAGAGCTGTCATTGTTGATATGCAAATGACACGTGCATGTGTGCAAGGTGTTTTGTGAATGGGATAGGGGAAGACAGGAGCAGCAGGCTTATACAGTGGTGGAGCAGGATGGGGCATAGTCTGCTTGGCTGTGGCTTTGTCTAGAAAACAGACATCTTGACACCACCTTGCAGCACTTCCCTCCAGGATCAGCACATTTCACATTTTCAGAGTCATGATCAAAGATAAATAGGCAGCGTAGAGTGACAGCCAGTGCCCCTCACTTCAGGGAATGCAGAAGGTGCCTGGCAACCAGTCCTTCTCTGTTATTGTGGAGTTTAAAGCAGCACAACAAAACTGCATGTTACCCATGCAGCTGGATGTCACCATCTTGCCAACGTGGCTCGAGCATGGTAGCGAGATGAAGCAGAGAAGACTGATCTAGAATGCAGCAGATTTTCACTGCAGTCCCAGCACAGCCATTGACCTGCTGGGTGATCCTGAGCTAATCCCTGTTACCTCCACACCTTTGTTTGCTTTTTCATCCTTTCTTTACTCTGAGGGAGCTGGGACTTGGAGTTTTGAGCTGTAAGCTTCAAGGGTGCCCTGCAGCTGTCCAGGAATGTAAAACAAAAAGTTTACATTAAAAGTACAAAATTATAGATTTCTCTGTTGGATGTCACCTTGGATGCCCCTTAGCACCCAGCAACTTCACTGAGGGCAAAAGGCAGGCAAAATGCCCTTTCTATCTTTCTGGGTGAGCACGTTTGTGAAGCTCTAATCAGCACAGTGAAACATGTTGTTTATGATCAGCCATGGACAATTTTAGGCTTAAATGGAGAATGGCAGTGGCAACAAAATGAGAGCAGCAGCATCTGAAGTAAGAAGACTCCAGATAACAAAAAGTTGCAGAATTGACAGCAGGACCAAATCCCTCTTCTGTCTATTGGTTTCACCTCCAACTCTTGGCTAATCTTTTCCCTTCTGATACTAAAAGCCATCACCAGGTCCTGCAGCAGCAAATACGTGAAGGGCATGATGCCTACTTGCTTAGTCAACAAGATTTTATGTAATAACACAAAGAAAAGCTGACATGCAAGGTTGCAATGATGAAGGTAGTTAGGGAGCACTCAGAGGAATTCTCACATACCTAGCCAATTTTTAGTAGTAACATAAACAGAACAGCACATGGACTTCAGGAATGTCTGTAAAGATGAATCCACTAGTACAAAAGAGCTAATTAACTAAGTTAAGAGAAAAGTAAAGGCAAAGGAAGGGCAAGGCAGAAGGACAATATGATTATGTGGTCACTTGGGAAACTAATACATACAAATAGAAGATAACGCAGTAGGCTTTGGGGTTTTTTTTAAATACAATTGTATTAACTTTAATTTTTAGTCTATAAATAGCCAAGGTCAAAAGTCTCCTTGGGGGAACATGCTCAAGGAGCAATTTCAGCAGGAGAATGTAGGATGCATGTCCAGTGGCAACAGGTGTGTAGTTCCTGGCAAAGGAGACATTAAGCATGAAAGGGAAAACTGCAGTGAGTTGAACTCACTTTGAGCAGACCAGACAGGCATGGCAGCATGTTTCCAAGAAAGGAAAAGTAAAAAAGAGAGACAACTTCAACTTCTGAGAATCTCTAGACTGAGGAAGGCTTTAAAAAAAAAAAAAAAAAAAAAAACAATCAGAACTACAGTTTCCATTTGACTTGAACAAAAATAAGGCACTGGGTACATTTATATGCCAGGTCACAGATTTTTTTTCAGACTTGTTTGTTTATTTATGTCTTAGTCAAAATGCAACATAATTAAAATAGAAGTTAACACACCTTAATATTTAAAAAGAAATTAGAAATAAATATCAGAAAGCAATATGCCTATCAAAAAACCCAATAGCCTCAGGAAAGCATCAGATTGCAAAGAATACAGGTATCAAGCCGTAGACAGTATGGCAATAAGGCGCAGGGAAAATGTTCCAGTTCAGGCAATCCAAAGAGTAACTTTGATTTCCTTTTAGACACTCCTGCCTAGAGTTTCTGAGGCTCATCTCCACCCTCACTGCTGACAGGTCCTTTCCCAATAGGAAAATCCCAGCCCTTGTAGAAAGCATCCGTTTCTGCAAAAGGAAGAATAGCAGGTCCTCTTCCTCTTCATATCCCAGTGGCCGTACCTATCTGTATTTGACCACTCCACCACAGGACTAGCATTCAAACCTTAGACTTATACAAGCCATACAAAAAGAAGCATGATTCACATGGGCCAGCAATGGCTTCTGTTGATCCATAACTACTAAAGCACAAACAAGGAAGCACTCCAGAGGTGACACATATATAAGTGGTACATGGGCCGAGGCCAATTGTATGAGATTCAACAAGGACAAGTGCCAGCTCCTGCATTTGGGTCACAAAAACCCCATGCAATGCTACAGGCTTGGGGAAGAGTGGCTGGAAAGCTGCCTAGTGGAAAAGGACCCGGGGGTTTTGGTTGACAGCCGGCTGAATATAAGTCGACAGTGTGCCTGGGTGGCCAAGAAGGCCAATAGCATCCTGGCTTGTATCAGAAATAGTGTGGCCAGAAGGACTAGGGAGGTGATTGTCCCCATGTACTTGGCATTGGTGAGGCTGTACCTTGAATGCTGTGATCAGTTTTGGGCCCCTCACTATAAGACAGACATTGAGGTGCTGGAGCGTGTCCAAAGAAGGGCAATGAAGTTGGTGAAGGGTCTAGAGTACAAATCTTATGATGAGCAGCTGAGGGAACTGGGGTTGTTTAGTCTGGAGAAAAGGAGCCTCTGGGGAGACCTTATCACTCTCTGCAACTACCTGAAAGGAGGTTGCAGCGAGGTGGGTGTCAGTCTCTTCTCCCAAGTAACAACTGATAGGATGAGAGGAAATAACCTCAAGTTGCACCAGGGGAGGTTTAGACTGGATATTAGGAAAAATTTCTTCATCAAAAGGGTTGTCAAGCGTTGGAACAGGCTGCCCAGGGAAGTGTTTGAGTCACCATCCCTGGAGGTATTTAAAAGACATGTAGCTGTGGCACTTAAGGGATATGGTTTAGCGGTGGACTTGGTAGTATTAGGTTAACAGTTGAACTTGATGATCTTAAAAGTCTTTTCCAACCTAAACAATTCTATGATTCTATAAAGAAAGAAGGAAATAGCAGTCACATATTATGCATGGTTGGCCAGAGAATCTCACTCTGTCACAAAGACTCCTTCTGTGAGAACACCACAAAACCACAAGCTGAAGAGAGAAAAGTAAATGCTGAGAAATCAGTGTGGGAAAGTCTGATAAGCTCCAGATTAATATTCCTATTGAATCAGCAAGAAGTTATAAAGTCAGGACACCAAGAGTCTGCCAAAGGCCACTGTCACAGACTAGCATCAACGTCTGGTGGTATACTTGTCCACTACCAACAAGGTGGTGGGTTGCTCTACACAGATAAAGACTACAGGACTGTACTTAAGCCTGGTGAAATACAGGAGCCTCTCCAGGACTTTCTGAACACCTATCTATGCAGATGGTCACACATCAGTATAACCCTCCTTCCTCCCCCCACACCCAGGGAGCAGCTGGGGTTGGCAAAGTCAAGTCTATCATCTCTTATTAGGTGATGTATTGTCCATTCCCTAAACCACTGCTACCCATGGATTTATGAGTCTGTAATGGGGGGGGGGGGGGGGGGGGGGGTGTTGGTGTTGCACTCCATCACCAAGATGGGGAAAGAAAAATGAGGGAAGTTGGTGAAAAGGCATTTTGGCATTTTAGATCATAATTTGGAGACAATGACCAAGAATGCAAGCAGTTACTTTGTTTCTGTCAGCCTGAGGTTTTCAGTGAGCGTTGAACTGTGTTTGCTTCAGTCTTGATGAAAATCAAAAGATATATACTGAGCAGCCCCAAAATTGAAAGTATCCACTGAATTATGTATAGTTTATGCAAAAATAAAATCAATTTAAATGTATTATAATGAGGATACTATCTAACCAGCAGCTCAGTTAAAGACAGCACACTGCCAGTGACCCTCTAGGCTGTATGATATACACAAACTGCCTCTTGGTGTTTCAGAGAGGCAGAGTCCAGTGCTACGATCTGCTGTCGCTGTGTGGCATGCACCTCAGCAAACAAAATTACACATCAGAAATGGACACTGCAGAATGCCTCGCTCTCCTGGCCAAATAATGAAAACCCTTCTGTTTAAGTGAGAGTCCAGCATGCACCCAAAACTTTGCTTTTCTTTTACCCCTGGTTTTATGTCTTTTCCATCCTGCTATTATTCTTATTTATATTACGGCAATGTCCACAGTCTACAGTACTTAACACCATGCAAATATGTAACAGGAGACAGTTGAGCTTCCAGCCGAAATAAACAGCACATAAAATGAAAGAGGTGTAGGCTTAAAAGCATATGCTGAGAATGGAAATGCATATGGTTTAAGTGCCTTGCCCAAGGTCAGAAATGGAGTCTCATGGCAAAATTAATCTATGCACTTTCCTTGGGATTAATCCAGTTCAGGGAGGGAATTTATATTTTTCCCCAAGGGCTATGGGTAGGAGAACTAGTTTGCTGAGAGATCAGACCAGGGTAATACACCATGCTTTTCCTCTACAGTGAGCAGCATGCACAAAAACTCTCATCCAGAAAGCTAAATTTAAGGTCATGGACTTCAGCCAGCTTAAAGCTAAACACATAATTAAGATCTTGGCTGGAGAGAGATTCAGTTAAGCTTGCAAATTGGTGCACAGCCATCCCCTGATTTCAGACCACCTGTACTTCTGTAACAGCAATCCCTGTTCTCAGATATAAAAGGGAGTTGCATGCAGATGTATCAATAGGAATCACATTCATGTGTCAGGAAGGTATAATTTGCTATTCTTAGGAATCAATGGAGTTCTTCCAGATTTTCATCTGCATAATAAAATGAAAATTGCTGTTCAATTTCATTCCTTGACGTCTTGCTGATTTTTCCCTCCCACTGAATACCTAAATTATTTTCCAGATATATTAAGTTCACTTCCCTGAACATTTTTTTTAATATATTTTCTGCCCCTTTCTTCAGCTTCTAAGTGCCTGTGTAAAATTAAATTTGTTCACCCTCACCAGCATTCACCACTTTTCCTGAGATAGCTGCCTTTGCGAACTTCCATTTTATTTCTCTTCCAGATCAATAACAAAGATATTTAGTAAGATCTGAAAGTTACTCAACTACATATCTTTCCTATATATCTGTCACTGGATATCCCAGTTTTCAGGCCATGTGACAACACCCTTCAAAAGTCGATCTGAAATAATTTTCAACTAAGCATTCAGAAGGCATTCAATCTGTCTCCGCTTTCCTGTGAAGTTCGTAGGCATAATAGAGGCATTGGTACAATGGGATACCCATGGAGACCAAAAAGGATATCCAAATACAAGGGATAACTTACAAAGTTATAATTATGGACAGTGTATGGCAGACTCAGTGTATGCCAGCCTCCTCCCATCACCTTCAGAGCATCTCCTCTGAGCTCCCTCTCTGAAGCCAAAGGACTTTCCTCACTCGATTATCACCTGTGCAAGCATGGGTTCCACAGCCTGAATGGCAACTCCATCCTGAGTGAGGAGCTTTTTCTCATCTACAACATAACAGGTGACAGAGATTTGTGTTGCACACAAATAGTCCTTCACAGCTTTCTAACCTCATTCCTCTCAGTAGATTTCCTTGTGATTTCCTGTAAGTGCAAGCTGTTAGCATTGTAAGCGTGTTTTCCTTGAATACATTAGTATTGTGGAGAACTCGCATCTTACCCCAAGCACCCACTGGAATCTGTATTATCTCACTTAGTAACCCATTTCTGCTTCTGTTCTTTAGAGCACTTCAAATGATGAACAAGAACATTTTTGTGGTTCTTTAAAAAACACAAGTATTTTCCTTAACAGTTCTGTCACTGCAGTTTCTGCTTTCACATCCAATATTTTTATTCCTGCTGACATGCAATTTCAAAACGACTGGCACAAATCTTTTAAATTATAAACATCTTCTAAATAGATTATTTGCTGCCAAAGCACTTTATTAAACCTATCAACTCCTCCCTTGGATAACTAATTCAGTGCTAATTTTGAAGGACAAGGTTATGAGGGTACATATGGCTCTTGCAGCATTTATTATTTAAAAAAACTAGTATAAACTCAGGTAGCACCATAGCCATTTGTGGAGCATTAATGATGAAAGGCAAAACCCACCAAAATCAAAATATACAACCACATGAAAGATGGCTTCTTTTTTCTTTTTTTTTAACTGGAACACAGGTAGTAGACAGCATGATAATTTTTTATAACAACAACATTCCTGATTTCTTTCTGTAAGGATCGGTAGTATTTAGCTTTTCACATACAGTTAATATATGTGTTGCCTACAGAATTTTGTCTAGGTAATCCACAAAAGACAGACATGTATTAGCAGCCACACAAGGGTTTGGCACAAAATGGCCTTCAAAAGGCAGGCTACAATCTTTACATATAAGCACACCTTTAAAATTTCTAGGTATAATTTCCTGGATCGTGGACTGTACATGTCACCCCAATTAGAAGATGCCAAAACCTCCCAGTCCAATTCTGGATTATAGTGGGTAAAGAAGAAACAGCCTTAGTTCCTGTGAGTCTTATGCTGCCTTCTTCCTTCCTTACAGATGCAAGATCAGCCCATCAGCATCCTGGTATCGAGTACCATAGGACACAGGTTTAGCTGTAACTCTGTCTCTCCTTGGCTATTACCTCCTAGACACTGACCCTCAACCATCTGAGCATGCTGGACTCTGCACTGAGGGTTTGTGGCCAGAAGAGGTTCTGTGTTTTAGGTTATGCCAGCCCTCCTCAGACTTGTTGAGAGGAATAAGGCTTTTCAGATTGTGTGCTGGCAAAACAGCCAAGCCCAGAGGTTAGGCAAACTACTAAGATGCTTACTGCACCAACAAGCCTATGAATTACATCCCTTGTGGGAAAGGTCATGACAAACCCCATGAAGGGTTCAGATGGTATGAAAATCTATGATAATTTGCCCAGGACAGAAGATGACAACCACTCCCATCTCACTTAGCCTTATCTGCACCCAAGCAAACATCCCACTTAAAAACCAGCTGTTTCATTATCTTTGTCTTCCTTGTTTTTTTCACATGATTTAAAATATGAAACGCAATGAAACATCTTTCTGGCTTATTATACTCAGGTAAGAACTCAATTTCATGAAATCAGAGTCAAAGTCAAGAGCTTTAAAGTAATTGCAGAGGAACTACGCTGACCAGAATAACAGGGTTAGAAGTCAAGTACAATGGCATATAGGACACGAAATTTTCTTCTTTCTAAAATCAGATTTTTAGTGGAACTTGTCTTCTCTGTTTATAAGACTTATTCTTCCATTTTCCTTCATGAGAAGCGTCTGTTCTGTCACCTTTCTTAAAAAGAAAATCACAGATATAGTATCTGTATATAAAACTTCTAACAAATACACATCTCCCTCTTTCTGAGAGCATATAAACCATAATTTGATTATGTCAAATAATATTGCTATAATTATAATCATCTTATAATAATTTCTTATAGATTTCACTTTGAATCACTGTTTTAACACTTGATAAAAAAACTAATGTGTCAAACATAAAAAGGAAATTTGGATTGAAACCATATATGGGAACATAATTATACAGCAATTAAAGTACAACTGCATGATGATTACTAGAAAATTTAGAGCAACTGACGTAGTAAAGGCATTTTTCTCTTACCATATTCTCTTACCATATTAAGGTAAGTTAGGTGATTTTCTTTCTTTTATTGTATTTTAGCAATTCCATCATTTTGATTTTTTTTTTTCCTCCAAGCTTAATTTTACATGGAAGCTTATTTAAAAAACGTTTTCTTGGAGACACTTGACTTTCTTGGGCTGCATACCTCACATAAAGCAATGTTTGGGTCACATCACTATAACCTTATAATTTTATTGACATGAATATTAAACTAGCACTCAGTTAAACATGCCTGGACATTCAGTGGGAAACATGAGCCTTTCCCTAGGATACCATTTATATTCAAGACATAAGATTAATTCAAATCTCTCTTGAAAGCAATTCACAACTGCACATTTTACAAAATATTGTAGTGTGAACCATCCTTTGTATCAGGTCCCAGTTCTACAAAGCACTTAAAATGTGCTTAAGTATCTTTGAAATAACCAAACGACTGAATCGGTCTCACTTTCCAAAGACCCCCATTGCTAGTACAGCAAAATAAGTATGCTAGATACACTTTCACCGGTGTGATAGTTTTCCCATTTTCTTTCATTATTTCTCTTTTTTTACAGAGAACCTTTGTACTCAACTGCAATAGTTTTGTCATTCTTACTGGCTCTAGCTGTCCTCTAACTCTGTCTTAACACAGCCCACAAGTATCACATTAAAAAAGTAAGAGAAGGATGTGGATACATTTTCTAATACCTGTGATTTACACAATGGACCAAATATCCAACCTTAGGCTATAAGTTGGAGACACATTTTTTTGCAGCTAAGCCTTCTTGTATTCACAGTGCAAATGGAAATTCGTATTTGTTCACATAACAATTAGATTAAGCTTCTAGATGCTATTCATCTGTGCACACAAATCTGGTAACAGGCATGAATTTGCAAATTTTGAATTATGTACACTTTTTAAAAGATTAGCCCATAACATCTCAACCAGTTTCCTCACTATCTTTAATCAAGTGCCTTGTTTAGTACTTAAACACAATTCACATAACTATGAACAATGTAAAACTGAGAAAGCAGGAGAAAAGGATAAGAGCTATTGCACAGGAAATTAATTTAATAGATTTATGACAACAGCAACCAGTTGTGAATTAATGTGTAACTAGTGAGCGATAAGTCCTTGAAGCAATCTGTCATACAGGTATTTCCCAACAGGTAAATTAAGGTACGAGAGAGACTTACTACATGTTTGTTTACACTTGATGGAAAATAACGTTTATTGTAAGAATAATTCATGATGTATTATGCTTCAACTATTCCTTTCCTTGTTTAGACTTGGATGTTGAGAATGTTGTGACTGTCATTTAACAAGCTGTACTTATTATTTAAAATAGCATTTCTTATAGACCCCTCATTTCCAGAAGTATTGACAGAATGGAAAAAGCTGAAAAAGGAGGACTAAAGAGACTGATCTACAAGGAAAGACACATCTGCCAAAATGGATATACTTTCTCTGGGAAAGAATATCAGTATGAAATACCTGGATAGACACAATTAGGTTTTCAAAGGTGCGTCTTACAAGAGAACATAACGGTCCAGAGGTTAGGGCTGAAGACTAGGACTCAAGGCAGCTGGCTTCAGCTACAACATCTGTCATGGATGATCGCTTGTGTGATCTTGGGTGAGACACTTGGCACTGAGTGTAGTGCAATTTAATCCAAAGATCAACTGCAGCTCAATACCAGACCAGTTTTGGACTAGGCACTGTAGCCCTGTAGCTGACACGACACGGAGCTCACAAGTGACTCACCTGAGTGGGGACCCAGGTGTCATGTGGCTTTTACACTGGACTCCAGATTGAAGGAGGCCATGCTAGTTTCAAGCTGGGTCAGACAGGTCTACGCTTTGGAGCCTTGGTGTAAATGCAGTCTCTCCTTCGTTTTGGTTCCCACCTCTTCCTATAGCAGCGTTGCAAGGGTAAAAGAAGAAAGCTTGCGAGCACTTAAACTACAGGAACAGAAAGAGGGAAGAAGTGAAATCTTGTCACCTATGATGGACAAGTATGCATGCACCTTTAGAGAAATAACCTGACAAGATCTGATCAGCTCAGAAGTAGACATCTAAGAGAAGCTGCAGAAGTCCAACCACCTATCAACAGTTTTCAGGCTAGTGCCAGTGCCATTATGGCTAACACAGGGGAAAGACTAACCAGGAAAACATTTGGAAAAGCTCAGGTTGTTCCCCAGTGCATCTGTTTGGTTTGTTTTTTTTTTTTACTTTTAAAAGCAGAAAATACAAGAAAACCTTGAAAACACAGAGCACGAGTGGAACAGTGATGTCAGTCTGATTTTGCAAAGGACCTACAAGAGCTCTCACCAGTAAGACATCCCAATCACTTCCATGTGTGTGATCTAAGAAGCCAGTGATGATACTTCACTGGCCATAATAATGTCTATTTCAGTGCTCATCAACAAAGGTATGTTTGGAAAGGGAAGACCACACTCCAAAGTTCTACACTGGTGACGTCTCTTTCTGGTCATGGTCTGAACAAATACCATAGAGAAAGAATAAAAACATACAAAATGCAGTCCACTCTCCTTAAATTCTGCTTTCAAGATCTGGGGAAGAAAGAAGCAGAGCAGTGTCTTGCATGAGTAAGGCAAAAGCAAAATGGAGGCAGAAATCCAGCACTTGATGTCAGAGGTATCCTGAAAAAAAGTTCTTTTCAGCATTATTTGCATAGCAATTTGAACTGTTGGCATCAGAATATCTTACCTAATGACTGGATTTCACACTCTGCTTTCCCTGCTCTCGTGTTTGCTTTTATTTTGGCATGCAACAGTCTCTGTTTAACATGATTTCAAACTGTATACAGTACTGTGTATCAGTGCTGTAACACATAAGGCAGGAGCAGGGACAGCTACTTGTCTCAACAGCCTGAAAGCAAACCTGTTAGCAGTCACCACTTTCACTGCGGTGAAAAAGAACAAGAAAGGTGCATCAGAGCAGTGCTGGTCTCTGCAGGATAGGCTGCCTCTTCTCACAGGTGGCACTGCCTCTGATCCCCTGCCAGACAACAGGTATTTATTTTGTATGCATCTTTTAAGGGAAGTAGTAGCTGTTAAATCCTTAGGAGAACATATCATGAGGCCTGAGATTCAAGCAGAAAGAGAAATCTGGGAATGAGAATATATTAGAAAGAATTAAAAAAAAAAAAATCTATGTATCTTTTAAAAGAGCTTACTGTATATATCAGACTGATTTACTACTGTTAAATAATGGGTGTGCTTACAAGTTTCCATTGTTATTTCATTTCCTACAGTAGCAAGACCTTCGTGGTGTAATTCTGCTGCTATTTGTTACAGCTTGTGGTGTTTCAGAGGTACTTTTTCAAATGCAATCTCAGTATAAAATTAGTGTTTTGAGGCTCTGATCTCGGTAGGGACCTCATCTGTCAGGGGTCCTGGACAGTCTGGACCAATTCAGGCAGACAAGAGTTAACAGAATGACGCCCAGTGATTTAAGGGGAATCTAATCAACTTGCACTGCCTGAGGTAATAACAGTGCCTTTGAGGGCAGATAAGACAAAGTATAATGCCTTGAATTTAGGTGATTGGGACCACAGGGACACAAGGGTGCAGAGGAGAGGGAGGTCTTCAGTTATTTGCTTTTTCACTATATGTAAATCTTGTCATTCCTTTTTCTCCTCAAAGGGTATATCCATAATTTAGATGTCTAAAGCCAAACTTAAAATCTACAGAATGTACATTTAAATAGTGCAAATGAATTATGCAGAGGCTAAGGATGCGTAAGTCCACAAGGAACCTTAGTGATATTGTTGTCTTGGCGTTAATAAATCTTGTATTAGGAAAAGTGAAATTTCACTGGCTACCCAAAATTCAAACCTATCATCACTGCTTACCCTATTTCCATTCGACTGAGTGCTAGTACAAAGGTATTTAGGACTTGATATTCTTCTTTGTACTTGCTAGCCATAAAGTCTCCCATTGGTTTTACATTCTTCTCTCTTTATCTTAATTTTATCTCATTTAATTCATATCCTCTGTAAATATGTAGAACCACAGAAATCTAGAAACTAGAGGCAGGCAGTAGTCCCTGGAACACACCATGGCTGCCCTGGCAAAGGGGTAGAAGATGTCTCTAAAGGGTTGGAAGAAGGTTAATCCCTCATTCACATAAGGGCAATATCCAAGGAGCAGGAGGCCGCAGCTACTGAGGAGAAAAAGAAAATATCCTTTGCAAACTTCTTCCTGTTTTTTTTTTTTTTTTAATTAATGATTTATTCAACCTTCCATCTGTAACTGTCCGTCTTGTGTACTTCTGACCAAACAGAAAGAAAAATTCATAGTCATGTAAGGCAAATAAATGTAAGAGCATCCTCAAAATTGGTGTCCATAACAAAAACACTTTCCTACAATTTTCCTACAGTCATGTTTGTAAAGTAGTTGCTACAGTTTAACATTTCATTGACCCACAGGAAGAAGAGATTGGAGGCTACATAAATGGGCCAAGGCCGTCACTCTAGGATGGAAAAGCTGTCGAAGTAGTAAAATAAATTATCCCAGACACAGATGTGTTCTACCATGGACAGATTATTACAGGTATCTATCCTAGCTAGACTTAAATCCAATTAAAGCAAAAACTAAGTGCATAAGAAATACCACATTGCACTGGACAGGTCATCCTCCCAGCCCAGCACTCTTTCTGACTGTCTGCGGTAGCAGGGAACACTGGGCACCAGATGCCTGGGCAGTCTCTGCTGTCGGTTCCCCTCACACTCCCCCAGCATCCGCAGCTGTTACCATTGGGATGAAGGAGGGCACATCCCTTCCTGTTCCTGATTATGAACCTGTTGTTAGTGAATGTGCGTAACGCCTCTCTGATCCTGCTGATACAGCCTGCCCCGTGTCCTCTGGCAACAAATTCCAGATGTTCACTAACCGCTGGGGGTAAGGAAGTACTTCCTTTAACTGCTTCAAGTAACAGTTTTAAGATATACCCCTGGCACTGAAGTTTTACATTTGTGGCTACACTACCTCCTAGAGTTTGTAAATCTGTCCTACCCTTTCTCAGCCTCATGCTGTTTGAAACAGGTGTGTCAAACCAACCTTCCTAGTGCCTCCTCGTGCAGCAGCAGTTACAATCCCAGCTCCAGTTTGGTTGCCTTTCCTCACACCTTCTCTTAGCTCTGTCCTGCCAGACATGTGGACACCAGAATGGCACCAAAGTCACGTACCCACCACAGGTCTGCACAGTGATTTCCTCTGTCTTTTCCCACTACCTCTTCTGCTAAGTAGACGCTGCATAAGATACTGCATATCACCCATTTAAATTGACTGTGAATCTGAACACCTTTATGCAATTATTCCATGCCCTTCCTAGTTCTCTTTTCAGCTCAAAGCACAAGTAAAATGGCAGTTTTTATAGCAGATCGTAATATTTTTAAGCCAAGGACAACACATGCAGAAAACACATGAATCTTTTTTACTGGATTAGGACCATTTCCATGTTTACCATTAGATCTTTCCCTGCAAATGACCATTTAACTGTAACTTCTTTATGATCTAGCTCCAGTGCTGTCAAGACAGAGCTGTACGAGCAGGCCCTAATGCAATTTCCCATTCAGGGTCTAAAGGCAGAACAGATCATTAATTTTCGTAAAAGCAAGAAAAGATTCAACACCCAGAAGAGAAACGCTTAAATGCATTCTCAGTATTAGGCACATTATTTAAATACTAGCTAGAAATAAAGGCTTAAATGAGTTACGCTGGCCGCAATGTCATTACCAATACCTATATCCATTAATTACATCTTCATTTCATTCTTAAACCTTCTCATCAGATACGACTGTTTCTAAAGCATTTTCATCTGAAAAATGATTCTGTTTCTCCCAACTGTAAAGAGATTATGAATTGGCATATATAAGTAGTATAATCCAAAAGTAGAACACAGTATCTTTCAAAAGTCATCACTCAAAATTGTTAACAGTGATTAATGATTTCTGGATACCCAGCCCACTTTGGTTTTCAAGTGTTATTTTCAGCACTTTACATATGTCCATGCAAATCTAAATGTATGCTTTAAAGGAACCAAAATAAAAATGTTAAGTGCCACAGTCATCTACAGTCATCCACACACATCACAGTCATCTACAATCATCAATGAACTATGACTAATCAAGAATAAACAGCAAACATAAAATCCAAGAGGAAACAACTACAGTAAATTTGTCAACTAGAAAACTTAAAATTAGATTCATTGTTAGGAAGATAGGCAGTGACTGCATCTCATAAAATATGAAAGGAGTACTTTGCCATAAACATGGGTTGTGAGATATCACCATGGCAAGATGCAATGAAATATCACGATGTGTCACAGCCTTTACTGAAAATCTAAAAGCAGAAAATTAGCCACAACATAACCTTCTGAATCTTCTAGACCTTCATTGGTTTGTCCTTCAACCAGAGAAGGCTTCATAACCAAAGAAAGGCTATCACTTTCCTACAGTTGAAGGAGACGTATTTTATTTCCCACTTGCAACTTATCTGAACTCTGCAGGAATAACTGTTGATGCAATGATGACCAAATGATAGAAGCTAAGGTTCAACTATCAGTATTTCCTTTCTGCATGTAATCTGGCACTACTATAAGGAAGAAGAAACAGGCAGTACTTTTCCAATTCAAATAAAATGAGAATTTTTCATGCTTCAGTCATGAATGTACCTGTAATATTTACTGAAACAATGTGCATGCCAAACAATTAAAAGCCAACAAAGGTCTATCTATTAGCATCTTATTACTGTTAGATATGGGGCGGGGGGAGGTGTTAGTTTGGGGTTTTTCCTTGTTTTGCAGGTTTTTTTTACTTCTTGCTTCTCTCTAGGTTTTTAATCGACATTAAAAACATTGTTTTAGCAACTACTAAATCAAGCAATCTCATGATTCTGCAGGTTTGATGAATGAATAAATCTTTGCATAGGCAGAGACTAACAAGGTCAGTTTTTAATAATCTTTTTCATTACTGTGTAAAAAAAAACCTTCTATAAAGGTGACAGCATTGTGTGGCAGTGGTTCACCTGACTTCACATCAGATGGAGGTTCAGAGTGATTTTTTTTTTTTTTTTTTTTTTTTCTGTCCTTGCAGGCCTGTTATCAATGCTTATTCTCAGAACATCTCTAGATAAAACGCGTCCCTGGCACTCTTTCTGCTCTCAAATTTCTTTACCTGCCCTGCTACTGCTACTGTTCTCCCCTTTTTTTTCACTTTTCTTATTTTGTTATGTGCCTCCGTTGTCAAGAGAAAATACTTTTTCTTTAGTCTTCCAACACTGTACTCAATGCCACACTAATGCTCCTACCAGTGTTCTGCGTATGCTAAGAATATAATTTCTCATGCTTTTTTCATATTGGAGCTCCAGAAGGATGTTCTTTCTCTCTCTGTGAATAGACAATACTGGCAAAATATTTTTATCTGACCTGCTGAAATCTGGACAGTAACATGTCAGACATAAATACTAAGTTTGACCACAGTTGAGTGCTTCCTGCAAGCAGAGATAAAGCTTTGAAACTCTGTGGCAAACAGATTGTACTTCTTTGGTACTTGGTAGATTTACATTAAATACAAATATGTTCTAGTCACAATTAATCATGTATCTTTCCCCATTCTTCCTGAAACATCTGTCTTTTCACACTAAGTTATGGTTTTAATAAATATAGAAGAAGATTTTACATTTCTGCATGGTTACTTGGTAAGAATATTTAGCTGACAAGAGCTACAGAGGTCACACCTCATCGGTGTTTCAATATTTTCTCTGTGCTACGTGAATATATTTACAATGTTTTTTTCTCTACTTTTCAGCTTTTCAGTTTTGATTAATGCTTGTCTATCTCAGACAATTTAAATAAAAAACCTAAATAATATTTCAGATATTTAAGATTTGTGACAGCTATGTTACCACACATTTATCTACATGCATTTTTGAGCTAATTAAAGAACTACACATAGCATATCTATTAATGTAATTTATACACATTAATGAAGCCTGACAAAAAAATTTTAAATATTTTGAACCCACAACCTCAACAAATACCCCTACAAGCTGCAATAATGCCAGTGTTTCTATAGCAATTAATATAACTACTGAAATTTCTTCTTCACTATCAGCCAACATCATGTGTTTGATTAACTTACACCCAAAATGTTGCCCTCTTCTTTGTCACTGAGAAAATACTAAGAACTTGAGTCTTTATTTTTGATTAACAGTTTCAGTTGTCAAAGACAGTGGCAAATATTTTTTTAATAGGTTAGTTTTAGAGCTGCTATGAAGTAAGCTTTTGAAACATTCAGTCCCTCTTTACTTATTACAATAATCAGATTTTTGTGGATTCTGTCTCATAACAACATGCCAGAATTCTCTTACTTGTCTGAGACATCTGCTATTTACAGATGAAAAACACCCTTCCCTAATGAAACCTAAAAAGAAATATTTCTGCATATGCAAGATGGAATTCGTTTAAAAGTATGAAGAAAGGTATGGTTTCCCTCCCTAAACAGTAATGACTCATACAGAAAAAATTCTCCAAAACTACTAGCATAATATTTTTTCCCAAAATAATTATGGAACTGATTGACTTTTGCATTACTCCAGTCCCAAAATACATTGAAATCAACTGACTTCAAAACTAGAATTATGCTGCAATGAATCAGTTTTTACATATATTTAAACCAAACTATTTCCAGATGTGTCCTTTTAATATTAAACACCCTCTAAAACACATGTGTTTCTGCACCTGAATATCAAACTACTCACGTGTACTCTAACTAACCCTTAAAGACTCCCTCACCCACTCCTTTTTTTTTTTTGCGCAAGACAGAAATGATGACATACTGAAAAAATATATAAAACAATGAAAAGCAACAAAGATTTCTGCTTTCTCATCTTCCTTCACAATGGCCTGCGAGTTCTTCTCTGCTCTTGGCTTTACAAAGACAAAAAAAACCCTTTCCTTGAGGATCCCTTCCTTGGACAAATATTACAGGGTGCTCCAATTACATGTTCTCTTCAGTATCTTTCCATCTCATGAATACAGATGGATTTTCAAACTCGAAGAGTCCTTATACTATGTATTTTAGAAACTATGAAAGTCTTTATGTTATCTACATCTAGAGTACTCAAAGGTGCAAGAAGCAAGACCCCACCTTCTACTGATGAGGACAGCCATTCTATAGAGAGTCAATTGGACTGAAGTTGTACACCATTAAAGGAGAATGGGCAGAAATCATCATATGCAAAACTACTTGACTCTAGTGCTACTACTGATTTTTCAGGGATCTCTCTCTGTGTATCTTGAAAATAAAAGTATTTTACATACCAGAAAGGGCAAATAAAAGAGAGAGAAGAGCTCTATCATTGCCTCTTCCAAAATACATTTTTAAAAGTACATGGAAATCACCACTAGAAAAGTGAATGTTTAGCCAATTCAAATGCATGAAGGAGTTAGGCATCCAGCATCATGAAATGTCAGAGAAAGGTCATTTAAGTCAAGTGTGACAGTGCTTATTTTGAAAAAGGACGCAGCTAAATATACTTATGCTGACACAGAAAGTAAGCACATGGGAGATGAACATAAGCAATAGTTAAAATCTTCTGAGGTTTTATGAAGGATACTAGCAAAGCAGTGAGCTTGAATTTCTGCTTAACTTTTTTTTTTTTTTTGCATAGGCTTGCCAAGAGTAGCAGTTACACAGTTTTAGAAATCAAGAATTACATGGAAAAAAAAAAAATTAAGAAATCCCCACTGTGGAAAATGTTACTACCTATAGGCTGCTCACTGAAGCCACACTTGATTTCACAGATCACTTCACTGATACATTACAACTCAGTATCCAAATTGAAACTAAAATTGTAGTTTACTCTTCAATACATACACAGGGACACACAAACAGAGATCCATTTTCTGAGCTGTGTATTTGCCTGTTTAGGCATAACTCCAGATCCAGCCAGAAAATCTTTGTGTTTACTCAGTTTCAGGGTTTGACCTGCATCATTCTAAAACATGTACACTCACCTTGTCTGTTTCTCCTGCTTAAAGATTTCAGCCTTCAGCTATGTTAAGCTAGGATCGTAGGTATCACAGATGTCCTTATATTTATGATTAAATTCCTCGCATTGCAGTACTATTACCACTTTGTCTTATCGTTCTGAGTGATACCACAGATATCTGCAGAAGCCCTTTCAAATTCTAGCTGTCACACACTCCATTGAAAGAGGTTTAAAAAGTTAGTAAGTGAAAAATGTGTAATCATCAATAATAACAATCAAGTAACAATCGACAATTACAATCACTGATCTATAATTGTTTTCAGTATTTTTCAGTAAAAGCCATTGCCTGGTTCCAACAAATCACCCCAAGACTACACAATTCTAAATTTACGTTGATTTCTCATTAATCCAGCTTTCTCGTTTTTTACTTTGAGCTTTTAAACAAAATGTACATGACTATGACAGAATAGTCTTTTAGCCAAGAAAAGAACATACTTCACTGAGAAACTAAAAGATTTATAATAAGAGACAAAAATTATAAAGATAAATTTAAATCAGAGATAAAAACCTGTCAGACCAGGGATTTTCCACCTTGACATTCATGCATTATTCCTTCCCATGTTCCAAGGAAATACTTCCCAATATTTTTTTTCCTGGTATTTTTCTTTGTTTTTTCCACTTTTTCTTTTTAGTTGCATAGTAGCATATGCAGTGCAGCAGAATCCATATTAAATATATCAACTCTTTACTGAGTCTGTAGACCGAACTAGCAGATCAAAACTTTATGCAAATCACATAACCACTACTTGATGATGATTTTTTGCCAATGGGTATCTTAAATTGACACGGATAATGGATTAAGTGCTAGAGAAGACAGGACAAATCTGTTTCCGTACAACCACAAAGAGCATGATTGAGACTTAGCAGCTTACATCTGAGTGCCTGCACCGTGCTGAAAACATGCAGTATAGCCATCCTGTGATAATGACTGTGATAACAGAGATTCACTTCCTATCTGCCTCCTCAGGCACTTGTTATTGTCACTTACTGTCTAAGCAGTAGTCATCAAGAACATACATGTCCTGAATTCAGATCAGACAAAATAACCAGCCAAAAATTTAGTTACTGTTAAATGACAGAACACACATGCAAAGCATATGTGCTTGTGGTCCAACTGGTGATGGCAGCTAGAAGCAATTAGCTGTTAAAACCAACACCCAACATCACTGTCCCCCCATCCCCTAACTGCACAATAATATAGGCACTAAAACAATTTAGGGGTTCTATCTCTCTTGACTCAGACATATATATAAATTTCACTAATGTGCTAGGTCATTAGGCTCTGATTTCCACGCTCCCCAAATATCTGTGAATAGTTCTTGGTGGTTCAAGGCCTCCAACAACTTACCAGTAATGAAGAGCACCAACTGGGAAACTACAGCTCCTGCTGATGGGGCAGCCATGTCTAGAACTAAGCTGCCTGGGTTTGTCCACACTAAGATGACAGTAGGAATTGAGGAGTACAGGGTGGGGGAAGAATTGGTGATGTGGAGAATCTGTAAGTGTGCAGGTTTGCCAAATTGCACTCTGCTGCATTACTACTATTTCCCTGCTGTAAGAAGCTCGGTCCATAGGATACTGATAATGCAGAACACATCCAGAATACACTCTGAAGTCTACAAAATCCACAAAAATAACTCAACAGAAATCTGGAGGCAGGATTTTTCTTTAATGTGATTCAGGTTAATGTACCACACTAAGAAAATACTACACAGAGCAGAGAGCATCCTATTTATTTATAGGAAAACGTTAGGACCTTTACTTTAAATTTCAGAACTTCAGAACGAGTTTACTGCTGAATACAGGATATGTGATGCATAATAAAAATGTAGAAGTAAACACCATAGAGTATGGAAAACTCACAGTATACTCTTTTTTTTTTTTTAAAGTAGTAGAAGCAGTTTTTGTTTGATATGCACAACGACAGTGTGAAATGTCAAATAAAACACTACCCCAAGGAACATGGTATTGATCAAATCCGAGACTTTAAAAGTAATGATTTCTGTTGCTGAGCAGAACTGCCTGATTTACAAGCAAACCGGAATAAAAAAAAAAAATCACTTTAACTGTTCAGTGGAATTTGAAAATAAAAGCATCATCAGCCGCTAAGCCAAATCAGCATGAGTTAATAGCATTCAACAACAGATTTGCTTTCAGTTTTATGAAGGACTGTGTGCAGTACCATTGACTGATAAAGAATACAAAGAACTCTGGGTTGTCTAAGTATGCATACTAAGTTCAGCACCTATAGATGTAGAAGAAACCTGTACCTAATCTGACTAAATTGAAGTATATATAGATGCAAAGGGTTGCTGGAGCAGGTCCTCTTGGAAAACATTTTTGGGCACATGAAGGGGAAGGAACTGAAAATAGCCAGCACAGATTTACCAAGAGTAAGTTATGCCTGACCAACCTGATCACCTTCTAGGTGAACATGAATGGATCTGGGGACCGGGGGAGAGCAACAGAGATAATTTACCTCAACTTATTCAAAGCTTTTGACACTTTCTCCCAAAACAGCCATGTATCCGAAAGTGAACATTACCATCTATATACATAGACAACTACATGGATTGAAAACTGGTGCAATGGGCAGGCTCAGAGGGCAGAGATTTGTGGGTCATACTCTACCTGGAGGTAGCAAGCAGAGTACTCTTGGGGCCTATCCTGGGATCTGTCCTCCTTCACATCTTCCTCTACGACCCGGAGGAAGGATGCCATGCAGGCCACTCTCATCAAGCTTGCACGTGATACCAAACTGATGGCAGCGTCAGGGGGAGCAGGTGATACGCTCAAGGGCAGGGCTGCCATTCAGAGGGAGAGGCTGGAAGAATGGGCCAACAGGAACCCTGTGAAATTCAACGAGGACCAATGCTAAGTCCTGCACCTGGGAAGGAGGAACCCCTTGGAAGGACACAGGCTGCAGCTCTGTGGAGAAGGAAGATTAGGTCTTGGCAGACGCTGACCTGGCTGTGCATCAGCAAGGACCCTTGGCAGCAATGAAGGCCAACAGCATCCTGGGCTGCATAACCAGCAGCATAGCCGGTACCTCAAGGGCAGTGATTCTCAGCACTTTTACACCACATCTAGAATATGGCATCCACTTTGGGGGCCACCAGCATGACCTCAGGCATCAATAAATTGGAGCAAGTTCAGTGGAGGGCCACTGTAATGACTGGTGTCTGGAGCACTTGCCCAGTGAGGAGAGGCTGAGGGAGCTGGGCTTGTTCAGCTTGGAGAAAAGATGGTTTTGGGGGGAGACCTAGCAGCATCCTGACAGTACCTATGATGAAGTTATGGAAGACACAGAGCCAGGTTCTTTGCAGTGGTGCATGGCAGGAGGATAAGAGTCAATGAGCATAAAGTGCAACTGCATTTAAGGAAAAGCTTTTCCATCCTGAGAATTAATCTAGCAGTGGCAGAGGTTGCCCAGAGAGGTTGTGCACTCTCCATCCTTGAGTGTTTTCAAGACCCAACTGCATAAAGCCCTGAGGAAATGGGTCTGATCTTATAGCTGACCTTTCTTTTAGCTGGAGGTTGGATTAGAAACTTCCTGAGGTCCCTTTCCAACCGGAACTATTCTACAACTCTATAATTCAATGAATCAGCTATGTTAAATAATACAGTCCCAAGTCTGAAGTCAGAGAGTAAATAAAATTAAAAAGGCAAAAACTCTCTAGCTACTGGAAAGAGTAGCTCTTCAGATACTCCAAAACTTAGTAGGTCAAGGATTACATCCTTGCACAATTCCCAGAGAGGGGGTTGGATTTAAATACAGCTACCTAGAAGTTAGGCTTCTACTCTAAGCCTAGTTATCTACAGCCAGCAAGGCACCTCCAAGAGGTGATTCCTGTCATTCTTAGTTGATTTACAGGTATCACATTCAAGCACCACAGAAGTGCTGCCATTAAACTGGCAGCCAGCAGCTACTGGAAACAGACAGGTATCTATCATGCTGCTGTCCATAGGTAACATTACCACTGCAGCAACATTACTGTTTGTGGTAACAATGGATGTTTTCACCTTACCTATGAGCACTTGTACTTTTGGCTTTTAGCTGGCTTTTCTCCTTAGGAAAATGTTCAGTCTCGCAGATATCACTATACTATAACATCTGGCAAATGTTTCCTTAGTCATTGTGACCTCTGTACTGAAATTCATGTATAATTGTGCTTGTACAATGAAGTATGTGACTGCTATGTGCATACATATATATTACCATTAAAACGCCATTACTTCAATAGTTGCAGTGTGACAACAGCCATAAGGATTAGCAGGAGAAACCCTGCAATCATTTTCTTGGAGTTTATTTAAAATATTTTATTGTTAATAAGGCTGGCGAATAGAGCTTCCTACTAAATTAGCTAAAGAGTTTATGAGCCTTTGCAAGCTATATATGCATTAATCTCAGGGTTGTTAACTCAGGGTTAGTGTTTCAGGCTTACTGAATCTACACCACAATAAAGCTTTGTTTTTCTAAAAACAGTTAAACTCAGTATATTCCAAAATAATTTCATATTCTGACAGTCTTAAATGATTAATAAGGTTAATGTCTAGTTTATATTAAAATTATTTGCCCAATTCTGAAAAAAAAAAAAAAACCAAAACCCACACTGCTTTCTGAACCATGGCTAAGACCTCTAACCTGATCATACATTTAACAACACAAAAAGATAGCCTTTTAATCAGAGATCTATAACAAGTCCATCCTTGACTGTGTTTATGGCTCACATGCAATCTGCCAGAAGGGACACTGAACAGACCTAGTTTCTACAGAAGTACAAGCCACTCTGACAAGAGTAGGAACCTCTCCAAAAAAACTGTATTTCTTGAAATATGTTCCATATACAGCATCAGACTATAACACCTTGATTTGTATTGTTATTTGTATGCCCTTATGGGCATAGGAGCATGGAGAAGAGGTGGCATAGGCAGATTTTCACCTGAAGGCATGACTCTTGCCCTACATTTAAGTTGTATATTTCTGTTACAGTGGTTTCTCACTCTGCACATACATAATAGCTCTTTAATTCTCTGAATACTCTGTGAAGTTCCTGAGTTTTCTGATGTATTTGAAGAGAGATGGTCTTCCATTAACAAATTAAGACAACCAGACATCTCTGCCAATGTGCTGTGGACATGCACCAAGTCTGAAAACTGAGTTGACAAAGACAAAAGGATGCCAGAGATGCATGAACTCAGTCTCTCCAGTGTAATAGCACTACCAGAAATTCCACAGAGATATAGTAATCCCAACTGATCCCCAAGAAAACTATTTGAGATGCCTAGAAAGCTGGGTATAAAAAAAACCCAGCCATTATTCAGCCAGAATTTCTAGGTGAGAGGGAATAAACTGTTCTTCTCTCAAGCCTGGCAAAGCTGGAGCACCAAGAGCTGAGGAAGTGCCAAGGAACTTCCATCCCCCTAAATGGGAAGCAACTGAAAAGGGACCAAGTGCACTAATTACTGTCTACAAGAAAAAAAAAAAAGGTATTCTCTGGTTTTCCTTTTAGTCCTAAAGAATGGCCTTAAGGGGGCTGTCATTTATACCAGGTTTTTGCTGATAGCACAGAACTGTGCTATCTTTGTTCTGGAAGCCAAAAAATTATTTTATTCTGTGTTCCCCTGACATCCAGGAACTAGATTAAATGACACACTGAAGCAAGGGTTAGCCTGGTTTTATTACTGCTCTGTGTATATGCGTGTATCCACACACACACCCCCCAGAGCAAATTAAAGTAAAATGGATTAAGGCATTTTGGGTTTCAGGATCTTAAAATAACCAACTTCTGAGTCTTTCTCTATCAGCCTTATTGTTACATTAAAACTACACTGTTCCCAGAATATTCTTGTGTCATTCAATAACACTGCATTTACAGCTGCCCCTCTTTCCCTTTTTCTCTCTTTATGCCTGTGGTTGCCGTTCTGTTTCTCCATAGTCTGCAATATTCCTCCAAGGAGCAAAGCAAAACAGTTCTGTATTGCTCAGGAAAAGGAATCCACCTCCTGACTCCCAGCTGTGATACAAGAGCAGTCTGCACTGAACCTCACACTAAGCAAAACACTTCACCTGCAAATTCTTCCAAGCAATGAGACAAAAAATAAGAGTCAATAATTCACAGTAAAAATATTCACATTAAAGTGACAATTAGAAGCATCCTATATAGACAGCTCTCTAACAAGACAGAAGATAGTACAGCTGAAGAATTAGAGTGGAGAATAAAATGGCTGTGGAATATCAGTATTTCCTGACTGGGTTATGTTCTTAAATGTAACACTGAAATAGCTTTTATTTTTCTCAGAAGTATGCTTTCACTGTCCTGCTTTTTTATTACCAAGGTTTTTGTACCAGAAATTTTGTACTAATTATTTTCAAGCTTATTCCTTTTCTTCATGGCACCATAAGTCCCCTCCAATTCCACATGCCTCAGCCTGGGGCTGCTCACCTGAAGTCTGCTTTCCAGAGGCTATGAGCCTTTCTGGTCACTGGGGCTTTGTTGTTGAAGTGCTGTTTACTGTGTACATCAGGTCCTATTTCTGTCTTTCACTTGTTAGGCATCTACAGAGAGATGATTTTATTTTACTTTCCTACCTTCTCAGCAGCCACATAAAGTTACATAGTCTCACAAATAATTTAAGAAAATCAAAACCTGCTTCCAACAAGCAGAGGGTGCTGGATGAAGGCTTAAACCTAAAATTCTCATTACTAAATACTACTTTTATGCTGTCTGTGTTTCTGTCAAGGAGAAAAAGATGGTCAACAGGTGCCACACAAATTAAAATTATTATTCTCATGAGAGAGAAAAAAAAAATCAGTTTTGCCACATGATAATGAGGAGATATTTTAAAAACAAAGCCACTTTTGAAATCCACAGGTTTTTTAATATTTTTTGTGAGATTTTAATAAAATACTGTGTTTAGAGATTTATGAAAGGCTCTTCTGTTTCCAGCTTTGGAGGAGGGCTGAGGCGGGACAGGGGATGAAGGAAGCAGGTATGGGATGTTAGCTCCAATATTTGAATTGATGTTTTTCCTGGTATAACCTGAAAGCCCTATACCAGCATTCAGCCTGAAAGGGTGCTAAATAAAATCCATCTAATAAAAGGTTGGCTACACATAAAATTAAATTAGAAAGACAGCTTGATTGTTTTCACAAGAAGTATGAACTGGTGTACCTGTATGATCCAGAATTGCCTAATTGGTTATGTTGATGAGATCTCAAACTCACAAAACAGCAGTAGCCCCAACTCCACATGAAAAACATGTCATCTGTGTTTCCTGCATTTTAACCAGGTACCAATTTAAGCCATTTATAGCCCTTGTTATTATTTGGGAAATTTGGGTACATAAACCAACTGACTTTAGTTGATTTAATTAAATATCTTATTATCAAACCTTTCTGTGAATACAAAATTCATTACCAATAAAGACTATATCAGATCACAGACATTAAAGAATGAATAAATCTTTGTAAGCACCATTCAAATGCGAGGATTTTTAGACAACAGGTTGGCTGACACAAGGTTTTCTTCTAGAAGGTGGATCCAGAGGGAGTAGCATTTCCTCAGAAACAGAAGAGCCAGAGTTGTTTAAAACAACTGGTATGAAACCAGGGCACTTGAGCAGCAACCCAATTCCTGAAGGACATCTGAGTATGAAGAAGCAAAGCATATCCTGAAATAATCATAGATGTACACATAGACCTCTGCATATATTTACATTTACAGGGGAAGACAGAATGTATTTCCTGGGCTACCTACATGAAGACTGATGCATTTTTGATCTATTGCCCTGTGTCTTTGTTTCTTTTAGCATATATCCATGAAAAGGCAAACTGTAGGCCTCAGGGAGCCACAAGACTGAAGCTCTCAGACATAGAAAGTTCAGGAACTTGTGGGGGTCACTTATCATAGAATCATTTAGGTTAGAAAAGAGCTTTAAGATCATCAAGACCAACTGTTAACCTAATACTACCAAGTCCACCACTAAACCATATCCCTTAAGTGCCACAGCTACACGTCTTTTAAATACCTCCAGGGATGGTGACTCAAACACTTCCCTGGGCAGCCTGTTCCAACGCTTGACAACCCTTTTGATGAAGAAATTTTTCCTAATATCCAATCTAAACCTCCCCTGGTGCAACTTGAGGCTATTTCCTCTCATCCTATCAGTTGTTACTTGGGAGAAGAGACTGACACCCACCTTGCTACAGCCTCCTTTCAGGTAGCTGTAGAGGGCGATAAGGTCTTCCCGGAGCCTCCTTTTCTCCAGACTAAACAACCCCAATTCCCTCAGCCGATCCTCATAAGACTTGTTCTCTAGACCCTTCACCAGCTTCGTTGCCTTTCTTTGGACATGCTTGATTACCTCAAAGTCTTTCTTGTAGTGAGGGGCCCAAAACTGAACACGGTATTTGTGGTGCAGCCTCACCAGTGCCAAGTACGGGGGGACATTCACTTCTCTAGTCCTGCTGGCCACACTATTTCTGATACAAGCCAGAATGCTGTTGGCCACCTGGGCACACCACCGGCTCATGTTCAGCCAACAACCCCAGGTCTTTTTCCACTGGGCAGCTTTCCAGCCACTCTTCTCCAAGTGTTGCATGGGGTTTTTGTGACCCAAATGCAGTACCCAGCCTTTCGCCTTGTGGAACCACATACAGTTGGCCTCAGCGCATCAATCCAGCCTGTCCAGATCCCTCTGCAGAGCCTTCCTACCCTCAAACAGGTCAATGCTCCTGCCCAACCTGGTGTTGTCTGCAAACTTACTGCAGATGTACTCCATCCCCTTGTCCAGGACATTGATAAAGGTATTAAACAGAACCGGCCCCAATACTGAGCCCTGGGAAGCACCGCTTTTGACTGGCTACCAATTGGATTTAACTCCATTCACAACTTTTTGGGCCCAGCTGTCCAGCCAGTTTTTTACCCAGTGAAGGGTACACCTGTCCAAGCCATGAGCAGGCAGTTTTTCTGGGAGAATGCTGTGGGAAACGGTGTTAAAGGTTTTACTAAAGTCTAGGTAGACAACATCCACAGCCTTTCCCTCATCCACCAAGCCGGTCATGTTGTCATGGAAGGCGATCAGGTTAGTCAAGCAGGACCTGCCTTTCCTAAACCCATGCTGACTGGGCCTGATCGCCTGGTTGTCCCGTATGTGCCGCATGATGGCACTCAAGATGATCGGCTCCAAAACCTTCCCCGGCATCGAGGTCAGGCTGACAGGCCTGTAGTTACCCTAGGAGCCAGAATGCAGAACCCCAGCTCTTACAGAGGCAGGGTCTGTTCTTCTGAAGGTCCATCCTCACCTTGCTCAAGTTCAGGAAACATTAAAAAAAAAGTCTAATACACAGGCTCCAAACTCAGCAAGTCAGGAAGCTCCACTGGAACAGATTCCCCAGCTTAATGACATCATTTATCAGTCTTTACCCATGATGTACCCATTTACTCAAATCTCTCCAAAACCAGAAGCTTCTCTATTGTCTTTTTGTTCAGCTTTTTATTTTTTAAAGAATAATCTCTGAAGTATTGTCATCAGAAAATTATCCTGCATTAGTGAGAAAATTACGTTACACTGATTTATGTCACATCCTTAAAACTTTTAGAATCAATAGAGACAAGAGGAGAAAAAAAATCTCAATATGACAATTTTCAGCTTTGTGTGTAGGACTTGTATTTGTAAAAGACCTAAAAATGTTGACTATCTAATTTAATTGCCTAAGGGCAATGCCAGTTCCCAAAGAAACCCTAAAATGTATTTATTAAATACTGAAAACTCCTTATTGGAAGTATAATTCAGTAAATGTCAAGATGAAGCAAGTCCCACATTTAGAGCTATACTTCCTACTTAGTACACACTCACATAATGTTGCATGTGGATCAGAGCAATAAATCTGTAAAGTTTACTGATTTTGGGGATCATTTTATCAAAATATTTCCTCCCTTCTATAGGGAGCCTGAGTGTCCAACTACAAGTCTCCAGGAGGATGCTGGAAAGAGACAGACAGGGTCCGGGTTCTCCTGAGTGCTGAATATTCATAGAAGGTGCCTGCGATGATGTAGTTGGATAAATTACATCTAGGCATCCATCTTATACCTATCTAAGATAAATTATGTTTTAAACCCATGCCAATACAAAGACACTGGGTATACTCAAAATATTAAGAGTTCTCCATGAACAAGGTAAAGATCACGTGAGTTTAAGTAATCAGATAACAGAATTCCTGGGCATTAATGACACTTTTAGCCAAGTGGGAGGAATAACTCTTCTTAGGATAAAAACCTTGGTATATGCAGCATGTCTCAATGCACATGGTTTTTTGGCCTGGTGCACATTTATCATTTCATTGCATACAATTCCACCTGACTGGGCTGCATCATTTAACAATGCTTTCTAGACCTATTGTTCTATAGTCCTTTGACTGTCCAGAGTTCTTCCAAAGTAGCTTTAACTTTATGTCCTGTTTTCGCAGCTGAGAGATCTAAATGAGATTTCCTGACTGCTTGTCAGCAAAGTAAGTGGCAGCACCAAGACTGAAGCTTAAGCTGCTATTTGGCAGACCAAAATTTTGCTATAGATTAGGAGAGTGCTGTCTCTGACACCTATCACATTTAATTCACTAGTCACAAATAAAGTTTCCTAATATGCCAGATGTTTCTACTCTCCTATTGTAAAAAGTAAACTGCAAGAAATCAAATTAGACTTTTTTAGGAGGTTCCTACCCCTTATCTGAGAAGTGGCAACTGGTGATGTGTGCAATATTAATTATCTGCAAATATGAAGCTAAAAAGGTTAATTTAAATTCATTATTATTCTAATACTTCAAATACCACATTATTTCCCCACCTGCCAATGGGTATTCTTCTAATATTTGAAATACCACACAGTTCGTCTGCCAATGGGCTATGCTCCTACACAGATCAAAGTATGAAGATCAGATTATTAAGAACAAAAACCCTCAGTTAATTTCACTGGCACCTGAAGTAACTTCCTTTTCTGTTGAGGTTCTTGTATTATGCCTTGTACCATCCTATTTAGACCTTTATTTTCCTAAACCTGTCAGTGATATGAATATGATTTAGCATGCAAACAGGAGACAACAGGCCTGCTAATACTATAGAAAATGTTTGCAGTCATGTAATGAAAAAAAATCTCATATACAGATTTTTGCTTTCTATTGCAGCTTCATAAACTACAAGCAACTACAGCTTATGCAGTGCCATAACTCACAACGTATTTAAATGCAGTGACTTGGAGGTGACCTTGGGTTCCTCACCTCTATATATCTCACTGCAGCAAAAAGCAGATCCCTTCATTCTCAAGCAATAAAAGACAATAGCAAGAGCAGTGAACTGAAGTATCAACTGTTGTCTCAGTTGCCGCAATTACAATAGGAGGCGATGATGGGAAGTAGAGTGATCTCAGACAGTGTCACTGCACAGAGGTGTCAGAGGTGGATACAAGTCAGTAGGAGAGATTAAATTGGCATCCTCAGAGATATAAGGGAGTTAACAACTCCCTTCCTGTGAAGGAGTTACACCTGGCAGCAGCACCCAGAGCTCTCCCGCATGGTCTGTGAGCACCCTAGGAAGAGCCCTGGGAATATGGCACATCTCAGGTTTACACAAAACCCAACTGGCTACATGCAGGACTAACCAGAGGCTCTGCTTTTTAAAAACCTTGGCCCAAGTACTGTCAGGATTATCTTATATCAATAATTAATGTAATTAATGGGCAGCGTACATGCCTGTACTGAGTCTCTGTGGAAGACGCTACTATTGTATTCGTGATTTTTTTTTTTTTGCTTTGCAATTCAAGAATAGTCATCACCTCAGGGTGGAAAAGACACACAGCAGCTATAATTTAATCATTATCTGCCTTAAAAAAAAAAAAGAGGAGTATTTACCACTACAAGAATGCGAGGTAAACAATTAAGGAGGTGCTTCTGTTTGCTGTTGCTTAGGGTTGCTGGAGCATGCAGTGCATGACATGAGCGATTACCGGACCCTGGTGAAAGTTTCTGTGCTGGCATACAAAAGTCTCTGTCCTGATTTGAAGCAACCATCCAAAAAAGAAAACTGGAAGAATTAGTTGCCAAATCTAGCAAAGCCGCAAGCTTAATTGAGCAATACTTACACAGGGATACCAAAACAGTCCAGCCCACATTTAAGAGGTTTGCACATAAGCAGCAAAAGCATTAAGCTCTTTTCTTTACTCTGGAATTATATTAGAGACAGTATAAATACTGCAGCTGCGGTGTCGGTAACGTAGGAAGTCTACATGTCTAGACACAAGAGAAATTGATGTTTTCCTTTCAAATGCTTCTCTAAGCCCTAATATCTAACCCAATTGCTCTTCAGTTCTTTCCCAATGCTAACTCAAGTCACAAGAGAACAAACATTCAAAATCCCTCCAAGTCTAATTAAAGAGAGCTTGTCTTATATTGGTATGAGGACACCTTCTGCCCCCTCCCAGGAAGCTTGATGGTCTCTATTTTGAGAGATCATCAAACTCAAACAGGACAAATGATTTTCTGAGTCTTTGTTCCTCTTTCTCCTTTATGGTAATTAAAACTGGCAGACAGAAAGAATGCTAAGGTTGACTTTCTTTTATTAGGCTCAGCTAATTAAACCGTGATATTTCGAAAGTACCTATCACTTCCATATCAGAGGAGGAAATTTTTCAAAATAGCTTCAGGACTCAGGGCTTCAAGAAACAATGATTAAAATTTTTAGGTATTTAGGACCCTGAGTCCTACTGACAAAGAACACGTCTCCAGCTTCTAAGTTATCTGTCTTTGTTTGAAAATGCAAGCCTGAGTGCAAAGTCACAATTTGCAGCCGCTAAAAGATAGGAAAGCTCATAGGATGTTCTAAGGGCAAGTCTCCCACTTAGTAAGGACATGCATTTCCCATGCCCACTGGCAGGGTAGATGGTCAGCATCTAACCAAATCCTGCTTGGCCCCCATACAGAGCTTCCCCTCTTCTATCAGGGCTGGATCCTCTCTCTAGCAGCTCTTCATGATGACAGACAGTGCCCCAGCAGAACTGTTTACAGACCAGGATCAAAGCTAATTTACAAATTGTGAGAGCAAATTTACATTCCAAAAATTGCACAAAAGCGTTTTTCATCTATTAACAGAACCATGCTGTGTTTACTCAAAATATTCAGAGTAGGCCATTTCCCCAGCAGACAGAGGCACAGCTCCACTGATGTTAATAGAGCTGGACTGATTGACACCAGTGGAGAAGCTAACTCAGGATTTGACTGTTTTAATACTAAACAGATTTCATTTGGACTTTCATTTCAACACACTGCACCTCCCCTCAGGCACTCATTTGATATCCTGCATGGCTAATTTGTACTAAACATAAAATATGCACGTTTGCTGCTGTCTACGGGACTAAAATATTCAACCTACCCATGCATGCTAAAGTCAGGTTCCCCTGTACACTCCGGAGTCATAACAATATGCTACAATAGGTATACCTGTGCATTTGGGAAAGCATCTGAAAATTTATAAAAACATTTCCAACTGTTTACTGAGTCTTTAATTGCAGGCACTGATGTGTTTACTCCCCATGCAATTGCACAACAATTAAAAGATCTATGTGCACGCCTACAAATTCTGAATTCTAGCACATTCTTATTTCAGTAAGAACTCAAATCCCACCTGAGAAGGGCAGGAAAACTTCTTGCCTAAGGTATTTTTTCTAAAATGAGGAATATTTGAAGTAAATAAAAACCAAAGCTCCTGAGCTACACCTTTCCTTGCCATCATACCAGCAGAGCACACTCTAAGCCCTGGGAATTACATTTCTCTCTGAGGCAGAGACAAAGTCAAATGAAACAGCCTAGTGCCAAGCAGCACTGCTGCCTTGCCAAGAGCTGCAGCATGCTGTCTGTTGGGTTATCTGGCTGTTACAAGGCAAAGGCAGGCAACCTACTCCTCCCATTTGCAAGTCACTGCATTTTGGTTATACTACATTAAAAGCAAGGAGGGTTACGCACTGACATCTGAAACAAAATGTACTGCTGCACCTGGTCTGTGTAGGCAAGAGTAGAATTCAAACTTTTAAATTAGGGAAATTATTATTTTTCATGAACTTTGCTTTCTTGCTAATTCCCTCCCAACAGTAGCCATAAAAATTGTGTGAAGAAAATCTAATTCACAGGTCAGACTGAAAAATCCCAAGCTTTAAACTCTCAGAAGAAGCCTCAACCAGACATCCATATTCAGAGGAGGTCAAGGGGAATCTGTTCCTCTTTCCTTCTGGTGGGTAATAACCTGACCATCACACCTGAAGCCATTAAGACCCCTGAGGTGCCTTGGCTGTTGCTTGCCTACTATAATCTGGATAAACAGCTTCTGAAAAATGAGGTTCCTTCTTGTTTTAACTCTAACGGGCATGGCAAAATCTTTTAATTGGCCCTGCCAGCAAGCCCTATCATCTCTCCAAGCTCAGGGAATAGAGCAATCCTGGGGCTTAAGCACACCCCCAGTAAGATGAACACCTCCAAAGCACATCCCTCAGTTTGGATGCCTAGGAAACAAGATAGGTCTAAGACTGGCCAAAGACCCAGACTTTACAAATGACTTTCCAATGGTCTCAACTGAGTCATTTTAAGTGCAATCTTAGGCTCCTCTTCTACTTCAGCTTCCTTTTTCAAATCTCATATAGCATTAGTTTGGATCTAATACTTTTGAAAAGCAGGAACCATACTGCTTCTGGCTCAATTCCTTGCAGTAAAAGCACAGGTGAGATTCAACAGAAGGTATTGTATTTATCCTGGCAATAACTGCTCAATGACTAAAATGTTAAGACTAGCAAAATAAGGCAGGCAGAATAAGGACTCAAGAAGGGCAAATTAAAGAGACAAATACCTAAGCCTGAAAGGAAAGTCTGCAAAAGTGGAAAAGTATGTGGAAAAAAAATCTCTGCCAGCTTCCACTGGCTGAGAACTCAGGAGCAGCTGTGGAAGCCAGAGGAACATTGCAGTTTCAAATTGCACCAAGCTTAACCTGATAGAGTCAGAGGTCCAGATGTTGATTGGACATGCAGCTCATGATTAAATGAAGAGTGGCACCAGCAATCTCACCAGTGCAAAGGAGCACCAGAAAGCACTGTTTACCTTATAAATGGAGCTATCATCAGGTCATGGGGGCTGTTGCAACTGTTTTGCTCTTTGCGAAATGCTATATGCAGTCTCACCACATGATGTGAGTTTTTTTTTCCTTCCAAGTGAAAAAATACTAGCATACAGTGAGATACGCACTCTTAGCCTTTAAGCTATATAATATATGCATGTCATGATATCTTACACGATAAGTAAGCTAGGACAATTATTTCAACCCGCTATTATGGACTTCAACGTATCAAAGACTTTGCACTGAGAGCTACCAGAACATTTCAGCAAATCAACAATATTAAGACAAACTGCTACTCCTATATTCCACTCCATATTCAAGCCATAACCTACACAACTTTCACTGTTAAGCAGTCTGGCTAGCAAGAGCCCTCCAATCTTGTCAGTATAATCTATATTTATTTTTTAAAAACAAACTTTCTATGATTAATTTCTCTCTCCTAAAATAACATGATGATGAAATCTGTGATTTAATTCCTCTGCAGTTATAGCTCTGTCTACAGCCTAGAGTTCAAAATATTCTTCATCAACTATCACAGGTTTGACTGAGCATAGATCTTTTGCTGCCAAAGATTTCATGTGAACTTGAATTTTAAGTACTAGAAGTAGATTATCTTGGCAAATAGAAGTACTATTAGGCATTCAACAACTGTTCACACACAGCCTGGAACATAAAAATTGAGCTGATGAAACCGACAACTTGACAGAGAAAGAAAGAGCATGAACACATCACCATCATCTTTCTTTTTTTTTCCAGAGAGAGCTCTGAGACAGCAAACAAAGAAAATATCACCCACCAGCTAATAACAAAGAAAGCAGGCTGGATTTAGATTTGGTTCAAAAACATTGCAGGCTAACAACACACCATCTCTGTGCAGCAAGAGATTACTTTGGGTCTGATCCAGGATATGGCAGAGGTCCATGCTCACAGCAGCTCTCAGTGATTTTTCCCTCAGTCAGTAACAAGCTCCTCTTTTCTCAAGACTTCAGACCTTAACTGAAAAGTTAACATGCTGTAAAGAGGTTTTTTAGTTGTCTACAATTCATAAAATACCTTGCATAAAACAGCCTTCACGTTCAAATCACTGAGACAGTGATGGATTTTTAAGGGTCTAACATTCAAAAAAGTTTTAAGGGTCTAGTGTTCAAATCAAGAAGCCCTTTTTGTGGGCATCCAGAATTGCCTCTGTATTTTTGTGGTTATAGCATGATCGTTAACTGATGCATGTGTATCTCCATCTAAATGCATATTCAAATCAACAATGAGTATAGCGTCAATGTGCAGCTCCTCATCCATATTTTGGTGCATAGCCAGATCATCTCTGATGGCACTCAGCTCCTCCTAACCAAGAAGCCAAACTGTCTTTATAAATCATAGTACTAATACCAGGCTTCTATAACCAAAGAAACAGTAACACTTATTTTTAAGTGCAACATCCCACCATGAGTACAAAATGCATTATCATCAAATATTTTTGGATGCATGCAAACTTGGCAGATTTATTTTCAGCTGAAATCCACCCCTCAAAAATTCTGCAGAAGTCAAAACATTTCAACAGTTTAAAAACCAAAAATCCCCAAACTTTTCAGTTTTGCCTTTAAGCAACATTTTGCTACAACACTTAGGGGATATTTACTGACGTAGCACACTGTTTTCCTTCTCAAAACCAAAATGTTTTGCAACAACTTTGGCATTTTTTGGTGGAGGAAAGGACATCTCTAACCAAAAAATCCCCAAATCCTTCTGGTTTTGTGAGCCTATATAATTTCTGATACAGTTCCCAAACTTTTGGTTCGGTTGAAATAATTAATAGTGACAAAGCTTTATTTGCGGATGAGAAATGTGGATGATGAGGCCCATCTGCTTTATTGAGCTTCACAGGCAAAACGCTATGCTGACCATTAGAACTGGTCTCTACATAACCATGGAACCACAAAGCCTAAAAAGTTAAACCATGCTTAAAAGAAAGAAGGCAGGCCCAGATATATAAACCAGAAGTAGAGGGTTATGGAGCAAGGATGAGAAAAGTCTGGTTGCCAAAGCTAGTACGTGGAAGGAGAGAAGCACAGAAAAGAGCCAGGAGTATTATATGATTATAAAAGGTTATGCCAAAGGAGGTCAGGTACACCCACAACATGAAGAACGTGTCAAAGGCTTCTACAGAAGTCCTGTAGCGATGCAGTCACAGTACAGGGTGAGGAAATAATGCCTTAAAGAAAGGGAAAGATTTAAGCCAAGGAGAATCCACACAGCATCTTCTGCAACATTTACAAAGAATTAAGTAGTCATTTTTAGCCCATAAGAGAATTAAATATCAGCGTAAAATGGAATTTGATGGAGCTCTGGCCCTAACAGAAATAAATCATGCTCTTAAAGTATCAGTTTATCTCCCTGATTTTAGGTATATATTTCAGAAGAAATAAATGACACCTGAAAAATCAATTTCTCCCCATTGACTATGACAAGAGCCTAATTTATCTAGCCTTCATACAAATGTCTGCAGGGTCAGCTAAACCCTACCCATTCAGCCTGAAAGGAAATTGAGAGTGTAAGGAATAGAACTATATTTTTGGTAGTTTCAAGTTTCTTTTTTCAAAAAAGACGGAATCATATTTCTCTAGTAACTTTTTGATTTCATGTGTACTTCAAGAAAGGGCCATTCAAAATGGAAATAGCTCCATGCTATCTACATGCAAAGGTCTATTTGTTTACAGTGGATTAAAGAAGTCATTTTTTTATAGCAGATTAAAGAAGTCATCAGTATTTTACATGCAACTTTTTAACATGAGTTTACACTAGACAACTGTAAATAGGTCAGAAATCAGTACAATGCAGATATGTTAATATCACCCGCTACTAATTTCTAAGTTAAGAATGCTTAAATTCAAAATGCTCCCTCTGGATCTGTAGCAAATTTTAGGCCTTCATGGTAAGAGTTGTGGATCTTATTTTATCTTACTCATGAACACTGTCTAATCCTAAAAATCAAATATTTTTTGCCATTAAATGCACCTAAGCCAGTGACAGTCAATAGTCAATTCCATAAACCATTGGTTCTATTTAAAACAGGTGATGCATTAGCACCACTAATGCAAATGTCTTCATTCCGCATGGGCAACATGCAGCTTTCCTGTTCTCCAAAAACACATCTTGAAGGGGTATTAGCTTCTATACGCAAGTGTCTAGTCTCTACTAAGTGCAGCCCTAGCATCATGACCTCGTTTTATCTGTGAAGCTGATAATTGATTTCTCTTTACTGAACCCATGAACTTGCTGCTATCCATACTAGACTGGTCTGGTTTTAAACTGCCGTCAGAGGTGATGACTATTTCTTAATCCTACTGACAATTTTCTGAGTCATGCATTGCTTCTCCTTCCCTTTCATATCTGAGATATAGCTGACATTGTATGTTTGAGATATATCCAACATTGTCTTAGAACCATGAAGAGTGCAATAGTAACATTAGCAGAAGAGGTGTGATTAAGTAAAGAGACGCCTCTGCCTCTACATGCTCATTTTCAGAATGGTTTAGTTGAATTTCCTGGCATAAAGAGAGCTATTTCTGGTCATCTATTCAGTGCCTGTTGCCTTGGAAAAAAGTCTGCAATAGGATGCCATAGTCAGTTTTAACAACACAGACATGTAGTGATATTAGAAGGGTAAAAGGGAGGAGTAGGCCTGTGTAATTTTCCCTCTTACAGAGACATGTACAGCAGCACAAATGGATCATCACAAATGTAATGATTTCCAGAGAAATCAGACATGCAAAAACAACACAGATCTCATACCCCAGTGAGGAGTGCACTGCAAAACCCTTAATGTGACAGTAATATACATATTTTTCAGTCATACTACAAATTCTGTCACAGGCTTATTGCCATGGCATGAGATGTTCCAGGGACATCAACAGATTTGGTTCTGCATTTCTAGAACTCCCCCACTTGTCCACTCCTCCTTACATTTTACTTTTTATGTGAAAAATGTGTGTTCATTTAAGTTTCTTAAACTAACTCTCACTTTGATACCTAGTGAAAAGAGAATAAAGAAGTCAAAACATCTCCAAAACCACTGGCCACTAAGCTACCATGCAGCAACAATAAGGCAGATATTTCAAGACATGCTCGCAGTACACAGCCCTTCAGGCAAGATTCATTTCCTCAGCAGCTCTCCTTAAGAGAAAAAAAAAAAAAAAAAAAAAAAGAGTCTAGCACCATTGCCAGAAGGTCGATAAATTCAGGCTATTTGACTTGGTGGGATGGGAATAATGCACTGCAAGGGAAAGAAACCTTCTTCAAGAACTTCCCAACAGTAGCAAAGGCCGGTTTATAGTAACATAAGATATCTTGCTGGCCTGTGGACCTTAGATGAGCCAGTATTTGCAGAGTAAAGCAGAACAATACAAATACAACTGTACTTTTGTTCACAGGTGTTAGCTCCTGTATACAAAACTGGTTTATAAACACACCTTCAGGACAATGTATCAGGAAACTGAAGCTAGCAAAATGAGAGCCTAGGCTTTGTTGATGTGACATCTCTTCAACAGATCAAAGGACAAAAGAATTAATGCTCCACAACCTTCACTCTAACTATGGCTCTCAACACCCACTAACATGTCTTGTTCTAGCCATGTGTCAAGGCACTCAGGATTTGAGCAAATGGCTTCTCAACAGGCTTTGGTCCTGACTTCCTCCAGCATTCAGCTTCAGGGGGAGGTGGGGAGGGGAGGAGTCTCTACAGCAGACATTTCAAGAACAGCTAAGATTGTTTTGCTGTGCAAAAAATGTTTGTGCTGCTTTTTAAGTAAGTTCTGGAGAAGCTTTCACTCCTATTTCGAAAAGTTATGTTCTCTGTCCACAACTGAAATTATATATTTTCATACCAAAAAAAAAAAAATCCATAATAAGCTTTAAATGTTATAAAATGTACATGAAAGTCATCAGATGAGAGAACAAACAGCTTCCCCTGGAGTACCATGGTAAGAAATGAAGCACTTCTCATTTTGCTCTATAAACACCTGCTTTAGAAATATGTTTGCATCAGCAAAACAATTAAATACCTTTTCCACTGTCCCAGACATTGGCAGGGAGTAGATGCAGAAGGATGCTAAGTCAATGAGAATTCAAAAGTGCACAGTACCTCACAGCTGAACCATGGTCTGTTGTGGGTCTGACCTGAAGCAATAAAAACCTGCCTGTGTTTTAGATTTTTGCATAGGCAGACACACAAACCCACCATGAATAATAGATATCTCTGTCTTTCTTTTAAGACTAAGCTCATGCTTTTCATGTATAAAAAATAACTGTGTTTCAGCACTGGCTGTTCTGGTGACCTCCATGAGACTTTTAATCAAATCTTGCATATAGCTGGGGCTTCAGAGATTATTTGATTTCTTCTCAGGAAAGAGCAAGACAGCTCTTGTTTCAATTAATATTTCAATCTCACAGAACACTGCATAATCAAAAAACGTAAGAGGCCCCTGCTATTTCAAAAAATTGAACTCAGTGATTAAAATAAAGATTAAAAATATCATGGAATCCTTAAGTGGCCATAGCAGTATAAATACACCTCAAGATACCATAGCAACACTTTCTCTTTTATTATTAAATAAATTAAGTATCTTGCAGGCTCATAAAATGCCAGTCAGTGCAGACGTATTTTGGGCATCACTCCATAGAGCGTTCGCCTGCTGGTCCTCTTCTCTTGAGCTTGTCATATTGAAACACTAGAGGTCAGCCTCCCAAAGAAAACTAACCACTGCTCTGTTTTAAATCCATGAGGAATTATGGGACTTGGACTTCACCGCATTCAAAAGTAGTACTGGAGATGCAGTGATCAGCAGAGTGCCATGCTCAAACTACACAAAACCATACAAGGGCATCAGGCCAGGGGAATGGTTTTGTTCTTAAGCGAACCTTCTTTGAGTATGTTGCTGATGGGGATTGAACCAGCTAGGCAAATATGAATTTTGCATTATATTCCACAGACACCTGTGTGAAGCCTAGAGAGCTGTCAAGCACAGAGACTGAATAAACAAAAGGTTAGGCTGTATTTTTCCCAGGACAGAGAATACAGGTTCCCCTTTTTGGCCATCTTAGATTCACAGGAATTTCCAAAAAGTAAAGGGGCTAGCAGCAAAAGAATTGTTTATTAAAGGTAATAAAATACTAACTGGCCCATAAAGAGAAAAGCTGGGTTTCTTGCACAAAGAACAGAAAAATGCTTTTGTTTCTTTGCTTCTTATAATTAGCACTGTTGCATTTGCCAAGGATAAATCACGCATGACCAACCTGACTGTCTACTAGGTGAAAATTAGCAAATTCAGGGACAAGGAGAGAGCAATGCACATCATTTACATCAACTTTAGCTTTTGACACTCTCCCCCAAAACAGTCACCTATTCAAGTTTATACCTTACATTAGATGCATAGACAACTACATGGATTGAAAACTGGTGCAATGGGCAGGCTCAGAGGGCAGAGATTTGTGGGTCATACTCTACCTGGAGGTAGCAAGCAGAGTACTCTTGGGGCCTATCCTGGGATCTGTCCTCCTTCACATCTTCCTCTACGACCTGGAGGAAGGATGCCATGCAGGCCACTCTCATCAAGCTTGCACGTGATACCAAACTGATGGCAGCGTCAGGGGGAGCAGGTGATACGCTCAAGGGCAGGGCTGCCATTCAGAGGGAGAGGCTGGAAGAATGGGCCAACAGGAACCCTGTGAAATTCAACGAGGACCAATGCTAAGTCCTGCACCTGGGAAGGAGGAACCCCTTGGAAGGACACAGGCTGCAGCTCTGTGGAGAAGGAAGATTAGGTCTTGGCAGACGCTGACCTGGCTGTGCATCAGCAAGGACCCTTGGCAGCAATGAAGGCCAACAGCATCCTGGGCAGCATAACCAGCAGCATAGCCGGTACCTCAAGGGCAGTGATTCTCAGCACTTTTACACCACATCTAGAATGAGGGAAGGAATAGCTGTCTGCCACTATCTCTAGCAATGTTACAAAGAACACAGAGCCAAGCCTTTCACAGTACTGTGGGAGGATGACAGGCAATAGGCATAAATTGAAAGAAGAAGAGTTACGCTTGGACGTGAGAAAAAAATTTTTTACCCTGGGATGGCCAAGCAGTGACAAAGGTTGCACAGGGATGTGCAGGCTCCATCACTGGGTGTTTTTAGGGTCCACCTGGATAAAGTCCTGAATAGCCTGACTCCTCTGCCCAGCTGACCTTGCTTTGAGCTGGAGTTTGGACTAAAGAACTCCTGAGATCCCGTCCAACCTGAATGGCTTTATGACTTTTCAGCAAGATATTCTGTTTAAAAAGTCTGTAAAGGATGTTCCCTTCTTTCATCTTAAAGCTTAGCCGTGCATAGAGTTCCCCAATTTAGGGAATTATAAATTAAGAGATCTCAGTTTCAGTCCTTATTCTGTCAGTACTCTGTAAAACGGTCACTCCTCCTATTTCAGGTTGAAAGGCTTTACACAAAGGCAAAGCCTTATTAGATAGCACTGACCCGTGCTTCTGATCCCATGGAACAACTACAAGCACTTCAAGGTGACAGAAGCCACTTCACCTCAACACACAACAGCAGTTCAAACGTCTACAGCAACACTACACAAGACATCAGGACAGGAGATAAGGCAAAGTAATGAAGCCATTAGAAAATGAAATCAGCACAATATTAGGACAACTACCAGAACAGAATTGCCCAGACTGAAAACACGCCAGAACTCACGGTGAGAAATCTCTGTTTTGACAAAATCAGTCATTAAGGTCTCATATAACTAAGTGCAGGGGAAGGGCAAGCCCTGCTGAACCCCAGGAACCCTGCAGCCTCCTGCCACCTACTAACCAGGCTCAGTTTTGCTTATTTTGCTCAGTCCAGTGGAATCACTGCCTGCGGCATTTCCTTTGTTTGCTTATTTGCTCACTTTGCTGAATGGCCTTTTCATCTCCAGCTGTTTCAGTCTCCCTTCTTCTCCCACCATTTGCCTTTTCCATGGCTGTTTTTATGCTCAATTAGCTCTCCATTCTCCATCCTGTCTCCCTAGGCAGGCATCACTGCACTCCTTGCTCGGCCATAACTGTCCCCAAATCCCTTTGTCACCTCCAGCTCTTCTAGAGCTAATGACCAGAACAGATCATGTGACAATGAAAGTGACATCCTGTCTCACCTGTAAGCTGGTGAGACAAGCAGGAGGTCTTCTGACAGCAACATGGAACACGTATATCTTCTAGCTGCCAGATAACCATCAGAACAGCTGAACATTAGTGACTGCTTCCTAGTGTAATGTCTAAATTTTTAGTAACATAGTGAAAATAAAGGTGGAAGAGAAAAAGAAAAAAGGGACAAGGCTAAAAGGATCTATTTTCATATGCAACATACATCTAAATTAGTATGTGGGAGAGAAAGGATGAAGAATAAGTGAACAATATTTATCCCCAAATAGAAATAAAGAACATTGCAACTTCTGTCTAAAAGTAATGAAACGCACTGTCGTGTTGCTATCCTCCAGATCTCAGTGGAAAACAAAAATCAGCACAAAGCCACTGCAGACATAGTAGCCTACATCAGCTAAAGTACCAGATAATTTATTATAAGGAAACTATTTTTAGAAAGGCAGAAAATCTTGGGGTTTTTTATTTTGGGGGGGGGGGGGTTGTTTGGTTTGGTTTTTTTTTTTTTTACTTTTTTACTACCTTCTTCCCTCATTTTACAAAAGCTTATTGCTTAAACTATGTGCTTGGGATCGGAGGCATAAAAGCACAACTTCAGTGAGGCTGCAGTTGCTGAAATCCTCTGTGAAGCTGGGTCCTACTGATCCTGCTTGACACAAGGGACAAACAACATAAATGTATCTCAGGCTTGGCAAGAAATTGCCTTGATAATCAGGTCTAGCACACACAGTAGGATCGTCTAAGAAAGACGACTAAGAAACAGCTGTGGAAGTAAACGGAAAAGGAGATGAAGACAGACAGGAAAGCGCTACAAAGGACACTTCCCTCCCTGCCCCCCCTGCATAATTTAAGCCATGTATTTATGAAACATAGTGAAGGTCTAATTATGCTAGCTAGTAATGAACACTTAATTGTAATTAGCCACAGTTTCAAGCTAGAGGGAACAATTATTTTCATTATTGCTAATTAACGTACAGGATGCTATGTAAGATTTTTTTTTTTCCCCTAATTCTAACAAAGTGACCTCACCCACTTCATTGCTTTCCTCTTTTAGTACAGCAGGTTTCAGCTCTGCCTTCTCTGCTGCTCATCACGATCCCATTCCATTTATTCTCTTGCTTTCATTAGTCCTTTCAACTTTTCAGTCTGTGTAATTTCTATCCATATCACAAATACAGCAAACCGTTGAAGTATTTAGGCATTTTCTTAGCATACGTGTGTAGTCCCATTAACTTTAATGGTTTCTCAGAACTGGATTTCAAAGAATTTCATTTCAGCAGATATTTTCCTGAAAATTGTATTTTCAATGTTTTTTATTTTCCTTTTTTTTTTTTTTGCTTTCCACTTTCAGTTATGTAAAAGAAAAAATATCCCTTTTTTTGGCTGAAACATTTTTGTTTGCAAAGTTATGCTGGG
Source organism: Pelecanus crispus (assembly GCF_030463565.1). NCBI lineage: Eukaryota > Metazoa > Chordata > Aves > Pelecaniformes > Pelecanidae > Pelecanus > Pelecanus crispus. The sequence goes on along the minus strand of NC_134645.1, from coordinate 26,617,748 downwards.
GAAAAAAAAATCAATCTTTTTCACATACGAGAAATGATCAGATGAAGTTATTCATATGGACAAAAAGTAGTTGAATATGGGGTGCTTTTTTCCTGGAATTAGTTGTTGTATGGCACCCAGAACTACCATCATGATGACCACTTCTTGCATTTTTCCACTATTTTTAGTTTCATCTCTTCAAAACAGTGGTGATCTGCCATCCCCACTGAACCCATTATCAGCTCTTTCTTCTGCTGTCTTCCGACAATCAAGAACTGGGACTATGGTGTCATGTTAAGCTTCACATCTTTGATATCTTCTTGGTAACATTTCAAAACAGTCTGCTATATGATCATCTGATAATTACCTTCTTATTCCTCTTTGTCTTTGGGGTTGAGTAAGACTGTTTCTAATTCTGGGAAAGTCGATATGAATTTGACTACCACGTAATTCCAAACAGCTGTATCATTATAGCAGAAAATTATAGTCTTTTACCAAACCTAGCACATTCTGAACACTCAGAATGCAGGCAAGACTATTTGGCACATTTCAGCTTGGCAATCCTTTCAAAAAACAAAATTTGCATTTAAAATTGGCCTTTCCTGATTTGTGGCATAATGATAGGCCAATGGGGGAAAGCTTGCACTCCTCTGATGTTTCATCTAAATTGTATAAACAGAAAGATTACATTGTCCAGAGGGTATTTGTGAGAAATATTAAAATCCACTGAAACAGTCATAACTCACACATATTCTTGGTACCATTTCAAGGCAAAAGGAGTCCAGGATTTTTAAGCATGTATCTCACAGTCTTACATGTTACTCTGCTATTTAATTCAGTTGATGAACAAACAACAACAACATATAACTGGGAAGGATATAAACCCTGAAGGCATAAAACAGACTCTATTAATTAGAGATTAGGATAACATCAAAGGGGAGAGCATTACCTTTCCTTACATGTTCATCTGAAGCACCTGGTACTGCCTATTACTGTTGGATATGGACACCAGCACAAATTGACCACATGGTTAATCTAGTTCAATGATTCCCATGTCTTCTGCTAGTCATTGCCATGTAGGAGAAAGAGGGTTATTGATCTCTGTCCTCATATGCTGCAACTAAATCCAGGTATATTATGGCTTTTGACAACCATTGCAATAAATCTTGCTACAGCAAGCCCACAAAAACAATTATCATCTCTCTATAACTACTAAACAACAAGAACAACCATCCCTGACATAGTCTTATGACAGTCTCTGCTACTCCATAAACTCCATATGGACAAGTACCATACCTATTTTTCAGCCTGCAGTAAGACCTTATGCAAATCATCAAGGCTGACACTGTTAGATAGGTTGGTACTTGTCACAACTCAGGACAATGAATCATCGAATATTAAGCTGTATTGATTTCATGGGTTACTACTAGGAGACACCAGCATCAGAGAAAACATTCCTCAGAGATGGTTCAGCTCACTCAGTTCAAGTACAACTTACCTACCTAAGCAGCACATATTTTTTTTTTTTTTTCCATAGAGTAGGACCCACAACTTTACAGACCTCCATAGCCCTTGCGTGAAAACTAGTTCTACTGTTTTCCCCACAGGTTAAATGTTACCTTATGTGATAAACACACAATAACCTACCATAATGTAGGTTAATGTAAAATGCAATTTTAATATTTTGTGTTTCTTTCCTACTGCATCTCCTACCTTGGCTTATACTTGTTTGGAGTGGTTTTTTAAACTGGTTTCCCCACACTGCTGACTGTAATGAATAAAGAAGCTCCAAAACACTCAAAAGAGGTATTTGAAATCCTCCACGGCAGTATATAGGTACCCTAAAATAGCTCATAGCACTCGGTCTATTACCAGGAAGCATGTTTTAATATGACAGATGCATAGCAGCTCATCTTCTCCAAAAGCAGGGAAGGGAGAGAAGGAACACCAAGTTCTGTGAGCACTTTGCAACATCCCCAATTTATATAATCCACAAGTGAATGAGAAAAGGAATATGCAGATTCCCCTGGTGAAGTCCCAAGCAGCTAATACATGTCCACACTTCCTGTAGTTCTTTAATTAAAAGAAAAAAAAAAAACCAACCCACTAGTCACTGAAGATGCCATTAGATTTCCCTGAAGCTTCTGAATAATTCTGTGATTGAGGTAAAGGGATAATGCATACTGTGAGGGCCAAGCCCATTTCAAGGAAAGAGGTCTTTTCTACAGTTTTTTCCACAGACAATTGAGAAACCAGAATCTGTGAATTAAGGTCAGCAAATCAAGTCACTGTGCTGTTATGGCTGGGATAGGGTTAATTTTCTTCAGAGTAGCTAGCACAGGGCTATGTTTTGCATTTGTGCTGAAAACAGAGTTGATAATACAGGGATGTTTTAGTTACTGCTGAGCAGTGCTTACACAGCATCAAGACCTGTTCTGCTTCTCACACAACCCCACCAGCGAGTAGGCTGGGGGTGCACAAGAAGCTGCGAGGCGACATAGCTGGGACAGCTGACCCCAACTGACCAAAGGAATGTTCTGTACCATATGACATTATGTTCAGCAATAAAAATCTAGGGGAAGAAGGAGGAAGCGGGGGACGTTTGGAGTTAGGGCATTTTGTATTTCCAAGTAACCATTACACATGATGGAGCCCTGCTTTCCTGGAGATGGCTGAACACCTGCCTGCCAATGGGAAGTAGGGAATGAATTCCTTGTTTTGCTTTGCTGTGTGTGCAGCTTTTGCTTTACCTATTAAACTGTCTTTATCTCAACCCATGAGTTTTCTCACTTTTACCCTTCTGATTCTCTCCCCCATCCCAAGCAGGGGGGGAAGTGAGCAAGCGGCTGTGTGGTGCTTAGTCGCCGGCTAGGGTTAAACCACAACAGCAGCATAAAAAGAAAATGAAATCATGATCTGTGCTGCTATAATTCCTGAAGTGCAAGGCAGCACTCCTTGCCCTCAAAGCATTAACGCCAACATGCACAAAGCAACACAAGCAGAAAGAAACTTTATACTTTGGCTATCTGATTGAGTGTTGCTATGCTGAAATACAACATACAAAAACATGCATTTGTCACTATATATTCATTGCAGTGACTACACGTTCTCTGGTAGAATAGAAAGAGAAGCCCTGGTGCACAACCTGGAAAACAACATTATCTGTCCCATGTGAAACCCTGTCATAAAGGCATCTTCAGCTACTAGAAGTCTGAAATGAAATAAATTTTGCAGCCCTGGACAGTGGAGCAGCTCCTCAGGAGCTTCTGTGCCCAGCACAAGCCTGGCCCCTAGCAGATGAGCACCTGGGGACCCTTGCTTGGCAATTTAAGACACCGCTATCTGCTCTTCCCCTCAGCAGGAAGGATGCATTGGACAGGTGACCATGCCCAAGCAGCCACCATGCAAGTCACAGCATAGCCTGAGAATAAAGGAAAAAAGCAGCAACTTTAGATCAGTATCAGAAGGTACATCAAATCATGCAGCTTCTGAGGAAGACAGAGTGACAGCCGAGACAGCAAGGAGAATTCCCAGGCCTGTGTCACTCTGATCCTTTTATGTCGTTTTCACAGTTTTTCATGTTTATTTTCATACATTCTAGAAATGCAGATCACTGCAGTTGCTATGAATCTTAATTACGGGAGAATTCCTATTTTTGGAGGGACAACACAGCCCATAGCATTCACAGGGTCCAGGCACTTAAAAGCAAGCTGTAATCCTCAGGGATGTTAAGTAACAGGGTTAGGGAAAAAAAACCCAACAAAGTAGTGATGAGTTTAAAAGTTTCCGGCAAGCTGAAGTACTAGAAAGCAAAGGGAGGCTGTGGGGAAACTCTTCTGACTGGTACTCTCAAAATCTGGTTATGTGCCAAAAGGATTCATACCATATATGAAGTTAAGATTTTATTGTTAGTTTAAGTAATAACTTTCCAAGCTAATTTAAAGTTCACTAATTATTAGTTATTAGCACAACTACGATACTACCAACGCTCATAGTCCACAATAATACTGAAAAGCATCATACAGTTAAACTTTTAACATACATAAAAAGCCTCTTCGTAATATCTATTATCTGCACCTTTTCTATGGTATTATATTTACGCTTCCAGTGTCCATCTGTTTGATGGCTTCAGTTTTCCTCAAGCAGAGTGAGGGTACAGCTGATGACAAGTCATTAGCATCCTGAGGTCTTCAGCAGTAGGAGTTCAATGTTCATGATGCCAGTCCCTTCTTCCCCCTCAGTCCTCAAATCCACCAAGCATCATTTTCATGTTTTCTTGACAGACTGTTTATATGTTCTTTCTTTCCTCTGGTTCCCAATTATTTGTTAGGGGGTTTTTTTGTCATTCTCTGTTACCTCTACACTGGCTTTACCCAATGACAAAGCAGCTCTCCTGTAGTGACTGCTAACTGACTGGAACCTCCAACATGACTTTGCTTTTTCACTCTGCTACACAATCTTTTAGTTTTACAGATGGTTGCTTGCTATTACTATAAGCTAAAGCTAAACTGAGGCCAAATGATGCCATGATCACCTGACTGCTGGACAATCACAGCTAAAATCAGCCTGGCTGGGGTAAGCCCAGAGAGCCCCCTGCACCATCATGTCAATACAAAACCTGCAGCCTTAGACTAGGAATGACAAAAATCCTATTCACTGGGCTGTGACTCTTCTGATCAAGTCTGACCTGTTGGCTGTAAAGCTTTAAAAGCTGGGAGACAGCAAGTTCTTTTACAAGAAGTGCAAAGAAACGTTACAGTCCATGCTTTAATGAACTTTGGGGTAGGTGGACCCTATCTGCTCTACAGTAGCAGCTGCTGTTCTTGGGGGGTTATTAAGATAATCTCACTCAAAAAGGAGCTCTCAGATAACTTACTGCAGGTTGAACTTCACTTTTAACACCTACTTAGGGCATCTGTAGACAAGTGACGTATAACAGGGTGAAGGTTTGGGTTAAGGCCACCTTTAGCAATGCCAAATTCCACTCATCCTGAAGGGAGGAAGAGCCTTCCCCTACTTTGCTACTTCATGCGAATGGGGGAAGCCACCAGCAATCCCTAGGAGAAAGTACTTCTGCTTACGGCAAAGGATAAGGGACTTCCCCAGGACCTGGAACAAGTTGCTTCTATGCGAAGGAATGAGTAACAGCTAGAGAGCAGACCAGGACACCTGGCTCCAGCAGCCAGAAGATGTCATCACTTCTGTTTATTGGTACGACTTGATAAAGTACACCTTCATGTCCTAGGCTTGAAAGCTTCTCTGAAGCAATCAGGACTGCATCCTCACCTCCAATATGTGTAAGGCTGGGATTCATGCACTATAAAGTTTGAACACTGTATTTTCACAGAGATCGTGGTTTGCTGTTGAACAAATGCCCTCTTTTGGCATCCCTGAACTGTGTCTTTATATCCCCATCCCTTTTAATTAGGCCGTAAAAGGTTGTTGAAAGCTTAGATCTAAGTGAGTCATGCTTTCCAGGGTAAATCGGGGTTGAAAGATTCCCAGTTGCCAGTAGGAAGGCTGGAAGTTGAGCACCATGGGAACAACTGTGACCCAAGTTCTCCTGGGTAATTCTGATCCTCACTCAGATTTTAAGCCTTCCTATTCCCCACCAGCTTTTGCAGATAATTATAGGGCCCTGTTATAGCCACAACATTTTTTTTTTTTTTTACATTGCTAATCCATAAAACACTATAAAAGAGAAATAAAAGATTGAATTTTTAAAAAGTGTTCAACACAAAGAACTAAGTATGTGAGTAATTTAACAATGTCCTCCTAAGTTCCCCTGATAATATATGACTGAAACCTAACAAAAAAAAATTATTCTTTATTAAGGAAATGTCCCTTGCCCTTCACCACAGGATTAGTCTAACTCGTCTGTCTCCTCAGGATCTTACAGCTGGCTCAGATACAGAGACCTTTTAACTTGCCAGGCAGTGTAAGATCTAAACCTCTTTCCTAGCAAATGGCCTAAATAATTCTATTCTGTGAGCTATGAAAGCCTAACAGTCTCTCCTGATCTCATCTGCTCACAACTTCAAAGTGTTTGAAACCTTAATAAATAAGCCTTCTCTAATTCCCACACACATGCTATGTTAACACAAGTGCTTCAATGATCAGGTCTGCAGTGAGCTTCCACAGTCTAAGAGAAGGGATGAGTGTTCGCTGCACTTTCCTGCTCTTGCTGCAGCAGTGAAGATATCAGAGTAACATCCCTTGCTGCTCATAAGCACCCTGACTGCAAGACCATAAAACAAGGACAACCTACATCGCTTCCAACCAAAAAACATAGTGACCTTTCTCTGTCACCTCAGCTCAGCATCACCTCCCTGGAAGGTCCAGCATCCCAATAAGATTTCTTTCTTAGTTAAGATCTGTGTTATGTACTTTTAAAATAACATTTTTTGGTTTGGGGGTGGGGTGGTTAAATGATCTTTTCTGAATGATGGGCATTAGGACCCTACAGCACATCTGCAGGTAAAGGTAAAGAGAGAAGACAAGATCAGGGTTTAAGTGTGTGTCAATAGAAGACATCTAATTATTTTTAAAACAACTGTTGTCATTGTTGATGAGGACTTCTGAGGATTTACACAGAACACGAAAACTAACCCAAATCTTGTTGCTCTGGGATAATCTAGCTCCCATTCAGTTCCAAAAATTTGAGGATCAAGCCTGTGTTTTCTCCAGTTAATACACCCTGAGATTCTTTTGGAAGCAGCAGTCTTCACTGCCAGAATGAACTACAACCTCCTGTAGCAAGGAAGTTGGTGGCAAGCGCTATCAAATGCAGCATGTACTAACAGAGCTATAATGGAGCCATTCCTTGGGCTTACCTCCTTCAGATGCATTATCTGCCACCTATGAAGACAGAACGCGTCTCATGCGACAGTTTATTGGCCTTTCACATGCTACAAGGTCAGCAAAACCTCCTCCAGAAACTAGGGCAAAATCATACAGCTCAGTTAAGGAAAAATCCCAAATGAATCCCAGAAGATACTGAATATATCAATTTCCACACATCTATTGATAAATCATAGTAATATTAAAGAGGCAGGGCATACAGATGTTTTATTTAAACCATTATTAGAACTGAAAGTTATAGTGATTCTTTTGTTTCCAAGGGTTAGTGATTGGGCTACAGGCCAAATTGCCATACTGCCAGCTTCAGCAACCTAAAAATTTCACCTGTATTGGAACGGTGACTTTCAGAGGCCAAAAAGCTAAAGTTACTGCTAAATCAGTAGAGCCTTGCTAAATTACAACAGCAAGGAATGCAGCACCAAAACGCAATTAATTGGATTTGGCTGTACTCACAGAGCTGACAGCCTCTGTCTCTCAAATCACCTTTCAGCAGATCAGCAAACAGGCATGACAGAGCCCAGCAGCATCCCAGCTCTCCTGTGCCAGAAGGGAAGGAGCACTGAGAGGGAAATGAGGATGTGAAAACCCGTCAGAGACAGCCTTTCCAGAAGGCCACAAGAAATAAAGCTCAGCCTCATGTGCTTGGCATCATGGATGTCTTGTTAGTCAATAAATCAGAAATAGGTACTTGTTCCTGATCAGCATCTCCACTCTATTTGCATGACCACCACCTTAATATCTCCTCCCTGTCTCAGAATTAGACAAAGTCATGCTGCTTCTTACAAAGCACTTTGAAGTCCTACCAGATAAAGCATAAAATCTTATTTATTTTTACTGTATAACTGTCAGGGGGCTGCTCCCTAAGGTGATGGTGAGCCAAGGGCTAGCAGTGGCCACAATGCAGGCTGGGCAGTAAGCCCACCGACAGGGTTCAACACCACAGCACCAGAGCTGGGCAAGCAGAGTGGGGTGGTGATAACAATGTGTCCTATCTATGGTCCAGTGATCATCAGGCAGAGGTAAAGGACCAAGTCGGGTCCAAGGTCAGTTCAATAAACCCAAACAACAATTCAGGAACAGAACTAGGGACAGCTACACCTACAATGTAGTGCAAGGACTGGGTCCCTAAGCCTGAGCTTAAATGAAGCCCCTGGGCCCATGGACAGAGGATGTGGCTGGGGTCCCAGATGAGGCTAGGCAGAGCCATTAAGGCCTGTTGGTGACAAGGTGTGAGGGCCAACAGCAGTTCCGGGAACACCTTCTCAGCAAAGCAAAGCCTTTCCCACAAGAACTCTGGGCTTCTTTCACATGACCAAGCTGCAGTAAATTGCTGATTGATAAAGAAAGTCCTGAGAAAATGTTTCTGTAAAATTTCATACTTGCAGGTGTTATCAGTTAAGAGGAGACTGAACTCAAGTTATTCAGTGCAAATTACAGCCAAAGCAAGTCTGTACTGGTATGCTGTGCTTGAACCCAGCTGGCCACCACAGTCCTGCTGAGATAGACTGCCCAGATTGGGCTCCAGGCTTTTCAGGATGGACCTGCACACCCTAGAGACAGAAACGCTGGGTCAGCACCAGTGTGGAGCAGCATCGTTCCCAAGAGAGCAGAAAGAGACATATTGGGTCCTCCAGCCTTCAGGTATATTTCACATAAATATTGCAAAGTATCCTGAGGCTATACAGTTTTCACCACCACCTGCACCAATCCACATCAATAATCAGTGCAACGGACACATCTTTGCCTCTCCCAAGTTTTCTTTGGGGCAAACTGTGCCCCAGAGCAGATGGGAAGAATGTCATGGCACTAACCTCAGCTCAGTCTGGGGCCATTTATGCCTAGCTATTCTACTGTCCATTACATGCAAAGGACAAATAAAATGTGCACCTGCCAGTGGTGACTGCACCTTCACTATGTACCACCACCAAGGGGTTGGAGACTGTTGCCACCTGCACCTTTGTTGGGGTGAAACATGTGAGTTCACCCTCCTCTGCATTAGGCAAAATGCCAAGATATCAGCCCAAACCCTTCAGACTGTTTGAAATAACTCAGAGGACTCTGCCTGCAGTGGGTCAGGGAGCATTTGCACAGCGTGCTCTGCTGGTAGGGCTTGATAGTAACATCTGATGGAAGGGGGTGGATAAAGAGCAGGGGCACAAAAGCTAAACCTGCTTGAAGCAGCTTCAGAAGAGGCCCTTTGCCTCTAAGCTCTGAAAGGAGAGATGAATTTCACTTCTGATTGAAGACTGATGTTATCCTTTAGCAGCTAGTTATCTCTGAGCAAAATAAAAAACTGATTAGAAATCAAGAGTTGGGCACTGGCTTGAAGTTAATGAAGTTAATTTATCATAGATCCTGCTTCAAGTAAAAATAACAGACTGTGTCTCATGAAAGTCTGGGATAATGGTTGCTCTGGCCCCAGTCAGAGCTTCTAGAGAGAACAGCAAAATTAGCGGTCAAGGAAATGAAATGCGCATAGTGATTTATATACAGCCCTGGGTAATATCAGCAAAATTAGTGAAATTAGCTCCTGATATTATTTCTGCTCCTTAGGTAAATTATTTGAAACAAATGTCAGGCAAAACCTACTTCTTATATTAACTGAAATTGGCCTGAGTGAGAATGCATTTCCAAGGGTGTAAACCTGGAGAAAAAAAAAAAAAAAGAACTACAAAGAGAGATTAATGCATCATGGTGCACAAGGTAAGGGAAAAGGTCTAACCAACATAAGTTTTCACCATTAAGAATCTGTAAGAGAATGAACTAGATGGCTTACTGAATATGTTAAGGTGCCAGAGCCTGCTGAAGATGGAGTTTTGCTCTATCAAAGCCAATGCAACACTCAGTGCTCCATTCGCCCCAAAACACACTTTCTGAATGTTCACATCATATCATAATACACTACAGAAAGAAGCCAAATGTGCACTAGAGATGGAAATTCAAAATGGAGTCAAGAAAATATTTAAGGCTCAAATGTTTCTTTGGATGCAAAAGTAACACATTCAGCATGTGCCAAAATGGGTAAAATAGGTAGATAAACAGTACGTGTGGCTTATGAATATTCACTGGCTTGTCTACATAATAAAGCAATGTCTGCAACATGAGAGTACCAACAAATTATATTGTTTACTTTACTAGTCTAATGACACAATAAGGACAATGATGGTAAGAGATTATACTGAGCCCACAGAGAGGTGTTACCTAATATTGAGTGCTCAGAGAAAATAAGAACTGAAGGAAGAACACAAAAGATTTTAACATTTGGAAGCCTGGCTTTGAGCTAATGTAAAACAACTATGGAAGTACAATTATGCCTCTCTAATACATGGAAAAGCCCGCTACAGAAAGCGGAAATACTTAAAAGACAGGGACTATATAAATGAAATTCATCCTGGTCAAGTTTAAAGGCAGCAGAAGCTGATACGGTTTAATAGGAATGTAAAAGCAATAAGCAAATGTCTTCTAAAAATACAACCATTCTCACAGGTAGGATTGAGAGCTCTAAAATAAATTAAAAAAACCACAAAAAGGAAGCATAAAGAGAAACACTGAATTTCAGATTGCAAGGACTGTTCCAGCTAACTGTTGAGATATCTTAAGAACTGCAGTCACCTCAGACAAAAGATAGCAAAAAAATTCAATCCCTAAAGGAAACAGTGTAATGCTGAAGAGGAGCAAAGAAAAAATAAAATACAAAGACTGCATTTATAAAGACAATAAAAACCTAAGGACCTCTAAGCCAGACAAGTGACTTGCAAGTGCCATAAAGAAGTGGCTTTACTCTTTTCGCTTCCAGGTAGAAGCAGTTGTGAGCAGAATGTGATTAAATCAGTGCAGGGCAGTAGAGAGAAACCAGAGTGGCAAGCATTAGATGAGTTAACTCCTTTCCATTATTTTCCCATCCCAATGCTTACTTTTGTCTTTATTCTCATCCAGGTACTCTTCCAAATAATCATTCTAAATAAGTTTGCTTTCTAAGACCTGTAAGCACTAAAACCGTAACTGTTTACTCCAATAGCAGTACCATGTCTTCAGCTGAGTATGTACAACTGAATGCTCTGCATCCAGTTGCTGCATTAAGGCTGAATTAAGCAACAACAGAATGTCCTGACCCTCATATCTCAAAAGTGCTGCTCTATTAAAGACAGAAGTGTCCTCCTAACTCCTTGAATGTGTCTTGAAAATTATGCTCTAGTATGAACCAGAAAAGCATACGTAGAGGTTTTGACATTTATAGATATGCTAACACAAGGACTTAGACCTTGTCTCAGTCAGCTATGAGAAAATCCTTTGTTTCTCCTTTTGTGCCTTACTCAAAGCAAAGTTCTCATCATCTTCACTCATCATCATGCAAGAGACCAAGCCAAAAGCTTTCATGCCAAGTAAGACTGCTGCTGTCAGTGAAGAGTTTGTAGTCAAGAGCCAGTCCTTGTCCTAAAGACCTTATCCTGCAGAGTCATCATCAGTCTGCTCTGTAGAGGTCTGTGGGAAGAACTTGAATTTCATCTGTCAAGCACCAACCACAGTGAATGGCACAGAGTGAAAGACAAATAGTGTGTGTCCAAAGGAGCTGACATGACAGGTAAGCAGAAAAATGCAGGTTTCCAATACTATAGGAGAGGTGGGCAAGAACTGCATTGTCATTGCACCTCCTGATTTCAATATGTATTGGCATCTCCATACTTATTTTTGACTGGTTTAGCTAATAGTAGTGGTGATGAGAAAGCAATACCTCACTGTAGCCAGACAACCTTCACCCAGGGTCAGCAGTGATGTTTGTACAAATACTCAAGGCACTTTCAAGTCCATTACCACCACTTCTACTGGGGAAGGTAGAAGGGAGAACAAAAGCAGATTTAAAACAAAACAAAACAAAAAAAAAACCACCAAAAAACCCACTACAATAAGAGAAACAATGATTTCCCACCAGAGCTTCTTAAAACTGTTAGAATTGAGCATATATGTGTAAACACACCTTATCACACTTTAAAAAAAATCTTGAGATGTGTGAGCTAGAGAGAGATGTATCACATACAAGAATATGCAGAACCATTTGGAAATCAGTAATTAAGGAGTACTTTCTGAAACAAATACTTTATGATATTCCAAACAGATTTGCATAAAGCAGACAGGGTGGCCTGCTCGCTAGGAGCAGGCTGACAGCATACTCAGCATTCCCAGCTAGTTCTGGAGCCACCAGGTACGTGGCAGTCCTTTCAAATAAAGGCTTCCTAGACAGAATCAAATTTATTTGAATGGCAGCAACCCTCATGCAGAGAGTCTGACAAGCAGCACAGCTCTCTGCAGACCAATATTGCTGACAGACAAGAGTGTCATGGACTCCAGTCACATTGGGAAAGGGAAACCACAACTCGGGAGCTCCAGCTCTGATGAGCCAAAACAGCCTCTTGTAATAAGAATTAGCAGGCACACCTGAGAGCCACTTACATGTCCTTTCTCCCACCCCATGTCCATCAACAGGCTGGGCAGAACAACACTGGGGAAGGGGTGGAATCAGATTTGACCGACTCACATGGTTAATTAAAACAAATTTCCTCTGTGGGAAGGAGAACAAACAAAGTTAAAGGGCTGAAGAGAAAGACAGACCTTATTGCTTATTTTACCCACATTCTTGCTGTATCACACACTTCTTTATTGTTCCTGTCATGGCATTACCCACCAGAAAGCAGGTGGCTGAAAGATCCAGTAAGCATCTTGGGAAAAAGAGTCCAGCATAGTCAATGGCAGAGGTAAAGCAAGCAGGTGACAAGGAGCTCCCCATGCTTTGCGTAAGAGTCTGTTCACAGGAGAGGGCTCCAACATGAAAAAGACTCAGAAAAAGGGGAAGGGGTGGTACTTCCACAGTTAACAGTAAAGTATAAAAAGCAGAAGCATGCTATTTTTTCAGAGTTTAAAGGTGGGTTGTAAAATAAAAGGTCTTTTTGGGTTGTTTTTTTTTTTTTTTTTAAACAGCCAGAAAGCAAACTTCGCTTCACTCTACAAAGATATTAAGGCTGCAGTTCAAAGTCACTAATGAAGTTGTTAGCATCTTCTCAGCCCCCTGCATCCAGCATTCTAGTTAAAGGTCCTTGCTGACACTTACGCAGCTCTAGCCCAATGCTGTTCCTTCTGCAGTAGTGTCTGTCACCAGCAATCAGTTTTCTACTCATCATCCTTCCGCTGCCTATCCCTGCATTTTCCCTTTCCTGCCAGACTGTGCTCCCTGCACTGGAATATCTCTTCTGAGGCCCACCACAGATGGTCCACATTAACATTCCTCCCCCATAACCCCTTTGGAAAGACTTATTCATTTTGGAGGGTTGTCATTTTAAGAGTTTTTCATTACCTAGCTTGCCTCTCCCACAACTGCATTGTTGTCTTTGGAAGTATCCCTTTCAACACCCCTAAGCCTTCCCTTTCTGTCATATAACAAACAGCATTTTCTAAAAAGTCCCCAAACACTTCTTCCCCACATCTCAAACTAAAATAGCTACTGTCTATAAAACCAGACAATATGCAAAAGAAACCACATTGTCACAAGTTTATTCATATTTTGCTGTGGTAGAAGTAATCACTCTGGCACCACTTGCAGCACTAGGTATCTAATTTTCAAGTCAGAAAGACTTCAATTTAGCAGCGTAAGGCTCCAGAATATGCAGTCATTCTGCAGAATTGCAGCTTGGAACCACTTCCTGCATATACGGCAGAATCACTAATATTCAATGTCATTTGCTGAAAGTGTAAGGCCACTGAAGCGTGGCCCATCTGTAATTATAAAGATTGTCCTGTCAGTGAGAAGAAAAACATTTGATTCATACACCACTATCCTCTTACAAAAATTATTCCCCATTCATCCATGAATGAAATGGGAATTTTGCCTCAGCTGATGGTCCCCAATTCATAAGCCAGAAAGTACCTCTTATTGCTCTATCATTTAAAAGCACATCCTTCAGGCCACACTGTAACCACTTGTAAAAATATGCTCTTAGCTGTACAGTGTTTCAGTTAACCCCCCAATATTAGTGTGTGGCCCTGTCATAAGGTAATGACTACCTAATAACTGTTTCTCCTCTCTCTATCTAGAGCAAAGATTTCAGCTCAGTCATATCATGGAAATTTGTAGACAGCAGAACACCATATTCCTATTCCAAGTAGATAAAATTGTCTGGATTACAGTTAGTAAATTCCTTTCTACAGGATGGAATAGTACGTCCTAGAAAATTTTTATAACCATCTGGGTTATCAACATATCCAGGCACACAAGTGTCATGTGCTACAGGACCAAATGCCACAGCCATCCTAGCAGTGCTCATTTATCAAGGCACTACAAAAATATTCTCATTGTCCCCATATCCATACCACTGTGACTCCTAATGTAAAATACTGGTGTGAGATTTTTTTTGACCCTTTTTCAAATGCCAATTTTTTAGGCAAAGCTTGTTTGGTACCTCTCTAGGAAACTGATTATTCAGGTTAAGAGTCCTTTATGTGGAACAGGGTTATCAGCATGAGGCAGCAAAATAACTGCACTCCACAGGAATAAGAGCTAAAAAAGCTTAACATCAAAGTTTGGACTATTCAGGACAGGCAATTCTCAGCCTGTAACTCTAGATAGAATTTGTTACCAGAAAAGCCAAAATAAGTTAAATCATTTCCTCTCTGAAAATACCTTATGCCAGTGTCCAGGGTTTTGAGCCATCTGGAAGGATGCAGCACAGATAACACCCAAGTGTTCATAAAATACTTCCTCCATTGGAGCACATTGCCACCATCAGCATGCAAGGAAAAGTGTTTCAGAGAAAATGCAGAAGAATGGAGAGCTAAAAATCCGAAAATAAGGATAGACTATGAACTCAAAAGAAACAGTTGTTAAATGTCTTGCATTTCACAAACACTGGAGGAAATAGTAACCAATGAAAAGGAACCAGGAGATTTTTTTAAAATATCCCCACAGTTCCTGCAGTGGGCAGAGATTTCTACTCTGATAGTTCAGGTTTTGATGGTATGAACATTGTTTGCTTTTCCCCTTCAAAACACACACACACTTGCTGAGTTTCTGACCTTCTTCAAGCCATTTCCAGAGTGTGGTTGAACCAACAGCTCTAATCAAGATGTAGATGCACAACCCTTGTCGCAGTTTAACCCCAGTTGGGAACTAAGCACCACACAGCCGCTCGCTCACCCTCCCACCCTGCCATGGGATGGGGGAGAGAATCAGAAAAAAAAAGTAAAACTCATGGGTTAAGGTAAAGACAGTTTAATATGACAGCAGAGGAAGAGAAAGTAATAATAATAACTATAAAAGATTATACAGAACAAGTGATGCACAATGCAATTGCTCACCACCCACTGACCAATGCTCAGCCAGTCCCCCAGCAGCGATGACTGCCTCCCAGCCAACTCCCCCCAGTTTATATACTGAGCATGACATCATATGGTACAGAATACCTCTTTGGCCAGTTTGGGTCAGCTGTCCTGGTTGTGCCCCCTCCCAGCTTCTTGCTGGCGGAGCATGGGAAGCTGAAAAAGTCCTTGGCTAGAGTAAGCACTACGTAGCAACAACTAAAATGTCAGTGTGTTATCAGCATTCTTCTCATACTAGATCCAAAACACAGCACTGTACCGGCTACTAGGAAGGAAATTAACTCTATGCCAGCTGAAACCAGGACACCCTACACTATTGCCCTTCAGAATTTTCTTAACTGCTCAGGAGATGTTTTCCTCTGTCCCCACTCACACTGATGTTACATCCACTGCTTCCAAAGGAGACTTCCACTTCTTCTCCCAACACATCTCTGGCACAGATTAAAGTCTGAACAGCTGTTCAGCAGATCTGAACATAGCAAGAGAATGAATTGGTTGAAAACTCTTGTTACTTTACTCCTAGAAGACAAGCAAGGTTACAGAAGCATACAAACGAGAAGCTGCATCATCCCTGGCACACCGAATCCCACAGCATCAACAGCAGAGGTCATATACCATGGGGAACTGCAGTTCAGAGGAGATGAGGGCCAGAAGGTAAAGAACAGCTCAACCAAACTTCAGCTTCCCTTAACACATGAATAAATATTTTATGACCTCTGCCTGTTATAAAAACACAGTTAATATCTATTTCTTTGTTTCTTTGATATTAATTAGGAAAAGGGAATGCCTGTTGGGGCAAGAGCACTCACACTTCTGCTTTTTTTTTTTTTTTTTTTGAGATGTGCTGCCTCGTTTGCTAATGCTAAAGGCTCATAAGGGTTCCTGAGTGATGAATACAGATGTTTTTTCCCCTTTTGATCAAAAGATATCTCCACTGGAACACCATTATTCCCTAAAGGCATTTGTGGTCATGGGTCCATTCTCGTCAGTATAGAAATCAAAGTTGCAAAGATTGCATTTGGGATACTAAACCCCTCCCATTCTGTCCTGACTAATTTCAACCAATAATAGTATAGTAAAACAGTATAATAGAATAATAAAAAGAAGCATGTGTGTACTGTGCAATGAAACACAGAAATAGCTCAGAAAGGACTCACCAGAATGTAACCTGACCTTCAAGATGGCTATAAAATATTGACACCAAGGTGTGTATGTTCTGTACTGATGTACAGATTTTAACAACTCATTTTAAACATCCCATATGAAATACTGTGCACTGTGACATAGGCTCCATTGTGCAAGAGACAGAATCCCAAACTCACAAAGCAGCAACTCTTCTAATGTTGTATGGAAAACAGAGCTCTTTGTTCCACTTTCAGTGACACAAGTAGGAAATAAATTTGTTGCATTTATTACATCTACCAAAAGAATGCAACATCTTTCTGTCAACAACACTCTATCCTGAAAGGCTGAGACCATCAGAGTTTTTCCTCCCTGCAAAAAATACAACCAGAAATAGCTCTTTCTTTTACTCATGCATGAACTGTGGCTGATGATCAAAACCTTCTCATTTTCAAGCTTTTCAAAAATCACAATACTTTGGTAAAATCACTGTCAGGTTCTGCCTTCTCCAGGATTCAGGATTATGTTTATCTTATTTTGCTACCGAGTTCTTAGGTACTTCTATTGCATTTCAAAGCAGCGAGTCTTTACGCATAGCTGTACCTCATGCCCTGCTTGATTATTTACTAATACTTCTTATTTAACTCCATTGTTGGATCAGTCAAGACTGGATTAAGACAAAATATTCTCAGTTGAAGGTCACGAGCATGAAATTCAGGCAAAGAGCACACGACATGGTCCCTGGGACAAAGACCTTGCAGTGCCTCTGCAAGTATTTTTGACAGCTTTATTCTTAATGGTTTCATGGGAGCTATTCACTCTTTTGATTTCATTTTAGAGGCTGTGTGTTTCTAATAGGGGTCTTCCAGCCCTCTGGGATCCCTTGAAAATACTTTGTTCTGATACTTTTCTTTAGTAATAATGCAGTTCGCTATTTTGTCCATTTTTTTTTCTTGAAAGTTAGCTCTTTATTGTGGGAGTAGCTTATTTCAGAATTAACACTACATGTTTATGCCACTGAATAGCATGCTGACACCTATGAATCAGGAGCATACTCTACAAATAATATGCATTAAGCAAGGGTGATAGGAAGAAGGAAGAAGCTGAAGATGGAAGCGCTGTATGTTAACATTGCATGACCTAGGAAAACAGATTGCACAAACCAATATTAATTCAACAGAAGCTGGGAGGAATGGAGGACTGATACATGTTTAAAGCCAAAACTTTATGGTATGAAGGTCTCAGGTTTGTCTAATAAAATTGGATATAGACAGACAGGCGCACGCATACACAGAGAAAAGCCCCAGGAAATTAATTTTGACTTAAAAAAAAAAAAATGTAGAAGGGAAAAATGCAAGTGTGGGTGCATGGCTACTTGATATACATGGCTCCTAACGGTAGCATAGGCACCTCTTTTTGAATGTCACAACTTTGAATCTAGCTTTATATGGAAATGGAAAGTGGATTTTATTTGGATCATGAACAGAAAGCTTGAGTTTCTCAGCTGCAGTATTTTCTTCACCACAGAGAGAAGCGATCTGTTCAGTCCCCATTTTCTTCTCCCTTAAAACATCTTAGCTAAGCCTCTTTTTTTTCAGCTGGTGGTACAGAGCTTCCTTACAAATCAGTGCCTTCCTGGAAGATATATATAGATTTATATGGATTTTTTATGAAGAGAGAGAAAGTGCAAGAGAAAGAACTGTGCTTAGTTAATTTAAAATGCTTGGAAATATGACCTGCAGTCTCAGTAGCTACAAACATATTCTCTAGCAACCCAATCACTGATAAAGATTTCAAGTCCCTACTGAAAGTCAGTAAGCACACCTCCTTCTTTTAAATTAAGTGGAAGTTTGCTAGTGAGGAAACAGTTTTCTCTCTTGCTATCTTAACGAGTTCCTCTCCTGCTTCAGTCAGACCTTGGCCAAGCTTTTCTTGCTTACACAGAACTAAATAGTTTCTTCTTTCAATTGCAGTCTCTTGGGGAAGTCTTCTTGCTCAGTCACTAAACTCAAATGATTTACACAAATGCACACAGTTCTTTTACCAGCCGTACAGAAGTATCTTCTGAAGTCATCTTTCATACAGCTCAGATGCACAAAGGCATACTAAAACCTTTTAGTTTGGTTCTGCGTGCTCTGATACCAGAAGCACCTGTAAACAGCAGTTACCATTAACAAATTAAGTGGCTTCAAGGTCAGTTGCAGGATAAGGAGCATTTAATCTTATTATTTTTAATATGCATTTATGCATAAAGTGAACTGCAGTTGGTTGAACTGCAATTTGTTAAACTATCATTCCTCATTTGTATAGCACAATAATGATACATTATTCTACTCTAACCAATGTGTATTAGACAAAAAGCTTATGTCTACATCATTCATTTGATAATACAGAAATTTAACTTCATATGTAATAAGCCAATGTTATGAATAACTGTATTTTTCTAATACTTCTTACAATCTAAACCTCAAAGCATTCTACAAAACTTCCTGGATTCTCTCGACAGCTGTACAATGAAGATGACTAAAATAGATAGAAGTGAAATGATTCACACAGTCACACAGTAAGTAACATAGCCAGGCCTGGGGCTCAGTTCAAATGGAGACTAGCTAGCAAACCACAAAGGCACTCTGTATCACCACATGATTTGCAAATCCTGTGCTGAAAAAAAAATGAAATATTTTACTTTTAATAACTCCACTTACCACCTGAACTAAATGGTAGAAAGGCTTTGTTTTGCATTAGCATTGTGAGTCTGGAAAAATTGTTTGATCCCTAGCATATCAGTTTTGATGTATATTTGCTTCCACTTTCTTTGCTTTCAGTCAGTGGTTCAGCTTTATAGAAAAATAACAACCAATCTTAGATGTAAAAAGGTAAAAAAACCCTTACTTCCAAAATATGGTGATGGAGATTTTACTAGTGCTTGTCTGACCAGGAACAAGTTGTAGCCACACACACAACAGATTCAGAACTTTCACCGCAAAAGTACACACAATCTCGACAAGAACTCAAGCCGTGTTACCTTGAATCCTTCAAGTCAGTGTCAAATGTTGTTCCAGAACACCTGTAGGCACTGCAGTCTCCAAAGTTAAAATACATTGTGGAAAACACATCGGGAATAAAGTACAAAGTATCTGCACTTCAGAAGAGACCTAAAATGACCAAGTAGCAGTACTTTGGTGCAGTTTTCTAAACTTTGAACTGAATGACATGGGGCTTCAAATCTTCCCAGCCTGTATCACACACCTCCAGAGCCTGCTCCTGCACTTACCAACTAAATTCATTTGTTTCAGTTGGAGCTGGGGAAGTTTTATCATCATTAAGCTTCCACATAGGGCAAAGACACAATCCCTTCTTCTGCTTCAGCTCTGAACTTTAATCTGCCACCAGGCAGAAAGCTTCAGTAACCCCGGAGCTAAGTGTGACAGAATTACAGGTCACGCTTTCAGTGACTTCAAAATGTAAAGACACTTAACATCCATCTTGTTATTTCTTTTTTAGATACTTTGAATTTTAGATCTGGGTTTTCAAGTCTAAGCGCAGATCAGCAAGTCAAAGTGTTATCTAAGCATCCAAAGCGGCCGCAGTCAGGGGGGGAAAAAAAAAAAAAAAAAAAAAAAAAAGAGTCCCAATTCCTGCTTTCTTGTCTGACTGAAAATGAGAAAGACTTGAACTATCTCCTTCTGGGTGTCCCAAATGTTCATATCCCTGACCACAGGCTAGAAGTTACTGTCATCACCACTCCGTAGCTATGAAGCATGATTGTACTTTAAGCTACTTCATTCAAAGCTGTCCAGTTTAATGTAGTCAGTGTAATTGGAGGTTAGGCTAAAGCAGCTGGTTTTGCCCTGAAAAAGATGGGGAGAGTCATAAAGATCATCCAGCTGTAATATGACAGGACTAGGAATAACCAGCAAATAGTTTTAAGAAGCCCTAGAAGCAATTACATCTTAAACCACCCTGAATGTTTGCAAAGACAAGTCATTTCTACTCTCAAACATGCAATCAAATTAATGGCATTTAACACGGTTTAGCTCACACCAGCAACGGACATGTGCACAGCCATACTGACTCATTACTCCACAGTACCATGGTCAGGTACGCAAGTCCTCATCATTTTTCCAACAGAGTTTAACTTATTGACAATATCATGTAACTTAGGGTAGTGTCCTGGTTTTGACTGGGATAGAGTTAATTTTCTTCCTAGTAGCTGGCATAGTGCTGTGTTTTGGATTTAGTAGGAGAAGAATGTTGATAACACATTGATGTTTTAGTTGTTGCTAAGTACTGCTTATGCTAGGCAAGGACTTCTCAGCTTCCCATGCTCTGCCAGGCGCACAAGAAACTGGGAGGGGGCACAGCCAGAATAGTTGATCCAAACTGACCAAAGGGCTCTTCCATACCATATGATGTCATGCTCAGTA
Source organism: Pelecanus crispus (assembly GCF_030463565.1). NCBI lineage: Eukaryota > Metazoa > Chordata > Aves > Pelecaniformes > Pelecanidae > Pelecanus > Pelecanus crispus. The sequence goes on along the minus strand of NC_134645.1, from coordinate 26,596,995 downwards.
TAGAAACTGGGGGGGCTGGCCAGGGGGCAGCAATCGCTGCTCGGGAACTGTCTGGGTATTGGTCGGCGGGTGGTGAGCAATTGCATTGTGCATCACTTGCTTTGTATATTATTATCATCATTATTATATTGTTATTATTATCATTACTATCTTACTTTATTTCAATTATTAAACTGTTCTTATCTCAACCCAGGAGTGTTTCTCACTCTTACTCCTCTGATTCTCTCCCCCATCCCATTGGGGCAGGGGGAGTGAGCGAGCGGCTGCGTGGTGCTTAGTTGCTGGCTGGGGCTACACCACGACAGGTAGGAAAAAAACCTGGGAATGATAGCAACAGGAGAAAACAGCAGGGGTATGAGCACACCCAAACAAGCTTCAGTTCAAAGTGGGACAAGGTCAGCTCATATCATTCATGAGGGCATAGAACGCTTGAGTATGCAGGAGTTGAGGCTACAGAGAAAACTAGGATGAAAAGAAAGCATCTCACACTAGGCAGTGGTAGGAAGCATCAGAACAGCACCAAAACAAAAAGGAAAAGAGAAGCAGTAGGGAGGGAGCTGCAAGGACTGCCAGGAACCCACAGGGCTTACCATGAGCTCAGCTGATGGGAAACAGCAACAATGTTCTGTGAAACCTGGAATTTTCATTCCTCTGAAAATTCCAGTATTTTGAAACAAAACTCAGCTTGCACTCTAAATTGGAACAAATATTAGAAATATTGATATTTCTCTGTGAATATTTGTTGCTTCTAGGGGAAGTAAAATTAATTGACTAAAAATTTTCTTAAAAAAATCCAGCCACCTCATCATCTTCAACTCTTGGTCATTTGTGCTAAGCCCTCTCCTCCCCCAAAGAAATTAATGTCAAACAAAAGGGCTCCCTGTCATTGACCATGAATCTAGGAACCTTGTCAGCCTTAGCCTGGGCTGAGAGTATAACACTTTAAGCGGTTTGGGAGCTTTGCAAGTTATGCTGCCTTCCACAGCTAAGGGAGAAATTCTACCCTGTATCCCTGCATCTCTGCTGTGCTGAGAAAGCCTCAGGAAAAAGCAGTGAATATTGCAGGAAGCACCTTCCACACAGCAACACACACACACAGCAAAAAGATAGGATTTGGGCATGTATAGATGCGCCTCTGCTGGAATACACCTCCCAGAAGTTCCTGGTCTTCTGGCAAGGAAAACAGCCAGCAGTCCTGCCTCCATAACAACACACACTGTATGCTGCAATGTGAAATCCCCACATACTAGCAGGAAGCAAAGGACTCGCTTTTTGGGAAAAAAAACAACCAAACAAAAAAAAAAACAACCCTAAAACAACAAAAAAAAAACCCCACACCACAGTATGCGCTCCTCCTAGCATGCATCAGCAAGAGGGACTTACCCAGACAGGCGCAGCTGGGGTCTCTGCACTCCTGCCATCAGCAAACAGAAAACTGGGTCATCCATGTCAGTGTTACCTGTCCCTCCTCTAGTTTCTGAGACTTCTCTCCCCACCCCAATAAAATACAAGAATTATAGTCACAACCTGCCTTCTAAATACGTGTAATGTCACCGCTTCCAAATGCAACCACTAGTAATGAACTGAAAGAAACCCTTTAAGGGCCAATTCATTTCTGTATATTATCTTGACATCAGAAGTCCACATACACAAGCACACTATTCCAAACTCTTCATTTTTCAGTTAGCTAAACATTTTATTTTGCCTTTGGGGTTCACTCTCCTCCCCCCTCCTTCTTTCTTACTTTTTGTTTTACCCCACTCCTGAGTATCCTGGATCAAGATCACCACCAGCAGTACCATTCTGCACACAGAGATTCATCTTCCTCCAGTTCATTATTCATTAACAGCACATATAGCTATGCCTTTTGACTCCTAGGTCTTGGGGTTTTTTTTGGTTTTTTTTTTTTTTAAAGCCCTGTTTTGTGAAACATGGAGTCTGGAGTGAAAAGGATTCAAAGTCATCATTATTCCACCTTTATCTGCAGTGATCTTTCTCATCCATTATTCCTTAAATGATCTAAAGCCTCCTATCTGCTGTGTTCCTCTTCATTATCTGCTATTCCCATCTCATCCGTTTCTCACCAGCACCGTCTTTGTTCTCTGCCTTTCATTTTCTGCGCCACATATCAATACTGCTTGGCATGATCTAGAGGTTCACAATGAGGAGTCACACAAACGATTTTCTAAGTGTGATGCAGATCACAAAAAACAGATTTTAAGCTGTGCATTAGGATACTGTTGCTGTTATTCAAACTGAGCCCTGCCCTGCAGTAAATGCCCTGGCTGCTCCCTTACCTTCCAAGGTTTTTCTCCAGAAACACTCAGAAATGGCACTGCTAGACTATAACTAATGATGGAAAGAGACTTGACTTTCAGAATCCTCACCTTCATCTTTCTCCTCCAGATTTACTGCTACACACGCTTGACTTTGTGACACTTTTTAATTTCGTATGTTGAACAGCATACATACAGTACACTGATATACATTTCTCTATAGCCCTGACATCATTTATTAGCAGTGGCTGAATTACCCTTGTCATGCATTTATTAGCCTTTTAGAAGATGTCTCTCTATGAATACATAAGCTAGCTGTATTCTTTGTCAGCATTCAGCAAAATTAGCACTGTGGTAACTGGGAAGTGACTGAACTAATCAAGCTGAGCATGCTTTCTGCTGTTTCATAGCAAGAACTCCATGTAGTTGATCAGTCATCAGGTAGCCACTGGCTTTCAGACACCAAATGGAGCTAGTCTGCCTCTCAACAACTCTGGACCATGAGTTTCTAGCTCAGGGGTTGCTAGTAGGATTGAAGGATTGCAGTGCTCCCTTCTACTCCTTTTCTGTACAGCTGTGGATGAAATATGTATGAAATATAGCCCAACCCACAGGAGGAGGAAAAACATCAAGGAGGACAGGAGGAAAAGCATCAAGAATAAGTTATAGAAAAGACTGTTCTAGACAAAATAAAAAGCATTTCAATGCCTGTAATACTGGCTTCAGAGTCCATCATTCCCATTCAGTCACATACAAGAGACATAAGTATCTGGAATACAGCAGAGATCTGTGCTGGCTGCTCACACTGCCAGGGAAAGACACAGCCCAGATATTACTGCATCTGGATTTGCAGACTGGAAAGTTTGCTTTTTTTTTTTTAACCTGCCTTTATGTTTCTCATTGTCTCCAGTTTGTGACTACTGAATCTTTCTGAAAACATAATGCCAGGTACATCAGTAGAGTCTTAATGTCACATAACAAACAATGATCGTGCTTGAAATTTTCCTGCCTACTAGGAACTGGACTTTCTGTAGGCAGTTCCTTCACATGACTTGATGAAATTGCCTGAAATGAAGAACTCTGCACCCAGTCCTACCTTGCACCCAACCCTCCTGATGTTTGCTAGGCAGAGGCAAAACGCTCCCACTGGTGTGACCAGACAGCGCTGGTCTGGCAGCCTTTTGGTTTGTGATTAGACATGGCGACTTCAGTACAACTTCCTTGGAAAATCATCTAGAGCTTAGGTGGACATCTGCTTGCTGTCTGCATTGATTTTACAGCTTACAGGGAAGAGAGTCAGCACAGAGGAGGACAGAAATGACACAGCCTTATATTCAACTGCAGAGCTTCCACAGACAAATGACGCAGATTACTAGAATCAACTAGCTAGTGAACTTTGCTTAAACCATTCTCACCTTAAAGTTCCCCAGGGCAAAAACTGAAGACAAGTTTGACTGGGGGAGGGGAGAAGAAGAGAGAGCAAGTGTACATCACTAGAAAATCTGTTCTATCAGATAACTAAGTGCATTTGCATCAAAGTTTTAAATTATCAAAGTAAATCAGCACAGACATTGAAATACTAGGGTGCAAAGAAAGTAAATCCAAAAGGCTGCTTTAATTACCTCACTTAGGAAGGAGGACTTTGGTATTAATTCAACTTCATACTCATAAATGTCATTCTATTCCTCCTTCCTTATAACGGAGCTTATGATAGGTTTATATCTTTCATCTGACCCTCTGGTCCTGTTGTAAATACAGTAGTGTTCAATGCCTGTACTTGCTGAGTAAAAGGAATGAAACTAGGTCCTGTTCCCATACAGGTGAAAAAACAATTAAACCCCATAAAGCTTGGGGCGGGGGGGGGATGTGTTTTTTTGGGTTTTGGTGGTGTTTTTTTTTTTTTACCTACACTCAACATACTCCCAAGCAGTCAATCCTGACTCCACCTCGCCCATTTGTCTAATGTTGCTTTATCTGCCATTCAAAAACAACTCGAGATATAAATTCCTCCTGTGTGTGAACATTTCAGAGTGCCAGAATAAGATGTGCCTCAAAATACCATGAGCACAGGAGAACAAAGCACATCACATGCAGGACATCAAGTTCTTTCCACAAGACAGGGAAGTTTGAGAGCATTGTATTTGTCAGCACAACTTCCTCACTCAGAAAGGTGACAGTTTTGAGCACTTCTGAGGATTTTGAAATGCAGGCAGCATATGTTGCCATTGACACACAAATGATACCGTGTTTTGTTTTTCAAAGAATAAGCTTTTGATAGCCATTGTCAAGGGATGTGGCAATCTATTTAATAAAAGACAACGAGTCCAGATTTCAGCTGCTGTAGATCCCTGCTGCAACGCCTGTGATAACAATAGGGCTATGTTGGCTTGGAGCAGCACAAGTTTGTAAAATCTGCCCTGATAAATTTACAATGCATCAGAACATCACCACCCTCAACAAGAAGCCTAACACAGCTCAACCTTGTTGTCCGAAATGACCTGAATAAATGGAAGGGAACTACATTTTTCCTCTCATCTTTGGAAGTTCATGGGACTGATCAGCAACGAATGGAAATGAGGTATGAAAACAATCCATGCATTGTCCTATAAAATCCAAAACAATACAAAAGATATGGATTTATTCCTTAAAGGACCTGAGGATTTCTCAGTTGGAGACTGCTTTTCTCACAGGGAGAAAGTTGCACAGTTTTAGTCATCTTTTTTTAAAGTACTATCAGTAAACGAGAGGAATTAACACATATAAGAATAAATTAGACCAGAAAAGCTTCTCTGAGTATCTGTTGTTGTCCCACTTTGAAGGTTACAACTACAGGCAATATTGCCAGGTACCCTGCATGACTTTATCTTAAAGGACGTGAACAGTTTATCTGTTCAGTTTGTTTATCTCTGTTCAACTTGGCCTGAAATCAGTCTGGTTCCTCTAAATCTAGCTCTAAAAATCCATTCAGGAAAATCTCCTATTTATATATAGTACCTCTCACACAGTTTTCCAAGCACTTTTCTTAGCCTTAAATATTTTGTACTACCTTTTAACTAAAATTCCATAACTGTCAGTAGGTCTGCCTTAACATTTCCTACTTGAAGAAACAAACATCAAATTGCTTACCACATTGTCAACACAAGAAACCTGCTATGGAAGTAGGAAGAAAAAAAGCTCTTGGTTCCCTTTCCTCCTCTTAGAAACCATAAGGAATTTTTTTTTTTTTTTTTTTTTTTTTCCTGTGAGGGTGGTCAAACATAGGAACAGGTTTCCCAGACAGCTTATAGATTCTCCATATGTGGAGCTGCTCAAAACTCAACCAGATACCGTCTTGGGTAACCTGCCCTAGCTGACCCTTCCAACCTGAACAATTCTGTGATAAACAAGCACAGAGTCTTGAGCTTTTTTTTTTTTTTTTTTTTTTGTGGATAAGCGGTGAACCAGGCAGATGTTTGTTGGGTACATTCAAGTTCCTGTATCTCTTTTGTATCCTAAATGCACTTCTCTCTCTCCATGACACACTGTTTTAATATATACATCTGGCAACCCAAGACAAATCCTAGCAGGTACTGTAAATGAAGATACAGTTTGGTTTTCAGTAAAGAAAGACTAAGTAAAGCTGTTTTTACTTTGATCTGTCTGATAAGATGAAGACAAAAAATATATATATATATATATATATTCACCTTGAGGAGTTACATCTATTGAACATGCAGCAGCACAGCCCTGTGGGGATGGAGGCTCTGAATCTGTAGACTTAACAGCACGAACTCTTCCTGTGTACAGCTAACACGGTTGCACATCAGAGGTAGTAAATAAAGGCTTGCTGACTTTAGTACCTTTTGTTCATCTAAGAATCCGTAAAGAATATTTGAAGGCAATATTTTATCTCAGCATTCACCTCTGACTAGACTTTCTTGGTTTACTGCAGGAATACCTCTATATACTTTTTTCACATTAGACAGCATGCGCATATTGTAAGGTGAGGTTTTTGTGAGGACAAACTTCAATGTTCAAAGTTTGAGTAACAATGTTATTCAAAGACAAGAATTATCCCCCCATTTTTAAGTTACTTTGATAGGCATTAATTAACCACATCATGTAGACTTCCATTAACTTAACAGGAAAGAAAAAAGAATTAGCACAATATACAATCATTCAGAAGCTGCCCTTTTCCATTCTCCCAAAGACAGTTATTTGCCTGAGTGTCCTGCTACATTTTCTCCCTTCCTATATCTAGATTTGATGCTGGTAACTGGGCCCAATGGCTGCAGAAAGCTTACAGAGGAGAAAAAAAAAAAAAAAGAAAAAAAAAAAAAGGATTGTGGGGTGAGGGATGGGGAAGTTAAAAACAAACAAAACCCATTATTCCATCCAGACCAGAAAAAGACGTAAAAGTAGGAGCAGCTTTTGCAGCAGCAGCGGCAAAAGCAATTCATCCAAAAAGTAACACTGCCCGTGAGCCAGCAATACACCCTCATGGCAAAGGCAGCCAACAAGCATCGTGGGCTGCATTAGCAGTGTTGCCAGCAGGTCAAGGTAGGTGATCCTTTCTCTCCACCCAGTGCTGGTGAGGCCACACCTAGAGTGCTGGGTCCAGTTCTGGGCTCTTCAGTAGAAGACATGCACTTCGTGGAGCAGGTCCAGCAGAGGGGTACAGAGATGAGGAAAAGACTGGAGCATCTCCTATGCAAGGAGAGGTTGGGAGAGCTGGGACTGTTCAGCCTAGGCAAGAGAAGGCAGGGGGTTGTGGTGTATCTTAGCAATGTTTATTTAATACCTGATGGATGGGAACAAAGAAGAGGGAACCAGACTCTTCTCAGTGTTGTCCAGTGACAGGACAAGACAAAAAGGGGCACAAATTAAAATACGTGAAACTCATCTAAACACACAAATCACCTTTTTACTGTAAGCATGGCCAAACAGTGGAGCAGATTGACTAGAGATGCTGTGGAGTCTCCATCCTCAGAGATGTTCAAGGCAAAATAAAAAGAAAAAACTATGTATGGCAACATGCAACATAGATAATTATCAACAAGATCAAACACAGTTTTAGCTGCATGTAAATGAGAGAGTAATCCCATTTTGTAAGGAAGCAGGAAGAGAAGCAGCACAAACAATCCTCATCTATCAGAAACCATCCGTGACAATTCATCCCCATAGCTTAGTTTTATATTTCACCTGTGCTCCTGAGGGGTCATTTCAGGGATGAGGCAACTTGACAGAGCTAAACCAGCAATTTCACTGAGTATTCTTTCATTGTCTGCATCCATGCATTATCTGGAGAAGGCCGAGTTAAATGCCTGCAAATTAGATTGAGGGGGGCAGGAGAAGCAAAGTAGCATTTTATAGCCTGTAATTAATGAGTCACTCAGCTTGTAGACAAACATTTTGAATACTGATTGCCGCAACCATCATTCCTATACCCATCATTTACACCAGCAATAGTGTCACAGCAGCAAGAGTTCTGCAGTCCCCGAAAGCCTGAACTCATAGCCTTGCCAAGCCAGCGTACGTTGCCGGAGACAGAGGAAGAGTTAAAGGACAGGGCCATCACATTGGTGGGCAGAAAGGGATATTGAGGGGTCACCTTGAGCATATTAATTGTTTAGTAGGATATCAGTATTATTCCAAATTATTAGTCACCCACATTAGAGCTGTTCATTGTCCTTCATTGTCAGGCCAGACCTGAAGGCCCTGATTCAATGTAAAACAAATATTTTCACTGCTGGCAAGCAGTACTCACATCCATACAGAGTAATTTCAGTCTTTATCATTTTCCCTATAATCAATGCTACTTCTGTTCTTAATTTGCACGCAGAATCTGGCACAGGGAGTCTGTTGTACCACCAGTTTAGAAGTACACTCAGTCTGACGCAGGGTGCATGCACACACTCTTCTAGTGGTTTGTTTATAATTGTTTAATACCAAGTAGCTGTTTTCCTCCACTGGAATGCTTCACTGATCTCCCCTCCTCCCTGCCACCTTATAGGAAAAGTCTGCTAGTAGGGATGTGACAAACATCTGGTTGTCACTACAGGGGTGTACTGTACTAATCACATAATGACAAATTATGCCATTAATATGTAATAATTAGCACTTCCATATACAAGATGCACCATCTCCACAAAGCTCTTCAGGGCCATTTGCCTGCAAGGTGAGAAGTCTCATGCATTTTACAGGAAGGTTAACACAAAAGACCAATAGCTATATGTTCTTTAGCACCTGTTTGAAAGACAGCTTATTTTAGTATTTTTTTTAAAAAAATATCAGGTGTTGTGAGAAAACCATTGGCTTGTTTTATGGAGCACACTTCTTCAAAGTTTCCTGTCATGTCATAGCCCTCTGATGTATGCAGCCTTGTAAACACTTCTCTTGGAAATTAAAAATAGTGTGTTACTTGCCTGGTTGACCACTTACCTCTTATCTGAATTACCCACCTCATTAGGTACAATTACTGCTTAAGACATGCTGATCTGCTCAATCATGGCAGCCACTGAGGATTCAGCATGAAACGCTGATATCTCAGTAAAGTGTGACCTAAACCTAATACATCTTAACATATATCGACCCTGTTGTTTTTCCACTTTTAATTAAAAATTGACTTTTTCAGTCATTTTACATTAGTAACAGATGGGGATGAAATAAGGATAAGCAAAGATTTGCTTCTTGCACCTAGAAGACCTAATATTGCAGCAGTATAGAGAAATGGGCTTGAAATAATCCTGTGCACGTGCCTGCCAATGGTCCTCCATAACACAATAGCTAACAAAGTGACAGCATCAGCCACGGGGAGGGAAAGAGTGCTGGTTAAGTTCAAATTCACCATAGCCCAATTGACTGGATTTCTGACAAGTACTGGTATATTTTAAACCCAAAGGAATGCACATGCAAAACTAACAGCAGCAGCATTACCAGCTACCCCAATTTTAATCACAAGTCTCATGATACTTTGTGTCTTCCTTAGAGGCCTATTATCAGCAAATCTCAATTTTTCTTTTTTAAAAAAGTAGATTTGTAGACCTCATTGTGGAGGAAAGGTTAAAAATTCAAACTAACCACTTGTTACAAGGTAGATCTTAGGGGGAAAAAAGCTACCACAAATGTATTGACTTTTAAGCTAGTGCTGTGATTTGGGAAAGCCTGAAGTTGGCAGTACTGTACTGACATTGGAGGTAGTCTGTTTGGTTGCCTTTCTTACTCTTTTGGGAGAGGCAGACTAGGGGTTTATCTTGCATTAACCTATTGAATATACATGCTCATACTTTGTGCCCAGATGCAATAGCCCTCTTGGATAGGTAGCATTTTTGGGCAGCCCCAAATTCCTCCTAAATTAGAAGGAATTGTTCTGATTTACACTACTACCTCCCACATCTGCCTTTAGTGGAATGAAATCAAGCATAATACACTTGCACATATTTATCACAGGAATATTGCATTACATGTGCACATTTTCCAACACTGCATAACCTTGGCTATGAAAACCTCATGTCAAAATGTTATCACCTATTGCAAAGTATTATATAGTAGGGGTGGAAATAAATTAGTCTAATACTTAAGCTTCCAAAGGATCAGCTGTCTCTTCTCCAACATAAATAGGCCAAATACTGCAGAAGAAAAAAGAAAGAGAAAGAGAGAGAGAGAGAGAAAGAAAATAAGCCTCAGCCAATCTACACTCCACTTGCATGCAAACACTGGGCAAGGAGAGCCCCTCTGCGTGCACAGACACACGACCACCATCAGCACTCGGCCACCGGGCAGCTCACCAGGCAGGTAGACATCCTTGTTTTGAGTGGGGAGGTTGTTTGGACACACTCTCCAAAACCACAAAGCAATAGTTAGAAAGAACATAAAAAATAAATTTATTCATAATGCTATGAGCTCCAAATAAACAAAGAGTCTGGTTCAAAAATCCATGAGATTGCTGTTAAATAATTATGAGAAATTATCTCATCTCCACATTCCTACATTGCACCTATTCAAGTTTTTAAGTTTTCCTCTGCATTGACAAGAACTAGAAAATTATCATTTTTTTTTAAAAAAAAAAGCCTAGAAGCTCTTGCAAGCCTTTTTATTTCAGTTTTAAGAAAGGAAAGAAGCACAGATACTAAAACACATAGTATAATTGCACTATAGATAACAGCATTTGGATTGGTTTTTCTATCTGTGCACATGTCACTATCTCCCTAATTAAATATATCAGAATTCAGAGAGGCCTGTATTTCTGGATTACAGCCATTGGCAGCACTGGAAAACACCAGATACTTTTTTGCTCCAGCTGTGCCTACTCAGTGCTAGTATCGTTCATAGAGCCACAATGTCACAGCTATGAATGCGGCGCTTAGCAGAGCTGCAGCAGTGCCAGTCTCACCTCAGCCAACAGCATAAAAATGTAAGCCCTTCTGGGAGCATTAATAATGCAAGGTAGGCAAAGTACAAGGCTTGGCACAGCCTCATGTGTACATTAGCTGAGGCAACCAGGATGAACAGTTAAATATGGCTGGATAAGTCAACAGTCTATGTGGATTCCTGGTACCCTTTTCCATCACCCTCAAGGGCTTCATGAATAAAGATAAGCTACACAAACACTCTCCATCTATTTTTTTTTTCTTCCCCACCCCCAACATCATTGTACGTGCACACTTAATGAACTACCTTATCTCTTTTGGTAGCAGTGACCTGAAAGATTCAACAAACCCAAGCCTGAATAATTTAAAAATAACCAAACAAATAGCTGAGAAAAATGATAAGGGAATGCTTAGCTGACAACGGTGGATGAACAAAAACTTATCTTTAGCTGACAATGTGGTCAGTGTATGATGTCAACACAACAAAAATTGCATCAGAAACAACAAACAAAAGTTACCTTGACCTTTCTGATTGTCATTTGGTGACTTCAAGTTAAATGTCTGCAGTAACAAAAGACAAAGACATGAGGGAGAAAAACATTGAAACTTGTTATGGCTTTGTAGTATGAGGTTCAGGTTTTGAAAACCTATGGATTTGGTATTAGATTAAATGCAAAGTCCTAATCTTCTTCCATTGTTGTTTCAGGGCTTGTGAACAATTTCTGCACATCTCCCACACTGCAGCAAGACAACATACCATTGTTCCTCAGAAAAGGAAATTGAAAGACGCTATGCTTTTCCACAGAGTTACCACCCCAAGGTATTTGTCTTTGATAGTCTTATTTACAGAGTTGCTCAGATTTCACAAATCCTGCTAAAACTAATGCAGACTAAAAGTGTTTGGTGTCACTGAGCGCTAAGCAGGGAGCCACTGAGACTTGGTCCATACTACAGAGTTCTGCCTCTGTGTCAAAGCCAAGTTCCCACCTTGGTTGGCATGCCAGAAAAAACTTCATATTGGGGAAGCAGCTACATCAAGAAAGAGGAGATTCCATTTTTTGTTAAAAAGTGCTGTATTCATAACTCTACCATCAGCAAAATATGCTCTGGATAAGGTTCAAGGCAGATTAGAGATAGAGTTACTTGCAAAACTAATATTGAACACATACTTCTTTTGGCATGAAGAAATTCCAGTTAAAATGGAATCTGTCTGAAAAGGGTCTTTGAGACTTTTTTTCTTCATTTGTTTCGCAACTCAGGATATCCTGATCTTTGCTTGTTCTCTGAGCCACCTTTTAAAAAACACCATGTACTTTTAACTCTCCAAAAGCTACCAGATGGTTGAAAAATCAGGCCAGTTACTTAAAAGTGCGACTTCAGTAGCTTTTAAAAAAATGTGTCCTAGACTGGTTCCTGTCTCCAAGGCTATTACAGTACAGGTAGGCTGTTTCCTCAATTTCGTTGTTTTATTGGGATCCACAAGGAAGGATAGGCATTGCCACTTTTTGTGAAACACACAACTAACTTTTGTTGAAGCACAATGCATTTGAGGTTGGTTTTAATTATTACTATTTCCTGTCCTCTTTGACAGACATAGCGCCTTCTATCCTTTGACATTGTTTAGGGCTGAGGTGGCAGGTTTCATCTGTATGAACGGCAGGTCTCTTTAAAACCCAAGATCCTTCCTTCATCTCTCCATGTATACAAAGGTATTCTTGTGCTATGGTCTCAGAAGGATACGCCCACCCTCCTGTGCCACACACTGATGGAAACTAACTTTTTTCCCCCCTCCTAGATTATCAAGGCCTCTTTTCTGTCACTAGTTCATTAATGTGACATTGTCATCAGATTTACCTGGGTTGGCACTAAGCAGTGAAAAGCCCTGACGTCAGAGATGTGCTCCTTGTTCCCACTGGCAGGCTGCACACAGCCATGGGATTTTGTAGATGCGAGGGGAAGGAGTGTGCAAGGCTGATCAGTGGGGTTGACAAAAGAGGGAACAGAAACACAATCTGTAGTTAAATCTTCTTAGCCCTAATGAGCGTTCAAAATAAATTAGACAAAAATGCTGTGAATGTAACTGTTGAGGTACTGGAAGAGTAAGGCAGAAAAAGGAAAAAGAACTAATGCATCAAGGAGATCATCTGCCCTGCCCACGTGAGGAAGAATGAAGCTGTTGGGATGAAGCAAGAAAAGCAGGCTGGGGCCAGAGATCTACAGTAGCTGCAGAGCCAACCTGAGATTAAAAGTACTGTCAATTAGCACGAGCCAGCATCACAAGTTAATGCAAGATAGCACAGTTCAGAGAGAGAGGACCTTGGAAACCAAGTGACTACATGAGACAAAAGAGACATCACATTCAGCTGGGGAGAAAACACAAAAGCAGGATGTGTGACTCAGACTACTTCAGTTTCACAGCCATGTTTGTTCTAAGTGATTGTGTTTCCTCTTTCCAAAGGAGATGCCAACCACTTGCTGGAAGAACATAAGCCCCATAGGCTTGCTTGCCTTTCACGGAACTCACAGATGTAGTCCAGGAAATGCCAGGGCCCCTGGACAAGAACTTCTGCATGAACATAAACAACCCAGCAAACTAGAAAAGTAGCTGGCCCCTAACACACCTCAGTGCTCATTTTCTATTTTGTTATTAAGCAACAGCGTAGGAAGACACTTCTGTTATGATGCTTCTGAATATGACTTTTAAATGATCACCTGGTTGAGTAAAGCATTACTCAGTGCTACAGAGAGAATGGTCCTTTGTGTTCATCTTCAAAGTTTGATAAAATACCACCTTTTAAAAAGCTTTTAGTAGTATCAGTCAGTAATATGTGATGCCCAAGGGTTTAGAATAAAGGCTTAGAGACCAAGATCTCTTGCAAATATTTCATGTTTATAAGGTTTTGAATGAACTTTGGGCCTACTTAAGTGTTCAAATAATGCTGCTAAGCCCAACTCCACTGTCCGCTTAACAGTTAGGAGGTTTCTACATGTCATACCTTGTGCACTACATAATAGGAGCTGGGTTTTTTAAGCAAAGTAGTAAGGTGCTATTCTCAGCTGAAGAGAAAAATTAGTACTGAATGACATTTTAGGCAGATATGATTAAATATTTTATAATCATAATAAAGATATTTTTGAAGATTCTGAGAAGCAACCTCAGTTTTTATCATCAAAAAGAAATATAATTTACCTTTCAAGCACATATGCACACAAGAGCCATAGGGAAAGGGCATCTTGTTCACCACTGAGATATTTCAGCCAGCTAGGCATATGTAGGAGACTGTAAATCATATACATGTTCAGGACTGCTAAGGAGTTAAAAAATAAAACAAAAAGGTCTTTGAAACAGTTTTGCTCTTTCAAATACAAAAAGAAGTAGAAATGATTTCTGGGTGTGACTTTTTACTGGAGTCTTCATGGAAGATTATCTACTTTTGACAGCAGTGACGAACAGCCCTCTCTGGTGTGCTTGGAGAGGTTAGTCATCCAACTCCTATGACATTCCCTGACTTTCACCAGTGTCTACCATTGGGAAACATGCCAATGGCTGCACAATAACAACTTATAAAGGTCTCAGGTTCATTTGTTTCTAGTATGCCACAGTCAGAAGAAGCACATTTAAGGACCCAAGCACTTACTGTATTTAGGACTTACCTAAGCAATTTGATTACAAATGGCTGTGGAACTTTGAAGTTTAAAACAAGTTGTCTCACTACAGACTTTTAAGTTTGCTTCTTTGACTTAAAGAGGCTCTACTGTTTCAAAAACGACTGGATAAAAGATGAGCTCACAACAGCTAGGCTGCAATAAGTGAATTCCTATAACCACCAGGCCAGAACTTAGAGCAAACACATTGCAGAGCATTAGAAGTCTGGTCTAGAGCAATATAATATCAACTGCAAGATTTCCACCAGCTTCCATGGGCCTTGGATCAAGCTCCTGGGGCGGGGCGGGGAAGAAGGGGGGGTTCATCCATAGTAATATTATCTAGCATGATACCAAGACTGTCTCATCTTGATCTACAAGTAGAAAAACAGCTTTATAGCAATGTCCATATAGCCATAGCAAATGCCACAAAACAAAAATGCATGGAGCATATAACGGAGGATGTCTTGAAAACCAAGATGCATCAAAAAATTGACACAACACAGCTCAACAAGACTTTGTTGTCTGCATGTGGTGTATCTACAGACCACTCAACATTGTCTACCTACAGAAAAGACTCCACTCAAAGCTTTTCTATGTACGTGTAGTATATAGACAGAGAACATACACCCTACAGACAGAAAAGCCTCTCCTCACTTTGTATAGACCCTTCCTGCCATATATGGAATATACCTATCTACCTGATCCTCAATATAAGGATAGCATATACTCTATATACAGAAAGGTCTTGTCTGGTTCACTCAGGGGTTTTGGTGGTTTGGTTTTGGGGTTTCCCCCCTACCCCATCTCTATATCAAGCCTATACAGAAGACACCAACAAATTCCTAAAGGAGTTCATTTTCTAGAAACCCCAGGTGAAAGTCCTAAAAAAAGTGCTGTAAAATTCCTATGGAGATTCCAGGTTTGAGAACTCGTAAGAGACTTGTGGAAAATTCCTTGGGAGTTAGAAAAGAATTTCCATGAAAACCAATGAGGATTTCTTAGAAATATGAAAAACCTTACAGCCGAAAAAAAAAAAAACCCACCAAAGGAATTCCTACAAAGCCGAGCAGAAAAGTCATACAAGAGAAATGGGCAAGTCCTAGAAAACATGGCACAGTTCCTAAAAGACAAACTAGGAATTCCTTAAAAGCATATGGGAATCCCTAAAAAGCAAATGTGACATTCCTAGGAAAAAATCAGGGAATACTCGGAGAGAAAATGGGCACTCACAGAAAGCATATCTGACATTCCTAGGAAGCTGACAAGAAATTCCTGGAAAACAAATAGAGAGTTACCAGACAGCAGGGGAGAAAATCTAGCAAAACAGAAAATTCCTAGAAAGCAGATAAAGAACTCTTGGTAAACAAGGAGTGAACTCCTAGAAAGCACAACAAAAGTTTTTGGAAAGCAGATAAAGAATTCCTAGAAAGGAAGGGGGAGAATTATTAGAAAATAGATGACGATTTCTAAGAAAAGCAAGCAATATATTCTCAACAGCAGTAGGGAATTCATAGCAAGCAGAAGGAAAAAAAAAAAAAACACAACCTCTAAGAAAAGAGATGCAGTTTATAAATTCTGGAAAAAACACAGGGACCTTCCAGAAAGCACTGGAGAACAGCTAGAAGGAAAAGCAAAAATTCCTTGAAAGCAAGCAGGGCTTTCCTTGAAAGCACAGTAGGGAATTCCCCCAAAGCAGAGAGGAATTCCCAGAAATGACACTTAATTTATCTGAAAGGGGGGTCTTTCCTAGAAAGTGAGTGGGAGTTCCCCAGAAAGCATGTGACAGAAAACAGCTGGGGGATTTCCTGTAAAGCCATGGGGAAAATCTGAGAAAGCAAATAGGGAATTGCTAAAAAGCAAATCAAGATTTCCTCAAAACAAAAGCAACCATTTCTAGAAAGACAAGGACAAATCACTAGAAAGCAAATAAGGCATTCCTACAAAGCAAATGAAGAACTCCTAGAAAGCAGAGAGGACATCCATATATTGTAGGCAATCATAGAAAGCAATGGGGAATTGCCAGAAAGCAGATGAGAAATTCACAGGCAGCAGAGGTAGGGACATTCCTAGGAAGCAGATAGGGAATATGTAAAGGAGACATAAGGATTTGCTAGAGACCAGAGAGGAGACATTCCCAGAAAGCCAAAGAATGGCATTCCTAGTAAGTAAAGGGGGCAGGGTATTCCTTAAAAGCAGAGGGGTTACTCCTAGAAAGCAAAGGAGGCTGTAAGGGAATGCAATACGAGAGCATCCGGTTCATTAAGCTATTTGGTTAAGGAGTATTCAGTATAAAGAACTAGTCACAAGGAATAATTTAGACACATGGATGCACAAACAGTATTGAGCAGATGATAACGAAGACAGTAACAAAGACCAGAACTCTTTGGTCGCTGATTGATTGGCTGCTATAGGAGCTACCCTGGCATAACCTTGAAGATGGCTACAAATGAACTATACAGTTCAACATGAACTTCATAAGGAGAAATACAATTATCAGGAGTGCTGTAATTCACTAGCAAGCTTTCAGAACTAGGAAAAGAGTAGAATGTCTGCATCTAGAAAGACTCAAGGTCCAAGCCAGTGGTTGAGTAAGGAGCCCAGGGTCCAGACATGAATATTAGGCAGATAGAGCCTATACTGATATTCAGAGGAACCGTAATTGTAAGTGTGTTTGAGACAAGCACATGACAGCATGCATCTGTCTCACTAGCAAACATCGCACTGGATAAGCCAGTAAGTAGGAGGAGACCCCCCTACCACATGAGGAGGCTCAGGATCCAGGCATGGATATCAGACTGACTTAGAGGTCATGCTGATATTCAGGAGATGAATGTGAACCTACACAATGAGGACATTGAACTGCAATGGATGGGCAGACTCCTATAAGACAAGGGATAGTCCCAGAAAACAAATGCAAGCATTGCTTGAAAGCAGATAGGAGATATCTAGAAAGCAAGAGAAGCACTCTTTGAAAGCAAAAGGTGGAGGTATATTTCTAGCACAAAAAGTGGGGAATGTTCCTAAGAAACAGGAAGGAACTATTCCTAGAAAGCAAATGAGGCAATAGCTTCTGAAGAGCAGAAGAAATTTTCTTCAAAAGCAGAGAAACATTATCCTGAGGCAGCTGAGGCAGGTTATAGCTAGAAACCTGGATGTTCCTAGAAAGCAGCTAGAAGATATTACTGGAAATAAAAAGGGGACATTCATAGAAAGCAGAAGTGAGGTGTTCCTAGTAAGCAAACAGGACAGTCCCAGAAAGCAGACAGAGAACATAGGCAGAAAATAAAAGGATGTTACTCCTGGGAAACAGTGATGAAGCAGTAGCTAGAATGAACATAGAAGGTTCTTCAAAGAAACAAGAGGGGGAATACTCCTTGAAAACAGAGAGGGGATTGTCACAGAAAGCAGAGGCAGACTACTCCTACACTTCCCTAAGGTGGAGATATTCCTAGAAAGCAAAGGGAGAATATACCTAGAAAACAAATGGAGGATGGAGTATGTTCCTGGAGAACAGAGAAGGAGATTTGTT
Source organism: Pelecanus crispus (assembly GCF_030463565.1). Lineage (NCBI taxonomy): Eukaryota > Metazoa > Chordata > Aves > Pelecaniformes > Pelecanidae > Pelecanus > Pelecanus crispus. The sequence goes on along the minus strand of NC_134645.1, from coordinate 26,579,194 downwards.
AAAAGCAGAAGAAAAATATTGCTATGAAGTAAAGGGAGAAACTCGGAAAACAGAAAATAATTCTTTCAAGAGAGCAGAGGGACCTTTTTTCTAAAAAATGGAGGACCATTATTTCTAGAGAGCAAAAGGGGACACAGTTCTAGAGAGGAAAGTGGAGTTAATCTGCCCAGAGCAAACACAGGATCTTCCCAGAGGCAAAACAAGGGAAGGGGGATATTTCTAGAAAGCACATAAGGGGTTATATTTCTAGGAAGCATTCCCAGGAAGGACATGGAGGAATATTCCTAGAAAAGCAATACCTAGAAATTAGAGAGAGATTTCTAAAAAGCCAAACCAGAAAATATTCCTAGAAAACAAGATGGTTACTTCTGGAAAGCATCTGGGTTTGCTCCTAGAAAGCAAACAGGAAAATCACCTTGGAAAGCAGAAGAGGAGATATTCCTAGAAAATAGAGGGGCAATATGCCTAAAAGGCAGAAGGGGTATATTCCTGGAAAAACAAAACTTCCTGGAAACTGAGACCAGGCAATATTCCAAAACAGCAAGTGGGGCTTGATATTCCTAGAAGCAAGTCAGGCATGTTGCTAGCAAAGCCACCTGTGGTGTTACTCGTAGAAAGCTGAGAGGGGACATTGCTAGTGAGCTGAGAAGGTATGTTCCTAAAACAATAGCTGTTAAATGGCTAGAAAACAAAAGGGGGAGATGAGGGCATATTCCCAGAAATCAGGTGGCAGGGGACCTTCCCAGAAAAAAAAAAAAAGAGGATAGTTCTCGAAATTCAAAAAGGAGTGTTCCTAGGAAGCAAAAGGGGGCATATTCATGGAGAAGGGATAATACTCCTGGAAAGCAGAATGTGACTATTCCTAGAAAGCAGCTGGTGGGAGAGGAATATGAGAAAGCAGCAGGATATTTATAAATAAGGCAGAAGAGAACACCCCTAAAAAGCAGAGGGAGAGTACTCTGACAACAGAAAGGAGACTATTTTAAATGCTTTTTAAAAAGCAAAGCAGGGAATATTCCTGGAAAGCAGAGGTAGATACTGTCCTAGACAGCAAATAGTTGCATTGCTAGAAAGCAGAAGGACAATACTAAAAAAACCAAAGCGGGGGGAGGAAATAGAGAAAACAAATGCCAGAAATATTACTTCAGAATATTACTTAAGAACAAACGTTAGGAGCATTCATGGGAAGCAATTTGGGGGGATAGTCCTGGAAAGCAGAGAGAGTATTCCTCAAAAGCAAAAAAGGGGATACTACTAGACAACAAAGGGCATATTCCTGAAGGCAAGTGGGGAGTATATTTTTTAAAAAAGTCAATGGAGGGCATGCTACAGGAAAATGGGGGGAATGGTCCTTCAAAGGAGAGAGGGGGAAGAAATATTCCTAAGACCAAATAGGGGTGGAGGGAATATTCCTAAAAGCAGGAAGACATGGTTTAGTCTAGTCTACCCTTGATTGGCTTAGAGTAGACTTGGTAGTGTAGGTTAATGGTTGGACTGGATGATCTTAAAGGTCTTTTCCAACCTAAACGGTTCTATGAAGATATTTCTTGACCATAAACAGAAGAGACATTCCTCCCAAAACCAACCAAACAAAAAACACCTCAACACAAACCAGCAAAAACACCCCACACAAATGGGGAATATTTTCTAGGAAACAACAGGTATGACTCCAAAAAAAGCCTAGAAAGCAGTGAGAGGAAATCCCAGCAAGAACCACAGGGAATATCTAGACAGTGGTGAGGGGGATTCCTGAGGAGATCTGAGGGGAAGAACCCTGGAAAGTCATGTGTGCTGGGAGGTCCTGGGCAGCAGCAGGGGAGAGCTCCTGAAAAACACTGTGCTAGGACAACTTCTAAGAAGGGGAAAAAAAAAAAGGGGGGGGGGGGGGGGGGTGTTATTCATAGGAGTAATATTTCACAAAAAAAAATGAGGGAGAATAATGTCTTAAAACAAGGAGGGGAGATTCTAGAAAACAGCAAGAGCAAGTGGTTGGTCACTGGATCAGGGTCCCCAGGGAAGCAGTCACAACATCAAGCCTGTCAGAATTCAAGGAGTATCTGGATGATGCTCTTAATTGTACAGTTTAGTTTTAGGTAGTCAAGTAGCAGGGAGCTGGACCTGATCTTTATAAGTCCCTTCCAACTTCAGACATTCTATGACTGTACGAGTCTAATGCTGGAAAGAAATGGGGCAAGGAGCAGGTGGGTATTGAGGGCATCCCTGAGAAGCACAGCAGGGCAGGGACGGTTTCTCAGAGAGCAGCACAGGAACATTTCCTAATAAGCACTAGGGTTTTGCAAGCAGTAACAGGGGAATCTCTAGAAAGCAGTCAAGAGAATCCCAAGAAGGAAAAAGGAGAAATTAATGGGAAAGCAATATGCAACACTTCCTAAAAAATAATTATGACATTTTAATAGAAAAGGGGATATTATTCCTGAAAAGCAGTTGGTAGGAATCCTACAAAACAACAAGGGGAATATCCAGAAAGATAACAAGGGGAATATCCAGAAAGATAACAAGGGGAATATCCAGAAAGATAACAAGGGGAATATCCAGAAAGATAACAAGGGGAATATCCAGAAAGATAACAAGGGGATACCAAAGCAAAACAGGGGATTCATAAGAAGTGTGGAAAATTCCTAAAAAGCAACAGTGGAGAGATTCCTAGCCAAGGTGAAGAATTTCAGGAGACCATTAAAGGAGGGGTGGGGGAAATGCCTTGGAAAGTGGAAGTTTTCTGGAAAGGGATTCATAGTAATCAGGAAGATGGATTTCTACAAAGTAATAGGCAGAATTCCAGCTGTTAAAGTGAACCCTAGGAAGCAGTGGCAGACAAACAAATGAGTTGTTGGTATCAGTCTGAGTAAACTATAGGGGGAAAACCAGGGGTGGGGGCCAGAAAGAGGCACAGAAAGCCATGCAGGAACATTCCCTAATAAGAATTACAGGGAATGCCTAGAAAGCAAAAAGAGCTAGAAATCATGCAAATTTCTAGGAAACATGAAAGGGACATGCTTAGAAAGCAAGCAGCAGGGATGAAGTGGGAGATGAAGAGGTAGATTCCTAGAAAGCGTGGCAGATTTTTAGAAAGCATTAAGGAGAGATTCCTAGAAAAGATTTGGGTCATTAATGAGAAAAAATAAGAGGGGATTCCTACAAAATGTGGAAACATCCTAGAAACACTTGCAGGGGGATGGATTTCCCACAAAGACTTGCAGGGGAAAGGCAGGTTCCAATAAAGCTTAAAAGGGATAATTCCTAGAAGGCTTGATGAGGAAAGGGATTGCTAAAAAATATATTTTGGAGATGAATTCCTAAAAAGCATATTGGGGGATTCCTAGAAAGTGTGGGAAAACTAGAAGGTTTTTCATAATAAGAAGCAGGAGAGGGTCCTAAAGAGTAGTTGGGGAGCAGTATAAGAAAGCATTACTATGGGATTTCTCAAAAACATTTGGAGGGAACTCTAGAAACAAACAAGAGGATTTCTAGAAAGCTATATTAGTAGGACACCAAAGAAAACCATATTGGGAGTTTTCCTAGAAAGCTGTTTGACTGAGTCAAAGAAAACACTAGGGGGAATACCCAGAAAACAAAAGGGGATTCTTTAAAAAAGGTGGAGGAATTCATTAACAATAAGAACAGGGATTCCTGCAAAGCAGAGAGGGAATTTCCCACAAGGCAGAGGGGGAACAGTTGATCAAAAGCAGTGCAGAAATGCTTCCTAGAAAAACATGCAAGGACATTTCCTAACATGAAATCAGGATGATTCCTAGAAAATAAAGGAGGTGGGGGGCTCAGAAAGAAGTTGGGAGAAGCTCTAGAAAGCATTAACTGGAAAGGGGGGGCAAATTCCTAGAATGCAAAAGGGAAGGATTGCTGGTGTGGAGTGTTTCTGGAAAGGGATTTATAGTTAGCAAGAGGATTTACTACCTAGAAATTAATGTGTGTTTCCAAAAGACCATTTAGTGCAATTCCTCAAAAGTTTTTAGGGTGAACCCTAGAAAGCAATGTGGAAGAAGGGTTTCTACAAAGCAATGTTGCCAGGGCACCAAAAAAAAAAAAAAAAAAAGCAATATTGAGTGGTGTTCTAAAAAACCTGATGGGGTAAGTCCAAGACAAACAGGGGAAACTCCGGGGGGGGGGGGGGGGGGGGGGGGGGGGGGAGAAATTCCCGGGGGGGAAGAAGATTCCTACAAACCACTATTGACACATTTCCTACAACCCCCCATGGAGCATTTTCTATAAATCCATAGAAGAACACTTCATTTGGGGAGCATTCCTAGAAAATACAGGGAATTCCTAAAAAGCACGGGGTTTATTCCCAAAAAGTAAAAGTGAGGAGGGATTGCTAGAAAGATTTAATGCAGGATTCCTTGAAAGCAAAAGGGAATTTATTCCTAGAAAACCTAGAAGATTCCCAGAAGGATTTTCAAGGCAGAGTGTCCTTAAAATTTGAAGCTTTCCTGGAGAACACAAGGACTGGGTTCCCAGAAAACATGGACAGTTCCCAGTGTAGTCAAGCATTGGAACAGGCTGCCCAGAGAGGTGGTGGAGTCCCCATCCCTGGAAACGTTCAAAAAACGGGTAGATGTGGCACTTGGGGACATGGTTTAGTCTAGTCTACCCTTAATCGGTTTAGTGTGGACTTGGTAATGTTAGGTTAATGGTTGGACTGGATGATCTTAAAGGTCTTTTCCAACCTAAATGATTCTATGATTCTAAATATTTGTGTGGGTACAGTTCCTAGAAAGCATTTTGAGGAAAAATTCCTAGAAGGCACTCTGGAGGGGGGGATTCCTAGAAATTTTCAAAGTCTCCTTGAAAGCATTGGGGCTGGATTCTTCACAAGTCTAGAGAATTCCCAGCAACCATTGGTACAGGGGGGCATTCCTAAAAAGCATTTCAGAGCAGGGAGGGGACAGGATTCCTAAAAAGCATTGGTGTTTAGGAAATACTAGCAATTCTGGAAAATGCCTAGAAAGCATGGGAGTGGAAAGATTTCTAAGAAAATATTGTGAGGACCATATTTCCTTAAAAGTATTCAGGAAGGCAAGGGGGATTCCTAGAAAATGTAGATTATTCCTAGAAAGTGCTCAAGAGGGCTGGGGTTCCTAGAAAATATTGGACATCCCAAGAAAGCAAAGTAGAGGATTCCCAGCAAGTATTTAGAGGGGATTCCTGGGGTGGGGGGGGAGTCACCTAGAAAAATGTAGACATGTCCTAGAAGGCATACGTGCACATGTGCTTTGGGCTCAGCGGGTTCCTAGAAAGCATGTGTGTGGGAAGGATGCTACAAAGCATTGGGCATTCCTAGAAAGCAAAGGGGAGGGAATCCTAGAAAGCATTAAGGGATTCCCAGAAAACTTGGAAAAATCCAAGGAATTGTTAAGGGGAAATTCCTGGAAAGCTTTTGGAGAGGATTCCTAGGAAATGCAGGAAATTCCTAGAAAGCAGTAAGGAGGGGACTCCTAGAAAGTGTTGGGCACTTCTAGAAAGCATTAGAAGGTAAGATTAATAGAAAACATTGAAGAGATTTCTTGGAAAGGTAAACACCAGAAAAAGCAGTAATTCCTAGGAAGGGAACTAGAGAATTCTTAGGAAACATTTGGGGAGCATTTCCTATTGGAAAATCCTAGGAAGCATTAAGGGGCAAATTCTAGAAAGTGAAAGAGGTCATTTCTAGAAAACAAAACAGGCACATCCACAGAAATTGTGGAAAGTTCCTAGAAAGCAAGAGGGGTGGGGATGCCTTAGAAATTAAACCATGGAGTCCTAGAAAATGTGGACAATTCCTACAGACAAGTCACAGGAGTCCTAAAAAACATGAAATATTCCTAGAAATCAAGGAGCAGTGCTAAAAAGCAAAAGGGGAGGATTCCTAGAAAGCAAAAAGAATGGGTTCCTATAAATAGTGAAAAAGTCCTAGAAATCAAAAAGTAGGGGGAGAATCCTAGAAACAGAAAACAGATGGAGTCCTAGAAAACATTAAAGGGCAAGTCCTAAAAAACCCCATACAGTTCCTAGAAAGCAAATAAGGTAGGGTTTGTAGAATGGAAAAAGGAGTGGGTTGTGGTCCTAAAAGAGAGCAAAATCAGGGGAAGCTTCCTTTAATGCTTTCTAGAAAGCATTATGAGGGAACCAATCTCTATTTTGAAGGAGAGAGAACATTCAAGCTGCAGGACAAGGCTTTTTCCACAATATATATGCCTCTCAGCTGCACTCATCCCAGAGGGGCTTCTTCTGAAGAGTGCATTTAAAAAAAAAAGAATCAACAGAAAACAGCTCAAGCTAAACCCCTAAATCTTTGAACTGTGGAATTTATTGAGCATTGGACAGAAAGTTCAGAGCTTGAATCCAGCCCTAGAGATAGAAAGTAAGTCACACATAGCAGACTGAAAAGCTCACCATAGGACATTTTACCTTCACCAACAATTTCCTCTTGAACAATTGTGTGGGCTTGTCCTGGTTTCGGCTGGGATAGAGTTAATTTTCTTCCTAGTAGCAGGCATAGTGCTGTGTTTTGGATTTAGTAGGAGAAGAATGTTGATAACACACTGATGGTTTAGTTGTTGCTGAGTACTGCTTATGCTAGTCAAGGACTTCTCAGCTTCCCATGCTCTGCCAGGGGCACAAGAAACTGGGAGGGGGCACAGCCAGAATAGTTGATCCAAACTGACCAAAGGGCTATTCCATACCATATGACGTCATGCTCAGTATATAAACTGGGGGGGGTTGGCCGGGGAGCAGCGATCGCTGCTCGGGAACTGTCTGGGTATCGGTCGGCAGGTGGTGAGCAATTGCATTGTGCATCACTTGCTTTGTATATTGTTATTATTATTATCATTATTATATTGTTATTATTATCATTACTATTTTACTTTATTTCAATTATTAAACTGTTCTTATCTCAACCCAGGAGTGTTTCTCACTCTTACTCCTCCGATTCTCTCCCCCATCCCATCAGGGCAGGGGGAGTGAGCGAGCAGCTGCGTGGTGCTTAGTTGCTGGCTGGGGCTAAACCACGACAGGGCTTATCTCCAGAAAATGGCAGTGCATGTGCAAACTCTGGGGAAATTAAAAAAATAACAGTTTTTAATAGGAAAGTCAATGTATACACAGAGCCCATGTTATTTTACAAGTCTTATCTGTGTGCCTGTAAGGGATTACTCAGCAGCCCTCTGTGTTAACATGTGGGGTGATTTCTTCTTAGAGCCTTATCCATCTATTAATCTGTATATTTTATGTAAACTACTACTCCAAGCTGAATCAGAGCAAAGTAGCTACCACCACTTTTATTGTTAAATGAAAAAGAGATAAGAGAAAAACATATGATTCTTCACTGACTGCGCAGAAGTTATTAATCAAGTTTTTGCTTCCTGGAGCCACAAGCTCAACTTTTGATGGAAGTAAGGCAACACCCCCAGTTACCAAAGTATCACAAGGCTTCAGTGCTGGTCTAGTAGACTACCCACCTCCCATGGACATCAATCAGTTTTGCCACAAAACCTTCAAGACAGCCGGATTAAGTGTCCATTTTCTGTTTCATTACCTGCCTTTGCCTCTATTACATAGTGGCTGGCTCCTTTCCAAAGGAAATTAACTCTTCTGAGCCAGGATTTGACTCTCCCATCTTCCCCCCCCACACTTCTGTTTTATTTCAGGAATTACTTTCATGCTGCTTTATATTCAAAAGATACTACATATAAATGCCATATGTTTATTCATCACCATACCCTATCAATCTTTCAGACACAATGACAGACTGACAAGGCAAAAGTGTGTGTTTCTAAACCCACCTGAATGCTCCTGCCTCAGGTGGCACATGGGGAAATGGTCACAGCCTATGCTAGCAGGACAACATCAGGAATGGAAATTTTTTAAATTGCCTAATTTTCACTCTCATCTTAGGTTTGCAGCACTGGAAAGCAAAGTGGTTTGTAAACAAGGCTAGTTTTAGATGGGATTTAGCAAATAGATATGGTATCACAGCATAAGATCATAGAATCATAGAATGCTTTGGGTTGGAAGGGACCTTTAGGGGTCATCCAGCCCAAACCCCCTGCAGTGAGCAGGGACAGCTTTGACTAGATCAGGCTGCTCAGAGCCCCATCCAACCTGACCTTGAATGTTGACAGGGATGGGGCCTCTACCACTTCTCTGGGCAACCTGTTCCAGTGCTTGACCACCCTCACTGTAAAAAATTTCTTTCTAATGTCTAGTCTAAATTTTAACTCTCTCAGTCTGAGAAATCCAGGTAGCACATCTGAAAGTCAGGTTAGTGATGGTGAATAAGACATAACTGAGTCTACCTCAGGCAAGACAGACTTGCCAGGAACCCCAAACAAGCTACGTTAGGTGCTGAGTGCAGAGAGGGTATGTTACTCCGCAGCAGATCAGCATTTTAAAAAAGAGCAATAGCTGCAAAACAGGTAACTGAGCAGTTGCATCCTTTACAGCACCAAACCTCTAAAATCCCAGATTGAAGTGAAAATGAAAAAACCCACTGTACCTCATGCCAGAAATGTAACATGAGCAGGCAAAAGGTGGATTAGTCTAGTTTGGTAACACTGGCTATTAAGGTTCACCTTGGAAACCTGCTTCCAGCCCTGCCATCGCTCCTCCCCAGGCTGCAGCTCAGCAAGCAAAGTCATCTTGTCCATCTTCCCCCTTGCCTAGGCAGGCTACCAGCGTGCAGAGAGCCTAATCCCTGCATGGTAAACTGTTTATCTGGGAACATCTCTGTACCTCATCACATGCAGTCCTTTGATCCTTACCCTGCTGGAGGGGCTGTGTGCTAGGGAGGTGAAATAAAGCTGCTACTAAGCTAATCCCACGATGCAGAGGGAAGGTGGTCCTCACTCTGGGCAGCAGGATGGCATTTCCAAGGAATAACGGTACAGCACCCACATAATCCCAACCCCATTCAAGAGTGTCAAAATGCACACAGGGACCAGCCCAGCCTTAATTCAGAGGATGCATAAGGGTTCACATAAAGGACTTGAGAAGCTGCTCTCAATCCCTGTCTCAAACTCCAGCTGGGCTCCTATTCCAACCCACATCCTCCATTCCTGCTTCCGTCCCCTCCCAATCTCTTGAAAATATATTTTAGATGTTGAACTTGGATGACTCAAAAAACATTCACCCAAAAACAACTATGCAGAAAAAGAGAATTAAGCTCTACTTTAAGGCATTAAGACATTTCCATGAACTAGTGTGTGTCAAGAAAATATGCTTTTTGAGTCAAATAATATTTTTTTAATTAAAAAAGAACCTGAACTGCAATGTTTAGTGTTCTGGAAGGGTTTTTCATTGGGTTTGTTTTTTTTTTTTTTTCACTGCTGCTTCTTCTGGTCAGTTCCCATGGTGGCTGCCCCCACCCTCCCAGCAGAAGTTCCTCCACCAACATCACAGGAGCAAGTTAATGCTTTAGCACACAACTCCTAATAGCTGTAGCCCAGTTTTTAAATTAGTACCTCACACTCCTTAGCTTCAGGGTATCTGTAGACCTGCACCCTGAGGAAATTGGTGGACTGGAGCTTTTGAAGGTTCACTCACCAGCTCTGTCAACAGCTTTAGTTCCTTCTAGAAAAGGGGACTAGGAAAGCAGGTAAAGAGAAGTAGGAGTAAAGAGAATCAACACTGCCTTGCAAGAATTAGTATTTTAATCACAGATGCTCTCTCACCAACTTTCCCCCCAGAATCAGGAAGTGGCATCCAAGGAGAGTCTCTTCCTGAAAGAAAACTTTTCACCTTTCTTTTTACCTCTTCTCCAAGACTGTAAAAATTGCAAAGAAACTGCTGTTTAAAACATGGAAGCAGATGACTTAAGTCATAAAGAAAAGGCTATACTTAAGAGTAGTTTCAGATCTCTCCCCTCTTTACCTTTGATGGAAGCAAAAATATGTGTTTTCATTCTGCAGAGCTCTCAATCATTCTGTTATTTGCACCTTATCAGGGGTAGTGGGGAGACATGGACACACCACAATCTAGTTGACAGGTGTATAGAGGAACAAGATCAGCTCTGCAGAAACTGAGATTCCTAGAAAGTCGATCTCTACTCATATGACACTATATTCAAATGAAAAAGTACACCGAAGAAGCCTCACAGTCAACATCCCCTAAAGTCTTGATATGTTGGCATCTTTGTTTTCTAACGAAGTAATCAAATCTACCTGAGCACCAGTCAGCACCTGTAGATATTCTAGGTGTTTGAAGGTACTTGCAGGCCCAGCTTCATCTTAACAAACAAAATGAAAACCAAATTCTGTTTTCCCCTAAAGATACAGCGATACCACATAGCTTCAGTGAGAGCTATCGTAATGTTACATAATTAGTACTGCCACATCATGAGCAACATACTGAGTGTAACATGAAACACAGTGCATGAAGTGGGCATGTTTTTACATTTTTGACAAAACCTTCATGCGGGTGGTATCAGCGGTCAAGTAAATTAGGAAGACCCATTCAAGTCTGTTTAGTCTCCTCAGAGCTGCAGGAACTTCCAACACTTACAGTGAGAATAGTCATCTTTGAAATATATGGTCATATCCACAAGTACAACAAATCTAGGCCTAAGTAGATCTACAGAGTCAGTAAGAACACAAGTGATATTTCAGTTATCTTGTAGTAATATAAATTCCACATGTCATACACTAATTAGATGACAGTAAATACAGAATGGGAAATAGTGCTGTTTTGAGGCAACTCAAACGCCATGATGTAAAGGCTCCTACTTAAAATACATAGCTAAATACATAAATCAAGAAATCTTAACTTACTCTTTCACCTGTGATGTCACTAGTTCACTTCAATACAAATACCTAAACTGTGATGGTTAATCAGTTTGCTATTAGAGGTACTTGAGAGGGGTTTGGGTGAGGAGGTCAGGGCTCCTCTGTCTTGGCAGCTTAGAATCATAGAATGCTTTGGGTTGGAAGGGACCTTGAGAGATCATCGAGCCCAACCCCCCCTGCAGTAAGCTGTATGAGTTCACCAGTGTTTTCTCCAGGTTCTGAGTGGTTCAAAGTGCTGGGGTAGGCAACCCAGAGGACACTGGCACAGAGTTTCAAGTTATGCAATAAAACTGTGTTTTATTGTTTGTTTCCATTTTACATGCTATGTGCTCAGGAGCACCCTTTAGGAAATCACTTGTTCAAAAAAAAAAACCAAACAAAAAACCCAACACCAAACGAAAAACACCAAACCACCAACCAAACAAGCAACAGAGTAGGGAGTGAAGACCACTAATCAAACAAGTTGCTTACCAGAGCAGAAACTCCTGTTCCTGACTTGTACAACACTGTCATAGCCAGGAGTGTGTCAAATCCATAGACACTAATGCTATACTTAAACACTTTTTTCAGCTGATCAGTGATCCTGTGATAACTGACTACCCACAGATCTCTATCCCAGCTTGTGCTTGGGACAGGACCTGTTCTGAACACTAGTGAGGCAGAAATGAGTCGCCTTTTAATTAAATCTGCACACAGAGAGCAAAATTCACATTATTCACCTTGAAGGATAAGAGCCTCTCTTACCTGCTCTCCTTACAAGCCTAACTTCATTAATTATGTAAGGAACAGCCTTACCTCCCTGATACCTTTTTCCATTTTTCAGCATTCATACCTGTCCCAGAACCTCCAGGCAAAGGTGCAATGTTAAGAGCAACCAAACCTGTGCTAGGGGTATCTTCTGACAGTAACAGTACGAGGTAGCATCTTCTTAGGAGTTGCCTGAGAAATGGTGCAAGGTAATGTGCAGGAGGTAGCACGACACATAGCACAGCTATTCCATACTTGATGCGCTACTGCTCACACTGGCTTACAAGCTCAGCAGGACAGATTTGTGCAAGGCACTAAATAGCCCCGTGCGGGTCACATGGAGATCAACTAACCGCCAATTTTTATTTAATCCCCCAAAATTATTTTTTGCACACCTTTTTATATGACTGTCATTAATAGTATCAGAGAAAACAGTCAGTAATTTCCAACAAATATTTGACTCACTTTAGCTAAAGTCAGTTCCATGAACATCTCTACAATTCACTGCTGTGACAAGAAAACCCATTTTTCACTCAAAGACATTCAGTATAACACTGTGCAACTCCTGTTGCTGCAGTAAAGCAGTCTTTTAAGGAAAGATAAAAAACAATCTGTATTAAAAAATTAGGAAGGAAACTGGCAAGAAGTTTTTTTGTTTGGGGTTTGGTTTTTTGTTTTTTGGTTTTTTTTTTTTAACATCTTTAAGACATCCATGGATTATCCTAAAAGCCTCTCATTAACAGAACAGAAATTAATCTCTTTGGCCAGCATTTGTCTTTCAGGTGTTGCACACTTTCCATGAAAGAGGGTTCCTGTGGCTTTTGTTGTTCACTTCTTCACTCACTAATAAATTACCATGTGACAGCCTGAGATTCACTGCCTACTCCATTTATTTGTATAACCTCTCTACCTTGGAGACATGGGTGATGTATTTTCTTTCAGGATAGTCAATACAAAATATATTCAGTTCTACTCTCTGTGCAAGAGATACTTATTATAATCTAATTTCAAGGCAAATACTGCAAATGCTGAATGGTGTTTTAGACAAGTAAACATGAGTGGTATATTGAAGTGTTTATACTAGATCATGCTTTATGGTTTTTCTCATGGATAAACTGGTAATGCAGAATACACTGCTAAAGTGCTAATATGACTAATGGTTACTCAAGCAAAGAAAAAAATATGTTCATCATTTTGCTGCAAGCTGCTGGTTCAGTACAGTACCACTTAGCCAACTGGCCACAGATTAACCCATAACTGTCCTTTATCACACAGCTTAGTTTGAGAGAAAAGGCAAAGGCTGCACTCTTTGGCAATTAACAAACTGATCTATAATAGCCCAACAAGACTCACCTTCTTCTACACATCTACCACTTTCCCTAGTTTGCATAAGTGATGCATGTGCCACATAAGCTCCCATGCCAGGATCAGCACAAAATGGGTATTTCCCATTGACACATTACAGGGACTCTTCAAGAGAATCTTGAAAGCCCACCTGGATATTTTTACAAACACTTGATATTTTTATTCTTTATTGCAACAGGTGGAATGATTAAACATCAGTTTAACCTCAGGAAGCATCTTGGTTCTGTGGGACTTACCTCCCTCGCCCCAACTGCTCCACTACAAGACAGATATTGAGGTGCTGGAGCACATCCAAAGAAGTGCAACAAAGCTGGTGAAGGGTCTAGAGAACAAGTCTTATGAGGAACAGCTGAGGGAACTGGGGGTGTTTAGCCTGGAGAAAAGGAGGCTCTGGGGAGACCTTATCGCTCTCTACAGCTACCTGAAAGGAAGCTGTAGCAAGGTGGGTATCAGTCTCTTCTCCCAAGTAACAAGTGATAGGACAAGAGGAAACAGCCTCAAGTTGCACCAGGGAGGGTTCAGAGCGGATATTAGGAAAAATTTCTTCACCAAAAGGGTTGTCAAGCATTGGAACAGGCTGCCCAGGGAAGTGGTTGAGTCACCATCCCTGAAGGTATTTAAAAGACATACAGCTATGGCACTTCAGGACATGGTTTAGTGGTGGACTTGGCAGTGTTAGACTTACAGTTGGACTTGACCTTAAAGGTCTTCTCCAACCTAAATTATTCTATGATTTTGAATTCACAAATAAGAAATAGTTGTCTATAGCAGGCAATATATTGCCTGTTATATCTCCTTTGCAGTAGCTAGCACAGAATATTTGAGTTCACTCCACACAGGACATGAGACCTTGGTTATATGAGAGGGACAGAATACTATTATGTTTAAATGAAATTTTGAAAATAAGTGTTATGAAACTGACATGAAGTTGTTGTACATAGTAGATAAATTGTTTTTATCTGCAAAGACCAAATTCCTCCTTGATTTTTTCTAAACAAAATCGTCATTTAACTCCATTTCTACTTCAGCCAGAGCAGAAGTATAGGAATATTCTTATAAAAGTGACAATCTCTTCAGCCATGAAGAATAGGAGTACAACACAGGACCTCTCATGGATTTTTTTTTTTTTTTAAAAAAAGGATAATGAATTATGATGTTGTTTTCTGCAGTATAAAATCACTGCCTTAAAGAAAGAAAAGAAAAAAAATCATTTGCCATGTTTCCTCAGAAAGCCTCAAACTGTTCACACCACACTCATCAAGTATATTGCAGGCACAGATTTCAGAAAGGACAGACTAACAAATAACTATAATCCCAAAAGACAAGCTAGTACCAAGTTGAATAGTTCAAACAAGCTAGCAGCTTGAGAAATGCAGGAACCATTTCAACAGAAAAATTCTCAAACACATCACCTTGAAGAGAAAATCTCTAAAAAAAATATAGCAAAAGATGCTGAAAATTGAAAATTACCATATGCTAATTTATCCTCAGTAACAGGTCATCCTTGAAAGATAAATAAATTCAGTTCCACTTGAATAAGAACCCTGTCAGCTTCAGGCAAATATCTGCAGCTTTCAGCTGTATATGGTCATGGATAGTGGTGGTAGGGACACAAACAGCAGGATGGTACCCCAACTCTTCAGATGAGTGTATAGTTTCAACTCCTCGAACACTTACTGTTTACTGCGAAAAATGCAGGGTATAGGAGGTATCAACTCTTAATGTAGACTGTCAAGGAGGCTGTTCCATGCAAAGAACAATTATAAGGAATCAGAGGGGGAAAGAAGTTCAGCAAAGTTGTTTCCAATTTTCTCTAATTTGCTTTCTAGCAATTTATCTTGTTTTCTGCTATACAGCAGGCCCCATTACCCCCCTTCCCCCCTCCCTGAGACTCTCCCCAGTGATTTCATCCATGCTACAATCACAAAGAAACAAGCCATTTATACCCTGGGAATAACAGTACAGGCAGTTTGTGAAAGAAGGAGACTCCATAGGTTTGGTGGCATTTCTATAGCTAAATGAACAAGCTGCAACCAACAATAATGGAAAGCAACCCTTAAGTAATTGCTTCAAGTAGTGTAATAGTTAGTAATTACCAAGGAAAAAATTTGCAAAGAAAAATACTATGCTAAGCAAGTGACATGTCTGCTTTTCTAACAATTACAAGTTCTTAGAAAATATCAGATATATGCAATGAATATGCCTGAAAGAAGAATAGTAGTTTTATAGTCAAGAAATTATTCCAAAACTGATGGTCCAGTAAGATAAAATGACTGCTCAAAAAGAATAAAATAAGTAAATGGAATACTAATGACTGTATAATAGCTACAGACTACTAGGTCAGCCCATAAGTAGTTTACTTTTTTTTTTTGCTTAAAAGACAAAAAATACAAATGTTTTAATGTGTAAGTAGACAAACAAAGATAAGCAGAATTTTGTTCCCTTTCACATACTGTTTTCCAGTAATGCATGACAAATTAGCCTGTTGAGTATAAAAATCACCTGTTTTCAGGAAGAAACCTCTGCCTCTGTCATACTGAGCAGTACACCATGGCTCTCTGAGAAGTGAGTAGAGCTGTTGTGCAGCAGTAAGGAAAAAGGCTGGGAGCCAGGATCAAATCACCCTTGCAAGCACTACTGCTACCTTTATTACATGCATCAGCTAACTGTAAGAAAGTAGACTTAATACAGAAATATGAAAACAGTAGATAAATCTATTGAGGATTTATTTAAAAGGTGTATCTCTTTGGGACAGATGCAAGAGCTGCACAGCCTGACAAGTCCTGGCTCAGCTTGCTGCCCAAGACCAGCTCCCTGGTAAAAGGTGTTGTGCAGAAAGCGCTGGGAGATGCCCCAGCAGACACTCTCCCCCTTTTGCTTGGGAACTGCTCTGACACTGAGGCTCACACCCTTGATCGCCACCTGAGCTATGCTGCAGCTGCGCTGCAGCCATCCCTGTGCCCAAGCAAGCGCCCCATTGATCTGGACCCTGGCCTCCCAGCTCAACCTTGGGCTTGCCTCATCACCAGCAACTTCCCTGGTGATGTGGACTCTTGGCTGAACCTGGTGGCCACCCCGAGGTCTGCCCTGCTTGCTTCACAGCCTGCACCAGGCTCCCAGGTCCCCTGCCCTTGCAGAGCAGCCAGCCCTTGCTGCTCTCTGGCACAAGGCACTGCTGAGATAGACCAAAGAATATGCTTCCCCTGCTTACTTTGGGGCTTTGGATGCTGTGCCTGCACAGTAGCAGCAGTGATCACTCCCCACAGCAACCAAAACCAAATCAGCTTCAATATTCTAACTCCTGCCCCACACATTGACTTCAGAAAAACTGAAGAAGCGAGCTTCTTGCTCCAATGGAAGACCATCCTTCTTGTGATTAGAGATACAGTGACAAGATGACATTTCTCTTTTTCCCCTGCTCAGGCAAGATTGAGCCCTAAATCTGTTAAAATAACTGACCACATGCTCCACAGATAAGCCTATTATACTCTTAGGCAGCAGCTGGGAGAGTTAACCTTGATCTGAAATCACCTTTAGCTCTTTGATAGAGAGGTGACATAGGCAGCCAGGCCATCACAAACATCGTAACTGCAGAAGTGTTGGATACGAAGGGACAGCATTTCTGGCTTAAACAAGTTTGCAGTAAGCCCAACTGCAAATGCACCGTGCATGTGGCATCATTTAAAATTCCTATCCAACAGTTATTCCGGGCTTTGTTAATTTCTATTAGTACTTCTTTCCTTCTGTATTCATTTGCTAGTACAGATGAAGGTCAGGGGAGAACAATTCAGCACAAGCTGACCAGAAGTTCAGAGCTCACCTCACTACACAGATATAACCAAAGCATCAAACATGAAGGACAGCATCCACTTTCTGCTTGGAATATGTGTCAGACCCCAAAAATCAAACCAGATGGTGATCTACTCCTTTCCGAACACATTTTATTCATCATGAAGTCTATTTCAAGCAACACTGTATGTCACCTGTCAGGGTAAATGCAGATGAGTCTTCCCAGATTTCAAATTCAAATTGATTCACATTTCCTAAGCAGGGAGATATAAATGTACTTGCATGTTTTGGAGCATTTTCCAGCCAAAATGCCATTGGTTTATGTGACATACCACCACATCGGGAACTAAAGGTAATCAAGCTGTCAGGCACCTTCCAAGGTGTAGGTGTCCTTATAAGTCCATACACTCGTAATCTACATTTCACACTGTGGCAGCCTACCAAGGATGAACAGGCAAGCAAATCCTACATCTCCCTGTTCCTTGTCTGCCTGCCTGCTGCCTACCTCTCCCCTGTTCCTAGCAGCTCTTTGGCCTGCCACTGGCTGTGAGTAGTCTCCACTCCTTATAACTGCTCAGGGAGAGGGGGAGTCACATCTCTGGGCTCTCAGTAGGAAAAGAGATAAAAGGAGCAGCTGGTTTGGGGAGCAGGAGGCCCACCGGCACAGGAGCTTACATCAGTAGGCAAAGATGCAGCTCATCAGGCACCCTGCCATGGTTTGCCCTTGCTCAGCACCTCACACACACTGAACTCGACATGGGGCTTCACACTGAGCTCAGCAAGCTCTGGGCAAGCCTGTGCTTCCCGTCTCCCAGCCCAGGACAGCTTCTCCATAGAGAACAGATCGAGCGAGCGATAAGAAACAGCCCAAAGTAGCCTCACCAACAGAATAGTATAGTGATACTGTTAAAAAAAAAAAAAGAAAAAACCACCACAAACAAAAAAACGCCACACACCAAAAAACACCCCACCACACACCACTTTTGAAGACCAACCTAAATGTGTTGAAGCACTGTAGCCCAGCATCACAGACTTCTTAAAGATCTTCCCCCCTCCCCCTCAGAACATCTAATATCTTGCAAATTATCAGTGAAAGCAGACACAGACCTAGCAGGCATTTGTTTTTCTTTCCCTGTGAGGCTTTTTTTTCTTTTTTTATTTACAGACTTCAGGTTTTCAGATTAAAGAAAACCCTATCTCCACCTGCTCTGCAATGCCCTAAAGGTGTCACTCATTCACTTAAAATGTGCACCTGGTAACCAGGGGCTCCCACCAGCCTAGGCATACATCCCACACCTCAGAGTTCTCCAAGGGAGGCATCACACTCCAGCAGATGCTGTGTTTAGAAGTGACATCCTTGGCAGCTGGTATTATGAATATTCCTTAGAAATTCATGCCATTTACCTACCTGTTCTTTGTGACAAGCAGACCTAAAAGCAGCTCAAATATTGATCCAGCTGGGACAGAGATATGTCATCTTATTTAACACCCTCACAAGCCTCTGCTAGAGGGGCTGGAGTTTAAAAATCTTTTGCAGGAGGATGCCCAGGAAGATGCTGCATTCCCAGCAACCTGCAGCAGTCACAGGAAGAAGAACGATGCCATCAAAGCAGGGAGTTTGGCAGGGTATCAGGACAGCTATTTGTGTGCACATGGCTGCAGTGCTGTTTGAAACCAGTAGCTCTGTACATAGTGCACTAATAAACAGCTAGTTTGGTCCGAGAAGGTCAGAGACCTCCTGTGTTGGCACAAGGACATCAGAGAGGCGATATCATAGGGTATATCGACTAAGATAGTTTCAACACTGCAATAGGACCAGTGAGATTACAAAAGAAGGTTTCCAAAATAAGCCAAACAATGGCTTCTTACAATTTGTTCTCTGTATTTAGTTCACAGTTCTTGGATTTGAGAGGTTTCCCAGGATCCTCAGTCTCTCTCACAGGAGTGGCAAATGCGATGGCCACACATCACATTTAAGCGCCTCTTAAGCTGATCTGGAATTCGGTTTGGTACTTCAGTACCTAGCTTAAACTAAAACCTGAATATCATCCACACTTCTACCACTTCCCCAAACTATCCCCCATGTCCACAACTCCCTTCCTTCACCACCTGTTTCACAGCTTTTCCATACCACTTCCTGAAGGCCAGCTAAACACAGGAAAATGTAAACCTGCTCTTTCTTCCCAAGCTCTTTCCACCCACCCCTGGCAGCTCAGGCTCCCACATCCACCTTGTTGTTTGACCCAGAGCCCTCATCCCCCTCTTCAGGACACTCCCTACCTCCTGCCTTGGATCCAGACCCTTTAAGCTATCTCCCATCTTTTGCCTCCAGCTGGCACTGCCCACACTTTTGACCAAAGCTGTGTCGCACCCATGTAAGACTTCCACCCTGCTTCATCAGTTCC
The DNA here is from genome assembly GCF_030463565.1 of Pelecanus crispus. Lineage (NCBI taxonomy): Eukaryota > Metazoa > Chordata > Aves > Pelecaniformes > Pelecanidae > Pelecanus > Pelecanus crispus. Next base: position 26,560,095 of record NC_134645.1, on the reverse strand, counting down.
ATGCACCTGCCATTCAGATGACATTCCTCCTTTTCCAAAGCCTCCCTTAGCCTCCCAAAGTCCTGCAAAAACACAGGTGGCAGTGGATCAGGAAACACAGCATTAGGACACAGGAAGAAGAAAACTTCTGGAGAATCACAGAAACGTGATATGTCATTCTCTGTATTCCACATCTGAAAAACTGCCATCATTTTCTGTTGTGCCGCCACTAGGACACAGACTGGTATCTATAATACAGTTTGTGTATAAATAGTAGACATGCAAAAGTTTGTCCCTTTAGATCATGTTAAATCCTATTTAGATTTCTAGCAAATGCCAGCCTCCCACCGTCATTCACATCAGCATGGCTTCCCTCCCCTCCCCACCCACTCCCCCCCCCCCCCCAAAAAAAATCTTTTGAGGATTTGGACTATCTGATCTTGAAAATTACCTGAATTACACTTTAATTATTCTGCATTTAATTGCATATTAAAACATCAAAACAACTATAATATTTCTGAGCACATCACTCCCACCAGTTTCCTCAAATACATTAGTTTTGAAAATCTGATTCACAATAGTTTTGCATAGCTTTCAAGAGGGACAACAAAACAAAGGCTGAGGTATACCAAGGGCAGTATATGCACATTCTTAAAATAAAGGATTTCTATGCTAAATAAACCTTTAGTTAATCTATTTCTCTACAAGCAAATAAACCTGATTTATTGCCTGACTTCTTTCAAGAAGAAAAGATAATTGACAGTATTATACAAATGACAAGCTGAGTTTCTAATCAGAGCTGGCATAAGAACAGATAAAATTGCAGTTAGAAACCTAGGTTAAGGTTAAAGAAAACTTATAATTAAATAAATTACAAATTTCACACATGACAGACAGGCATTTAGCTCCATTTGGGATTTGACAGTTTCAGCTACAAATGTAGACAAACTATACTAAATTAATAGAATTAAAACACAGAGTTGTCAATGTCTATGCCATTAACAAGAACAGATTTATAAATGAAGCTTGAGGCAAAATGAGTCTGAAATTCAGGACATTTCCATCTTCATATTTGTTTCTACCTAATCTGATTTACAAGATGCTGTGTGGCCTAATACCCACTTTAGAGCTCTGCCATGATATGAAACAATAAGATTATATAGCATGAAAAACAGGTTTGGGTCTCCCCACATAATAGATATCATTAAAGAAGTACATATACATATATATTGCTGTTAAGTTACAAAAAGGGTGCTGTCCTGGTTTCGGCTGGGATAGAGTTAATTTTCTTCCTAGCAGCAGGCATAGTGCTGTGTTTTGGATTTAGCAGGAGAAGAATGTTGATAACACACTGATGGTTTTAGTTGTTGCTGAGTACTGCTTATGCTAGTCAAGGACTTTTTCAGCTTCCCATGCTCTGCCAGGCGCACAAGAAACTGGGAGGGGGCACAGCCAGAATAGTTGATCCAAACTGACCAAAGGGCTATTCCATACCATATGACGTCATGCTCAGTATATAAACTGGGGGGGGGGTTGGCCGGGGAGCAGCGATCGCTGCTCGGGAACTGTCTGGGTATCGGTCGGCGGGTGGTGAGCAATTGCATTGTGCATCACTTGCTTCGTGTATTATTATTATTATCATTATTATACTGTTACTATTAGCATTACTATTTTACTTTATTTCAATTATTAAACTGTTCTTATCTCAACCCAGGAGTGTTTCTCACTCTTACTCCTCTGATTCTCTCCCCCATCCCATCGGGGTAGGGGGAGTGAGCGAGCGGCTGCGTGGTGCTTAGTTGCTGGCTGGGGCTAAACCACGACAGGTGCACAAAGAATCAAGTTTTTCCATTTAAAAAGTACCAATTGAAAACACTGGATTTCCTGACATTGTGCTTTAGGGACATTAGAATAGGGAAAAACACGCTCAAACACAAAGCTTGGAGAAAATCACCAACTGTGTTCATAATCCAAGAGCTCTCTTATCTGCACAGAGGTATAAGCCCAGTGTAGCCCTGGCAGAAGAATAGTCAGCACCTCTGCACTTGCTCATCTGCTCCCAGCAGGGAGCACGCTTGGCTAAGGACAACACGGCCCAAGAGGCACCAGGGAAGTGCTACCAGGTTGATATGGCAGCAGTGCCCCAAACCGCAGTGCAGCCCCTTCCCGCACACCATGCCCTACTCCTCCTGCACCCCTTTCCCCACGCTGGCCTCCTGCCCTGCCTCACCCCTCTCCTGGCCCAGCACGTCAAAATCCTTTGCTCAGATGGGATGGGAAGCAGAGCACAGCAGTACGGCCATTCCAGCCTGGATAATATAGGGGAGCTGATTTGCTCTGCTAAAAGACTGCGTTTATCAGCTCTGGCATAGCCTTATGCTCAGACAGCTGTTGCTTCCAGACCCATGTGAACTTGGAATTGTGTGGATACACAAGAAATTTTTTCAGAGGGTGCCATGGGTTCCCTGCTCTATTCCCCAGCACGCAGTGGGACACACACAGATGCCACTGATCAGCCCCTGCCCTAACCCTGCATTTCAAATTAACACACAGTAGAAAACCCTCACAGCTCAGCTTTTTATCAGCCTTGCAAGCTGGTATCAAGCCCTGGGTAACAGCCTCCCATTACCTCCTCTGCAACTACCCAATGGCACATGGAAACACCTCCAGCAAGGATGCACTCACCTGAGAGACGGTTACCCATTGCTTTTACTCCTCTGCACCTCACCTAGAGGTCAGAAGACATCCTTCATGGTCCCTATTAACTTTTTTTTTTTTAAAGGAGGGAATGTGGTAGTTCTGCACTGTCAAAAGTTGCTAGCAGAGGCTCAAGGGCTTGACAGCACAAGGAATATGGAGATTTGGTGGGTATTGTCAGGGAAGCAGGGCAGAGAAAGCTTAACTCACAGGAGATGGAGAAGGACACCCCTGGGTACAGGCTGAAATAACTGTAAGTCTAAAAAAGGGAAGATTTTGTTCAGAGAAATTGCTGGTAAGCAGTAGTTTGATCCTAGTATCTGGGTGTGTACACAGTAAAGGTGGTCCTTCAGCCTGGTGTTTCTGCTGAAAGACTGTGGATCAAAAAGCTGATGCTGGTATCTCTAGCAGCTTTATTTGGGCCACAGAGTTAAGACAAACAGGACCTTTCAGCCTGCCTGAAGTACTAGAAATAGGATTGTGAAATAGATGAGAAACAAGGCACTATCTGAAGAGCTAATTTTGATGAAAAAAATACCACTCAGATCCAGGAGCATAATATTAGCAACCAGACAGTCATATTACATGCAGAGCCTTGAGCAAGTAACATGAGGTTTTAAAGCAAGAATTAAAGAAGCTATTCCACCATTCCAGTCCGCCTCCAAGCTGGGGTTCAGGGGGAGCTGGCACACCTGTAGCCCTATCAACACTATAGAAATACAGTGTGGCATCTGACAAACGGCCCACAGCTGGAGCATCATTGCCTCCACATTCGCAGTGAGGCATCAGATGTATTCACCAACATCATGGTTCAGTGCCTAATTGCTTCAGCACACGCCATGACATGTCATCCTCTCTGCTGAAGCTCAGAAGACTACAGAACTATTTTGGTAGTTGTTTAGTACATTACTTGACAGCTACACAGTTAAGCAACTGTTTTGCTTTCTCATGAGCAAAAGAGCTGTCAGGGTGAAATTTGTCCCATTGTGTAACTGACATTGGCTTAAATTTGATTCCTTTCCTGTGTCTGGTGTCTCTTACTCATGTCTTCTTCACAGGGGTTGCAAACCCCACATAGGCATTATCAGCGGTGAGTGTGAAGTCTTACTGATCATCAAAAAAGGTGTTCCATGAATTCTGCGCAGTGCGAGGCAGCTCAGGGTTTACCAGTTTGTGAAAGCCTGCCATCACATCTCATACAAGAACAACCTCTCTCAGCGTTATGCTCCAAGAAACTAGAGTGCCAGCCGCTGCATCAACAACAGCAAGGCTCATTAAGAGGCAACTCTGACAGTTATTTTTAATGTAATTGCATCCTGGAAAATAGCGTACCTTTGGAGTCTCATCACTGGATGTTGACACAGCCTTAAGCAGGAACAGTAAGATCTCCTGGGATTTGCCTGATGAAGTCGATAGAGGGAATAAGCAAAGAAACAACTGCTTGGCATGGTAGAAATTAGTACCTGCTAATTATGGTATATAAACATTTGCTGATTCCTTACCTGTCATCACCTGCTAATAGTGGATGCTTTAGCTGACTACCTTTTCCTTTTGAACTGAATTCTTCTTTTTGCAAACTGAGCAATGAAACAGCCCACAGAGCATTTCCTTTTCATCTCTCATGCACACACAACACTTGAAAAGCAATAAATTACACAAAGCAGAGTCATTCAAAGGAACAGTCCTCTATGGCATTGCCTACCAGCCTTCATTCAGTCCCATCGCAATTGGTCCAAAATGAGTTTAACCAACAAAAAAGAAGAATAGACACAGAAAAACAAGCAAATGGGACTAGCTGACAGAGACAAGCTCCAAAATCAGTAGCTGGGTGAAGTAGGAGTCTCAAGGAACTTGGACTAAATGAAAACAATTTAGTTCAGCCAAAAATTGCTACGCATTTCCCAGGCAACTTCTTGCAAAAACAGGACAAAACTGAAACTTTCCAAAGTTATTTGGAAGAAAAACATGTCCTTTTCTATAGATAAATGGGATCAATAGTAAGGGGTGGGACAGGGCAAAGGACACCACACACCAGGACTATTCTGGTGTCCCTTATTCTTCCATTCACTGGCATACACACAAGAATCCCCAAAACCAAAATAGAAAGTGTGAATTTTTCCATTATTTTTCACCTCTTTCTGACCTGTAATTAATAATCTACTAAGCTATTTTTGTGGATGGCTTGTTAAAATTGTCTTGCAAGACAGATGACTCTAGTAAGTTTCATACCCAATAAATATTCTTGGCAGTATAGAACAGACTACTCCTGACTCTCAGAGGAATCCAAGGGCCACCACTAGGAAATGTACTTCCAGAAAAACAGAGCAAAAGAGCAGCACCTGTCAGAAATATTAGCACAGGCTTTTTAACATGTATGTGAAGGGCAGCATCACAAGCACCTATCAAAATAAGGATCCACTGTGCTATGCACATGCACTTTGAAGGCTTGATAATGGTCTAAAGAAATCACTACTTTCATCACTAATCCATCATTTTGCATAATTTCTTTCCTTCAGGTTTCTAACCTTTTAACGGTTCTTCTTAACTATTCCCCTTCCATGCTTAAAACCTCTGCATCCTTACATCTCTAATGTCCCAAAACATGCTCCCACTCAGTCTGTGATGCCCATACTGACTTCTACTTGCTCCCTGGGGTGGGATGTGTTCCTCACCTATCTTATAAAGTTATCTATCCTATAAAGCTCTTAAGAAGCTCTCTTTAAATTATGACCTTAAATTACCAACAGTCCCAGGGAACAAAGAATATACTTTAAAACAAGGAAACCATTACCCCAGGCATATTTTACTTCTCTCCCTCAGCAGAGAGGCCCGAACATTGGATTAAACATCCAAGGAGCCTCTCCTGTATGACTATCCTGACTCTTGAGTGACAGATGGCCTGACCTACTCATATTAGGTGATTTCAATCCATTAGCACTGTCTTAAATCCGAGTCATAGATCAAACCAAAAATATACTATATCCAGTGGTCTAGATGTCTTGAAAGCGTTAGAGGTACAGTCTAAGTAAACAGTATGCAGACTGATCAAATACATATAGAGCACGCACCAAAATAAAGCGCATATTAACTTAGGTAAATAGTACTTTTGTCAAAATAACTCCTACAAATTTACACAAGTCTAAATGGTGTTTATCCAAGAGTCCAAAACAGCTCCCAAGTTATCACAGTATTCTACGCTTTCCCAGATTAATTTAAATTAAAGCATGCACAACTGTTGATCCATGTTGGTGGTGCATTACCATTTCCAAACAAAGCCCTTCATTACTATGGAGGTAGGGCTGGATTCTTGAGGAATATTTACCCTGCATGTCAAGCGTGTATGCAGCACTGGAGTGCCCTGTGTGCATATCATTACTCCCCACATCCTGAAGCCCTCAACATAACCACACTGCTGAGAGTTTCATGACAGCATCAGCTAAGGCTAGTTTATTTTATCTCATACCCTCATCTTTGGATCTTTGCTGCTTCTGCTGCACATCATCTCTGCTCCCTGCTTTTGCAGCACACATCATGCCTTCAACAGCAAAGCTTGGCACTTATTTCCTGCTTCACAAATTGGCAATACCCCTGTAAAATTTTAGAATGCCACTAAAGCTCAGCAAGTATTTACTGGGGAGCTGAAAATAAGAGTAACCTGTCTAGCAGTGACTATGCAAAAGGACAGCAAGAAGCAATACTTTACTGGTTGCTGAAAATGGCTGACAAACCAAAACAGGAAGCTAGCAACAATCTGCAAGAGCCATTAATTTCAGGATCGACCAAAACCTCTCATGTCAAGTGTGCATGGCACTATAATCCCAAAATTCCTTCCTTTCCTTTCATTGCCTTTGAGTTTTCTTGTTACTCCTCCCCTCCAGAACCAGCTGCATAAGCACTAGCCTGTTGAACTCAGCGTGTAGTCTGCCAACACAGCAATTAGTTTAAGCCCCAGGAGAAGTAGGTGAAAACCAGTAATTATTTGTAGGAGGGATTATGTTGTACTAGTGATAACCAAAATGGCTTTGTTCCTTCCTTGGCTGTATTTTGTTCTTTGGAATACAGATGACCCAAATAATTACCTATTTCAGACTCCACAAAGGCAAGCCCAATGCTCTGGTTCAAATCATGCATGTAAAATAACCTAGAATTGTTAACCACAGCTTGTAATTGCAAACAATAAATCAAAGAGCAAGAAGCAGTACAAGAGATATCCACTGTAATTACAAGTCAAATTAATACTTCTGCACAGAATACACCCTCCTTTTTCCACCTGACTTCAAATACTATTTCCTCTCCTCCCCGTATCCCTAGATTCAGAGATTCACTTTGCTTGAAATGCTATTTCTTTCACCCAGCTTTGTGCTGAATCTCTTTTTCCGTCTAGTCCCAGGACTTACCTTGCTGGTATGGTGCCAGCCAGGGAGTTTGGTGGCTGCAGTGAGCAGCTGACCCACGTGAGGTGGGTGAGGTTGTACCTGGGAGTTGGCCAGCAAGACCTGCATGTCTCCTTCCTCCACAGGAAGAAAGAGTCTGTATCTGTTTAGTTCCTTTTAAAAGAATTATCTTTTCTTAAACACAATCAGAAAATCAATCACAAATCATTGACCTAATGAAGACATTTCCCTACACAAATGCACATACTCACAGTGTAAATAAAATGTCAGAGCCCTGAGTGCACTAGCAAGCCCTCAATCATCTTGACCAGCCTCAGCTGGGACCCCCAATTAAACTTCTGCCCACAGTGCAGCAGGTCTGGATAAGCTCAGGCTGCACCCCCAATCCTCACCAGAGCTGTTTTGTTGCTTGTCTTCACAGCCCCATCTCCTGGATGGACCTTGGACCTACGCTGTAGTCATGCCTGTGGTACACCCATCTCCCCCTCCCCACCCTGCTGCTGATGCCCCAGAGAGACCCGAGTGTGGTTCATCCCCTTGCCTTGTGCAGGGCTGCGGGATCTTGCTACCAGCTCCCTTCCTTGTCTACCCTCCTTGGATCCTGTGGGGCTGCACCCTGGCCAGTGTAGGTGCTAGGGTCTCCCTTGGCTCTGAGCTCATCCTTGAGCAGCTCCCTCACAGGCAGAGCCACAGACAAGTACCTCAAAGTCAGCAATGAAAGTTGTATTCCCCTTGCAGGAGAGAACATCCCCAGATTTCACAGGTCCTGCACAAATTATAACCACCTACTCTAGAAATCTTAGTTCAATCTTTTTCTTAATTCTAAGCCTAATTTCTGAAAGTAAATTCATCTGTCCCTAGCAAAAGATAGGAAGCACCTTTTGTCTCCAACAGGATGTGAATAGATGTTCAACCAGCACGAGAATTACTCATCCTCTGCATTTCACACCAGAGCAGCAATACACATATAGTGCAACAAGCACAGCAACATCAGTAGTGTGATAAAAATGGTCTTTCCCTTAGTTTAAATAAAAAAATTAATTTAGTTCAGTTAACCAATCACCTGCACTTAACCATGATTTTTTGCACATATCATTAGGAAAAGTCAGGAGGCTAAATGAGGCACAGCTGTTAGCAAGAGGTCTCCTTGCAAGCACAAAGGAAAATACATGGTCACCCACTGAAAATTTAAAATGGTGAAAAATTAAGAGTCAGTGACCAAAACAAGACTCAATCTCTCCATTTTCCATGAGGTATAAGTATCTACAAATCTTACGGTGAGAACTGGTCTGTTGGAAGGCTGATATTTGCATAAGAACTAGTTCAGGCATACCTACTACAGTTTCAACAGGAAAACTAATTATGGTGGGCAGGGATGAAAGGCAATAGTGAGTAGACCTTGCATTGTAGGTGACACACTGCAGCTGCTTCCCCATCAGGAGCTACAGGTGCAGCACTGCACCAAGCACAAGCCCTCACCACCCACATTCCAGCATTCCAGTCCCATCCCTATTTCCTAGGCCAATAACAATCCTTAGCCCCCACTTTCAAAATGGTCCTTCAAGGATAATACAATAATAAATTAAGGGTTTGGGCTTTTTTTTCCATCTAGAAGAGATAAATACAACAAGAACCAAGAGGCCAAACTAACTCAGATTACAAATAAAGCATTTTTCACAGTGAGGGTAATTATCCACTGGAAAAAGCTTATCCCAAGGAATGGTCCACATTAAGACCAGCACCAGAAAGCAGTCTGCTTTCTGAATGACAACTTTTAGCTCCATTAAGTTACTGAGCTCCAGATGCAACAGGGAGAAATTGATAGAAGTGAGGAGTAAATGAGGCAAGTCAACAGTTCTGTTTAAACAAAACCTATTCCACCATGGCAAAAATAAAATGTAGCAGCTGTAACATTGAAAACAAAAGTTATTTCCTAGAGCATCACAGATAGTTGTAACAAGTGAGCACCGTGGAAGTTATGTAAAGAAAACTAGATGATTAAATTAGTGCAGACAAAAAGTTTACTGCTACATTACATTAATATAGCCCCAGAAACATGAAATCATACAAGAGAATGACGATTCAGAGAATACAATTTGTGAATCAGACATTAGATCTCATTGCTAACCAAAACCAACTTCTGGGCCCATCCCACTTTCGCAGGGGGTCTTTTGGGGAAGAGAGAGAAAAGCTTGAGGGAAAGAAGGCCTGCGCCAAATCATTCAGAAGATCAGAAGGGATGGTAAGAGCAGTTTGTAATCACTATTTCCCACTCCATTACCCCCTGAAATCAAAGATGTGCTATGACCATCTTCTCATCACAATCATTAAAGATGTCCCAGCATAGCCAGACCAGAGACTGACCCAAAAACCATCCCACTTCCATTAGCTGCCACCACACCTTCAGCACAACTTGCCGTGGGAGATAGGTAATCATGCAGTCACCCCGGCCCTCCAGGGGAGCAATTCTCCCTTGCTTCATTCCTTGTTTCTTCCCCTATTTCCCTCTTAAAATTCACAGAAGACCAGCTTAGCTGACCGAGACTGCCTCTCTCGCCCTGGCTGGGAAAGGCTGCGGTCACAGGGGCAGCCCGGCTCTGCTGCCACAATGGCTTGGGAAGGCTGGCTACAGCAGCAGCCCTCCACCAGCAGGCATCCTGTGACACACAGCCCGTGCCCCAGACAGAAGTTCCATTTTCTGCCCTTGGCTTATCCTTTTGCTCCCTCTTCTTTCAGTGGTTTCTCTCATTTTGCTCTCAGAAAAAAACAAGATGAAATTTTAGCAACAGGCACTTCAGCTTGCTTTCTTCTCAGTGCCTCCGCAGACAAAAGTTAGATATAACCATCTCTAACACCAGGACTTCAAAAAGCTGTTAAATACATTTCCCTCCTCCCCCACCCCCCCCAAATAAAAATTCTCTTCTGCCTTCAAGCACTTCAATTCCCCCCCCCCTCCTTTTTCTATAACCAATAAAAGGTTAAAAAGGCTTTTCATGCAAGCAGAAGCCATGGGGGCAGGCAAGTAAACACATCCTCTCTTTGAATCCCAAGCTGTGCTTTACTGTTTAGTGCCATACAGTGACCAGTCTGCGCCCAGCCAGAGACAAATGCTGCAGGCTTCAAACTCTTCACAGCCACCTCGACTTACACCCACCCACTTCTTGAAACAACTCATATACATAATTGGTCCCTACGTGGACACTTGTTTCCTAGTGGCACTCATTCCCTATTTTAGTCTTAGGTTAAAAAGAAAAGGTTTTAAAGACATTGAAAGACTTTCAAAGGTATTTGGTAGAGCTAAGCAAAGTGGCAAGTACAGGAATACCTGTCCACGTTTAGAAGCACACCTTTCATTCTTTCCTGTCATAATTCTTAGTGTTTCTTTTCATTAAATTACTGCAGTAAGCGTGAATACATGAGACAAATGCACTTTTATGCTCCGGTATTTACCAAAAATCACATTTTGATGCTGGTTCACAGCTCACACGGTGCATGCCAGAAGTCATTCAGCAAGAGAAATGCTTCTGCTCTCCAAATACAGAAGTCTTAGCCAGTCAGTATACATTTCAAATTCCAAGCCCAAGCAGTTGACTCTTCTAACACAGTGGAGAAAGTGAGACCTGAAGAGGTCAAAAACAGTTTCAAACCAAATGAAGAAACACACATCAAATGAGTTTCAGAACTTGAGAGCAGGAAGAAAATGTGAGCATTTTGAAATACACTAAAAAATGAAAACAGCACACCTGAGATTTTTAAAGGTAGCAGCTTTAGCACCTGATTTCAAACACATTTGAGGAGCCTGAATTTCAGCAGGTTATTGCTGATCAGCTTCTGGAAAACCAATTTCCTCCAGAGCATGCTCCTAGCTTAGCACCCTCAAACAACACTCAGTAGTCACTCAAAGTGCTTGGCTTGAATAGCAAAGCCTCATGCCATCTCCCCCAAAGCTACACACATCAGCTTGCCATCACATACTGGGGTCGAAACGCGCATTTTGCATTCGTAGCTCACATCTGTTTCTAAACCTTAGACCATGACTGATGGACTCAAACACATATGGCAAGTCCTTTCAAAATCAGAGGTGAAAGTGAACCAACAGCCACATGCTAATACTAAAGTGAAAGCTGTCATATTTTGGGCTTCTACAGCCTATGGTATCAGTAAAGGGAATTTTGACAACATTGCGTTACTAATTTGCTGTCACTGAGAGTGAGTCATCGCTGCCCCACAACATGCATTGCACTGTCACTTATGACAGACTTGCAGCTGGAGGTTGCTGTGTTCAGGCTGCAAATCCACCTAGCATTTCAACGATTTTCCTTCCTTCTGTAGATGAACATAAGTTTTCAGACTGTTTTCTTCCACAAGCAGGTGTTAAAATAACTAATTATTTTACTACCTGCAACAGACATTGCATTGGCCAAAGCCAGACCTGTGTTGTCTGGCCAGCAGATCCCAGTGGAGGAGCAAAGCCCACTGGAACCACGCTTTGTAACTAGCCCAAGCTATCTCTAATTTTCAGTTTGAAGATGTGAAAAAACCTTTTGAGAGAAATCAGCTTACATCCAGTTGTCTAGAAAGCCTTCTTTCTAGGGGTGGAAGAGATCAACAAGACAAAGCAGGTGGCAACTCTAGAGGGATAACACTCCCAGGGGTCCAAGAGAAACTGGAAGGGTCGTCTTCAGAGGGTCAGAGTGCGCTTTAATCTCCATCCTCATCTGCCAGCAGGAGCATCTTCATAGGAAGGGAAGAACAGGAGGAAACTCTGCCTCAGCCCAGGACACCAAGCAGGGGTCTTAAAAGAGGTGGCAAGCTGCATTAACCCTCCAACGCCCACGGTCCAGGGCCAGGGGCTGGCAGGGAGCTGCCTCTGCAGCACTCTCAACCCTTCTGCTGCCTGCCGAGCACCTCACTGCTGGGCTGAAAGCACCACCTGGTGTCTGCAGCACCTCAGCCACTTTCTCAGTTCTGTTCGCAAGAGTGAGGCCCTTGGGGAACGAGCAACACAAACTCCCAATTCCAGGGGAAAAGGAAATATTCAAGCCCCAGTTCTCTGTTCCCCTGTGACCCATGTAGTTACTTTCTCCACCACAAGACTGACCACCGTTTACACTGGCAGTGGTATTCTGCTATGCCAAAAAACAAAGCTGTGAAATTCAGATCCCAGGGAGTACGCAATCAGACTGCATGTGTTTAATTAGCGGCAGATTCAAAGGTTGCCCCCAAGCTACAAAGCAGGAATTTCAGTACCATTGTATACTATAATTTTAATAATCTAATTAAGTCTGTTTGGAGCCTAGTAGAAATACGTGAAAATGATTAAAGAATATCAAATTCTTATTATCTCTTGCTATGTAAGCTTACATACTTCTGTGCTTCATTTGCAGAACAGTTATAGATACCATACCTTCCTTGTAAAGATTGCTCCTATTTTATATTTATTAACCTATGGGGGTAGGGTCAAGTCAAAAAACAGAAGTAGATATTTTTAGTAATAACTTTCAGAGTGCTTCTGATTTACTGACAACAGCTAATATTCATGCCATGAACTATTCTTCATCTTGAACATGGAATAAAAAAAAAAAGGTTTAAATAGGTGGGATGTTACACACCCAAGCAGCAAGCACAATCTGGCTCAGCCATTTCATCTTTGTTGCTGTGAAATGCATATCCTTGTCTAACTTGATACCTGATGTCATTTAGATGTTGAGATACATTGAACCATACTAGAGCTCTGATTCTTTAAAACCTGTGGGTTTCTTGACCTGTCATCGTTTTCCTGCAAAGTAACGTCCAAATGGCATCTCTGACATTTCAAAGTGACAGCAAACAGGCTGTGTAAGTACATTCACTGGAGGGAAAAAAAAAATCAATAACAGAAAAAGAAGGCATTTGCTTACAGTACAGTAATGAATTCTCAGAGCTGGGTTAAGCAGACATACTGTCACAGTGAGAATCAAAGAGTTCTTGCTTTGCTTTTTGGCTTCCAAGCAGTAATAGAGGGGAGTCCCATAAGGTCATTTTGTGGAAGGAAAGAAAGGGTGGGAAGAGAACTACAAAAATCCATCTGGAAAGCGTATCTACGCTTTCTTATGAATATTACTATCAAGTTTTCCAGTTAAGACTGGAATACATTTGCCATAAAACTCAGCTATCTATTTCCAAATGAAAATAAATGCATGAAGTAAAGCAGTCCCTACCAAGAAGCTTCCCAGATGCTGAAAACCTACAGAACCCATCAGGCCAAACCCAAAATAATTTCCCACATTCTGATACCTCATTTCAATAGGACATAAATTAGTGACAGCGGAGAAACACACTAAGCGCAAGAATGACATTTTCCTGCACAGCAAAAATGACTGAAGATCTTGAAGAGCAGCAGTCCCTGGTCTATTATTCAGATACAGTGGATAAGGTTGTTCAAGGCAGTTTTGCACTCTGATATAAGTGATTTCTGAACTAGAAAAGGATATAATTCTGTGTAAGGTTGATTGCCACAGCAATCCATGGGCATTAAAGTGAAATGGATATAATGGATTTCATAGCAGGAACAGAGTACAGCACCACAGAATCACAGGTAACCCCACATAAGGCTGCTATGAAAAGTCACTGGTAAATAGAGCACTTCAGCAGTCTTCATTGCAAAAGGAATGGATACACATAATTCTATGTTATTTTAGGAGAAGCACCCACCTCCTCTCTGCCAATAAGAGGCTGTCCTTTGACTTGACACAGTAACAAGGAATGGAGGCACTGGCAACCAGCATTAACCTTATACATTCAGACAAGGACCTAGTCTGTTCTTGCCCTAACACAAATGGAGAGCACATCCACTGAAAACAGCCAGCAGTGCGAAAACTGGAGGGAAGGCAGTTTTGTTTCCTATACATTTCAAAAGCATTGAGTGCCAGACCCCCTGGAAATAGACAGGTGTTTTACCCCACTAGAGCTTCAGGGGACAGGTTGAGAAATCACATTTCTTCTAATTTGCTCTTTCATAACAAAATCATCATGCCTCCTGGAGCTCACATATTGCTGTATCAGAAGGCAGGGGTTTACTGAGAGATTGCAAGGCCTGACTCCAGAGGCACCTTGGATCCATATGAGTGCTGTATGCAGCATCTGCTAACAGCACATTTCATTGCAATGGGTCTTAGACAGACATCACTTTAATTTTAGTGGTGCTAAGGCATAGAAGTTGCCCTAACCTAGTTTTTCACAGCTGCTGAACCAGGGGAAAAAAAAATTACACCAGTTTCCACTGAGACAGGGTGTGAGCACTCAAGAGGGAAAAAATAAGCTCTTCTTTGGATGCCTAGAACAAGCTGGCATGATCATGAGATCTCTCTACCATCTACTCCTAGACAGAGATCCAGGTGAATGACCATAGGAACACTTCACCCAGCAATCGACACCTGAGGATACTAATCAGTCTTGCACCATGAGAAAGGCACTATCACTCCTAACCCTCCAAACCTGTCCAGCATTGCAGGCACTTCAAGGAGTTATTAACATGCACCTCCATTTTGAAAATTTTTGTCTTTGATAGCAAGAGCCCCCAGAGCTGTCAGATCCCCTTGAGTTTACTTCACATAGAGGGCCATAAAGAATAAAACCCCCAAGAGCTTGATTTGAGCAAAGCAGAGAGGAAAGTTCTTGAGTACAGGAGTAGACAGTAGTAAAACAGAGAGGGAAAACACCAAAACAGTAAAAAAAGTTTTAAGATATACCTAGTATCAGTGTTGCTTTCCCAGGAGTAGATCAGGAAGTTATGTAGTGCAAAAGTCCATCTCTAGAATGTTTCTCCTTCCCTCTCCTTCAGTCAAAAAAAAATTCCCTTCTAATTTAGCAGTCTGGTATTTGCAAGATTACAAAGGGAGCACTGGCAAGCATATTTAGCAATGATATTTCACAGGTGAAGGGATTTGCTGAAATGCTGACTACTCAGGTTTATCTTTTCCTCCCCAGTACAAATAGCAGCCACATATCAGTACACTGACTGCGTCTACTTGGGCATGCCTTTAAGTAATTCAGCTTGAACTCTCAATCAAGCACTATGAGTTTGTTTCCAAACCTTACATTTTATATTGCATAAGTCCAACTGGGTGGCAGGTACTGGCTGCTCTAGTATTGATGATGCACCCTCCTTACCTCTCATACCTCCACAATGAACTACTGACAATGACTTATCTTTCAAAAGAAGGTAAAATACATAAATATATACAAATAATTTTAGGATTAAGGAGTCCCTAAAGGAAAAAGAACATAAAGATCAGATATTCCAAAATTGTTCTACTGATTTACTTTCCAAAAGGCAGATTCAAAACACACTCCTTCACTGGCTATGCTCACCTTGGGCTCCTGGCCAGCAGTGGAGAGCAGCGTTTGCCCATGGGGAACAGAGCAGCACCAGCGCTCTGCCTCAGAGATCTCCACACAAACACAGCATGGACCAGGGAAGCTCCTGCTCAGGACTTCCATCCTGGCTACATTTTACACCCACAGGGTGCTCTGTGGAGCACAGCTCTACGCTCTCAAGTGCCAGCCTTGTGTTCACAGGGAAGAAGAGTAGAAGCAGTGGGATGAAACTTGCAGAGACTGAAGGATTGCTCTGTGTGGCCGCAAGGCATCTTAAGGCTCTTCAAGTTTAGGATGAGTCTAAGCCATCAGGCAGACATAGCCATTGTCACATTTTGTAAACAACAGGTCATAAAAGGGTGTCCATCTAGTTTCTTTCACAGGCTTTTCCCCAGAAATCAAGCTTATGCAGGGTGTTGCAACCAGGAGCAATTCCCTGTGTGGTTGGTTATCGTGGATCTGTGTCACGTTACTAATTTCAACCCCTGTTTTGGAAAGGTTGGTCCTAAGTAATGCACAGCAAGAGTGAAACAATGCCTGTGGCTAGTCCAAGGACAGGAATCCAAATCTGCAATAGCTACAAGACCATGCTTTCTTAAAGGAATGCCTACTCTTGGATACATTAGAAGTTATTAGTCTGTGCCATTAAATCCATGCTATTACAGTTCTAGTTTTATTTTTGTTCTAAGAGACAGTTCTACACCAATAACAGACGGTATCAGTAAGGAACCATAATAAAAGGGTGAAACACTTATTTGTAAAGCATTATAAGTTACAGGGAAGGAGCACTGCTGTATTATTAGCTTTAAATAGCAAGGCTTTTACTTTTTTTTTTCAGCTTGCTTACTTGTAAAATGCACATATCATTCACTCACAGATGCCCAACTTTATGCTGAAAGTGAGAAGTGACCAATGTAGGTGCTTCCTTTGTTTCAGACAATTAGTAGAGGCTTGAAAGGGATGCAGTAGTTAGATTTCATAGTTTATTCATTCTAAACAGAAGTGTATAAACATACATGGCTATAAAAGTAAGTTAGCATTGGGTAAATTTGCATTATTTGAGTTATGGAAGAACTATACTGCATTACATCTGTTGATTCCACTCTATTTATGCTCGCCAGAGTCTTACAAAGGAACAAACTATATTACAGAAATAAAACTGGCAGGGAAATGCCACAAAATAATTATAACATGGTATTATATTTTATCTCCCCCAAACACTTCCCTATGATTATTTTCTAAAGGCATTTATGGTTAAGGAAAATGCCTAGTTTTAAAATAAGAGATGCTAAATCTACAGCATGAGCTATAAATTGGCCAGGCACAAAGAAGTCATCCCTCTGGAATAAACGTGCAATAAATTCTAGAAAGTGCTTGGGATTTCAAATCACTGCTAATAGATTATGTGTGGTAACTCACTCAGAGGCCAAAAAACCCTCTTCCTATAATGGCCAACAAGTCTGACTTAAGCTTGAAGCTTAGGATCATAGACACTTTCAAATTGCAGAGGAACCTTAGCAGCCAGTCACATGTGGTTTGAACAGAAGCCTGGAGCAGAATCTGTATAGTAACAACTGATAACTTTAACGTTTTTATTCAGTTCAGATGTTGGCTCAGTACCTGAGCATCAGAGTCAGCAAGATCAAGTGAGGGTGTCATGCTCCCAACTGGGAGAACTTTCCCTACTGTCATGTCCTCATTCTCATTCCTCTGCATCGCCTTCATTTTAATTACCTCCAAATCCTTCCTCACAGAGATTTCACTTAAGTCCCTGCACTCCAGCTGCTAAAGTGTCAACATAAAACGATAAGTAACTGAACAACCATCAGCAAGAGATAATGGAGAAGATACACCGAATTCCCACTTTTCAGCATTGATATAAATTATTCCCAACTCCTAACACAAATGAAGACACTAAGGTCATGATAGGACAGAACATGGAGTAACTAACTCCCAGCTGCTTAGGACAAACACATATGGTAACATACCCTACAGCTCAGAAGTCACTGCTTCCAAAATGAAGCAGTAAAATTGATGTAAGTCAGGATCTATTGATGAGTTGTCTAGCAGGAAAAGCATCTTTAAAAGGAAGATAGAGAAGTCACTGCCAAGTTCTGAAGAGGAATGAGCTCTGACTAAAAAGGAGAACTAACATCCTTAGTCATTAAAAAAAAAAGCACGCTGAGATCCTATTCAGGTTTCTGTTCCACGGATAAATTGGGTGTGGAAAAATGTTGGAAAAACCTTTAAGATGACTGTTTAATCATTCAACTTTATGAAGGAGCGACTGCATCAGTGGACAAGGGAAAAGCAATGGATGTCATCTACTTGGACTTCTGTAAAGCCTTTGACATGGTCCCCCACAACATCCTTTCTCTCTAACTTGGGGAGATATGGATTTGATGGGTGGACTGTTCGATGGATAAGGAATTGGCTGGATGGTCGCATCCAGAGGGTCGTGGTCAATGGCTCGATGTCCACATGGAGACCGATGACAAGTGGAGTCCCTCAGGGGTCCATACTGGGACTGGTGCTATTTAACATCTTCATCAATGACACAGACAGTGGGATCAAGTGCACCCTCAGCAAGTTTGCAGATGACACCAAGCTGAGTGGTGCGGTTGACACACCAGGAGGATGAGATGTCATCCAGAGGGACC
Source organism: Pelecanus crispus (assembly GCF_030463565.1). Lineage (NCBI taxonomy): Eukaryota > Metazoa > Chordata > Aves > Pelecaniformes > Pelecanidae > Pelecanus > Pelecanus crispus. Next base: position 26,542,007 of record NC_134645.1, on the reverse strand, counting down.
TGGACAAGCTGGAGAGGTGGGCCTGTGTGAACCTCATGAGGTTCAACAAGGCCAAGTGCAAGGTCCTGCACCTGGGACGGGGCAACCCCCAGTATCAGTACAGGCTGAGAGATTAAGGGATTGAGAGCAGTCCTGTGGAGAAGGGCTTGGGGGTACTGGTGGATGAAAAGCTGGACATGAGCCAACAATGTGTGCTTGCAGCCCAGAAAGCCAACCAAATCCTGGGCTGCATCAAAAGCAGCGTGGCCAGGAGGTCGAGGGAGGTGATTCTGCCCCTCTCCTCTACTCTTGTAAGACCTCACCTGGAGTACTGTGTCCAGCTCTGGAGCCCTCAGCACAAGGACATGGACCTGTTGGAGCGGGTCCAGAGGAGGGCCACAACAATGATCAAATGGATGGAACACCTCTCCTATGAGGAAAGGCTGAGAGAATTGGTGTTGTTCAGCTGGGAGAAGAGAAGTCTCTGGGGAGACCTTATTGTGGCCTTTCAGGATGGGGGCAATCTTTTTAGCAAGGCCTCTTGTGACAGAACAAGGAATAACGGATTTAAGCTAAAGAAGAATAGATTTAGACTAGACATAAGAAAGAAGTTTTTTACAATGAGGGTGGTGAAGCACTGGAACAGGTTGCCCAGAGAGGTAGTGGAGGACCCATCCCTGGCAACATTCAAGGCCAGGTTGGATGGGGCTCTGAGCACCCTGATCTGGTTAAAGCTGTCCCTGCTCACTGCAGGGGGGTTGGGCTAGATGACCTCTAAAGGTCCCTTCCAACCCAAAGCATTCTATGATTCTATGAACCACAAAGAACGATTACCGACACTTGGGATCAGGTCATTTGGTTTTTAAGAACAAAAAAGACAGAGGTATAGTGCCACCAATTTGTTTTACACTGTTGGATATCCACAACCAACATATCTATCAGTCACCCTTTAGGATTTCTTACCTCAAGCAAGCACAGGTTGAAGGCTGCGCTGGAAAGGTGCTTCAGCACCCACACCACTGTGAAGATGTGAAGAATCCATCCGATTCCAACAGTGGCAAAGCTGTAGAGGTCAGAGGTGGTTCTAACCTCTCAGGGTATCTATGTCTTCTCATGAGTAACTTCAAGACAATTTGCATGCAGAAAAGCAAAAACAAGAACTGGAGCAAGGGAACACTGTATTTCAGAAGCTGCAAGTGTGAAAAAAGAATGAATGTACCAAGCACACTGAGTGAGAGAGATATATAGAGCACAAGAGGAATGAATGTGTCCTCAGGTAAATGAGGAAAGTTATCCCATGCAGTGTCATTCTAATGAGAATGCTTTCTATTGTAGATATTTTACTTCCAAGGCTGGATCAGTAAGCATTTGCAAAAATTCATGAGAACCTCAAAACAAATATTATATTCAAGAGCACATAACTGGTTGCAGAGCCCCCATCAGAGGTTACATTTCCAAATCCCAACCCTGCAATCAGGCATTCACAAGTTTGAGTGTTTTTATTTGTTCAGATAAGTATCTTTCATTAGTGTCTTGTGTGTACATGTACTTTTGAGAGGAAAAGCTGGCCAGAATAGTTATGCCACAGCAACCACAAGGTTGACATCTTCCCGTACCAACCTTCTCTATACAGGTCTTCTGTGCATCAGCCATGCAGCATTCAATAGCCACGACAGCATCCTAACACACATGAGGCTTAAGTGTTTACTGGATCCGGAATCTCAGGGGCAGAAACCATAGTATCTTAGGACTTGTTTGTAAATTGCCTTGTATAAGAGAATCCCAGATCAGATTATATTACAATGCAAGCAGCAGCAACCACATGAAATTTTAATCCAGGAAAACAAAATGGAGACCAGCTTTTTAAATATAACAAATAATCATGAAACAAGTTTTGATGACAGAGTAACTCAAATAGCTCAAGTTGCTGGTTGAGTAAAGATATCAATACATTTGGAAGTTATTTTAAATATAGTATAATTTAATCGTATCAGACATGAGGCTGGTCAAAAATGTGTTCATCTGAATTTATTGCAATATGCAACAAAGTCAATCACACAACAGCAGCGGGGAAGCAAAACTGAAATTCAAAGTAAAGTACAAGTAAAGGCAGAACATCCACCCCTGACTTGAACAAACCAAGCCAATTAAAATCCTGCTGATTTTCACAGAAGTTGTCTGATGTCATGGAACCCACAGGACTTTTATAAAATGGAAATATTAATAGTAAACATTTTACAGTATTGTTGAAGTGAGCATCACAGTTGAAAGCAAGTAAAAATAATGCAGAGGTAAATAACACAACCTGAACTTCCACTTGAGGGAGGGAATGGAATCCATCATGTAGCAGAGAGGTTTTCCACTACAAATTTAACTGGATTGTTTTCTGTCAAAGTGTTATTTGATACAAACATAATGTCCATAATACCACACTTTTCTGTATGTATTCTCTGCAAGATGATCCCTCAGACAGCAGTGATAGCTTGGTCCTACACTACTGTAGATGTTTAGAAACAGCATGAATTAAAAGATTCAAGATGATCTAGAGTCAAGACCTAATCTGCAAAGCACAACCAAGTCCAGAGGATCAGGCTTTTAGCCATGCACTTGTTTGATTTTTTTATTTACTCCAAGCAAGAGCTAGCTATACTAAAGCTGACCTGCCAGCCTCATACACTCAATGCTACAGCTCGCAAGATGTCACACCCTAGACTGGGTAAGATGGACGAGGTTTGGATACAGCCTAGCCAAGTGCATACTGAGCTCTAAGCATATACATTGTCTTATTGACTTCACAAGTACTGATCACAGGCCAAAAACCAAGGACTTGCTTATGCAGGGCAAGGGGTTAGTGCTCAGTACCTTGCAGGATGAGCCCCTACTGGCTACATTAGTCCATCGGCCCAGTTTATATCACCTTTAGGTAGAAGAATAAAATTGATGGCACCCGAATGACATATTCTCCCAGATCCTTCAAAGTGTGAAACTTCAGCAACCATATACCCACAAATGTTCCACCTCTTACGCAGAATCTTCTGAATCTATCAAAATTTGTATTTCTTCAAACTACATATTTGATCAGTGTGCTGCCTGAATATAGGAGATAAACCAACTCACATCCAGAATCAAGAGAAGAGAGTCACAGTATTAAGATTTCTGTGTACAGATCTTAGCTACTTGATCAAGGCAGCAAAGGTTTTAAACATCCTCAGCAAAGAGATTCACACACAGAAAAAAAACCAAAGATCCTTTTGCTCCATTTTGCCTTTTTAGTTTATCCCTGCAATGCAGAGGACTGATGCAGAGAAGGAAAATGCTGCACAATATTAACCAGTTCTTAAAAAAGGGACTTTCCATAGTTTCTGCTACAGCAAGGTTGCTTTGCACCTCCGTTGGGCAGTGCCCTTGTAAGATAATACTGAAATAGTTTACATAATGCATCAGAATACTATAGTGGCATCACTGCAATCTGTTTTATTTCTGGAAAAGAGTTAATCAAATAGATCCGTTCCATGACAAAGAGATGCATAGGGGAGAACTGGCACATATTAACCCCATACTTGAAAAGAATGAACATTATTATATGGTTTTAAATGACCACCAAAAACCTATGAAAGAAGAAATGTGTTTCTCTTGCTTCATTTGTAACAACTGAGGTGCTAGAAGAGTGTTTCAGAGAAAAACTGCACATATTAAATATACACATCCTTCCCCTGAAGCCATCGTTGCTATTCTCTCTCTCCTAGTCCCTAAAACTGAACAACCATTCCAGAACCAGGCAGTAGCACAAACATGTGAGTAACAGAAGACAAGTGACCATAACACTAAATAACTACACCTAGATTCTTTTAAAGCTTATGAGTCTCCCAGATCTATTGTTCAAGGCTGTGGAGAGAAGTTCCATAGTTAGCAAGAAATCCAGTAATATTTCCCAAGGTCCCCTCTGAGCAATCCCAACTTGGAATTTTAATTCAAGTTTTTAATAGAACAAACTATGCATAGCAGCATACTTCGTAATATGAAACAGAAAGCCCTGGATATACTGCCTTTATTGAAAGGGGTTTTTTTTCTAAATCCAGAATAAATAAAACCAAGTAAACAGAGCACAGCTTTAACCTCCCACTTCTAACATGCATAATCTTATTTGGGAATGGCTTAAATGAAGATACAGGAGGAAAGATGTAATAACAAGAAATGCAAACACTGCAAGGAAAGAAAAAAAACCACATGTATTTAAATTCCAGGTTTTCCCTGCTTGTTGTAAAACAGTTCTTTTACAATCAACTGTGCTTATCACCCAATCTACAAAAGACAAATTATACACAGGCTTTATGTTCATTTGAAGATACAACTGGAGTGCCAATTTAAAAACAAAGGGCATTTCCTTCACCAGCAGAACAGAGCTCCCAGACAGCCATTACAGATGCCCCTATAGCTACAGTTCTGCTGCAGGAACATCTACTGCCCCTGCCTGGCATCTGGCTGCCGTGGTCATAGCTTGAAGAAGCAGAGGAGGCGGCAGGTATAAGCTTTACGTAGAGACACAGGAACCAGCTGGCCTGGACAGCAGCCATCATCGCCCAAGACAGCCCTGATGGCTAGACAGCCCTTGGTGCCGAGATGGGACACTTCGTAGCTAATGACTTGGGGCAGCTGAACAACATGGTTCCAGGGCATTTGGAGCTAGCTCATGCCATCTGTGTGAGGCTGCTTTGTGGACACCCCACCTAAGTGCAGCCAGCAAGCTCCTTCGTCAGGCTATTCTTCCAGCCCTGCTTCAAGACAGCACCATCCCACCTGCAGTCCCTGTACATTTTATTTCCCCTGTTGCTTCCTCCCTGTCCTTAAGTGTATAGCTTCTATTCGGAAAAGTCCGGATGATGTCTAAGGATTGTTATCTGTGACTTCTCTAGTGACCAGAGCTACTTCTTGAGAATCAAGATGCTCTCCCAGGTCCTTGTGGAATTTGGCTCTTATAGCCTGAAAACAGCAGGGTTTTTTCAAGTGTGCTCCACTGCTTTGCAGCCTCAGTAGTCATCTATGCCCAAGTACAGCAATATAAGCGTTAAAGGCACTGACAGGTAGGAGTGACCAGGGAAGGGCTAGGCAATGGAAAAATCCAGGCTATCACTCTGCAGCTTCTGCTCTTCCATTCCTAAATCAGAGCACAGTGCAGCACTGGTATTATTCTATCCACCTGACTAATTACAGCTTCGGGCTTTCAAACAGGTACAGGAAAAGACTTCCTATAGGTATGTTTTGGCAACTCAAATGTGAGACTGTTGTCTAGTGTGCCAAAGCACAGGAAAATCAATTTTGCTTGATATGAAAGCTCCTTAATATGACAGTGACATTATCAGGTTTCTGTTAACCTTTAGAAAAATTATGTCCTCATTTCTATATTCTTTGTATTCCAACATAAGCCCTTCTCCCTGCCCCCCTGTTTAAACATGCACTGATAGATTCAGCTGTTGGGCTTATTTATTCAGTGGGCAACCTATACAACTGAGATTTTGTCCACAAAACACAGTTACAGTACCTCCAACCTCTTCCCCTCTACTGTAACTGTGAACCACTTGGAGATGCATCACAAGCTGCAAAACATTAATGAAGTAGTTTTACATTAGTGGAAACAGGGGCAACAACTTTGAAGGTCAGGGTCTCCACCTTTCAAACTGTAGAATAATAGTAACATACACAAAACTGCAAAATACACTACTGCTGGAAAAGGAGAAAAAGAAACCTGCAGTATGGTATAATTAGAAAAGAAAAATGCTCCTCAGAAGAAATGCCCAACTGGCACCAGGGGAAACTGTGGGTGTAAAACTCATAAGTGTTTGAACACCATCTGCCAAGATATTAAAAAATGCAATTCCAGGCACAAAAAGCAGCATAACAAATTCAAGAACTGCCGAGCACAAGGGGTCTGAAATCCAAGCTCCAAGAGGCCAGGAAGAAGACAAGAAACATGTTTCTTCCTACGTGTGGCCAGTCACCACTGTAAATGTATACAGTTCTACAAAAATAATCTAGTATGAACAAGAAAGTATATTCTTGCTTTTGAGAATCAGTAGAATAGCTGGTTTTGAAGTGCTTGAACTTACTGGCAGAAGTTATTTACTGCATACTTTTTTCAGTATAGAATGGAGTCATTATACAGTAAATATCCAAGTCCAGAAACACATCCAAGCACTTATTCACGGCTGCTCCTGGCCTCCCTCCCATAAAGTTATTTTCCTCAGAGGCAACTCTGCTCTGCGCTTCGGGCAAACGGTCAGTGTAGTGCACCACCAGCATTGCTGATTTATATGTATTTAAAATTCAGTCCAAGACAACAAGCACTGGGCTCCAGGAAGCAAACATGGCCTTAATGCAGCTTTCTCTTCCTATTATTTGGGATTTAGAGAGATTCTGATTAAAATTATCTTGTGAGAGCTAAAGTCAGAGGATAAAATGTAAGCTATACAGCCAGTTTCAGAAACTGTTACTTCTGGAAGATAAACAACAGGATGTCTCTCCTGCACTGAGGCTGCTCTGAGCTGAAGGTTAGCTACAAAGCTGTTTCCTAAGCAAGCATGGCTAAGCAAACAAAATAAAAAGATAATAAAATCCCAAAGAACAGATAGCTCCAAAACAACAGCAGAATGACCCTGGGTCTTGGGAGCGAATAAAAAAAAAATTTAAAAAGTGTGGTCTGAGCCCTGCCAGTCCCAGCACCATGAAGCTGGCCTCATGAACAGACAGCCTGTGACTGAGGAGGTAATGGCCCCAAAATACATCCTCCCTAGTCCCACCAAGGCTAGGACACATTGCACCCTCCACAGCCCCAGCTGGACCAGTAGCAATATGAGATGGGCTCCCACAGGGTGAGCAACAAACACCCCAGTTGCTCCACCTAAGGGGACTGAACACCAGAGACACCCCAGAGGGACCACACAAAACACAGCTTCTGCATTTCCGTCAAACCCTAGCAGTGTCATTGCATTCAGCAAGTTACAACTGCAGATAAATCACATGCAGAATAATACAAAACTGAATGTACTGGGAGATCTAGTGCAAAAAACACACATCAGAATAAGTCATCATGTTGGAACAGTTTTCAGGTTGGTAATTACATGTTATCTGCATCTCCATTAAGAAGCTAGGCTTAAGCACCATTTGGACCTCTACAAGCATTGCATACCTCCTAACAAGCTAAAACACTGTATCTGCTATAGCTATGAAAATATTAAGATCACATTTTAAAACTAGGAGACTTGTAACAAAGAGGAAGGATTTCAGATGGTCTATTAAGTTATGCCACATTTAGAAATGGTCCATAAAGACTGTAGTAACTAGATTTAATGGATAATTTTTTTTTTCCTCTCTCTCAATACACAAGCAAGCACCGATACTGGCAAAAGCAAGCATGACCCTCTACAATGTATAGGACACCCTGCATTTGCTAACAGGCCAGAATAATTTTGTTCCATGCCTCTCATATGAAGAAGTCTGTAAAACAAAAGTTATCCTTCATTCTGTTTCCATCGCAAACCTCGGGGGGGGGGGGGGGAGTGGGCAGAGAAAACCTTCTGTAGCAGAAATGGCTAAGAAAATATACTTATATACTTCATTCCTTATACTGGTATTTGAGCATGTATTTCAGCCAAGAAAGGACTGTGGGTTTTAGTGAACTCCTGGACTCTCAATAAGGCTTTTAATTAATCAATCACTAATTCATGAAACCTGAATAATTGATTCAGCACATGGCAGCAGCACCCTCGGGGAGAAGAGAGAAAGCAGTGAGATCAGCTCATCTGCTCATACTCCCCATGCCTGGTGAACCTACTCTCCATCACCCCATGGGTGGTATCCTGAGTAATACCTCTATACTCCTTGAAAAAGTGGGTACCAAGCTTCATACTGAGATAGGCTCAGCATTAAATTAGAGCACAGGGATTTGGTGCTAAACTGCCTCATCACTTGGCTGGCTTAACTGACCTCAGAGCCTCAGTTTTCTGGGCTCAGAGATAAATGGCTTTAAATTTTTCATCCAAATTCCTACTGGCCTACCTCCCAGGCATTCCAGGGCACCTTTCACTGGGGTCACCTGTCTCTTCAGTACCTCAGCAAGAAACTGGATAGTCCAATTGGCCAGGTACTGTCCACAGCAAATAACCAACATTATCATGTCAGAGCAGCTTCTCTCTACTGCTTTCATCAGCAAATGAGTGGGTTTTACTCTAAAATTGTGGAGAAGTAGGTATATAGCATGACTACCTTCCTTTCTGCCAAAAAGTCACCCCATGGTCTCCCATGGTACTAGCAGGCTGTAAGAGTGGGTGGATGGATGTAAGATCAGGGCCCTGTGCACAGCACATCCTGCATCTCTTGCACTAACATTCACCACCACCTTCTTGTCTTAAGGCAGAGAGCTGGTGAGACACGATGCAAAGAGAGGAGGTTTCGAATTGCTTCGTGTTTGTCAAGAACATTATTGCACTATGGTCCAGTCCACAGCACTTGCAAGCACCAAGTTATTCTTTAAAAGAAAATTAAATCCCAGAAGAACTGTAGGATTTCACTGTACATTTGGAACTTTGTATTTATAAGGCTTAGAATTGCTTTGTCCCTCCAGTTCAGTTGCCAGTGGGGAATTGCAACCCTTAACTTTTAGGTACCACAAAAATCTACTGGAATCCAAAAATCCCACTTTATATGCCAAATCCTGTTTCCAACAGACATGGGAAGCTGGTTGTCTGTGTGTAGGATCCACAAAAGTTGGCAAATGAGGAGTGAGTTTCCTTAGCTGTTCATCAAGACAGACACAGAAGAGGCATGAGGATCAGAGTTAATTCCTTAACTCCAGAGCAGAGGGAAGCAACAGCCATGAATCCTTTACTCAAGTCAGGCCATCACCTGCATTTATCAGAAATGCAAGTACCACATGTTCCTTCTTCGGCTGAAGGGACCTGGGTCACATCTCCAGTAGGGTACAGGGTGTTACAGCCTTGCAGCCGCCTTCTGCATTGCCCCAGGATTTGCTTCACTTCTGTAGCATACTGAAATAATTGTAGGAACGATCCTCAAAATTTTCTCTTCTCTCTCCTGAAGGACTGTGGTGGTCCATCCTCTCCCTTCCTTTTTTTCTTTCTTTGACTGCTTTACGATTTCAGGAATTCCAGACCACAGCCTTTGTGTAGCGAGTTGTCAATTAAGCACCCCTTAATTGTACCAGAAACTCCTACATGGAGAGCGGCCCTGTCCTTATCAGAAACTCCATATTATGGTTAACAAGGGGACCAAGAACAATAAGCTACCCCTGACAGCCTTGAAACAGAGCGGTATCATTGTTAGTGGAATTCCAGCAATCACCAGCCCAGATTGTGGCTCAGATGGAAATTTACCAATGACTAAAGCAAATCATCTCATGATCCTATAACCAGCAGTCCTAAGTGAGGTCCTTTGAGCTCTCCTGGACTGCAGCAGGCTGCAACCAGCATCTCCCTTTGAGTGGGACACCTCTCAGAGCTAGGAAACTCTTAAAGTTTGCTAAAATCAGAGGTCCATTGCCAAAGACTGGCAGTGGAGCCTGGGCTGAAACCCTTCACTCCTCATGGCTCAGCCCCTCACCTGTTGAAAAATTTAACATATCTCACTGAATTCGAGGGGAATTTTTAACAGGTGTACCTTTATATATATATATATGTGCATTTGTGTCTGTGTGTATGCATGTGTGAATCAGTTTAAGGTAGTCTGTAGATGTATGATTTAATTATAAAGCGAGTCTTATACTGCTGCATTATCCTTAGTCCCATACACCGCTGACCAAGTCTGAGGCTAAGATTGGACCTAGCCACATCTAAACTCCTCTCTGAAAAGGAGTTTAGAAAGCAAGGGGGTCTAATTCTGAACCTCATGACTCAACGGGAGGGTCCTCCTTATCCCCTGCATACACGATCTCTCTGTGAATCATTCCAAGTCAGTATAACTTAATTTTCCTTTATGCACTTCTCTGTAGTAAGAGTGAACCTTGCCATCTTCTAATCTTTAACTAAGCCACTGTTTTGATCAATTTTGTCTAATCATTTTGTTAATCACCGATGATTGAGTGCTATCAAAATATCACAATCAAATCCTGTGATTTGCTACAAGTAAATTCTAAACTGCTACTAAATCAAACTGTGTGAAGTCAGTCATTCACGATAAATTAACATAATCAGCAGTATTCACAAACCTGCATTCACAACAAGAACTGCCTGTGTTCACATGTGCTCACAGCAGCAAACATTAAGAGAAGGACCCCTCACCCAAAAAAAAAACCACCTCTAAACTGAATAACTTCTGTAAGCAAAGTATCCATACAAACACTGGTCTTGATTTAATGAGATATTGATGCCCACATATTTGCCTGTGCACAATACATCTGCAGATACAAACTGTATCTATTCTCAATTGATTGCACACTGCTTCCTAGTTGGCTTATTCCATCTGAAACTCAGAATGAAGATCATTATTTCAAATAAGGGCAGATGACCCTGTTGCAGGGTAGAAAACAGAGTGCTGTTGCATCTACCTGCCTACAGTGCCTTCCTACAATTCCTTTTTTATCCAAACTGGATTCTACACCCCACACCCACCCCCGTTTTCTTACTTTTTTTAATCCAAAAACTAAAACATCAGTGATAAATACTGCACTATCTAACTCTCCCACACTTCTGCTAGCACTGCCCTCCATCCAGGAGCCAGTCCTTGCCGCACTCACTGAGGATGGGAGACACCAAGCATCAGTTCCTCCCTCACTGGGAGAGGAAACCTGACTCTGATGCCTCATGATTGCAGTCCTTACTAGGGAGGATGGGAGACCTGTGTGGCCTATTCCCATATGCTCATCTGTTCATCGGAGAGCATACTGATGGACTTGACCCATGGCTTTTCTTTCTCCACCTGAATGATTCAGCTATGCAGTAACTCTCTCTTGCTATTTGGACCAATTGGCACTTAAGTATCCTATATAAAGAGCACCTCTCAGCAAGAGAGGGAGTCTGAGAAGCCTATCTCAGGACTCCTTATGGCCAGGTTCGCTTAGAAGTGGAAAACATGCATTCGGAGTCCTCCAGCAGAAAGAAAATTAAATCCTATGATTGCTTTCACTGGTTGAATGCTCTACCTGCTGTGTATTGCAATGAAGAAATGAGGGCAAGCAGAAGGAGAGCTTCTGGATCATACGCATATAATCACCTGAATGCAATACCTACTTTGTTATCAGCCACTTATAAAATAAAACAAACTTTTATTATGCAGAAAAAATAGCCAGAACTAATAGCTCTGGACCAAAGGGAAAAATGTCACTGTAGTTATAATAAAGTATTACCAGCCTAGGCCGTGAAACTGCCCAGGTGAAATTAATACTAAATTCCTAGAGGCTGCCCATAAACAACACTTATGCACAAGCCTTATTGCCAGATAAATGAGGTGAAAAGGGTATCACTGAAAGTAAAGTGGCTTTAATGGCAAAAAAAAAAAAATCTGGTGTGTTCACTATAGGCATCAGAAGAGGCCTGATCCTGTCAATTTTGTACTAATTCAGCTGCTTCGAGGATCAGACCTTGCAGCTATTGTCTCTGCCCTATAAATATGCAAACAAAGACTTCCAGACTTGCCAACATATGCAAAAGTAATTGCTTCAGAGACCCTAGATAGTGCAAACAAATAACATGCCAATTTAATGTCTGCTTCTCTTGTTTGCAAGCACAAAAAGTTGTCTCAAGGTTTTTCATCCAACTATCCTGGATACCTAGGAGAAGATTTTTAATGAAGTTTTTTGCCAGGTAAAACTATGCTTCCTGTATTTACAGATCCACAGCACAAGTTCCCTAAACAAGCACTGACAAAAAAAAAAACCACCAAAAACACACACACATAAAAAAATACCATGAGCACAGAGGCAAAACAGCTTTCACACAAGCAGGTTTTAGTGTCTCCACTTTTGCCCATTAGGCCTTCTAATTTCGCAGAGTCAGGTTTTTGGGTAGTTTGTTGTTCGGGCTTTTTAAACACACTTGAATTTTTGTACAGTATATTGATTTAATATATCAAGAAATTAATCTCATTTCATAAATATTCTTAAGTGAACTACATTGTAAATTCTTCACAACTAGAGAACCAAAATATATTTTTATCCCCATAGTATCTATCAAATAGGTCCTGCTCTAGGGTTACAGGCTTCTGTCAAATACTGGAAGAACAATGCTTATTGTATACTGAATTCAAATTGCTTTCAAGTCCGGAATAAAGCTTTGATACATGTATATGCTTAGTCATCTCCTCTCGAATCATAAGCAGAACATGGTTTTGCCCCTGGCTTATTTATCTGCTTCCAAAAATACTATTAACAGGGGGAAATTTGTGTTTCTTTAATAAATGACCGCAAAAGTTAACCTGCTTCCCTGCTCTTCTAGTGTGGGTATGTCCATATCACATGCAAAACATACCTGCCTCTTACAGCCTCAATTGCAGTGCATAGATCAGCTCGGTAAAGTCATTATTTGCCAGCCTTTAACACACAGCAGACTCTGGGATATCACCTTCTTCCTATACAAGGTGTGTAGAGCGTTTCTACCATTTAATGTCAACTCATTGGAGGCAATGACTACACTCCACCACTAAATTGCAATTTATAGGTTTTACACATACATTTTACATGCAGCAGGGCACCTCCTGCAAGAGCTTACAACCAGTTCCCTCTAAGCACCTCTTATGCTGCACACAGAGCAGCAACCACGAGAAGCCAACGCAGGAGGGCATCTGTGACCCATGCAACTAGTCTAGCATTATGCTAAAACTGGCAGCTGAGCCCAGCTTCAGAGGAGCACAGCCTTCATCTGTAGCATCACCCAAATCCATCTCTCCCATCTCCCCAGCCACTACTCAGCAGTATTAAACAACAACCTCTTATCCTCACTAGGTCATACTTGACTAATATCACTCTTGTTTGTTCTCCTTTTCCCCACCCCATCCACCAGCTTTGCACAGCAACAAGAGCCTATTTTAATGTCCAGCTTCCCCGCAGCAACAGCTCCACCTTCTTGTGTCCAGTGACAGCCAAACCTTCCACTTGCAAGTTTCCTTCCCCGACTAAGCAGCGGCTAACATGGCTTTTCTGTCTTCCCTTTCAAAGACAGACACTCCAGCTTGTTAAATAAAGACTACAAAAAGTCATTCTCTGCTGAAGTAATGTCACAGTAGAAGAGAGAAAGAGGATCACCAAAAGAAAATTATGTGATGCCATGGACTGTCAGCTCCGTGTTATTAGCACCAAGCCTGTCTCCAGGTCTGCCTGCTCTGCTCTCCTGGGCCATTCAGCACCCACCATACCTGAAAGACATTAGTCTGTATTAAATCTGGCCTCAGATCCTTCGGTAGTGTCATGGTTTAGTCCCAGCCAGCAACTCAGTACCACGCAGCCGCTCGCTCACTCCCCCTACCCTGATGGGATGGGGGAGAGAATCGGAGGAGTAAGAGTGAGAAACACTCCTGGGTTGAGATAAGAACAGTTTAATAATTAACTCTATCCCAGCCGAAACCAGGACAGGTAGCAACACATACCTTCAATTCAACTGATTCTCCCTCATAAGTATTGTTGGCATCCACATGGACTTGGACAAAATTACATGTTTTTCTGGGCATGCTACAGAAGGTTTTTTGTTTTTTGTTCCTCTTGTTCTGCCTAACTCAGGGACTTGGTAGGCATTGGGCATCCCCCCAATGTACTTTCTTTCAGTCACCGGTGACTTGAATTCTCTTATCAATACATGCAAGCCTTGCTGTATGTCATTGCTTAGATATTTAATTGCCATGGCCAAAATCAATCAATTTGTGAAAACACAAATGTTCAAAAATACAGCAGGCAATGCAGGGAAGCTCTGGAAATGCTAAGTTCACATCAAATGAGCTCACATCAAGGAGCTCATATCGTGTATAATGATACATGCCTATGCTTTGTCCACGTGTTCGCTGTAGGGTAATCAGAATCTGTTTATGTTTCCATCACACTCCCTGTGAGCCACGTTTTCTTTCCTCCTTGGATTACATACTGAGAAATCGAATATACTTCCATACATAAACATCTTTTTTCATATATAATGCACCTAAACTCACATATTTCTTTATTTAAAAAAAACAAAGAAGTAACCAAGAGATGCTAGGATTACCTTTGAGAACCACTGAAAGGAGCTAAAAATCAGGCTACAGGCAGCGCAAGCACAAAGGCTGAGCAGAAAGACATGTCTGCCCCAATACCATACACAATTTCTACAGAACCCAGCATTGCTGGACTAGGAAGCCAGACACAAAGGTTGGAAAAATGAATCTAGATCTTTTTTATAACTTTTCACAATATTATTGCCCAGAAACCATCCTAATAGTTCAGTGCTGTGAACAGACATTTATAGGGTAAAATAAAGAGCAGTCTGATATATTGGTGTGATGATGAACTTCAAACCAGAAGGACACAGAGGAGGACTGAGAATTCAGATGATGCCATGCAGAAATACTGCAAGTTCTTTCTATGGGACTTGGAAGAAAACTATTGCAAGCACTCAAGTCAAGTGAAAGGAGCCAGGGGAAGTTTCCAAGGGACTAGGAGGGCAGAGAGAACAGGAAGCTCTTCCAGAGCATGATTTGCTACATCTAAGCTGGACTCTTGCTCTTAATTGTTCTCTGCAGCACCCTCTCTGCCCTTCTCAGTTCTTCCCTCCCTATCACCTGCAGACCATAGCATCTGCCTCCTACATTGGCTGCCTGAGTTTTCAGGCTCAAAACCAGCTTGACCCCTCCCTCACAATTCCAGCAAATTGCAAGACTCCGTTCCATTGAACAACAGATATGACAGATACACTGAAAGTAGAGCACAGTCCCCTTCCCTAAGTGAATCTAGCACATCTAAAAATCTTAAAATCAGTTCAGATGTGAAGAGTTTTAATCACATTCCTTAACAGGAAAAATAGGTTCAGGCTTCACTGGTGTCTAGTTTAAAATATAGTAATAAATTTCACTTGAGCATTTAAAGAGAGCTAAAATAAAACCTTAAAAGCAGACATGGATTTTTATGAACATTTCATATACAATATAGAGGAGCAAAGATTTTATTTTACAGTACCTTGGTCTGCAGGCAATTGGCAATTCATTTACTGGGTGCCACAGGCATGCAGCCCATCTGGTGTTAAAAATAGACATAGAAACAAAGGTCGTTTGTTACAAACCAGCACCTAAAGACAGATAAGGGCATCATCTCCCTGGTGATACATTAAAAAAAATGAACAGAAAGTATCAAACCCAAGAGATATGAATCCAGTGTGCTGGACACAGCAAATGATGCCACCATAGTCTGGAGGCAGTGCTGTGCTTATGAGGTCCTAGGATTTCTCTGAGGAGGAAGAGCAATCCTATCTTGGCTTTGGGTCAGTGCATATGAGGGAGGCATACAAAATTCCATGTGCTACACTAAGGAACTTGGTCCCTTCCCTTATTCAGCTGCCATGACATTAGGAGTTACTTCATGTCTAGACCACTGCAAGGACAGTTTGGTACAACCAGTGGACCAGCCTTCCAGTGAAATTCAGGTATAAACAGAATACAAACACTGGTCACACCCTTCATGTCCTTTCCAGCTCCCTCCAAGGCTAAACTACAAAGGGGTTCAACCAGGATCCTCAGTCCAAGACACAACCTTGGGCTACTCTTTCAAGAAAAGAAGCATTCATGTGGCTGCACCATCCTCACAGTACTTTCTCAGGCTCAAACACACCTGGCAGCTTTCTTTTTACATTTCACTAACCCTACAGCACTTGGTGTAGCCTCTCCTCTAACTTCAGAGGTCTCTGTCGCTCTCCTCAGGCTATTCTGTCATTCAGATTTGGCCATGGTTGTCCTTTCCCTCCTTTCAGGTGAGAATAGACAGTTCTCTCTGCCTACCTCAAGCTCCAGGACCGGTCCCCCTCAAACACACATGATCCTGTTTTATTTGCAAGTGGTATTTTATACCTGTTATTGGGGAGGGGAGGCAGAATCATTTGTAAACACCTCATATGCTAAAGTTCACGGTCACATACCCCAGCATTGAGTGGGGTATGTAGACAAAGTGCTGGTAGCTGCAGCTGGGGACAGAGGGAAGGTGGGTGCTCCAGGCTGGCAAGAAGGAAAACGTGAATGAACGGTGCAAGCCAAAGGAGAGAGCAGCTGCTCCCAGGGCAATGAGGGAGCACTGCTGGACATGAGCTCCTGGGGAAGACCACAAGGACACTCTTGCCATGGAGACAGAAGCTGACTGAGCAAACAAGCTAAGGGCAACTTCAGATGGAGAGCCATGCCAGGTGACTGTGGAAATGCAGACCACCCCACCTCCTGGGGGACTGTGGGAGACAGGATGCAGAGGAAGGACACCTTATGATATTATGAGAGTCTAACAACTTGGACATACTCCTTTCCAAAGTCTGCAGCTGAATTTAGGACCACCAAGTCCTTACGTTCTTTTGTTGCAAATAAATTGATAAGAAGCCTACTGTCAGGAAGGGAGTATATTTGACTCCAGCTACAGGAAGATAAAAAGTAGTGAATATCTTGTTAACATTATTTGTTGTTCAAACAGTTCTTCAGTTACAGTATGACCATAGGGGCAAGAACCTCCTGACCCAACACAGTTTTTCCATTATTTCGGTTTGAGGATTTTTTTTTTTTTAAATTTTTTAAATTCTTTCCAGATCAGAAGTCTTAACTTAAATGAGTATCTAAGTTTAAGTCCAGTATTAGAAGATGACAACACCCCTTAGGTGCATATCTGTGACACCACAGCTCTTATTACATCAATATCTTTTTCAACAAGGCTCCTGCATAACTGAGGAGCTCCTCTGTTATCTCTTGCTAACTAAACTCAGAAATTGGTTAATAAATGGGGTAGGAAATTCATCTGACCCCTGTCTAGATGCCCGCATAGCAGAGGATAGTTAAACACTCGCTCTTGCTAGGAGCAGCACCTTCAGCATAATTTCTAACTCATAAGACTCTAGACATCTAAAGCTCAGTGCCCTAATCTAGCAAGTAGTGACAGCCCCTAAGCCTCCTAGATGCAAAACAGGACTCTGCTGTTTCACAGGGTTTCACTGAAGATGCATACAATAATGTTTGGGCAACTCTCTCTCCAGCATCTTAGGGTACCATGAAAACTTATTTTTGTCAGGGCATAGACATGCAACACAGAAAGGCCTTGAATCACAGCTGAATAAGGAAAACAAAAAGGAATATTAAGTAGTTATTCATTGAAAACGACAAATATTTCCATTAGACTGCATCTAGTAATAGAACATTTCATGACACACGAGGATTGCAAAGACAAGCTCCCTCCCTTTAGCATTCTTGGCTTTGCAATCTTAATATCCTTCACTTTTCTCTCTCCATTCACTTTCCTGCCAAAGAACAACTACCCCATCCCATAACAGCAACCAAAGTGGTATTTGTGACATGCCTTTCTAAGAAACAGTATTGAAATGGAAAAAAAAATCCAACTGAGAATCTTATTAATTCATCCTTCAAAGGCATTTTCATCTTGGACTTTCATAATCTAAATCTGTAGTGGAGATGTGTTTGTTTTCTAAGCAAAGAAATTTACTTCCTGCCAGTCAGAAAAATTTGATACAAAAATAGAAATTTAACACTGCTCTCCAGAAAGAAACTCAAAACATGTTCCCTGACTGCATGCTCATCTATAGCACATGTCTACTGATAGGAAATCTAAGCTACTGCAGGGAAGTTTTCAGTTCTTTGTACTGTCGTAACCCTATCATATGCCTGTATGAACAGATTACAGGATATTTCCATTTGAGATAATTTCTCCTGTTTGTGCAAGATATTAAGCTAATGTTATATGTATTATTGTGACTGACACCCACCTGGATTAGCAACAGTGGGCAATTCGCTGAATTATCCTGCATCACCTCTCTGTAGAAAGGTTTCAGTTCTAACACTGGCCTATTGTAAAAAGCCACTATCTGAAAATACATTTGAGAAAGCAGTTTAATGCTTGGTTCTCCTTTCATAATATCAGTTTATTGTGTTTTTGTTTGTTTGGGGGTTTGGGTTTGTTTTTTCATTGGTTGGGTTTTTTTCGGGGGGTGGGGGAGGGAGTGTTCTGTTTTGGGGTTGGTTTTTTTTGTTTGTTTTAAAACCAGCCCCTACTGCCATTTTCCTGCCTAATTAAATTAGGCTGTGAAGAAGGACAGACATTTCCAGCACAGCTCATTAGAGCACATCAAGGCTCCAGAACACCCACAACACCCCAACAAGCAGCTGGTCTGAGGAACCCTGCAATCTCACAACCCTCCACCACATACTGCGACTGCCACCACAGCCACTGCTTCCTCACAGCGTAAGCAGATGCTCTGGAAACATTCCCATGGGGTGAGAAGCTGTGCACAAAGCCCCCCTGCCACAACACCATCAGCGATCAAACGAGTTTTGGGCTGGCTGCTGTTAGTCCTACAATAAGGGAAAGTTAACATCATGAAAAAGAAGACATTTATCACATTTCAACATTAACAAGGCACAATGCAAAGCAGGAGACAGTACATGAGCTGTGGTTCCTGTGGTCATCATGACAACGTCATCCAAATAAGTTTCACAGGAATGGGAGCTGCGTTCAGCCTGATTTGCCAACACTTCGCCTTTCTCAGGGTCAGCCTCAAGCCTCGGACCCATGATTTCAGAGAACAGGTGTGCTGCACTTCAGTAGTAGCATCCTGGATATTTTAAACTACAAAATACAACATGTTTATAGAAATCTACGATATGCAAGAGATAAAAGTCCAGGGACTGGTTTTGGTAGATATGGTGGTATTGTGTCAGAAGGAAGCAACTGCAGCACTAATGTGGATGGTACATCCTGGGGAGGAGCGTTCTGCCACCTGTCTACCTGATGCAGCATTTTTTATTTGTCCAACATGAAACACTCATCCAGCGAGCAGAAAACCAAAGCCCATGACAAATGCATTTAATGCTTCCCTTTTCTCCAGATATCAGCACTACACTGAGCACTCATAGAACTCTGCTTGGTCAGGGTGAAAACAGCAAGCTTTACTCCAAATAGCAGTACATGGTCAAGAATCTGGTCTCATTATAAAAAGATTCATCAGAGTGATAGGAAACAGGATGTTTTAGGTGACCCAAAAGTAGTTCAAGAGACATAAGAAATGAAAAAGCCTATTTGAATAATAACCAAACTACAAAGCAGGCATTTCCCCTTTCTCAACCCCTTGTTAGCCCAACATACACCCAGGAAGTTATACGGTCAGAAAGGGATTTGAGAGACCAGTTTTCAATAAGAAGTTGTCATAAAGATGGACTGAATCAGTACAGGTGCACTTCATGAAAATTAAGAAATACCCTGAATGACAGGGCTCCTCACTGTGGAGCTCACCTGAATTGGGCAAATACATCAAGTGAAAATACAGCTCTGAGCACTGTGAGAAGCACTCTGTGGATGACTGGATGCTGCCAGCTTCAGTTAGCAAGAGTCTGCAGGCAGAAATAAAGACTATAATAAGTTTGAAACAGAAGACGGTGGTGGACTTACCCAACATATTGATAAGGGCAGCAAAAAAAAAAAAATTATTTACATAAAACCATATTGGCAACTGGACAGTTAAAACATTCTCGGTTGCAGCCTCTTGTTACTCCTGGCCTGTTTGACATCAGGGGAAGAAAGATATCATGTTAGTGCTCATGACACCTGCACACAGAACAGGGAACCCTCTAAAGCTAGTGTGTGGGAAAGCCAGACCACCCCCCTCCAGGGATTAAATGCCTGTGTGCTCCTGCGCACAACCAAGGCCAGATTCATTTCAGGCTGAGGTCCCCATCCACAGCTGGGCATCCCAGACTGGGCTGCACTGATGGTTCCCATGGCACAGCTGCTGGACAGCTGCAAATTAGCATGGCATATTAAAGAAAACTGGGATTTTCTTAACATGCATGGCAACAGCTGTCTGAGCTATGCGCTGAGACTTACTGTTGCAAAACCCATTTTCCCCTCTGTTAAGATACTAGGCATGCTGCTATTTCAGGCAAGTATCCCAGAGGTAATACACACTGGAACAAAAAGGATCATTTCTTTCATGTCTATTATGCACTACTAATAGAAGGAAGATCTATTTGCTGTTTAGCTGAGCAGAATCACTGCTTCCTTTTCCACTGGGGACTCACTTAAATATTTTCAAAAATCCAATCCACGGTGGAAAGGGGTTCCTGAGTGTATGATTTTTAAGAGCAGCAAGGAGAAGAACAAAAGGAAGCCAAGGTGCTGGGTGAAACGCAGCACAGAACACGAGTGAAGATACCCTGGGGGAGAGACAGGCATCAGTCGGTAATTCTCTCTACGGACTACGTAAGAGCACACGGGTACTGCTGTAATACCTGGTAATGATCTACGGCATTACGCCCTGCCACGACTCATCCCAAGCGGGCAGCTGGCCCCGCTGGCTTTGGGGTTTGCCACGTGCGAAGAGCTCCGCCAGGCTGCCGCGGGATGCGGCCGGGCCCCCCCCGGGATGCGGAGGCGAAACACGCCGCAGCCTTTTCCAAACATCTGGCTGCTGCTCCTGGCAGCGCGGGGCGATCACCGTCAGCCCTTGTAATTCTTGTTCGCTACGTGTATACAGCTGGCAGATCAGTTTAATTCCTCTTTATCTACATCGGGTTTCTTTAACCCTGCCAGGCATCTGCTACTCCTCCCAGCCTTATCATTTTCTTTCTCCTTCTTGGGTGTTTGCCACTTCTCAGTTTTTCTCTTCCAAATCCCTGTCACTCTCCCTTCCCCCCTCAGCTCCCCCCACAGCCCCATCCCTATCTCCTCACTGTATGTCTTGTTTTTCAAGATAAAACAATGAGTTATTCAGACAAAAAAAAAATCCATACATCTGCTGGATTGAACAAATACTAGGATGTGTTTTGCTCTGTGTAAAGAGGATGTACACATATCCCGAACCTTTCTGCCCCTTTAATATGGTGTCCTAGGCAACCTGAATTTTCATATTGGAGATACAACCATCCAAGCTTTTCTGGTTTTAATAAAAAAATTAACCTTTGCACATCAGATAAGGATTTCAGAAAACACATAACCTGATTATGCCTAAACTCCATGAATTATTCATTTCTCCACAAGTAAGAGACCAGATTTAATTATGTTTGAGGGTCATCTTCTGTAGGATTAAATGTTGAAATCCTCATGATTTGTCTACCTAGCAGTTTTAAACGCAACCTACATTGGGCTTTAGATGTACATACATACACATGGCATTATCTCAGAAGATGTATGAAGTTAAAAATATACCAATACCTCCATACATATAAAGAATAGACCTGTCTACTGACAAGCTGTTTGTATATTAAATCCAACACAACATTATCTACATTATTACAAAATGAAAACAATAAATTAATAATACTGAGTTATCTAGAATGTGGCCATGGGTCATATAAAATGTTTATGCACTCTGTTTATAAGATCAATTTCTTAAACAGCTATAGGCCAATGTTAGCTGTCGGAAAATGTGTATCAATCACAGAGTAACAGCCTCTTGTCATATTTGGCATGCCTTAAATCAACTTCAGATGAGAGACTTTGATTGTAATCAATATTAGTTGTCTGTGTAAGCACTTTATAGAACACTTTTACTCTGGAACACTGATGAAAAGTGCCTTACAAGAGCTATAATAATAAAATAATATAAATGCTTCCACCATTTCAAAGGAACTCATTGCCAAAACCCAAGATACACTCTGGTTTTCCTTCCCATCAAAATTATTTATTTTAAGGGCTGACTCACCACTGCATTAATCTAATTTCACACACATGTGTAGCCTAGATTTCAGCATACCCATTCCCCAGTAAAACTAGAAGCATATCACAGTTAAGCAATCCCACCATTTCTCCATATTGAGGGGTTAGCTTTAATTATTTTATTTGGAACTGCTAATATAAATCAAAATAATTTACTGACAGCAAGCACTCTTGTTTGTAGGACCTGATGTACAGACTAGTTTCCTTCTGATGGCCAAGTGACCTATAGCCACAGTCACTGCATCCCTCACCCCTGCAGCCAGCAATACATGCAACCAGCAGGTGAAGAAGTTGCACTGCCTCAGTTTCTCTACCTAAAAAGTTGGTGACATTGAATTTTTTTCATATAGTATTTCAGGACCTACTGAGAAAAGGCCTATTTAAGAGGCTGTTACTCTTCTTAACTGCTTACAGAGTGGATTTTCAAAGCCAAAAAGAGAGATTGCTTTTCATTCATATTTTCTGATGGTTTGGGGTTTTTGTGGGTTTGTTTTGTGTTTATTGGGGGTTTTTCATTGGTGGTGGTTTTGTTTTTTTGAAATCGAGTTAAGCATAACTTGTGTATATGAAACTTTCCCTAGATGTTTGGCTTTTCAAAGGTATATAGAAGGGATTTGGAGAGCAAGCTAAGCACCCGACTCCTCCAAACATCACAGCTTTAAAGCCTGCAGCTGTCTTATTCTGAATGTACAGCTATGCTTACAAAAATTAATTTGAGAAACAAATATAATGTTTAGCAACAAATAAAGGATAACTCTTCCCAGACCTCTGCATAAAACAGGCAATTCAGTGTATCCGAATGAAACGAAAACAGTAGGTCTCAGCTACAATTTCTCCATGCTCTTCAGATGGGGACAGCTGTGGAGACAGCTGTTTGTGTGTGGCACTTACACATGTCACTAGATATATGATGAAGGCAGTAGCCCTTGATGGTTTTGAACTGAATCAATGTTTAAAAAAACCCAGAAATTTAAAAATCCTAGGCTGCCCAAAACATAATAGAACATTTATTATTTCATTACTCTCCCCCCATCACTACTAGGGAAAGTGAGCAAGTGACAGGAATTGGTATTAGATATGGGTCAATACTGCAGAAATCAGATCTGGACTTTGAATCCCCTGAAGACTGCAGGGATGGGATCCCATACTTAACAACAATATACAGCAAAGGCTCTTCTCTTATTTATATATCTAGGACAAAAGAAAACATTATTTTCAATGCCAGTAGTCTAAATCTAACCCACTGGTTTTTAAATCAGAGATCTAATTTCAGGACAAAGCAAGCACCACAGATACCAATTAATTTTATCAGCTTTCACTTAGTCTTTCTTGACAAATCTTGGTTGTGAATCACCAGTAAAGCAAAAATAAGCCCTATGTTTTCCCCAGTCACTTTCTCTGCCATTTGGCAGAGAGGAGGCCACAGCAGCTTAAGGTATTCTGTTCCAAACATGGCACTTTTTCACCACAGCACCTGAAGAGGTGCCTGCGCTTGGGGTGAAGCTTAGTTTATGCTACAGCTGGTGTCTTATAAAGGACAGAGACAAACTGTTCAGTCTTCCCAGCCCAAAGCTTCACACAGGGAGCAGTCATTCACAGGAGTAACCCCACTGGCTTCAGTTACTACTCAGCAGTTGGAATATCAGCATCCTGCTAAAGCATCTTCATTTTCAGCTGCTGAGCAGCCACGCGTGCTCACAGAGCCAACAGCTCTGAAAATGAGTGTGTAATTCTGCCTTCAGGAGGCCAGCAACAGGCCTCTGAACATGACTGTCATATTTGTGTGTATTCACACCAGCTAAGTTGTTGTGCGTTTATCCCAGGGTACAATATACAGTTTAAATATGTATGGTTGTAAAACTAGAAGAGACCCTGAAAATTGCTTCCCTTCTCCTAGCTAACACCTTTTTATACCAACAAAGCCTTACATGTAATGTAAATTGCATGTCTACCCTGATGTTTTTTCCTACAGGGTGCCTTCTTGCCATTTGTTTTCCATTGGAAGACAACTAAATGGCTAACATTATATTTTAATACTTTAATATACAATATTTCATTGTTTTGTGAAATATTAACGAGTCCTCAATGCATCCTCACATAACTACTGTAGGTGTCTAGACTACTGCTTACTTCAGAACTGCTATACTGCATAAATGTAGGTTTTCTGTTACTTTTCTAAATGCATCATTTTCTGATATGAAATCCCTGCCCAACATAAATAAAAATACTTTATGGATGACTGTCTTCACATGGCAGCACCCTTGCAGTCTGAGCACAGGGGTCTTTGAGCCCAAAGTCCTGCAAAGATTCGTAAAAGAATTTAAGGATGCACAAAGATTAACCTGACCCCCTGGAGTACCCAGATAAATATTATGTCCCTTTCCTTCATAAGTCAGGATATTGCATTATATAAACATGCTCTTTCAGAAGCCACAATTCAAAAGGACTTATGTGGCCAGGCACTCCAGCACCAATTTTAGCATAAGCTAAAATCCCAGCAGTACTTATACTCACGCCAGTATGAAGCCTCAATAGGACTTGAAGAATGTGCTTAAAGCTAAATCCATAGCAGGCCTGGCTGAATTGAGACAGATTCAAACACAGAGGCAAATATGCTCTCCCGAGCTGCGGGGAGCTGCAGGCTTTTCCCTGTTGACATCAGTAGGAGGACACCTGCAAAGGACTTGTTTGATTAGGGCCAGCCCATGCAGCAGGACATGAGGTTCACACTAGTTTCTTTCTGGTTTAGGGTTTGTTTTTTGTTAGTAAAAGGAGATAATTTGTTTCCCCACATGGAACGATTTGAACTTCCAAAATTCCCAGAAGCCTTACTATCTATTCAAAAAAAATTCTCAGTTTGCTTGGTACGTCATTTCCACTCATTTTTTTATTCCCATTGCTAAGGCATGTTCTCTTTTTTTTTTTTTTTAATTGCAAGTAACCCACATACTACTAATTTCATACAAGTTTAGTGAGATTTCAATGGTAAAGAGCATAAAGTGCATTAACCATGCCAGACAAGTTGCCGACACCTGTACAATGACTGGCACCTCACCAAATCCTAAAAGATTAACACCAAGAAACTAAAACCAAGGACCTGCTACCATTTGCTGGTAACTGCCTACAGCCCTCCAGCAGCAGAGCCTGCGTTTTTTGCTTTACCATCAGCCGTCTGAATATCTTGCAGTCCTTCCTCCCCACTAAGTAATCAAAAATACCATTGAAACTGTTGTTTTATGTAGCTTCACAGGCAAAAAAGCTGGAGCCCTTACTCCAGCTTGGTGGAGCACAGGCTGGAAACACTGCTGTATTACCCTCAACCATAGCATACCCGCATCCTCACTGCCCAGATGCACCTCAAATATGTGGCTGGGAGTCACACATGGACTGTGCAGTAACCATTTACACACAGGTGGATTTTCACCAGAACAACATTTGAATAAGTGCTACTTTTTCTTCTTTTCTTGGGTGGTCTCAGTTTTTATCTCTACATGTCCACCTGAAACAAAGTCTGTCATGTTTGTCACCTGCACAGGTTGCTTATAGCTGTCTTTTCATCCAACACAGAACAGAGGATGTTGTACCAGATCTCTAGAGAGGTTTCATATGAGTCTGTATCATGTCAGAGAGTTACAGCCCTATCCCCTGAGCAGAACAGTTATAATTTAATAAGATAAGCTATAGAATTTAGTACATTTTCTAACCAGCTATAATACACATGCTGCAATTCTTCCCAATACAACATTGAGCTGTCAAAACCACACTCATATTCTGGAACAATTACACACACAGAGCCATAACCACAGACTCTGTACGGTCACACTTAGAGTACAACCATTTTTAAGGGGCTTTCCCTCCGAGACTCAGTAGTCTTGCATAAGTGTTAGCTAATGTTAACCTTGAACCCAGCAAAGTTTCCAAGCCCACAGACACATTTGCAGACCTGATGTCTACTCCAAGTCAGGACAGTTCATGGTCCAGGAACTCTCTTATCAATGCAACTCCCATTTGTCCCCAATTACCCAAACACAACACAGGAGAAGATCTATACAGTTTCAGTGCCTAGCAAGGCAGATGAGGCCATTCTCCCAGTACCACACAAGCTGAGCTTTAGCATTGACTTCAAATGCAAAAGGTCTCCTCCAGCTTCTCCCTTCAAGGAGCCTGCACTACACAGCATGCTTTGCAGCAGCTGCTCGCTAAGGAGCAAACTCACCTTTTGCTCCAGAGCGCATGGGGGTATCTCCTAAGCTGACAGCACGCTTCACCTCCTGGAAAGCCAAGACATGGAGATCCCCTAGCCACGGGGAACTTGTGCAGACCAGAGGAACTTGTCTCACCTCCTAGTAAGGGTAACTACAGCAGCCACCAGATATACTACTTGCAGGTGCATGCAAATAAGAGTTGCTACAGCTGTGTGTGTTTATATATTTAATGCCCATTTCACTGATGAGTGATATAAGAAAGGTGGGAGAGTCTTAGTTCTGGTTAATCCATGAGAGCTGTGAAATGGCATGACTGTCTTCATAGGGGAGGGGACAGCTATAGCAATGCCCCTGTGACTCAAAAGGGCTAAAAACTAGCTATAAGTCTTCAGAATCCAGGGACCCTCCCTGGTGCTGCTGCTCTGGGCCAGAGTCTGCTTACTTATTCTGGAGGAGTAACACCTGTGAGATCTCTCAGCTGGCTTCTTCCAGCAACGTTGACCCACTAAGATAAGCTAAAACAGAGACATTTCTTGCAATCCTGCAGGGATAGTTTTCTTCTGTCAGCAGCTCCTTCAAACCCTCTTCCTCACATACATTGCTTGAAAAGGGGTGCAGATGCCCTCACCTCAACTGCTGAGCTCTGAAGCTTGTCCCTCCTCTCTTTGGCTAGCCCAAGAAGCAGCAAATTTCTGGCCATTGTCACGGGGTAAAGCCTGTGCACAGCACAGGCATATTGCCCCAGTTTCCCACCAGTGCAAAGCACCACACAGCACAATGGAGGCATGTCACTGTTTCCTGCAGCACATCCTTGGCCATCGGTGCAGGGTCCCAGATTTTCCCCCGGAGCATCAGTTTGCTTTCAACCACATTGCAGTGTAGTACCTCAACCCCTTAACATCACACAGGTCCCCCATGTGGAAAGCGTGCCATCTCCATCTGCCAAGCAGAGAGTCTCCACACAGTCCCTTTACAAAGGAAGCTCTCTTTTTGCATGTCTTACCATTATAACCCTAGGATGTGCACAGCATGGAGCACATAGGACAGTCCTTCAAACTCAGTGTCTGCTAGTGAACATATACTCTCCTGGTTTTAAAGTATGGGAGCCTTACCCTGTGGGTGTTCAACACCTTGGAAAGTCAAGCAATTCATTGATGCCACCTGAAAATGGACCAAAAAATACAAAATAGGAGGTTCCCACCTGCATGATTTGTTCAAGATTATGCAGCCAGAGATGAGGCCAGAACTAGTAAACAGTATCTCCTCTTCGAAAACAGTCTTGATTTAATGAAATTGCAAGTATTCGAAAGCAGTGACCAGAGCTCAGAGTAGCAAATTGTACCTACAAAGGCGCCTTCATGAGTCCATCCAGCTCCCATAGAAATCAACAGGGTCCTGCCCACGTTTAGCTCAGACCCCACCAGACAGATTGCCCTCCTAGCTAGGTAGGGGTAATCCTTCACACCCAAGCAGATGGGCAGAGAAGGGAGAAATTATTTCTCCATCATAAGTGTTCCCTGGGCCAAATGCTCCAAGGCTCTCTCTGTTACATAGGCACAGCACAGCTGCTCTCTGGTTTCCAAAAATTTGGTGTAGGTGTGCATGCTGCAGGTTAGCACAGTTTTTATCCCAATTCAGAAAAGTGCATCTTCCTTCTCTGAAATATGAAAGGTCAAGAAAGAGAGGCAGCAAAATATTAACCTGGCATTTAAAAAAAAAAAAAATGGTGGGAACTCAAAGCCATTTCAGATTTCATGGATAAGAATTAGGCTAGAGGTGGGGAGAGCAAAAGCAATGCACAGCCGCTCTCCTTAGCCTTTTGCCCTCCTGTCTGAGAAGGTGCTAATTTTTTCTGCGAACACTATTATTCTGTCTACCCCAGTAAGGAACAATGCTGAGCTCCTCACTGTTTCTAGAATTAACAGAGCTCATTAAAGTTACCTAGAGTTAATGCTGCTGATCTTTAATCCTCTCTGCTCTATTTCATAACCGCTGTTGTATGAAAGCCGTTTGAGCTGTGAGTTCACTTTTGTTGTATTCCCCTGCAGACAGGCAGCAGCCCTGTTGTGGAGAAACCTGGAATGAACTCCGAGATCCTATTAGGGGTGGCAAAACCTCCCTGGATTCTAACAGGGTTGAGATTTCCCTTGTGCTCTTCAGAAGGCATTTTTCTGTATAGCAAACCCACTGCAGAGTTTGGAGGCTTGAGCTGAGCCCCTCAGCAGAATTGGATAGGTTCCTTGCTTAAGTCCCTACCTACGCACATTTCTCCTATGAAACCTCACTTTGTTTTGCCTGCTGCAGTTTGAACACCATAGGTAAGGGCCCTGTCAGCCTGTCTCTTTGAAGATTATTTTATTGTCGCTTGTCAGGACTGAACATAGTGTTGGACACCCTGCTCTGTGCTTGCTTGCTTTCTTGCAGCATATGGCTGTATGCTTTAGTCCCTTTCTCTGCCCTGAGAAATCTTTCACTTTTGACCCCACCAGCTCTTCATAGGAGATAGTTAGAAGCCCAGAAAAGCTGTCTGAAGGTGCCCCAGCACAGCTTGATGCCAGAGTGTCAATGACCATCTCCGTCCCTGACCGTAGCCATTCATATGAGCATTGTAGCAGCTGCTCTGAGAGCAAGGGCCAAACCCTACAGTCTTCATTTGAGCTCAGCTTGCAAGACAGTCAGCTATTAAGGAGGGCAGGTTACCATAAATGGCCTTTCTTGTTTCCCTTTTGGGCCCAGCTGGGGGTACAGGAAAGACTCATAGTGAAGTTAGCAGAGCTGAACCAAGCCCTGGTACCAGGAGGGATTATACACAGAACAAACCCTGCCTTTTAATAACACCCCAACTATATGGGCTCATATAAATTTTGTAGCATGCAATTTTAACAGCTAACAAGCCATATCACTTTTATTACTGAGACAGTAATAACAGTTTTATTAGTTTTAAATGCTCTGCTGGCAAGCAGAGGACTTTCCCCTCTGCAGAGCATCTCTTGCTCACAAAGTCTAGTGTCTCTGCTGATAGAGAAGTGAGAGCTGCCCAGGTTTGGAGTGATTGAAATGAAGACATGGGAGACAGCAAAGAAGAAAAAAGTGAAGGTTGTGTGTCAATTCAGAAACCTGATCCAGCCCCAAATTAACTCTGCAACCCTACAGCTTCCCTCTGCACTCCCAGAGTGTCAGACATGGTCCCACCACAGCCCACTGGCCCCTTGGAGCTAGTGAGATGGTACAGGAGCTTACAGTCAGTGTCAGGAGACAGCATAAATGTGGTTTCCACTCTTTTTTCTGCCCCTGAACCTTCTGCTGATATGTTTATACATTGCCAGGTTGTAACATGAGACACCACTTTTAAAATAGTTCTTTTCAGGCACAGAAGTCAGACTTACATCAGAGTTTCTGCAACATCAGGAAACTCTACACAACATGCTCTGAAGGATAAAATTCTCCCTGTACGGTTTCCTCTGTTCTTCCAGTCTCCCCACCTCTTCCCAAATCCGAAGCCCATGCTCTTGTTAGAGTAAAGCTGCAGTCATTGCCGTTCCTCCCCAGAGCAGTATCTTGTTGTACGATGACTGCCCTGTAGTTGCAAAGTCCCTGCTAGTTTGAGATGCAAATCGTCTTTTGCAGGAAGACAGCTGAAGACTGAGAGAATAAAAACTCAGGATGCTCATGAGGATTAATAACAGGCTCAGGTGGAGTTGCTCTAAGGAGTATCAGTAGAAACAGATTTTCCTTTTTGTTGGCTTCCTAAGGTTGACATTGTTCTTTGTGACATTTGACTAGGAATTCTGTTCACACCTGCTGCCAATGCCTGCATATATGGATATTATTTTTGGTTGTCTACAGTAGTGTCTCTTGTTCCTGTTGCCTAGTTTCTGCAGTGCTGCTGCCTGGATCAGCTTTGTTGCTTTTCTAATAATAGGGGAAGAAACCTCAGAACGATACACAGGGTTCAAACCCTGGAAAGCTGGAGGAAGAGAACTGAGCTTCAAAGAAAATGAAGTGGAAAAAGAAAACTGCCTTCTGCTGAGAAACTACAGAGGACTTAGGCATAGGGTAGACAGGATCTACCCCTTCCCAGTATCTTGAATATTTTATTTTACCATCTTACTCCCTCCTTTCATCCCTAAGTATTTTTAATACATTTGTGTGGGTGTAACTCTCTTAAGATTTTCATAAGAAGTCAAAACTAAGTTCCATCATTATTCATATGGGCAATCAGCAGTGCTGAAATCTTTGGACCCATGCCACAGACCTTTACCTGCCTGGTCCTTCCTTCTGTGGTATGTCCAGCAGCTTCTCCTTGCTTGGAATGTTTCACCGAAACCGCAGGGGAGACTCCCTGTTTTCAGTTTGCATGGCTGGGTGCTAGAGCCACCGTAATCACAGGAAGGGTCCAGCTCTGTCCCAACCAGAACATGTTCAGTGCAGGCAGCTCTTCAGGAAATTAAGCTCCTAAAAGCTAAATAGCCTATACATTATTTGCACTAACTGCACTGTTTCAAAGGCATTTCGCTTGTTATGTTCTTGGAGACGGTCTTCCCTACAGCAGAAAATTGTCCATCTCTGACAAAAACACCATCTTCCTGCTCAGAGCAAGAAGGAGGGAGGAGCCACCAATGTGCCACAAAATTTCAACTATGGCAAAAAGTTGGGTTTATTCCCACTGATTAGTGGGACTGAAGCAGAAACTCAAAGCAGCAGTTACCATTTAGCAAAACTCTGCAAAGCCAGAAACACTAGCCCCACAGGGAAGCGGCTCGCTGTCTCCCCTGTTGAGACAAACTGCTTTCCATTGGTTGAGTCCCAGGACTGAGAAGGTCAGCCCAACACTGGGGATGGAGACACAGCTCCAAGTGCAGTGGACGAATGCACAATTTTCCCCTATTTTAAGGTATATTTAAATACCTTAAGGGGGATGTTGCTGAAAGTGAGTAGGTGGTGTACTATATCTTTCAAAATGTGTGTACAAACTCACTAGGTGGGAAGAATATACAGAAGAAAATATATCAATGACAACCCAAGCAGCTCATGTCTGCCCTGACATTGTTAAATGTGCAAAAAAAGGTTCTGGGGATTTCCTTCAATACAGTCTTACAAAGTGAAGTTCAATTTATTCAGCTTGTTGAAAAGGAGGTTGAAAGGTGACTCAATCATTGTGTAAAGGTAATTACATAGGGAAACAGTATCTGATAACAAGGGACTCCTTAATCTCACAAAGAGCCAGCAAAGTCACGTGGCTGGAATCAGAACAAAACTGCTCCTGCCATTAGTGGTGTAAAGGCAATTAGAGACTGGGAAAAAATTATAAGGGGAAGCTTTAGAGTCATTCACTGGAGATGTTATGACAAGATTAGGTATCTCTCCAACAGATAGATGTTGCTTGATTCTGAGGCACATTTTACTGGCTACATATGCACAGTCCAGGTGCACCATCACGGCAGTCCCATTTTGTCTTGAGACTCCCTTCCTGCATAGTCTCCTTCTTTATGTTGTCCCTAATATATTTGTAATACTTATAATACTACCATTAAGATAACAACCACAGCTTCACATTTTGGAGCATCTGACAACCTGCAGCATTTAGAAACAACATAACTTCATATCCCCCCCACACTGATTCTCCACTGATAAGGCATATTACTTTTCTTGTTTTTCTATCGTCTTGCTTTAAAGAAAAAGAGATTGGACAGATTGTCAATAAACAGGATAAAACACACCCAGAAAGATCAATCAGAACTGCAAAGCAGCACAAGGAATGCTCTTAGACACATGGCTGGTGTGCAGACAAAGCTCATACCAGCTTTGGGTAACGAGGAAGGGACATCCAAAAGAAATTTCCCTCATTTTTCTGGTGTCATGTGTGGATAGCAGCATAGGGTCAAACAACAGAGCAAGAAGATAAATCAATCCATGAGATAACATTGCTAGTGATATTTCACCTGAATTCATGCATCTAGTAGTCAGGCATCCCTTCAACTAAAAAGGAATACCACAACCAGGGAGTATTTCAGTCTCTCCTAAACTGAGATGACTCTCGGTTTGCCATCTGCTAGGAGCAGACGTAGGCAACTGGCTTGAACAAAGCGTGCAGCTTCCAAAGCCAGGTACGTGGGACAGTTTTCAGCTCTGCCCCTTTTCCAGTTTGAAATGTGAGGAGCATAAAGTGAAAAAGCGTATTAAAATAAAAATATAGTTGATCTGATAAGAGCTCTCCAACATGATTTTTTTTTTCTCTGACATTATTAATCAAGTGGTTGCTAGCATAATGAAAATTCATTGATGTCAAGGACTGCAAAATGAGTATTGTTTACTAATAATGAAAACCTGCAGTTTGCTACAGCTTAGTACGTAAGCAAATATTTAAACATACAAAATTCACAAGTTAACCAGATTTTATGCAGCAATTTATACAGAGAAAAGGATCCTATTGATTCTATAATTCATTGTCTGTTTGTGAAGGAAACAGAAACTTTGAACCACCTTCTCCGGCAAAAAGGAATAGAAAATTGTAAAGCTATGAAATGCACCACTTCGTAAATTCATCTACGTAGCAGGTAAAACGTAAACTGCTTTCATAAGCCTGGCAAAATATATAGTGAGCTATTGTTCTAGGACAGCCTTTGAACAGAACAAACCTATCTTGGAAAACTTTCATAATGCAGCCATCACGCATCTCCCAGTGTTTGAGTAGTCTCAAATATCTCCCAGATCCTGGGTCCTAACATTGTCAGGTGATCTGATAGTCCGTATTTTGTATCAGTTGTTTTCTCTTGAAGAAAAGGAAGATGCAGATGTGGTTCCTAGTCCTGCTTTGGGGCAGTATGTGTGTGGCTGAATGGCAAGGCTTTGTCTGCAGGCGTCAGGCCTTATAATCAATTTCTGCTTACTGCACTCCTGAAATTCCTGGTCTGCCATCCCTCCCTTGCCCGCCTTGCAAAGAGAGAGAGGCACAGACCACAGCTATCATGATGGGTACTGAGAAAACAGATTTTTTTCTATATGAAGAGACCAAAATTTTTACGGAAGTTCCTTTTATGGCTGGTATTTGATATATATTGCAAGTCACATTAAAATTAAATAACAAAAATATCACTCAGGATGAAAGAGACATTTGAAACTGGGATTTAGTGTGAGTTATACGGCTTAATTCCATTTCTCCAGTTCACAGATGCAACTCATAGAGGCTTCGCTTAGAACCATAACTATGTATTTGAGGTACAAACCGTATTCTTTAAAAAAATCATTACTCCAAATCAAAGTTGTAAATTTTCTGAAGGAATTATGATGTTGATATGCTAGTCAATTGAGTAACAGAGACTATGAAACCTCTTGACTTCAAGTCATGCTGCTTTATTAATACTGTTCAAATACAATGATTTGCTCCTTGGTAAGTATAAAAATGTTGACAAAAAGCAATAGTGGAGTGAAACAAGCAATAACAAACATTACTTTGACAGGGATAAAAACAATTGGCTCAGCTTTTAACCTGATCATAATTCAGAACACATATTGCAATGGCTATGAAGTTCAAGGAAAAAAAATGTGTCAAAAAGATTCACTCCTGTGGGTCATTTGAGGGTTTTTTGCTGATATAAATGTATAGAATACATGTATGTACAGGTTGACTCATTATATAGGTGCTTCACTCTTTCAAAAAGCATTTAAATATCCTTTTTTTTTTTTTTTTCAGAATATGTAACTATAAATTCTGAATTCATTCTGTAGCACTTAAATTCTTTTGTACAATCATTCCAAAATATCATTGGAGTAACCGTTAATTCAGGCGTTGATATGAGCATTGTATATTTGACTATAGTAAGCATGTATAAACCTGATCCACGTTTCCTTTTTAGTGACATGAGTTCACATTAGAAGGACAAAAAAATTCCTTTCAGAAATAGAAAACTTTAGCAGACTTAGAAAACTAGGCAGACTTTTTAAACAAGTACATGGCACAACTTGCACAGAACTTGCAGAGATGGTATAAAACTGCAGCATGAGAAGACGTATTACTGCAAACAGTTATTTCCAGTAGCTCTTCCCCGGTGTCTGCTAATTGCCATAATGACTTCTGCAGCCCCAGCGTTGGGTCACTGGCAGCATCATCACCTCATGCACCAGCATTTCACGCTTCCCTCTCCTCTGCATTGGCAGGGCTAGTTGGAAGAACTGCCTCCTCCATCCCCCCGAAAACCCACTGCTCGTGCACCAGTGCTCACGCTCGGTAAATGCCAGCAGGGAAGGCAGTCCTGGAGATGAGGTGGGAATGGCAGCTCCAGGGCAAACCGGTCACCTCGTAGGTGCTCACTCTCTACAATGGACCAGATAACAAAGATGAGACAGGGAAGCAATAAAATAAACATTTTCTCTTTAGTCAGAAAGTTTCATTCAACCAGCCTAAAACAGCCAGCTGCTTGGGAAGAGAGAATACAGAATAACCAGAGGAATTTATTATTGTTCAATTTATTTTAACCTAACTTCTCTTGATGTATTAAAACCTGCTAAGACTCCTAATTATATTTTTGTACAGAGCACATGTAAATCACGTTAGCTTGCATGCTTCAAGGTGAAAAGAGAAACCAGTCCATGGGAACCTTTTCTGTCTTGGTCTTACATAATGCCAGACATTCTCATTGCATCTAACACTAATAAATAATTGGGCAAAGGATACACAGTATGATAAAAAATACACAAACATGTCTGTAAAGGTGCATTCACAAAACTTGAATATTCTGGATTTGCATATCCTAATGCAGTCTTGACATTTTTGTCTCAAATATGGTCAGAAAGACCTGACAGCAGAGTTAGCAAAACTTCACGAGACTGCAGCCTCCAGGACTTCTCTTCCGCTCGCACATTTGACTTCTTCACAGAAAAGTCTCATTTCTCACTGTCTTCTATGAAGTCTCTTGCCAGAGATGAATGTGCCCGGCCCCCATTCCCATGTACAGACACCCCTTTTGCAGCCCTCTGCCAGTGCAGAAAGGTTGCAGTCACCCGCAATAATATTCTGCCTTTAATAACCTGAGGGTTTAAACCAAATCAGAAATAATAGGCCAAGCCTTTTTTCCACTTACAACATGAATATATTTAAAGGAATATATACCAAAGAAATTGTATCAAGTTCTTTCTAAATGTATCTTGTAACATCCCAGTCAAGCCTGATAACTTTTAGAAAGTTTATTTAAATTTGACTGCAGGAATCAAAAAAGGCTCTTTTAAAAAGGGAAGCTTGCTTAAAACTTACCTACAAAGTAGATTTCTGTTTCTTTAGATGTTATAAGTGTGATACAGTAACAAAGAACATAGATTGAACTAAAGTTTAAGCAGGCTGAAAAGCATTAAAGGAATCTGCTCCGGGCTTTCTGCCAACAGCATTTAATGGCAGAGAGAAGAAGGGGAACAAGAGAACCAGCAAAAGGTGTTGGGGTTACATTTCTGGAAAAGAGAGCCTATATATAAGAAAAGTTCAAATAAGAAGGAAAGAAATGAGAGGAGAAGCCATCAAAAGTAGCAGAGAACAGCTTCTGCCTTTTTGGTGAACTGACAAAGGGGTAAGTTATGGAAGAAAAGGTTAATCTAATTAACAAAATACTCAGGTGCAGACATTACTTCATGTCTGCTGGCCGGCAGGAAAATAAAAACAATTTCTGATCAGAGTTTAACCTAACCTTTTCATTACTAAAAGGTGGTATTTAATCTTCTTGTTTGTCTATTTAGCAACTGACGATCACACACTGCATCTTCACTACCCGTTTCCCTAAATGCCTGGTCTGTGGTTATGTGGCTTCCATAAGTAATTGGCTGACCTTTATTTCAAGAACAGGAGTGCAGCAGAGCAACAAGAGCATTTATAAAATACAACAATGCATGTAGTTGAGAGCTTTAACTGGAAAACAAAACTGTATGTATGTCCCCTTGTGCCCAGATAGGATGAGCCTGAAGTCCTTTCCATCTCAGAGCAGACTCAATCTATTTCTGTCAGGGTGTGGGGCGACAGCCCCTGTCGTTGTCTCCGATGTATAGCACAGGTAAGTAAAATAGAATAATCTTGCCTTTGGAGCCCTTTTCCCCTTTGCCGCAACCTTTCCTTTAGTCTCTCTTCCTGGGATCAATGTGAGTTACACACCTGTACCACCTTGTTGACGGCCCTTGGTTTGCCTGCTTACCTGGGTGGGGAAAGAACCTCCTCCCTTGACAGCGCAACAGCCCAAGGAAGCAGTGGTTTGCCAAAATGGACGTATCTTGTGTTGACCGTAGCAACTAGTGAAGAGCCAGGAGTCAAAAGGACCTGGCCAAGGAGGAGCGAGGGGAGCAGCTGCAGAAGGTCACTGAACCCAATTCCCGAAGGAGTGTGCTAATCTCAGTTTACAAGCTATCACCCTCACAAATGCTCATCTAAAACCAAAATCGTATCTTATTTAGCCATTTTTCAAAAAATGATGATTAAAAACAACGATCTAAAATTAAGAAGATTGATTCCTAAAATACTACTCCAGGCATGACAAATAACTCGCACATCTGAGCAAAAAATAGAACATACGGTATGAGTCAAGAATAACCTGGCAGTCTTTAATACATATTCTCTGTTGAAAATGGCATCTTTGGTTTCCTCTGTATATATATATATGCTTTTGTTGTGCACAAGCCTGATATTATATATTTCTGGGAACCAGTTAACACCAACAACCACTCCAGTGCCTCCAAACCCTTCTAGAATTGCTTGCCCATTTAGATTACCCCAAAGTAATCTAAAATATTTACTGCAATCATTTCTGCCTCACTTAAGAAAAAATCTGATTTACTTTTTATATGGTTCAGGCTAGAGAGGAGCCTGCTATGGTCAAGCCAGTCTTCCTCACTGAGTCAGAAAGCTCACCCCACGGAATGAGCACCTTCAGGTGGTGATGCTCCCCACAACAAAGAGTGCAGAAGGAAACGTGGAGTTGTTGCTTCACAGACCTTCTTTCTAAAGGAAGCAGCATTCTTTATTTATTTATTTACTGCTTTTTTTTTTAGAGGTTAAAGATGTAATTTATTGCCTATGCTGGGCAATCAGTTATTCCCAGACTTTCTCGCTGTAAATCTACATACCACACCTGGTTCTTTGAAATTCTAATTATATAAAAGAAACTGTGGTTGCAGAGGCTGCAACCCCTCCTAAGAAAGACAAGACAAATTCTTCTGATATCCAAACTAAGTTTATCTGTAGTGTTGATAAATCCCATGGTATTTATTACATAGAATCATTTAGGTTGGAAAAGACCCCTAAGATCATTGGGTCCAACCATAAACCTAACACTACCAAGTCCACCACTAAACCATGGCCCTAAGCACCACATCTACATGTCTTTTAAATACCTCCAGGGATGGTGACCGCTTCCCTGGCCAGCCTGTTCCAGTGCTTGACAACACTTTTGGTGAACATTTGGTATATACATTCTTTAGAAAGTTAGCTCCTGAGATGGATCAAATGAGAATAAGTACAGTTCCTAGAATCAGAGAAAATGAAAGTATAAATTATAAATATTCAAAGCATGAAAAAAAAACCCCACTCATTTCTTCAATCCATTGTTTTAAAATCCTAATGTTCATTTAACTTCCTAAGCAAGAGGGTGAAATGGGAGAGAGGAGTAATTTTGATCTAATATTCACGGCTTCTACAGGCCTGGAACTAACATCTGAATGGCTCCTGTGTTCCAAAATATTTCTGAATTCAAGATCAGTAGAGGAAGCGTGGAGAGGGTTTATCTGCATACAACACTGTGCACTAAGAACAAGAGTTCTTGGCAAGTAATAGTTTTGTTCTTTTTGGAAAAGTCTGACGTTACCTACAGCTCAATCTATGTCATCATTTAAATGATACATAATTTAGAACAGCCTCTTTTTTTTAATGAAAAAACTTTAACATTCAACAAAGCTTGGTGGCACTGTCATTGCAAACAAAATCCAATACATAAATTACACATGGCCTGATTTCAGCGAGAACATTTTTTTATTGCTACAGAAGCCAAAGCACAATTAATACAGCTGGCCAGCAGTTCATAATCATGCTCCCAGAAACTAAGGCAGGGTCCGTTTCATAGATCAGGACCTTTTGTAATGTGTAATTGAATACAATACTGCATATAGGAACTACATATTATGTGCTGCACATTTAATGCTATGTAATAATTACAGATAAGTATTGGTTACTTTCCCGTGTTGAACAAGGGGATTAATGCTGGAAAACCCTGTGGAACAGCCTGTGGCAAACACCAAGTCATAGCACTTATCAATAAAGTACAGAGGTCTCAGAAAGAAGCATGGGGTAATTATCTGTGAATCAAAAGCTAGGGGTTTTAGCACATTCTCACCAATAAAAATGCAGCTTGTTATAGTAGTCTCAAAAAAACCCACTAAAGCCTATTGCATTTTTGTAGCTTTGATGTTGTTTTCAAACAAAAAGGCAGTAGCTTTCCAAATGTAAATCTTGGCTCCAGCCTACCACCCTAATGACCTGCATTCAACTTTATTCACTGCTTCTACAAAAGAATTTCATTCAGTCATATTTGCAGTCAAAAACACAAGTAAAGGTTTTTAAAAGTAATGTTTACTTCACTTACTTCAATCCTAATATTCATATGTTTTACAGTACCTTTTGTGATGTAAAATGAAAGTTCTACTTTGGACCACAGCAGAATTCAGCTTCTTGGGAAACTCTTCCATTGCACACTTGCTATTTCATATCATAATAGCACACTTTGAAGACGACTGCATACATGTCAAGTCACTAAACACAGTAAGGCAAAAAAGAAGCTGGACGTTGCACTGAACCTTTTCAATTTGTTATCAAATTTTAAGTACTGCACAACTCAAAAGTTACACTAAATACAAAGGGAAGCTATTCACTCTTTTTCTTTTCCTGTAAGAACACAGTCCGCTCTTCCAATAAAAAGCCCAAAGTTGAGAAGGAAAGTAACTCATTGTTACAAGGACAAGGGTGAGCAACATAACAGGTGCAAGAAGCCAGTATCTTCTTGAAAAAAAAAAAACTGTTTTTTGTTTTTACAATATTGCAGCTTTTCTAAAAAAAATTAATTATTTTATTATGTCACCTTTTACCCCCAGATGCCACTGAATAACATTCAGGATAGGGAAAGACCAATATGAAGCATAGCACAGCATACACATGAAACAAAATGTTTTTTCCTATTAAAAAGACAGGAGTCCACTTCCAGGCATCTTGATGGAGAAGCAAAACACAAAGGTATTGCATACTCTGTAGCAACTTCCTTGTATTGTAAGACAAAGATTTTTTTATCATCTCTGAGGAGCAATGCTAAGACAGTCAGACTTCAAAGAAGAAAAGAAAAATTTAACAACTAGCAACACCACAGATAAATGCCCTAAATAGCTCCTGCAAACTGAGGAATCATATTACTGAAATATTTCACAGCTGCTTACTTTTATAACTTGATTTTCCCTTTTTAAAATGGTAAATAATATTCAGTTGTAACTTTGGATGATGGCTTACCCTTAAACCCTAACTGCACTGTGTTCTATTTGGTACGTACTCCAGTGCCTGCAAGCCACAAGCAACACTCATTTACTATTAACATGGACATCACATTCCAGAAATAAAAGTATTTTTAAAAAAATTAAGCATCAGCATCACCATTCTTCTATGGGTTATCTTACACGTATGGAACCCCAAGTGAGCAACCGGAGAAGACCTTGCTTCTGCTGTGTGACAGAGGGCGAGCATCTGCACTGCATCTGGCTAGCTGGGATGTTTGCTAGCTCTGGCTAGCTCTAGGGGAGCCGGGACGGGGGATGCTGGTGTCCGTCACACTCCAGAACTAACAAGCAACACAGGGTCTGAGCTGGCTGTGTGCAGAGCCAGTTGGTTACAGACGGTTCCTTAGCTTCTTGGAGGACCCACATCTCCAGGAGCCACTGCCTTCCCATTATCCTGGGTGATGGGGGCTGGGTGCCAACTCCAGGCAGAAAAGGCCGCAACAACGTGGAGTACGTACGCAGGGATTGCCGCGAGCATCCTCGCTACAGCAGAGCCCAGACTGGCCGTGAGCAACATGGTCTCAAGCTGGTTCAAGGAGCTGGTGAACAGCAGCTGCTCCTTCAGCTCCTTCAGGGCTCACGACAGCAGGTGCGCAGCTCCACCGGGCTGTAAATCCAGTATGCTGGGGGCTCGCGTCAGCTGGAGGTGTGAACGCCAGTTCTTGAACTTGTCGGCATGAACCCTTCATTTTTAATTTCCTATGCTCAGCCACATGTTGAGTTTGTCTCAAGTGCTTAGTACTTTTCAAGTGGGAAAGGCTGTACCTCAGCACAGCAGCTAGCCTGCCTACCCGGATTGCTCTTGGCTGAAAAAATGAAAAAGTGAAAACTTTTGACTTTTTTCCCCCCTTCCTCTCTGCCTCCTCTCTTCGTGTTTGTTTACTGGATACTGAGCCCACTGTGCAAGGATGCAACTGCTCGTCTGCTGTAATTTCAGCAAGACTACCAAGGATGGTTCCCAAAAGCCTGGGCAATACCGGCTGCCCACCACATCCTTGTTTCCGTGGAACACATTCCTTCAAAAATGTTAATTACAGACTCGCTCTCATGGCTTTTGGCCACTGAGGTGGGCGACTTGCACACACACACAAAAAAATGAATGTAAACAATCATACTTTTCACATGTAGAGTTTCAAATAGCAAAGGAAACAAAGAACGAACTCCAATTAAATTTCCCCAAGCAACCCCCTTTGTCACTCCAAAAACCTTATGCTAATTAGCATTAAATATAATATTCCAAAGAAAGTTTTCTTCAGTAACATTAACACAATTTAGTTCCTTTCAAAGAAGAATTTTGTTAGAAATGGTTAGTCAGTACCAAAGACATTTGAGTGCAATTTTTCAATAACAATACATCAGTCATATTGCAAAGCCTATATGTTAAAGCTGTTTTCTAGAGGGTGGCATCTGCAGACAAACAGCTGTTGAATTTTTTTGGGCTGACCTCATTTTGTTTATAGGAGTGACAATAAGCTGTAAATATTTATTATGATAATTTATGTGGTTTGTATTTTGATTACTATCAAGTGCTAACATAGCAGGATAGACACTTTGCTGGAAATACAAATCAAATTCCAAAACTAATAAACAAAGTCAGTGGGATATTGTCTAGAAAATGTAATCAAGTAATATTCATTATCTTCTCTTAAATCTTCCAAGGGGCTGAACAAATCGTGTTAGGAAGGTGCAGGGATAATTTACATTCACTGCCCCTACTTTTTGTTTCCCACCTGAACTCCTCCACCTAGTTGCCAGAGTGCTTCCGTAGCAGCTCCCACCTCCCTTGGGGTATCAAAGGTAGCCAATACAGAGCAAGGCCATGTCACCGTTTCCCAGTTCCTCACCTCATCTGAAAAAAGAAGAAAAAGAAAGCTCAGAGAATTGCACTTGGAGCATACGTTTGTGTATGTACACGTACAGACATGCTTACAATGACACCACCCCGTTGCGTTCACACGTACGGGGATTCGTAAGATATTATCTCAGTGACTTTCCACAGCATTCAACACAGTGCACACACATTAATTTTAAGTAGGCATGATCACCCATATTAAAAGTACCTCCCTGAAACATGCAAAATATGAATTAAACGTCATGATGAGTGAAATGCATTCAAATATATTTTTTTCTACAAAAGGTAACGGCTATTTCTGCTCCCCAATTTCTGGGCATGAAATTACTATTGACTATTAGACTCTCTGTTGCCATTGTGCATTAGCACAAAGAGCTGTTTCCCACTCAAATTCTGGAAACCAGTTCATACAGAGGGGTTTTTTTGCTAATTGT
This sequence comes from Pelecanus crispus, assembly GCF_030463565.1. NCBI lineage: Eukaryota > Metazoa > Chordata > Aves > Pelecaniformes > Pelecanidae > Pelecanus > Pelecanus crispus. The sequence goes on along the minus strand of NC_134645.1, from coordinate 26,500,106 downwards.
ACCACCGCTGGACACTCTGGTAGGTTCTCTTTGTGACCTGAAAGGTTTTGCTCCACAGCTGGACAGAGTCCCTCCCATTCATTAACTCCAGAATGAAATCAAGGGCATCCTCATTCACGGGATAAATCCTACATAACAAAAAACTCCTCTAAAATTGTAACTTTTTACACAATAGCATAAAAATAATAATGGAAACAATACATGGAAAGCTTTGCTACTTTCTAACAAATCCTTAACAATCTACATCCTAAGGGCAGAAAGCCATTAAAGACAATTCAAAAGTAATTTTGACAGCATAACGCTTAAATAAGTTAGACTGGAAGAAGGCGTATCTGCTTGCAAACGTATATGCCTCAGTAGTAAGCAGCACTCTCTTCTGCGGCAATTCGTTATTCCGCATATAAGGTCTCCTGTTACCAGGGCATTATAAGCGTTTCCATCACATTTGGAAAAGAAAAAAAAAAAAAAGCCAGATCAAGTATATTTAGGTTGGGTTTGTTTTTTTTTTTTTTTTTTTTTTTATACAGAATTAACAAGTGTTTCAAACTCTCCTTCCACCAGAGATTGCATTTGCACATATTCAGAAATCGGTGTGACTTACATTTCAAATCTTTACAATGTGTGAAGAACTTTCAACGATAGCTTAACTCGGTAAGTGGGTAACACAGCAGGTATGAGCAACTGTTATGGTATTATGTATGATAAAAAGCCGTGTCATTTCCCAGAATAGATTTCTGCCTAGATGTATACGTTCCTGAATTTCCATTTAAATGGAAAACTAAATGCTCTAAGTGCACAAAAATATCAGACTAAAAATCTTTAATAATTTGCTTTTTTCAAGGGATTTATGTCAAAGGTAATTTTATTTTTTTGGTGTGGTTTTTAAAAATTATTTCCTTTTTCAACATTAAGAGACTTCACATTTGACTGCAACCAGCAGAAAACAATTTTTTATACAATTACCAAAAACCATACAAGGGAGAGATCTGATTGCCTAGCTCTCTTCAAGCAAATGGTGATTTTGCTTTGCCACTGGTAACAGGGCCATTAAAATTGTCAGTGCACTAGGCTGACCGGTACATGATTATACAACTGTTTTGCACAGTGAGCCAGAGACAGTTGATCAACCATGTGCATAAATGTGATTTATCATCTGTAATTGTCCTGTTATTTTCCAGGATGAAATCACTAATACTGCAGTTGAGCTTACAAAAACATCAGTTTTCTAGATTATAATGTGAGAAGTACTATTTTAAAAAGCAGATTTTTCAACAAGGCAAGCAATCCATATAAAAGCATTTGTGGATTACATAACAAAATATTAAAATCATTATATATGATATAAATGGCCAGCCAGGTATGTTTGTCATGGAATTGCGATTGTGTAGTACATTCACTTTTACAATTACACTCAGTCTTCTATATATAAATATGATCTACAGAGCCACAGATATACCAACTTTTAAGTATGCTCCTCTAACTACTGCTTAGAAAGGTGTGAATGCCAGTGAACGACAGAATTTCACTAAATGCAATTAAAACTACAAAAAGCATAACAGCAAACTCTTATAAACATTTTTAAATATTACTTTTAGCTTAAAAAGGTTTTACTGAAATACATGTTGACATCTTAATGGTATCTGAAATATAAATCCATATTTAAAACTAAGTAAGTCTCAAAATCCTGCTCTTTTCATATATTTAAGTAACAATTTTAATGACATTGTACATCTTAAATTATTTTGGTAAAAGTTCATAAATATGGAAGTCTAAGCATCTTTTCATGGATAACAAAAAGCAGAAGAAAGTACAAATACTCCATAATTTTAAATACAAGTTTAATTCTATAGGGCCTAATCAAGAGCTAAACATTACCATGCAGTTATTTCCATGTGGGAAAAATACAAAAATCAGACTGGTATTTTTGCCTTGTTGTTTTGTTTCACGCAATCTCTCACCGTACCCATTTCCTTCCCTCCTAACCTTGGCACAGCTTCACTTCATTTTCATCTCCTATCTCTTCAGACCTCTTTCTATGCATTTGAAATTATTCTTGTTGCTCAACAAAATTTGGGGACTAACAGGAGATGTTCAGTGTAAGAATAGAGAAAGGATGCTTTTCTCCAGGGTAGTAAAAACCCGATTTTCATTACGGCTTTCTTCCTATAAAGGGGGAAGAAATTTGTTTTGCTGAATCTAGCATTCACCCATTAATTTTTTTATTCTAGATTTTCTATAACCACCACTATGCCTGATCATGGTAACTGATTATCATGTATCATCCTTTGAAAGCACATGTTAAACCAGCCAGGCAAGAGCTTTGGGGATTAGCATACCATATTTAAACAAGCAATATCGTATTATCTGCTTACCAGAATCTGCACAGTAAATTCACCAGATTAAAATCACCCAACAGTAGATAAGGCAGCCCTTCCTCATGCTGCTCACGTGCTTCAGCTGCATAACTTAAGAAGCGCCAAGATAGAGTAAACTTTTCTGTTACAAAGAATATCCTAAATTAATCCGAAGTAGGGTGATCGCATGTTTCAGGAGTATATTAATTAAATCAAAACCCTAGAAACACAAGGAACAGCACATCTTATTGGTGCATCACAGACAGCATCTGCCACTTCAGTTCTGCTAATTACCACTGGGAAAGCAAATTTCCTTTACCAAAGATCCCCCCAAACCAAACAAAAACCCACCAAGCCCTCATGACTGCAGTTATTTCTAGGCAGCATCAGCTTAAAATGAAAAACTAGTTTCAAAGACTCCATTGAATACATTTGTTCATTTTTTTTTTTTCCCCCCAAAATAAATCCCTTCGGTTCTTTGCCTCTGTAGGGCTGCGACGACCAGCTGTGCTCACTGATGTCTGAGCGGGGCTGTCTGGGTGAGCTGGAGCTACCGAAATTCCCACTCTCCACATTGGATGCATGGAGAAGGGAAACAATGTGGAGTCCCCTTCTACTGGCAAATCTCTATGTCCGTAACCCAGGGATGCTACTGCAATCCTCGCCTGCTGTGGTCTTGTCTTAGACAACGCTGTGCCTGCTTGCTTAGATTTCACCTTAAATCTGTGTCACATGAAATATAAACACACAGCATCTCAGAATTAGGGACTATCCTAATACTGGAACTTTTTTAGGATCTACATTCAGCTGTGTTTGTTGGAGGCTCTGCAACCCACCTTACTTTTATTAAAAAAATTTAATTGCTGCTTTTAGATTTTAAAAAAACTTGAAATAATTTTGCAGGATGCAATGAAAGTGATGGTGTTTAAGCACTCGAGAGCTGTCAAGAAAGAGGTTGATTTTAAGTACTGTTTCTTTCTACCCTCAATTTTATAACCAGCCTACAGACTAGAAGGTCATACTTACCCACAAGGCCGCTGAATCCACAGAGTCTATTTCAACTCACATAGTAACTCTTTCCCTTGTGCCCAGCAAAAGACAGAAGGATGTTGCCAAAATAATTTGCTTTCCTTTGCCCTCATTGCAATTAGCAGCAAATCATATTTCAACATTTTGTTCACTATTCTACATTAATTATAATCCAATAATGGATGAATTTGTGTGAACACCAGTAATCTGTGTTCGTTTTTAGTTAATAATTTGACTGCACATTACTTCTATGAAGTGATTTGGAAGCTACCTCATCTATAGAACATTTTTTCAGTCTCTCTTTCCTAAATTATTTTATCATACACTAAGAGTAGGACAGGATGTGCTGTCCAGGGATGTTTAAAGACACTTTGTAGGATTTTGCAGTGAAAATCACTAACAATAAATCCTAAGCTTTCACTTCACTGCAAACCTTATATATAATTTATAGGAGATGTGGCAAAGCCCATACTGGTTATTATCTGGATGTGTGATTTCACATGCGCAGTTCGGGATGTGGATGAAGCAACCCACTGCCGCTCGCAGCCTGACCCCAGACGTGCTGGGCTGTAATGGGCACAGTCAGTGGGATGTGCTTCATTTTAAAAAACAAAAAGGAAAAAACACACTTTCCCCTTGCTGATTTTCTGCCTTGAAATAAGCTCTTTTAGTTGAAGTAGGAGAAATTCAAAGCAAAATATGACTGCAGTCTCTTTCCCTTTAGGAAAATCTGCAAAACTGGCAGGTTATTTATTAAATTCAGGTACCATCCCTAGACTGATGGCCAAAATTTGGTAATGTTTTTAAAATACTTCCTAAGCCAGCTGTAAGAATATGCAATCCTATTAATTACTAGCAGGTAATTCTCAAGAATTGAATCATAGAATCATAGAATTGCTTAGGTTGGAAAATACCTTTAAGATCATCAAACTTGAAAGCAAAGAATATCCCAGCCACACTAATTCTTTCAATGTCTTTCCTCAGGGAAAAGAAGTGCACTACCACAAGACCACCATTTTTAATGACAACAGGCTTTTCTCCTACCAGTTAATTTCTCCAATAGCCTCTCCACGTCTACTGCATTCAGACCTCACTTGGTTATAGGAGTCAGGTTGCAAGAGGCACTTACTTTAAATTTGAGTATTTTGGCTAAGAAGCTTTGCAGGTAAAAATGTTCTGGAATCTAATAATTGTTAAAATGTTGCTTAATTTGATTTTTCTTCCTTAAATAAAGGAAATCAGGGCTGGTCACTTGTGGAAGACAAGAAGGAAAAATGAGACACTGAAATCAGGATTCACAAATGTAAGCCAGCCCTGAGAGCTGTGTTTTTGGATCAAGTGGATAACTTGTTGTCTTTTTATAAATGGGAGATGAACTAAATTCACTGCTATCAAAAACATTAGAATTCGAGTTTAAAGAATATTTAAAAGCCTTTATGAAGAAGTTTTCCTTCATGATGCACATTAGCCACTTGTATTACTTCATGATGCTGAGGAGAACTGTCTATAAAGGGTGGCCTAAACTGAATTCTGGCAAAATATTAAATGAAAGACAGCAAGTAGCCAAAGACGAAAAAAAATTATTTTTCAATTGTATTCTCTACCACATGAAAGTTCTGGGTTTCTCTGTTGTTTTCCAGCATAAAGCAGACTCGGGTACATGGATTCAATTCTCCATTAAAATCTGTAAACTCACTGATGCTATAGCTGTAGACAGTATGCAAAGTTCAAAACTTCCACATGGCTGAGATTGGATCCTACATCTTGATCTGAGCCATGACAATATAATAATATAATGATCCTTTGAATAATATTTTATGCATTCAACTTGTTTGGTAGGAGGACAAGAGGAGCTCAGAGACAGTAATATAATTTTATTAGAATAATACACTACTTCGAATTAATTCCTGTAGAGTTAGGAATGAGAATCTGTATTATTAAAGGAAAAGTCAACAATAAGGGCATGAAGGCAGCTCACTGATCTACCATACGTATATATGTATATTCAGGAGTAAGGGTTTTATATACTATTAATTTTTCTCTTCAATTATAGGCGTTGCATTATAAAACAACCTTATTTTCTTCTCTGTTGTATAGCAGGGGTGTGTGCATCACATACCATGCAAAAAATTATTTGGGTTGTGATCTAAAAGGATTTATCATTCAATAAATTTCAAGTCCTTGTTAGAGCTATTGTGTTGAACTGGCATTCCGCTTGCATAGCACAGTGGTCATGTTGCAAGAATAATGAAGCAAGGAAGGTATGAAACATGGGGGGAAACTTTAGTTATAAAAGTATGTCTAAAACTTACATAGCTTTGTTTTCATGCCCAACACTGGCATGCAGAGAAAGTAAATCAGTATTTTCCAATAACTCATGCTTACTGAGAAGGAATCTGACTAATTAAGAGTCTGTTTGATTCAATTACTGCTTCAAGCCGAGTTCCCAGAAGACAGGGATGGGCTGATGAGGCCTTTTGAAAGCACAAAAACTAGACTGCAATCGTGTTCTACAAGACTCCTCTTCAAAGAGCCGAGCTTCCCAGAGGAGGTTTCAGCAAGGTTGTTTAGCTCCTGCATGTGACCTCAACCCCGCACATCATCCAGGTACTAAAGGTGTAACTCTGTCATCTCAAGAGTTAAGGAAGGAGGGCAGGAAAACTCTGCACATCAAGCCAAACAGGGAAAAAAAAAAAAAAAAAGTAAATAAAGGCCAACACAGAAATGAATAATTTCAAAATGTAAGAGGTAGACTTACTCTTTTTGGAAAGCCACACACCTGAGCGTGTGATCTGCAGCCAGAAGTTAGGCACTTTTGAGCATCTGGGCTGCAGCCGCCTTTAAGTAACATTTCCAAACATTTTTCATCACCGGTGCTGAACACATGAGGACCACTTTGTCTGCTCCTTTGTGACAGATCCCATCAGCACTAGCAACCCCAGAATACTGCAAATATTTGAAGTCACTAATTATTTGTGAGGCATTATGGAACAACTACATTTTAATTTTCTGGTCATTTCTCATACAGTCCTTAAGAACAAAATCCTACCTTAAGAACAAAATCCTACCTTTTTTTTCCACTACTGAATTTACTTAAAAGAACAGCATTTATCATTCAATAACATGATCATAACAAACAGTGTGCTTTGGCACTGATTTACATCACTCACTGGCTATATAAATTATATTGCCACATACAGGCTCAGGTGCTTCTAAAATCTTGTGTTCCATTATTCTAAGTAGGCAAGCAATAAATGTGTTTTAATTAGAACCAGAGACAGGTATTTTATATTAGCCAGCAACCCCTTTTACAGCAATACTGAGTGCTCATGGCATGTATTTAGATCCAGGCTTCTCTGGAGTTTGGAGGTGAAGTGAACATGTGAGCTGCAGACAAAATTAGTATTTCCTTCTGTTGAACAGCGCTCACCAAGATACTGAAGCAGAAAAATCATCTTATCTCATAACTCATCCCTCTGACCTGCATCCTTCCCAGCTAACGAGGATTGGTGGACAAACACCGGCTCCTTTGATACTTGGATTTATCGATGCTGCTCAGAGAGTGCAAGCTACGCATTGTTGGAAGGGCTATGAAGGCAGTATTTGATTTAAGGACGTTTGTAGTACTGACAACTTTGCCAACCCATCTCTCATTCCTGAAAAGTTGAAGAAAAAAAAGCAGCGCACTCAATATCTGCTGCAGTCTGATGTCCTCATCAGTCTGAGAAGAGTCCTCAGTCTGACACACACAGTTTCAATGACAGTTCAGCTGATGATCCCCTTTTGCTAATGGTTATGATCAAGCATCTGCTGATAATTTCGCAGTTTTAAACATCTTCAGCCTGTCTTAAATATCTTTGTTCCTAGGTGGTGCCAGCCATGTGCAAATCACGGGGTTCCCGGGAGAGGCTTCTCTGTGGTGACCTGCTACTCTGGAAATTGCTTTCCGCTCCTGGTTTTCTGCTGCAAAAGCTACTTATATCGTAGGGATTGGGCAAATCTATAAACGCAGCAGGGGTCCAGGAGGTCCGGATCTGCCCCTTGGCATGGCCATCCCATGCCACGGTCTGTAGGGCGGTGGCTTTTTCCTTGGCTTGGCAGTTGGTGTTTGCACCTGACAAAACAGCCAATACGCTGCATGGTAGATCACTACCATTACACAGCACAAAATAAACAACAAATTACCCCTAATTACTAGATAGTGACTTCACAGAGTGACCTCATCCTTTAGCAGTTTGTCCATAGTAATACGGGAACCAGTAGTAGGTTGCTGCTGTATAAGCTGTCACTGCCATGATGTACCGGCATAGTGAGTGACCTTCCTGACTTCTATACGTGTGGCTTGTGGCCACAGGTTTCCTCTTTTCTACACAGGAAAGAATTAACTTATCTTCAAAAAACAGTATTTTAAAGAAGACTTGGGGCTGCATACCTTCTCCAGACCAGCACAATGGTCTGCTGAAGACACACCATACTGATCACCCTGGTTTTAAGTTAATCATAACATACTAAAAAATGCAGTGCAAAGAAAAAATGCAGCTCTTGGGTAGTAGTTATTTATGCTGCACTATTAAAATTGCACTAAAATAACATAGTACAGAGGAGAACCACTTTATCCACTGCAGAAGGTGCTGCCATTATTCAATACACCAGCAATCTTCCTCAGCTGACAGATTGCTAGGTTCATATAGCTGCAAATTACTAGCAGTGTATTGTATGCTAATAATAAAAAAAAAAATGTAAGAAGTGGAACTGTAAATCATATTCATTGGTTATTACTATCTACAATCCTACTAAAGCATTACGTTTAGTTTTCTACTCCTAGTGTGAGAAAAGAGATGAGGGGTCACTGGTCCAGCTCCCTGAAAGATCAGAGCAACAGCAGATAAACAACTGGCAAACACGCTGGAGGAAAGGCAATGGGATGGATGGTATTTCTTTGTCCTACCTTTTTTTTTTATATATATATATATGTATATATATTCCCCCACGGGTATGGACAGACCAATTTGTATGATTTCTCTGGTCAGATTAAGGCACCCTCAGGTTTAATAGCAATACATTTAATTTTGGTTGAAAGGAATAATTGCACTTAACAAGTTTTGTATGTCTATGTGAATGAAAGTATTGCTGTCACTTAAGGACCAGAGAGAAAGAGGTTATCTTCACTGAACAATACCCTATTACAGGAGCAACGTCATCAGAATCAAACCCTTTTGCTAGTGCTGCCAAGGGTGATTAATAATACTGTGAAATTTGGTCTTTAATCTATTCACAGGTTTGATTTCCTATTTCTTGCTATTACTTAAGGGAAAATATATCAAATTACTGAAACAAAAAGATTTAAATAATAATTGTTTCACATACATGCTTACAACTAAAATTAAATTGAAAATATTGAAATTTGACGTTATAATGTCCTAAAGTAGAACTGAAACTGTAAAACTGTATCCAGTGACAATTCAGTGCAAGTTTAAAAACCCAAGCTAAACAAATGACAACCATTACCATGTGATAGAAGCTTTCTTAAATTCTCGAGCTTGAGTAGCAAGAAACAAAGGTGTAATTAAAAATCATCCTCATATTCCTTGCTTGCTCCTTTCTCTAGAAGTTGGGGTTTTTTTTCTGTGTATCCCTAAAATAAATATTTTTGCTCTTAAAAAACACCGGGGAACTGACATAGCCTATTTTTTCCCACATATTCAAAACAGAAATCAGAAAAAATGCAATATATTCAATATTCTAAATATAAGCTGAAAAATTAATGGTGGAACAAATTAGACAGATTTAATTTAATTTTTCACATTTGTTCATTTGCCCAATAAATAGAAATGGAAATTGAATTAGTTTATTAGAACCATTAAGCTAATATATTTCTGTTCTTGAAATAGGTCATATATCTCACTTATGAAGAGATACTAAACAGAACTCTTTCTCAAAAAAAATCTCATAACAGATTCACTTCCCAAATATAATAAATGAACTCATAAGTACATGCAATATTTATAATACTTAAATAATTATTGCTTCCTAACAGCTGATGTAGTCTCAATACGCTCTTTTAGTGCATTTCAACTCCATTAGCATTTAGACAGCCTTATGGCTGTCAGGATAGATTAGGAAAAAAATCACCTGATAACAATACAAAAAGTATACAAATTATCATTCAGAATACAGCAGTACATGGAAATGAGATGACAGACTTACAGGTTACCTGAAATGAAGCTTGATGCAAAGAATTTCGTCCAGACCAAGGATGGTGTCCATTAATGTTCACTCCATGTTGGAACAGAAACTTCTCAATGCCTGCATGCCCATTTCCAGCACCTTCAAACACAACACAGAAAAAAAAATCATTCCTAAAAAGAAGATATAATTGACATAGTTAAAGAATTCAGTGCACAACTTGATGGTTTCATCACTAAACTCTCCCTGCAATAATCATAATTCTTCTGCTTTTACCCTCCCCTCTCAAAACCAAAACTAATTCATCCGAAATGATCATGCAGTGCTGGTTACCAGGATGTTTGTAGTCTGGTCTAAAAACCAAACACACACACACCCTGCCTTCTATTGTGTTTCATGTAAAACAAATTATTTGCTACATTGCTTAGAGACAAGACAAAATATTTCAGGCTCTGAGATGAAAACTAAGGTATGGTCAGTGAATGGAGAAAAGAAAGTACATTCCCCTTTCTTCAGGAGGCATAGCAATAGAAATCACAGTCAAGTAAACTTATCAGTACCTAATTTCTTACCCTCAGACTTAAGGCACTTTATTTTAAAAACATTCATTACCCACACACACAAAATTTATATGTTGAGGTTACCGCAAATAAAGAGAGGCAATCACTTGCGCAGTCAGAATTAGTGCTAAACTTACCATTCAAAGATATTTAAGAAGTACTCAGAAGAACATTATCTCTGTGTGTTCGTAAGAAAATGCTGGTTTTCTGATTAATTAGAATTTCATCAGACCGGTGTAAAAAGTAATTTGAAACTGGAGGAACTTTCTTAGGCTTAGGCATGGAATGTAATGGCCTGAATACTTATGCGAGTAACCATTCGGATCAGCCAGCTTCCTCATGTTTATTGCGCCTGACCCAGATCTTGCCTGTGCAAACTGCAGGTAACAAGGGGGTTTACTTCTGATTTATATCGTAGGTGGAGAGCACAAAATCATTCCTATCAGCACTAGAAATTATTATTTACCCTCGTATTAAAGAGGATGTGTAAAATGTAACTACATCTGCTTACCAATACAAATTGAGAGATAAATCAATATATGAGAAAAACCTGCTAACTGTTAAGTCCCCAAAAACTGATCACTGAAAGGTGAGACCCTTCTCTCATTAGATCTACTACTGACTGTCCCTGTCAGACACTGTGTATGTTAAACTTCTCTGCATTTTGCAAATTTAAGATATATTTGTTGGTGCATAAGGCTTAATAAACTTTGTGCAACTTTTCAGAAAGCCTGAAAGTGGAAAGCAACAGGACTTCTAAGAAGTCAATGTTGGATGTCACAGGATCGCCCTGGTAAATGCCATTTCACAAGATGTACCTTTGTCTTAAAATGCTCTGAACCCCAACAGCGCTAAGACAGTTATCTTTCTTGTACCTCAGCTTATTAGCATGCATTACGATAAAGGAAAGCTCATATTTTAATGGGACTGTTAAAATAGTAGAAAGCTAACTACAGTTTTGGTTTGGTATGCTGCATTTCTGGAATTTATACAAGCACATGTTTAGGAAAAAAGATCTAGTAGAAGTGTTTATATTATTCAAAGTACTGGCAGCCAATGCAAGCAGCAAGGAATTCACCAAAAGTACTCCGTGAGGGAAGTTAAGAAATATTTGCATGGAAGAAGCCTTGTAACCCCAAGAAGTCTCTAGGACAGGCTCCAAGGAAGCCTTAGGTTTCACTGTGGGATCAATGGAGAAGAACTAGAAAAAAATACAAGTGTATGCATAACCATCTAGAAATTATCTAAAGTTAATTTCACCTGACATAACATTTCTCCTTCTTCAATTTTGCTTCCAGAAGCATCTCCTCTTGATAGCTGGAGCTCCTGCAGGTGTTCTGGCAAAGCTGCTCACTCACGTGCTCACTGATAGGAGCCTTTGTCAAACATATGTAAACCCAAGAACCAATTAATAGAGAAAAAAAATTACAAGAAGGAAAAACTACATCATTCTACCCAGAGGTTTGTCAAAAAACATGCCTTGTGTAGCACGAGGAGTATTAACAATTGTGGACGATGACAAAATCCCCGCTCCTGCAGCTGCTCAAGCTCTCATGGACCTACTAGGAGAGATTAAAAAGGCAACACCTTAGAGCTGGGGCAAGGGATCGGACTTGATGAAGCCTTCTTAAAGAGTCTGATAAGACCTCTCCTAGGCACTGAAGGCTTTCCCAGAGAGACCAATAAAGATTAAAGGTATCATTCATTGCATGAAATCATCATAACTCTCAGCCCACGAGTCTAATTTGAGCATTACCGAAATGCCTGAAGAGGCATCAGTAGGCAAACGTGACTGAGCGCTGATCCCGAAGCCTTGTATCGTCCTGGCACAGTGCTGAGTCCAACCCAACCAGCCCTGATAAGCAGCTCCATCTAGTACCCAGGGTCCACCACCATGGACCACAGCCTCCTAAGGGCCCACGCAACTGTCTTGGAAAGTCAACATGCAAAAAATACCCATTTTTATACAGAAAGCGTGACTGTTTCCTCAGTCGTTTTGAATCTCCCCCTTTAATCTCTCTTGCTGAATTGGGAAAGCAAGGGACCAGCATGGCTCACAATGCAGAGTCAAAAGCTGGCAGCCCACCTCAGCAATGCTAGGGTTTTTGTGAGCGACAACGAGAATGACTATAAAATAAAACAAGATGTTGCAAACTTTGATGTGCACTGCACCCCTCAAGGAGACCAAGTTCTGGGGCCTTTGGAGTGAAGGAACAAGTAAAACTGCTCCTACGGGCTCTCCGATAAACAAAGCTGCTACAGCAAAACATAAAACACCTAAATATATTCCATATATTCCACTTTTGTGGAAAAGGCTATTCAGTATTTCTGTAAACATTGTTTTATAGGTGACAATATAGGTCTAGGTCAAAATCTCTTGGAGTATTATTTTGTCATGTTACATTATACAGTACGTTTTTGGATTCTCTTTGAGAAGCAGGTAAGATGACGTGAAGCCAGTGGTCCTAAGAAGTAAGCAGTGCAACTTCAGGGAAACCCCTGTGCTGACAACACACCTTGGGAGACTCCAGCAAGGGTGGAAGTAAATTCTCTTTGAGAGACGATTCTGTTGATCAAAACAGACTGGAAAACAGAAAAAAAAAAAACCAAACCACCCAGAGTTCAGCACACTGTCTGAAGCAAAAAGGTGCTGGAGCTGCTCATGTCTATTACACGAGCACATCTCTAATGCAGCCAGCACAAACTGACGCTGCCAAGTGATCTTTAAGGTTGTTCTTAATAAGAAAGTACCAGAGCATTCCTGCCTGGAGGTGACAGATGCATATATATATATATATATATATGCATCTTCTGCTGGAAGGAGAAAAGTTGGCAACTCTCAAACCAATCACAAAGAGAAATGCTGTATGAAACCCTGCTGCTGTGAGGATCCAAGAGATACCTTACATCCCATAACCCAAGCTGATTTGACAAAGGCACGGCATAATTCCTGAATACAAAGAGTGGCTGCAGTTTCACCAGCGTCTCTGAATTTCCCCATCAGGAGCAACATTTTCATTTTATTTAAATTAATCCTCTGCCAGCCCACACTCATGAAGTAAATCGCCACGTTGCCTAGGTGCTGGTGACACAAGAAAACTGGACTAACTGAATTGGATGACCAGAAGAGCTAGAAGTAAGAATCATTACCGTATGAACAACACCATGGCCCAAGAGGTCTTCATCAACATCTCCTGTGCTTTCTGAATGGGGGAGCAATAGCAGAACCTGTACAGGACACAGGGGATGAAAGGTTGTGATATGTATATTCTTCCTCATCCCTCTCGCATCACTGAGGATTCACCAGTCCATCACCAGATTTTTAGCCTCCACAGGAAGCACACATGTCCAAAGTAAGGTTGGGGCTTGATATAAAGTAGACTTAACAAGAGCAGCATAGATGGGACAGCGGACAAACCTCAAAGCTCGAATATTACACTTCAGAGACGTACAATTACTGGGGACTGACTGCTGAAAATGATTGCATTGCATTAAACTAGCATTCTAGCAAGACACAAAAAAATGTTGATGCTCCAAATTCTTGCTACATGTACATTTAGAGACTAACAGATGGCCAACGTATAGACCCCACTTCAGAGATCTTCAGACCATGGGTCAATGTATTTTATAGTTTATTTACAACAGCCATTTTGGGAACACCATTATAGTGCATTTAATTCATCTTCTATGGCCTTTACACTTGACAGTACTGGGCACACTGCCATTAGTCTAGAAACATTAAGTTCATACAGGAGGCATCTTTTACTCCACTTGGTTCCCTTCAAAGAAAAACTGCATGGATACCACTCGAGCTTCCAGCTGCTTCCCTTTCACCTTACTCCTCATTACCCCACTGGGGCATCAAAATGATTCTTGACTGCACAGGTAAATGGCTTTTCTTCCTTCACAGTGCCTTTTATGTTCTTTTTATACCCTTCTAAATATTTCCAAAACAAACACAAAAACCACTTTGCAAGCTGTGCTGGAAATTGTGCTTACACAGGAGCCCTGGTGGGATAGGTCCACCTTTCAGCATGGGGTTACAATAGATGCAGCACTATGGAGGAATAGGAGTCGATCAGCTTGATCGTGGCGAAAGAAGGGATGCTGGAAGGCAAGATAAAATGTACTCAAAATCAATGCATCTGGGACCTTCCCTATGAGGCACTAGGCATGAAACAGGAATTAAAAGTATTCTGTGTTTATCTTTACAAATACAAGTATTTCAACTAGAAAATACTTGAAAAAAATTGTTGACTGCCCTCATATTAAGACATGCAAAATCTTTCTGCCTTTTCCAGCAGAGATTGGAGGATAATCAACAGTGGTACTTGCATCAGGAGCAGCACTGCTTCTCCTGGCCTGAGATCCTATTCACCCCGAAAGGTTTCTAGAGCTGGTACAGGTGAAGAAACAAGTGAAACCACATGAACGCAGAGCACAGTTTAAACGCCAATGCAAACAACAGCAAACAAGTTTCAAAGTTGAAGTTAAGAGGTTGTAGCCAAAACTTCTGGGCTAATTTTGAAACCTTTTTCCTAAACGATGTTCAGCATAATCAGTTCCATTTTTAATCTCAGCATTTTTACTCTTGCAAAAAAACCACAGTGCTGCTCTTCAAGACTGTTTTCTTATTAGCACATGACTACATGCTCCATGAACTTAACAATAGTTTCTCCTAGGCAGAGGACATTAGTCTAGAGATAAATACGCTGATCATCTTTCTTTATGGATTTTTAATCAATAATGCATTATATGTCACCGTAATTATTTGTAGGAACATTCTGGTTAGCTCAATATACTTTTAACAAAGGAACATAATGGAAAATATACAGTTCCTCCCACCATCCGTAATATTTCTAGTCAGTTTTTATAGCAGAGCAACATGGGTTTCCCCAAAACAGGGTGGAGAAATGGAAATTCAGTCATAAAATTTTTAGCTAGACCTGTTAAAAATCTACATACTTTAAACTTAGAGAAAATAAAAGTGAGTTTCTCACCTGTCTCTTCCCCCTGAAACACAGTGGCAGTTTTGCAGCAGGCAGACAACTACTTGACGATTGCAGTGGACACCTGAGCTTATGAAGCCCACTGGCTGTGTTCCAACAAATTCCCTAAAACTTAAACTTTTCATTGTTACTGTTTTTAATAAACAGTAAATAATAAACACCCCCATTGTTTCAGCCTCCCTCCCCTTTCATGGAGCCCTCACTATGCGTTAGCATATCAGAAATTATTTTAGCAGGTTTGGATTTTTTGTTCAGGTTGCTTTTTTAAGAACATTTATCAGCTGTTTTGAAATTTTCCACACTGGCCAGGAGTTCCTTGGCTGGGCCAGGCTTCACAGGTTGTTGCCCATACTGCTCCACTGCCCTACAACATGCCTGCTTCAGGAACAGCAAACCCCAACATTGCAAGACCATGACAAAACATCCCAAAGAACATAGCAATTAATCCTCCATAGAGAGAAATATTCCATCTAGCTGCCCTTCTGAAGTATTATCCTGAAATCATAACATTTAAAACATGAGTATAATTTTAGGATTAACAACAAATGCATTTGTTCTTTACATTCCTACTCTGTATCCTCCTAACCCAGGCAAAAAAAAAAAAAAACACAGCCTTTAAAGAAAACTGATTTGCAGGTATCATGAGCCTTTTATTTCTCTGTACATACAAATAAAATCCATTGTACAATAAACAGTGTCTGGCCTCTGAGTAGCCAGGGCATCTCAAAGAAACTAACTCTCAAGAAACAGCAAAAGACGTATTTGTAGCCTAATTTATACTGCAATGACTCTGCACAAGCAGAGGGAAAATAAAATGTCCAGAGATTACCTGGAGCAAAGGCAATCTTCTCCCCTAACAGAGAACTTACATGTATTTGAGTACAATCTTATTCTGTTTTTATTCAAAGGGAACACTCTTGTTTTCGTGGGCAGATAATTTGTCAGTCATAAGGAGCGGTTACAGTATTTGTAAGCATTGAATTTATCTTAGGAAAAAAACACCTCCTGCCTTTAAACCCATGCCATATATTGGTGGTGCCAAAATCACTGCCGTCTGTCTTGGCAAAAGCTTTAAACCAAAGACAACCCAGAATCTAAGGTTTCCATAAAAGTAGCAGAGAAAATGCTGGCACCAGCACCACAGCAGTGTAAATTATGTTAACGGGTAGCACTAGGTGCCTCTAATCCAGTTACTGCTCATTCCCCCTGCAGCTTCTCTGCAAGGCTGAGGGTTTTCAACAAATGTAATGCAGATCATCTTGTGAATATGCAAAAAACTATTATATTCTACAGTTTTTGAACAGAGCAGCTACCTGGAGAAGGCTACAAATCCCACTTATAGGCAAATACATGCACTCTAAAGAAAACAACCAGCTCAGTTATCGCCAAAATGATTATTTTCCTTTAAGGAAGGAGACGTTAATGAAAACCGCCTTAATCCACTGCAGTGATTTTTCGGTTTCTTAGGTTTTGCTGACACCTGGTGGCACACAGGAAAAGGGTCTTGATGCAATAAAATCTACGTGCTCCTGCTCCACCAGCTACATCATACCTTAACCTCGCTGCACAATGACTTGGCGTTTCTATTACTGCAAGCCAAAATACTCAAAGTTTTAGAAGAGCTGCCATAGAAGTCTTTTACAGGTTCAGCCTTGACATAGTGACATCTACATCTATATGAACTATTCGGTCCAAAGTGCTTCAATCTTTTGCATACGCTTGTGTTAGTGCAAAAGGATTAATAAAAAGATATATATTCGCTCCATAGAGCCACAAGCTTTTCAACCACCCGTATGAAGTGAATCCCAATTCTTAACAGGAAAAAAAGCTTGCCATCATACTTCAGCTGGCACTGGTTGACATCCCCCCTAGATAACCTAAACACAAGAAGGAAAAAAAAGCGCTAAGTACTCTCTTACCCAAAGAGTAAATCTCCTCTCCTTACGTCGCAACTAATCCACACTCCCTTCACACCAGCATTGCAATGTATTTGTTGTAGCAACAGGAATACGTTGTTGTCAATGCAATAAATGGAGCAACTCTAAAACATTGTGGGTATGATGTTGACTGCAAGTATTAAAGTATTTATTAAAGCAGAGGAGCTCTTTGAAACAAATTAGCATGGAAAAATAAAATATTTGAATATTTTGGAAAAATATTTACTTGGTACACAACTGTCTTCAGTAACACTATGGTGCATTTATTCAATAAATACTTTATAAGGATATTTGCAGTGTATTTTTGTGTGATTCTCAACACCACCTCCCAGACCACAAAACAGGTACTTGCAATTCAGCAATCTCATTGAGACTTCAGCAGTATAAGGGTTTATGAGCAACTCTGACATTATTCACGAAGCTTGTTTTAAACACCAACCTCAGATTTACTTTGTCATGTCTACACTAATTTTTTCATTACCGTATTTCTTGACAGGGCCTCCTGTAACATCCTGATTCATCCTCAGGGTCAGCAAATCCACCAAGACGCATTTCTTGTGTAAAGACAAATGGCTGTGACCATCCATCCATGTGAATTCCAGAGCCCCAGTGCACCCACTCACACAGCAAACACCCCTCTTTTGTAGCATTGGGTGTCCAGCACAGAGACACGCCACAGCCTAGAAAACATGACCACACACTTTCTCCTCCTCTTAAAATTTCTTGGCAATGCAATCCCAGCACTGTTCCCTGGTTCAGCCTGGCCTTTATAAGCACTTGGTGTTAATTACCATTATCAAGCATTCCTTTAATGAAGATTAGGAGGTTAATGATAATACACATGGCATGTACACAAATTAGAGAGCAAAAGCCTTCAGAGAATTGTGAAGAGCCAGCTTGAGAGAATGCCCTGGCAAAGGCATTCTGCTTTCCTCCACTGAAAACCCAGCGCAGGGACAGGCCAGGGGGGCAGAGCAGGTGCCGCTGACTTGCTCATGGCACCCAAGCCACCAGTGTTTCACTCACAGATCCACTGTCTCCTTCTCTCTAGATCATAGAATCATAGAATCGTTTAGGTTGGAAAAGACCTTTAAGATCATCCAGTCCAACCATTAACCTACACTACCAAGTCCACACTAAACCAATCAAGGGTAGACTAGACTAAACCATGTCCGAAGTGCCACATCTACACGTTTTTTGAACACTTCCAGGGATGGGGACTCCACCACCTCTCTGGGCAGCCTCTTCCAATTCTTGACCACCCTTTCCGTAAAGAAATTTTTCCTAATTTCCAACCTAAACTTCCCCTGGCGCAGCTTAAGCCCATTTCCTCTCATCCTATCGCTAACTACATGGGAGAAGAGACCAACACCCACCTCACTACAACCTCCTTTCAGGTAGTTGTAGAGAGCGATAAGGTCTCCCCTCAGCCTCCTCTTCTCCAGGCTAAACAACCCCAGTTCCCTCAGCCGCTCCTCATAAGGCCTGTGCTCCAGACCCTCCACCAGCTTTGTTGCCCTTCTCTGGACACGCTCCAGCACCTCAATGTCTTTCTTCTATTGAGGGGCCCAAAACTGGACACAGTATTCCAGGTGCGGCCTCACCAGTGCCGAGTACAGGGGGACAATCACCTCCCCGCTCCTGCTGGCCACACTATTCCTGATACAAGCCAGGATGCTGTTGGCCTTCTTGGCCACCTGGGCACACTACTGGCTCACATTCAGCCGGCTGTCTACCAACACCCCCAGGTCCTTTTCGGTCAGGCAGCTTTCCAGCCACTCTTCCCCAAGCCTGTAGCGTTGCATGGGGTTGTTGTGACCCAAGTGCAGGACTCGGCACTTGGCCTTGTTGAACCTCATACAGTTGGCCTCGACCCATCGGTCCAGCCTGTCCAGGTCCCTCTGCAGGGCCATCCTACCCTCCAGCAGATCGACACTCCCACCCAGTTTGGTGTCGTCTGCATCCTGCTGTTTCACTGACATTATCCTAAGTCAAACACCGAAGCTGTCCCCGCCATGCTGAAATTGCATCATGTCTCTGTTGAAAGAGTGGGAGTGGTTTGTTTGAGCCACATATGATAAAACCTGGAAGCTTTCAAAGAAGAGCAGGGGACCTCAGCATCAGCAGGTCTGGCAAAGGTCCTTGCAATGGGTACCACAAGCACAGAGCAGCGACAGGAATGTGAGCTAATGGGTGCACAGGCACAAATAACTTCAAGTTACTGAGCCCACACCAAAATTCAGGTGTCCGGCAGCAGACCCCTCTCTCAAGGGGCTGCGATGAACACACAAGCCTGAGGGTGTTACACACATGGAGACGTCCTGCCCTCACCATCTGTCCCAGATGGCGCAAGCAGAGATGCTCAGACCCCACTAAGCCGTGGGCTGTCTCCAGCCCCTTGTATCTCTTATGTTGCTCTGATCTCAGTCCCATTTACATCTGTGGCTTCCTAAAACATCCCATGCCAATAAACTGCATGATGTAGTTACAAGGAAAACAGGGATTTTTGGGGCTGGGTTTATACCTGCTCCATCAGCCCTTCCACGCTGGGTGTGAGAATCCAAGGTCAGCCACAGCTCAGCATTTCCATGGTCCATTCTCAGGGTCATTGTCATCAACCCCTCAAGCTTCAGCCTGACTCCTCATCCCCTTAAAAGACTTCAGCTTGGAGCTATTTGTGCCAGGGTGAACAAGAGAACAGGAGGCCAGTTTTCATCGGAAGGACTAGAACATTGCTTATTTCGCCTACCAAACCATGGATCGGGGAGGAGACAGGGTGCTCTCCTCTCATGGCACTGGGAATAGCGTTACGTGTGATAAAATGGAGCTTGGCATGGAAATAAATGGGTACTCCAGAATATGGAAAAGTGACCAGCTTTAGGATTTGACGCCTTATTTCAGACAACTAGTTTGTATTTTCACACCATCTGTTCTGTTTCCTGCCAGGGGTCTGCCATCCAACTGACAACCAGATAAATGCAAAAAGATTAGGAGGCTCTTTTTTAATTGTCAGCAAACCTTTGTTGCTTGCAGGTCCATAGTTACATGCAGCTGAGTTAATGGCTAAGCATTTCTAACCATACGAGCACAAAATCAACTGAAAATGGGCGTTTCTAAGGACAGTGTGGAAATGCTCAGTATGGACTGGCAGCCAGGGAAGAGCAGACACCTTGCACCGGCTGAAAACCTGCTCTGGGAGGTCTGGCTCCCCATTGCTGGGCAAGTGCTGCAAGATGGAAACTCCCTTAGTCAGAGCGAGGGTGCTGGCTGTCGAACGGGAGCAGCCAGGCTGCTGGCAGAGCAGGTTTCCTTCTTTCTTAGAGCCCTGTATTTTTCTGTACCACACCATGAAGAGGTACTTCTGCCCTCCTTCCTGCTCTGCAAAATCCATCTCTCTCCGCTCAATCAATAGCACTGTGATCGCTGAAAGGATTGCAAATCTGCTTTAACTGCAAGCCCCTAAATGCACCTGAGTGTTTTCTCTGCACCGGTATGCAAGCATGCTAGACTCCATTTTTGGCATGGTATTGAAGCATGGTTTGCAATGGACTGGAGCTCCCCTGGTCCTGTGGAAGAACCATAAGAAGGTGTATTTTAGCAAAGTGCAATAAATTGAGACTGAAACCCATCATCACAGGGCCACCAGATCAGAGCAGACAGAAGGAGCTACTGCCAACATGTCCACAGGGATTCTCCAGGAACTAAAATCTCTGTATATCAGACCATTTTTAATTCATTGTCCACACTAGCTTCTAAAATGGGAAAACGTGAACTTATCCATTGAGCATTTACATCAATAGTCGTAAGTTATTTTGCCTTTAATTCATTTGTATTTACACACCAAATTAAAATTATCCAATCATTTTTCCAAATGGCTTTGTAGGAGCGTCACTCTGACTGTTCCATTCTTAAAATCCTACTTTTTAAAGCAATGTAGTCCATAGAGTCAGTATCTGAATGGAGATGTTTGCAAAACACCTACAAAACAGTTTTTTACTGTTATAATTATTGTCTTTTCTGGTTATAGCAGTCAATGAAAATTAGCAGTAAATTTTCAAAGGAGTCCTAGCATAATTACTGCTTACCGGGGAGATTTCCTTGGGGAGTCTTCTGCTGAGAAAATAAGGTTGGAACTAAAATAGGACTGCAGTAGAGTGTCTAAGTGAGAGTTTCGATACAGAACAGTTTGCGCACACTCCCTTGTTAGCTAGTACTTTAAACAGTTACAGAAAATACCTGTATTCAGATTTATATTGTCTCCCAGACACCTGCTGGGAATTTCAAACTGGAAAACACAGCATGACTTTCCTGCAGACCTTGCTCACATGCAAATGCTACCAGGCATTTGCAGAAATCCTACCAAGAATATTTTCTGTAATTTTATGCGCGTTTGTTGTAAAGGCAGAATCACTTGTTGACTACACCATAGTTGTGGAGAGACTGTAAAAAATATATGGAATTGTGAACAACTGAAGCCACAATGAAACAATAGATTAATGTGGTTTCTTTGCTTGAGGACTAATACTGGCCCTCATTTGTCATCTTTATTATTTTCATGACACTCAAAGATTCCCCGGGCATTTCACTGAAGAGGATGATTTTTGCCTGAGTTCACGAGACAGCGCGAGGCAAAGAGACACCAACACCAACACAGCAGGAAGCTGAAAGGAATCTGAAAGATTTGACCAGGATCCTTGAAGCATTATCACAAAGACAAATGGTCACAGGACATTGATTGTTAGGGCACTCCCCAAAATGTCTACCTTAAAGGTTCTGCCTGCAGGACTTTAACCTGAGGGCAGCCAGCGTGCAGCTGGAGATGAGACATTGCAAGGTCAGGAGCTGCTTTATTATAGCTAGCAAATATTAGATGGTCATATTCTGACTGTAGCCCATACATCACAAAGAAGTGAACTCTGGCAAAACTGCTCTGTGAGCTGGGACAGGAAAATGGACAAAAGCCTGTAAGTCTACATCTGTAGAAAAGGGAATAATGAGCAGCAACTTACCATGCATTAATATTGTCCCTTAACATTTTATAAACATATGAAACAAACACACTTTTTTGTTAAATAAGGTAATTTTCAGCATTTAGGAAAAAAATAAGTAACACTCCTTCCAACTAAAAACCTCATCTATTTCACAGACAGACAACAAAAGCTCACCAAGGTGCTAGAAACCAACCAACCCTAAGAAATACCAGGCAGAGGAACAGATACAGGAATTCGAATCTCCTGGTTTTTGCTTACAGCTTGCTACAAGCAGGAAAAGCCATGGGACAGATACCGAGTTTCTAAGCCATTTAATGCACTTGGAAAAGTGGCCTTTCCCAAATTTTGCTGCCAGTAGCACTTTTAACAAAGTGGCCTTGGCTAGTTGGGTTTTTTCTTGGATCCTAAAACAAATCATGGGGCATGAAAATACGCTGGGCACAGGACAACAGGAAGCATCTGTCCAAAGCATACAGCTTTCCTGGGTATTCCCAGTTCCCAGGCCTCCATCAATGCAGGTCATGACCACATCCCAACTTATGGTGAGCTTATCCTCACATCTCCCACATGAGGCAGGAAAACACTTGATTAGAGAAGAGAGACTCAGAAAGACCATGTAGTTGGGTTACCCACAGAAATCATGGATGAGCAGGGAGCCAAGCATCAGGTCACCCCATCTTTGACCAACAGCCACCACTTCTTTGCCCTTTATTTCTGCCTAAACATAGCCAGAATACCACCTCTTGCCTCCCCAGAGATGTATTTATACTACTTTTTCTTTTCAACCTCTATTATTCTTTTTTAGTTTGGTTTCTACCAGCTTACCTTTTAGGATGCAAAGAGACTGTGGGACATTCTTCACACCATTATCTTCTTAAGAACATGTTGCAAAGCAGAAGACAAGATTTCAAACATGCTGGAGCAAGCAGGACACTTAAGCTAGATGAGATAGGCCTGATGGTTAGTTGGTCAACAACCATATCAACACCTGAGAGGTAGACACTCGCTATCTTCCTGCCTGAATTGGCCCTTTGCAGCCCGTTAAGCACTAATCTGACAACCACCTATCAGGCTCTAGTCCCAGGCGAGGGAGACTCTGAAGGGACAAGACACAACACGTGCACCTGGAGGTGAAAAAGCACTGCTTGTGACCAGGCTGTGACTTCAGGCAAGATAAACTGCATGCAATGGCCAGATGAAAAGTGATGTAAATTCTTAAAGGCTAGAATAAGTGTAACATTTCAACCTATCCTGACCGCTCCCCATTCCTGATAAATGCTAGGTGTGTGGCTTGCTAAATCTTTACTTAAGCTTCATGTGTTTTAAAAAGCCATGTCAGGGTGCAGTTCTGAAACTCTCCTGTCTTGGTTTGACTGATACTTTACTAAACAAGCAGTTAGAAGCAAAAAGCCACAAGAGAAAAGTTAAAAAAAAAAAAACAAAAAAAACCCACAGTGGTTGCACGGTCTGCAGTATTGTAAATATAATACGCATTTGGGTTAAGAACAACTATCATCAATGGGTTAGCCCTACAATCAGGTAAAGACAGTTGTGCAGTAAGCATCCTGACTCTGATGGTGGCCACGGCAGATGGCTAGTGAAGACCATAAGGCCAAGGCAGGCCTGGAGAACGCCCTCTATAAAAGGTACCACCACTACCTCTGAAAGAAGTCAAAGGTGTAACGATCCGCAGTCTTTCATTTCCCCTGAAACTTCCTTGGCTTTAACACCCACAGGAGAGCAGTTTGCAGCTGCTTCTCAGTTCTTGTTTGCCAGCAGCTTCCAAATGCTGTTTTGCCTCTGATGAATCTGACAGAAACGTCAGCAGGCACATGATGCATTACGTGCAGCAGCTGCTGCAGCATTTTGATGGCCACCGTAAAGTAACTAAAGGACTTGGATGTGTCGGAAAGAGCAAAGATTTCAGGTCAGCAACCCGACTTCCGAACTTCCAAAGGAGAGGTGGATGAGTTACAGTACTAGGTGTTTCTTGGCTTGTAACTTTTGCTCTGTATCACTTACATTGTTAAACACATCGCTGTATCTTAGGGAATGCCATACACAAACACCAACAGGCACTCAGCTAGCATCAATTGTTTAATAAAGTCTTTTCTGTTTTTAAAAAAGTTTACAAGACAGATGTGTTCACAACTAGTGGCTGATCTTTCCTTTTAATAACTTAATCCATGCAGAAAGACTGGACTGCCTAACTTGGTCTTACGTAGCAGCTGAACAATATACCAAAATATACAGAGATCTACAAGCTGCCAGGGAAACAGGTAGCACATGACACCATAAAGTGAGAATCAAAATACAAGCCTGCTTGGATAATTTTCAGAATTCAAGTGTAAGTTTAAGGAAAACCCCTGATTTATCTTTGAAATGGAGCTTATGTACTGCTACAATCTGCCTACAGTCACCCTTTATTCAGCAGTCATGTGAAAACACATACACAAAAATGTTACAAGTCCTTTTTACTACTGATACTACACATTAACAACTGAATCTGATAGCATTGCTTTGGTTGTTTCAATACAGAATGATATAGGTTTCTAACGTCTTAGTTCTGTTTTCCCATTTTCCATTCTTTTCCAAAGTCGTTGAAGAGTGATGCTGAGGTGAATGTCTGTTGGGTCTCTCTTCAAGAATCCAGCGTAGCTTTTGTACGAGAAACTGTGGAAGGCAAACAAACAGGAACATTACTACGAGTGGAAATAGAATATGATTCCTTCAAATCCCATAGAGAAACCTATCTTTACCTATTGTCACAACATGAAAATTAATGCTAGGTTCTCAGTATATCACATTTTAGAAATGTTCAGTTCCCTAGAATTTCAAATGCTATTGGAAAGGTCAGACTGGCCAAAGCACTCTAGAAGGCTTGCAAACTCCTGCTCTCTCAAATGTTCTTACTTCAACACACAACCCAGAAACAGTGGGGGAAATCTTGTATTCCTGTAGCATGGCAGCAAGGCCAGCAGTTGCTGAGAAATAGTACACCCTTGCTTATTTTCTAAGAACACGTTCTCCTTCCCAATGTGCCTGCTCATCTCCAGTATTAAAACAGGAAGGTGCACTGAGCATAAACCTGAAGAGAGCAGAACTCATGTGATTCCAGCTGTTGTACGATATGACAATCCACTTTTGACTGCAATGCAATTAATAAACAGAACCATTTCACACCAGTCTTGAAGCTTCTCTCCATGAGGCCAGCGTAAAAAAGCCTGTGGACTTGAAAGGTTCTTTGATCCCTTTTGCAGGTCAATCCAAAACAAATTAGCATATTTCGAGAAATCTATTCAATGCCTTATGCAAATTCATTTATATTAGTACTACACAGATAATACAAACTTCTATAAAACAGAAATCATCCCCCAATGTCTGATGACCAGAGAAATTAATGGAATTTTTTTTTTTTTAAAAAAGCAACTTTCTGAGCAATGTGTGATATTGAATTGAAATCACAAGCTAGACTGAACGCTAGGATGGGAAAACAAGAGAAAGGTTAGACCTTAACTTTGCAAAGCTGTTAATAATTAAACTGCATAGCCAGCTCAGGGCTTCAGTGTGAAGATGAGGGAAATAATACTTTCTTAAGAACTTAGACATGTTTGAAAGTTCAAAATCAGCAATGTAGCTTTTTTGGGGGTGGGGGGAAGGCAGGCAATGAAAGCTGTGTCCTGAAGACTTAAAACTGACTGGAAGAGTATGATAAATACATGTCTACATATGTAGACAATCCATGACACAGGATTCAGGTCTATATTCAGTCTACTTCCATTCACTCATGTCCAGGCACGTCCTGCAGGTCCAGTGACTGAAGGGAGAGAAAATCCCAGTTCTCATACTGAATTCAAGCAGCAAGTCTGGCTCTCGATGCGTGGCATAATGTTCTCATTAGCTGGTCAAGGTATATGAAATAGCCTGTTATCAAGTCATCCTGGGAAAGAACAAACTGGGGAGAGCAGGGTAGGAACCATGATAGGAAGTTGCAGTTCTGGCCTGTCTCCAACTTCTGAAATGTTTTCCACTTCCATTGCTGGGGACTATGTGTTATTTGGGTATTACAAATGGTGGGGGCTGTTCCAGAGTGGCCTGCCTGCTAGGTAAAGACAGAGAGAGAAACACAACCATGTATCTCTGCTCTGAAGAATATAAAGCAGGATTCTGATTCAAGTGACTGCTGTGTTTTAAGACCAAAATTTTAGATTTCCTGAGTCAACCTGGAAACAGTCATGCTGAGCCAGGCTCACAGATACACACCCCCAGCCAAGCACACAGCTGGGAAGAGGTTTTCACCCACTTCTACATTTTGATGTGCCAACGGCAGACAGAAGCAGAGGTTACCCACCAGCAAGATTATCAGAATTTCACCTTTCAGCACTTCTAATGCAACTCTCTGCATGTGCTGCTTCAGTAAAGCACCCAGGGTTAGAGACTGCCAAGCAGGAGGACACAGCTTTACAGAGGAGTGGAAAAGCCAAACCTGAGGCCTGCTTTGGATGAGCTAAGGCTCTCTTTCTGAAGACACGTCTCCTTCTGCTCCACTGCTTGCACTGGGGTCATCCTTGTTACGGGGGGCATTCCTTTCTCTACTTGACTCAGAGGGCACCTTGGTTCTGGTCTTCTCTTTTCTTTGTTGTTGTTTTTCAAGTTTTGTCAGCTATTCACAAAGTAAGAAGAGTGAGAAAACACTTCATGGAATAAAATAATTTCAGAAGACTATTTCTAAAAAATGGTAAATGTGAGCATTTGTATAAAACTTGCAACTCAGATTCACAACACCAATACATATATCAATAAAACAGAAAAGGAAGAAAAAAAAGCCCAAGGCTCAGATTTTCAGAAATTTGAGGAACACGGTGAATTATCATCATATGCTAATACAATCACCCCGAGTATAAAAGAGAAGTGCACATATTCAAAGGACTATCCTCTGCTTTCCAGGGTTCCTTCTCCACCCAACACAATCTGCAAACATGGAAAAGAATAAAACACAAGGACCAAAAGGGGGAGCTGGATTCCACCAAACTCCTCTTCTGTTTTGGGTCTTAAGTGGCAGTTTTGTAGTTTCAAAGTTGCTGACAACAGATGTATCCCAAGTTCAGCCACCCAGCACATAAGAATAAATTTATTTTATTCTTTATCCACAGAAAGAGATATATGAGCCTTAGCATCACCTAGGATATAGATAACCATTTCAAATCAGCTTGGACAAAACCCTTGGCTAACACTGCCTTGCCACCTCTCAGTAGAAATGCTTTCAAGGCTACTAAGAGTCAAACTAAGTTGCACATAGCTGTCACTTCTACGTTTCTTTCCCATTTTTCAGAGAAGCAGGTTGCAGTAAGTTTTGGGGACACTACATATTGATAGCTACTGAAATCACTACACTTCGTGCAGTTTATCCATTTGGATAATTTCTGTAATCTACTGATTTTCTCTACTGCTTCCACAATTTCCCCAAGATAAAACATACTAGTCATAAATCATAATTTCATGGCCAGAAGATCTCTTCTGAGGTGAAATCTTCATAGAATAAAATAAACTAGATTATGTGTGTCAATTACGAATTAGACAGGCTCATGGAAGATGCATACAAAGACGTAAATCTGAGCTCCAAGTCAGTAAAAGCAAAGAGTGCAGACTGCAGAGCCTTGGCAGGATGCACAGCATCCCCTTGTACCTTATCCCACATATACACACCCTCCTTGAACACCTGCACACATGGACTTCTAGCCTAACACAGAATATTCTTAGCTGGCTATTTCAAAACTAAAAATATTTTCTTTTTCCTATGTGAAATGACAAAGTACAATGTATCTGTTTGTCAAGCATGATCCAGTCCTCAAGTCACATGCATAGATGTAACAAACATGTTGGGCATGATACAGGCAATATTTTAACTCACATGTCTGACAACATGCACACTACTCTTCTGCCAACAAGCCTATATACACAGCACATAAATGTTAAAGGTAATTGATAAAGTGAGTGCATCTGCAGGAAGGGAAACAAAAGTTTGTAAGCCCTTAGTATTATAGGTACTCAACCTTAATTAATGATACTCCCATGGTCTCTATGCAGTTGAGTTTTATTTTTGCAAATGGTATTGGGGTCATCCAGCTGCTGAAATCAGAATTGGGGTTTCAATGATCTTCATGGCACAACAATATACCGGAAGAGGGAAGGCACACTACATTAGCTGCAGGCTGCAGAGACATGAAAGCACAGTTCCTAGGTTTCAAAATATAGATTTGTACACATTTAAATAACTACGTGAGCAGGTAGTGCATATCCATCATTCCTCACTGGCCCTCAACCTAGCAGTCAGTAATTGCAAAGTACCCCCAACACAAGTACCCCCCAACACCAAGCCAAACCACAGTCAAACCTCCTGCAGCAAACCTATAAACAGCTGTTGCAATCTGCACCCCTTTCTTTTACTGCAGCATCAAGGCTCCTAGCAATGACCCTTTTTTGACAATAATGATGCCAAAAAAGATTTCTGTTACCTTGTAGTTCTGTAACTTGTAACTCCAAGAAACTTCATTGTTTCTGTAAATAATGTGATTACTGAATGATATGATAACCCCTCTTCTCTAATTAGTGTTTCTTATCACTTGAAAGAAGAAAAAGCCTAAGACACATGACACCGATAGTTTAAATTGAGTTACCTTTATCTTTGAGAAGGCTGTGAGCTAACCCAATAAAGCTAACCCTGCATTTTCAAAACATGAAAACCAGTAGCGTATTCACACTGTGAACCTTGTGTTATGCAATACAGAATCCATACCCACAATGCATATTTGTTCATATATAATTTACCTATAGACGCAGAAATGGCTCAATATATGATAGCATGTCATATTACCATTTCAAATATGCCTACACTGGCCATTTTCCAACATGGTCTTGGGGGCAAACAGCATGCTCACTAAGACTCCTGAAGTATATATAGTTATATATAGTTTTATAAATACATATATATATGTGTACATATATTCTGATGTACAAGGGGACCATGTTTTCTGTAGATATAGAAGTAGCATTCATGTCCTAAACAGTATGCAACAGATGGTCTCCAAAGTTATGACATGTATATTTATCATGGAGGATCTGACCCAACTGCTGAATTTCTGAAGCATGAAAGAAGTCAGAAAAGTCATGAAAGATCTCAAGTGCTTAAGACCATCTCCCTCATGACCACACACAAAAATGCAATTTACACCACAGACATGAAATTCTAAAAATTGAATAATTACAGTGGAAAGCTAGACTGCACTGTGAAAGAATGTTTCACCAAGGCAGAAACGTCTGCCGTTATGTCAGCTGTAATACTACATCACACCACTTCTGTAATCAACTTGCTGTAGCAAAAATATGCAAACAAACTGGCACACAAAGTCACCCACTTGAAAATGCTAATAATTCTCCAGGTTGCTTGTTTTGCTGAAGTTAATTTCCCACATTCAGAAATGCCTTAGTGTCAGCCTTCCTTGTAGTTCTACCTTCCTGAATACAGAAACGTATCCTTTGTTTTCTTTTTTTCTCTGTGATCAGTGTGTACACAGAGGTTGATTGCTGCTCTAGAGACAGCTTTTCCTTTTGCAATAGCCATGAATAACAGTAGTAAGAACTGAATGACACCAAGAGAATTATTTTGTTAGCAGTCTGCCGGAAAATCAGTGGCAGTGTTCATGTTTCTGGAACCTCAAACCACAAGAAGATCTGCAGATGTACATTTTAAATTTCAGTAGTGGCATGCCACGCTGCTACAATTTCAAATCCAAAATAAAATAAATAAATCACAACAACTTTAAGGACAGGTTACATTTCAGGAAGAGACCAATCCTTCAAACTGCCGCAGGGCATTACAAATCTAGCAGTTTAATACTAATGCCACTAAGCAAACTATAGCACTGAGACAAAATGGTTACCAGAGGTCTACTGCAAAAATAAATCAATGGAAAGGCTGTGACAGAAGAAGGGTAGTCTTCACAATCTGCTAAGGAGATGGCAGACCATCTGACTTTTTCCTTTCCACGTATCTATACCTTAGACTTACGATCAAAGTGTTATTAGGAGTTTTTTCCTCTTTGAGAAGAGGACATGATCCTTTTGGCCAATGAGCAGCTCATGCAAGGAATTATATACTTCATTTTGTTCCTAGAAGAAACATGAGCAGCTCAATGAAGTTACACCACAGAGGCCCAAAGCCTGAGGCAAGAAAAGTGCTACCAGCCCTTCACCAGTTAGCCTGGTCTAACTCACTGCCCAGGGTATTGGAAAAATTCCCTAGCCAAGCAGTTTATCAGCTGCATGGCTTCTCCACTCACTTTCCTCAACTGCTCTTTATCACCAGTGATACAGATAACCAGTTGAGCTCCCTTTGGTTCATTTACCTCACCAAAACTTTCAGTATAAGAAAAGGAACTCACAGCTTTTAGATTTGTTTCTTTCAAAGTAAGTTCAAAAACAGTGCAACTGGAAGAAGAGAAACATCAAATCTGGCAACTCAGCATCTAGAAAAAATGTCAGCTGATGGTGCCAAGGAGAGGACTGTAGTTTATTTCTCATAACGGTGCATATGTTTGCATGGGAAGGAAGAAAAACTAGGTGACAAAAAACAAGCTCAAAGACAACAGGAAAAATCCATTTGCTGCATACGGAGGCCCTCACTGTACAGCCACTTACCATAGTTTAATATTATAAAATATCTGACACCAGCTGCATCAGGACTGTGCTACTGATCACACAATTCCAAGACAATCCCCATCTGTCCCGCAAATAAAAATGCAAGCTGAAGCAAAGCCATACTTGGGGAACTGAAAACACCTTCAGTTACATTATATTAAAATGTTCTAACTGAAAAGTGATAGAAAGGTTAAAATACTAGATTTGGGGTTTCTCCACATTCAGCAGAGAAATAACTTTTGGCTACACAGTTATGAGAAGTTTTTTAAGGCATTAATAATAGAATATTTATGTGGAATTCGTTTAATGGATCTTCCATAGTCAAGATCCTCCCGCCATTTAAAAATGTAAGTTACTTAAATGTCAGTCTTGAGAAGTTCCTCTCTCATTCAAAACACTGACATTTCCAAGGGGCATTACATTATTATTTATGCTTCATATTGACAAAGCATGCACATGCTGCTTTACAGTACTGATACCGGCAGGTTCAGTAACAAAGATCTGCTCCAATGCTTTCATTCTTCTTACCCTCCCACTACAGTGTCCAGTTCCAAAATACGGTTTAGAATACAATGTAGTTTATTTCCTTCTGGACAGTAATGGAACAAATGGGCCCACAGAGATCAGTTCAGTGTCTAATTAGAATATATGCATTAAACACTGAAAGTACTATGTCACTTCCCCTAGCAGAAGAAATAAAAATGCACAGAATATTTCCAATCTGAATTCCATAATTATCCATAATGCTTTCAAAGTTCCAGAGGCTTTTTTTGATTTGTTGTCATGTCACCTCTCCAGGCACCCTCTCAAACCTCTTCCTGCTCCATTTCTGTCTGGCTACTTCTACTAGCTACAAATTCCTACAAAAAAATAGAAAGCACATCTCTCTAACCTTTCCCAAAATGGGATATAAATATACAAAGCATTCTGGGCATAGCTAACCTAATCCGAGCAACAATCACAACAAACTTCATCTAGACGGCACAGAAATTTGCTACACTCTTAGCAGTGACCTCTGTAATTATCCAAATGGATGCATGTAAATTCAAAAGGAATTATCCAAAATTGCTTCACCAGTTAAGGCTGGAAACTACAATGCTTGTGATTTGTACTAGAACATTAGGAAAAATCCTTTTGTTTTCTGCATCACAGCCAACAGTGAAGAGCAATACTTGATCTACCCTCACTCTCAAAGACTAAGTAGGAAACACAGTCACTATTACTGAACTCAGAATGACTGCATGCATATATTGCCCTTCTCCCATTTTATGCCTTTTTGTTTTCACATTTCTTATCCAGTTTCTAATCCGTGGCTTTATTTTGCATTTCAAGCAAAATTTCTTGTACATCAGACTTACCAAAATGGTCTTTTAAGAACTCAATTAAATGCCAGCTATTTTTTCTTTTTCTATTATTCCATTCGCATACCTAAATTCCAAAATAATCACAACTCTTCAGAAAAGGCCCAGCAATGACTGACTACTGCTGGTCTAAGAATCTGCTGATTTACTTCATACTTTCAGTTAATTTGCTTACTATTAAATCAGACGACAACGGAACTGAACAGTTCACAACAAATTGAACTGTAGAAGCTTCCCCTGCTAGGGTTTCACAAACAGCTGGGATAGTCTCTTTTTTTAATATATGTATATACACGCACATATTGGTTTTTATATATATACATACGCACGCATATATTTGTTGTATGAGGAGGACTTTTTTTAATTATTTTTTTTATTAATTCTGTGATTTATTTATACCCTCTAGTGTATAAAGGAATATAAAGGAATTAAAAAAAAAAAAAAAACCCAAGGAATATTAAACTACATTTGGATTAATCCAAATGTATTTTTGCTAATTACATTGCTAAGGAATTACAAAGATCAGATTACTAATTACAACCACAGACAATCACTCAAAAAAAAAAGAGGTATTTCACTGTCACATCCAATGACATAAAAGAGCTATTCATCGGCAATTATTTGTCTAATCGCTTTCTGTTAACGTCACATTAAACACTGCAGGATGGTTTATTTATCTCTTCTTGCTAAAGCAGAAAGCAAAAAGATAAACACACCATCTCTAAGCCTTAGTTCCCATGCTACATGCAAATCAACAGACTGTGTATCAGCAAAAAATAAAAATGCAACAGGGAGGGAAAAGAGAAGAGAATGACAAATTTAAATTGGTTCTTCCTCATCCCACATATTGTATGATGGGTGAGAGATGATGGCACACATGTCAAATAATATCAGGAAAGGATGCTTAAGTGTCAGAAACAGGAGTGCCTCCAACAGTGTGTGTTAAGGTCCCGATATGAGCTGGAAAAGATACCCAGTAACAGTTAAAAGAGCTATCAATTTTCAAGCAAACGGGGTTCTCTGAAATGTGGCATAGATTAAATTCTTTGTGCATCCAAAGCACACACGGCTGGACTGCTTTATCAGTGTCTGTGCCACTCTAAGAGCTCATCCATTTCTGTGACAAACAAGAATCCCCAACATCAGGACTTGCAACAAGCTGGAACGAGGGTGGCTCATGAAATGTGTGTGGACAACATATTGCAGAAGGAAGGTAAGCGAATTTACATTACTCATTCTCATATAAGGACTGTCCGGAACCCACTCAGATAGCTCACAGAAGGACTCTGTCTGTCCTCCTTTTCATAGGGTCCAGACACAGACTCAGTAAGAAGACACTTGGTGTAACCCTACCTTAGGATAAATGACAGTGCTCTAAGCACATCCTGCACAAGAAGCCTCATCTTTGCTGATGAAGAATGAGGTTTAAGGAGGAAAGGAAGGCAATCAGCAGGCAAGACTGAAGCAGAATCATTCACATTAAACAGGGAATTAATGCCAGACAAAGTTTGAAAACCAGCATCCTTCCCAGTCTTCAGCATGTTACGGCCACCAGGAAGGTGGTGTCAGATGGGAAAAGCAGGCAACTGTGAGGGCAGAACCCTTAAACAAGCCAATGTTCCCCAAGAAAGAGATGGAAACTTGCAAAATCCAGCACGTCCTGGTGATTCCTCTTGGGTTATTTCACACCCACACATGGGACAGCAGGGGTAAAAGCTCTCAGTGCTCTCCATTTCAGTTAGAAACTGCACCATGCCATCCTTCAGTGATCCACCTACCTTTACACCGATGATTCCCTCTAGACTGCTTGAGCAAAAAACAGGTCACCAGCTTTGCCCTAGAGACCAGGACACCACGGGGCTCCATCTCATAGTCACAGGCAGCGGTACACAATGCTGCCACTAATGCCCTCAACTGCAGGCTACAATAAATGCTGCTGTAGAAAGGATATGGCCACCTGCACCCGAGACAGAGCCATACAAGAGCATGGAGACTTTGTGCAGTAAACATTGCTTTGTGGCATGGAGGAAACATGTCTTTTCCTATTTTGCAAACAGCTGGAGTGGCAAAAGCAGAGGGTCAATACTGCCACAAGTAGCACAACTAAACCTCAGCCTTAACAAGTCTATACCATAAACATGGCACCTGAAAACAGTGGGCCATAACTCTCTTGAGGGTTGATGAACAGTTCAAAGGGGACATCAAAGCACTCCGCTTCTCTGCCATCCAACTTTCTGCAGACTCTATTTCCCAGGCAAATCAGGCAGCAGCTCAATTCCTCCAAGTAGGGATGTGAGTGTTAACATCTACTATCATTCCTCACTCCAAAGACAGACCTGCTGCTGCTAATTATGCACGATTTGGTCTCAGAACTCTTTGTGCTAAAGCTGTGAGGGTATAGAAAGGAAGACCAGGACCAGATGTAGTTCTTCCAGGGGCTAAAACATCACAAAAGGATACAGAACAGAATTTGGAGGTAAAACAAAACTGACTCCAAACCAAGATACCTTAGCTATTTAAGGCAACAAGAGATGCTTCTTTAGGCTTTCCCACACTCTTTTCCCAGTAGGCTCCAAATGCCTTTAGTACGATATTTTAAGATATGCAGAGTTCCCAGGAGATGCATATTTCCCACCAATTACAGCCACCAGTTGCACTGCAGTTGTCACAGAACCTATAAGCAGGCTTTAAAAGAGCAGGTATAAACATATATGGCTGGCTGAAAAACCCATATGTCTGATTTTTAATTCAGAAGAGTAATGGTCAGATGGCAACTCAAAGAAAGACAGACATGATCAGCAAAGTGATTTTATCTTGCTGGTCAACTGGTCAGGTAATTTGGTAGGATCACTGTACATAGGACAAACTGCAGCCAGAAAGACTGAACACAACAGAGCAGAATAGCATAGTTTAGTTCCAGTTGGAAGGGACGTACAACGATCATCTAGCCCATCTGCCTGACCACTTCAGGTCTGACCAAGAGTTAAAGCAAATTGTCCAAATGCCTCTTAAACACCGACAAGCTTGGGGCATTGACCACCTTTTTAGGAAGCCTGTTCCAGTGTTTGACCACACTCTCAGTAAAGACATGCTTCCTTATGCCAAGTCTCAGTCTCCCCTGACCCAGCTTTGAACCATTCCCCTATCACTGGATACCAGGGAGAAGAGATGAGCACCTCCCTCTCCACTTCCCCTCCTCAGGAAGCTGTAGAGAGCAACGAGGTCATCCCTCAGCCTCCTTTTCTCCAAACTAGACAAGCCCAAAGTCCTTAGCCGCCCCTCACAGGACATGCCTTCCAGCCCTTTCACCAGCTTTGTTGCCCTCCTCTGGATGCATTTAAGGACCTGAACATCCTTCTGAAATTGTGGGGCCAAGAACTGTGCACAGTACTCAAGGTGAGGCCGCACCAACGCTGAATACAGCGGGATAATCACCTCTTTTGACCGGCTGGTTATGCTGTGTTTGATGCACCCATGACATGGTTTGCCCTCTTGGCTGCCAGGGCACACTGCTGACTCACATTGAGCCTGCTGTCAACCAGCACCCCCAGATCCCTTTCTGCAGCGCCACTCTCCAGCCACTCCTCTCCCAGTCTATACTTGTCTCCAGCATTAGTTCATCCCAGGTGCTGCATCCGGCATTTATTCTTGTTAAATTTCATGCCATTGATGATTGCCCAGTGCTCCAATCTATTCAGAACCGCTCTGCAAGGCCTCTTGTCCCTCGAGAGAATTAACAGTACCTCCCAGTTTGGTATCATCAGCAAACTGTCTAATGGTGCATTCAACTCCTGCATCCAGATCATTGATAAATATATTGAACAGAACTGCCTCTAGAATTGAACCCTCAGGGACACCGCTTGTGACTAGTCGCCAGCCAGATGTAGCCCCATTCACTACAGCCCTCTGAGCTCTGCCCTTCAGCCAGTTCTTCACCCAGCACACCACGAACTTGCTCATGCTACAGCTGGACAACTTGTCCAGAAGGATGTTGTGAGGGACAGTATCAGAAGCCTTACTAAAATCCAGAAAAACTACATCCACTGCCTTCCCTTTATCCGCTAGGCATGTGACCTTATCATAGAAGAGTATCAAATCAGTTAGATAGGACATTCCCTTCATGAACCCATGCTGACTGTGCCTGATGATTGCACTGTCCTTTAAATGCCTTTCACTAGCACCCGTTACAATCTTCTCCATAATTTTTCCAGGTACTGAGGTTAGATTAACAGGTTTGTGGTCTCCTGGTTCTTCCCTCATGCCCTTCTTATAAACTGCAGTAACAATTTTAACAAGGTTAAGTGAAGTGTTACACAAACAGGATGGGTGTGGCCTTGCTGAAGCACAGTTGGTAATAACATTCCCTGCCCCTTCTCTCTCAGCAAGGAAAAGTTGGTCAATGTTGTGTTTAGAGGATGAGAAAACCTCATCACTGCATTTGACTTTCAGCATAGCTTCTGCTGTTCCTCAGCAGAGCTAACACTCCTCTCCAGTCCAGACTTAAATTCAGGACTTTAACTTGCTGTTCTCTTGTTTCTGACAGAGGCAGGTCTCCAGTTGCATCCAGCCACCCACATGCAAAAGCTCCTAAATGTCAAGAAACTTCACTAAAAAAAAGGGAGGGGTCCAGACACATTAAAAACATAGTTAATGAGTCATGATTAAACAGCATCTTTAATGATGAGCAAGAATAAACTGTAAAAAAGCTGTTTTGCATTACACACGCATGACCTTTACCAGAACAGCAGGTAGCTATCAACAGGCCAGAAAACTGAAGAAAACAATGCAACTACTTAACTTTTCAGAGGCTGCACAGGAAGCACAAGGTCCTCATGCCTAAGGAAAACTATACTGCTTCATAACAGAAATCCTACAAATCTGCAGAGGTGGCACAGCCTATACATCCATCCCTTCCAGACAGACCTTCTGGCTCACTTACCTGTTTAGGGTCGACAGTGGCAGCCGGGGACTCCAATTCTATTGTTACAGGACCATCATTCTGGATGTGTACCTGCATGTAGGCACCAAACTTGCCATCTGAAAAAGGAAGAGACAGGAAGTGCTGAGGGCTCTTGGAAGGATAACACATACCAAAATCTTTACCAAATGTGCTACTGAAGAGAAAAAAAATACATAAAAGGACAGCCAACTAACAAACTGCAGAAGGCTACTAAGAAAAAAACAGTCTATATGCACCTAGCTACGTGGTCTGACATTCAGAGATGATAAATACGCAGCTAAGTACAGAAATGTCCACAAAACAAAACAAGTCTACAGATAACCAAGGTGCTCACAGGTCAGGATAGGCAGGATAGTTCTCACAGGCAGGGGATGAAATTTTAAAGGATGTAACAGCTAAGCCTAGGGATCCAGTCCAGCTAACCAGCTGATGTTTTGAAGAAATCCTATATATAAGCAAAAGATAAAAAGACCTGAAGACTACTCTGAGACATTTGACATTGAATACTCTAGAGCAGGGACCATTGGGTGTGCAACTCAGTCCCAATCTGCTACAGCAATTTCTACATTCCTGTTTGCAACTAGGCCGTTCTTTGACAGAGTTTGGCAAAAAGGGTGGAAAAAAAGACAGTGTCTGGTCCCTCAACCCTGCCTACTTCACAGGAATGCACTTCTGAAATCAGAAATGTCTATGTCATTTGTCATCAATGGCATTTATTAGCACACCAGCCGAGGCACAGACCATGTTTTTGGTAAGCATTTGAGAAGTTTCCATCACAATAGACCCATGACATTTTTATGCTGTATAGTCTACAAAAGCCATCCCTTTGTATGCTGTCTTCTCCTCACATCTCATTTTTCTTTGTGCAAATTTCCTTGCTCCATTTTTTTTCTAGTCCAGCTTTCTACTCCTCAAACTCACCCCACCCCTGCCTGAGCCTACTTGATTGCTCACTCCCACATATTCTCTTCTCCTGTCCTGCACACCTGAGTAGCCTTTCTAGACCTTCCTGTAGAGACAGCAACAAGAACAGACACTACCATATCAATACAAATGCACAGAAGAGAAAAAGGTGTACTGCAGCAAGCAGACAGCAGTTATCCAAAGACTGGAACAGTCTCAGTGGGAAGGCAGGCCTGGAGCCTGCTCAGCAACACAACCAAAACCGCTTCCAGTATCACCTCGGACAGTGAGCAAGAACATGCTGAAAGCCATAGGCTCAAACTTCAGTGGAGCAACCACCCACTTGGAATATTTACATGAGACTTTGTCTAGCTACACAGCAGCTTTCCATGGCAACATGCGATGCCCCTGACTGAACAGAGGTCTAACTAAACTGTCCTGATTCTTCATGAACATGTTACTGGGGATGAACAGCTCTGGAAGAGTTTTCAGTCTTTCCCTGTAACATCCTGTAAGTCAGATAGTATTTGCTTAGAAGAAAAACAAAAAAGAAAAGGGATGTTGAGGCCTCTCCAACACATATGGGCCATATCACAACAGATCTACTGCCCAACTGCTTTTCCAAAGGCTGTATGCCACAAGCCACCCCATGAGCTAGAGATACAAGCTCTGACGAAGCCAAAAACTATAGCAGTGCACAAGAGTCTGCTGGCAATGGTCCACCAGCCAAGGAAAAGGTTCCTGGACTGATCACTGAAGAGTCACAGCAACAGAAACGCCAATGGGAAGGGGGCAAGAGCATGATTCGAGGAAGTATTTCTATAAAAAGGAATGTGATTTACTGAACAAAATGCTGCACAATTTTACCAGCTGCACTCCTCAGACATTTTCTGCCCCACAGAGGAGGTGGCAAAAAAGAACACGTGCCCAGTGTCCCAGCTCACTGTCTCTACACGGGCTCCTTTGATCAAACTGACCTTCTTCAATGTTTCAGGTGGGCTGACAAACGTTATGGGTGTTGAATCTAGAAGCCTGACAAAGGCATGGCTGCCACAGCTGCACACCCCCAGGTCCAAAGAGTGGCAAGGCTGAGTGTGTATTCCCGGTAGGCACACACGCAGAAACACGTGTATGCTACACACACACACACACACAGAGCCAGCTGCACAGATACCAACACAGAGACACCCAACACTCACATGAACACAAACAGCACCTACAGCTTCACTCTGAACCCCTCACTGGCTGATCAGGATGAAGGTCCATTAGTGGGAAACACGTATATATATACAATGCGGATCCCTCCAGCTGGACTTAAGACACTCAGTCTGCCCAGTAGCTGCCCATGGATCTTGGCCTCCCCAGATGCTGGCACCTGGGGGTACAAATCCCTGAAGCCTGCAGCCCTGCTCCAGCTGCTGGTACAGACCCCCTTGCACACATGCACACACACACACATCTCCCCCCAGCTCTATGGCAGTTTGCTGGCTTCCCCCCCAGTCTTACCCTTAGAGACACACACACAGGTCTCATCTGTAGAAACCCCTGGTCTCTCCAGCAGCTGGCCAGGACTCCTCTAGTCCCTCCGGAAGCCAGTTCTTCGCGTGGTCTCACCCTCAGAGAGACACACACCCAGACTCAGCTTTGGCCACCGCAGCTCCTTGCCAGCTCATCCTGCTGTGTATTTGCTTGCTCACCCTCACTCGCAGACATGAGCCTCGGACCCATGGTCCCACTCAGGTGCTGCACTCAGACCCCCATTCACAGACATGCACACAAAACAGCAGGTCCTTCACCCAGGAAAATAGTCAGAAATGGACTTTAGTAAGAAGACAAGGCAGACAGTGCTGATTGGGTGCAGGGCATGGCCACAAGTGTACTGACCAGTCTTTGCTTACATGTGGCTGGCCCTTTTTTATACCCATATCCCTTTATTTTCCCATGCTTGTTCCTGCTGACATCACCTAGATCCACCCCTTTCCCTGCCTTTGCTTCCTTACCCATAATAAGTCTTGTGTGACCCTGAAATGCTCTCCTCCTGCATGTGTCCTGTATCTCTAGGCAGTGATCCCCCCTCAGTCCAAAAGGTGCTCTGGAGAGCCACTCCTGTTGACTCCCCAGGATGGGCATCATACCTACACCACGGGAATGAGGGTCCCCCAGGACAGCCCTGGGACGGGCCCAGACAGGGTTTGTGATGCTTTCAGAACCCAGAATTTGGGATCCCCTGCCTGCCTCTGTGCTCCTTTGTGTGTGTGCAGACCAGTTTTGTATCGCATAACCTAAGAAGAACTGCTACAGCAGGAGTGAAAACATCTTCCCATCTGATAACTCCACTGTAGGCTCAGTACCCTCTGAAGGGAGGGGACAACTGAGGCTGTGGTGGCATCAAAGAATGGCACATCAGAAGTTACTGGGACATCAACAGTTACTGCTTTAAAAAGGTGCCGCTGACTTGATTGGGTAAGTCAGGTAAATAGAGATACCATGAAGCTGTCAGTATTTCAGGAAAGGATCAGTGTGTTCTGAATGCTAGCTAATGGTGCAGAAGTAAAAAAGAAGAGCGTTACTAAATAATTACAGAAAATAACAGAAAATTTACAAGACAAAAGTATTACAAAGCAAGTGAAAAAAAATCAAAAAGATCTGTTCTCATTTTACAAATTTGCAGGAGCCTGGAACATGTAAAGGGTCCCACTGAGAAAAGATGTCACAGCAATCAAAAAAAGAGTGATTATAATTTTCCAGCACAGTTTTCAAACCCTTTGCCACCCATGATAGATAAAAACCTGCAGAGAAAACCCAGGCAGTTTTTCCATAAACCTGTAGCTTATAGTTTCACTGGTGAATCATGCAGACACACATTTTCAGAGATGCCTATAAATGACTCTCAGTTGAAAAATAAAAGCCTGAAGAATGATTGCTTTTGGTTAGCTTTATCTGCACACCTGAAGTCTAGCTACCATAATGCATAAGAGTCTCTTACAGAATAAATACCGACTACAGCGCAGGAATCTCACAGAACTGTTTCTTGCACAGAAACAGATAGCTTCTGCATCTGAAAAGCACAATAAAACAAGACTCTAGACCTTCATGCAGACAATGAGGGAAGGATCTACTGACATGATTATATTGCTTCTTTAGGAAGATCAAGCAGACACTACTTGAGCTGCTGCTCCTAGAAGGTTTTTTGTTATATTTACAGTGTATATGGAAAGAGATGTACCTATATGCTGATCACATAAACCAGTCAAAACTAATGCATCTTTCTTTAGCAAAATAATAAACAAAAAATACCATGTTAAACTTTATTAGTGGGAGCACAACTTTTCAAATAGCTCTCTACATATCGTATCATCCTTCTGCTGTACTTTACTCACAGAAAAGGACTGCCTTTTGCACTTCCCATACATGTATGGACCTAAAAAAAAAAGTAAACTTCACAGGCCCCTTTTTTCAAAGGCTGATAAAGTGGTCAAATAACCCCCTACCTTTACCAGAACACTCAGAGCACTCCCATGTCACAAGCACTTTCTGTCTTGTTTCGGCATCAGAACTACTGTCAAGGACATCTTTCTATAACAGCTCCCTCCCATTCTCCTCATGCTTAAACTTGCAGTCTTTTGACCCAAGGTCACCCCAGGTCAAGGTGAATGACAGCTCAGAAAGTTTAAGATTTACAGCTAATGGAAACAGTACTTAAAACAGAAATGTCTGTTAATGCTGCCCTCCTCTATAGCCTCTCTCTTCTAGACCTTCCTCTCAAAGACAAGAAGGGTCTCAGTGCCTTACAACCACCACGATATGAAAGGCAGCATGGGTTTCAGTCTCAGCAAACTCATTCTCTCAGAGGATTTAAAAAGCCAGCTGAGGGAGAATTTCTTCACACATTCCAAAATCCCTTTATTGGTCTTAATTCAAAATGTCTTGTGGACCACCGCACACCCTCATCTTCAAGCTTTCAAACATACTGCAAAGGTGATGCTCTCAGAAGCAGCTGCCACCCTCCCTTATGACAAATGGATGCGTCCTGTAGTTTCAGGGACCATGGTCCCTGATGGGATGCTTCCTCATGGGATGCTTCTGGATTTTTGGGCTGGCAGCTCCCTTATACAACAAAACCAAAGGGTTCTAGCAGTCCATTGGTCCTCATAGGTCTTTTCAAGAAGTACCCTCACTGTACCACAGCTTTTTTCTCTGCAGCTTCAGGGTCTGGTCTTGCCTGAAAGAACAAGGGAAAGCTAAAACCTAGTTTCACAATTTCTTCTTAAATCAATGCCTAATTCCTCCTTAGGAAGAGATGCTTCTTCAGCAGAATCTCCCTATGTCAGCTGCCTGCCTCAAAAACATGCTCCTGCCTTCCTTCCCTTGTCCCAGTGTCTACTGTAGTTTCAGTATACGGCAATTCATATAACCTCTCAGAGAAGGCATTTTTCATTTGTGTGTTATGGTTTCCTGAAGAGGTAAGTTGAGAGACAAGGCTGACCCCCCTAAAACAGACTGACATCTGTGGTACCACTGCATTTTGCATTCACCTAAGGGCACACCAGTGGAACACATCACCTCTGCGGCACTGGGGCAGGCAGGCTGCAAAGAAGTTGATTGTTCTGCCCTTGAATGCAACTTATGAAACTCTGATGCAGACAAATCCCTCTTCTGCACAGGACTGCAAGGAAATTCAAGGCATCATCTCTTCCATCTCTCTGTCCCAAGAGTCTGTCTGGATCGACTTTCATTTTTCAGTCAGAAGGAAAGGAGGAGAAAGAATCCACCCTCCTTGGATGTTGTTTGTTACCCCAGCAACTTCGGGTAAATTTATCACATGACCCTGTACTGTCCATGGGAGACACTAGCAACTTACCCTTAAATACTATTTCTTTTCCTGCTTTTTATACCACAATGCTCTTCAATATAGTGAGTACCCTCCCCCACTTTAAGACTTCTTGACTGATCAAGTCACCTCCTTACAATGTCCTCTGCAACATCCTCTGCAAGGATCCTACACGTATAATTAAGGTGACAAGTTTATTCTGCTGGACACCCATCTCCTCAAATTCCTTTTCCCTTAGAATCTGGCATGCATGCCTTTTTCAGAGGCAAATAAGATCTTTATCTGAGGTGAGACAGACAAGCCACATCTAAGATGTAAAGACTTGAAAATTACATATGATTTACTTCCAGAATATTTTTTGGACATATCTCAAGCCTTATGACCTAGAAACTTCACACTGGTTTAATTCAGAAGTTACTTCTAAGATTGTCTACTTGGAATGTTATTCCTAATTAACCCCATGCAGGTACTCCTGCTCCAGATAAGAGCACATATTCCAAAGTGACAACACTCACAAAAGGAATGAATCAGAGAGAATAATTCTGCCTTCAGCTTGCACCAAACCTTAATCTGAATTAAACTCCTATCTGTGGAACAGTCCTCTCATATTTACTCAGATATTGCTATTAAGAGAATGAGGTATTTCACACTCTTTGCCATGCTAATCCTTAGTGCCTCAGAAGTCTAAATCCACATACAAGACAAAGAGCGAAGGCCCTGACACAAGGAGAAGCCTTGGTAGGCCCAGTGGTTGGATATTACCTTGTGCAAC
Source organism: Pelecanus crispus (assembly GCF_030463565.1). Taxonomy (NCBI): domain Eukaryota; kingdom Metazoa; phylum Chordata; class Aves; order Pelecaniformes; family Pelecanidae; genus Pelecanus; species Pelecanus crispus. The sequence continues at coordinate 26,456,516 of NC_134645.1, read as the reverse complement.
AGAGTCCTCAGAGTGGAGTGAGGTGTTCAGGAATGAATTTCACAACAAGAAAGTACTGATGCGAGACAAGCAAGGATTTCTGATGCAGCCTTCTCTTTCCCAGACATGGGTATCCATCTGCAGTCTTAAGACATCTGTGTGAAAGTAGGAACCATGGCTCTGAGCCTTCTCCAAGATTTTGTTTGTCAAACATTCCCCTGTTCTGGGTGTGAGAGAATGATTTGCGCTTCTCTTTGGGGAACACTTACCACTCTGAGCTCCTAGCTGGCAAGCTCCAGATAGACCAGATGTCAGACAGAGGAGCTGCCTGCCCAGCACCTACAACAGTGGCACACCTAGTAGCTTAACTTCAAACAGCCAATGTAGTCTATTGAAAAAACACAGGCACTAGAAAACACAAGGCTCTTAAGCAATACTGCAGGACATTTATTGATCTGTCTTTGACTCAGGTACACAAATTCCACTTTAAATGATGAAATGATTCTTATAAAATGCATTAAGCAATTTGTAAGATCAAAGGGAAGGGCACCTACAGCAATCCAGAGAATCAAACTCTAATCTCCCAATAACTACAGCTCTCTCTGTGTGTGTATGTGTATATGTCAGGCAAATACATGAGTACAGATTTTGAAGACAGAAGGCAGAGCCTCATGCTGATATGCTAAGCCTATTTGAATAGCCCAGCAGCTCATTCATGCAGATTCAGGGCCCTTACATCACCTTTTATAACACAGTAGCACATAGGACAGGTTCTCGTTTCATTAGGACTTTTTCAGGGCAGAATTCAGTATGTTTGCACGCCACACTAAATCACAGCCCAGGTATCACAATTTCACAAAGTTATACTCACACTCAAGCAGTCCTGCTCACATACAGCCTGCCAGCGTGTAAAGGCTCTGTGTTCTAATCCACCCAGCTCAGGGAAATGTAAACTGTTGACTTAGCCTGCCATCCATGAAACCACCAGGCTTCAGAAACTTTGCATGCACAAAAATAAATGGATAAAACAAGCAAACAAAGAAAAACCACTGGCAAAACAATTGGCACAACAGAAACTTCAATCATAAGAGTCTAACAGACTTGGATGCAGCACAGTGCAAACTGGCACAGCGTAAAAAGAAAGCAAAATGATAAATTAACAGGTGGTTCCAGTGCTGCCAGCAGTTTCAAATGCATGCGTTATCTGACACAATAGCACAGGCACCCACTCTTGGGTTTCTAAATCTATGTTTTCAACATGAAAAAAAGAAAATGCGTAAATGAAAGTTCTTTTTACAAGAAGCATTGGCAAACAAATGCCAAAATATGGGCACCTAACAGCAGTGGCTATTCATTTCAGATGTATAACTGTTATCCACTGAAAAGAGAAGTTCAAAAAGCTGCTGTCAAAATATAAGCTGATTGAAAGTATTCCAGAAACGAAGCATTTTCCAAAGTCCAAGGACAAATATGTAGATATTCAGAGATACATAACTTATTCTGCACCTCATTTAAGTGAAAGAAGCAAGCCCATGCTTACTTTTCGTTTACCTAGACATAAGGGTCCAACTCAATCAAATCTTACTAGAGCAAATGTTATTCCCACTGGCTTCCCAGGAAGTTCTGTCATCAGTTTCAGAGGCACAGGAACAGGTTCTAACTTAGTCATAATTCAAGAAAGATAAAGATTCAAAAAGCACACATTCCAAATTCATTAGAACAGAAATCTTCTATGTTATGGACTAAAAGGGATGCATGGAAGGTGTATCAGAAGCGCCTTCCATATCATCAAAAAATGTTGATTGGAAGAATATTTCAAGCTACTGGAAAGTTGACACAAGACGGACATTTTATGTGTGTACTTCGCTGCGCCTCTTTGGAAAGCACTTCATGATATGGGTACCTGAGATAATTATCTTTCATCTACAGTCAATACAGAGATTAACCTCTAAACACTTCCCCAGCTACCAGTTTTCTGCCTTTTTTCCCTTTTTTCTTCCTCATAAGGAAAGTAAGGCTGACCATTATCATGACCTCCGTTTTTCCACTTCAGTCTATTAATAGCCCCCATTTAAAAAACCAGTCTTTTCTAGACACTTGTCTTCTGGGCAAGTGTACCAAAAATTCAAGTCTAAATACGAAAACAGCTGGAAAGTCAACAGAAAAGCAAACAGAAAAGATTAAGTGCAGATAGAGCACAAATGCAAAGGGAAGCCAGGCATTTTGTGGTAAAGAGAAAACCGTTGCATACATGGCACAGAGTTGAGAAAAGATAGTCTAAACCAAACGCTGTTCTCAAGTAGCACATTATACCTCCCACTGTCATCGTTACCATTTAACAGAATGTAAAACTAGAGTGACAGATGGAGCTACGCTGTCCATCACACACTGGCAATGCCTTCAAGCCTGACTAACTACATATGCCTCAGAAAAAAATGCTCCTCCTGGGTTAATCTAGCTACACAGCACAGAACATCCAGCCTCTGAGGGAGTGTCCTGGTTTCGGCTGGGATAGAGTTAATTTTCTTCCTAGCAGCAGGCATAGTGCTGTGTTTTGGATTTAGTAGGAGAAGAATGTTGATAACATGCTGATGTTTTTAGTTGTTGCTGAGAACTGCTTATGCTAGTCAAGGACTTTTTCAGCTTCCCATGCTCTGCCAGGCGCACAAGAAACTGGGAGGGGGCACAGCCAGAATAGTTGATCCAAACTGACCAAAGGGCTATTCCATACCATATGATGTCATGCTCAGTATATAAACTGGGGGGGTTGGCCGGGGAGCAGCGACCGCTGCTCGGGAACTGTCTGGGTATTGGTCGGCGGGTGGTGAGCAATTGCATTGTGCATCACTTGTTTTGTATATTATTATTACTATTATTATTATATTGTTATTATTATTATTTTACTTTATTTTATTTCAATTATTAAACTGTTCTTATCTCAGCCCAGGAGTGTTTCTCACTCTTACTCCTCCGATTCTCTCCCCCATCCCATCAGGGTAGGGGGAGTGAGCGAGCGGCTGCGTGGTGCTTGGTTGCTGGCTGGGACTAAACCACGACAGTCCTTTTTGGCGCCCAACGTGGGGCACGAAGGGTTTGAGATAAGAACAGATTAACTAGAGTGTATTAAGGAATCTGTTAACAGTTGCCGGTCATGATATTAGTTCATCTGATCTGTACCATGTTCTTTTCTTGGCTGTGCATGTTAAAGCTTGGTGTTGGTCTGTGCATGGCGCTATGCTCTGTAGTGATTAAGGATGTTTTGATTGGGAGGTTCCTTATCAAAATCCTGACCTTGAGCATGGTTTTGTATCTGGGTTTTATACACAAGTCATTACTGTACTTCGGGTACCACCTCATGGAGAGAGTTAGCAATTATACCTTTCCCTCGGAGACGTTTGTTGTGGAGGAAGTACAGAATGGCACCTTCATTACCTTATTCTATAATGCTTCCTCCCTCATTACAGAAAGTTTTCAGTATTTTGAACATCCCTGGGCAGTTAAGATACTTCTATTGATACTTCTTGGGAATATTGTTTTGGTTTTGACAAAGGTTAGTAAGCAATTTAAGAATATCATCCAGAGATCTGCCCCAAGGCTGGAGAGTTATGAGTGGCAGGGTGTGTGGGATCGTATGCGCAAGTACCTAGGGCAGTGGGGACCTCCAGTGTTTTGGAACTTCACCCCTGAACAAGTGCAGAATCCTGAAGAACTAGTAAAGTATTTGGAAGAAGTATGTTCTCACCCTGGCAACTCCAAAGAGACACAACTCATTGCAACATGCTGGGGACTGGCCCATGCTTATAGAGCCCTGTTCAACACTATTCAGTACCCTCAAGGGAAAGAGAGGGTCTCTGGATCTGATGACAAAACAACAGGCACTGTGGCTACTCCAACCACAGCCATGAGCACTGTGGCTACTCCAACCACAGCCACAAGCACTGCAGCTACTCCAACACCCACCACAGGTACTGCAGCCACTCCAACCCCAGTGGCAGGCACTGCGGCTAAACCAGAGAACCAACCTGCGCCGGTATCAGTTGCGCCTATACAGAAGAAAAAATACACGAGGAAATCAGTTCGTTTAGTAAGGGATGAAGATGAACCAGGGCCATCACGAGAACCAGAGGAGGAAGAACCCATAAATGAGATGGTGACCACCCGATCCCTATCCCTGAGTGAGCTGCGAGATATGCGAAAAGATTTTGGTCGTCATCCAGGCGAGTACATCATCACCTGGCTGCTCCGATGCTGGGATAACGGGGCCAGTAGCCTGGATTTAGAGGGTAGGGAAGCCAAGCAGCTGGGATCCCTTTCCAGGGAAGGGGGCATTGACAAAGCAATTGGAAAAGGGGCAAAACCGCTCAGCCTCTGGAGGCGACTTCTGTCAAGCGTGAAGGAAAGGTATCCCTTCAAGGAGGATGTTTTATACCACCCAAGCAAATGGACCACCGTAGAGAAAGGTATCCAGTACCTGAGGGAATTAGGCGTGCTGGAGGTGATTTACAGTGACCTGAATGATGAACAGTTAACCAAAGACCCAGATGAAGTCAGGTGCACACAATCCATGTGGCGGAAGGTGGTACGGAGCGCACCAGCATCGTATTCCAACTCGTTGGCAATACTAGCCTGGAAAGACGACGAGGCACCAACGGTGGATGAAGTGGCTAGACAACTCCGGGACTATGAAGAAAAGCTCTCTTCCTCCCTACGGGCCTGTGTCTCGGCTGTGGAAAAACTGTCTGAAAAAATGTGCCAAGAGTTCCAACAACTCAGAGAGGATCTGTCCTACTCCCCACCTGCACGGACCAGTGTCTCAGCCATTAGGAGTCAACGTCCCTATGCTCAAGAGAGAGGATATAGAGGATACACACCACGGGGCACCCTGTGGTTTTACCTGCGTGATTATGGAGAGGACATGAGAAAGTGGGATGGAAAACCCACCTCAACCTTAGAGGCACGGGTGCGTGAGTTGCAAGGAAAAACTATTAGAAAAGGCGGTTCTCCCAGGAAAATTGCAGCTCCAGTTTCCAGTGAGCATTTCCCGAGACAGAGTAAGAGGGCTAATTTTACTTCCGACCTTGATCAGGGGACTTTTGATTCACATTTACAGGAAGTGAACAGCGAATACTGTGACCAGTGTTACAGGGGCCCTCCCTCCAGCCAGGTGGAGGAAAGGGACAACCGGGTTTACTGGACTGTGTGGATTCGATGGCCTGGAACGTCAGACCCACAGGAGTATAAGGCTCTAGTGGACACTGGTGCACAGTGCACGCTAATGCCATCAAACTATAGAGGGGCAGAACCCATTTGTATTTCTGGAGTGACAGGGGGATCCCAACAGCTAACTGTACTGGAAGCTGAAGTGAGCCTAACTGGGAATGAGTGGCAAAAGCACCCCATTGTGACTGGCCCAGACGCTCCGTGCATCCTTGGCATAGACTACCTCAGGAGAGGGTATTTCAAGGACCCAAAAGGGTACCGGTGGGCTTTTGGTATAGCTGCTTTGGAGACAGAGGAAATTAAACAGTTGTCCACCTTGCCCGGTCTCTCAGAGGACCCTTCGATTGTAGGGTTGCTGAAGGTTGAGGAATGACAGGTGCCGATTGCTACCACAACTGTGCACAGGCGGCAGTATCGCACCACCCGAGACTCCCTGATTCCCATCCATAACCTGATTCGTCGACTGGAGAGCCAGGGAGTGATCAGCAAGACTCGCTCACCCTTTAACAGTCCCATATGGCCAGTGCGAAAGTCTAATGGGGAGTGGAGACTAACAGTGGACTATCGTGGCCTGAACGAAGTTACACCGCCGCTGAGTGCTGCCGTGCCAGACATGCTAGAACTTCAATATGAACTGGAGTCAAAGGCAGCTAAGTGGTATGCCACAATTGATATTGCTAATGCATTTTTCTCCATCCCTTTGGCAGCAGAGTGCAGACCCCAGTTTGCTTTTACCTGGAGGGGTGTTCAGTACACCTGGAACCGACTGCCCCAGGGGTGGAAGCACAGCCCCACCATTTGCCATGGACTGATCCAGACAGCACTGGAACAGGGTGAAGCTCCAGAACATCTGCAGTACATTGATGACATCATTGTGTGGGGCAACACAGCAGAAGACGTTTTTGAGAAGGGAAAGAAAATAGTCCAAATCCTTCTGAAGGCTGGTTTTGCCATAAAACAGAGTAAGGTCAAGGGGCCTGCACAGGAGATCCAGTTTTTAGGAATAAAATGGCAAGATGGACGTCGTCAGATCCCAATGGATGTGATCAACAAAATAACAGCTATGTCCCCACCAACTAGCAAAAAGGAAACACAAGCTTTCTTAGGCGTTGTGGGTTTTTGGAGAATGCATATTCCAAATTACAGCCAGATCGTAAGCCCTCTCTATCAAGTGACCCGGAAGAAGAACGAATTCAAATGGGGCCCTGAGCAACAACAAGCCTTTGAACAAATTAAACGTGAGATAGTTCATGCAGTAGCCCTTGGGCCAGTCCGGGCAGGGCAGGATATTAAAAATGTGCTCTACACTGCAGCCGGGGAGAATGGCCCTACCTGGAGCCTCTGGCAGAAAGCACCAGGGGAGACTTGAGGTCGACCCCTAGGGTTTTGGAGTCGGGGATACAGAGGATCCGAAGCCCGCTATACTCCAACTGAGAAGGAGATACTGGCAGCATATGAAGGGGTTCGAGCTGCTTCAGAAGTGGTTGGTACTGAAGCACAGCTCCTGCTGGCACCCCGACTGCCGGTGTTGGGCTGGATGTTCAAAGGGAGGGTCCCCTCTACACATCATGCAACTGATGCTACATGGAGTAAGTGGGTTGCATTGATCACACAACGGGCTCGAATAGGAAACCCCAGTCGCCCAGGAATCTTGGAAGTGATCATGGACTGGCCAGAAGGAAAAAACCTTAGAATATCACCAGAGGAGGAGGTGACACGTGCTGAAGAGGCCCCACTGTATAATAAATTGCCAGAAAATGAAAAGCAATATGCCCTGTTCACTGATGGGTCCTGTCGTCTTGTGGGAAAGCATCGGAGGTGGAAAGCTGCTGTATGGAGTCCTATACGACAAGTCGCAGAAACTGCTGAAGGAGAAGGGGAGTCGAGTCAGTTTGCAGAGGTGAAAGCCATTCAGCTGGCTTTAGATATTGCTGAAAGAGAAAAGTGGCCAGTCCTTTATCTCTATACTGACTCATGGATGGTGGCAAATGCCCTGTGGGGGTGGCTGCAGCAATGGAAGCAGAGCAACTGGCAGCGCAGAGGCAAACCAATCTGGGCTGCCGCATTGTGGCAAGATATTGCTGCCCGGGTAGAGAACCTGGTTGTAAAAGTTCGTCATGTAGATGCTCATGTACCTAAGAGTCGGGCCACTGAAGAACATCAAAACAACCAGCAAGTAGATCAGGCTGCTAAGATTGAAGTGGCTCAGGTGGATTTGGACTGGCAACATAAGGGTGAATTATTTATAGCTCGGTGGGCCCATGACGCCTCAGGCCATCAAGGAAGGGATGCAACGTATAAATGGGCTCGTGATCGAGGGGTGGACTTAACTATGGACAGTATTGCACAGGTTATTCATGAGTGTGAAACATGCGCTGCAATCAAGCAAGCCAAGCAGTTCAAGCCCCTTGGGTATAGTGAACGATGGCTGAAATATAAATATGGGGAGGCCTGGCAGATTGATTACATCACGCTCCCACAGACCCGCCAAGGCAAGCGCTATGTGCTCACCATGGTGGAAGCAACCACTGGATGGTTGGAAACATATCCCGTGCCCCATGCCACCGCCCGGAACACCATCCTGGGCCTTGAAAAGCAAGTCCTGTGGCGACATGGCACCCCAGAAAGAATTGAGTCAGACAACGGGACTCATTTCCGAAACAACCTCATAGACACCTGGGCCAAAGAGCACGGCATTGAGTGGGTGTATCACATCCCTTACCATGCACCAGCCTCTGGGAAAATTGAGCGATACAATGGATTGTTAAAGACTACCCTGAGAGCAATGGGTGGTGGGACGTTTAAACATTGGGATACGCATTTAGCAAAAGCCACCTGGTTAGTCAACACCAGGGGATCTGCCAATCGAGCTGGCCCTGCCCAATCAAAACTTCTACGTACTGTAGAAGGAGATAAAGTTCCTGTAGTGCACATGTGTCCTGGTTTCGGCTGGGATAGAGTTAATTTTCTTCCTAGCAGCAGGCATAGTGCTGTGTTTTGGATTTAGTAGGAGAAGAATGTTGATAACATGCTGATGTTTTTAGTTGTTGCTGAGTACTGCTTATGCTAGTCAAGGACTTTTTCAGCTTCCCATGCTCTGCCAGGGGCACAAGAAACTGGGAGGGGGCACAGCCAGAATAGTTGATCCAAACTGACCAAAGGGCTATTCCATACCATATGACGTCATGCTCAGTATATAAACTGGGGGGGGGTGGCCGGGGAGCAGCGATTGCTGCTCGGGAACTGTCTGGGTATCGGTAGGTGGGTGGTGAGCAATTGCATTGTGCATCACTTGCTTCATGTATCATTATTATTATTATCATTATTATACTGTTACTATTAGCATTACTATTTTACTTTATTTCAATTATTAAACTGTTCTTATCTCAACCCAGGAGTGTTTCTCACTCTTACTCCTCCGATTCTCTCCCCCATCCCATCGGGGTAGGGGGAGTGAGCGAGCAGCTGCGTGGTACTGAGTTGCTGGCTGGGACTAAACCACGACAGGGAGCCTGACCCCTAAGCTTGTTCTCATGGCTGCAGCCTCTCTGGGTTATGTTGTCAGGGTCATTGCTCACACTGTACAGCCAGTAACAATACATCTACATGTCAAACTATTCCAGAGGAATGCCAGGAAACGGCTTGGCTAGAGGAAGACTGGAGTGATCACCCTGCCTGGCTGCTAGTGAAAATACCATAACAACCCCTCATCTACTGCCATGGAAAGACAGCTCCTTTGCGACACAGACAGAAAATCACAGAATAAAGAAAGTAACGATCAGGACAGAGCACATACGAACCAGGTCCTTCAGTCACATCAAGGACCTTACCAACCTTTTGCTCTTACCTTTAATAAGCTCTGGTTTGTAGGCTTTTCTTAGCTGCTCTAGGAAGTTGTTATAAAAACACTCCGCCTGCTCTGTGGGCATTGCCATGTGGTAGTCGGGCTTGTTTCCTTTCAGGATGCACTGGAGAGTAAATTGGCTCACACACAAGACTTCATACTGTTTATCCATCACGCTTTTGGACCAGTGCTTCCCACTTTCATCTTCAAATACTCGCAAGTTCAAGATCTTTCGAACCCTAGGAGGAGAAAAAGGTAACTCCTAAATTGTCCCATGCAGGATCAACAGGTATAAGTTAATGCCTACCACACAGGATGAGATAAAAGGGAAGGCATATGCATATTCATTCTGCCTCCATATAACAAGATACCCCTTGGTCCCTTCCTTCCTAAACCATGGGAATCTCGTCACATTAGGCAGAGCCATAACCAAGAAATCCCTTACACATAACATTGTCAGACCATTAATTAACATCATCATTTTACAGAGCATGAGATCAGGACAGAATAACTGCAAGTTACAGGGTGACAGAAAGATGGCATAGGAAGTAAGAAAGCTTACTCTTTACTCTCTGATTTTACGTGTCACAACATTATTTAACATGTGAATAGCTTTGGGAATTTTAATCCTCCCACCACACTAGGAAATAACACTCAGTAAGGAATGAGATCATCCTAAACTGTGGTTGTTTCCAAACATGATTCACATATATTCCTCCAGCTTTGTCACCTCCAAGCACTCTTTCCAAACCAGGCCCCACAAGCCAGATGAGGACAGCACTTTTTCATCAGGATCATAGAATCATAGAACGGTTTGGTTGGGGAGGGACCTTTAAAGGTTGTCTACTCCAACCCCCTGCAATGAGCAGGGGCATCTTCAACTAGACCAGGTTGCTCAGAGCCCTGTCCAGCATGACCTCGAGTGTTTCCACGGATAGAGCATCTGTCACCTCTCTGGGCAACCCGTTCCAGTGTTTCACCACCCTCATTGTAAAAAATGTCTTCCTTATATCTAGCCTAAATCTACCCTCTTTTAGTTTAAAACCATTATACCTTGTCCTATCGCAACAGGCCCTACTAAAAAGTCTGTTCCCATCTTTCTTATAAGCCCCCTTTAAGTACTGAAAGGCTGCATAAGGTCTCCCCAGAGCCTTCTCTTCTCCAGGCTGAACAACCCCAAATCTCTCAGCCTGTCCTCATAGGGGAGGTGCTCCAGCCCTCGGATCATTTTTGTGGCCCTCCTCTGGACTCACTCAACAGGTCCATGTCCTTCTTGTGCTGAGGGCTCCAGAGCTGGACACAGTACTCCAGGTGGGGTCTCACCAGAGCAGCGTAGAGGGGCAGAATCACCTCCCTCGACCTGCTGGCCACAGATGACAGGAGGAAGGCAGGGAACAGCGCAGAACTGCAGCTGGCAGCAAAGCAGTGACTGGGACTTGTTTGTATTTGTATTAGGGCTGTTTTCTGGATCTGGAGGTCAGAACTGACTGGTTTGAATACTCAGAGAAGACAAGGAGACTTTCACAAATGGATCCTGAAAAGCAGCAGGCAGACTTGCAACCCAGTCTACAGCTGGACTTTGACTAATAACAAGGCTGCAGACATGCCACTCACCTGCCTTTGTTTTCTTCTTTTCGCTTCTACAAATCTGCAGCCTCTATAAACAAGGGAGCATATCAAGTGCAAAGCATTTCAATTGCAGCCATCAGCCAGACACTTTACACTGCACCAGAGGTGAGGCAGTTAGTATGAAATAAAGCTGAGGCTTTGATATAGTCATAGAACAGAATCATAGAATCATAGAATCATAGAATCATAGAATCATAGAATCATAGAATCATAGAATCATAGAATCATAGAATCATAGAATCATAGAATAGTTTGGGTTGGAACGGACCTTTAAAGGTCATCTAGGCCAAGCCCCCTGAGGCACAGTCACAAAAACCATCCCTGCCAATTTGTGCATGTCATAGACAAACGGAATTGTCTCCTGAATGAAGTGGATGGTTAAAAGCTTTGGAAGGCCCCAGCAGGTAGGCTTAAACCATTGTCATTGCTGTGTTTTAATGATAAAGATGTTTGTTGTTTCATTTACAGGATTACTAAAGTTTCCTTTAATAGGACTTGAAGAGCCTGGTTAAGTTGATTTCTTTCATTCCTTTTTTTCAGATGGTGGCTTCCTGCCTTTCCTGTGTGAGTCATCCAACCAACCTGGTGTAGAGCACAGTCGCGAGGGATCACCAGCTTGCAATATTCAGAAGCATCTTTCACATTCACCAAGGTAGGAACGAGAAACAACAATAGAGTAAATGTTACACACTGAGGAGGCAAACAGTAAGGCAAAGCCAATGGAGCATGTCATAATAAAAACACCTTCAGCTTTGCTGCAATTCACTACAAGTTTCACATGTTTATGTGAGATCTTTGGTGAACTTTAGTTCACATCCCCACTCTCTACTTTCTCTTCTGCATCTGCTAAGGGTTGTTTTCACCTTCGCTTACATTCTTCTCTCTCCACTGCTTGAGCCTTTCCTCTTCTTGACATCAGTTAGCTCTTTTACCTGTTTCTTCTTTGCCTTCATAAGAACTGAGGTGAGATCTAAAACAATGAGCAGTCCGAAGGAGACAGAAGCAGCTCCTGAAGAACTCTCTCTTCCATGTGTTTGCTGGCCAAATCACAATATTTTGTGGCCTTGGAACAGCTGGCCAGAGCCAGCCCTCCGGGCTACCAAAATTGATTCACTTTTACAGAAAAGTAACTGACACGACTATCCAGCCTTTTCAAAGAACAAAACTTCTCATGTGCAAGCTAAAATGAGAGTTTGAGGTTTCTGGTACATCCCGTCCTTGAAGAATGGAGTCCTTTGGGGTAAATTCATACAGTAAAAAGGACAGACATTTAAAAAAGGCAGATCAGAAAAAATCAACAAGTTGATTCTTCCTTTTTCAGTCTGTTCTTGATAAAAAACAGGGAATGGAAACAGATTTTTCTTATTGGAACATAAAAAGAAAACTCTAACTAAGAAACCTGTATTTAAGGTAAAACCTGAAGAGGAACTAACAGGCAAACCTGAGTTTCCCAACAGGAGCACCCCATTTGTTTGGCTACTGCACAGGTTATCACTGACTCAGTATCAGAAACGCACAAATAAAAGAGTACAAGCAAAAGGAAATACGTGACTTACATGTGCTCCAGCTCTCTTTGCGTATCTTCCAAAGAAATGCCCAGCAGCACACAGAGGCCTCGTCCTATTGAACTGATTTGTTCACCACCCACTGGGGAAGGGGGGAAAAAGAAAAGTAAGGCTAAATGCACTGTCTTGTTTTATGACACAGGTAACTACTGATTTCAACTGGCAACTGTGCAACCACCAAAAAATACATCATTCTAAACCCTTCTTCTCCCTCTTAAGTTTGTTAGAGAGTAAAGATCACGTAGAAGCCCTCTTTCAAAAGCCTTCCCAATGCCATCACTTATTTGTGAGGGACTAGCTCGAGATGCTTACTCCAGCGTTTAAAAACACTGTATAAAGATCTTTTACTACAATTGGATCAGCAGTGCTAACCAGCGAGGTGGCCGAACTCTCTCCAATCCTTGTAAAAATTATCCACCTGGTTCATATCAATAAGTGTACTCAATTTCTCTACTCCACCACTCCTTACATACTTTGCATCAGTTGTGAAAAGGTGATTTCTACTTGACATAGTCCTCATGGATTTTTTGAAACAAGACTTTTAACAAACTGCAAATTCTACCCTCCTAGTTGGGAACACCACCTCTTTAATGACATTTACAATAAAACACAAACCATTGCAGATCCATTGTGTTTTCCTAAGAAATGTTTTAAATTATCTTAATTAAATTATCTTAATTTAAATTATCTTAACATGGTTGAGCCTGAGACGACTGTAGTAAGATTTAAATGAGGTCTTAAAACTGAGATAAGCACCAGCTACCCAGCTGTTAAAACCGCACCCAGGCTCGTGCAACTGGGAAAAAAAGCCCCAAACATCCTGTAAAACGAAAGGAGAGCAGGCCCCCAGAGAAAGCTGAAAGCTTGTGTCTGTGCCCCAGTGGCCAGATCTGGACTATTCCCAATGGGCAGAAGCAAACCAGGGGGGAAAAATCCTCCCCAAAACTCTTCCTTTCCATCTGAAGTGGGTACAAGCCCTCCAGCTCAGAAATCTATTGTCCTGCTAAGCACAGCACTATCTCCCTCACAGAGGGACATCTCAAGATCTTTAACAGCCAGAAACAACAGTTTAAATTCTACCCAGAAATGTGGCAATAAATCAGCCACAATCCCAGTGTTGATGGGGTCTGACCACTATTGTACCCACAGCACCAGCTGTGCACAAAAGCTGTGCTCCTTACTTATTCACAGGCATGCTCTTCCAGTGCTTACTGACCAGCCACACACAAGCAGAAGCTATTTATTTAACGTGCGGGCTATCCTGCCACACACCACCTTGCCCCTGGGCCCCACAGCAGGCACACCCACTGCCTCACATACAGACTTCTGCGGGATTTTAAGTATCTTGAAGACAGAAGGTCCAACCGGTGCAATAGCAGGGCCATACCGTCAGGACACACCATTCCTACAGGCAGCTAAGCAAGGACCAGGGCTACCACTGGCTTCCTTGACCCACACAAGCACTGCATGGTGGCGACCAGGACAGCATTGCTGACACACGCAAGCAACGCGAAAAGGTGAGTCAGGCTGCACTCCCAACGCACTTGCAATGCAAGGAGGCGACTGCAGTTGCAGTGCCAACGCATGCAAACCATAGGAGAAGGCAACTGGGATGGCACTGCCACCACACACAAGCAATGCAAGGCGATGACTGCGACTGTAGTGGCAGCACATGCAAGCCACGCAGGGAGGCAATGGCAACTGCAGCACCAATGCACGCAAGCAATGCATGGAGGCAGCTCCGATCATAGTGCCAACGCATTCAAGCCATAGCAGAAGGTGATCGAACTGCACCGCTGACACACACAAGCAATGCAAAGAGGCAACTGTGACCATAGTGCCAGCACATGCGAGCCATGCGAGGAGGCAACTGGGATGGCTCCATTGCCACACACAAGCAATGTGCAACAGTAATCGGGACAACGCAAGCAAGCCATGCAAGGAGATTACTGCAGTTATAGTGCCAATGCACGCAAGCCATGCAAGAAGGCAACTCTCATTATAGAGAGAACACATGCAAACCATAGGCAAAGGCAACTGGGATGGCACTGCCAACACACACGAGCCGTACAAGGAGATGACCATGACTGTAGTGCCTACACATGCAAGCAATGCAAGGAGGCGACTGTAACTGCACTGCCAACACACGACAGCAATGCAAGGAAGCAACTCTGCTTATAGTGCCAACACATGCAAACCACGTCCCTGGCAACTGGGATGGCAGCGCTGACACACAGAAGCAATGCAAGGAGGCAACTCTTAGTATAGCACCTGACAGAAGCAAGCTGTAAGAGAAGGTGATCGCAACTGCACTGCCGACACATGCAAGCAATGCAAGATGACTGCAGTTGTAGTGGCAGCACATGCAAGCCACGGGAGAAGGCAACTGGGATGGCACCGCCAAGACACGCAAAACAATGCACGGCAGTCATGGGGACAGCCCTGCCACGCAAGTGAGCAATGCAAGATGCCTGCGACTGTAGTGCCGATGCATGCAAGCCACTCAAGGAGGCGATTACAACCGGACTGCCAGCCCATGCAAGCAATGCAAGGAGACAACTCTCAGCACACAGACGACGCATGCAAAAACCACGCGAGAAGGCGACTGGCGCACGCCAAGAGGTGGCTGGGCCAGCGCTGCCAGCGCAGGCCGGCAACACAAGCAAAGCAAAGCCGACCCACGGCAAACCCACGCAAGGGGACGGGGGGGGGGGGCGACCGCCCACGCACGTCAGCCGTGGGAGAAAGCGAGGGGGATGGCGTGTGTGCCATACACACACACACACAGAGGCAACGCGAGGAGGGGACGGCGCTGAGGGGAAGGCGCTGAAGGGCCGCTGGAGGCCGCGGCGGGGCAGCGCGGCGGGGAAGGCCCGGCCGGGGGAAGGGGGAGGCGGGGGCGGGCGGAGCGTTACCACGCTCCGCCCGCCCCCGCCTCCCCCTTCCCCCGGCCCCGGTAACCCTCCCGGTGGCGGCACACTGACCTGTGACACTGGCCTGGGCCACCCGCTGGACGATGGCCTTCATGGTGGCGCGGCCGCGCAGCGCAGGCCCGGGCGCCGGGGTGTGCGTGTGTGGCGGGGCGGGGGGGGGGGGGGGGGGGCCCAAGGCGGCGGCGCTGGGCAACGGCGGCCGCTCCCCCGCCCGCCTCACAGCTCCCCCTGGCGGCTGGGAGGTGTTGCCGCAGCCGCCCCCGCCACAGGCCCTATAGGGGTCTGTACGGTATAGCCTAATGCACAAAGGGGTGCCTGTTAGGGGCTTGCCCGGTAGGAAGCCTCTATAGAAAAGGGAGATACGCGTAGAGGCGGGCGAGGTGTTTACCGATGGTTTGCGTGCGGACGGTCTCCCTTCCTCTGAAGGGAGTCGGTGCCTATAGGATCTTTCACGGGGGGGTGCCTACAGAAAGGCGCAAATACAGGACTGCCTATAGGGACGCGGCAGGGCTGGGGGTGCCCACAGAAACTAATGGCTGGGAGGAGCCTTCTGGAAAAGGAAGTGGTGGCTGTAGGGACTGCAGAGCCCGTAAAGGTGGGCCTATAGTTGCATGGGTCAGGACTCATATGGTATAACAGCCCCTATAGAAGCTGGGGGGTGTGGGCGGAGGGGCTGGAGACAGCTTTCTATGCAGGAAGGTGGTGTCTGCAGGGACTGTGGGGAGACCTTACAGACACCAGTTGCGGGGCGGTGGGGGTGTCCTAGAAAAGGCTATAGGAACACGGGGCAGCCCCTATAGAAACGGGGAGGTATCTGCAGGGGCAGAGGGAAGCCCCCATAGAAAGGAAGGTCTGCTTGTGCAGGGTCTGGGGTCAGCTTCCTCTGAAGGGAGGCAGTGTCTATAGGGACTGGGGAAAGCCCCTGTAGAAAGTAGGGGCTGGGGGCAGCCTTCTAGAAGTGGAAGTGGCGGCTCCAGGAAGCCCCTATAGCAATGAGGGTCAGCAGCGAGAGAAGCTGGGGGAAACACCTATAGAAAACAGTGGCCAGGAGCAGCTTCCTGTGAAAGGAGGCGATGCCCATAAGGACTAGGGAAAACCCTATAGAATGAAAGTTAGTTGCAGCCACAGCAGCTGGCAGGCAGTACCCTACAAGGGGAGATAGCATGTATAAGGATCAGGGAAACCCCTATATAAACAAGGGCCTGGTGGAGGGCCTGGAGCAGAAAACTTAGGAAGTTTTCAGCTTACAGTAGTATTTCAGCACTTGTAGTTCATCCTCTGTAAGCTTTTATTTGGAGGACAATTAACAACTCTTGTACCCAAAAGATTAAACTTCTTTCTTCCCATTTAGTAATCGTTCTTTAAGTATCCGTTAAGAGCTGATCAGTTGAGGAGGGGATCTCAGATCACCCAGGTACATCCTGCACACCAGCTGGGAAAGCAACTTCACAAAAAAGCTGCCACGGCCACCTGGTCAGACTGTCAGATACAGGACACCAGGCAGCACACAGCACACAGCACACATTAACGTCTCACAACCCAGTTCGCATTTAGTAATTTGAGTACATGTGCAAAGAACAGCCGCGATCCCAGCAGACGAGAAGGTTTGTGAGTTCTGCAGTTGTGCCAGAGATGGAGCTGTCATTTCAGCAATGCAAGAGAAAGTTTTCCACCGACGGTCTGGTGCCAGGCGTCAGGATGACATTCTCAGACAAGCCAGCTCCAGCACAAAGTTCTGAGCTTCTGGACCACTCAATTTTCGGAAGGAGGGCTGTCATTAGAATCAAAGAATGATTTCACACGCCTGAGCAGTCGAGTAACAGGAGGTTGAACGTCCTTGTACGTTACTACTGTTGTCACTCGGAATCCTAAAGCTGTTTCTCTAGTGAATACTTCCTTGTGGGTTCCTTGGTTTGCCTGAGGATCACTTTCATTCTCTAAGGAATAAGGGAGGTAAGGGGGGAGAAAAAAAGAACATAGCAATAAAAAGGTTTTATCCCCTTGTCATAGCAAAACAGCATCCACATAGGCATTCAGTCGTCTTTTTGCTTTTTCTCAAATTCTGAGAAATAGATAGCAAAGATCTGGTGACTGAGTAGACAGAAAAAGTGATTTACTAGGGTAAGTTAGGTTGCTGCACTGGTACTGGACTAGTATCAGTACTACAACAGCAGCAGTAACAACTGGCTTCTAAGCTACCCACAGTACAGCTAGCTCCACGTTACTACACCTTAGTAAGCAGCAGGCTGCTGAGGAAGAGCAAGAGGAACAGAGAACGAATGGAATGGAATGGAATGGAATGGAATGGAATAGAATAGAATAGAATAGAATAGAATAGAATAGAATAGAATAGAATAGAATAGAATAGAATAGAATAGAATATTTCAGTTGGAAGGGACCTACAATGATCATCTAGTCCAACTGCTTGACCAATTCAGGGCTGACCAGAAGTTAAAGCATGTTGTTAAGGACATTGTCCAAATGCTTCTTAAATACTGACAGGCCTGGGGCATCGACCACCTCTCTAAGAAGCCTGTTTCAATGTTTGACCACCCCCTCGATAAAGAAATGCTTCCTCATGTCTGGTCTGAACCTCCCCTGGTGCAGCTTTGAACCATTCCCACAGTGCAGATAAAAGCAACAGGTTGGAAAGGGTCTGTCACCAGAGATAAAGCACATGCTTGTCCCATCAACACGGGATTTATCTTCCTTCACGGTGAACCTCCTCGGGCTGCCAGGAGGCTCTGGGCGCACACCGAGCCCGCAGGAGCCCGCCTCGGGTGCCCTGCCGGGCCATGACAGCTCCCCCGCCCTCGCACCCAGCAGCCGCGCAGCTCCAAGAGCCCCGAGAAGCAGGCAGGCAGGGCAGTTCAACGCAAGCAGCACCCGACGCTGCCTTCCTCGGCCGAGGGAACAGCCGGAACCGGGGCTGGGGGCACGCTACCGCCGGCGGCGCTTGGCCCCCACTCCCCGGAGGCTGCCCAAGCCCCGCCCCCAGCCAAGCCCCGCCCCCAGCCAAGCCCCGCCCCTCGGCCACGCTCCCCCTCAGGCAAGCCCCGCCCCTCGGCCACGCTCTCCCTCAGGCAAGCCCCGCCCCTCAGCCAGGCCCGCCCTCGCCCGCACCCGCCGCCGCTACCACGCCCCGCCGAGGTGACCCCAGGCGGCGTCCCCGGACTCGGGCCTGCGTTAGTCCGTACCGGGCCCACCGCCGCTCTCGGCGCCGCCGCCGGTGGAGCTGTAGTGGAGCATGGCCCCCAGCATGGTCCAGCCGCCCAACGAGTACAGCAGCGCCGCCCGCGCGTTCCACACCGCCGCCCGCATCGTCCCCCTGCAACGCCCGCGCTCATTGGTCGGGCCCCGCCGCCAATCGGGTGGCACGCAGGGCTGGGAGGGGGGGGAGGGGGAAGCGGGGGGGAGGACGCCGGTGCGCGCGTGCGCGCTGGCTGCGGGGCGGCCGCCGGAAAATGGCGGCTGGGGGGGGCGGGGGGGGTGCGCTGCTGCCGCCGTGACAGAAAAGCTGTGCTCGTCCTGGAAGACAGCGCCCGGCCCGGTGCGAGGATCACGGCGGGTACAGGGGCGAGCGGTTTGCACGGCAGCGGCTGAGAACCGAGTTTGGGCGGGAGCTCCGCGACTGAGGCGGTGGAGGGGGTGCGGGGCGATGCAGCCCAGCCGGACATCGTCTTACTCAGGTGCAGAGCCCGAATTATCAACAGCTGCATCGCCGGTTTTCCTGTCAGTTTTCAAGCCTAGTGATGCTGTGCTAAAGTGAGAGAAGGGAGGGGCTGACGTTCAGGCCCTGCATCATGGTGACACAGAGGCAACGCTTCAGCGCACCTCTGTTCTCAGAGCACACGTTGTACGTCTCCCCCCTCATTCCCTGCGTCTGTCACAGCATTCTCCACCACCTAATACTTGTTCTGCACCATCTTACCTTTAGGAGCTCCTCGAAATTATTTTCAATAACATGTACATACCCCGGTGTTAGTTTTCAAAAATGAAAAGGAGGTAGGCCAAGTCCATTGCACACAGAGGTTAATTAGGCATAACACTAAATAGTAATGCTTTTGCCCAGTTTTATTTTTCCTTAATACAGTCCCTGGTTGCTAAAAGACACCTTTTAAGAACACACAACATTACAAATCAAGATAAAGACTTAAAATCTATATTGACTAAAACGTCCTTTAGCTCCAATTACAATGTATGAAAATGTAAACATAGTATAGACAAAAGGGAATACAAATAAATTAACATCCAGTTGGGGCACGTACAAAACTCTCCCCGAATATTTATTTCATACTTAAAAACCTTAAAACCTTTTTCATGCTTAAAAACCTTAGTCTAAAAGAGAAGGAAATGTAAAAAAATCACTCCGCTTCTGTCATCAACATGAGCTACGTAGCTCTTCTGTTCCTGCTTCTTGGTTAGATGAAAGTCATGATGCACTTGAAACTGCCAGCTTTTTTAGATGGTCCATGAATACCTGGAGACTAACATCATCTGTCAAGATTGGAGCTCCCGATTCCTGCAGAAAAATAAATAGTGAGCCTAAAACAGTGTTGTTAACACTGGGGACTAACTGAAAGCAAATCACGTCAGCACTCTGAACTGCCTGCCTGCTCAATCAACCACCTTTTTTTCCTGCAAAGGACAGATCTAGTGGAAAGATGGTACTCTTTGGCAACAGCACTATTATCCTCTAGTGCAATCTGAACTACTGGAAAAAAGAAACTCTCTTCCTTCTAAAGCATTAGGAATTTTGCTGCCCAAAGCTCTACACAAACAAGGTAAAGAAAGAGCATATAAAAGTCTAGTATTCTCAGATAAATTAGATCCGTATGTATCCATATGCTAGTTACTTTTTCCAGAATACTAAATACACTGTGACCTAAGAGTTTCAAATCATATTTGTAGGGAAGGGTGAAGATAAGTTTCTACATCAGGTCATCTGAAACCTGTTAGAGCATATTCTACATCAAATTAGCTGCTTCCTTCAGTAGCAGCCACCACAGAAAATTCTCCCAGTCTGCCTGTGCCACACATGTCGCTGGGATACAGGAAGGGAGATCAAAGAAGCAAAGCACTCCTTGTGGAGACCACTCATCTCCTGCCATCAAGCTGCTGAGATACTGAGCTGTTGGGGCAGCACCTCTATTTGGACAGCCATTCCTTGGATCCATTGAGAAAAAGTCCCAAAATCAATTGGATTTTGCTGACAATTTGGGGGGATTCAGTACAAGAACACGAGTTTAGTCATCCAGGCTTGAAAACTGTATTCTCATCATCTTGTCTTCTAGTGCTCCCCACCAGTACTGTTTATCTTACCAATAACCATGGAATAAGCAGGTTGAACAAAAACCTAACCTGCCTAAGCTTTAGAGACAAATCTAATAAATCAGTTGTGTCTTTTAAAATGCTCCGATTGCAGTCTCAGCTGGTAATTCCATTATAAGATCCTTTGATACATAGAAATAACCTTGTTTCCTTGCACCGCAAAGCACTGTAAGATCTTCAAATCGTGTCACATATGTCTGCAAAAACCTCTTAGGTAAGAAATAGAGGACACATGTAACCTGCTCACGGTTTGTGGCCATGTGTTGAAACAGGATGGCTACCGCGTAGACAAATACGTGTGTGTACATTTTACAGTATTCCCAAACATGCGCAGCTCTTCGATTGCTTACCTGTTCCCACACATAGAAGTTATTGTGGGTCTGAGAAGGGTTCACTTTAGACAAGAGGAACCGGGCCTGTTAAGACAAAACATTAGAGAAGTAGTTTTGTAAAATGACAGACCTGTCAGCTCCCTCAAGAGTTCTTACCGCCTTAGATACATGACTAGCCATGTTCCTCTGCTTTTGCAAGCAAGGTACTAATTTAACTTAAACAGGTTTCAAGTCCAGAAACAGCCCTGCTCCACAGACAATTTTTTGCTGGACTTAAAAGCAAGCAGCTGCTTACTTTGAATGGTCGTGTGTTCTGCAAGGATAAATAAGGGATACTATGATTCCGCTGTGACTCCCATAGGACAGAGACAACAGTATTGCTTAAAAGCCTTCTAATTTTACAAACTGCTTTGCAAGAAACAATTTTCAGGAACCTTATAACAGAATAAGGTTGAGGAAGAAACCTTGGGGGAGAGAAAGCGGGGAATCAAGTTAAAAACACTGGGCATCCTCCTATCCTCTCCAAATGAGAGCAGGAATTCGTGCTGGTTGTGCTCCCTTCCCTGCTATTACTTTGGAGTTAGTTTAGCACAAGGTGGTGGCAGTACTCTATGGGCACCCCCATTTGGAAAGGGAAAACGTTATCTCCCAACCCTGTCCAAGAGGCACAGAGTGCTGTGCTACAGCAAGGGGGGCTCGCCTGGCAGGGCAGCTCCGGTTCCATGTGATGTGGGTGTGTCGCCAGCACTGCTGCGTGCCCCTATCTGCTCTTTGGAAAAGAGGTCAGCGGAGAACCAGCATTAACACTGTCACATCAGAAATAAATACCAAATTTTTGTTTTGGAGCATCAATTCCTGCCTCTTCACTGCTACAAACAAGCTAGACACAGACAAGCACAGCACAACTGCAGTTCCAGGAAGAGCAAAAATAGGAATTATTTTATATCCTCATCGGGCATCTGCGAATAAAGGAACAGATGGTCAATCATTCAGTGTAATTTACTGTCCTAGCAAGCTAACTGCACTCCCTGTCTTGGGTAAGTTTAGATACGTAGCTGAATCATTTCTTTCCCACCTCTTTGGGGAATAAAAAGATAACTAAGCTGGCTTTTTCAGGTTTTTTTCCATCCTCAGCCTTCAAAAGCATATCCAGTGAGTTATTAAAGGACAATGCTGTAATAAGAGCTCATGAGAAAATATGCAAGCTCTGTACTTTGAAGAGCTAAATTACCATGGTATTTAACTTACAGAACCATCCTTTTAGTAAAGCAGAAAAAGACAGGCATTTGCTCTATTCAATAACGGAAAGAGTTCCTCAATAAATCTCCTTACCTGACTGCTCCCATGTTCAGTGTGGATGTAACGTGGCATTGGGAATCTAGTCTGCAAGATTTCCTGGGCGTCATCCAGTGGGGCTTGCAGCAGGTGCTTGAAGTTTTCATATTCAGGCATGTCTTGGTAACCAGCTTTCTGCCACTGCGCAATAGTCTATTGATGGGACAGGGAGGCAATTAAAAAACGTACAGATGTCTGCAAGCCTCCCCTTTTTAACCTGTACGTCTTGACGCAGCAGAACATTACACATACTTCTGCTTACAGAGCACAGAGCAAATACATACTTTCACTACTCTGGCAATAACGTTATTTAGTTTCTGTCTGTTCCTGAATCTAAGAACAGGCACTCAAAACAAAAACTGGTAGCAGTTTGTGCAGTGCAAGAGCAATTCATTGAAAGTGATCTTCAAGCCTTTATGTTTCAGCCTGCCCCAACACAGAAACACAAAGCATTTATAAATCACTGACATTTTGAATGTGACTCGGTCTTAAATGAAGCAGCCATTGCCTTACAGTATTTTCAAGGTACCTAACAATATGTACCTAACAATTGCTCTGTACATGTGCAGATCACACACTTAACTCTTCCTTTGCCTGAATTTTACTGCAACAGTAGATACAAACTGTTTAACTCCAGAAGATTTATTGTCATTGTTGACTCAAGCGTTCAACTCTTGTTCACATCAATCGGGTATCCCTGCTCACTTCTCAAAGGGAACAAATCCTACATGGAGTGAAGTTGGGAGCTAATAACGGAGCTGCCACAAAACATCATGCCAAACTTCAAACATTCTAATAGCAGTCCTTAGATGTAGTAGCTTAGTTCAAAAACAAAGGGAAGAGTTAAAATGCCTCCCAAAAAGTCTTCACTAATAGGAATGTTTGACCACAAACCAAGATGGATTTAAACTACTCCAATCTGATGCCATGTTTAGATAGAAGAAATTGGATGAGGGCCACTCCCCAAGCAGGACTATAAAGGGTATGAGGGGGGAAAAGGCATCAAAGAACAGGGAGATTTCCAGAGAAAACAGTGGAAACCCAGCTTCCTCTTCATCCCTTACCCTGTAACTACTTTAGGGTGTGAGACATTTCCATTCTGCAGCTACAGTCGCATATGCTCCCTTACAAAACCTGACAGGACTGAAATAGAGATCTACAGGTCTGCATACTGAAGAGGCACTGGAAAGCCAAGGCTTTGGATGTGGGTATAAACCTGGATGTTCAGAAGCAGACGGTACCTAAGCACTTATCTCAGTCATGATGGAAGGAATATAGGAGCAACTGTCAAAAGTGTCCAATATTTAAAAGCAAAAACTGGAAAAATTAGTAACTTATCTCTTTAAGAGCAGCAGTATTTAAGTGTCAAAACCCAGCAACCAAGTATGTCACATATCTGAAAATCAAATTGCAGCTCTCTGCCCTGCTTAGTTTCAAGTTTCTCTGTCCTTCTCCAGGCATGGTAAGGGACCATCTTCATTACCAAGCCAATGTGACAGCTATTCCTCAGTGCAGAACACATCCTTAGCAACTCCAGCAGGATTTTTTTGTTAAGTTTGACTGTGTGGTAATTGTATTACAACTGGCAGCATGTATACTATCATTACGCTAGCATGGGCTTTGCCAGCAGCTCTTTTTACACTAACAGTGACACTGTCTGCATGCATGGCAGGAGGGATGGAGCGCAAACAGAGAAAGAGAACATATTTCACTGTACCTCACCAAGGTAGATAACTATCTGGAAGAAAGTATCCATCAGCAGGATTCTGTGAGGAAGAATACTGCTGCTGTCCAAAAGCACTGGCTGGGGAAAACAGAGAAGAAAGTCAGACGCCACTAAGACCTCAGAGCTGTATTAACCTTCATGGTTGGCTGAACAGGTTGCTCAGCCTTGCCTGTACAGACGCGACTCCACCGACGGCTGCTCAGTCTGTGTGAACGCCTTGCAGAGCGCGGTCAGCCTCCTGCAGCATCACCGAATGGAGCAGCAGGTTATCGGCTACTGTATGATGTGCAGGATGAGAGCGAGCGATTTCTATGGCTATTCAAGTTTAATTTGAAATGATCTTGAACAAAAGTATCTCGAGAATAGTAAGGAATAACATGTGAACTCTGGGAAATGCTGCCAAGAAGGTTTCAAAGTGTTACTCCAGCAGCTCCTGCATTTCTTTCCTGCCAGACACACTCCTTTCAAGGAAGCTGTCAGTATAAGGGAATCCGTGTCTGTCCACTGAATAGTTGCACATAGTTAAACACTGCTGCATAAAGAACCAAAACCAAGCAGCTCATGGGAGATTATGACCTGGGAGGGCTGAGGCTTGCTGACTTAGCAGTGGAGATGGCAGCCTCTGGCAGAGAAGCAAAAGTGATACTGACACCAGCAATACTCACTGGATGCTGGGGGGCAGGGGCTGTGGCTTGGCAGGGAAGAGGGTTGGGGCATTTTTTGGTGGTTTGGTTTTGTTTTGTTTTTATCCAAAGCTGTAAGCTTACTGAAAACACAGTTCATACTTTACATTGCCCCATCTCATCCTTTAATAATTACCTTGATTAAAAAAAAAAAATAAAGGGTCCTTTTTGCTGAAATAGTGTTACTCTGACTGAATACTTTGAATATTTTGGATTGAACCACCTCTTTCTGTTAAACAGGGACTCACCTCAGGAGGTCCATGGAAAGAATAAGCATAAAGGATGGGCTGGATCATAATGAGAGACTGGGTCAGATCTTGCCTAGCAAAGTGGTGACGGTAATAAGAAGATTCATCTGGACTGTTATTGAAGACCTGCAGGAATGGGGAGCGTCGCAGATGGAACATGAACTGCACCAGAAAGGTAAGTGAGAAGAGAAATGTCAGCAAGTTGCCAAAACTTCTGTACCCGAGCCCAATCCTTCTGAACAGCAAGTTCTTTAGAAAAAAGTACCCCTTATTAAGTCCTCAGAGTTCTTCCCTTATCAGTCATTTGCAGGACTGAACTACAGGACCAGCCCACCAAGTTAAAAAAGCATCTGTTCCTCCCCTCTTGAATTTGATAAACGGTACAAAATGTTTTATCATCACTCCCACTCACCCTTGCACACTTCTCCCATGGCTGTGGGAAGTGAAGTTCTTACCTGGGGATACAAAGAAAATGATTCTGACAATCTGAAGGAGTTGGGATCATCTTTGTTGTATTGTCCAAATTTCTGACACTGTTGGAAGCAAAATGGATACTTTGGTTATCTCTCTCTTTTTTCTTTTTTTCTTTTTTTTTTTTTAAATTAACTCCTTTTTTTTGGAAGGGTGTTCTTTTGGTTGTTATTAAACAGAGCAACCAAGGCACGAAAATGACAATAAGTAATATAAAATTTATTTTTCTTCAAGTCAGTGGTTTCTGTATCTTACTGGAATGAGAATGATGATTCGATCTATTTATCTATTTTTTTATATATATTAAATCTAGATTTAAAATTACCTAAGAGTGAAAGAAATAGTGCTTCCAGTACTACACAATTTTTTCCATTAAATCAGTGATACTACGTTATACCTAAGCTGCTTTGTACGCTATGAAACACTTCTGCAGCAACTCTACTTCCTTCTAGAGCAGCAGCAGCCTGGCATTTCACCAACCGCTTCACTGAAAATAAGAAACATCAATGATTTTAGCAATTTAACTATAAATGACTCCACAATCATTTCAGCATGCAGCATGCCCGTGTGTGTTTTGGTGCTCAAATCTTTATTTGATACTGGCCCTGTTTTTTCAGTGTCTGATGTACCGTATCTGTTAGTGTGAACTCCACGTGGGTGTTTGGACAAAGCCAGAACCAATTTAGGCAATTCAGGCTTATGAAATTCAAAGAAAGAGACAGTATGAAGTTGCAGAAGTGATTACTACCCTGAACTTGGCACCGGTGAGCCCACATCTGAATGCTGTGTCCAGTCAGGGGCTCCCCAGTGCAAGCCAGACATGGATATACTGGAGTGAGTTTAGCAGAGGCCACCAAGCTGGTCAGGGGCTGGAGCACCTCATGGAGAAAGAGAGGCTGAAGAAGCTGGGTATGTTCAGCCTGGTGAAGAGTGGGACCAGGGAGTCATATCACTGTCTACAGCTACCTGATGGGTAGCTGGAAAAATGGAAATTCTGACGGGAGTGAGGGGGAGAAAAGAAAAGAAAAAAAATATCACAGTGACTGTGACCAAACACTGGAACAGGTTATCAAGAGAAACAAGAGAAGATCTTCAAAACTCAACTGAACAAGACCTGGAGCAACCTGCTCTAACTTCAAAGCTGGCCCTACTTTGAGCAGGAGGGTTCAACCAGAGACCTCCCAGAGGTCCCTTCCCACCCGCATTATTCTGTGTTTCACTATCACTTCTTTAATCTCAGGCTTAACCCTCTCAGCATAATAGGATGTCTACCTACCCTGATCATACTGACTTCTGAGCTATCGTGTACTACACCTATGTGACCATGATCAGAGCACAAATAAAGCAAGTCAATCTGGAAAAGAATGGTGTTTTCATTTCCAGAGACAATTTTTACTAAAATCAAGAATGCACCCAGCTGCAGTCTATGGGTCTTACCAGTCTGATCAGCTGTCTGTCCAGCCATCGCAGAACATCAGGTCCCTCCTCAGATTCAGCTCTGTACACTCCCAGTCGTGCCATCAGCACAGCAGCTGCTTCCTGGTCAAATGCAGCTTCTATATGCTGGAGTTGACTCTGTGCATCTGCCCAACTATAGGGTTAGTAAAGTGTTAGTGCTACATGCATTCACCTTCAGCAAAACCCAAACCAGATTCAGCCTCCCTGTGCCAAATACTCTGTGGCCAATGCATGCAACAAAAAGCTAGAAAAATTCTAGCACAGACTGCGGCTTAAGTTTCTGCCATTCTGCCAAAGAACTGGCATGAGATACTCACTTTCTGGCTATGGTGGTGACACGAATGCGTTTCTGCGTACTGGAGTGTTGATACTGAGTGACAAACTGCACTGCCCCTCTGCCTCCCTGAGGTATTGGTGCATTGTGCTGCAAATGAAACAACGTAAGCTTTCAAAATGGGCTGGCTTTTCCATAACTCTCTACACTACAGAGAACTCCAGGGCACCATTTGAGCAATCATAGAACAAGTACAAGCTAGAGATGGACCAGAGAAGAGAGACACATCTGTTAGTGTTGGGTTTTCCAGCAGCCCTCAGAGTCAAGTGGTGCTGGGCCCATTTCATATTGTGCCTGACATTTTACTAGCTTGTCCCTTAAAGGACAACTGCAATTTATCATCTCTATAGCAATAAACATAAGAATGGCAGCTAAGGTCCTGCAAGTCCACCATCCTACTCCCAGCAGTAACAAGCCCACAGAGCAGAGAAGACACAGACACATGTGGAATAGAATTCCTTTGGGGTGGCCTTCCTAGCTTCTAGCTGCCACATGCTCAGAAACTTCCTCAGCTGAAAGTTGCTTCTGAGCTATCAAGTTATTACAACTTGGAGGACCAATTCTCCAAGAATGTTAAGGTATTTATACTTTTATTCTCCACAGTACCTACTGGCAAAAAGACAATTTCTTCTTTGTTAAATAAATACCACAGGAAGAAGACAAGGAAAGAATGCAGGTTTTGTAGAGAACAAAATTATTAGGCAATTTATGTATATGAAAACAACCTCTGAGACTACTTCTTTGGCAGAAGACACTTGGTTGCTTTGCAAGCATCCATCTGCAACACAGGGGATGTCATTGCATTTCCTGGCCCTGTTACAAACAAATACGTTGGCGTGTAAAAAAGATGACCAAAAAAGAAGAAAGAAAAAAAAAAAGAGAAGCCAGGACTGACCTGATTTACCACTTCAAAGTAAATGGCCAGAGTTGTGCTGGGATCCAGGCTACAAATTTTCCATTGAGATGTTCCTCCAATTCCAAGCTCCTGCACAGATTGAAAAGAAAGCAGCATTTTTGTCTCTAGCAGCACCTAAGGCAAGCTTAGGTTAAATTCTGAGCAGAGGGACAAGTTACAGCAGGCCCTCTAGATTTCTTATCTTTTGGGTGTGAATGAAGTTACTGCAGGACATACAGTTAAAAGAAAGCCTTATGGGGCAAGAATTTAGTCTAGGAAAGACTGTCTTTTCCTAGGGGTGTTTCCAAATTGTTCTTCTCCTTGAAAACTCTGACTAGGTGAGCTGAGCTGTAGGTCTAGACAGAAACTTTGCACTGTTTATTTACTTCTTTATTGAAGATTTTTCCACATCAGCAACTTACATTTTCAGAGACACATGGCCCTTTAGCATTCAAGGATATGCATGGTCCAATAGCTCCTGCAATTTTCAGCTCCCGAGAGGTCTAGAACAAGGTAAAAAAAAAGCTGTGGGTTTTTTTTTTTTTTTTAAATCAAGTCAGTCAAGTAGAATACACACAGACTAAATCAGCTTCGATCAGATGATTCGTACACACAGCTGTCAGGGAAGGTGTATCTCAGTACTTCCCATATCACCTACTGCTACAATTAGTGAACATAAGAGAATCTACATAGTCACATTTTAATAATGAAGACGTATTTATAATGACCACAAAAGTATGAAATGTTCCTTGCTGAGTGAGGAGGGGCTGACCTCAGCTACCTTTCTTTTTTAAAAAAAGAAAAAAAACCCCACGAATTTAATAAGCTTTCAAACAAAAATCCCTCCACTCACTCCAGTACGGTGCTTCTCTCAAAACAGGCACTACGGCTGACCTCAAACATGTAGAATTTTCTACACCCCAGATACTTAATCGACTTTTGAATGAACAGCACTTGTATTGCCCAGTTAATGTCATCCAATGAAACTAATCTCTCACCTTCACATCCAAACTTGCACCAAAAGCCATCTGAAATTCCCCACTGAACCCTTTGTTAAATACCCGCTGGAAGGTCTGCTTGAAGAGAGAAGTGTTGAAGGAGTCTCCCATCGCCATGTGTCCTCTGGGAAAGAAAAAACATACGGGAACTGAAACAACTGGGAACTAGAAGTAAAGCACAAAGGATACATTACTCCAATTCTCATGCATGCAAATACATGCAGAAACTGTTTTAAAGCATGCCTCTGCATAGGTAGAATTCACATCAGGGAACGCAGATTCATGGATGCCTCCTCCAAAGCCAGACAAGTTAATGCTCCATCTTTGCCAGCTTGTTTTCTCAACTATATTTCTAGCAGCCTTAAAAACGTTCATGTTAGAAACATTTCAACCCAGAAAAGAGCTTTGCTCAGCCTGCTTCCCCTGAGCAGGACTGGGTGCGCGGCTGGAACCACCCACACTACAGACAGGATGGCTGCACCGCTGCAGCATGAGGGCAGGTGCATGGGTCTGTGCTGTGACTCCCCTAAGTGCCTTGGTAAACCCAGGCCTGATCACATGGGGCTTAGTAACACAACCAAAGGGTCAAACAATCTCTCTTCTGCTTACTGAGGGTTATGTGATTATTTACAAATACATTGCATGTGCCCAAACTCTTCTTTGGTCCCTAGATGCAGCAGATTTAAAATGGCCAATAAAAGACACAATGAGTGCCTAAAAGGCCCAGTTTAGCACACAGCCTTCCTCACAGAGACCATAAGGTTTTCATCAGTATGGAACACAGACATTTACCCCTTAGGGATGCCACTTAAAACTAGATCCAGGGAAGCCAAGAATCCCTGAAGAAAGTGCAAGTGACCTGTTAAGCAGATAAGAAGGAAAGCTTCTATCCACCATGCCTGAGGCTCTGCTCTTCTGATGGCACTTCAGTCATGCACACACCACAAAGCACAGCATCTCTATCCCATTAATTCTGGAAAGGATATTTGCTATCTCCCAAGAAGGCAGAAGGCATTTGCAAAAGACATGTTGCACCATGCTTTAGAATACCTTTCTCAAAGCAGGACATCGAGTTTTCTACCAGCAGTGCTAATTCACTTGCTGTTTTGAGACTTCAGAAATGTGGGCTGGGATCAGGGAAGGTTTGCCATGTAATTCCTGGCAAATTCAAACCACAGTTTACAATAGAACCATAAAAAT
The DNA here is from genome assembly GCF_030463565.1 of Pelecanus crispus. NCBI lineage: Eukaryota > Metazoa > Chordata > Aves > Pelecaniformes > Pelecanidae > Pelecanus > Pelecanus crispus. Next base: position 26,426,335 of record NC_134645.1, on the reverse strand, counting down.
CTCATCCTTTTGCCCTGACAGCAAACTTAAGCACTTTCTGAACCATCCTCCCCCTCCAAAAAAAAAAAATATACAGGTGCCAACTTTGTCTTCTTCTCCTGCTATGAACATACCCGGTGAGGTTTGCACAACACTTCATCTCTAGCAGTCCAGTCTGATCCAGGGCGCAGGCATAGATGTCGATGCAGTGCCCGTTGGCTGCAGAGCGATTAGCCAGAATCTCATAGTGCTGGGGAAAACATACACAGTGTTTAGGATGCCACAATGGGCAATTTTTCTTCTGCTCTCCAGCTGAGGCCAACACATGAAACACAAGATATAAATGAATCAATTACCAGTGCTGTAGTAAGAAAACAGCTGTTTACTTTTACTACTGCTGGAGCACACTTCTCCTTCCTAGGATGTTTGTACTTGGATGAGCTTGAGTTGTACGTTGCAAATACGAAGTGCAGGAATTGTATGGGATCTTTGTCTGTGATAACCCAGTGGAAACCCAAAGGTTCCAGGTGACCGTTAAGAGAACAGGTCTCATACTGCTTCCTCTAAGCTGACAGGCACATTTCATGCCTGACATTTTAACTATTTTAACTGTTGTTTTATATGCCAGGAAAACAAAGGAGGCTTTCTGGAAGTGACCAATTCTTGGAAAACAGGTTTTTTTCCTCCCCAGGAGGAGAAACAATGATGTTGATGAACAAACTGAAATAATTCTTTCTCTGAGAAGCCACAAGACTGTGCTGGAGAAGTAACCAGGGAGAAGTCTTTTTTACCCCTCCCTTGACCATTCTCACAATTTAATGTACACAAAAGGCTCAGGCATTTCACGGACAATCATGCAAATATCTGGACACACTGCTCCCACATCGAGAGAATGGAGTATGTTTGTTCCCTGGGGAAGGACATTGGACAGCTGTCAACATAGCAGCGTATGTAGGTTTGTGTTATGTCCTTTCCCCCCATTTAGTGTTCTGACGTAATATTCAGGTTTTGTTTTTAAACACACCCAGCAGGGACTAGCACCTACTTTGGTGGCCTTCTTCATGAACCTTGCGTTGTCCTTCTCTATGTCGTGCCAAGAACGGATGGGTGTTTTCAGTTCATCTCCTACGACCATGCCTGGTCCTTGTGTTGGTGGCCCACCTGTAAACAGCATTATTCTGGCCCCTGTGTTTGGAAATGTGCCCTAAAATAAAAATAAAGACTTGTATCAGAGAGAGAGTGAAAAAAAATAAGGAATAGACTGATTAAATGGCAACAATGCTTTCTTTAGAGAAGCATCTGAATGTGTTTCTGCAATGTCATTAGGGACCTGTCTCTGCTAGAGGCCACCTTAATAAATAGCAATGCATTTCCTGACAGTTACAGCGCTCTCAAGTTTAGACTCAAGCTACCTCAAGCTTCATGTCTTTGTAACAGGAAGCAAGCAGTTTCTGTTCTTTTTACTTACATCTTAGATGACCCTCAGATAAACCCAGCGCATAGCATCACCTTCATATGGTGATATACACAAGAATTAGAGACGTCTACACACCTGCACATTTTACTATTTAGAAGTAAACTCCCAGGCCACTCTACACCAGCCAGTGCTAATTCATGTCAAATGTCAGTAGAGACAAATTGCACCCTTGCAGCCCAACCTGGACTGACACCTGCACATGTCTTAGCAAAGACTGCCAGGTGCTTACTTTGACCAGCTCATCTCGAACAACAGCACTAAGAGTACCTCCAATAAGCTGACAGCAACCAAAAGAGCTACTCCAGTGGAACGTAAAGGCCTCTTTCCCTGGGTCATTGGCCATGGGTCCCTTTGCAGTTGTCCAAGCAGATCTGTTAAATTCATGTCAATCTTATGTACTGGCTGCAGAAACCTGCAAAAATTCAAATAAAATGTTTTCCTGCTTATAAGTCCTTTCAGTTCAGAGAACAAAGAAAGTGCCTCTTTGTTCCTGGCACACATAAATTGCACTGAGATAGTTATCAGAAGCAAAAAGTCACATGGCATGTTCCCTTCTTACATCCAAACTTTCCGAGATAACAGGCCTGTGCAAATAAAAAAAATTGATCAAAGTAAGACATCAGGAACTGACAAGAAGGCAAAGTCACATAAAGCATAGGAAAGAAATTCAGTGGTGATTTAGTCTACCAAAACACACAAGAGCTGCCACTGAAAAAGAGGAGCTGAGAAAGAGACAACTGTATTCAACAGAGGCAAATACAGCTTTGCTGTTTAGGGGTCACTGCTTGCCTGTCAATCATTTTTTGGACTTGCTGGGCCAGGGGGTAGGAGGTGGTATGTAGGATTGTTATGCATAGACCAGGCCCCCCATTGGCTGGTCAATCAAAAAGACAGGCCCTTGCTCCAAATGACTCCTGAGCAATATGCTTTCTGAAGACAGCTAGTCTATTTTTCAAGTAGAAATCTAGCCTGAATGGCAATCATGTTCTTGCAACTGCAAAACTAAGATGCTATAGAAGCCTAATACATTGCCTGCAGCTCTAGTAAATCCCGTCCATACATATCACTTGATGTAGGGAAATAACTGTGACAAGACAATGCCATTTAAATCTTCTTACAAAGACTCCTACTGGGAAACCCAGGTTTAGAAGTGTGACCCCAAAGGGGCATAGGACATCTGCCCTGCTCTTCTGCTGTGCTGGTGCAGCTTACCTGCTTGAAATAACAGGTTGCTCTGGAGTCTGAAGAGGTCTTCCCTGTTGAATGGGGACAGCTGGCCTTGAAAACCCAAGCATATTCTAGAGAATAGTAAAGAGGAGACAGAGGAGATGTACTATTCAAACAGTAAACATTATTTGCTGTCAAGCAATATACCCTGAGGAATGCCATACTGTAGCATTAAATACATTAAAATCTGTGAAATTATTAATCTTTGCACTCCCTTTAGCAATGGATCAATGGGTCCATTATGCAAGATACACAACCTCTATCTTGGACAAGCTTCCAAGGAATTTACAAAGGCAAAAAGACAGGACAGACATTGAGAGGGAAACGGGCTAACAGTTAAGAGCACTGAACCCTCCTTCCTCCCCAAGAGCCCAGAGCTTGAAAGACCAGCAGTGGTGTCAACAGAGCTGACAGGAACAACCCACTGGCCTAAGAGATGGGAGAACATACCTGTATTTGTTTAGCTGTCAGGTCCTTTGTGCCCCTAAACACGTAGCTCTTCGAAATCCCTTCACAGCTCAGATCATGAACCTGGACCATTCTGCCAAAAGTGATAAGTCCCACCAGAGCATCGGGAGGCAGCAGACTTAGGGACATCTGGAGGGACTCCTTCAGCGCCTGCAAGTCCTCCTCTTCTAAGCATGTGTCAACAACATACAGGAAGATCAATGGCGTCTGCGGACCGTGCTAATGTGGGAAGACATGGATTTACTAGGTGCGTGCATATGCCAGGTGACACTTTATAATGCCTCCAGCCAGGGAATAAAATGAGCCCTATCATAAGCGCCTTGGAGAAATGTTATTTATTTGCATTATCTTAAGTAAATTTAACACATACATAATATATCACAAACAAGACAATATTGGGTGCTTCAAACTTGCCTATGATTATTTTACCTGCACAATATATTCAATTGTTGAAAACTGAGGCATAAGCTCTGCTGGTTGATTGACTTCAGATATGCCTGCATATGCTGGAGGGAACTGAAAAAGAGAACAAAAAATTAGGACAAAGAAGTTGCAGGACAGAAATGCAGGGCCCTCCTCTGCAGTACAGAGGCTGCCCTGCTCATGATGTGGTTATTCAACTCTTTATTTACTGCCACTGCACCAACCTGATTAATTCATGACAAGAGACCCATACTGCTGTTTTCCTAAGCACAGACAAGACCTGGCCAGCAGTACGGACAGCTGCTCAATTCAGTGTAAATAAAAGGTAGGACTAAAGCAGCAACTATGTGTCAGCTGAAATTCATTTAGCCACACGGCAGTTTCTGATGGCAAAAGGCTACTCAAATCTGATGAATTTCATACTCGACAAGAAAAGTAAACGTCAAGTGCAAAAAACACACTGGAAACACATGAGACAAAACAGCATTTTTATCTCTTTCCTATGCCCTGCATGCTGGTAAAATCACTGGCAAAACTGAAGTGAAAATAGACACGATGCCAGGTAAAACAGACCCATTAACAAATACTCTGGCCTGGGTTCAGCAAGAGAAAAAGGCCAAGGGAAGGAATCTAGAAAAGTCGAATTTATGCTTAACATCCTTTGCCAAGGGAGGCCATCAATAAAATGTTCACTGAGAAGACGGAAGGGCTGATGCTTTTTCCAACTTACCTGATTTCTCTGAAAACAGAAGTTACAAGTCCAGAGCTTGGCCCCATAGTCAACTTGGCTGCAAGGGAAAGATGAGGCATTAGGATAACTATAGGAACAATTTTACAGCACAGCTTCACAATTATCTATGCTGGTTCACAGCACTAAAGAAGAAACAGAGTATCAGACACTCCACCTTGAATGACAAGAGTTTTAGGGATTCAGACTCTTGTTCTATTGCCAGAAAGTCCATTAGCTCATCCAGCCCTGCCACTTCCAGGCTTGTCAGCATGATGGACCATTGACAGCTCTTCTGAGCTTAGCCTTTGGCAAAGACTTGGGTCTAATCATTCTTTCACTACACTTGGGCTTATCTCAGTCATCTTATTGTTTGTACAGCTGTAGCACACAAGTACGCCAGTCACAGAGCTGCAGGAACCATTTACCCAGATCCTGTGCAAACACTGAACAAATAGGCTGTTCCCTGCCCCAAAGAGTTTACTCTCCTCAGCTCGTTACAACATCCTGTACTGCTGGTACAGTAAAGCCTGGACATATTCTTATTTCATGGGCTTGATCTTTTCTTACTTCCTCTTACCGGCCTTCCCTACTTTTTCTCAGCCCAGTGCTTTGCTCTTGAGTATGTACGACCATCATATGATTTGGGGACCGAGATTATTCCTCTTAAATTCTCAGCAAAACTTCAAAGAAAACCTTGATGCTTACACTGGAACTGACCCACAAGCAGCAGGATGTATAGGAAGCAGGAAACCAAGTGAATGTCACAGCCCAGAGGACAATATCAGTATAACTGGCATCTTTGTTTAAGTTTCATCATTAACCACAAAATCCTCTGGGATGGTAAGAGGACTGGCCATTTCCATATTATCTCTGCCTTAATAGCCTCCCCAAAGGCACTCCTCTCTTCTCTGTTTCTGGCAGCTCTAGTAAAGGGCTGACATTCAACGTATCTCATTAGGCACGCACAGATTTTAACAAACCCACTACATCTAAATGAAAGAGGCTACCAGGCACCAAGCAGAGAAAAAGGCAAATAAGGAAGCAGTGAAGTTCAGATAAAAACTAGGTACTACCCAGCCTCTCTTAACATCCCCAGCCAAGAAATTCATACCAGAGTGGGTTGAGCACTGCTTTGCAAGTCAGCCTGCTACAAAGCAGTGGTTCATACTGCACAGGTGGCAGGTCAAGACGCTCCTTCAGTGGGGTCAGAAGACAAGCCAGGGGGACAACCATCCTTGTGGCCTCCAGCCTGCTGGAGGGCCACACATTCCAGCTGAAACGCACTCCATCGCGCTCCTCATTTTGCTGGATGAACTCCAGGTACGTCGCCATGGGACTGCAGAAGCTCTGAAAGGACGTAAGCAACACACGTTCAGACAGCGGTTGCCTGTTTGGACAACAGTCCTGAAAAGAGGTTAGCAGATCAACTACATGTAGGCACAAGACATTGCAGGACAAAGCCAATACATTATAATGAGTTAATCCCATTATCAAATGAACCATGTGACTACATTAACCTCTCCTGTCCAGTGCTCTCATCAACATCCCAGACAATTAAAATCACGCCAAATCTAATGAACAAACAAGAAAATCTGACATCAAAGCCAGAATGCAAGGTTTTTTCTCGTGATCCGCATGTAACATCCCAATACCCACTCAGGCTGGCCTCAAGGCAATCCTGACTGACTCAGGTCAGTAAAAGAGAACAGGTCAGATCTGCACACATCTTGAAGCCTTCAGCTGAAACCTTGCGGAGAAAAGGAGGCCAGGTCTGAGACCAAAACACTCATCACAAATGTCACCTGGTTGCCAGCCTGCCCTGCTCACAGATGGAAAGGAGCATATGACAAAAAGGGCAAAAACGGTCTTTGGTAAGTTTAGACACCCTCTATGAATGGCACCATGTCCCACTCCCAGTAAGGGAGGAATTGAGGGTCCAGCAGAGTTCAGAAAAGACATGCTATTCAAGGAGGGATATCCCCAACACACCGGAGAAGTCACTCTCTGTATTGCCTTACTAAACTCTGAAGAGTAAGATGTGAACAAGAGCTCCCAGGCCATTGTTACCTTTGATGTCTCAGAAAGGGAAGGACAAGACTACCAAAAACCCCATCAAATCCAGCCCACAAAGACCACACAGCACTGGCAGCAACTCACCGAGTGAAGAGCAGCAGCACCATGACCTGGTGCAGCCAAGGAAACTCAGAGGTTCACCTGTGGCTGCAGATGCTGCAGGATTACCTAATTCCTGCTCCTCACTGCAGGCGGGAGATTCAGGAGGGCCATAAGCATAAGAAATCAGAAGCATCACCTCCTCCAAAGGAAGAGAAGTTTTGATGTAACATTTTCCTACAAACCTCCAAACTCCTCACCATTTTCTTTGTCCTTACTATTAAAGATGTAAATCAAGCTCCTGGGCGTTGCCCTGGATTTCCACCCCCACCTCTGGACCGACAAATGGAGGGGTTCAGCAACACATCCCCACCACGAATGGGTCTGTCAGAGTAAAAGTCAGAGCTGAGCCTCCCTGTAACAGATCCCACACATCAGAACAGCCAGATAAACACCTGCCATCTCAGGTATGCAGCACAACCACAGTGCAAATTTACTTCATGTTCCTCCAACTGCAGCCCAGCACCAGTCCCCTGCCCCGGGCCGAGCCCCGATTGCCCGGCCGGGTTTGGCGTGGGCTGTGGCCCTGCTTTGGGGTCAGGATGGCAGGAGGGGAGGTGCCCCCACCCCAGTGAAGGCTATGCAGGGCTGGTTTAGGGCCAGGTGCCTGCCCAATCTGCCAGCCCCACCATCAGAGCTGGGCTCTCCCACCCCGGTCCCACAGCAACCTCCAGGGCTCATCCCGGCAGCGGGGAGGTCCCAAAGCCCCTGTCCAGGAGAGGACAGACCCTTGCAAAGCCTCAGCAGATGAGTGGTAGTAGTATTCCAGTCTCCGCATGGGATCTGCTATAGGGCACACTGCTGACCCCCACTCCTTCCAGCAAAACTATAGGCAATGCTGCTGCTTCCTAGCAGTGCTATAGGGAATGCCAGGGATCCCCCGGCTGTTGTGCTCGGCACAGCTACAGGAGACACCACAGATCATAGAATCGTTTAGGTTGGAAAAGACCTTTAAGATCATCCAGTCCAACCATTAACCTATACTACCAAGTCTACTCTAAGCCAATCAAGGGTAGACTAGACTAAACCATGTCCCAAAGTGCCACATCTACCCGTTTTTTGAACACTCTACCCGTTTTTTGATCCCCAGCCCTTTACCAGGAAGCATACAGAGGACACCACAGACCCCTGGCAAAGCCAGAGGGGCCACCTCTGACCCCTACGCCGCTGATCCCCGCTACTGCCGTAGGGTAAAGCACCGACCCCCTACACTTCTGCAGGTGGCATCGCTGACCCCCGGCACAGCCCCGGGGGACACGGCTGACCCCAGCTCCGCCCCGGGGGACACCACCAGCCCCCAGCACCCTCGGCACAGCCCCGGGGGACACGGCTGACCCCACCTCCGCCCCGGGGGACACCACCAGCCCCCAGCACACTCGGCACAGCCCCGGGGGACACGGCTGACCCCAGCTCCTCCCCGGGGGACACCACCAGCCCCCAGCACCCTCGGCACAGCCCCGGGGGTCGCTGCCGATCCCCCGCCCGGGCAAAGCTACAGGGGACGCCGCTGAGGCCCTGCGCTGCTCTATGTGACACTGCCGATCCCCACGCAAGCACCGCTGTAGGGGACAACACCGATCCCCCCAGAACCCCCCACAGGGGACACCGCTGACCCTCCCCAGCCCCGCTACAGGGGACGCCACAGACCCCCTCAGCCCCCCCACCCCCCGCAGGGGACGCCACTGACCTCCCAGCCCCGCTACAGGCGACACCACCACCCGCAGTCCCCCAGCACGGCCACGGGGGACGGGGACCCCCGGGGACGCCCCGCGGCGGCCACTTGCCCGCGCCGCGCCGCTCCCCGCAGCCGCTCTCTCCCGACAGGCTCCGCGCGCCCGGCAAGGCCAGCTCAACGTTACGGGGCGCCCTCAAGCAAGATGGCGGCACCAGCACGCCCCGCCCTCCCCCGGCGAGGCTCCGCCGACATCTTGGCTAAGGGCCCCCTACGCGCCGTTCTGAAGGAGGGGAAGCGGCGTGACCCTACCAAACATGGCGAGGCGGCGGCGTCAGGGAGGCCATCTTGACAAAGGGCACCAGGTGCAGCGTTGGAATGGAGACAAACGGGGTGCCCCTACTAAATATGGGGGGGGGAAGGCGTCGCCTTCCCGCACCGGCGCAGGCCGGCGAGCTGCGGGATGTTCAAAAACCGAGTAGACGTGGCACTTCGGGACATGGTTTAGTCTAGTCTACCCGTGATTGGTTTAGTGGGGACTTGGTAGTGTAGGTTAATGGTTGGACTGGATGATCTTAAAGGTCTTTTCCAAGCTAAATGATTCTATGATTCTGTGGGGAAGCCGCTCTTCTCTCAGGGTGCTCGGCAGCTTTGGAGGGGGCTATCGTGTTCAGCAGTGAGAGTCATCTTTGGAAGCATAGAAACTCCTGGGAAAAGGTTGTCAATAACAATTTACTAATAATACAGACACTTTTAAAAAAAAAACCAATAAACTGCAAGCCCCAAGGGGCCTCCTCTTTGCCTCAGTTCTCAGCCCGGGGTCACCTTCCCCAGGCACGCTGGCTCTGGGAAGCATGGCAGGCCCAGCCTTGAGGCCACCCAGGCCTGTGCCAAGACAGGGCCAGCCGGCTTGGGGGACAAGCCGGGAGCAGTGCAGCTGAGAACTGGAAAGGACCGCCGCAACATTTGCCTGGTTTGGTTTGCCCTGAGGACACGCACTCTTTGACAGCACATCTCCTGCCATTCACATACCTGGTTGCTGGCGTTTGCTTTCAAATATGCCTGATGCCGGTAAATTGGATTTTCTTCCCTTGCTGTTCCCATAAAAGATGTGGGAGCCAGCTTTACCCTCACGGCTGGCTTGAGGCCACAGTGGTTCATCACTCCTTGGGGAAACATGTATCCCAACCCAACACTGGGAAAACCCCAGTGCCCAGACTCTCTGGTGAGGAGAGATCTGGGGATTGCCACAATATCCGGAAATGCAACATTCTGCCTGTGGATGTGTGGTAGAGGTTTGACCAAGTCTGACTTGCCCCAGAAACTTGTCTGTGCCTTGAAACTAGGCAAATAGGTTCACTCTTTTGTTGCTTCCTTCTTGTTGCTTCCCAGAGTCTCATTCCTAGTGATACCGATGACATGAACCCTCCACTACAGCTTTGTGTAATGGCATGCAAGTGGGATTTGTCCTATCTTAATGTGTGCATGCAAATCCATCTCTGAACACTGCAAACTTTCACACGTACTTCTAGGGGCAAAGGTGGTGTAGTAAAACATCTCAACCCGCTTCTGACAGTTTGAGTGCTTGCCTTCAATTCGTGTAGTAGTCAGCCTATAAATATTCCCCAGGCTACTGTGTCCATCTTTGCTTAAAGGAAATTAATGCCCTGTGACCAAGTTCACTCACCCATGCACTGTGAAGCTTTGGGTTTTTTTCTGTTTTCTCTCTAAATGCAACAGAAATATACGTTTTGAATATTTTGTATTTTTCTTCAAGTAACTGGTTAGAAGAAAGCTTAAAGTTTGTTCTGAAGTTCCTTGGTAACGCTCCGCATAAAACAACAGGAGCAACATGTTTGAAATGTTGTGCAGCAGTGTGGTCCTCAATGCAGGTTTGATCCCCAGGCTCCTGTTTTTCTCAGGTATGTCAGAACTCACCCAGTTATCATGTTGGTGTCTGCCTACACCTCTGATATAGCAGATTAAAAAAATCAAGAGACAATGGTATGGAGATCTACTGATCCAGGTGGCATTACCTCTTTCCAGTTAACGAGCACAAGAAACATAAAAGCTGGCCAAACTGCAGAGCTTGGATTGCCTGTAGAGGCTCTCTGTTGTGACTAACCACAGAGTCTTTCTACTCTATAAGCTTTGTGGGACACATCTTATGCTTTTCTCAGTTATATGAAGGTTTTGGTGAAACTGTGCATAGGAAATGTGGCCAACTTTGCCTATTTTTCTTTTTATAGCCAAGCATTCCATCATAGACTGTGCAGTAACATTTAAAACGTATTAATATTTTTAATTGCTTAGTATATGTCAATCTCTTCTCAGCCTTCAAGCACCTGTAAAAATCTGTGACTGCTCCCAGTTCGCAGTCTGTGCTAAGAGTTTGTTTACACTAAAAATAGCAAGAAGTTAAACCATTGAGAAGGACAAGGTTTTCAACTTTGTTCTTCCTGTCCCTCAAGATACTTTAACAGATGGTGGCATTGGAAGAAGATCCAATGAAACTGCCATTGCACTATTGTAGAGTTTGGATCCCTTCCCTGGAAAGGACAGAAGAAATTGGCTGATATATATGGAGCAGAACTGTATAAGTACACATAGTACATAGATCGGAGCTATTTTCAGAACACTGAATTCCACAGGGAGATTGACATTATCCAGGGAATGGTCGAGGAAACTGCTTTAACCAAAAGCCATTCATTCCTTCTTCCCAGGGCAGAAAAGATGTATTTTCTACTGAAGCAACTAACGGTGGAGAGCAATGTTCCAGGTCCAAAACAAAGCAAAAGTTCAGCTCAAACAGCATCATTAATACTGCCTTCCCAACTTCCTAACATAAGGCAAGCTGTGTGCTCTGCAGGGATTAAATTTGCTTGTGTAAAGTCTGAATGCGAGCAGAAAGATCACAAATTCAGTGGGAATAAAAAAGTAGATGAATGCTACCTATGCATATATGCTAAAGTGTGTAAAATTCAAATTACTACTATTGTTAACATTCTCAGACCCAGGACTTGCTCTCCAAGCAATATCAGCAAGAGGCAGAGCAAATTTGCTCTTCTGGAGTTATTAACTTTATCCTTCATTTTACATCTTCCTCTCATTGTCATGTCTCAAAAGCAAAGCACGGCGCCTTCCTGGGACCCAGGGCTTCGAGGCCATGCTGCACCCACCCTGCTAGCATTAGATTAATCAAAACGTTGAGCAACTATTGTGGGCTTTCAAGATGAGCAAAATCCTAAAGACCTGTGTTTCTAGACCAAATAACTAAAGTAAAAGCTTTCCCATTTTTCTGTTTTCCTGGAACAATCACAATCTTGCTCAAAAAGTGAGAGAGAGGGAGAAAAACACAGGCTACATACATAAGCCCCAACTTGTTTTGTGTTCAACAGCTGAAAGAGGAGAATGCTTTGAGCTCCACTTCCCTTCCTCCCCACTGCCCCCAGGACCTCCTGAAGAGCATGTGAAGTGCAATAAATAACCTTCTCAGGGAGGAAGTGAACATTTTCAACAAGAGCTTGGACACAATCCGTGGAGCTTCTCACCGTACCCGTTTGTCCCCTCCAGGCCGCAGGCTAAGCTGGGCTCAGCACGGCTGAGGGCCTGGCTACTCATTTCTCACAGATAAAATGGCAGAAAGTCCCAGCCACGCAAAGCAAGAGGGGAAGGTGGTCTGGAGGACAGCCCTGTTGAAGGTATCTATACCCTGTTTCAAAGCATGAAGTGTTTGGCAGCAATAGGAGACCCAGCTGTCCCCGCTCATTTCTTCCCAAAAACTGCTCTGCACCTGGAGGCAAAACAGGAAACCCGAGCAGGGTTTAAGAGATTTCTCTTTTCTTTCTTGAGCCCTAGGGGAGCCATACCGGGACGAGACAGAAGATGGCACTCGAACAGCACCAGATGAACAACTATCACGCTTAGCACCTCCAACAGGGGCGAGAGTTATAATCAAAGTAAATAAAAAAAACAAAACCAGGAAAAACTGAACAACCCCTCAGCCAGGGGGTAAATGTTTTCATTATCAAAGCTTCTAGTTTGCCATTAATGTTAATGTTTTAAACCTTGGACTGTAAAGGCTAGACATATTAAACAGTACTTGCTAGCTGTGCTCTCCCTCAGTTCACAATACAGCCTGGTACTGTAGTTAATGTTTCTCTTGGAAATAAAAAGCGATCTTGCACTTGATTCCATGTGAAAATAGCATTTGGGTGTGATCACCCTCCAAATTGCTTTTGTACAGTCGGTGACCACTAGTGAGGAAACCGCTCAGGGCAGGCAGGTTCACAGCAGGGTGGTTGCGGGGCTGAGCTCTCCAACCCAGGAGGTCCCCTGTGGTCCTGCAGCAGCTGAACTGTACGGCCTCTTGTATGAGGCCTGCATGAAGAAATGAGCAGATCATGCTTCCAAGTAGTCATCCATGTTTTGAGGATTAACTTTAGCTTTCTACACACAAGTATTATCATATTCAGTATTGGAGCTAGTATTACCGCTTCCTCAAAAACATTACGTTTCATACCAGTTTGTAAAGGGAATAGCTTTGCTAGGTAGAAGACTGAAGGAACTCAGGGAAGGGAAAAAAGACTAGACTATGTTACCTTTTAGCATTTACTCCCTCTTTAAAAAAAGAATTACAGGCTAATCTATGATCAGCCAGGTTCATGAAGAACCAGAGTGACAGAAAGATCATTCCTCCAATTTAGAAATAGATCAGACAGATTCCTATTTTACAGACAGGACAGTGAAATTACTTTACTTTTGTCTATAGGCATGCTTTTTTTCAAATTTCAGAAGTCTTGTTACAGCTGCAACACTAAAAAGCTTCAGAGACCACAGAGATCATCGAAACCAGATAAACCCAATACAAATGAGCTAGAATTTAGACAGCTTAATAAACCAGCTCTCTACTTCCTAAAGCTGTTCGCTAACAAGCTCTCCCTCCTTTTTCTTACTGCAAATGAATACGGTCATACTGCATAAAGTGACGTACCTGCATCATAAAGACGTGTTGTTTCCCTGAAAGCTATCTTGTAGCTGCAGTAGAGCACAAACAATATGTTATCTCTGCAGCAGCAGGATTCAGGGCCCCATTGTGTTGGGTCCTCTTTGAAGGCAGGAAGACAAAGGCAACCCCAGCCCCACACCTCAATGCAATTACCTTTAGCCACATAATGAAGTCTGAAGCTGAGGTTAAGGCTCCCTCCAGTGAAGTGAGCAGCCATGAGTTTTCCTCAGGCTTCAGTGTGCTGAGTGGTTAAAGTGGGCAGAGAAAGAACAAACATCTGATCATTTCACCCCCATTTCTCTTTTGTAAGCGCTCTTCTGCCTCTGTAGAGATATGCATCCCCGTCACCTGGAGACAACACTGCAACAAAAGGAAGAGACCACTCTGGGTGCTCACACTAGCTAATACAATCAAACTCCTTGCACGGACATGTCAACTTATCAGCACTAGTTGTTTGCTCCAGTCAGAGACAGCATGGCTACCCGCAAACAAGGAGCTTTTGCCTCTGTATCTATACCATCCCTGTACGGAACAGGAACTTTTTTTTTTAATTATTCTTTGAACAGCACTTACTACCATTAGCCTCCTGTCCACAGCGCACCCTCTAAGTAGGAAAACAGGAATCAAGCAAGATTTGAACACTTCTGTGGGATCCAGACTGCTTTTAGAAGGTGCAAACTCCTGGACAGTATTGAAATATCTGATGTAAAGTCTCCTACCCTTATTTGGTAAACTGTCTTCCAAAATCTCTCTATGTTAGCCCACTGTTTACTACTCATGGTCAGATTACCTCGCATGCTGATAACTCAGTTGTAGAAGTGCTTGACCATTGCCCTCCCAACAGTGTCCAGGAGGGCTTATTTTCAGACAGGGAATTTTGAAAATAGCTAGATGCAACAGGTCCAGTGTTGTGTTCATCCCGCTAATTGTTTCCCAGTGCTGGAAGGCTATCATGAAGATATGAGTAGTTGTGTAGAGATCCAGCCGGACACAGCAAGGCTAAGCCACAGGTAGCAAGTTGTACTGGGACCAGACTGTCTCTGCACAGTTTATGTGTCTACGCTACCCTGCCTGCTAGTACTTCATTCCAGCCCTCTTATGCTGGATGGTGAGGAGCTGGCTGTACCATACATGCACAATATTCTCATTTATGAAAAAGGATCCAACTTTTTTTTTCCTAGAGGTCGCTTGATTATAGGTTAAGGAAGAGGTGGAGTAACTAATTAGTATAACATAGTTGGTACAAAAATCTGTTTACTTCCCAAGTTGGATTTGAACCTACATTTTGCAGAGACAGTATCACCCCTCTAATACCACCAGATGGACATCAGGAGCCAGAGGAAACAAGACACAGCTCTCTCTTAAGAGGTCCATGGCCCAGCATACCCTGGGCACGAGGCTTATGACAACACCACAGTCTGTATGTTATTGCCAATTCATCAGTCCAGAGTCACACAGAGAAGGAGCCAGAGCAGTCACACTTAAGAGAAACACAAATTGGCTCCACCTCACAGGAAGAGAAGATTGTACTTTTTGATGATATGCCAATATCATGCCTTTCTCAGATCACAAACCAAGGCCAGAGGCCATATTTATGTACAAACAACTGTCACTGGCATCTTTTTCAAGCTCGAGGGTATTCAGATAATCTATAAAAAAAAAAAAAATCTTCCCTGTGCCATCAGGCCTGAGGAACTCTTTTTTTCTGTTCTGGAAAACATCTTCCCAGAATACTTCTACTTAAAATTTCAGCTGACGTATTCATGTACATGATGCAGCTGCCAGAACACACCAACACACTTGATGATGATCTTGTAGCTGTCAGATGAAGGAATAAATAGAACAGATGCATCACCAGGCAAGGCAGCAATGGAGAAAACGAAGCACAGATGTACATGAGAGAAATCAGGGTTTTAATGATAAATTAGCAGGTAAGAAAGATAATAAAGAATTAGTGAGTTTTGTTTGACCTATTTAGGATCTTTCCCACTTCAGATTCTTAGTCTTCAACTAGATGGTAGCTATCATGGGAGAAAAAAGTGTCAGCTTTAGGACTTAAGCACCCACCAGTGGGCATTAGTCTGAAAGCGAAGTTTGGAATCTCATTCTTGGCAACATTTGTTAGCAAGTTTTTCTGATCAGCTAATGACTTATTTTCTCTCATTCAGAATAAAGGTCTGTGGAGTACTCGACACAATCCTTGGAAACGATGCATCACCACTCAGTTGTTCTGTGGCAGTTTTCAAGTCACACAACCAATTTTTGGTACAAGAATGGATCTACATTTCCACTTCAGCCTTGATCTTCAGTGCTGATTCAATTTCCAGTCCTCTCACAGGACTGCTCACACAAATGGCATTGCTGCTTTACGTTTCATTAAAAACAAAGTCACTTCATGTCCTGAAGTTACTCACAAATTTGAAGTCCACTTTTAAAAAAAGCAAGCTGCTTTGTCACCTTGGCTGTGAAGCATGAATCCAGTTTACAGTTTTCTTTCACTTTAAAACTCCAGCCACTCTGTCATATAAATACAGTTTGATGGAGAAATCTCACCACCTTCATGGCAATCATCAAAAATCTGCAAAAGCAAGCCCTGTGTCAGTAATTATATACAGCAAGCATGACCTAACTGGAAGCAACATGCTCGCATGTTTTCTGCTCCTTCCCCAGTAGAAAAGCTGTAGTCTAACAGAGGCCAAGAGCTAGGAAGTCCTATGCCAGCCCTGAAGAAGAGAAGCAAAACAGACCCCACTGGAGTAATGATGCGAACAGATACACTGGCAAGTTTTACCTACATATCAGTTTACAATCCAAGTGGGAGAGACCAAAAGCTAGACAGAAATAAGTTCACTTGTTAAAAAACATAAATAGGCAAACTTGAGATCAGAAAATATAATATGATTTGGAACAGGCTACACTTGACAGCACCCTTTCACGTACGGTCCAGTACAGGGGCAGGATATAAATGGGCAACATCGTGGTCTAAACTAAAGAACCTGCCTCTTACACCATAGCTAAGGCATCACGGATAACACTCATAAACACAGTTGGCTTAGAAAGCCACAAGGATCACTCACGGGCATAACCTGGCAATGTGCTGGCTGGCCATTTGCAGGATTGTATTAAAAATTTGCATGCACCCACCTATTCATACACAGAATTAGTTACTTACAGGGCAGAGTCCACAGGGCGTCCTGACTAATCCAGTGGGTTGTATGAGAGGACTAACAGCTCTGTACAACTTCATCTGTCCATCCACACTGCCTACCGTCCCTTCCTTTGCGGCAATAATAGTCATCTCCACTTTTCCATCATATATTAGCGTATTTAAAATGGTTTCAATGTCTTCCATTGACAACTCTACCTAAGAAATAATTTGTAAAATAAATATTAGGAAAGACACATGCCAGTAAGTCCTGCAAGCAGGAAATGAGCAAACCCCACGAGTGACAAATCTAAGAGAGTTCTAAGCAAGCCCAGATAAAGGCACCACTCTCACTGGGCACTTTATGGGGTTGTGCAGATACAGAAAGAAAAGCAAATACCAACACTTCCCAAGCACTTCTGGATTACACTTGCCTTGGCTTACCAAAAAGAACTTCCCTATGCACCTCAAGTGTCTACATCATCCTAGCATGATACATTTCCAGTTTCACAAGAAAACGGTTGTGAAAGACGACAGGCTACTGCAAAGATGCCTGTTGATGGCGACTGGTAATTGCAGGGGGTTCCCCCCCCCTCCCCGAAACTGCTTGAAGTGCATAGGCAAACTTGAGAGAAATTACAAAATGTCAACTGCTTGAGATTGCTAAAGGAAAACTTACTCCAGTTCCCACCAACAAGGATGTGAATGCTAATTCTTTTGTAAGTCTTTGAAAACCCACATGTACAAACTACCCTGGAATCCCATGCAGCACCGCTGACCCTCCTCAAAAAGCAGTAAAGCAGCAAAGCCCACTTCCAATACAGTAACTGTAGCACTTATTGGACCCTCACCAAATTTGAAGGACCCAACTCCTGCAGCTAGTAAAGCACTGAGAATTTTGAGAGTAGTAAGATTAATCTATTCTGACCTTACTGATACCCAGTTCACAGATGTATTTCCACACCTCATGGGATGAGGCAAATGAGCTGTTCCTTTGTATCATGGGATTCTGTTTGCTGTCTCGAGCTGCTTCTGCCTGAGAAAAAGCAAAGGTGAGTTATGGGCAGTACTCACTGCCAAGAGCCTCCTTCGTGGTTCAGTTTCAGGCAGACTGAAGTACAAAAGTTGATTTCCAAACCATTTCTGGGACATGTTTTTTATTTAGCATTTAAAGCTATATCATTAAGACTGAAGTACATGAGACAATGCAGTGCACAACCAAACATAATTTTACACTAAATATGATACAAAATTTACACAGTGATTTAGATTAATATGAAGGAAGATCAGCATCTGGCAGTTTTTTGACACAGAAGAAGTTTCTGCTGTACCTAAATATTTTAATGGAATAGAGAAATGCTGCAATCTGCATAGGACTTATTTAATGGAGAGCAGGCTTCTCCTGCAGTTATACTAGAGAAAATTGTCTTCTAGGCAGAGCTAACTGACTAGTGCCTTCCACCCTCTCAGAAATTAGGAGCTCTGCAGGGAAAACAGTGACTTTTGCTAGTTTTGGTCCTGTGTTCTTTGCTGCCTAGCTTGTCATTGGACTTCAGAGAGAGAAGGCTTCACTCTCTGTACAGGGTGTGAAAATACACATTATTAAAATGCAACACCAGCACACTTGCTGTGACAAATACAATCCAGTATGGATTTGCCAATCCAGTTATAACAATGGCCAACCCTTACAGAAAACACTATGGAAAACTTAAGCCTTGCCTGTCACAAGTTTTCTAAGGAAAAGAATTACTTGCACAAAACAAATGGAAGGTAACTCTCATAGTGGCACTCACCTTACTCTGTAGAAATTTAAAACACTGTTGATTTAACACCTCCACAAATTCAGACTCAAAGTCTTGGTCACTGTACCAAGCCCCACCAGTCACTGACCTGTCAGGCTGCAAGTTATAGAGCATATACACCTTCTTCTTGGATGCCTGTTAGAGAAAAATGCACAGCTCTTAGCAGCTGAAAGTCTTCCATAAGAAAGGAAAACTTAAGAAGATATCTGCAAAAGACATAGTTCATTACTTCTAAAACCTGGGGCACAGCAGCCCAGCTGACTCAAGCTATCATTAACATGTTTGACCCACAGGTAAGATGGAGATAAAGGGAAGATCAATACACTCAGATTCCTAATAATTTTGTAACATAGCATTAGAAGAGAGAATCCTACTAACAATGTGCACACAATCCAAACCTCACTGAAGATGTCAGAGTCTAATTTTAACCTGTTGACTCTAATCCCCCTCCACAGTTGAAGGAAAGCAGAGAAGTGTCTTTAGAAGACAGCAAAGACAAGCTTAACAGAGAGGCTTACAACTGTTCCTGCAAGAGACAACCCATGCACTGATGATAGGAGAGCCTTTACATGATTAAACCCTGCAGTTAAAGTTAGCCCTTGTGAGCCCACTCCTTACCGCCACACCTAGACGGGGTGAACAGGAATGCTGCTTCAGTCCTGATATTAGTAGTCAGACAATTAAAGAACAAGTCATCCAAAGGGCTACTCAGCAGCCACTGAAGCAATTTTAGCACCGTTACGTTCCCTGTATGACTAGACAAAACCAGCATCTCAAAAACTTGAAAGAGCTACTGCTTCTCTATGTCCAACTTCTTTATCTCAATTTTAATTTTATTTAGGAAGTTACCTTCACCTCTCACTACCCCCTCTGTCCCCTCCAAAAATACAGACACGCAAGCCAAGGTATTGCCTCCAAGGTGCAGATGAGACTGGCACATGGAAGTTTTCTGTTGTGTGCCTTTTCTAAGAGTTCACAAACAAGTAGTCTTCCTGGTGTACCAGGCCCTGCAACAAGACAGAATCTCTGCTGGAAACCAGGAGAAAGTCCAAAGAACATGCTAATACCAATGATTTGTAATTAAGCAGGTAAGGGAGAGCAGGATGCTGCATGAGCATTACAATAGAGTGAGAAAAACCATGGAAAAGGATAAGCCCTACTCTGGTACCTGGACTGTCTGCATGTAAGATAAGAACGTCCTCGAGTAACTGGAACAAAGTGGAGGAGCCAAGACTAAACCAGAATCAAGTATCTCAGACATTGTTTGAAGTAAACAATACAAATCCAGTATGAACCAGATAACTGAAGGGAGTTTCAGGATCTCCAAGGGAGAAGAACGTTGCAAGGCCACTTGCAGCGAGGTAACCATATCACTAGTCCCATATAAAAGGCTGAGATTGCTTCAGTATCAGAAATACCTAATTGTAGTACAGCAGCATTGGGATCGATGAAGAAAAAGTAATTACGGGCATGTTGCTTATTTGGGTAGAGACTGAGTGGACAAAGGAGAAAAGGGTGGTAGAAAAGAGAGTTAAACAAAAAAAGAGACTAAGGTATAAAAATCAGAGAACAAGAGAGGGCAGGATCTGCAGACAGCAGGAGTGTGGATGCGACAGCACAGAAGCTGACCTGTGGACCCAAGCCCATTGGTATGCTGGAGGGAAACCCACCAGACCCCTCCCTAGGTTTATGTCCTTAAGACTGTATGGAAGCGCAGAGAAAATGGTGACAGAACTGCAGATTAGTAGTAAGAATTGCGACAGGTTTGTGAGAGCTAACAGAACTATAACAACAGTCGTGTGCAATAAAGAATTAAGAGAACTAAAACTGCAATTTGATACTAATAGTGTGTAATTAGTAGTGGTGGAAAGAGTGATAGAACTGTGTATTAATAGTGATGTGTTTATTAATTAGATTATTAATCAGTTTGTTAGCAGTATGTTGATTATTTAATAAACATTATAGCCTCCTGTATCTGTTGCACCTCAAACCTGTACACTAAAGGCAGAGAGTCAAATGCTGGTGCATAGTCAGTGAGAAAGCTGGAGGCAGAATGAGGTTTCTCTGCTCCCAGTCTCCTGTTCAAACATAAACAGCATGCAGCAAACATTGGAAATGGTTTAAAAAAAAGTCATAAAATACTCACTGCCACAGATTTAACTGCTTTAATTAGTTTCTTGCTTTCCAAGTTTTTCAGTATCTTGTTGATCTCCGTTAAAGGCAAATTACTTTTGTATCTAATGTCCCTGCTCCAAATACCTGTTTTAAAACAGAGACGTGAATGGAAATGAATAGAAGAAACCATTTGTTTCTGTGCATATTCATAAACCAGAAGCCAATTCACAACACTGCTTGACTCGCTTGCCAACCGAAGGATGTATCCTTGATCCTACCATTCCCAGCAAAAGGGAGGGAAGGGACAGAAGGGGATGGAACAAAAAAACCCAAACAAACAACAACTGACAAAACAAAAAATGCATACTACAACCACCCCACTGTCCTTCTGCCCTTTGCCTCTCCTCCAAGAGCTCTTACAAGTGGACACCATTTCACTGCCAATGTGAATACATCACATAAATGTTCTTGCATTTTCAGGTAACTAGTGTTTGCTCCAACAAAAATATGACAGCCAGTTCTACCTGCCATCTCTCAACCACAGTGGGCAACAACTGCTGAGAAGCCTAGTTACTAGCAGTGGCTTCTGCTGGCAGTACACCTATTAAATCCAATATAGATAATACATTTTCTTTTAAGTAGTGAGTGTTCTGCAGATTCCTCAGCTTGACAGTCCCATAGATAAATCTTAATTCACATTGCAAGTATTCTGAAAGAGCCACCCCCCAAGTCAACCAGCAGGACAGGCTGTTATTTTAATAGAGAAACATGTCGTTTTCTCTTTTGTTTTTAAAAAGTGGACACATGGAACATTAGCTACAGACCTGGTACGGGGGCTCTAGATTTTGTATTTGTATTGTCTGGATAAGCATTTAAAAGTTTGGACAGGAATGGTTCCATAAGTAAACAGAGTTAGTACCATTCACAATTATAATTTATTTAAACTACCTTTGTTGCCTGCATCTTCTATAATTTGGTAAACCAGCTTCTCTTGATTGTCAGAGCCTTTCATTTTACTGTAAAATAAGACAGACATCAAGATTTTTGAAAGGTCCAAAATTTCAAAGAAGTTGGATTTGTTTTAAAGTGAAAACAAGGACTATGAAAAAAACAATGCACAAAGGAAAAAAAAAAAACCCACCACACAACAAGCCAGCCACTGGCAAATATAATACATGACACTAAACCTCTCTGGATCAAGCCAAGCTTGCCACTGAGAAGCCACAGTAAAGAGAAAAGAGCACAGTATGAAAGAAAAATGACTAAGCAGGAGTCACTCAACTTGTCATAACAATAGGGAATTCTGAGTCACATATTAACACAACTGTGGAAGGTCAAACACAGTATGGAGCATAATTTAGGATAATCTGTCTCTAGACAGAACATCTACAAAGGGACAGCAGCATGCTCCCAACTCTAAAACATGCCTTCTCACTTGTCTGAGAAAGCCTGAACTCAGCAATGTTTTTCTAAAGCATTGGAAAGAGAGGATGACACGCCTGCACTGAGGGTAATTTTGAAGGGTATTTCTTTCCAGAAGTATGTCTAAGGCATCTTTTACTCAGGTTTACGTAAGTATCACAAGGCATGGTTTGAAGGTACATTTTAATAAATCAAAGAGCATGAGTAGCAGTTCAAGTGGCCTCCTGAACAGCTGTAAATATGAGTGCTGATCCTGTAACACAAGCAGTGAGGAAGACCACAGAACCACAGTTTGCAGGTGGTATGGTTGGGCTTCAGGTGGATTCCACCTGAGCACGTACATGTTTCCACAGATCCTTCTGCTGTCATCTGGACCACAAACTCTGCTAGCAAATTAGAGCTATAGTCCCATGGCACCCTCTGTTCAGTAGAAACCTACCTAAAAGTTTTCAGGATCAGCTCAGGGGAGTTAAGTGTACCCTCCTGAAACAAGCAGTTATGTTCTCTAACATCCATGTTACAGAATCCATATTACATTGCTGAGTGTCTTCTCAGCAATGTTGCACGCGAGTTGCAGGACTGTGTTCCAAATATATTTGTCCAACAAACATGAGGCTTACCTTGCATTTTGAGACTCTTTGATTCTATACAGGAGACCTGCATTGCTCCTGAGAAGGTCCAGTTGCCCCTAGGAGAGATGGGCACAATGCATTTACTTTCTTTCAAATAGCTTGTTTCAGAAGGAGGCAAGAATCTTCTAAACTTCTAAAATAAAAACCTTATTTCATGTCAACTGAATAAAAAAAAAAAGGGAAAACTAACATTTCTAACCACTGGAAACCATAATACCCTTGAGGATATTTTTTTCCTCTACAAGTATCCACTTATCATCAGCTATCAAAAATAACAAATACATTTCCGAGCCCTTCCCACAACATCTATGCACTTCCTATTATTTCTCCTAACTTTTACCATTGCACAAGGGACATCAAGTTCTTGTATACTTTGCTCTCCACCAGAATACTCATTTGCATGGCTACCCAGAAATCATGTTGGAGCTCTACTGAACAAGTTTTGAACAATTCTGCATCCCAGTAGCAAAGTTCTATTTTTCACTAAGTAGAGATCATCGGGAAACTGCCAGCCAGGATCAATAGTGCCTCTCAGAGGCAAATTACTGGCATCTCACACACACAAAACATTTGTCCTGCCCTTGACACTTGTGCCTAGGCAAGGCAAATTCTTATTTCCTATTTTGAAGGGGCAATTACACAAGCCCAAGAGCATAACTGTGTATAACAGCATTAACTCTTTCATTGCCAGCTAATCCTTTCCCCATAGTTACTGCCTTGTTTCTTACAGATTTGCATTATGTGGTTGATTGGAGCTCACACCTCCACATGATGCCCTTCAATGCTCTTCTGCAGATGAAGTACTTGCAGCTTATCTCAAGTGAAGTACCTGATGCTCATTAAGGCTGAGCTCTCACTGCAGTTTTTCCCCATATTTGAGGTACTTACCAGATCTCCCCACACACTCCCCACTCCCCCAGGCATCTATTTTAAACTAATTCTAGAGACCTAACTATCTTTGAAACCTCACTGTGAAATTTAGCCAGCCCTTTCAAAAGTTATTGAAAACACAAGCTCACATCCAATATGCTGATAAATCTCTCATCTATAAGAGAAAGACCAAAAAGACACAGATTAGATTACTTCCACTGGCACCTAGTATGGTCCAAGCTAATAAGTTTGGGTTGTTTAAAAAAAAAAAAACAACCCAAAACACCACACCTTGCTCAGTTTGGATACTTTCCAACATCCTCCTTTCTCAGAAAGCAAGTGCCCCTCTTCTCAACAGTGCTCTCTTGACTGCACCACTCAGTCTGCTTTATTCCCTGACATCACACGCCCATGAAGCAGCTAGCTATGGAACTGAAAGGAATCTTGATCTTTAAAGACCCTGAATATTTAGCTGATAATCAAGTTTATGCCACACTGAACCAACAAGGCTAAACAGGTACTATCTATTCCTGAACACATGGCAGAAGCAGTTGACGATGACCCTCACTCTTATCTTTGACTGACTCCTGATACAGTAAAGTGAGATGTAGGAAACTTACAGAAGATGCAAAAAAATTCCTCGAGATGTTTCACCTGCATGTTATCAGAGTAATCCACAATTTCAGGATTTCGTGAAGGGTTTGAGAAGACCTTCACATATAAGAGCATGGGCTAACATCCAGTCTTTTATCTCTAGCTAATTCACTCCCCATCATTAATGGGCCTTGTGGTTGCCACCTGTGGCCATCTTTCCACCTGCTGAACCACTGCAACTACACTTGCACCTGACTGTTACATTAGACCATCATATCACATTCTGCTTTACAAAGTGATACACAGGGAAAAGATGACCAAAGGACTCTAGACACATCAAAAAAATAAATGTGGTACTTCTCAGTGGTAGCTTCCACACCTAGAAATTGACATAGATATACACATTCATGTCAACTTTGTGTTACAGAATGGAAAGAGTAAGTTGAGGTATGTTTTAATTGGTTTGGGCAATCATGAGTGCTTATGGCAACCAAAAGTAAGTTAAAGTAACTGTACATTATGGCAAATGCCACTAAATCCGAAAGGATTAATTTGCTAGCTCTGCCGAACAGGTTGCTACCATGCAGACTGTGTGTATGAACAGTGCTCCGGGTCGGCTGAAGTAGCATGAGGAAGCTGAGATCACCCTACCATTGAGAGCAACCTGTTGATCGCCATGGCTCGCTGCTGGGCTTCCATGTGAGGCATATCATTTTGAATCACCTGGTCTGTGATACCATGAGGGAACTGATGACACAGCTCAATAATCCTGGGGGAGGAGAAAAGCAAGTTTAAAGTCATTTTCTATTGCATCCAAACAGTATTAGAGCCAGAATGGAAGAGAGGGAAAAGAACAACTCAGGGAAAAATTACCCATTACTGGTTCTTGGTCACATCTATTGAGGGAACTTAGCATCCACTCCGTGTACTGACAAATATGCTTTTGCAACTACTGGACAAACTACCTTTGCTCTTTGTGACAACACTGAACGTGGTGCTCTGCTTTACTTTTAAGTTGCTCTCATTATTAACAACATGGATTTAGAGCTCCCTGTACAGTTTCATTACACAAAAGGTTCTAATAGGAAGGAATTGCTAGCTAGTCAGAGAATGCAAATACTGATGGAATGCCTGTTGGAAAAAAATTACTTAATGCAGAAAAGCCACAACTCCCCTTTCCAGGAACAGAAAGACACCAGGACAGCGGAAGGTAACCTGACCACCACCTGATGGTGGTGGAGTCACCATCCCTGGAAGTGTTCAAAAAACGAGTAGACATGGCACTCTGGGACATGGTTTAGTCTAGTCTACCCTTGATTGGTTTAGTGGGGACTTGGTAGCATAGGTTAATGGTTGGACTGGATGATCTTAAAGGTCTTTTCCAACCTAAACGATTCCATGATTCTATGACCCCATCCCTCACTGCTACCTAAGCACCTCCCAGCCCCAGCACAAAGCACACAGTGCCCCCAGCAACAGCAAACCTCTCCTTCAGGACCCACTTCCTGACCACCACCCGGGCCTCGACCAACACCCCCCCAAGACACCGGCACGCCCTGTGCCCTGCCTGCTCCCCTCACATCTCTGCCGCCTCCCCCGACCCAGGACCCCTCCCTCGCCTCCCTGCCAGCCCCCACACACCTTCCCCCTTCACGGCCCTCTTCCCCCCGCCGCCAGGGCCCTCGCCGCCCGGCAGCCTCCCCCCAACACACACAGCGCCCGCCTGGCACCGCCCGCCCCGCACCTGTTCTCTATATCCATGGGGTCGGGGACCTCCGGCTTCACCTTCACCTCCGCCATGGCGCAGCGGACCCGGGCCTGCGGCCGCGAGCCAGACCCCGCGCACGAGCGGCGCGGCGAGATGACGCCAGAGCCGCGCGGCGGAGGGGGCGGGGTCGGTTGCTAAGTAGCGGGACGCGGGCCAATGGGCGGCCGCGCTGGCGCGGCCAGGGGAGGGAGGGCGGGGGCGCGGCCGGGCGCGCGGCGTCTGTGGTAACGGGAGGGCGGGGGCGGGGGGGGCGCGCTCTGTACCGGGGATCGGGCGGGGTGGGATCGGGCGGGGTGGGCAGGGATCGAGCGGGGTGGGCAGGGCTCTATAGCAGGGATCGAGTGGGGTGGGACGGGATCGAGCAGGGTGGGCTCGAGTGGGGTGGGCAGAGCTCTGTAGCAGGGATCGAGCGGGGTGGGCAGGGCTGTGGGATGGGATCGAGTGGCGTGGGCAGGGCTCTATAGCAGGGATCGAGTGGGGTGGGCAGGGATCGAGTGGGGTGGGCAGGGCTCTATAGCAGGGATCGAGTGGCGTGGGCAGGGCTCTATGGCAGGGATTGAGCAGGGCGGGCAGGGATCGAGCAGGGTGGGATCGAGTGGGGTGGGCAGAGCTCTGTAGCAGGGATCGAGCGGGGTGGGCAGGGATCGAGTGGCATGGGCAGGGCTCTATAGCAGGGATTGAGTGTGGTGGGCAGGGATCGAGCGGGGCAGGCAGGGATCGAGCAGGGTGGAATCGAGTGGGGTAGGCAGAGCTCTGTAGCAGGGATCGAGTGGGGTGGGCAGAGATCGAGTAGGGTGGAACGGGATCGAGCAGGGTGGGATTGAGTGGGGTGGGCAGAGCTCTGTAGCAGGGATCGAGCGGGGTGGGCAGGGCTGTGGGATGGGATCGAGTGGCGTGGGCAGGGCTCTATAGCAGGGATCGAGTGGGGTGGGCAGGGCTCTATAGCAGGGATCGAGTGGCGTGGGCAGGGCTCTATGGCAGGGATTGAGCAGGGCGGGCAGGGATCGAGCAGGGTGGGATCGAGTGGGGTGGGCAGAGCTCTGTAGCAGGGATCGAGCGGGGTGGGCAGGGATCGAGTGGCATGGGCAGGGCTCTATAGCAGGGATTGAGTGTGGTGGGCAGGGATCGAGCGGGGCAGGCAGGGATCGAGCAGGGTGGAATCGAGTGGGGTAGGCAGAGCTCTGTAGCAGGGATCGAGTGGGGTGGGCAGAGATCGAGTAGGGTGGAACGGGATCGAGCAGGGTGGGATTGAGTGGGGTGGGCAGAGCTCTGTAGCAGGGATCGAGCGGGGTGGGCAGGGCTGTGGGATGGGATCGAGTGGCGTGGGCAGGGCTCTATAGCAGGGATCGAGTGGGGTGGGCAGGGCTCTATAGCAGGGATCGAGTGGCGTGGGCAGGGCTCTATGGCAGGGATTGAGCAGGGCGGGCAGGGATCGAGCAGGGTGGGATCGAGTGGGGTGGGCAGAGCTCTGTAGCAGGGATCGAGCGGGGTGGGCAGGGATCGAGTGGCATGGGCAGGGCTCTATAGCAGGGATTGAGTGTGGTGGGCAGGGATCGAGCGGGGCAGGCAGGGATCGAGCAGGGTGGAATCGAGTGGGGTAGGCAGAGCTCTGTAGCAGGGATCGAGTGGGGTGGGCAGGGCTCTATAGCAGGGATTGAGTGGGGTGGGCAGAGATCGAGTAGGGTGGAACGGGATCGAGCAGGGTGGGATTGAGTGGGGTGGGCAGAGCTCTGTAGCAGGGATCGAGCGGGGTGGGCAGGGATCGGGTGGCATGGGCAGGGCTCTATAGCAGGGATTGAGTGTGGTGGGCAGGGATCGAGCGGGGTGGGGCAGGGCTGTGGGACAGGATCGAGTGGCGTGGGCAGGGCTCTATAGCAGGGATCGAGTGGGGTGGGCAGGGATCGGGTGGCATGGGCAGGGCTCTATAGCAGGGATCGAGTGGGGTGGGCAGGGATCGGGTGGCATGGGCAGGGCTCTATAGCAGGGATTGAGTGTGGTGGGCAGGGATCGAGCGGGGTGGGGCAGGGCTCTATAGCAGGGATCGAGTGGGGTGGGCAGGGATCGAGTGGGGTGGGCAGGGATCGAGCGGGTTGGGCAGGGCTGTGGGACAGGATCGAATAGCATGGGCAAGGCTGTGAGATGGTATCGAGCGGCATGGGCAAGGGGCTCAGAGGCAGGGCTCGAGTGGGGTGGGCAGGGATGCAGCTGGGATCAAGCAGGTTGGGCAGGGGCTCAACAGCAAGGATCGAGTGGGTTGGGCAGGGCTGTGGCTGGGGTCAAGTGGGGTTGGCAAGGCTGTGGGATGGGATCGAGTGGGGTGGGCAAGGGACTCAGTAGCAGGGATTGGGTGGGGAGGGCAGGGCTGTGAGGTGGGATCGAGTAGGGTGGGCATGGCTGTGGTTGGGATCAAGCAGGGTGGGCAGGGGCTCGGTAGCAGGGATCAAGTGGGGTGGGCAGGGCTGTGGGGTGGGATCGAGAGGGGTGAGCAGGGGCTGTATGAGTGGGTGTTGAGTGGGTGGGCAAGGGTCTGCCATGGGACTGCGTGGGGTGGGCAGGGCTGTGGGACACAATCGAACGGGGCGGTCAGGCTCGTGCAGTGGGACCGAGCGGGGTGGCAGGGGCTGTACAGCAGGGGTGGAGTGGGGTGAGGCGGGGTGGGCTGTGCCGTGAGGGGACGGGAAGCAGGCAGGCACGCGCAGGCAGGGACGGAGCCCGCGCTGGGGCAGGGGCTGGGCACGCTGGGGATGTCGGCAGGACCGGTCGTGTCCCACCACCGATGGGCTCCCAGAAAGCTGAAACAGGGCACTGTGCTTTTAGTCCAGGTGTGCCAAGAGCAGGCGGGTCCTTGAGGAAAAATACTCTCTGCCCCCTCGCATCAGGTAAAGATCTAATCCACCCATCCTTGCATCCCCTGTGCTGCTGCGTGCGACCCAAGGGAGTCCGGCTGAGAACGGCCCGCAGTCCTTAACCACTGTTTCGGGCAGCCCAGCCAAGGAGATGGGCAGCTGCAGGCAGCGCTGTGGCATACCTCATTTTAGCCCCAGTGAGAGCATGGACTAACGAATGCCTCCCATGCTGAATCATTACTGTCTGCATTGACAAAGTAGCGTGAGAGACGTTTCTGGAGGATTGAAGGGTTGGTTACAAACCCAAATCCTTCTAGTGTAGACATGTTTCCTGGCCCTGAGTATCAGTTCCCAAGATCTGAAGTACATCTTTTTGTACTGTAAAATGTTATCATATCCAAATGCAATTTTTCACTCTTGAATTGCATGACATGATAATGACTATGTAAATTATGATAAATCATGTTTGGCACCTGTTTTATAGGTATATTCTTAATGCATATGATAGCTGAGATAAACTTTAGGAATAGCTGTCTTGCTTTAGTCCTTTTCAGGACATCTTGCATATATTCAGATGGCCACGGTGAAACAAGAGGCTGGTTCTTCCTGCAGAGAAAATGACACCACATCTGCCATGATTAGGGTTGAGATACTTTGCTGTCACTCACCCTTGCCATGTATCACTGATGTACGGTGCTAAAGCTGTTTCACTTGCATACATGGAAACAGACTTGAGCAAGGAAGGCCAAAGTAAAACGAAAGCAACAGTGCTCACCTCAAGCTTTGTTCATGGTTCTGAAACAGGAGAGTAAGAAGTGTGATGGTCATTAGGATCTTGCTCCTTTTCAATGTGAAAATCGTGCAAACATTAATGACAGCTAACAGTTTAAAGAATACGGCGTTCTCTCTTTTAAGAGAAATGAAGACAAGGAATCACATTAAAAGACTGTATTTCTCAATGCATTCTTCTGTTTAGAAAAATTACTGTCTGCTTTTTTGTTTTTCTTTTTTTAAAGATCACTGCTGAGAAAAATGACAGCTGGCTCTGTCTCAGTTCCTCAGGTCATACCGCTTCGAATCCCTCTTCCAGGGAAGGCTAAACATGAAATAGACACAAATACGCTCATAGAAATAAAATCAGGTATGAATAAGAGCTTTAACTCTATGTAAAACATTTTCTTATGTGTTCATTTGAAACTTTTAGCCTCTACACTTTTGTTTGCATTTAATTATGATCTTTATGAGTGCCCACTTCCTTAAGGAAGTTCTAAAATTAACCAACATGTTTTGATACACCAAATACACTTGCATTTAATTTTATACATTCAAACAACATTATCAACACGGGTTATTTCATACATGTTAGCAGTCTTAATTGCTTCCAAGATCAAGCTCTCAAGCTGTTGCATTTCACTTTGACGGCAAAACCAGCACTTGATAGTATCGTGTGCCAGGCTCATCCCAAAGGTTTCCCTTACAATTTTTGAAATGCCACCTTTCACCATGACAGAAAATATCTTTTCTGTCATTAGAACAGACAACCTGTTGCAATGTTTTCAGACAAAACCACTGCACAGCTATTTTATGAAGAGAAATATTGCTTATAATGAAATTGCATTTGTTGAGTAATTTTTCATGGGAGGAACAGCTTTGGTCACAAACATTCAGCCATTTATGGAACTGCTTTATTTTGTTTATGTGAGAAAAATCAAGCACAGTAGTGAGTACTTTGAAGCTTAGAGCTTGTTTTTCACAGGTTGACTACAGTTCAGCTAAGTACTTTCTCTGTGTCCTTCAGATACACCCGAGGTCTCCATTTATTACACTTTAGATGGAAGTAAACCAGAACTCATTAGGAAACCTGGCTGTGGAGAGCATAACACTTTTAAGTATAAGGGTCCTATTGTATTACCAGTTGGGAAAATAACAGTCAAGGCACTGGCAGTTACAAAGTAAGTATCCTGTTTTATTTTAGTTGTATTTTGACAAGGCACAGATGTCCCAGTCATGGGATAAAGCACTCCATACCTCACAAATGAGAGACGCCCCTTTTCCCAACCAGTTTGCAATCTAAGTGATCGTCATGGGTTGCATTGACTTCACTTTCTCATAACACTTTTTATCCATTAAATGTTTGTGTGGATGGATTATCTCTCGGATGTTGATCTCCTGGGCTGTGGATGTAGGCCAATGATCCACAGAGGCTGTGGGTGAGAAACTAATAAAATATGCTATACTTAGAGCTCATTCTTTTGAGCGTGATCATAAAAAATGCCAGAGGAACTAGTATGGTGTTTTCTGTGGTCATCCAGTGATTCAGCAGATTTATAGAAGCTGGTCTTCCCAGGAATCTGCTTAGTTTCTCCTGAAGGAGCACAGAATGCTAAACCTCACAGCTTAAGTACAATGTTAGTACAAGGGTAAAGTAAAAATACAATATATAGAAAGAAAACTGTATTTTGCTGTACAGCCACTGACTTTCTCCAAACTAATTCAATGCTTAGAGACAGAGAGAGGACACATGCATTCTCTGTTTGTACCCTCTCATATTATCTTTTATCTCCAAGGGAGCAGAAACTTACACTCCAGTTGGGGATTTGTGCTTGCTGTTCCCCACTATTAGCACCTGCAGCTAGCCTTTGCTTGTGTCTGCAGTGGAATATAATAGCACAAACCTAGACCTGTGTGTATTTTCTGATATCACTACCTGGATTAACATTTGTTTCCAGTATGTTTTTATTAGACATTTTTGGGTGGGCTAAATAGATGATCTAGAATGACAATAAATCCTAAATGGTTTGGTCATTTACAGCCATTTTAATGTTACTGCTGTAATTTAATAAATGGTAGAGCATGACGGTTGTTACATCAAATGAATAGAATGCAACCTGCTGCTTGACTGGGAAAATTAATATGGTATTACGAATGGAAGAAAACTCTTGCTCTCCTCTCTTTTCTGCGATGCTGGCACAGTAGTTACCCCAGAAAGCAGATACAGGAGTATCAAGAGTTTTACAGGTAAAAGATGTTGAGGGCTTAGAATATTCATACATCAATCAAGGTCCCTTCCAACCCAAAGGATCCTATGATTCTATGATTTTACTGGTAACTTGTTAGTGCACACAATTTAAACTGGAAATAAATTTTAAAAAGAACAAAACAAGGCAGTAGTTACTGAGAGTATTGCCCAGGATTATACTTATTAACCAAAATAATGACTGGCAAGCTTGGAAGAGATGTACCAGCAAATAAGCCATGTTCATCAGTGATTTACTTTTTGCTGCACGTGGGTTTGTGGCATGTATATAGCTTTCTGAACATTGATTTTCAGGGACTGCAGGGAGAGTACAATTGTAACAAAGGTATTTCTGGTAGAGTACAAGCAACCAAACATCCACTTCTCTGTTGAAGACAATGACAAGAATTTCCTAAAAGATATCACCACACAGGCAAGTTTTAGCAAATTTAACTCCTTGTCTGAATATAAAATGTTGTATGTATGGTATTACCTAGAGATTAAAACTTGATTGCCTATACTTTTCATATATTTTTTCACCTTTGTTTGACCATCTTTGCTGCCTCAGTCATTTTTGCAATACTAAAATTTCAAGGGGACATTTTTTTTTTCTTATTCGCTGGTATTTCATTACCAGTACAGGTCAAATATTTAAAAATACATTTATTATTTAAGATTTCCAAATGCCTGCATTGAAAATAAGCATGTACTTTAAAAATCATAACAAATAACTATAGAAAGAGAGGATTAGAGCAAAACCAAGTATTTCATCTGGAATTCAAATGGAATTACTTTTTAGGAGAGGAAAGGTGGGATGTTTACTACAAAACCAAAGAAGAATGGAGTGAATGTGGAAATCAAGCCTGCCTGGAGTGAAGCACCCCAAGATTTTCAAGGTGTAGTATTACTTCATAAGACTGAAATAGACTTCTGTCTTAGCTGAAAATAGGCACTGTAAGGTTTTCCTCTTATATCATTGGTAAAATATGGGTAATTTCAAAACCACCTCAGAAGACAGAACATCCTCTGGGAATTCAAATTTTGATTGTTCAACACTGCAAATAGAGAACAAAAATTAACTTCCATACACATCACATTACCTCTTAAAACATATTAAAAAGTCATTAATTTCTGAGCAACATAACAAGGCCCAGTCTATATTTCCCTTTGTGCCAGAAAATTCTGTTAAATTGATGGACTGCAAATCCTTTACGGAGTTCTTTACTGATGTTTGCTTGCAGTGAGATTCCAAAATAAGCAGACAAAACAGACATGAAAGCTTGACCTAAATTTTCTCTATAGATGAAGCCTGTTATTCTATGGTAATTGCAATGGGTCTGTTTGAGAGCAGGGAATTGTATTAATGTTTACTCATTAATTTACTCTTAGGAGCTGGGGTTTCTTTGAGCATGCAGGAAGGAAGAAAACTGTAGATAGAGAGACATACAAAAGTAAGCTCTTTCAGAGAGGAATGAGGTTTCTTCTAGTTTAATTTCCTGTAATTCCATGCAGTTTATTTGAACCCAAAATCTGGATGTCAAATACATTTTAAAATGTGCTTAGCTGTTGGAATTTAAAATGAGAGTATATAATATTCATGTTAAGATATATGTTAACTGCATGAAGTGAATGACAGTGGAATAACAGGATTGTAATTTTAGACTTGGAAACAGAAAGAAAAAACGCTCACAGGTCCCTGCAAGGACCACAGCTCCTTGCCAGTCATTTGGAAACAACAGTGTACAGAGGGGAATCCATCTCAGCACCACCAATAGAGTCATTACAGGTAAGCAAAGGGGTGTTGAGGAAAACTGTAAAAGGCTGTCATCAGAACTGAGCTCTAAAAAAATAAAGATGTGAAGATATGTGATCATTCTCATATAATCTCTCAGAAATTAATGCCTCTGGCTATATTATACAGTACTAAATTAAATTTACTGGTAATAATACACTGGAATGGGAATGCCCAAAGCAGTACACAGTTATCAGTAAGGACAAAACCGGGCAAAGCAAATTAACAATGTCTGCATTCCTACTAATTCTCCGCTAATACATTACTGAATCTGCAATTAGCAATAATTATTGCTATAGGTTGGCAAGTTGATATTTAAAACTTAATATTCAGTAACACTGTCTTGGAAATAAATAGCAAGACATTGATTTATCTTTACTGGAAGAAGCTGTGGGTCCTTAATGCAGCTAATGTGGGAATCAAGTGTAGCAGATAATCCTTACAGCAATGCATTTCGGTGTAGTTTGTCTCAAAAAACATCTTTAGAGGATTTGGTACTCTTCCATGCATTTTGCAAATATTTGCTTACTAAGGCTAAAGAATTACCTTTATTTCAGTTTACTAGTTCTTCTGCAGTGACTAGCCGAAAAAGCTTAGCAAGCACACAGGTGGCAAGGATCCAGAGGGAAACAGATTTCCTCAAGTAAGTGACTTCTCTTTTTGACATATTTGTCCTTGAAAACTGAGCAATTGCCCTTTGCAACCAAGTCGATAATACTGGGGGGCTCTATAAAAATGAGGATAGCAAAGACAGACACTGGCTTATAACTGGAGAATGTGATCTCAGTAGGGCACTGAAAATCCTTTCTCTTACATATAGTTTTATTTACATGTCACCGTACACAGTTATCAACTATCTTATAATCCTTTAAAAAAAATTCCTAACACCTGTAGGATTAGAGGAAAAGCTGTCTTTTTAAATTAGAGTACAGCCCTTACTGCTATAGGTGAAAACTGCTCACTGGATATCCTGGTTTCAGCTGGCATAGAGTTAATTTTCTTCCTAGTAGCTGGTATAGTGTGGTGTTTTGGATTTAGGATGAGAATAATGCTGATAACATAGTGATGTTTTAGTTGTTGCTAAGTACTGCTTATGCTAGTCAAGGACTTTTCAGCTTCTCATGTCCTGCCAGCAAGAAGCTGGGAGGGGGCACAGCCATGATAATTGACCCATACTGGCCAAAGGGATATTCCATACCATATGATGTCATGCTCAGTATATAAGCTGCAGGGAGTTGGCCAGGGGGCAGTGATCACTGCTTGGGGACTGGCTGGGCATCACTCAGTGGGTGGTGAGCAATTGCATTGTGCATTGCTTGCTTTGTATATTGTTATTATTATTATCATTATTATATTGTTATTATTATCATTACTATTTTACTTTATTTTAATTATTAAACTGTTCTTATCTCAACCCAGGAGTGTTTCTCACTCTTCCTCTTCTGATTCTCTCCCCCATCCCACCAGGGCAGGGGGAGTGAGCAAGCAGCTGTGTGGTGCTTACTTGCTGGCTGGGGTTAAACCACGACACTGGAGTAGTCTCACAGAACGTTAGTGCTGGATATTGAAAGGCTTTTTGAGCTACATCACTGGTTCCCCATGTTGCAGCAGTGAGGCCTGACACAGATTGTGTGTCAGGAGACTTGTTTACCTCACATGGTAAGGAAGAAAGTATGAAACTCCATAGCAGCCAGAGAGCTTTCTACCTTGCAAAGCTGTTTAGAGTTCAGAACCTCGTATCCTGGACGCTGGGGCATGGTCTGGTGGACAGCCATAGCTTGGAAACTACAACTGAGAAATCAGTGGCCTAAGTCCTGTTGCAGCAGGTTCCAGATTAATCATTATTATGCAGCACTATGTACCAAAACAAGCCCAGCCAGTTTGCTCTTATTTTCAGATGTTCACACTGTTCTTCACCTCGCCTGTCTGATCCCTTGGCTCACTTCTGTCAGGAATGTGGATCTCTTATCCCACCTGTGCCAGTACACCGCTTCCCACCCCCTGAAGGAGCGCAGGTCAGCAAAACATCATAACAATCAACAAATCCTCTTTGGCAAAACCGACTTCCTCAGCAAATTACACATTCAATGCTGGCAAAACCATTATTTAGTCACACTTCCATTTAGGAAGCTCTGTTCTGATTGTTTTGTTTTGTTCAATACCTTTAGCAGTGGACCCTATATAATTCTTAAATGATGGGCAAAATTAACCATAGATTACTTCAAGTGCCATGTATTTTAATAAGGATAACAACGAAAAAGTAAATTGTGTTTTATTCACTTGTGCCAGGAAACATCACCAAATTCAGATTCCTCCTCATCCTGTATCTTCAGGACCTGCATATGCATCTTACTCCAGTGCTGACTAGTGCAGTTAGTTTGTAACTAGTGCCTATGTCGTAGCTGTAGAAGATCCATTTAATATGCCTGAAACCTTAAACAGTGTCATGTGTGGGTGTATGTAAAGGCACCAATTTCTTTACAGTGATGCCTGTAACTTTCTTCCCTAAGCTCTTCCCGAGAGATAATAACCTGATCTAACAAGTCAATGGTGTATTTTTTTTTTCCTGTATCATCAGAAAGTTGTCTTGTCTGGGGCAATGCTGTAGTTTCAAGTGATGAATGAGAATATTCAGCACCTCTTTAGATTAGGTTCATAATTAGGACGACTTGAACTGCCTGCACACATTTTATAGTAGCATTTTTAATTTACTGCAAATTAACTTAATACCTTTCTGGCATGTTTTTAGTAGTCAGTAAAGCATTCTCTTTCCAGTTGTCTCCATATTTTCTCAATAGCCTTGGATCTTTCAGGATCGATATGAGCATCTGTTGCTGTCAGTTGCTATGCTTCCAGTGACTTTGCTGCTGATGTGGACTCTAACCAGGAAAATATTGAAAATCTCATTATAACCTTAATGATCTCATTATGGCCCTTAACGTGATGTGATGTGACTTTTTCTTCAGATGGCACCATGTCTTGAATGCAGACATCTTGTGCCAATGAATACACCCACTTGCCTTGTATGTGAGTCACCAATAGCTCCACAGCTGCAGCCCCAAACCAACAACTGCGTAAAGGTACTTGAGAATATATATAACGAAATAGCAATTTACCTCCTGGCATGCATTTTTCTAACAGATGACTTCATTACAAATATTATGATCCAACTTGGGTTTGTGTAATTACATTATATATATATATAAAATAACATTATATATATTATATATATATATAAATAACTATATATATATAATAACATTATAAGCTTTAAGAGTTAGTAGGATTAAAAGTACCTTGAATAGAAATAATCATTAAAGGTAAACCACACAAGCTCAGGAAGGCATGCTGAAGAGCACATGATGTAGCAGTCTGAATGACAGGAATGCATGCACTTGTGTTCAGTAGAGAGAGATTCTACGATTCTGTGATTTATGGCCTTAGTATTATGAAGAATTTTAAGTTTATTAAATATGTCCTCATTACTCTGCTTATCTCACTTGATTGTGTTTAGCACAGATGGTCTGGCAGGAGTCAGACTGTGGGTATATGCCCAGAACGTTAGAGTACAGTGTTGATCAGTACTCCAAAAGTGCTGGTGGTCTTAACTAGACAAAATTTGCCCTACAAAATACTCCCTACACAGGGGTATGGGGACCCAAGTAGGGGCCCTTCTCAGTCCCCCCGGTCAGGGGAAAGGGTGTCAGGAGGAGAGGACTGATACTGCATGTCCACAATTGTTTGCAGAGCTGGTGTTGGCAAGAAGGTTTTGGTTTCTATGATAGTGGGACCCTGTTTGAGGATCAACATCTCCTTAGGAGAGATGGGATCCACCTCACAGGGCAAAGGTGCCAGCAGGAGAGCTGGGATAGTAAGAAGGGTTTTAAACAAGAAACAACAGGGGAGGGAGGGTTACCAGCAGCCCTGTGAGGGAGTGAGGGACAGGGCTGACAAGCAAAGGGTCTTGGGTGATGTGGAGGAAAGGGAACACTTAATCCACAAAACAGGGCTTGAGTGAGGTCGCCTCAAGCATTTGCATGTAAGCAAGGAAGTGCCTATAAAGCAGCATGATGGGGAACCTCCCCCCACCAGACCCTTTCTGTGAATCAGCATGCTGGGGTCCCTCTCTGAAGTGCCTGGATACTAGCTCAAGCAGTATGGGGAATAAACTCAAAGAATTAGAGACCTTTGCACAGTTGCAGGGCTATGATCTTGACGGGACTACAGAGACGTGGAGAGATGGCTTGCATGACTGTAGGGGTGACATCATAGTGGGTGTCTGCTGTAGACCACCTGACCAGGAAGAACCAGTGGATGAGGCCTTCTACAGACAGCTAGAAGTAGGCCCACATTTCCAGGTCCTGGTCCTCATGGGAGACTTTAAGCACCCCAATATCTGCTGGAG
Organism: Pelecanus crispus; assembly: GCF_030463565.1. NCBI lineage: Eukaryota > Metazoa > Chordata > Aves > Pelecaniformes > Pelecanidae > Pelecanus > Pelecanus crispus. The sequence goes on along the minus strand of NC_134645.1, from coordinate 26,388,772 downwards.
GAACAACGCAGCAGGGCATAAGCAATCCAGAGGTTCCTGGAAAGCATTGATGACAACTGCTTGATAGAAGTGATAGAGGAGCCAGTGAAGAATGGTGCTCTGCTGGGTCTCATACTTTCAGAGAAGGAAGGGCTTCTTGGGGATATGAAGGTCAAAGACAGCCTTGGCTTCAATGATCACGAGATGGTGGTGTTCAGGACCCTGAGAGGAAGGAGCAGGGGCAAAAAGCAAGATCATGGCCCTGGACTTTAGGAGAGCAGACTTTGGCCTCTTCAGGGATCTGTTTGAAAAAGTCTAAGGATATCCTGGGCTGCATTTAGGAAGTGTGGTGCCAGTGGGTAAAGGGAGGTGATCCTTCCCCTCTACTCAGCACTAGTGGGGCTGTATCTGGAGTTAAGTGCCCAGTTCTGGGCTCCTCAGTAGAAGAGAGACACAGACTCTCTAGTATGAGAGCCCAACAAAGAGCCGCTAAGATGATTAAGGAACCGGAGTATCTGGAGGAAAGACGGAGACAGCTGGGACTGTTTAGTCTAGGGAAGAGAAGGGTTGGGGGAACATCATCAATGTATACAAATATCTGAAGGGAGAGTGTAAAGAAGACAGAGACAGGCTCTTTTCAGTGGTGCCCAGCGACAGGACCAGAGGCAATGGGCACAGACTGAAAAACTGGAGGTTCCCTCTGAATATCAGGAAACACTTCTTTACTGTGAGGGTGGCTGAGCACTGGCACAGGTTGCCTAGGGAGGTTATGGAGTCTCCATCCTTAGAGATATCCAAAAACCATCTGGACATGGTCCTGGGCAACCTGCTCTGGATGGCTCTGCTTGAGCAGGGTGGGGTTGGACCTCCAGAGGTCCCTTCCAACCTCAGCCATTCTGTGGTTCTGTGATAATTGCAAGGGAACATTTTTGGAAAGAGAAGGATGCTGAAAGGAAACTCTTGACTGAAGACTATCAGATAACAAAGGAGATTCCTAATCTGAGGGAGTTATCAGCTTGACGTCAAAGCAGATTATAGATGTTGGCCAAAATTTAATGCCTTATGACAACCTTCATGTAGGTGCAGACAATCCTGAACTAATTGGTGCCAACAATCAAAATATCAGACTCATTATTCTTAGCCCTTGTGGAAAATCACTTGTTGATAGCGACCATGCTAAGATCTTTTAGGGCACCCTCATGGTATATTATTATTATTAATTTTCCTTGTAGATACTGGACTGTCTGTTTTGTATGAGTGCAGTGACTAAGCAAACTGACGCTAATACAAAAAAAGATCTGGAGGTATTGATGCTGGATCCCCTCAGGGAAATGTACCATAGTTTAAAAAAAAATTGTCACCAAGATATGTAGATTTGTGATGACCAGGCAATATGGCCTAACTAAAGTCTGCAGCCCACAGCACAGACTTGAAGGATCTCTTCTACTGCAGGGCTGAATAACCACAACACTTTGTAAGATCAGGTCCTCTTCTTATTATTGTTGTTCACAGTTTTCAAATACCATGTGAAATATATTCTTTCTCTTATTTAAAAGGGTAAAGTAATTTGTCAGGCGTGTGGCACAGGAAATCCTCTTCACCATAAACACTGTGTGACTTGTGAAAGCAAACTGCCTGAAATACAGACGGTAAGGCTTCTTGCATCAATCACACTGGGGCTAATCAAATCAAAGCATAACATTCTTTTTCTTTGGAAAACTGAAGTCATACCCCTGTGTGCCTATGCTACAAAAGCAGAGAATCCCACCCCCATGCCATATTCAAGCCCAGTACTCCCACAGATGCTCCATCACAAATGTCCAGCTAAACATAAGTGTATTATATACCTTCAAGTTTCTCCTGTGGAGGTCAGGATTGCAAACACCCTTGCAAAAGCTCAGAAGGCTCTTAGAAAACACATAGTCTTGGCTCCAAAGGAGTCTTGTTTGTGTTCAGATTATTTTCAACTGCAATTGAAAACTTGAGTTTATATATCAGGAAGATCATTCTCGTTGATTTTGTGAAAATAAAATATTTTTTGCATTATTTTTCTTATCTCCATTTGCTGCTTCCCCTACATCCATACAGCTACTATGCTTGTATTTGGCTGTGACTCTGCACAGAGGTGAGAAAAGCAACAATAAATGTTCCCCCTAAAATTGCTGCTGTTTCAACTCCCCATTTAGCTTGCTCATGTGGCTCCTTAGAAGAATTTTACTTTCACTTCTGAAAAGTCTTGTATGAAAACCTTATGGTACGTTTCACTTCTCCAGGTTGTGATAAATACAGAAATGAGAGAATAATAATGATTTGCAAGTTAAAACCATGTGATTATATTGGCAATGTCCTGAGTTCTAAAGCTGTCAGTAGCTAGAGGCAAAGGTCTCACTGAGGTGTCATTTCAAAGTGAATTTCAGTAGGAATCTGTACTTACCAAAGATAGACATATGTTTAACTGCTTCACTGAATGTAGATATTAATATGTAGCTGCATATGTAGTTTGGCATATGACTTGAATGGTGAGACCTGTAGTAGCGAAGAGAGAAAGTTAAATGCTTACTGAATTATTATTAATAGTAACCAGATATTTGACTAGTAATAGTGATTAATTACTCATAACAATAGTAATTCCTGGATAGTTAATAATTAGTAATAATGTTGATATTACTATTAATGGTTATTTAATAATTTAGATTTAGAACATGTTTAGACTTGTGCTCTTGTAAATTTTACCTTCCAAATGAACCCCCAAGTTACAGTTACATGGTTCAAATTGCAATGTGGGCCACAGATGAAAACAGGGCTACTTCATGTTTACTTACTTGCTGTTGTGGTGTCTGTAATCAAAATCCTCGGGTTCTGTTCCTTATCCATATTCCTGACTTGCAGAGAAAATAAACTGCATAAGCCCTGAGGCAAAACCTAACAAAACATTTTAAGACCTATTTGTCCTAACTAGGATCTATAATCAATCTCTAGAAGTTTCAGCTGAAAAATCTGTTTTCTTTGGCATACCCATGTAAGTTAATTGTAGTAGGAAAGCTAGGTAATATGTAACTTGTATGAGGTAAAAGAGTGCAAAAAAGTATTTATGTAGCAAATATCAAACTGAGAGAAAACTCGATGTCTGAACACACTCTCCCTGCCATACTATTAGAAAGAAAGGTACAAAGAAAAATAGCTGTTGTGTTCTGGGTTTGAAAATACAAGTTTATCAGCAGAAAAACCTTCCTCTTAACTTCAAGTGTACTTATATACGGGGCCATATTAATAAATACTCAGTGTAAAAGGACATGATTTATAAGGAAATAGGTTTCTTTTTGCACTCAGTTCTGCTAAAAGCATTTAAAAATTAAGGCACATTTTACTGTAGTTTTGTAATGAAACAACCTTACAGGTTAGAACCAAGTCAGTCTGTTTCTTATTCTAAGTTGAAATCATTCTTTTAGGCTGAATATTACTTTGTTATCTAAGTAGCTTGCTTTCCTCTTTCACCTTATTTAGCTTGTGAACTTTTCTTCATAAAAAGTATTTTCTCCCTAATTCTTTTTTTATTAGCCCACGTTTGGACGACACACCCCACCGCCTTATCCCAGCCAGCAAAGGAAGACAGTTTTGTGCTCGAAATGCAATCATGTTAACCAATGTGATGCCCGTTTCTGTGACTGGTGTGGAGCCAAGGCACGTGTTCTCGGTGTCTGTGTTGACAAATCTGTTTTTATTCATCTGTGACCTGCAGCAATTTCAAACTTATCTTTCCAAAACTCTTGTCAGTTAGTACATAGCTTATTATTACCAAAATTCTTGCTTAGAGCACATAGGATTAAAGAAAGAAAAATTAAAGGCTTAGATGACATCCTGGCCCCATGTCAGTCAGGTTTAGAGGTGTACACAAATTACCATGGGTCAATGAGCATCAGCTGATTGCACCAGTTGAGATGCAATAGCTGTGAACTCAGCCAAAGTAACTTATCCATCAAAGGTTAAAGTATAGGCTAACCTAATGCAAGTTTTCCCATATCTACTCTGGGTTATGATCACCAGGTTATGATACAGGTAATCGCCAGAGATGAGATGCTGCATGCAATTTTTTTTGGCTGAAGGCCTCATTAACTTCACTGAAGACAAGTACTTTCTCTTAACTGCTGCTCAGTAGAGCTTTTGCCTGCTACAATCAATGTAAACGGTTTCCTCTGGCATATATTTTTATAAGTATAGCATTTCAAGCCAAGATCACACTTGGGGAGAATTTTTTTTTTTCCTGTGAGCTGAGTCTACATAAAATTTTAAACACTCCCCTATATGCATACATAACCATTGGTCCTGTACTGTACCAGGGGACTCAGGGTGGTGGGGGCAGTGTTAGAATTGAACAGGAAAGAATTGCAGTCAATATTCAGTATCAGAGCACACACTAGTAATGACAGGGTTTTGCCAAAGAAAATAAATATTTTTGAAAGTGTATGTTAAAAAAAAACACACCAAAATTCTAGATCTGTCTGAAAAAAATGTTTGCCTCCATAGCACCGTGCTGAGATAGCTGAAGATTTACTGTCTTGCATCTGCCAGTGTGTTAGCAGTCTGGTATCCTGGTTAATATTTCTGGTTTAATAGCTTTAGGTAGTGCTACTTTACTTCCTTTTAATTCATGTCACTGCTTTTATCTTTCCTGAACCATGCATCACATGTTTCTGCAGTGACAAGTGTTTCATTCAACCTTTCCAGCCTGGACCTCCTCCATCCTACTTTACTTGTTTCAAGTGTGGTACAAGCAACCGTCCCTATGCTCGCTTCTGTGGGTCCTGCGGTGTTTACATAGAGCCCCCGTCAAGGGTGGATTCTCAGAATGGCAGTCTCATGGATGCTGGGGACTCACTGGGGTTTTCTGAGGTAAGACACACAGTATTACAAAGCCATGCTTCAACACAGCTAAAGGGCTATACATGCGGGTATACATCGGCAGAACTCTATTCATTTCCTCTTCGAGACAACATTGTGGTCTGTAAGCACGCTGACGGCAAAACTGAGGATACGTTTATTCTGAGAACTGCTTTCTGCCAAAAAGTGGCCTTAGCCAAAGGTCTTAATCCAGCCTTATTCTAAATAGGAAAGTGAGAAACAATCAGCTTTCCAAAAGTCTTAGCTCTTTAAGTACTTTTATTACTTATGAATTATTTGCATCCTTCTGATACAAGGTATTCTTTCATGCATATGTAACAGTGCTTTGAAAACTCCGTTTTAAAAAAAAGACCATAATACTCAGCAAGGCCAGCTTTTGTCCTACAAAAGCATATGTGTCGTTCTGCTGGCAATCATGAAGAGTTTTGCTTTTGCTTGAATATTTGTGATAAGTTGCTTCATTGTTACAGACTGGTGATTAAAATCAAGAATTGTTACTGATTCTTCCTACTAGCTTTTTCATTCCTTTACAGTTTAGTATACTGTTCTAGTTAATTTCTGCTTGTAAGCCATTTAATTATATCTAATTATATTACTTACACTTTTCCTTCCCCTTCACTCCCCACAGGCTAAACGATTTCAAGCTCAAGTTGCCTGGCAGCCTCTTCCTATTTCCTTGCCCAAATCCAGGGCAGAACTAAAAGAAAGAGAAGATAAAGGAACCCAGACCATTGGACTTTTTTACCCATCTAGCAAACTGTTGGAAAAGAAGGAGCTTGAGCTGATTTCACAAAAACAAAAGCTGGAAAAGATGAGTGATCATAAGCCTCTCCTGACAGCCATTAGTCCTGGAAAAGGTTAGGAGTTTTGATTTTATGTTTTCTAAACAAAGCTGCAAGGTATGACTGTGCTTTTTCTTGAAAAGATTATAGTCTATGGAATGTGGCATCAGTAGGACACTGATCTACATCTTGACAAGTCTGTCTTCCCGCCAGTCACTTGTAAATGCAGTGCCTTAGAATTCAGATCACTGATCTCCATCAATAGCTAAAAGAAAGCCTATCAGCAATACCAGAACTATGGTTACTGACCCCTGTGCGGCCTTACTAATTTGCTAGCAGTTCGATTTCTTCAGATCCTATGAGATCGGGGCAGGTGTCCTCTATTTGAATTGGAAACCACTGAACAACCACCCCATCTCCCCATCCCCTGCAATGTGAAGCTCAGTTAGTACTGCGATAGTGCCTGCTGGGAGTACTGTTAAGCAAAACTCTGAGACACAGGGGACCGTAGCTCTTGAAAAATATGATGAGGCTTGTCTATGTGAAGAACTTGTTTGGGGTGCTGTTGTGGAATAAATTCTAGAAGTTTCGGAAGCAAAGGAAACTAAACTAGAGAAAGGGATTCTTCACAGGATTACAAAAAATAGGGTTGCTAGAAACTTTGAGAGCTCTTGTAGGCCCCACTTTCCAGCCCCACAAAGGTGTCAGTACATGTACATCGCTCACTGCAGAGACCATCCATGCACAGACTACTGTATCAGTACTGCAAACAATTTTATTTCACAGTCCCTGGTTTGGTCAGTTAGTTCTTTGTGGAATCACTTGACTGTTTGCTGTCATTAAAAAGTTTGCAATTTTTAGAGATTTTAGTTTTACTGCCCTGGGAAAACTCCAAATTCAGCTCTCTGGATCCCAAGCCCTTGAAGACAGTCCATCAGTATTTATTAGGGACCTAATAAATGGCCCAATTTGCAAAATTGTCTTTAATCTCACAGGGCAGTCCAGCTGCGCAGTCCACAGAATTAAGTTAATTTTTAATAACTACAGCATGAAACCATGGTTACTTTTTTTGATCTGCTTTCCCATCTCTAGCTCTTTTCTACAATCAGAGGGTCAACGACTCAGGCCATTATCAGAGTTATTTATCTATTGGGTAGAAAAAGTTACTAATGAATGTTAGAATTTCCTGTTTTGACTCTGTGTATAAATATCCAGATGATGCACTTTTATTTTTAAAATTATCACTAGGGAAATCTGTTTTCCTACTCCTTTACTCTGAAATGTGGCCTGTTCTCTTAGACATCAATGTAGGAAATACAACACTTGACTCAACATGTCAGGGAGCTTAATTTAGTCAGAGATAATAAAGGATTGGCCTGGAATAGTGCTGAGAAGAAAAAAAAAAAAAAAAAAGGTAACTGAACATTCATATATCTCTATCAGAAGTACAGCTCCTGACTTGTGAGTGAGAACTCCTTCCACTGGGAAAGGTTGGGAAGAAATTCTGAACTGCTTTTGAACTATTAATTTTTATCCATTTAGCAGAGGTAATTTTGTTGAAGTTGCACTGTGTAATGTATTCTCCTCTAGACCCTGCCAAGGACTGAGGAACATTTTTCATTCTGTAATTCCATAAATGTCTGTTACAGTCAAGTCTTTTATGCTGTTTCCTTTCGTTGATGCTGAGCTGTATATATGGCTTGAAACTACAGGTATCAACAAGACCATACGCTATCACCCAGGGAAATCTTGTTTATATATGCCAAACGTGTCCATTACTTTTTTCAATACAAATAGTATCAGACATTTGATATTAAAGTTTTTAAATACAAGTGATTTAATAAGGGTTGGTTTGTTTGGATTTTTTTTTTTTTATTTATTTCTTGACCTGTCAGCCATTTACTAACCTTCTTTTCTTTTGTGAAGATTAAAAAACACCGGTTAGGACAGGGGGAAATAACAGCAGCACCAAACCACTAATCCTCTGATATGTACTGTATTTTTTTTTTTTTTTCTGTACTTTCAGTCTGTTTTGAATAGGAGCCAAGTCATTTACCAGGTAAACTTTACAAAGAAGCCTCCCCTTTTCTAATGTAACAAAGAGTAAATCAGTGTGATATAGGTGTAATCAACTACTGACAGCATGAATTTAAGTATTCCATCAGTGCTGCCAAAAATCCTTTTAGATGTAATAAAATGTCAAACGTGCAAGAATATGTTCCTGGCCATCTGGATTTTTTTGAAATAAAATCTGAGTATCTAGGCTAGTTATGAACCAGTTTCTTGCAAGTAATACCAGCTTCTCTGGAGGGATCACTCACCAAGCAGTAGTCTACCTTAGACTTTTTTAATTACTATCTTCAACTTGTATTAACTTTTGCATGTGAAACCATGGCAGGGAGCAATTTATGTTGCTCTGTTGATCCTTTTTATATTCCTTTAAAGCTGCCTAACAAATAAGACTTGCTCTTTTAGTTTGTCATATTTTCTACCAGTTCGATATTGGAAGAGTCCTCCAAGCACAAAAATCCGTGTGCACTTGCCTTTTCTTGTAAAAGTCAGAGCAGCATTTTTTTTCTAACTTGGCTTCTTTTCACTGTTTTGAGCTTCTCCATACATGAAGGGAAGGGTAAGGTCAGAGCAACTTCACTGTGTAAGTTAAACAAGGTGACCAAGCCTACAGAATTTATTTACAACAAAATAAATCATACTCTGTAGTTTTCATAAGCATGCTCAAAAATAAAATTAGCCAGATCCTGATAACAATCATTTAAGAATGAGAACAAGTCCTTTTGTTTCTTTCTCTGATCAAAACAGAACATTGCTTCAGAAATGCTTGGAAATACTGCAAAAACTCTAAATGGCTTAAGATGAGTTTTGAATCCAGGCACATTCAGCCTCTCATGTTTCATGCCCTGTACCAGCATAAAGGAATTCTGACTCCCTCCCAGAGATCCTGACAGGCAAAAGAGCAGGAATGCTTAAGTTTTTAATATACTTTCCTATATATAATTGAAAGGCATTTGTTTGGGGAATAATTTACACAGACCAGAATGCTGTACAGGTTGAGTTACTATGTCTTCAGTTTTCAGATTTGGCTTATTGTTACCTGTCAGCAATCTCAGATCAACTAAAAATCGGTTCAATAATGCACAGTTGCTTAGTTGTAATATTGTACTTTTTTTTTTTTTTTAAATGATCTGGAATAATGTGAGATTCTCCTTCACACGGGGCCAGTTTTAATTCCAAAGGACAATTCCAAGACATGGTTTCGTTGTGAATAGAGGTGCCCTAAGAATGAATTACAACCTATGGATAAGAAAGCATGTCACCTTTTTTTAGGATATAACTTGCTTCTCCTTTTCTTGATCAGATGAATTTTCTAAAGAAAACTTTGATTTTTTTTTTTTTTTTTTTTTGTCTCAGTGAAAATATGCTATCTTTTAAATCATCCATCACATGAGTGGAGGAAATGTTAATCACAGTTTCAGGGATTTTTCTCCTGCTTAACTCTCTGTGATCAGGTTACTGGAGGAAACAGCTGGATCATGTCTGCGCTCACCTTAGAAGCTATGCTCAGAACAACCTTGAATTCAGAGCACTGATTGGAGAACCTCGAATGGGAAAGGTAGGAAGGAGCTTGTAAGTAGTATCTTCCTATACAGCCTCATGAAAAGATTGTTGTGGCTGCTAGATAAACACTGAAAAAAATGTCTGCCTTTTCTTTATACTTTGACCTGTTTGTGTGTGTAATTTGTTTTATTTTGTCATTCCATTTTTTTGCTCAATCTTTTACCAAAGATTTTTTTCAGCTTTCTTTCCTATGGCAATTTCTATTCTTCTCTCACCTCACAGCTATAAGGGAAATGATAGAAGCCAGAAAGCCCTTGCTCAGCTGCTTTTATAGTATCCCACAGCAGGCAAATCACTGACATCTGTGTAGTCGATCAGTTAAATAAGCCCTGCTAGAAGTGGGATGTAATGATATGTTTGCCTCTGCTCCGGACTGGATTATACCAGCAGATAGCAGCAATTCTCTTTGGCTACGCAGTCTACTTCTAGTATAAACTATACCAGTATGATAGGAACAGGGTATCACTTTTCTTACTGGAGATGTAGTCTTCAGGATGTCACCTAACTGCATTAAAATGATTAAAGGGGTGATAGCAAGAAGGTGGAAACTGGAGATTGTTCCTAAAGAGTCCTAGAAGATAGGGCTGGTATGACTGAGAGATCATTTGGTGCCTGTCCTAAGGGAGGATCAACTCTGCCTAAACTGTTCCTGACAGATGTTTGCCTTGAAGCTTTTCAAACTCACCAACAATGGAGATTTCACAATAGCCCCAGGCAGTCCATTTCTGCACTCAATTATCCTTGCTGTTCAGCTGCAGTACTGTATTGCTTTCTTTGGCAGCCCTGCTGGGTTAAAGAGTTGCATCCCCTCACGCTGCTTCCTAGGTGCTGCCAGCACAGCTGCTTGTGGTAACGTCCTGTGGACTGGATCAGCGACTGACCCAGGCTAAAAATAGCTCTGGAGGGAAAAAAAGGGCATCAGTGCTAGTACAAAAGTAGGTCGGCAGTGAGCAGCTGGAAGTGGGATGCAGGCAGGAGCAGGGTTGGGAACTCCTTGAACTGGCATAGCTACTGGGAAGCTTTTTCCCAGTGTCTGACCTAAGTCTCCCTTGTTAAAGTTCAAGCTCACTACTTCTTAGCCTGTCCTGACTAATGTGACACACCAGTCAAAAAAAACCCCAGTTTTAGCACATAGAAACAACTACAGAAAAGTTCATGAATACTGGGGGTCAGAAATCTAATTGTCATTTGGCAGATTACACTCTCAGGAGGTATAACGCTCCATCAGAAACTTTGCATCTGAATTCTACACCCACTGAGACCTACTGGGTCCACCAATATGTTCAGAAGCTGTAGTACAAGTATAAACATAAAAGATACCTGCTTGATGGAGATGAGGTGTAAGTCCACTGCAACTTGTTTCCCTTGCTAGAGGATTCAAAAAGATATACCTGAAAAATATTAAATTGCCTAGAGAAGGCTATTCCTGCTGCTTCTTTTGTCATCCTATTGTCTTGAAACCACTGCCCCCAAATGTAACAGAATTGATTCAAAGTAGATGCCAACTATATGAGTTTAATGCTGCTTTTTCAGTTTTCCTGCGGATTAGAAATATAACTAACCTTATCTCGAAATTCTCAACCTACTGCAATATAACCTTGTCAGCTTCATTCCACTTCTTTATAATCCCCTGTGTACTTATTTCTGTATAACTTCTTGTCTTCTTGCCAGCAGTACTGTCTCAATGAATTGATATAGAAAGGTGCCCACGTTTTACTACAGACTGTGCTTCCACAGACTGGTACAACTAAAGCAGCAACCAGTTGTCACTTGGAGTAGGGAGTCCTAAGGACAACACAGCCTTTCATGCAGCTGCAAAATCTGGCTGGAGAATGACTGAACTTTCATGAAACGTAGCATTATCACATCTTTTGGATTCATTTGGCATTTCAGTCGTTCTGATATTTCCAGTTACTCAAAATACTACCTGCCCCTTGCAGAGTTAGATGGGAAGTATTGGTACAATATCACAAGTAGGCAAAGGCCACGTGTGTGATTTTGTGTATTGGCTCCATAATAAACTCAATCGGCAAGAGTTATTCCTAAAACTATTTCTGTGTACTTTTTGTAAGAGATACTAACGGCTGCTCTTTCCCTCTAGATTAATTCTGCTACCATCCATGAGGATGACTATGAAGTCACTATTACATTGAATTACGCTCTTGCTATTAACAAGGTCAGTTTGGGGGATGAGGTCTATTGTTAGGCAGCTGGTCTAAAGCTGTCGCTAGACCAGTCAGTGTAATGTCGATATATTTTAAATTCACATCTAAACAAGAAATTCTTTTGTTCAGAGGGTGTTAACTCATCACTTCAGAGAAAGAAATCTTTTTCTGTTGAAGCTGGCTGAACGGGTATCTTTATCTGATTAAGCCAGACTTCATGGTTACATTGCTATCATCTTGCATTTCATTAGTTTGCTATTAATATTAACATTCTTTTTTCAACTGATGTTGTTTGAGCATTCTAGCACCCCTTAGCTCTTGATCTTAGAGCCTCCTTTTTTTCAGGCTGCATATTGTGCTCTTAAGAAACAAGCTTAGTAATTTTCAATAGTTTGGAGATAACATTTGCCAGAGCTCCTGTTAACCCTATTCAAACACTCAAAATCCCTACCTCCAGAATTACCATGTTCCAAAAACCACCCACGTATTCATTTCCAGCTTTTCAAAGATGAAAATCTACCATTTCAAACATCCAAAATTCAGACTGTATCTCTTGTGTAGAATCTTTAAGAGCTTACCTTGCCAAGTGGTGCCTGAAAATGTGTATCACGTCATTTCACAAGTGAGGAGTTAATCAGATCTCTCAAGTGGTAGACACACTTTCATTTGGATGAGAATCTTCATTTCCTTAAATGAGGTTGTTTCACTTTTTTCTTTTTTTTTAAATCAAAACAATTACCTAACGCAAGGTCTAGAAAAAAATACTACATTATTTTGCCTCAGAGTCCAATTACATATAATAATTTGTCTTGTGCTAATTTGAGACTGATATTAAAAGCCTATATATTTTTTCATAAGCAACACCACTGTTTTGTGCCACTAAGATTATAACAGCATTACATGATAATCTGATGAACTGCCTGCATTTGATGATTCTACAGGATATTCATAATAATAAACCAGTGAAGTTCAGCAGTCATTACTTGAATACTGTGACAGAAGTCGGAGGTGGACAAGACGGCAGTCAGACTAGTTTTGGTGAGATTTCTCCCCCCCCCCCCGTCTTTATCATAGACCATAAATACAGTAGTCAAGAATACAAAAGTAGGGCTTGGAAGGTTAGACACTGAGATAGGCAAACAAATATATTGGCACATTCTGGGCCTACTTAAGTTGATCTTTAAGTCTCCAAATACGGCTGAGTTAAGATTTAAGCAATGTACAGACTGTCAAAAGCTCATGGGAATGCTCCATCCCTAGAGAACAGCTGGAGAGGCCAGTAAACTGCAGCCGCAGCTCAGAGCAGCGTCTTTATTATAGCGATAGAACTCTAGATGCTTTGCATATTCTTTTACAACAGGAGCTATAAATGTCAATATTCTCTCTACTTTTGAGCTGTGCCAGGGACTTCAGCTTCAGCACATTTGGCAAAGATAAGAAATTATGAAATACATTCATTCTAGACCTAGTTTTCAGAGATGCTTAACTTGCATCTCCCATTGGTGTCAGTAACAGCTCAGCATTTTAGGCATCTCATATTGGACTTAGGTTTTCATTAAATCAACTAGTTGTAAAGTCAGCATTAGAATTCAGAAATTCCTACAGTAAAATTTGACATACTTCAATTCACATATATATTTCTGCTACCGCGTGCTTCTAATCTGTAGTGCTTTGACCCTGGCTGGATGCCAAGTGCTCATCAAAGCTGCTCTATCACTCCCTTCTCAACAGAACAGGGGAGAGAAAATATAATGAAAAAGCTCGTGGGTCAAAATAAGGACAGGGAGATCACTCAGCAATTACCATCACGGGCAAAACAGACTCGACTTGGGGAAAATCAGTTTAATTTATTACCAATTGAAACTGAGTAGGAGAGAGGAGTGAGAAGATGTGTAGGGTAATGAGAAATTATACCAAATCTTAAAACACATTCCCTCCACCCCTCCCTTCTTCCTGGGCTCAGGTTCCCTCCCGATTTTCTCTACCTCCTCCTCCCAAGTGGTGCAGGGGGACAGGGAATGGGGGTTGTGGTCAGTTCATCACATCACCTCTGTTGCTCCTTCCTCCTCAAAGGAGGACTCCTCACACTCTTCCCCTGCTCCAGCATGGGGTCCCTCCAACAGGAAACAGTCCTCCACGAACCTCTCCAACGTGGGTCTTGCCCATGGGCTACGGTTCTTCACGAACTGCTCCAGCGTGGGTCCCTTCCACGGGGTGCAGTCCTTCAGGAGCAGGCTGCTCCAGCGTGGGTCCCCCATGGGGTCACAAGTCCTGCCAGCAAACCTGCTCCAGCGTGGGCTCCTCTCTCTGCACAGTTCCTGCCAGGAGCCTGCTCCAGTGCAGGCTGCCCACGGGGTCACAGCCTCCTTTGGGCATCCCACTGCTCCGGCACGGGGTCCTCCATGGGCTGCAGGTGGATATCTGCTCCACCGTGGACCAACATGGGCTGCAGGGGCACAGCCTGCCTCACCATGGGCTGCACCACGGGCTGCAGGGGAATCTCTGCTCCGGCACCTGGGGCACCTCCTCCCCCTCCTTCTTCACTGACCTTGGTGTCTGCATAGGTGTTCCTCTCACATATGCTCACTCCTCTCTCTGGCTGCAGTTTGTGTCCCCAGTGTTCTGTTGGGTTTTTTTTTTTCTCCTTCTTAAATATGTTATCCCAGAGGCACTACCACTGTCGCTGATTGGCTTGGCCTTGGCTGGCGGCGGGTCCATCTTGGAGCCAGCTGGCATTGGCTCTGTCGGACATGGGGGAAGCTTTTGGCAGCTTCTCAGAGAATGAACCCCTGTGGCCCCCGCCCCGCTACCGAAACCTTGCCACGCAAACCCAAGACATAATCTGAGATTTGGCAAGTGGCAGCCACGGCACTAGGAGGTAGTTTTCTGGAGTGTCAATAATGTGACTGTGATTCCAGGCACTCCAGTCGCACCAGCTCAAAGGGTCCCCACATGCTGTGTAATTTCTTTATCAACCCTCCTGCACATTGGTAGATTATGTCTCTTAAAAACAATGAACGTACATATCTATTCAAGGTCCTCTAGTCTTGTTCTTAAGTATTTGGGAGCTAAACAGCATTGAAAAATTGTAAGGTTTTTGGTCAAAACAATTAATGAATCCGAGTCAAGCCTGTTGAATAGCTGCAGCTAGTTAAAAGAAGACTCAAACCCCCCAAACTCCACATTTAATTGAATCTTCATTTCAAAATAGGAAGTTTTTAAGTCTGCCTGAGTGTAAACCCTTTGTTAAAACCAGTCTGATGTGCAACAAATATTTCATCACTTTCTCTTGTAGAAAATGGATAAATACTGCTTTCATTTCAACACAAAATAAAATATTTTTGTGGATAAATTATTTCCAGATCTCTCCCCCAAGTTCTTGTTAGGATACTGACTTTGCTTTGAATTAACACTTGTTTCCCTTTCTGGTAGGCAAAGATGATGATAATCTTTTTTGTTCAAGAGGCAAAATAAAAAGAACAAAGTCAAGAACACTTACAGAAAGAGAAGATAAGCTCCCCGTACGTATCTCCTGCCAGTACAGGAAAAACTACCTATAGAGCAGCACTAACTTGAAGGAGGGCATCCAAGGGTAAAAATAGAATGCTTTTAACACTGATGGGGGTGGTGGGAGGAAAGGGGACAAAAGTGCAACTTAATATAAAACCTGAAAATTGGTAGCTGATATTTATTACAGAACTGGAAATAACCAAACATTTTTGCTACTAAGAGCTTAATTAGATTGTTGCTTACATTTTTGGACCCATTCTGTTTTACTGACACAGCATTAGGCCTAAAGACTGTTGCAGACCAACTTTGTTGCAGGTTTTTCTGAGAAACAACATCAGATGGAGGCATTATTGTCTTCCCTTGACCCTTACTACTTGGTTTGACTCCATAGGACATACCCTTGGCTGTGCTAGAACTACCGTTTGCACAGTCAGACTGAACTAAACAGGGGAAGATGATCTACACAACAAGCTTTTAAGTCAGCTCAGTTTTCCCATCAAGCTGAGATATCAGCACAATAGAGGGCTAGCTTAATGCAAGAAGCAAGGCTTGACTTCCACCACAGACCAAATATCCTGGAAGCACTGCCTACTAAATGGATTGTCATTAATGTAATGGAAAATTTCAAAACGGAAACGAGCATTAATCTAAGCTTGGATCAGTTAGCCAACTCAACAGGTGGAAGAAGATATAGAGCTTTATGATGAGTCCAGAGATAAAAAATGCTTGGTCAAGTGATTGGGCTTTCAAAAGGAGACAGGAAGGAGGTGGAAGGCTGGGAAGAAATAAAAGGGAAAGGTTTTATGTGTTGTTGTTGCTTTGTTGTTTTAAGATACAGTAAACTAACTTCTGTGAGGCAAAATATACTAATTTTTTAAATAAAATACTTCCACAAGTTCTGGAAGCTTCAAACTTTAATCCTATAACAAAGAACTTATGCCCATGTTTAATTTTACTGTGGTAGCAGATCCTTGTACAGCCCTGGGAGAGCTGCACTGATGTAATCATTTGCAGATACATTTGCTGAATCAAGACCTCAATAGTGAGATATTAGCCTGGGTTATCCAACACTTGCTCAGATTCAGAAAGACATTCCCACAGAAGGGTCATGGATTACTAATACTGAGGATCAACTACACTGCATTCATGCCACTGTGTGCATTTTCCACCTTTACTCAAAGGCAGAATACGGCCCACCTACTTGTATTTTCACTATGTGAAATGTTACCAGCTATTTTCTGTGTTTCCACAGCCAGAGTCCAGACAACTACTGGACGAACTGGGTCCAAATGGGAAAGGAAGAATCACCTTGGTAGAACAATTACTCAGTGAAGTAAGTTACTGCTTGCTGAAGTTTCCCTTTCCAACTCTCTGACCATTTACTGCATGAACATCAGCCTGGTATGCAACTTCAACTTTTATGCTTAGGAGGCAACATCCTTGCAATACAACTGGCTGCCTTCAGATGGAAAGAGCATTTTAGACAAGAAACAGACGATTTCACATTTACATATGTTCTTCCCAAATTTCTATTTGGCTGGTGTGTACGGCATTCTCCTCTGGGTTTGTCAAGGCCATACAGAAAGAAAAATATATTAATTTTATAGTTTAGGGTCAAGTCCTCCATATAGCAAAAGCAAACATAACCTCTACCTTTTTGCTGTGTGGTAAGGCACATCCTGACTGTGGGATATAGTTTGACTGCTCTTGTTATATATATATTTACTCTGGCTTTGAGCTAGGAGATGACAAACATTTTCAGAAGAAACATGAAAAAACAATACCACACAATTTGAACATTTCTCTGTCTTGAGCATAAAGTCCATCTGCCAACTTAAATTGGCATAATATTAAAGCAAGGTGGAAGCCAAAGAATCTTTATGGCTTTTAACAACTCACCTTCCCTCTCCTGTGCATTCTAGGGAGCTGACCCAAACTGCATCAGTGACGAGGACCGACCTGCTCTCACAGTTGCTGTCCTTAATAAGCACGCGGAAGCAATCTCCCTTCTTGTGCAGAAAGGTGCTGACATTGACCAGCAGTCAGGACCGTAAGTGAGCACGGATTCTCTGTCTCAGGTCTTTTGAAGTTTTACCAAAAAAGCACTTGTGCTCCAATTTTAGAGAGGATTAACCTCCCACCCTTCCTCCACAAACATGTAGTTGAGGACCTCCTTTCAAAGCCAAATTTAAAAAACCCAAACCAACCTGCAACTGAGCAAAGATAATAGTATTCACAGTCCTTCTTTCAGTTGCCAGCTTTGAAGATTTCTCATAATTTCTGTTGGGAAAAAAGTTGTTCTACTGAACTCCTTCCCCCATCCACTTCAACTTAATATGATAAAACCACAATAAAGCCTACCAAAAAAAAAAAAAAATCACCACAACTCCTAATATATTCTATATCCTCCTATTAATTTTCTTTAGTTTAATTTGCTAGATCACTTCTCCACGTACCAGGACAGTTTCCTCAAGTAACAAGTACATTGCTCATTCCTCCTTTGCAGGCACAACAACACTGCTCTCCATGAGGCAGTTCTACTTGGACTGGAGGGAGAGGAGTGCATCCAAGTCCTGTTACGGTGAGTACCGCAGCTGGGCCCCTAGTTCAGCTACAGGCTACCCACAGTCTGCTTGCACAGATCTAGTTGGCAATAATGAAGGGCCAGAGCCTGCACAAGGCTCAGCGCTCTTATCTCACAGTTGTGTCCCTGCATGAAGAGGCATCCAGAAATTCTGGTTACTCTGCATCAGCATTTACCTACAAGCCACTTCACTAAGTCCAGTAACTTGGAATGAATTTAAGTAGCTTAAATCAATCTGTTCTTTATTTACAGCTGCAATGCAAGCATAGAAAAGAAGAATGCAAACGGGCGATCAGCATATGATTTGGCTGTTACAGCTGGAAATAATGACATTATTTCATTGTTCACAAGTAAGCTTGGATAGGGAACATTGGGCAAACTTACAAAACTCAGGAACATTGGTCTCATCAGTGTGTGATTGCAACTGCCTCTTCCCCAAGATGGAGCTGGAGGTTCTTTGAGTTTGAGAGCACCTAAGCGCACATGTCCAGTTCTGTCTGCAGACTTCACAACCCTGTACAATCAACTCAGGCCCCATAACAGCGAACTATTTTGTGCAAGATTCCCCCATTCCTTCCCAGCAGTTCAGAGCACAGTTCTTCACTGTCTGTGCTGTGTTCTGCAAGAGTTCTTTTCCTTTCCAAACCGGTGCAAGGAGAGCAACCAACCAAGGCACAAGGACATTTTAAGGAGACCTGATGAGCACTGCTTAAGACAGGTTGACACTTGAGCAACAGCACTGCAAGCTGTACTTTGATTAGCTTATTTTCCATTTTGAAGTTAAAACTGCATTCAGTGCAGCTCATTGCATTAAAGGTCAGATTCTTTTCCTACAGAAAACCGAGTAAAATTACTTTGCTGTTTTGCCTTCAACTTTTATTTATAAATGCACCAACATGAGGCAGCAGCCAACTACAAACAGAAGTTTACAAGGATACCAGGCACACTAAGATTTGGTATAATTAGACATTAGCCACAATCCTAAATCCCTGAAGGAGTTTTAAAATTCCTTCCCGTTTTTGTTTCCAAAAGTATCCAAAAGCATTTCAGTATATTCAGTACAAAAATGGAAGTGCCCACCAGCTCTTGCAAGAAACACAAGTTTTTGCACCAGGGCTACCAGCATCTCCCAAATGGAAACAGCTGGGTTTAAAAAAAAAACAACAAATAAAACCACAAGTAGTAATCTTTAATTAAACCAACAAGAAGAATAGGAGAATCCCTACAGAAAAAGATTATGTATGCAGTGCATCAAACCCCAGGTACTTCCCAGAGAGACTCGCCTGAGTGAAGGAGAATTCAGCCTGCTTCTCACAGTGACGGCCATTCTGAAAGCAGTCTCGGGAAACTCAGTCATTCAGTCAAACTGGCAGTGCCAGTGCGCACATACAAGACAGATGTGACTAGCAAGTGAGAAGCTACAGTCGCCTAGATCAGGTTCTCTATTTCACGACGCACCCTCTTGGCTGCATCTTCAACCTCGGCCACTTTCTGAGAAATTTTTTTTTTCTGCAAAGAATAAAAATAATGCATTACTGACTACTACTAAATTGAGCATTGTTCAGCTTCAAGGGGAAAGCGGGCCACATTTCGTGTAAGGCAAAGGCTGAGAACCAGGAGTTAGGAAGCACTAAACCGCTTTGGCAGCACTAAACCGCTTTGGCAGCACAGTGGTAAGGAACCAAGAGGCCAGCTAAACAATCCCAAGGCTAGAAACTGAGTAACTCTTCCAGAGTCACGGGGGTGTAGAAGAACATCATAGTACCGACGTGTACGTACAATTGCATTTTTCATTCGTTCTTTGTCCAGCTTCAGGAACTCCTGCAGCGTCAGGTTAGTAGGATCTTTCCGAAGGGAGAGAAAAGCGCAGTCCGCAGAGTGTTTTTTGTGTTCCTCCCTGAAAAGCGGGAAAAGAAAAAGAAAAAGAAAAAGAAAAGAGAAGAAGAAAAGCAGGTCGCAACAAGACACAGGCTGCCGTTCTTCCCTGCCAAGCACCTCGGGCGCCAGCAGCGGTCCCACCGCTGCCGCTATGGCCCAGCCGCCGTTCGCCCCCGCCGGGGAGCCGGTCGGGGGGGGGGGGGGAGGGGAGCGGGGGAACCCCCCGCTACTCACAGGGGGTCGTCGTCGGGCTCCCAGCCCTCCAGCTCCTTGAAGCAGAAGAAGCACTGCGCCACGTCGGGGCCGTTCTCGCTGGGGCAGTGCACGAAACCCGCCGCCGCCATCTGCGGGCAGAGGGAGGGCCCGTCAGCGCCGGCCGCCCCCCGCCCGGCCCCGGCCCCGGCCCCGGCCCCGCTCCCCCGCCGTGCTCACCCGCTCGGGCGTGCAGGCGCAGCCCTCGGTGAAGGGCCAGTTGCGGAAGGTGGCGCCGCGGGTGGAGGCGAGGTAGAGCCGCCATTCCTCGGGCAGCGCCTCCGCGCCCGCCGCCATGGCTCGGTTCAAACGGCGGCGGTTGGGCGCGCGGGGCAGGGCGGGAGCGGGGCGGCCGCGCGGGCCGCCGGGAGCTGTAGTCCCGCGGCCTGCGGGCGGCTGCGGCCTCCCCTCAGGTGCCGGGGGGCCGGTGCTCGGGGAGGGCCCCGGGGGCCCCCACCGCGGCTGGGCGAGGGCAGGACCCGCCACTGGAGTCGCGGCGGCGGCGCAGCGTCAGCCGTCCCCAAGCCAGCAGCGGCTCGCACAGCCCTGAGCCCCGCGTCCTCGCACCCCGTGAGACGAACCACGCCAGCCCAAACCTCCCTCTGGGCTGCACGCCTCCGCCAGGCCCCGGTCTGACGTGCGGGCGGTGCTCTTGGCATCTCTGGGCTCCCCTTCCCTCCCTGCGAAGGGGGGCCGAGCCCCACCACCACCCCACCCCACACAAAGCGGCGTCAGCCAGGGCACAGCCCTCACAGCAGCGCCAGTGAGGGCAGGCAAGAAGCACCCTCGTAATTCCTGAGGAGCCTGAGGTATGGCATGAGCCAGCAGGACAAAAGGCGCTTTTTCAAAGCTTCTAGTACAAATCCAAGGGGAAGGAGGACAAGTTTGCCAGTTTGACCTTTTTTTTTTTTTTTTTTTGAAATTACACCCATAGGAAGGTGCTATGGGTTTCTGTGTTGACAGAACTGTTAGAGAAGCACAGCAGGAAAGGTCCTGTTGAGGCAGGACCCACACGGAGATACTGCCGCTGCTCTGTGGCAATGGCCGCCTGTTCTTGCCACAGGCAGCTGCCCTTCCCCTCCCGCAGGCAGCAGGAGTGGCTGAACTCCCCATCTCCGCCTGACTAACCCTGCCTGCCTGGAGAAGGAAGCGGGACCAGGCAATCTGGCTCGCCGCCACAGGGGCAGGAGGCAGCTGGTTTTGCGGGGAAGAACCGGCTACTCATCCATCACAGCAGCAGGGGCTCAATTTCCTGCACTGCCTGATGCGGCAGGCAGTGTTTGCTCAGAGAGTCTCCTCCAGAAAAAACGCAAGGGCTAGAGGGAAGCAACCCCGTGGACCAGGTTACCTCCTGCAGCAAGCTGATGTAAGCAAAGTAGTCAGAGACAAGGGGTAAAGATAGCTTAGCTCAACCACTCGCTAAGAGCTTATCATCACAAGCAGGTGGGTCTGCAAAGCAGCACATCCTCACACCATAGGTGGCAATGAATGGACCAGGCAGGCTTCTGCTTCTTCCCCCAGACTGAATCTGAAACACGAAAAGAGTCATTCAGCACGTATGTATGCAACATTAGGACTCTCGGGAAAGAGACTTCTCTTTTAAAGTAAACTACAAAGTATTACTTCTACAAAATTACTGACTACTATGCAGAATGATCCCAGTATTTACCCAGTTCAGCTGCTATAGATCAATGGCTGTGATAAGCTGACCACAGTGGGCAGCTTCCTGGTTGGGAAGTATCAAAGCTCAGGCAAGCACGTGGAAAGGTTCAGGCTTTGCTGCTCTATCAGAAAAGGGTGAGGTTCCACCTTTATTCTCCAGAAAAACTTTGTTCTGTTAAACTGGGCTGTGTTTGGCAACCACAATCACTGCTACAGTCACTGGGCAGCTTAGGGAAGCGTGGAGTAATTGTGTCATTAAGCGGGGTGGATTCTGGCTTTCTAATCACAGCTAACATAACTCATCACACTGGTCTCCAAGGCACAAAGAGGCAAGCAGAGGGCTAAAAGCACAGTTTGTTTCACTGCGTGCCTTGGGGGAGCCTCATCCGTTGCAGAGAAAGCCAGCTGTGCGTGACCATTCAAGCAGTGGCCTAAGGCTGCTTGCTACAAGCCATTTGGGCTTCTCATTATTCAACATTTTGGGGAGGAAATGTTTTCTTGAGAGGAGGCTGGAAGTGGTCGCTGTGGAGCCACGAAAGAGAGATGGAGCTGCAGCAGCTAGTTTATAGCCACTTCAAAGGCTGCCTAATTCTGGTGCTGACCTAGTGTGGGCAGGTAGAGCTCCCTGGCAACCCTGGTGCGTTTCCCCAGGGCTGCCAGCCCCTATCAGATTGCACACCTGATTTCACATAATGCCTGTTACAAGGCTGGCCTCAACCTCCTGTCCTTGGAAGACTCTTGCTGAAAGTGTGTGTGTAGGGGGGTGTGAATTCCTGCTCACCAAACAGTGCCTCCGTGCTCTGTGCTCACCCATATAGCCAGCAGAGTAAACAAAACTGTCTCTTACAGACAGCTTGAGTTGCCAAGAGGAAATAATGCACAGATACCACAGGCTTCACCAGCGTCCTCAGATCTGGTTTGCTGGGATCCCTTCACAAGTCAGGAAGCTCTTCTTGAGTCACGGCTATTCATCTTTGCCCAGACCATCAACAAAGCGATCCTCAAGGCAGCCAGACGCTTGCACCCTGTTCTCACCAAAGCCATTAGGATCAACAGGGATGTCACGGAAAGCAGTTCAAAGCCACACCAGATTTTCACAGGCAGCACTAAGGAACAGGGTGTGGAGCATCCTCCACATAAGATAACACCAAGAGATCAAAACTTAAGCCTGCAGTCACAGGAGTGTGGGATATAATAGCTATAGCAGTTAACTGGCTGATTTTCCAAGAAATGTGGGCAAATTAGCAAGTAACAAGTCATATCCATATAAGTGCTGGTGGACCCATGAAGTTGCAAAGCAATTTCCTGTTTCTGCAGCCTGCAGAACAGCAATATTGATCTCCATCCCCTGTAACCTTTAACGAGCTCATTCTTACCAGTCTCCCCGAAGAAGGCAAATACTGGTATTTCTACTTTTCCAGGTGACGGATAGATCCAAAATGGCTGAGGTGCAAAGGCCCAAAGGCACTTCATTGCCTTTGAAGGATCTGGGGGTAAAGGAACCGCCTGGATAAAACAAGTGGTCTGCAGCACAGCAGGAATCCCAGGACTGTTCTAACACCTTCTTCACTTGGCATCCTCCCTCTGAGGGACAAAGCCACAGAGGCATAAGCACAGAACAAGAAGCTCCTCAAAATCTTCAGTCACCTTTGAGAACATTACACAGAACTGGTCATCTTCTTCAGACTATCTTTTATCTCCTAATTCTGGCTGGCAAGAAAACAGCCCACTAGGGCCTGCATGTGTGCGGCTTCTGTATGGATTCCCAGTAGAGAAATAAGAAGTTTCTTGCCTTGCCCTGCTGCCCACATGCACACTTTGCATCCTCTATCAGCCATACTTGAGTTCGCTAGATTTCAATTAAATAAGACGACAGAGAGACAGCTTAACAAACAGTATGACTAGAGGCAGGCTTTTCCAAGGGATGGGCTTTAATTCCATTTATAAAGACAGATTTTTTTTGTTTCCAAATACAGCTAACTCATAACATCAGTAACACTGAAAATTTTCACATAGTCATAAAGCAGGCAGAAATGTGCATGGATGTTAGTGCACACAACGCTTGGATGGGTTCTTTTTCCCTCCCACTAACACTGTTTTTGTTTTGGTGACGACGTACATGGGCTACACAAAAACATTCTTTGTGTCCATCTCTCTGCTGTTACCAAAATGAAGACTCCATTAAGGCAACTACTACTATAGCCAGGTACCCAACAGGTATACACAGTGGATTAAGAACAAAGAAGTCACATTTGTTGTGTAGCTCTCTGTGGGGCTTGATGTGGAAGGAACAGCACAGTGGATGTGTGATTCCTATTTAAAATGCATGGGCTGACCTTTGGTCAGGCAGCAGAGCAAACTGCCAGCTTACTGTTCATATGCAATAAAAGTCAGGGAGAAACTGCTGAACTGTATACAACAACTAGACCCCACTACCACAGAAACTGTTTGGAGTTTGTATTTTTTTTAATTCTTGGTTATTTCTATTTATTATTTGCTCTCCTCTTTACTTAGAGCCATGAAATCACAGCTTAGATGCTTCCAAGAACTGGAACTGGCCCACCTTTGCCCTCTCCTCCCTCCAAGCTACAAACAGATTGCTTCTACAAACCAGAGCCTGCATTTCAACCGTCAACACTGACTTTTGTTCTGGGTTTCTCCTCGCCAGAGTGTCTGTAGCAGGAGGAGGTGGATGCTGGAGCCTGCGAGCCTGACTCTGTGGTTAGAGGTGTGCCCAAAGGGCTGATCTGCAGCATCAACAACTGGCAGATAGCTTGTAAGATTTCAAAGAGCTGATTTGGCAGCTGTTGTGTCCTACCTCGCCTAGCTACAAACCCGCTTGACATCTTGTTTCTGAACACAAAACATTGCGCACTACAAGAACTTCACATTGAGCACAGGGTCAACAAGGGGAAAAGAAGGCAGTAGAGAAGGAGCGGAAGAAAGACATCTCCTCTGAGCCTTGCATTTGGGATCACGTGAGTTTACACCTCTTCATTATTCCTAAAACAAGATTCCAGTATTGCTGTTCTGGCACGTGTAAAGCTTTCCTAATGTTAGCATCCAGCTAGATGCACCAATATCTTATTTCCCTTCACAGATTGAAGACATGGTTCCTAACAAAGCAATCAAATCACAGACACACTAAGCAATCCAATCACAGACACACTGTGGATGACTTAAGTTTAGATGTTCATTTCCCACAAACAAAAACAGGAACAAGAAACCTGCGACCTTTTTTGGATAGGTTTCAAAATTTGAAATCCATGGGGCCCCTCTGAAGTGACAAGTATTTTTTTGTTTGTTTGTTTGTCAATGAGGCTCTCCAAAGTAACAGTGGCATGAAAACTCCCCATAAAGAATTTCAGTCTTCCAGTGGTTTCAGCATGTCCCAGTTGGCATTTCCAGGCCTCACTCCTTGGAGCGTAGGAATCAATCCTCCTGAATTGCAGTTTCAGCACACAACATAGCACTGTTTGCATTCAAAGTCCTAGGGATAAAGGCATCGGTGCATTCCAGCTGTCACATGGCAGCCAACGTCCTCCACTGAAAGCCGTGGTAGTTCTTTGCTTGACAGTTTGGGCTTTTTGCAGACCCCCAGACAGCTGTGACGGATCAGCGCCGCAGCCTGAGAAAGAACGCGTGCTTGCACTCCTTGCTGTCCAAGGGATAATATTTGTCATAAAAATCCAAAATGTATTCTTCAGTTTTAAATCCAAACTTTTGGTAGAGCAGCATAGCCGGGTTGCTTGCAGAGACGTGAAGGGTTACGTCTTTGCCCATGCAGGTCTGCCAAGGGAGGGGGGGAAGAAAAAAAAAAAAAAAAAGTATTACAGCAAAAGAATGAGACAGCCTCTGGGGGAATGCGGAGGTGAAGAGAATCATCAGTTCAGGTATTCAAGTTACTGAGGAAATGTGAGAAAATCACAGGCCCCGACACAGAAGTTACCACGCATAGCAACAGCTGAAAGGCAAAGGGAACACTGCTGTTCCTCTGAGCCTTTGTTTCTGGGAAATGTGGACTCTGACAATGAAAGCAGGTTTTGGATTATAATTTGTCAGCTTTCCGTTGTCAATTGCTAAGTAATTGTTAATTAAAAATAATCTCAGTGTACAGCACTGATCTCAAATATTTACTGACAATGGCCTGAAGAAAAGACGAAACATGCCAGAGGATCAGGCGCCATGCTCCTCCCCGTCAGCAAACAGAGCTGAGCTCCCTGGGACCGTGCGAGCAGCCCCAGTGCACCTCTGGGCTGTCACGCTGGAATTCCTGTCTATCCCACCCAGCTCCTCTCCCATCCTTCAGGGCACAGCACTCGCTTCCTGAGAAGGCAGGGAATTCAGTTCAGACAGCAAATGGCATGGCTGAAGTTACCTTAAAGATCCCAGATTATTCTAACCAGCAGCTCTCTGATAAAGATGCCGATATAATATTTTTTTCTTGCTTTCATCTAGTGTTTTAATAGCATTCTATTTACATTGAATGTATTGTAACTCTGAGGGGGAACAGTAACACCCTTTAGGAAATTTCCATGGTAGATTATTCAAAGGGAAAGCTCTCACAGGGATTTAAGGGGAAGAAAAAAAAAAAGAAATAAAAGAATCTGGATTCATTTTTGGGAAAAGGGAGTTGGAATGAGATATTAAGAAGATGCAGTTTGGTCCTCTGGGCCGGATGCATTAGAGGGTAACTTCTGAAAACAAAACCATCATGAAGGCATCATTTGCATCAACACATATTCTGTTAGATTATGCTGTTCCCAAGAACCCATCCCCAAACTCCGCATGCTGATCCAAGAGACAGAGAATTACCCTTAATCCAAACAGCGTATGAAAGTGGCTCTAGCTACAGACAGCAGACCCTGGTGTCAGCCCAAGCAGGCTACGAAGCAGCACGTACAATGTGCCGATTGAGGAACAGAAGGTCACAACCATCATTTCTTCTCTTCCACGACTAAATGCCTTCTACCACTGATAGATACTTGGCAATGGAAAAATAAATCTAACATGAGCCGACAATACACTGGTGTTCTCTCATTGCTAGCAAGCCTAATCAGCCTCAAACCTGCCTGGCTCTCCTCAATGTGATAATTTTATGCTAGTCTACCTGCAAGCAGACTTAGGTAATTGACTGTGATATATCCTACAAAAAGCTGTGATGATTTTCTACAGCTGACTTGCCAACACATCCCAACTCTGCTGGAGAGACACGAGTCCAGCTGCTGGATCCCTGCAAACCTTGGCGCATCGCTCATGCCTGTTCTCACTAGGTGTTGACATCTCACATCAACAGGCTACAGTTGAGGGCAATTTACTTAAACACTTTACACAGAGATGCTTGGGAAATGTAAGGGGTGAATTTAAAGTAGATTGATTAGTGGCCTGTGTCAACATGTAGAGCAAAGAGAGGTGGACACTGGAGAGAGCTGTGTAGGTAGAATAGTTACCCTCGGGTGGCACAGAAGAGCTACCCTCAGTGGAAACTGTTGTTCCAAGGTACAATCACTGTTCCCAAGGCTTTGCCAGCACTCCCTACCTCTCTTCAGCCAAATGAGTATGAGGAAAAAGAGTTTCAATGGTGAGTTTTTGCTAGTGCAGCTCATCTTCACTAAAACAAGTTAAGAAATGTTTCACACAGGCAGCTCTGCCAAGAGAGTTCAGGGAGTGGTAAAACTGTGGGCCCTGAAGAGGCACAGCTGGGCTCTAAAAAGGACATCTGTCTGCATCCTTACTCAAAATTAAGCTGGCTTTCCTGCAATTTAATTCAAGAAAGTGAATGGAATTAAGGCCACCTGAATAACAGTATTCATTCAGAGATTTAATGAAGTTTAACTACTTTAATACCACCCGTTTAGTTAGCTCAGATTAATTTTCCCAAGTGTCCCTGTGGAACAAAGCCCAGTACAAGCTAGCTTGAACAAATTTGAATGAGGTTGCAAACATTTATTCTTTATCTTCAACTCAGCTGGATTTGAACCAGAGTATTAAAAGTGGAAGAGAATGATTAAGATCAGTAAGTGATTTGATGCAACAGCCCTGGTCACAGAATAAACCTCCAGGTGTAGCCAAGAAAACTGCGATAGGTTCTAACTGAACCTCCCCACTATTATCTCATTTTCTCCTTTAAACCCCACATTTATGGTATTACTGTTATGTGAACTATTGACCACTGAAGAACACAAAGTTAATCCCAAGACATTCAAAGTCTATAGCACCTCGCTAATTCTGAGGACCTGTCCAGTATGGTTATTCTTCTAAATACATTTTAGTTTCTGCTTTTGAAGTGATTTCCCCCATAAATGTTCACACAGGCTGCTGACAACCTGTGCAGGTGTGTAAGCAAAGAAAGGGTAAGGGGAAAGAGACAGAAAGGAGGAACACAACACTACTTACTTTCTAATATTTGCATGTGTGCATACAAGGAAGAAGGGAGAGCTCGTTCTTTAGCAGAGACATGGGATTTTTTTGTATTACCTGGATAAGATGGTAAATCATGAAGGTTGCAATCCCAGCTCTTCTCCACTCAGGGTGAACTAACAGAAAAGAGATGTAAGCTTCATTGTATTTCACGTCTGGCACCATAAAGCCAAAGGCAATAATAACTTTCTTGTAAAGGACGACAACGCTGAAGTCTGGATACTGCAGGCATTCTGACAAATCAATTCCTACGGAGAAACAGAGAAACAGCAGTTGAAAGCTTTGCAAACCAAAAGAAGAGTGTCACACTTGCATGGAAATTCAGGGGTTTAAGGCCTTTTAGAAACACTCACTTGATCCCTTCCTTCTACCTTTATTTCAAAGCTCTGACGTCGAGATGCTTCAACAAAACACACGGACAAAATGAGACCTGCTTACTAGTGGGGACTCTTCCATGGAGAAATTAATAAAGCTGATTTCCTCCCACATGACTTGAGGATGAAACTAAAACTCAAAAAGCACGTTCTCTGAAACAGGATGGTTTAAAAAAAATAATCACATGATCTCAGCACCCAACTAATCTTTCCTTGGTTTGCATTCTGAGCCATATCAGCAGTCTGCTAAGGACCCAATTCTACGCATGTGGATAAAGATACATGCATGCGCAAATGTTTGCTGGATTGGGTCCTAGTAAGTTTGTGCCCCTTGCCCAGGGCTCCTAAGGGCTGCAGTAACGTTAATCGCTAAGGGTTTGCTTCTTCATTTCACCTGGGCTGGGCCAGCACCAGGTTGGTTGTACACCATTCCTATTCCAGTTGGCAAATGCTGAGAACCTTGCCTGCAGACAAGCAGAGGGGGGCAGGTTAGAGTGTATCAGCCTGATACACTGGGTGAACCATCCCGTTCTTCTTGCAAACTCTCTCCAGACGCAGTAGACATGGAACTGGGCTTCAGCTTTGGTAGCGTTACCTGCCTAAGGTTCCTATCTCTTTTCTCTACCTGGCCTTGAGCTCCTGCTGCTTCCTCTTGTGCATATGCAGCTGTTTGTGGAGCTGCACTGTGAACCTGACCACAGCTTTCAAGAAAACATTTGCTTTTAGCATGCAAATTCCCTAATCTGGAGCATGAAGCAGCCTCTCAGGCAGTGGTGCTTCTGTGAGTCAGAGGCTGGACAGAAAGACCTGAGGCTGGTGACTTCTGAGTGGAGGTTGTTACCTTGCCTAATCACATTGCTGCTGCAGCCTAAGAGGATCCACACAGCATGTTAGGGCTAAGCACTGCAGTTCAAGGCACAGAAGACTGCTTGGTCATTTGTGTAGACAGGCTCCAAATGAGGTGCAAGACATAGCGGAGCTGTGCCATAAATGTTAGTTTCAGCCTCAAATTGGCAATCGCAGATATATTTGGAATGTGGGATAACAAAATAGCAGAGTATGTTTTCCAGTAATGTTTATCACTCTTGATGAGATGCAAGACTTCGTAAGGCACCAGGCACAAATAAGTGGGTGAATTATTTTCTTGCTCGAGAGTAAGCTGGGTGGAGTAAGACGTGGGAGGAATCGATTGGCAATAGGGAGCCGTGTTAATTATCTCAAGGCTGCAATTGACTGTGAGTGCCTTACAGCATGTCTGTACAGGAATGCTACATTGCCCTGAGCGCACTGGCGTCAATGAAATGGTGCCGTCCCCTCAGCACGCAGTTATTCCTGTAGGAAGATGCTTAGCTCAGTATGGTTTACCACTCGTCTGTTCAGGAGATGTTTCCCGTTAGGACATGAAGGCACAAGATACTGTGAGAGACAACAAGGAGGAATCTTGCTTCACATCAGCTCATTTGCGGTAACTACCTGCAAACTTGTTTCTACCTTGTGAGAAACAAGAAGAGCTCTGATGGGAAGGATTTGGAGAGGTGGAAGGCCTGGGCTCACCCCACCCAGTGAAGTGCCTAAAACTTAAGAATTCAGTCAATGAGAGCATCACTATTAGAAGACAACTGAGGACACCTAAGATGTCATTTACTAATGATAGCATCCCCCACGCACACATGCTTCGGATGCCTAAACTTAGGCAGAATGACAGCTATTTCGCTGAACATCAGTGCTAGCTTAATGATGCCCTCCCAGCTGCAAATCCCACCCCCTCCTCAGTTGTACCATTCCGCTGTGAAGCTAAACCCTTTGCATCCACAAAGACGCTGTGCTTTATCTCCTGAAGTATCACCTCATCGCTTACCTCTCCTGCTAAAACAAAACCAAGGTGCAATAAATCATATAATCCCAGACTCAGAAAATTTAGACCACAGAAGAGATTTTGATTCCTGTTTGGAGACCGATGGGAGTGTCAGCTTTCTGATTTAATGATGAACAGTTCACCATCGGGTGGAACACACCCACGCTCCTTACGTTAAATAGAACAGGGTGAGTCCTGAAGAACTTAATAAAGGTGCGACCCAACTTGGCCAGAACTTCAAATGCATTATCAGAAGAGGAAAGACTATGACAAAAGGTTTCAGCCTCTGCTGGGATTGCAAGTGTCTCTCATGAGCTCCAAAACAGCTTGTGAAAGGGAAGGTATGCCACGTTATCTCCCCCCCGAATTGTACAATTTGGACAATGAGTAGCACAAAGAGCTCCAATCCCGACTGCAGCATATGAGCACTGCTGAACTACAAACCCTGTTGAATCACAATCTGCAAATCAAAATGTAAAGCAAACAGTTACTTGGAATAAAGGTGTGTACTATTTGCACTGGGCTTTTCTAAATTAGTCTGCCACATTGTTTGCTGATCAGAAGCTGATCCATGCAGTAGATGAACATCACTGTTACTATTTCAGAAGAGCTAAAGACTACAGCCTCATAACTGCCCCCATAAAGGGCAGCCACTGTCCCCAAAGAGCCTACAGTTCAAGAAATGATGCATAAAAACTGATATCCAAGCTTTCCCATACCTTGCACATACTGAGGCTTGAAGAAATAAAGGACATCACAGTGAAGACTGCAGTTCTAAGTGCAATTCCCAAATTTTACTCCAACATATCCAGCTTATGGCTGCTAGGAAGAAACTTTCTCATGAAGCTAATGAGCAGTAGATCTCTGATATAAAACTGTTTACTTCAGCCCCTGATTCTGCAAAACGTTTCACTGGATGCTTAATTTTAGTAACTGACTACTCCTACTGGCATCAATGTTGTTACCCAAAACAATCTATTTCTTTAAGTGCTGTGCTAATTAGGGCCTAATTGCCCAGTTCTAAATGATCTCAAAAGACAAAGACACCAAACCCATGTCTCCATCTGAACTGCATTCCTATGACATCAGATAATGGTTTTCTAAGAACCGAGCCAGACACCAACTGAAGAAAAATTTGGCCCAAGAATATTTTTTTCCAAACAAAACCACCTCCTTCTTAGAAAACCAAGCACTGAAGGAACCTTACCAGGCCAGAAGAATTCATGGCACATGGAGTTTATAGTGGGGATGTGATTAGGGCGAACATAGCAGTAATCAACGGGTGCTTCTGGCTCAGCCTTCCAGTTGAGATCATTCCTGTGTGGATACGCCCGGATTTCTGCCAGCAGCCTGAGTTTTGGGGGCTTTGTCTCATAATCGCGCCTGCCAGCAACATGAAAAGCAAACACAAAAGGCAAGTGAGCAACAATAACTGCCACTGCAGCTGAATGGGTACTGCCCATGAAATACTTTCTGACATGCTCAACTTAGAACAAAGGAACAGAGTCTTCCATTCATGTGGGAAAACAGCACCCAGCTCAGCAAAAACACCCTTGTGGCAGAGACCAGGACACTTCCTGGATATGCAGCACGAGAAGCCAACCTCTCCTTACAACAGGAGCAAGGAAATCATGGTTCTGACCCAAGAGCAGGTGCAACTTGCATTGAATGACTATGGTGATTCCCTCTCTGCCCTGCCCTTTCTTGGAGATTCCCCTTCCCAAGGCAGAGCCAGTTTAACTACTCAGCTAAACAAAACACTATCCTTTCAGGGTTACCATAGTATACTGGGTTGCACTTCAAGGATGAGTGAGGAGCACTGCCCAAGAAAGGTGTCCTCTCCGTGGGCTGTCGGTTCACAAGCCAAGAGGAAATTCAACCTCTGACCACCTGTACCTGATGTAAGGTTTCAGGACACGGGATGTGTAAGGACTGACAATACTGTGGTCTGTCAGCAGGTCTTCTGAGCCTACCAGTCGATACAGAAACTTTGTTGTCTGCTGTCGATACCCCTTCATGGCAGGCAGCATTGTCTATATGTACAAAAAAATGCAGAACATTTCAGGAAGATTAGTCCATGACTTAACACAGGGGAATTGTATCAACAGAGGGAGAATAAGGGCCTTTCAATCTGAAAGGATGGACTGGACCCACAGCACAACTGTCCCACCTCAGAGGACTCTGCTGTGCACTCTCAGATTTAGCACTCAAACCTATGAGCCGCACACATCACTCAGAAAAGCACTGCAAGTGATCTCCCTCCTACACAGCATGAAACCGCCTATTTGGGTACTTCCAGGCCTCCACCATCAGTGTTTGGGCAGGGCTGGAGTACAAATACATAGTCACTTCTGGTGCTGACACTGATAGACAGCTGTGCTGTACGAGCATGTCCCAAGAAGAAAAGAGGTTTATGTGAGCATTGGTGGGGACACAGCCCCAAGTCAAAATGAATCTTGTTCACATAATCCTTTTCACTTTGGGAGTCAGATAACCTCAAGGGGACATCGCTGTCTGCAGCAAAAGCTCTAAAATAACCAGTGCCAAAAGCTCACTTAGATTTGGAAACAACTCACCTGGTACCTGTCCAAGATCCTGAAGTCCTGGCTAGTAGTTCTGTATGTTGCTTGCCCTACTGGGGACCTGGAAACACCTCCTTCTTTGGCTCCGTAAATCCCATCAACCAAGAGCAGAGCAGCGTTCACAACTTGGTCCAAGTCAAAGAGCGGCAGTCCTCTTTCCCTCTTGGCCTGCCTGACTATCAACTTGCGCCTCAGTCTCCGGGCCTCTGGCGTCATGCTCATGGCATTAGGACAGGCTTCCAGTCTCTTCAGCAGCAGCTTTTCCTCATAGATGCTAACAGAGGTATGCTTGGGAGCTCTGGGTTTAGCATCCTTCTCCAGCTGTGGCTTCCTCTTGTCTCGCCCCCTCACCTGCAATGATGCGTTTGACTCTTCAGGATCTTCACTGTCACCTTCCATCCTTTCTGTTTTTTCTTCTTCACTTTCCACCTCTTGCTTGATCTGCTCAGCTGTCTTCACTTTTTTCCTACTTGCTATCACAGTGCCAGCACCAGCTGTCCCACTGGGAGGGGGCACATACTCTATTCCTGGGTCTATGACTCCATCTCCTTCCATCTCCTCATCATCTGTTCAACAGATCAAAATAATCCAGGAAAAAAATGTAAACATCAAAGCCCCATTTCAAAAAGGGCTGTCACAGGACTTTTCTGCTAAGGAGAAATAATGTGGGTTTACCCAACACACTCCATTTTCTATATACTTCTGGAACTTCTGATTTTGGACAGGAGACACCATAAGGAGTCCAATTTCAGGACACAGAATCAATCCTGCTCCTAAGGTGTCTTGCAGTTTGGCATCCGAAAACATGGCACTCCTGAGCTGCAAGCTCATGCTATTTGACAAGTGTTAAATTGTTGAAAATTCCTGAAGACTGGGGATCAAATGGTCAAGCTAGTGAGCTATATCTTCAGCTAGCATACCCTGGAGAAGATCTGTTTAAACTGCAGGAACAGTTAGGAGGTACAGAAGCACAGGATTTGTCCCTCTACAGAACTTGACTATCCTTCCTTCCAACAAGAAGTGCTTTATTCTCCAGTTCCCCAATTAGGTTGAGGTCTGGCTCCTTAAGTAATTAAAAGCATTCAACCTGCATCACTGCTTTGCAACCTGACTGAAATGTAACATTTGTTAATTGGGATGTTTGAACTTATAGAATTACTGGAACATTACCATGAGAATTAAATTCCTCCCATTTAAGAAACAGTTGAGGCAAAATTAGAGTTACTATTTAACAGCGTAATCTGTGTTGCAGTGAAATGCTTACGCTGAGTGCTGAAGCAGTTGCTAGGTGAAATCTTCTACCCACTGTTTATTCAGGATCCCTCAGAAGATGATAATGGTGATTCCTTCTGCCCTTAGAAGCTGGCAGTACAACTGTGGAAAACTTATCAAGATTTACATGCAACTAAGACAAACAGAATTTTACCAGTTACTTTCTATCTTACCTTGAAAAGATCCTGCAGCTCATTGGAAGTTTGGTTTTGTTTTGGGTTTTTTTTTAGCATCTTCCTTAACAACTATGTATGGTATGGTATTAAAGAATGTATGGTATTAAAGAAAAAACATGGCATCTCTTACCATGAAACAGAGCCTGTGGTGGCATGACATCTGGGATGAGATCTGCTTCTGAGAGAAGGCTGGGAGTAGCTGAATGCGAGGCTGGAGTGCCAGGAGCAGAGAAGTCCAGAGATGGGGAAGGAGAAGGGCTTGTCAGAGGAGTGCGATCTGAAGAGCTCAAGGAGGAGAAGTCAATCACCTCTCCTTTCTCAAGGACAATATCAGGACGACGGCCTCGACTGCTGAATTTAACAGGAGTGGAGGAAGTACTCCGGTCCAGGAAGCCGGCTGCCTCCTTCTGGGCTCTCCGAATATCCTTGGCTTCCTGAGTGCGAGATCTCTTCTCCTTCAGCTCCATGGCTGATTCGACTGGATTGCGGCTTACCCGCTTCCTGAGTCCTTCCACAGTAATGATGGGATCCAGAGGTGGCTTTGAAGCTGCTAAAGAAGCAGTTTGCTTATTCTAACACACACTGAGCTCCTGCAGTCACCGGATACATACTATACAGTCAGAAAAACACATTGACTACAAATCTTAGAAGATGCATTTTCAAAATATACGAGAAATTCACTCTGGGACAGGTAGCCAAAGCAGCACTAAAGCCTCATTTAAGCCCCAATTTTACTCCTCTGCACAGAAGGGAATTTGCATCTAGTGTGGACAAAACATAAAAAACCCCCTCCCCAGGGTAAAGAGGAGCAGAGAAGTTGTATATTTCAGCTACAAAAAAAACTGAACAAATCTCAAAAGCCTTTAAATTGGTTAGCGCAATGCAAAAAGGCAGAAAACGTAACAGGCTTCTCATACTACAGCATATGCAACACAGTCCTCTTAAATCAAGCATTACAGCAGAGCTAAACTAAGAAAAAAAAAATATCATGCCCTGTAACTGTCCACACACACAAACACATTGCTTTAAGTAAACTTTTCTCATGTCTTCCAGCTCTGTCAGCTCTGGCCCAACTGGGAACCTACACACCATTGGTAAAAGAGTTACCTTTTGCCTTTAGTGCAGATGCAGACAACTTCTCTCCTTCAGGTTTCATTGTTGGGGGTTTATTATGAACCAGTTTCCACCACCCCGGTTCTCCAAATTCCTGTGCCCCTGAGCGGAAAAACAAGGGGCTCCCCACAGAGAGACAGCCAGCGACTGTGCTCCACCATGTTGAGGTCTTTTTCCTATGGTGGGAGAGGGGAAAACAAGTGTTAGGTCCCCACTCACCAGCTGTGCTTTCATCCTGAAGCCTCCTCCCTCTGCCGAGACAGAAAGGGCAGAGTGCTTCTGCCACTGGCACTGATGCAGGCGGGTGACGTACTGCCCACACCCCCATCCTCAAAGAAGCTAAAGATTAATTAATTTCTTCTCAAACAGAGAACCACTCTGAACAGCAAGCTACAATGTACTGGTGGGCTCTGATGCACAAAGCGCTGTGTACATATGCTCCATAAATGCCATGCAAATGCAGCAAGGCGAGACACAATTTTTCTGTTGTGAATGAGCTGCCATACGCCAAGCCTACAGAGGAGAGGTCTACCCTGCCACTGGAACCCCCAGCTTTCAAATGCTGATGTTGCTACCTTCGTTAATAATTTGATGATGTAAGAACGGGAACAGGATCCTAGTGATAGCTGTGTTGACCTGACATTGCAGAGCCATATTCCATTACTGAAGACGGCAAACAGGACTCTGGGTGTACAGGATGGGAGAGGCAAGGGAAAGGTAGTGATGAGCATCACTTCACACAGAAGGAAAGACAAACTTAATTTAAATGCCTGCCTTGACTACTTTGAGATTTCATTTAGCAAAGCACACTCCCAGAGCTGTAGGACAGGATCCCTAAGGCTGAATTCACAAAGGGAGTTGGGATCTGATCATCCTGTGCTCCATAGCTGCAGCCTTGTCAGGCACTGCAGAGAAGCAGAGTTAGGGGTCTGAGAAATAAGTCACCAAGGACAACCGAGCTGCAGGAAGCAGCAAGGTAAGAGAGTATGTATGCTTGTCCCACAGACACATGCATGCAATATATACTGGAGCCCCATCCCTGCTTGGGGATTTCTGCCATAGAACTTCTCCTGCAGTATGGGGAAGAGGATCCCTACTAGTCAACATACCAGTCAGTCACACTTACTGAACTATTTTTGAAGCACATTTTTGGCCACGTGGAGGCAGGGAGCTGCATTTAAGCCTTTCACTCTGCAGGGCAGTGTACTGGGCATCTGAGCACTTTTTGTTCCTCTAAGAACTGGTCACAGGGCTAACTAAAATGTCATTTAGGGAAGAAGTGAGAAGAAATATTAAAAAATTGCCCCTGTAGCCAGTAACTGAGGTAATCCCTTGGCTACTGGAGAATGAGGTTCATGGTGTAGAGTCTAAACCCTTATTTGCACAGGATCTCGGGACTCCTCCTTGCCTTTGCACACCTCCACTGGCAAAAACTTCAGTACTCAGGATAGGCTTGGCCAAGCAGGTATTTGCTGCTGCCTGAGTGTTGCCAGTTACACACCTTGGGGTACTGACCCTCAAATGTGGGGGATTAAACTCAAATGCCCCAGATCAGAGTCCGGAGCGTTACAGCAAGTCTGGATAAACTGTGCTTTAATATGCTATGGAAGTAAAGCATGGCACGCCTTGAACCGCTACACACATGGTTCAGCTGTCCCTGCTCCATCAGCGGCTTGTCTAGGCAAGTGGGGAGACTACCTCTGAGGTCAGTAATCACTTCATCTGAATTTAATCTGAGCAAGGCGTGCTCAGTTCCCAGGGCAGGTCTGAAAAGGCAGCAGCAAAACCTGCTCAGGATGGCTCCCTGAGCTAGGGGCAATGGGCCATCAGCTGCCTTCCTGTCAGGGTACCCGTTGTTTCCAGAGGGGAAAAATGCTAACATTTCTGAGAACAGAGCAAGGAGGCACAGACAAGCAATGAAAGCAAAGCCAAAGAGCAAATCTGGTTAGGGCGAAAGGCCAGATCTTACAACAGAGAAACCTCTGGGGAAGAAAAGAAGCTGTGAAGTCAATCAAATCTACAACTTCGGAGGATTGCTCAGTTCCTTTCCTGCCTCTATAACACACATATTAACAGTGAGACTTGGGTTTGACAGCTTCAGCATGCTCATAAAAAATGTGCCATTTGCCTGTATGGCACACAACTCATCATGCCGCGAAGGCTGCTCTTTATGAGAAGGGTTCTTACTCTGACAGCTTCTTTCTTTACACACACTGAAAAACATTTCAGTGGTTTGTAATGCCTGCTATGTAAAAGCTATTTTATTAAGATCCAAAACAAGCAAACAGACAAGGCACAATTTTCCTTTTTGGAGAACTGGGTCCATGCAAGCTTTATAGCCAAGTAACATGGTACATTGCCTGGACCTCTTTTTTTTTTTTTTCTTTAAAGCCCAGTGACATCAGGACCAGCCC
Organism: Pelecanus crispus; assembly: GCF_030463565.1. NCBI lineage: Eukaryota > Metazoa > Chordata > Aves > Pelecaniformes > Pelecanidae > Pelecanus > Pelecanus crispus. Next base: position 26,351,222 of record NC_134645.1, on the reverse strand, counting down.
ATCCGTTGTGTCTATTTAGAAATACTGAATGGCTTTGCAGGTTCATATGCTACCTACAGGAAGATAAGAAATAACCCAAAATATATGCATCTCCATTGCATTTGTGTGACATGCTTGAGCTTGTTTTTCCCCCACTAAGAAATGCTTATTCTTTCTCAAGAGTACCCCTCATGCCTACATTCAGGTCCTCAATATTAAATTCTCCAGTTTTCTCACTAGTGAAGCTCAACAGAGACATCACCAAATTAACCAGGATTCTTGTCCATCTGCATAACAGGTTTTAATTCCTTTGGCTCACCAACCAGGCCTTCAGGGAAACATCACGTCTTTACCTGTTCCCTAATAAGAAAGTCCAGTGTTTCTCAATAAAAGCGCAAATATCTTCTTTCCATCTGAAGTACCCCTGACGGCCTGTTCCTTCCAGAGACAAATTGTACATTGCCAGCATGACAACCTGGAACAGAAAGTGTTGGATACAAGTGAATCTTTTCTGTTTCATCTGAATTGCCCCCCAGAGCCACCACACACACACACAAATCATTGTTCCCTCATAAATATCTTGGTTTTGCAACATCTCATAGGCAACTTCTGCAATCCATCTTCCTGCTTTTATGCTGCCCATTCTTGTCTTTCTATTGTTAGATGCACATTCTCCCAGAGATTTCTTCATCCCAGGGGAATAACAAGCTGCCTAGTTATGCAGGTTTATGCTAAGATACAAGCTTTTGCAGCAGTTGTATAAATGAATTATATCACAACTGGGATCTGAATGTAGTGTAGAGGTAGGGAAAAAAGTCTTTCCAAAAAATGGTCACAAGTAATCCCACTATCTAATCCATCAAGTGACAAGGTCCTTCTAAATACTTACTGTTACATTTCAAACTGAACAGACTGTAAACGGTCTGTAAAATTAAATGATATCTACTAATTGTTCTGGGTATACAAGAATTAAGTTTGTCTCCAGGTGATCTTCCTTGAACACAATCCATTTACAGCTCATTCACGTGCTTCACAACCGAATTCAGTCTCCCCTATTACATGCCTAAAGGGCACGTTTGAAAAATAGCACACCTCTTTTTAAGTAAATCCTAAATGACCAGCTGTTAATTACATTTACCTAATTCATTTGAATACAACTAAAATCAGCTAGGCTGGGACCATCTTTCAACACTCACACAGCCTCAGTTGGATAGTACTTCCAATAGGGACTTTTTCTTCACTGTCAGAGAAATCTGAAATGTATTTTTCTTAGGGAGATAGGTCTCCTCGCAGTGGGCCATAGCTTTCTGGAATGCATTGCTGAAGATGCCAAAAGGAGGAAATACAGACAGCCTTAATGTCCCCTGTATCCTATTTCTGCCTTGCAACCCCTGTTAGCTTGATAACTATTTATCGAGGGTTTTATGGTTTTTAAGTCGGGTGGGACAGTGTCTCAGGACTTCAAAACCAATTCTCTTTTCAACTGGCTAAAGATAAGGATCTGTTTCACATACTCTGAAAAAAATCCAGGAATCACTGTCCCCATTTTTCCTACTTCAGATAAGTTGATTTGACCTCTTCCCTCAATTCAACTTACCCAGAAGCAGCAGCAACTCTGGCTGCTGGAAGGCTAGGGAGATAGCCTCTTCACTAGTCAACCTCACCCGTTTTGATTTTGTCTGTCCCCTTCCCCATGCCACTCTGAAGAGACCTGGGTGTAATGCTAGCAGCCTTTGCTCTCCATATCTGTAACTGCTGAAACCCTGCCGATCTGCTAGCCACAGACTGCTACGCCAACCTTTTCTCCTGCATAGCCCTGCCCTGGGCACCATGAGAAAGCACTGTAGGAGTTACAATTGATGTTTTAAATGATCTGTTATGAGACAACACACCACTACTGTCCCAAAGGATGCAAATAGATGTCTCGCACATACTGCCCAGCATGTGGAAACACTTAATGCTAAGCAACAGCTACCCCCTGATCAAATTCATTTTATGCAGAGGCAGCCAGCACTGCCTGCCTGCCCTTCCAGCGCCCTGCTTAGAGCAAGATGATGTGCATCAGCCTACCCATACGGTGGTTGCTGTATAATACAAATTATTTTGATTGCTCAGGTGTGAAAGTGACTGAAATAGCAAATTCCAGCAAGGAATGTTGCTAGTGAGTAAGCAGCCAGGTTGGAGCTTTGCGTTCAGGGAGCTGGCAAGCTTTCTGTTTGTATGTTGCCACCTCACTAGTTTTACATTTGCTCATATACACAAAAAGCTGTTCATGCCTAGCAGCCACATTGCATTCATTTTGCTTTTCCAAACCTGCCTGAAGCCATGAATTCATGAGCAACATAAGGTGAAGGAGAAGAAAAAAAAAAAAAAAGAATGTGGTTTGTATTATTATCTTTCAATTTACCTGCCAAATGCCCAAGTTCTAATATGCAGGCAATCCTTAGCTAATTAATTTCTGAAGTTCATGCATATGTTTCTTTGTTACCTATACCTGATCCTCCTTTTCTACACAACAAACAACAATTTTAGAAAGTCCTGTGGTTGTTCTGCTGGCACAAACGTTTTACTTACTTGTTGCCATGTTAATCTCAGTCGTTCAAATTGCTCCTTCCCATCTTCTGAGCAATCGGAGCAAGTAAATCTGAAAAAGTTATCTCCTTTGAGGTAGCTGAGCTGTTCTCTCAGTTGACCTAAAATGAATACACAAAAATCAATCCCTTGGTCCTTTTATAGGAAAAAGTACTGCAAAGGAGATTTGGATTTCCTACAACATCAGGCAGAAAAGTACTTTTTGCCTTTTACCCAGAGTCCAGAGACCCAGACAGTTCCTAGGAAGCATCAAGAACTTGCTGCAATGGAAGGCGCAGATTCATTTCACAGTTGCAGCAGCCAGCAGTGACCAACTGAAAAGCACAGGCATAAAAAACGGGTGTTCTACTTAACATCTGAATGCAGGTACAAAGCCAAGGATTTCCTGCATTTCTCATTCCTTCTTGCTTCCCCAGGATAACCTATATACTTCAATAAATAACTGTTTTCCCACTCTACTGTAAAAAAAAAGCTGACCTGTTAAAAAAAGGTATGCTACGGCAAAGGCTATCAGAATATACAAGCTTTCTCTTCCATGTCATCTTTCCACTCACTGCTGCATGTCTTTACAGCTCTCTCTTGCCCTGTCCACAAACTGTTACTAAAGTAAGGTTGTCAGTCCCTGTTTACAGCAGCCTCCAGGATGCACTCCAGCAGACTTGGTATGAAGCTTTAAGGTATTTATTTCTCCTATCAGGGGAAGATCTTTCCTTGAGACTGAGAGCCAAAAGAAGGGCCCAACATTCTCAGGAAGCACTTTTTCTTTACTGCAGTTGATGCATTAGATCCCAAATCAGCAAAGCACTTCAGCATATGCTTTGCTGTGTAAAGCTAACCCTGCATAAAAGTTTGTCTGAACAAAAGTGATCTGCTGGGATAGAGCCACCTGTAAAACCCCACGCATCCAAAGTTACAGGCTCTAGTTCTATCTTTCTGCAGCAGAGAAAAAAAACCATCATACGAATCAGGACTTCTAAACTCACCAGGGGTTGATTTACACAAATACGAAAAATTAAAAAATAAAATCACAGGACAGGGTAAGAGTTAAGAACACAGCATTTCTGGAAATTCACGCATGAAAGGTCTTTCTCTAAAAGTATGACAACTCTTTTATGTCTTCTGTATAACGACACTAGATCAAGCATTTGCAATATATGGATGCTCTGCTTCTGTAGTGAAGTGCGGAATAAATATAGCTATTAAAGTTGCACCTATGTCTGACAGAGAACACCCACACACACACACTTAGCAGGTTAACAGAATTTCTAGATGGCGATTCAGTGTAAAAGGTGATAATTTTTCTGAGCATGTTGGTGACTTTCACAAGTGACAACTGATATCCGTATAACTGAACAATTAGCAAAGAGCGCAGCATTTCCCTTTTCCAGCTTGTTTACTTTGCACATTTGTATCTAGTTACTGTTGCTCCGTGATTGGCTTTTTCTGCTCTTTGGATTTGTTCCACAGCAACGAGAGAGGGGAACATCTTTGTAAAATAAAACAAATAGAGTGTTAAATGAAGTGCTCTAAGATGAGCTATCTCATGCCACCATTTTTTTTTATTAATACATTTCAAGTTAATATGTATGCTACCTTAATACATTTCAAGTTTAACTGCATACTACCTTAACAGTACAGTGCTGGTTCCACTACATTAACATCAAAACACTCACTAACACGCCTTCAGAGGAGAATTCTACACTGTATCTGTTGGTAAATTCTAAGATGGCAAAAAGGGCAGCTCTGACATATCACCCTCAGTAAGTTTGCAGATGACACCAAGTTGGGTGGGAGTGTCGATCTGCTGGAGGGTAGGATGGCCCTGCAGAGGGACCTGGACAGGCTGGACCGATGGGCCAAGGCGAACTGTATGAGGTTCAACAAGGCCAAGTGCCGGGTCCTGCACTTGGGTCACAACAACCCCATGCAACGCTACAGGCTTGGGGAAGAGTGGCTGGAAAGCTGCCTGGCCGAAAAGGACCTGGGGGTGTTGGTAGACAGCCGGCTGAATGTGAGCCAGCAGTGTGCCCAGGTGGCCAAGAAGGCCAACAGCATCCTGGCCTGTATCAGGAATAGTGTGGCCAGCAGGAGCAGGGAGGGGATTGTCCCCCTGTACTCGGCGCTGGTGAGGCCACACCTGGAATACTGTGTCCAGTTTTGGGCCCCTCAATACAAGAAAGACATTGAGGTGCTGGAGCGTGTTCGGAGAAGGGCAACGAAGCTGGTGAAGGGTCTGGAGCACAGGCCTTATGAGGAGCGGCTGAGGGAACTGGGGTTGTTTAGCCTGGAGAAGAGGAGGCTGAGGGGAGACCTTATCGCTCTCTACAACTACCTGAAAGGAGGTTGTAGTGAGGTGGGTGTTGGTCTCTTCTCCCGTGTGGTTAGCGATAGGACGAGAGGAAATGGGCTCAAGCTGCATCAGGGGAGGTTTAGGCTGGATATTAGGAAAAATTTCTTCACGGAAAGGGTTGTCAAGCATTGGAACAGGCTGCCCAGAGAGGTGGTGGAGTCCCCATCCCTGGAAGTGTTCAAAAAACAGGTAGATGTGGCACTTCGGACATGGTTTAATCTAGTCTACCCTTGATTGGTTTAGTGTGGACTTGGTAGTGTAGGTTAATGGTTGGACTGGATGATCTTAAAGGTCTTTTCCAACCTAAACGGTTCTATGATTCTATATCTGCAAGGCAGGTGCCACCTGAAGAGTTCACTACTAGCCACGAACAAAAAACCCACCAAAACCAAACAACACTCCCCCAATTAAAAAAACAAAACCCAACCAGCGCTTAGCAATATCTAGCTTTGGGATCTAATAATAGATCTGATAATCCAGAATTTAGAAAGTAAAGTCTAGTCTGTTATGTTGCTAACAGCATATATCTTAGGTCAAGCAGCAGTAGCAGAGGGATCAAGTTTTACACCTTGTTCCAAATGCCTCCCAAAGCTAGCTGCTACAGGCTGGACACGCTTCTGTGAAAGCTAAATTAAATTCACACTATCAGGAAACCATTAAGTTTGAGATTCAGCCATATGTTCCACAGATGTGACAAACTGACCAGGAAAAAGAAAAACAAAAAAGAAAAAGTAACACTATCCCAAAGCCCTTTTCCTCCACAGGAAGAGCTTTGCAGCAAGGGTGATTATCTGAGTGAGCAGAGAGGCCAAATCACTTGGCCAAAGTCCCCTAAGCACACGAGCAGCAAGACTCGGGAGGGTGTGCATGTTTCTAAAGTCATACCCGTGTTCTTTACTAATTAAAGAAGACGGCCTCATTTCTTTACAGGGAATGCCAGCTTTGGACACCCATACAGTTCATGGATTGAAGCACCTAACGCACACCACTGGCATCAGGCTGCTGGGCTCCACGCAATGCCAAGACAGCCTGTCTCCTCCAGCACAGGATGGGATACAGCAAAACAAGGGCTGCCCCTTAAAACAGACATGCAGGACAGCACAACCACCTTGCAAACAACAACCCCAGCAATGCAAGCAAGACACAGCACAACTGGCAGACTTACTTGCTGGAATCCACTTCTGGCACTTCTCGCAGTAATAGGACATCTCCTCCATCCAGGACGCGTCACCTTCGTCGCTGTTCAGAGAGTCCCCGCTCTGGTCGTGTGATAAATCCACCGAAGCCTGGTCCTCAGACTCGACAATCAGGAGGGTCTCCCCTTCCACCTCACCCTCCTCCAGGCCCTCTGAGGTAGAGGTCCTGGTGGCTTCGTCATCATGGCGGCTCAGCAGCCCACTCATGTGAACGTTATTAGCCATCCTAGATGGTGTTTGCATAACAAGGAGCTATTATTCCTCCCCACACTGACAAGTCCATCCACGCTGGATGTGCTGGCCAAGTCTCCACAAAGTACCGATGACAGAGGAAATGTTTTGTGTCCACCCTATAGCTTTTGGGACTGGATTATAACCTATACAAAAGAAACAGTCTTTCACAGATTACCTCTGTTAGCTGAAACACTTGCAAGTAGTTACCAATGATCTTGCAAGTAGATACCAATGATCTCCAAACGTCTTTAATCAAACGTCTAATGACTCAGGTCTGTGCCTAGGACCGCTGGGACCCTTTTTCCATTAGCGCCTTGTCTCTTTCTTCCATAAGCTGCTTTGTCAAAGCAATCTGCTCTTCTAGCAGGCGAATATTCTCCTTTTTCTGATTTTGACGCTCAAGATCTCTGAGAACTCCACTGTGCAGCCTCTGAAAACACAAGGGACAGGGTTTATCACGGCCTGTTGGATGCTGAATGCGATTAACCCCCGCCCAGCTCTAATCCCTCCTGCAGGGCGGTGCACCATGCTGCCTTTGCGAGTCCTCTGCCGCTGCCTGTAGCCACAGCCACTTAATGTGGTTTGAATCTAAAACTACAAGAGCTACTACAAAGAACTACAAAACTACTACTATCTGATATCAATAAGCTAATGGTGCTATACCAAAAAGCCCTTTATTTGTACTCACTTCAGATGGGTGGGTTTACTAAGTGGTAAAGCTATGGAGCAAACAAATGCTATGCACCCGTAATTCCCATGCCATGCAGGATGGACATGATCTATAAAATCCCGTTACCTCTGCCCTAAATCTTTACCAAATGGAACTAATCTCCGCCAGACTTCTCTGCTTGAAGAGAATTTGGTGGCAAACTGCAAATGGTTTTAAGAAAAACTGCCACTTGTCTTCATCTGCTTCTTTCTGCTCATGTCTTACTCTTACAGAAAATACCTTGTAAAGTCTTGCTGCAAGGCTGACGAAAGTCCCACAGCCTACTTATGCCAAGCTCTTGAAAAAGCAAGGCACTTCATTAAAAAAATATCCCCTTTACCTAAAATGTTCATTATAAATAAAATGTGCAACACAGACCAGCAGTTTTCAAACTGGTGGGTAAGCCCTTTAAATGGGTGTAAAAAGACCTAAGAAAATCCCAACTGGCTTTTGTTTCCTCCTTACTCTTCTCTCTCTCGGTGTCTCCCTGCTACTTGGAAGTTTTTTTCCCCTCTGATAATTAGGTGAAACGTTTAACCTTTACCTCTCACCAGGAGAACAAAAAGTAAGTGAAACCAAAACTGGTGACATGAATTGGGGTGGGGAAAAGGAGGGGAGGAACTAGCTGGGAACCAGCTGTTCTACTCCAGACGTGCACCTCTGGGGACAGGTGAGGCAGCAGAGCGATGTGAGCGGAGGTGCGATGAGAGCAGACACAGGATGGAGGAGATGGCAAGGCTGACACTAACTCTGGAAGGAAACGGGAACCACGTGAAGCGTTTAATCGGTTGTGCACGTGACATACAGCTGAGATACCGTTCCCCAGCAAGTTCAACCAACCAAAGCCGGTGCCGCTGCCATCCTTCCAGCCCCACACTCCCTGCACTGCTCATCCCACCCCAGGGTCAGACAGCTCAGCCAGCAGAAAGCAACCGTCTCTCTTTTTTTTTTTCCCCTTTGCAAAGCAAGTCATACTCTGCTGATTTAACTCCCTGAGCTGGCTAACCAAAGACAAGTGCCAGTGCAAAGGAGAACATGGGATGCCCAGTCCACTTTGGTGGTTTGGCTTGAACTCCTGGGGCAGGCAATATGCTTTTAGATATTCAGACACTTACTAGATTTCAAAGCAATAGTCATAAGCTTATCAGAAAACATGATACTCGAGGACAAAAATATTATAAATTAGTAAAACCCAATAAATTATTATTGAGAGTCAACAAGGGCTCACATCTAAATCAAGCTGTGTGATTGCAGTCGTGTTTTAGCCCAACTAAAGATTAGAACCTTTAGTTGAAGTTAAGTTTAATTAAAGCATTATCCCCCTGCCTAATTTACCAACTCATGCTCAGCTTGGACTCAGGAATGAGAAAGTTTCATGGGTGCCAAGGTTAGCCATTGGATACTGGAGATACGAATAAATTATTTAGCCTAATGGTAAAAAAAGATGAATAATGTATTTGACCTGTTTGAATGATGCCAAAATGCACCTGCAAATAATTTATTTGAAAGCTGACCCTGAAGTCATTTTACAAGATGTTTGTGATTATTATTTGACAAGTTCTCACAGGGTTTTATTCTTCATCTAGAACGCCAATAACTGCACATTTCAAAGGCAATTATTTCTCCTGTCAAGATTAAAATAGAAAGGTTTTGTTTAAGAAATATTTTATCTCGTTAAGAAAATGCACAGACATGTATGTCAGCCAATAATCAAAACTCTCTCTGGAAAGTAATCTAATAAAAACAGTTCCTTCCCATCGGCTTCAATCAGCTGAACTCAGATTACAAATTAGTAAACACTAAAGACAAAGTTCATAAACTTATTATTTCATTACTATTAGTTAATAACGATAAAGAAAAGATGTGGGGAGATACAATGTAATTGAACAATTACATCAAGAATGTGATTCTTTTTCTTCACAAAACACAGCTATCCTGCAATCTTTCAGATGGTGAATGCATTTGCTTCGAAAATGCAGTTTGCAAAAGATACCTTTATAACTTGAGTATCACAAGTGGCAAAAGAGCTACAGAAAAGTTAATCATCTCACCTTCTTCTGTTCTCAGAAGTTAGGCCTGCTTGTCTTCGGCATCAGTTTAGATAAATGTGCGCAAGCGCAAATCACTTTGTGCCTGGCATATCAATTTATAAAAGTCAAAAGTTTATTAATTTGCATAAAGATAGACCTGAAATAATCCCTACACCCAGACTGCAGAATATCCACGTTACTTATTTCCATTACATTATCTAAATAACTGGGTTCCTTAAACCTGAAGCCATTATTCCCTGACTTGAAGAATTATAAAGAGAAAATCTCAGATTTCATTTATAAAAGACAAGCTTTGAGCCTTAGCGCTTCTGAATAGCGAGTGAAACTGATTGCTGGGAAAAAAGAATTGATCATTTTGGCTTCGCTTCTGCAGCAGCAACATCTTGAGGAATGCTAATATCCCTGCAAACATACAGATTAGCATCAAATCCAGCTTTTGGGGAGATCACTTCTAATTCTAGAGGATTGGTTTGCGAACCCATCCCCATGTGTGCAGGTCAGGCACCTCTGAAGTCATGAGTTCTCTACACAGAGTTCACAGGCTGTACCCACGCCTGGGTGTTTGGATGGACAGCAAAGAATAGACACTAGATCTGGCCCCCAAAACCCCCAAAAGGTTTTGTTGCTGACCAACTGGATCCTTCATCTCTAGGACACTCCGCAAAACTGCCTATCTGCTGGCAGCCTGACAGCAGTGACACTGATACCCTCCACAGCAACGGTTGCTTCCAGCTGTGGAAAAATAAGTTAAAACAGACCCACGGGAAGAAAGCTGCCCACTGGTGTCTCATTTGGGAAACCTAGGATCTCCCCAGGCAGAGGCTTGCAGCAGCAGCCTCAGATGTACCAACCAAAGCCATTTAACAGTATTTTTCAAACCAAGCAACAACTACAGCACAGAGCAACAGGAACAGGCAAAAGGCAGCAAGTCCCTATTTTCTTCCTGGTATCATTAGAAATATATGAAGCAACCAGAGGGCATTAACCATATCAATTCGTTGGCTGATCCGCCACTCCTTTTCCTAGCGACGTATTTCCTACACTGGTAGAATGCACACCGTAAACTTGCAGTTGGGTCCTTAATTTACACGTGTTTTGCACGTGAGTTACAATGCGGCCTTTACATACCAGGCAACCGCTGTCTTGCTCAGTGCTCAGCATGGATCCTGCCCAGGTACTCAGTGTTTCGTTTCACGTGCCTTGTTCAGCCTGTTGCCCGAGGCGTTACTTACTTCATGATACACAGATCCTGCTCCAATGGCAGCATTACTCATTTACCTGTAGACTGTTTTATGCCTGTTACCCCTATAGAATATGAACATTTTGTAAACATTTATTTATTTTCACAGTCTCTCTATAAGATGAAGGAGAGACATTATCCAAAGATTAAGGTCAAAAAAATCCATTAAGTTTAGATGTCTCACTGAAACACCCAAGGGTGACTTTTTTCAGAGCATGTGTTGTCCTGCAGCACATGCTCAAAGTACAGCTCCCATTTATTTCAGGTGTAGTTTAGGAGCATTTAGCACACACTGAATTAGCTAGCAACCACCTACAAAAATCTGAGTTTAAGTGATCTACCCAGCACATACGTCAGCTCTGGCAAATGCAGAGCCATTACCCATCGCCACTCGCAGCCTTCCTCTTCCTGCTGCTGCCTGTACCATTCAGTGTGTTTTCCAACTTCTGCAGCAAATTAACCTCTTTCCTTACCCAAATCAGTCTCATCCTCCAAGATCCATCATTCGCAAGCACTGACACAGAAAATCTCTTGAGGGAAAAAAATGTAATCCTGTAATTACGGACTGCATCATAAAGCCCATGCAACAGGCAACTGAGCTGGGGTACGGACTAGCAACTTGAACTCTGGTGTTTTGTAACTTCTGACTGCTTCAGACCTTTAACAACAGTCATTCAGCATAGGGTTTTTTTGTGTGCATTTTCTAGATTTTTTTTGTAAATAAGGGGGGAAAAAATCAGATGTGTGCCCTCATATCGATACCCATTTGGCTCACCAGCAGGGTCTAAACCTGCACACTCATTGCCCAAACTTCTGCCATGCGCAGCTTATCCATTCTGCAATCACACAACTTTTAGTCCCGGGCAGGATTTCTTTGTGTATGGACTCACCGTTGTCTGAGCTGACACTTTTGGCTGTGGGGCTCTCTTGCACACAGGGTGCCTGCCAGGAATTACCTGATTTTTGTAAATGTAGCACAGAAAACTTCCCTGGCTAATTATCACATGGTATTTCTGTCAGCTTGCACTCTGCCAGAACAAGAAGGGAACCAGGGCTGGCTGCACAGCACAGAACAGCGCTGTTGCCCGGCAGCGGGAGGCGTTTGTGAAGCTCAGGAAAAGCCGCACGGATGCGTTGCCAAAGGGACAAGCACCAGTGGGACAGCACTGCTGGACACGGGAGAACCCTGGGAATGCTGCCAGGGTGGTGCCCTTGGGCCTGGAGGGTGCAGAATTACATCCTTCCTGCATCCTAACATCCCCAGCCGCTGCAGAGGATGAGGAAACCTCTTCCACTGAGCCTGTCGTGCCTCACCCTGGAGCTCCGAGCTGCTACGTGCCCCCGCAAGCGAGAGCACAGGACCAGGATGGGAGAAGGGAGCGGGTGCAGCTATGGGAGCGCAGAAATGACAAGTGCCGAGGCTGGGATGAGTGGGGAAGGGGTCGTTCGTGGCGAGAGACACATCGGGGGCAGAGCAAGGGAGGCAGCGCCCAGGCAGGCACCGCTGTGCAGGCACGGCTCTGGCCTCTGGCCTCTGGGCTGGGCGCACACCAGTGCCCGCAGCCCCCGGTTTCAGGCGGGGGCACAGAAGGCGGCGAGGCGCTGGGGCCGGGCACAAGAGGCCTGCCTTCGGGTGTGGGCAGGGGCAGGGTGCTGCAGGCAGCTGGGCAGGCAGCGGGGCAGGCAGCTGGGCAGGGCGCTGCAGGCAGCTGGGCAGGCAGCAGGGCAGGCAGCTGGGCAGGCAGCAGGGCAGGGCGCTGCAGGCAGCAGGGCAGGCAGCTGGGCAGGCAGCAGGGCAGGGCGCTGCAGGCAGCAGGGCAGGCGGCAGGGCAGGCGGCAGGGCAGGCGGCAGGGCAGGGCGCTGCAGGCAGCAAGGCAGGCAGCAGGGCAGGCAGCTGGGCAGGGCGCTGCAGGCAGCAGGGCAGGCAATTGGGCAGGCTGCAGGCAGCAGGGCAGGCGGCAGGGCAGGCAGCAGGGCAGGCAATTGGGCAGGCTGCAGGCAGCAGGGCAGGCAGCAGGGCAGGCAGCAGGGCAGGCTGCAGGCAGCAGGGCAGGGCGCTGGGCAGGCAGCTGGGCAGGCAATTGGGCAGGCTGCAGGCAGCAGGGCAGGCAGCAGGGCAGGCGGCAGGGCAGGCGGCAGGGCAGGGCACTGCAGGCAGCAGGGCAGGGCGCTGGGCAGGCAGCTGGGCAGGGCACTGCAGGCAGCACGGCAGGCAATTGGGCAGGCTGCAGGCAGCAGGGCAGGGCGCTGGGCAGGCAGCTGGGCAGGGCGCTGCAGGCAGCAGGGCAGGCAATTGGGCAGGCTGCAGGCAGCAGGGCAGGCGGCAGGGCAGGCAGCAGGGCAGGCAATTGGGCAGGCTGCAGGCAGCAGGGCAGGCAGCAGGGCAGGCAGCAGGGCAGGCTGCAGGCAGCAGGGCAGGGCGCTGGGCAGGCAGCTGGGCAGGCAATTGGGCAGGCTGCAGGCAGCAGGGCAGGCAGCAGGGCAGGCGGCAGGGCAGGCGGCAGGGCAGGGCGCTGCAGGCAGCAGGGCAGGGCGCTGGGCAGGCAGCTGGGCAGGGCACTGCAGGCAGCAGGGCAGGCAATTGGGCAGGCTGCAGGCAGCAGGGCAGGGCGCTGGGCAGGCAGCTGGGCAGGGCGCTGCAGGCAGCAGGGCAGGCAATTGGGCAGGCAATTGGGCAGGCTGCAGGCAGCAGGGCAGGCAGCAGGGCAGGGCGCTGCAGGCAGCAGGGCAGGCAGCAGGGCAGGCAGCAGGGCAGGTGGCAGGGCAGGGCGCTGCAGGCAGCAGGGCAGGGCGCTGGGCAGGCAGCTGGGCAGGGCGCTGCAGGCAGCAGGGCAGGCAATTGGGCAGGCAATTGGGCAGGCTGCAGGCAGCAGGGCAGGCAGCAGGGCAGGGCGCTGCAGGCAGCAGGGCAGGCAGCAGGGCAGGCGGCAGGGCAGGCAGCAGGGCAGGTGGCAGGGCAGGGCGCTGCAGGCAGCAGGGCAGGGCGCTGGGCAGGCAGCTGGGCAGGGCGCTGCAGGCAGCAGGGCAGGCAATTGGGCAGGCAATTGGGCAGGCTGCAGGCAGCAGGGCAGGCAGCAGGGCAGGGCGCTGCAGGCAGCAGGGCAGGCAGCAGGGCAGGCGGCAGGGCAGGTGGCAGGGCAGGGCGCTGCAGGCAGCAGGGCAGGGCGCTGGGCAGGCAGCTGGGCAGGGCGCTGCAGGCAGCAGGGCAGGCAATTGGGCAGGCTGCAGGCAGCAGGGCAGGGCGCTGGGCAGGCAGCTGGGCAGGGCGCTGCAGGCAGCAGGGCAGGCGGCAGGGCAGGCAATTGGGCAGGCTGCAGGCAGCAGGGCAGGCAGCAGGGCAGGGCGCTGCAGGCAGCAGGGCAGGCTGCAGGGGACACGCGGAGCGGCTGCGGGGACCGGGGCGGGCAGCGGGCAAGGGGCGGGGCCTGACGCAGGCAGGGGCGGGGCGCCGGGAGAGGGGCGGGGCTCTGGCGGGAGAGCGCGGGCCCAGCCCGCAGGTGAGGGGCGGGGCCCGAGCCCGACACCTCGGGCCGGGCCGCCAGGTGAGGGGGCGGGGCTCGGGGCGCCAGGGGCGGGGCCGGGGGCGAAGGGGCGGGGCCTGCCCCGCCGGTGGGCGCGGCCGCGGGCGCGGGGGCCGCCGTAGGGGCGGGGCGGGGCCCCGCTCGCCCCCTCCCCCCCCGGCCCCCGCGGCGGGACACTCACCTCCCGCTCCCGCCGCTGCTGGACGTGCACGGCCGCCACGGTGGCGGCGGAGAGCAGCGCGGAGACGGCCAGCACCGCCCGGGAGCTCCGCGACATCGCGGCCGCCGGCGGCGGGGCGGGCGGCGCGTGCCGGAGCCGCCTGCTCGCCGAGGGGGGAAGGGCCGGGAGGGGGTGGGGGGGGGGGGAGAGGAGGCGCGCCCCGCCCCCAGCCGAGCGCCGAGCGCGTCGAGCCAGGCCAGAGCAACGGAGGGCCGATGCGGGGCTGGGCCGAGCGACGCCCCGTCCCGCCGGGCGGGCGGGGAAGGCCCGATCCGCGCCCCGGGGCGCTGGGAGAGGGGCGGGTGGTTGAAGCGGCTGCCCCCGGCCGCCTGCCCCGCACGCGGAGCGGCCCCCGGGGCTCCCCGGCTTTCTCGCCGGGGTTTGGGGCGCCCTCGCACCTCACGGGCCAGCCCCGGGCCTACGACAGGGAGCGGGCCGCGGCCTTGTGCCGTGCGCCTGAGGGCTGAGGTGCGGCGACGGCGGGAGCGGTGTCCTGCAGCCAGCGCCCGCCAGGCCTCACCCGTGCTGCACGGCCCCGCGCCGCGGGTTGGGCAAAGCGGGAGGGCCCTCGCCTTACCCTGGCTGGGCGCCTGCACCCTTCTGACCAGAACCGCTGGCGCGGGTGGCTAAGAAGGGCCTCTGCCTCGTCGACATGGCTACTGGGGAGGGCCCCCACGCAGAAGGGAGGGTGGCCAGCTGGGCCGGTGCCTTTCCGGAGGGGGTGTTTTCTGGAGCTTGCTGCCGGCGTGCGCTTGCATTTCCAGTGCGGTTGCAGCTCTGAAAAACAAACAAAAGGAGATTTCTTCTGAGTTCGAGAAAGATTTTTTTTTTTGCTTTTATTGCATGAAGACCTCCAGTTCTGCACTTTCCTTGCCCAGAAAACCCAAATTGCATAGGACAAGCAGCTGGAGAAAGCAGCTCTTCAATTGTTTGGTTTCTTCTCATTGTTCAGTGTGTGGCCTTAGGCCTCGTGTTTGGCAGTTTTTTGTGCTCTGAAGACAGCGTTATTCCTCTCCTTGGGGGCTTTTGCCTGGCATCTCCTCATTAGAGCATCCGAGTGTTTTACAGACAGAGAAAAATTTATGTTCCCAATGCCCCCGTGTGAGGGCCACAGATGGCTATCATGAATTACTTTGATTCACCATGTTCAGATGCACTTCAGGCTTCAGCTGGAGGACTTCAGATTTTCAGGGCACTTTCACCCTGTTACACTTTAAAGCAAACTTCCCCCTGGCTACTGTGGAGCAGACAGAGGCTCAGGTCACGCACCCGAAAAGCAGGGAACTTGTTGGCAGTCGCTATCTGCTGTGTTACCACCCAAATGAGCACATCAGAGGTGCAGAAGAGTGACTTCTACAAATCTCTCAAATAAAGAGATGTCTAGTGGGGAGGTGGGGTATGCCACGAGGTCTATAAAGCCCTGAAGGAGGGGTCAGGGAACAATCATTCATTTCACACAGTCCAGGGGTAACCGGTGGGGGTGTGGGTGGCAAGCTCAAACCAAGCAAAAAGAAGGTTGCACCATGTGTGCGCGAGTTGTGGAAGTCATTGCCCCTGGTACTACAGAAGCTAAACTTACCTGCAGACTCAGAAAGGAACTGTACAAATTCCCGGAGCACCCTTGATGTCTGGGTGCTGCTTGTGTCTCATGAAGTCCGTAAACCACAAGTGAACAGGAAGGTGGGAGGTTTATTGTGAAAGGTGTAAGCTTATTCCTGACTCCTTCCTGTACTTTTTTCTCCAAGCATCTGCCACAGCTCGCTACCAGGCAGGATGGTGAGGCACAAGGAATCTCAACCTCAGCAGGTACCACAGTCCCCATCTCAGAACCAGGCTCGGGTGTTTCCAGGTAGAGGTTGGAAGCGTTACACAGCAGTTGCTGCGAGGGGATGGTGAGGTCGCACCCCCAGCCCCATTTCCGACGAGGAAAACCAAACGTGTGAAGCTGATCCCTCCTCATTATAATCTTTTTCATCTGTCTGCTGAATGAATGTGATTAAAATGAAAGGCAAAATTAGTGGGAATGATAATATTTCAATTGAGTCTAATAGTTTTGCTCACATCGGTGTGTTTACTGTTATTAAGACTTATGCATAAGTGCTTGTAACACATCCAAGGCCACTGGAGTGCCAAGAACAGGGTCGAGCCAGCTACACGGCGGATATGAGCCAACGCAGCGCCCTTGGCACTGTGGAAGGGTGCAGCTCACCCCGGCTGGAAGCTGAGCGCCTGTACCCAACCCTGGCATTAATCACTTGAGGGACTAAAACCCCGGGCGGGGAACATTCAGGCTGTGCTTTCACAGCCTGAGTTTCTTCCATGGTAGTTCAGGTGTTCCTGCTCTCCTCTCTTCCCTCCCAAGGGCAAGGTCTTGCTGAAGAGCTCGCCTTCCCTGCCGCGGCCCTACTCTTCCCCTGCTTTGGGCAGTTGCCCCCTTCCCGTGCTCGGGTTGAGCTCATTCAGGGAGGCAACCTTCTGGAAAGCCCAGCCATGGACCAGATTAGCAGCTGGGTCTGGCTTAAAACCCTGCAGCAGCAACAACGTAGAAAAGCCCATTTCCTTTTTCCGAGACACTTTCCAGCTGGGTTGGGTCAGCCCAGATAGAGGCATGCTGCAGAGGCAGGGGAGTGGGGGTGACGGAGGAGGGAGGCAGGAGTGCCCAGCGGTCATACCGCTGGGGAAAGCCTTTTTAGCGGGCGGTTGGCAGAAGGACAAGAGAGAAGGAGATTTCAGAGTTCCCCCCGCAAGGAACACAACCTTGACCACCCCAGGCCCATTGCAGAGGCGTCTCTTTGTGTGTGTGACTGGCAAAGCGATGGTAACTCCTCTCAAGGAGACGAGCTGCGTTGCTGATGCTTTCAGAGAGTGAGGCAGAGGATGAGCTTGTGCCGAGGGAATCGTGGCTCAGGAGGGCCTCTTCCTTCGCTGGCTCTGCTGGTTGCTCTCCACATGAGATTTCCTCAAACAAATGCCTTGGCTGCCAATATCTGGCTCCTGGTGTGTTATGCCCATACCTTTCTTTGATGCCCTCTTTCCTGTGCCTCGGTTCCTCCTTTGCCGGCCTGGGCATAGTGGCATGCGTCGTCTCATGGAGACGGGGTTGAGCACCAGTTGGGGAAGGGTTGACAAACACGTGAAGGAGACTGTGAAAAGCTGAAAGCCATTTTTCCCCTGGGCAAACAGCTCAGAACTCTGTGGTGATCTTGGATAACATGTCTGAAGTCAATGCTTAGGGGGCATTTTTATCCTGGTTTCTGAAGAAAATGAAGCTTGTGCAACCTCTGTGCTTCATCCGCCCCCTCCTTCCCCTCCATCCTCTTACATGGGCATTTGCCAGCCTCCTCGGTAAGGCTGCATTGCAGGTCTTGTCTCAGTAAGACTTCCACGCTTATTTGCCCGTTCCAACCAGTTTGATGGATGTGGAGGAGTTCTGGCTAAGCTTCGTGTAATGGGTGGTTACGCTGAGAAGGGTAACATCCCATGAAGCAAAGGGGTGGCGGTGTCAGCTCAACCCTATATTAGCCACCAGAGAATCCCCGAAACAGGGCGCTTAGTCATGGCTTGCCTTAGCAGGTCACCAGTAACACTAAAGCCTAAGGAAAACCCTTGCAAAATACGGCAGGGGATGGAGATACAGTTTGAACTGAGCCCTCTTTCCAGGTTCACAGTCTGAACCACAGCCCGTCTCCCACTCCATTTCTCCCGTGTAACGTGAGGAACCAATCTCTCTTATCAAACTGCAAACAAACATATAATAAAAAAAAAAACCAAAACCCATCCCAAAGGTGTGTTTTCACAAAGCTTTCAGGGTTTTTTTTTCCCAGGGGTTTTGGTGAGCTAGCTGTCCTTCCCTCTTTGCAGAGCCAGCTCTTCCTCCCTCCCGGGTGGGCATGCACGTGCAGGCGTGTGCGCTCACGCGGGTGAGTTTGCACGCACCCGGAGCGCTCCACCGAGAGACACAATGGCTCGGCTGCCTCGATTGGAAAGCCGACCAAAAAAAAAAGCCTAAACCCAACCTAAACCCAACCTAAACCAAGTTCCCATCTGCTCCGGGAAGCCGCTGGAGGAGGTTGCCGGCGCTGCCGTTAGGAATTCACGCCGGAGAGCCCAGCCCAGCCCAGCCCTCCCCGGGCGCTGCGAGGGGAGCCGCGCCTGGCACCCGGCCACCCTCTCTCGCACGCTTGGCCCCAGGCCGGGGGGCTCGGGGCGCGCGGCTGGCGAGTGCGGGTGTGCGTGCGTGTGCCTGCACGCTGTCGGCCAGAGGTCTCGGGATAGATACGGAGCTGAGCACACGGGAGAGCCTACCGAGGAGGGGAGCACGCTGTGCCTGTTCTTATTAGATTTTCTTCTTATGGCAGCGCTCGTAATAGCAGCAAAAAAAAAAAAAAAAAAAAATACAGTTGCTGTGTTGTAGGCACTTTTTTTCTCACTGTGATGCCTTTTCCACTTTGAGGAATGTAATTATCCGCCCCCAATAGTTGCAGACCTGGTTGCAGCAGCGTAGGCATTGTCCAGGTGCAGCCACCCTGGCCAGGCAGTAAATGTTTCTGTCGGATTTCGGGGGGGGGGGGGTGTCTTCTTCTTGGTATTGAAAAACTTGAAAAATGCAGAGACAAAAATGGAAATGTGTTGGAAGTTTTTGTGTCCTTCCTCTGTAATCGAGAGGTAGGGTCGCTGAGGGCTTCTCTGTGCACAGAGACTGAAAAAATAATTTAAATTAATGAAATGTATGTATTAAAAATGCCTTGTTTTGGGTGGGATAGCCTCCTCTCCAGGCAGGTGGAGGTATGCCTGACTTGGGCGAGATTTATTTTCTGCCAGGCATGAATGAAGTGAAAGCCACCATAGCTCATCCCCCCTACGTTTGTGTGTGGGCTTCACAAGCCTCTCACCTGCTCTCACCATCAATATAGACGAGTTCTGCTGCTCGTCCCCTGCGGACAAGCCCTGGGTCCCCAACAGATCTTCTCAGGGAGCTGGAGGGAAGTGACTCTGATCCTCCTGAAATTTTAATGATGGAGAAAAGAGAAAACCAGGGAGGGAGAACCCTTCTTTTACTCCCTTGGGAGCAAGGGAACAAGGAAGTCTTCCTTCCCTTTGCAGGGCAGCCTGCAAAACAGTTACTTTTGATTTTAATTTCCCTGTGCACTTCCTCCTTCCAGCAGGGAGGGCAGAAACCCGGGGCAGCCGCTACTCGAGCCCTGCCGGTTTTATAGCCGGGCGATGTGTGGTTACACGTTAGCCAGCAGCCCCAGGGGCGGCCACGCCAGCGGGTCACCTCCAGGTAAATAAACTAAGGTGTGGGCTCCGCCGCGGCCTCGTTTCGCCTCAGCCGGAGGGTGCGAAGGGGCCCCCCGTGGCCCCAGCCGCCCTGGGCTCCTTCCCCGGCATCCCTGGGACAGGGGGAAGTAAGGAGGGTGGTCTGGATGCTGTCCCCCCTCCCCAGATCTCGCTCCGCTTTCCCCATAGCACGGTTTGTCCGTGTCCTTTGTTTTGGGGTGCCTCAGCGGGTACCTGACCCGGGGAGCTGCACCCCGGCTCCCTCTTCCATGCGCTTGCCCCGAGTGGGGACGGGAGGTTGAAATGCAGGCGGAGGCCAAAGTCTACCTGTGCGGCAGCGAGGGGAGGATGTAAACCCAGCACTTTATTTTGGCGGCAATCACACGGACCCTTGCCCGCAGACCGCGGGAGGCAGGTATTGCAGCAGTGCTGTTAGGAGTCGAGGGCAGACACTTACGGGTGTGGGGTTGGGTTTTTTTTTTTCCTGGCAAACATTGTAAAAGGCACCAGGAGATAAAAACCCTTGTGCAAAAAAAAAAAAAAAAACGTTGGCGGAGTAATTCCGCAAGCAATCGCTCCGCAGCTTGCATGGCAAAGGTAACCCTGCCCCAGCACCGGAGCCGCTGCAAGGCAGGGAGGCATGTGGGTCCCCGGCCCCCAAAGCAGGGAGAGCCCTGCGGGGGGTGGGGTGCTGCACCCCCCAGCTCCCACCCTCCTGGGGCTCCCTGAGGAGGAGGAGGGCTTCTTGGGCTGTGGTAGTGCAGCCATGCGGGGAGCAGGGAGAGTAGGGCTAAAATCGGGGTTTGGCCTCAGCTGGGTGGGTGGGGAGGGGGCAGAGGCACCCAGGGTTGCTGCAGCCGGCACCGAGCTCCCCCCGGCTGTCAAACCGCAGCTGTAGGGAAAGGAGCCCGGCTGGAAGTGGGACCGCTGAGCTCCCTGGGCGGTTTCGTAGGCAGCGGGTGTGTATTCTGATGCTTAACTCATCCAGGGCGTGTTGGAGCACATGCTCTGCCTGAGCGCAGGCGGGACGGGCAGGGACTCTCCGGCAGCGGCACTGGGTCCCCGCTGGGAGCCAGCCCTCCCCGTGCTCCCGCCGCACCAGGACCAGGAGCGGGAAAGGTCCATCTCAAACACGGCAGCGTCTGAGCAGGGGTTGGGACATCCTGACCCGACCCGTCCCCTGGCCCAGCTTGGAGCAGACTTGTGCTCAGGCTGGCATCAGCAGTGCCAATGGCCAAGGCTGTCCTGGTGGTCCTCCTTGTTGGAGAGGAGCTGGGAGGAGCCCAGATGGCCTTCGTCTTCTCTTTCTACTGCCGCCAAAACCCCCAGGGAGCCGCACTGCAAGGGCGCTTGGCCAGGGGTAGCAGCGGTGGGACTGTCCTGGAGCGCCCAACCCGAGACAGTTATTCCTTCCTCCAGCTCATCACCAACCCTCGATGCCCCTATCACCACTCCGTCACGCTATTAATCTTCCCATTCCCCCCCAAAAAAGGAGAGGGATGGCAGGGATAGCACCTACCGCCTGGCCAGCCCCTCTCCAAGGTTTTTGAAATGGTAAAGAAATGCATAAACTCCATACGCATACAATGGGGTTTATGGTGGCAGTCATCTGGCAGGAATGAGGAAGCCTTGGGGGCCCCAGAGGTGCCGTCTGTCTTTGGGGAGGGGACAGGGGATTTTCTACCACCGAGGTTGGGGCTTGGAGGGGGATGGCAGAGCTGGCAGGGCTTGTGGCGGGGAGGGGGGGGAAGCGCAGCCCCCTGCAGCCCCCCGGGCGGTGCAGCAGCTTATCAGCCTATGCCAGCTGCGGGAAGCGGGGATTTTAAAGGCATTTCGAAAGCACTTTCGTTATTTTTAGGAACCTGGGAAGGGACAGAGTGGGTCAGACCCCAGCTGTGGCTCATTCAGCCTTTTTCCACTAGCACCAGCTGACGTTCGCCTTTTCGGGGAGAGCTTTCCCAAGCGAGCTGGGCGACTGCCGGTTCCCTAACCCCCGATAAAAGGTTGTGGTCCCAGTCAGCTAACGGGACAGGCTGGCCTTGCCCAGCAGCTGGGCTTCCCAGTCCTTGCTTGAACTCTCAGCCTCTGTGAGCATATGCAGCGCATCCTGATGTGCAGCGCGCATCGCAACAGCAGCGCATCCCGGCAGCAGCACATCCTGACAGCAGCGCATCCCGATGTGCAGCGCATCCTGACAGCAACGCATCCCAAGAGCAGTGCATCCCGACACACAGTGCATCCTGACAGCAGTGCATCCCGACAGCGGCACATCCTGACATGCAGCGCATCCCAATGGCAGGGAAAATGTGTCTTTTCTGGGGTGATGCCTCCCATTTGTGTGGGTCTCCCTACTGAAGCGGGCGCCGACTGGGCAGCAAGATGGGAACGTGGGGATGTGGCGATGTTGAGAGTCGAGCGTAACGCGGGGAGGGAAAACATCTCTCTCAAGGATAAAGCCAGGACGTGGGGTTTCGGCAGACCACCCGCAGTAGCCTTCCCACTGCATTCGAGCAGTAGCTGGCACCCCTTTGGGAGATGGAATCGGGCTCAGACGGGGAAGCTGCTCGTCTGCATGTGTATCAACACCCGCTCTGGCCGGACCCGCCTGGCCAAAGCTTTCCGTGACTTCCTGCCGGAGAGAACCCAAAATCCAAACCACCGGTCAAAAAGGATGAGTGGCTGCCACCCCATTTCTTTGCTGTTCACGCAGCTGTTGGGTTTGGTGTGTAGAGAGATGTCTCTTGTGAAAACATCAGAGAAACCCCAGGGATTGAGGACCACCACCAGTGACTGGTTGCTGGAGGAGCTGGAGGGGCTCTGACTTGCGTGGATGTGGCTTTTGGAGGTTAGAGCCCACGTGGATTCACTGGTGTCTAATAAAGTTTGTGCGCGTGATATATTTTTAAGCACAGCAGGAACATTAAGAGGGAGTAGCTTTCTATCCTCTATTTAGCTACCAATTTGCAGGAAACCCCTGGGATTTCACTACCTTTGCAACCTCTGCTGCTCTATCAGGCTTGGTAGGAACGCACTGAAGTTCCCGGGGAGGAAACGCTGGGCAAACAGAGGGATTGCAGGAAACCAAGCAACAAAGAAGAGTTAGGCAGTGCAGGCAAAGCTGGGGAAGGGGCTTCAGAGGGCTCCCAGAGTCAGATGCTCATGCAGTCATGTTTCTACGGCAGAGTCTACGAGCTCAGGGCTCTGCTGACCACCTTGTGAGAGCAGACATCTCTCCAAGGGGATCACCCCATCCTCCCAGAGCGGTGCTGGACCACATGTAGGGGATGTGGGGGGTGCAGGTCCTCCACCAGCCTCTTCCCCCAAGCCTCAGGGCCACGGGCGCCACTGAGGAGGATGCTCGGGGGATGCCGCTGGGGTCCGACACCCAGCACGGGCTTTGCCAGGGTGGCTGGGTGCCATTTCCACGGGGAGGGGACCAGGACTTGAAGGCTCGGTGGGGAGTGGCCGGGCAACCTGGGGTGACGCCGGGCGCCCCGAGGGAGCGGAGCCGCAGCGAGTGGGCGGCTGGAGAGACAGCGCCGAGCCGGCGGAGGGGAGTGGGAAGGAAGCGGAGGTATCGGTGGAGAAAGACAGGGAGACGCTGGGAGTGGCCGGGGCTGTGGGAGGCAGGGAGACGGGAGACCGGTGAGTCAGCCTGGTGGGGTGCTTTGAAACCCAGCGGGGAAGCACAGGCAGGGCAGGTTCTGCCACAGCCTGGGGAGCCATCTTCCCCCAGCTGGCACCTTCTCCATCCCTCCTTCCCTGCTCAGCCAAGGAAAGCAGATCGCCCTCCAAACCAGGGCAGCTTGCGGAGCCGCTGCTCTCTCCTTCCGAGATAACGCTGGCATGGAGCCACCCTGCCTCCAACCGCTGCGGTGAAGTGGTTCCTCATCTAACCAGGAGAGCTGCCAAAACCGGGCTTGGAAGCAGAGCTTTCCGGTGGTCGGGCTTGGCCCCGTGGCCGGTGGCATGGGGGGGTGTTGCGCAGGCGTGACCAGGGCAGGAGCTTTGCTCTGGCAGCCTGTGCCGCCCCCAGCGTTGCTCACATCCCCCTGATCTCCGGGGGACCACGGGCCGATGTTCACCCAAATGTTGGCACTGGAGATGCCACGCTTCGGGTGAGAACCTGCCTTCAGAAGCAATGGCAACCCCTCTGGCAACGCACGGTGTGTGCGTGCAGGCGGCTGCCGAAACCCAGCTGAGTCACCCCTGCTGCAGGTGTGCGATGGGGCACGGGGCGGGGAGGGAGCATCCCCCGTGAGCACGCCGGCTCTTCACAGGCAGATGCTAAGCTGGGAGACCAAGGGCGGGCATCCGGGTGGAAGGAAGGCTGGGGCTGGAAGCAACATGTGCCCTGGGTGAGGGTTTTTTTTTTAAAGAAGGGGGACCTTTTGTCTGCGCTCTGCTGCGGGTTTTCAAGCCGTGGTCCTCAGAGGTCGCAACGATCCTTCTCAGAAGACCCTATGGCACGCTGGACCTCCACCAGATAATCCAGGGAGGCAGCTGGTTGGGAAGGCTGCAGAGGAGATACCCTCTCTTGTTCCCAGCTTGCCTTGGCTGCAATGGGAGCATCTTCCTTCTGCAAA
Organism: Pelecanus crispus; assembly: GCF_030463565.1. Lineage (NCBI taxonomy): Eukaryota > Metazoa > Chordata > Aves > Pelecaniformes > Pelecanidae > Pelecanus > Pelecanus crispus. The sequence goes on along the minus strand of NC_134645.1, from coordinate 26,327,263 downwards.
CCCTCGCCCTGTAACGTGGCTGGGATGCGAGCCCAGGGCTCCCAGTGGCCCTGTGGCTCCCATTCCTGGGTGCCAGCACGGGCTCCATGCTCACCGTTCCACCTTGTGTGGGGAAATGTGGAGCTTTTCATGGAAGGGGTGCCACACTGAGATGGCTCTTGTGGAAGACTGGGCAATGTTTTGACACCCAGCCTCTTCCCCGACTCTCCCAAAATACCTCTGAGAGCAGTGTGGGGGTTTGCCAGCCAGGGGGGTGTCAGCTGGGTGTTTGGGTGACTTGCAGTAGCCCAGATGTCCCAGTCCTGGTGTTTCAGGCACACCGCAGACCCCAGAAGATGAAGGTTCATCTTCCCAAGGATACAAAGCTGTGGTGTCTCTTGCACGGTCAGTAAACTTGGATAAATCCCCCCATCTGAGCTCTGCTGGGAGCCAGAGACCAAAGGCTGTGCTGTTGCATTGCTGGGCTTCTGTACCAGCCAGGGTCTCTTCTCTTTCCAGCCCAGTTTGGCTCAAAATCATGAGAAATCACGGGAAGAGGGGCACTGGGTGACTACGCTCTCAGCCTCGTGGGCAGAGCATCCCCGCACAGCCCCTGCAGGTGTACCTGCTGGTGCCCCTCCGCTTCCATGCAGGAAGGGTTGTGGCTGGGGGCAAGATCCCACCAGGGGCCAAGGGTGAAGGTCCCTTTGCTGGACTCTGTGCTAAAAGCCCAGCTAGAAGACACTGCCGTGGCATTGCCGAGGGACTGTGCCTTTCGGCAGTGTTCAGCTCTGCCTGGCTGTGCGATCAAACCCTCGTCCCTGCCCAAGCCACGTCCCTCCGCCACGTGGGCACGTGCCTGCTGCTGCAGCCGCACGGTGCTGATCAAGGTGAAACGTAGCCCGGGCAAGAGAAGAAAGGGCACAGCTCCCCGGGGTCACCGGGTGGCTAAAATATTCCCTGGTCACAGATAAAATTGAGTTGCCATCCCCTGAGCAGTGGACATGTGCCTTTGCTTACACCTCCTTAACCGAGCATGTCTCCCCCTGCTCTGCTCTTCTCAAGCCCAGCTCCTTCTCTTGCTCCGCACACCCAGATCCTTGCCCCCAAGCACGCTTTCCCCACTCCCTCCTAGGTGTTCTATCCACCAGGGCGGTGAGAGGGATTGCTCCAGACGGGATGAGTCCCCCTGTGCCCCTCGCATGCAGCCATCCCTCTGCCCCCCACCTGGGGTTGGTTGGGGAAGGAGCAGGGGTGCGATCGCGACAGTGACATGTGGATGATTCACTGTTTGATCCAATCCCTCCCCCCAAATGATCCGAGTCAAATGAAACATGTTTTAGTAGTCAAATCTGTAAGGGTGGGACCCGTTGTGCTTTGACCCTACAGGGCATTTTGTACATTTGATTTACACCCAAAATGTTAATTTAACGTACTGGGTTTTTCTCCCACACCCAGCTAACGCTGAAAATTAAACAAGATCCTACAGAAAGGTTTGTGTGCCATTATCTCGTTAGCTTTGTTATTTATTGAGTAATTACAGCGCTTGGGCTGTACGTGCAACATTGCTCCAGCGGGCGTATGGAGAAGGACGCCGGCCGCCCAGTGACGTGTCCGTGGGCTGCCTTGCCGAAGACGGCGCGGCCCCAAGGATGCCGCTTCGTGGAGCCGCGTACGGCTCCTCGCAACAGTGTTGGTGGGGCCACGCTGTGAGCACGCTCCCCGGGCTCCTCCGGGTTAAAAAAATACCAAAGAATCGTATTTTTAGAAAAGGCAGAATCATTTTCTTCTGGGCTATGGCCAAGCAACACCAAGGCTTGATCAACAGTCTGTATTTCCAGCCGGTAGCTCAAGGGGAAGGCAGCCCACTGCTGCTGAGATGCTCTGCTTCATGCAGGTGGAGCCTCTCCATCCAGCCCCTCTTGTCTTGCTGGAGGCTGCAGGACCTTCTCCTCACCCTGTGCTTCCGATGGCGCTGAGCACACCACAGCCCTGACCACTCGTGTCAGGGCTCCAGAGCTGATAATAATAGTAATAATAATTTAGTTTCTGATTCAGCTGTGCGTGTAAGCGCATGTCTGACTTCGAGCACCCAATTAAAGTGGAGTGTGTGCTCCAGGACCTCGCTAAATGGGAACCTCAAAGCAGGATTTGAAAAAGCCAAGAAGACATTAAAGTAGTCACAGCAAACTCTTGGTTCAGGAGTGTTGTGATTAATGTCATTTGCTACCTCTTTTGGCTTAAAAGACGAGGAGTGGTTAAAATAAAAGAAACCTCAAGTTGAAAGCATTGCAAAAAATCAATTAAAACCCATGTAGCTGCATTTTGACCCGGAGCAAAATCTCAGACATAACAGAGAAATTACATAGCCTTAAAGAGAAAGAAAGAAAGAGAAGGTTTTACGTGTGGTATTGCTGAGGTATTGCCCCAAGCCGTGCTGAGGTGGCTTCTCCCCCGGTACATGTGGAGACTGTAAACTCCCCGCAGGAGCAGGGGGAGCGAGTAGGTGCCCCCAGCTCTCGCTGTCGCTCCAGGGCCTGTCCTGCGGGTGAGCAGTCAGGGCTTAAAAGCCTTCCTGGAGGAGCAGGGGCTGGGTGGAGGGGTAACTCCTCTGCCGCTTCAGCCTGTGGGATGAAGACGTCTGTGCCCACCCATCGCTCCGGCAGCCCCTACCGAAACAGGGTATGGCGGGTAGGGCTGCTGTGGCTCCCGGCTGGGATTTCCTGGCTGGAACCACCGATGGCTTTGGGATGCTCAGCCCGGAGGACCTCTCCGGCGGTGCGGCACCTGACGCGGGGCTCGGGGCTGGGGCTCCTCCATTCCAACGCCCTCCCTGGGACTCCAACCTCTCCCACACCCCCGAGACTCAGGCCCCCTCAAGAGCTCGCACCAGTTTGGCCCTGGATAAGGTCCCCAACAGCCCCAACATCCTTGGCCCAAAGAGCCCAGGTGGAATAACGGGATGTGCATTACGCACAGCTCTTTCCTTTGGCTGCTGCGTTTGAAGGCGCGTACTTTCCAGAAGCTCCAGATCTGTCCTCTGAAGTTAAATCTTCGTCTTGATGAAACCAACGGTGAAAGTCCCATCGATTCCCCCTGGCCTGCGCTTTGCTCTTTGGGAGGAAAGCGGTGACCTTAGAGAAGAGCGCTGCGCTTCGAAAGGCCCCTTCAGGTGGGGGAACAGCTCTTGGTGCTCAGCCCCAGCAGCCTGCACAACCGCTCCAGCCCGGTGCCAGCTCTGCTGCGAGGGTGTGCTTGGGGAGGAAGGCACTGAGTGCGTTTCCACCGCATTTAATAAAAAAGCAGATTGAACAGCAGGCGTGAAGCAGGAGAAGGCACCTCTGAATGCTGTTAAATACCCGAGGACACGCCATGCACGGGTTCCGCTGTGCTCGGAGACTTTTCAGTGTAGTTTTGTGGGTTTTCTTCTGTTTCTTTTGCTTCCTTCCCCCCCCGCCCGCCGTCCTCTTCTCTTTTGTTTCATTTCCACTTCGGGAAGAGGGGGAGAAGACAAGAGGCAAATGAAAAAAAACGGGGCGGGGGGGGGGGGGGGAGAAAAGCTGAGGCCGTGACACGTTTTTCATTTTAAATATAAGACTGAAACGGAATAAAGCCCTTTTTTTTTTGACAGAAGAAAGGCTTGTCATTAAGAAAAATAACAACAACAAACTTTCTCTGCCTGCTGCTGCCCCGAGGACAGCTCAGCCTCTTCCCCGGCGCCCTGGGGAGCCCTCCCCTCCGCGGGCTGCCCCGGGGGGGGCCTCAGCGCAGCCCCCCGTGGGCGGCGGGACCCGCAGCCGCGGGTGGGGAGCACCCCCGGCAACCTGCTGCGGCGGCGGGCGGGCAGCGGGTCCGGCCCCGCCGGGGTCCCCGGCAGCGGGGCGGCGGGCAGGCAGCGGGCAGGCAGCGACGGCAGGGCTCCCCTCCTCTATATATTTTTTTTTTTTTTTTTTAATTTTCAGACGTTAAATTCTTTTGCAAACATTCATGCCTTAGGAAGGGCTGGAACAAAGCTCAGCTGCTCCAACCGGTCGGACAGGTAAGCAGACTTGTTGACACCGTTATGTTTGCAGCACGCATGCTCCTTCCCAAGTTTCCTGGTGCATTTTTCTATTCCACCTTATGAAACTTTCCTCCCCCCCCCCCCCCCCACGCCCCTTCCCCTCCCCTCCCCTTCCCCTCCCCGCGCCTCGGCGGCTCTGCCCGGTGCCTGCGGTCCCGCTCCCCGCGGACGGCAGCGCAGCGCCCGCGCCCCGCCGGGCTGCGGGCGGGCGGGCGGCGGGGAGAGCCGCCGCTCCTCTCCGCTCCGCTCCTCTCCGTGCCGTGCCGTGCCGTGCCGTGCCCCCTGCCCTCGCCATGCCCAGAGCCTTCCTGGTGAAGCGCCGGAGCCCGCAGCCGGCGGTGCGCAGCTGGGATGGGCTGCCCGACGAGGAGAGAGCCGACACCTACATCCCAGGTACGGCACCGCCGGGCTGCCTCCCCCGGCACCGCTCGCCGCCGCAGGGAGGCAGGGGAGGAGGGAGGGGGGTCCCCGCCGGACCCCAGCCCTCGCCCCGGTCCCCGCGGGCTGCTGAAGGGGCGCCTTGGGGAGGGGGCTTTGCCGGGCAGCGGGAGCCCCGAGGGGGCGGGCGGGCCGGGGAGGGCTGTGCGAAACTTTGGGGGGGTGGGGGGGGCTCGGGGAGCCTCCGCGCACAGCGGCGGGGGTGCGGGCTGCCGGCCCCGCCGGGCGATGCCGCCCCCATGCCTGGCACCATCTCCCACCTCGGGGGTGTCCGTGTGTGCGTCCGTGTGGTGTGTGTCCGTGTGTCCCCGGGAAGGTGGGAAACCTCGTTTGCATGAGAAAGGTGGCGGGGGAGAGGAGAAGAAAGGACCTGGGGCGGCGGGGGGGGGGGGGCGTGTGTGTGTGTGTGATGTCCTCCTGGCCTCCCCCTCCCCTCCTCCTCCTCCTCCTCCTGCCCTTGCCCGGGGTATAACGGGAAGGCGGCGGAGCTGGCTTGTTTGAACTTTGGGACCGTTCGTGTTTGAGTTTCCGATTGCAGCGTGAGCCGGGGATCCTCCCCCGCCGCCCGCGGCCCGCCCGCAGGTTCAACACGGGGGCTCGGCGGCTCCCGCCCGCCGCCCCCCGCCGCCTCCCCTCCCTCCCCTCCCTCCCCTGCCCTGCCCTGCCCGCGGCTCCGCCGTCCCCCTCTTTACCGCATCCCCCCCTCCCCGGTGCAGGCGGGATCGGCTGCGTGCTGCTGGGCTACGAGGACAGCTGCAGCCTGGAGAGCAGCGGGAGCAGCGGCACCCGGGACGCGGAGCCCAGCGACCCCCCGACGCCCCAGCCCGCCCCCGGAGGCTTGGGCGCCGCCGGGGGGATGCTGCTGGACCTGGCCGTCAAGCGCCCCGTGGTCAGGTCGAAAATCAAGGTAATCGCCTGCGCCCCTGCCTTCTCTTGCCCGGCGATGGGGTGGCCCCGCTTCGAGGGCAGGGCCCGGTGGCCAGCTGGGGCCACCGGGCGACAACAGTGCCTTGGGGTCTCCCTGCGAGAGGTGACAGCACCCGTCCCAAACACCAAGATGGAGGCCCTTTGAGCGCGGCTGGCCGTAGGATGGCAGCGGCAGGGCAAGCCTCGTAAGCGATGTACCGTAATCTTGCAGTGCCCTTTGCCTTCCCTTATCCCCGCCTGGGACATGCTGCCCCTGGCCTGCTTGGCTCGGGTCCCGCAGGAGCTCTGAACCCAGCCGGGAAGGACCAGCCCTGGCAGCTAGGAGTCATGCCCCACGGTGTGTGGGTGGATCTCGTTCCTTGACGTGGGGCCTCCTTAAAAGGCTGCCTTCTAGGCTGTAGTCAGGCCTTCGCCCTGGGGGGCTGTGGTGAATGGTCCCGACGCCCCCCCCGGCCCTCTTCACGTATCAAGTTGGGAAGAGGTCCTCCTCTGAAGCTCTGAAAGGCCCGTTGCCACCTTGAGGTGGACCTGCAAGCTTGGGTGAAATGGAGCAATTATCTATCCATTAACTTCGCTGAAGAGCCTCTCTGCTGCGCGGGCGGGAGCTGGTGCTGACTGGGTGTCCCCTGGGCAGAGCCGGGCGGTGATCTCGGTCCCCAGGCTGAGAAGATGGAGACGCTCATGGGCTTCTTGTGGTACCGGAGAACCCAAGACCCAGCTCCCAAAGCGCGGTGGTGATACAGATGGGGTGAGAGGGCCACGTCCATCTCTGAACAGCCAGGGTTCCCTTCAGCAGAGGTGGAGCCAGGCCACCCCAGTGCTAGGAAGGAGGAGATGTGTTTACCTCTGGCTAGTTAACACCTCATTAAACCCTGGCTGTTGCTTTGCCGGATGGAGCTGTAGAAATTCCCACTGTCTCTGCTGGGATGACAGACTTTTGGCCACTGTCTTATTAATCTCATGATGAACGCTAGGTTTTCACCCCGCTTATATGCGGCTGCATGAGGTGGAGTCCTACCTGTTGCCCAACAGATAGTTCCCAGCCGGCTCCCCCTCTAGTTTCACACCTCGTGGTTTTGCAGCTGCCTTTTTTTTTAATCTTTCTTTACAATTTCAGGTATGGTTGCTTCAGTAGTAAGTGAAGGAGGAGGACGGGGAAAATAAGTGGCTCTTCAAGAAAAAGAAACCCCAAATGTATTCCTCTATTTACGAAGAGCTTGCCCCGCCGCTGTTTGACTTTAACCTACTTTGTATAATTTAACCTGGGCTATTAGCAACAGTCACAGTGAAACCTTGTTTTGGCAGAGTTGGGTTTTCTCAGCGTGCCACAGAAACTCCCCAAAAGCACCACGAGAGCCGATGGACGTGTGTGCGTGGTGCCGCTTGCTCCGCTGGCTTTCCCCTGGCCCGAGTGGCTAGTGGCGAGCCCGTCTGCTCCCCCGCAAATAATTAAACTAATAGCGAAGTATTTGCATCTTCCAGACATTAAGCCTTCCCTCTGAGGAGCGCTCTTCCCAAGAGCTGAATCATCAGTGTCTCCCTTAGTCAAATTAGGTCATGGTGTTGGCGCAATATTTTTGGTGTTAGGAGTGGGAATGAGGAGATTAACCCCTAATGACACTCTGCCGTTAATTAACGAGCCAGGGAGACCAACGGGAGGAGAGTAGTGCCATTGTTTCAGTCTCTGCTGAGTCAGTGCAATGTGCCTTGGTTTATTTCTCCAAACCTACCTTTTTTTTTTGCCCCTGGCTGTTTTTTGAGGGACCCATAGTAGCTGGAAGCGTGGTTAGCGAAGGCACCGCATGGGTACGGCTTTCTCCTGCTGGGGAGGGCCTCCCGTCTCCAACCAGGAGAGTCCGAGTGCAAGAGCACACACGCATGCGGCCCCACGGAGGGGTGCTCATGGCGTAGACATGTGTGCTTATGGATGTAGCTGGACGAGGGTCCCTGCCTCTGGAAAGTATATCCAGCTCACAGGCTTTGTTTTATCTCCTGAAGCCAAGCTGGTCAGCATTGCGTCAGTCCCAAACCATGCATGTTAAGTCACCCACTTGATTGCAAGGGAAGCGTGAAGTTTTCACCCAGCAAGAATCTCCCGAATGCTTTCACTTTTCATTTTGAATATATCCCAAGATTTTTTTAATGCAATAAGCCATCCCTCCTTATTTTGTTTATTTTCTGTTGGTCTTTGTCATCTTGATGCCTACTCACCCTGCCCTCTTCCATTCCTTAGTTCACCACCGGCACCTGTAACGATGCTACGGTGCATAGCTGCGAGCTGTGTGGCAAAGGCTTTCGCTTGCAGCGGATGCTCAACCGTCATATCAAGTGTCACAGCCAGGTGAAGAGACACTTGTGCACCTTCTGTGGAAAAGGCTTCAACGACACCTTTGATCTGAAAAGACACGTCCGGACCCATACCGGTGAGAACGCGTTTCCCGGGGGCTTGCGGACGGCTCTGGGTAGCGGGAGGTGGGAGAAGGGGTGAGATTGGTCAAGGACGTCAGTTAAGGGTAACCCGGCAAGACAATAATACAAAACCCAGGTAAAGAACATTTGCAAAAAATAGCAGGGATGTGGTGGAGGAAAGGGAAAAATGTGAGCGTGGACAGATAAAAGCTCTAATCTAAAAGCTAATGAAATCTGAGGAGAACTAATGAAATCCGTGTGAAGCAGCATGGGTGCATGAGCTGCCATCCCGGTCCGATGTAATGTGGATGCGTGCTGCTGTGTCTGGGTCAGCGAGACCGGGATAACTCACCCGGGATAACCCACCTGGGGTTACTCGCCGCACGTTATCGCGAGTCCAGCGTGTACCGGTGCGCGCGGGCAGGCGGTGGATAAAAATGCTTTGCCCTCTAGAGGCAACGAGCAGCAGTATCTTGGTTTTTTTGCGAACCTTCCCCGCTGGCTGTCCCATGCGATGGGGTTATGGCTTGATTTTGGCATCGTCTGGAGAAACCAGAGTGTGGTTCATGCTGCGCCTCCAGCTTCTTTAGGGAAACTAGGCAACACATCTGATTTCTGCTAACCCTGCGTGCTGCACCCCCGCCTGCTTCAGGCTGCCAGCTCCCCCAATCCCCTTTTGGAGCCGTTTCCCTTTGCATGTCCAGCCATCCAGATCAGTTTGGCCGCTGGCCTAAACCGTCTCTACTCACTTGTTGTGCGTGTCACAGCATGGGTTGAAAATCAGGGGCAGTGGGTTGAAAAAGCTCCCGACAGCAGTTCCTGCTCTGGATTGGGGCGGGGGGGAGGTAAAAAAGTTGACTTTAACCTGGGCTAATTCCCTCCTTCCTGCTTGCACCTACATCAGATGTACAGGCATAACTGAGGATGCCGTGATTTAAGCCCATGATGGCACTGGAAGAGCAAAAAAAAGTCTCTCTCCCTTCTCTGCTCACTCTTGCTCGCCAGTCTCTCCCCCGGGCTGGAGGGATGCACTTTCTGTGGCCGCTCTGCAGTGGGGTCAGTTCCTGAGCCCACCCCAAACAGCGGAGATTGTGTTCCTTTGAATTGGATCAGTTGCCTCAAATCCAGCTTACTGGTCACAGAACCAGTGCTTATCCTAACCTGGAGCAGGGAGAAGGCCGCCTTTTTGTTTCTCTTTTTCTTAGTGGAAGTGATGGCTTAAATACCTATCAACCCCATCCTCACCAAGCAAGATGCTTGCTGGCAGGCCAAGCTGGCTGCGCTCAGGAGGCTTTGAATTTGCGCTGTAGGGCACCTGGAAGGTGCATCCACCACATCTCCTGGGCACATTCCAGCTTTTCACATTTGAGTTATCTACGGGACCTGCCGATTATTTGGGCTCGCTCTGCAATGTCCCTTTTTTGGCTTAGGCACCATTAACCAGGCGCACCGCTGGAGGTGATGCAAGTATGTTGGTGGGCAGGGATTGTTTCTTAGCAGTAGAGCTCACAAAAACAATGCTGCCCATTTTGATGGGAAAGCAATGGCCAGAGCCGACGTTTTGGACTGTTTTGGTTGGTTTGCAAAGCTTTTGTGTGGAAAGGAAAGCTGCTGGCTGTGAGCAGGGAGCTGCTGCTGGGGTATGGCCGCAGTGTGGAGTCGATGCCTCTGAAAGAAGTGATTTTTCAACCTGTCCCCTCATCCTTTGAGATCCTGAAACTAAATCCTAGAGGGTCTCTGTTCAGAAGCTAAATATATATATATATGCTGTGGCAGGTAGGATGGAACTCGCTATGCAAGAGTGGAGCCAATTTTGCGAAACTCTGGAATGGAGGAAGGATCTTTGTGCTGGACAGGAGTGAAAAAACTCTGTCCTGGAAATGTGAATCTTATGGTTAGATTGTCCCCAAATTTAACAGAAGAAATCTGGTGACACTATTTTTCCTCTCCCGTGTAAAGCCAGGATGAACACTCACATATATTGTATTTGCCTGGTACTTTGGGTCACGGGGAGGATGACAGCTGGCTGCAGCAGTGGTACCAATAGTGTTTTGGCATGTGTCTTTTCCAGGCTGAAATACAGCATCTCTGAAAGCAGTGGCCTTTCTTATGTCAAAATTGTTTGCTGTTCAGGAAAGCTGGGCTATATTTGAATGTTAAAAAGAAGACAGATAAGCTGGAAGTGGTAGTGTTGGCTTTATTTTGTAGCTACCGGTGCTCATCTACATGTGCTTTACTGAATTTCGGTGTTCCAGTGGAAATTTTGTGCAGTGTTTTTTTAACCAGACTGTGCAATAGTAGAGTAGTGTCAAGAGTGAAAGCCAAACGTCCCACTCTAGCTTCATGGCATAAGCAGACTTAACCTTTAAAAAGTAACTAATATACACACTAATATCAAATTTTAAAATGATTCCTAAGTAATGAAGAGCTTCCCACAGCCCTGATGGGCTGAGCCATCCTGGCACTACCTCTCTTGTGCTCGCACTCGTGCCTGTGGAGCACTGTTGGGCATCAGAAACCAAGGATGGTGAAGGTTTAAATGGCCTTCAGATGAGCATGAAAAGGCACCTGAAATACTGTTTGTAAAAGATACATTTTTGTGTATGAATTCTCATGAAGATTTGGAGTTTCTTTCCAATTGCAGTTTAATGTAACTGAAGCAGTCTCACAACAGCAGGTGTTAGGAAACTTCAGTCTTGATAGTTTAAGCCAGTGCACTGGGATAACCTCTTTTTACAAGACTTGCAAAAATGCAGTCAAGGTGCTGCTTATTGGTACTTGTAATCAGTTTGGATTTCTGGTAGAAACATCAGTGACTCAGAGGCGAACTTAACACAATCCAATTACAAAGTTACAACGGTCTGTATGAACATGCGTGCTTTGCCCTTTTTTGCCTGGCTATTAGTCACCGTAGCTCCAATCTTCCACACACTCACGTTTCACCTTTCATTGGGAAAAGAGAGCAGTTTAGGTAACTCCTTGTATCAGTTTTAAGGCTGGTCTTTGCTTGAAAACTTCCTGAGCCAGTCTAGTAAGTAAAATCACAACTTTCATAGTTTTTTTTCAAGTGTCGATAAACCCTTAGCTATTTGTCATTCAAATACTGGGAGGTTGTTGTTAAATCAGTGCTGATTGGTGGTAAAATGGATACTCTTTACTGCTCAGTATTTTTATAATGTTGGTTGTCTGTACCGAACGAAACTGCTCGGGCATTGAAATCACAAGCCAGCCCCTTCTCCCTCCTCCGGAGACACGCATACCTATTTCTTTCGTCTTAATGCACTTCTCTTCTAGAACTTGAGCTTGTAATCTCAGTCATCGCATCTATATTCTATGAAAACGTTCTCTCGTTTGAAGTACTGTGGTCACTGTATGTTCATGTTGGGCTGCTGCTCACTGAAGCCTCACTAAGCTTTGCTCACTAAAAGAGAAAAATTAACATCTTACCGAGATACAAGATTTCATTCATTATAAAGCCAAAATGAAAGGTTAGCTGGAACCGATAGTATTACCTAATCACAGGACTTCAAAAAGTCGGGGCACTAAAGGAGTCAGTTTTGCAAGATTTGGTAATGGCTTCTTCTTTAGGACCAAAGAGCCAATGCGTCCCTGTTATCCTCAGCATCTGCCTACGTCTTCTCGAAACATTTCTAGGTTTTCTATTCCTAAATATATCAACCCATTCCTGAAAAGTTTAGTGTGAAAGTAGGGTGTTTTATTTAGCTGGTTGGTTCCTCGGGCTAGTAGCTCGCCGCTGCTAGGTATTTGCTCAACAGCTGATAGGCCAGAGCCTTGCTCTTAGCTGGTTCCTTAGTCGGCCGTAATAAACGCAAATCAGAACGGTAATCGCTGCCTTTTAACGTTGCAGGAATTCGTCCTTACAAATGTGAGGTTTGCAACAAAGCCTTCACCCAGCGCTGTTCCCTGGAGTCCCACCTTAAGAAGATTCACGGTGTGCAGCAGCAATACGCCTACAAACAGAGGCGAGATAAACTTTACGTGTGCGAAGACTGCGGCTACACGGGCCCCACGCAGGAGGACCTGTACCTGCACGTTAGTAACGTTCACCCCGGAAGCGCTTTCCTGAAAAAAACCTCAAAAAAACTTGCAGCAGTTTTGCAAAACAAACTGAGCCCTGTCCTGCAGAGGAACTCCAAAGATGACGACAAAGATGAGTAACACGGTGGATTACAGTGGTCTAAAGGAATAAAGTTTACATGTAGGACTATATATGTATTATTTTATTAAAAACAGTTTTGAAAGAAATCCCTGAAATGAAAGGGATGCTTTTGTTAATGGGACTCTATTGATGTTGGTAGAACCTCAACTTGAAATATTCCCATATATGATGCGAACATCAGACTTCATTATCTGGCCAAAAAAAAAAAGGAAAGCTTGGAAGAGGCTGTCACCTCTTGGAGTATTTACTGAACTGACATTCAGGCAACCTGTTTTCTGTTTCAGCTCTGCCACACATCCGAGTGGCCACTGACAGATCATTTCACCTTTCCCCAGCGTATTTCATAAAGATAATAACCATTACCTTCCGTACAAATTACTTTTGAGAGGTTTGGGTGAAAAGTGCCACGTAAGAGCAGCTACTAGTACATTGTTCTACGCAAAATGAATTAAAATGGTCTTAAGAACAGGCGTACGCTGTATCAGCAAGTAAGATAAAATGTGCAAATAACCTTAACTCTGCCCCCCATGCAGGAAACTAATGATTTATGGAAGCGTGATCCAAGGTGAGCTGAAACTTTTTTTAAAGGATGCAGAACTTTTTCCTCTCAACCTTTCTCTGCTAGCGAATGGCATTATTCCAGGGCAGACTTCCAGTCATGTTTTAGGTACTTTAAGCTGTGAACTTATTTTATCATGTTTAGATTTAAGTGTAACCTTAACTCTGACTTTCCCAGACTTGTCACGCTCACTTTGGAGATTATTACCACATCCTTTTAACATGCATCAACATCAACCCAGAAACCCAAAGAAAACACTTTAATGACTTGAAGATATGTATTTTTCTGTCACGATGAAATGCAATTTTGTGTGTATTTTATGGTGTGTATGTATGCGTGTGTGTTCATTTAGGGAGGGAGGTTGTTTGGTTTTTTTTTTTTTTCTTTTTAATGATCAAGTCCCTGTTCACTAATACAACAGAGCAGTGCAATGCAGTGAAGGGGGAGACTTAGCCTGTCTGCCTCATGAGATCAGCCATGAATCTGGCCACTGTCCGTTTAGAAGGCTCCTAGTGAGACTGATGCTATGAGGGAAGGAGGTGGCGGCGATGATGATGAGGGACTACGTCGCTGTGCATTTAGGACTCCCCCTATATCCTGCTCCAGCTCCTGTTGACCCAGGACAAGCAAGAGGGTAGCCTGTAGAGACTATTGAGTGTGAATTTAGGGATTTTAAAAAAAAAAAAAAAAAAGGGCGGGGAGAGGGATGCTCATATAACTCCTGTCGCTGAAACTGCCTGGCACTTTAAGACTCTTCACAAGCTGCTGCAGCCTTTACTGGGCACTTGGGTGTCTATATTAGGAGCGACAGGGTGGGGTGGTAACTTCCTCAGCCACCACAAGGTACTCTGGTCCAAGCGCATGTTATTCATCTGTCTCTTAACTTAATGGACACAATCACTAAACAGGTTTTTACATCAATTTAAATGCGTAACAATTAATGGATTTAGTTTGTAAATTCCAAAAATTCATTTCGTGCTCAAAATAAAGCTGTGCATTCAGGGAGGATACGCTGTATTCTATATACGTTGAAACAAGAGCTGAAAATTAACCCATCTAGGACCTCCATAGCCATTACTACTAAAATGACAGATTCTGAGCGTCTCTGCAAGACTCGTAAAAGTCTTCTCAATTTGCCTCAGTTTTGTACAGGCATCTGCTTGGGTTTTTGTGGGGAAAAAGCTTTTAGGAGTTTTAAAGCATTTCTAATTATATTAATACTTTATTCAGCACAAGTGTTGGTGCTTGGGACGTTGAAAATGAGGATAATAAAGTGGTACTACTGCGTAAAGAACAAACTTGTCATCCTATGTAATAGGAAAGTTCGCAGAATACTTTAATAAATGGGAAGCCCAGGGGGAAAAAAGCATCTGAGGTAAATTAGCAGATCCCTACTTTGCAAAAAAGAGCTAAAGCCTCTGCACGGATCCCCAGTTCTTCTGAGATCATGCCATTATAACCGAATACTATAAATGGAAGGTGGCTTCCTCTGAGCGAACCTTGCATGTTTGCAACTACATTGACATTGCCTGGCTAAGAAAAGCGTTAAGAGCTGGTTCAGCCGCTTGTGCTGGCAACGCTCCCCTGCAAACCGCTCAGTGCAGTCTCAGCCATGAAACGAAACTGTTGCGTTCTGCTCCTAGGTGGGACTGTTGAGTAGAGTCCCCCCTGAGGAAAGTGAGTAGCGTTCACCTAACTGCAGAGGACTTGTGTACTTAGCTCTGCTGAAACCTCAGCCCTTGCACTGGAGCAGCAGAGCTGCAGCTGAAACCCTCCCTATCTGGTGATGATGATGATAAATGAGCTGGGGACTCATTTTGCGTGCACGTGTTGTCTGCGCGTGCACACGCGCAGGGTCCCCCCCCACCCCCATAAGCACACACGGCTTTTGATTTCCCTCCAATATCACTGCCAAAGCATGTCCCTGCCGAAAGAACTACAGACACATTAAGGTGGTCCATCTATGTGATCTCGGTCAAAAGAAGCTGTCGTAGTTTAGCCCCAGCCAGCAGCTAAGCACCACGCAGCCGCTCGCTCACTCCCCCTACCCCGATGGGATGGGGGAGAGAATCGGAGGAGTAAGAGTGAGAAACACTCCTGGGTTGAGATAAGAACAGTTTAATAGTTGAAATAAAGTAAAATAGTAATGATAATAATAACAATATATAAAGCAAGTGATGCACAATACAATTGCTCACCACCTGCCGACCAATACCCAGACAGTTCCCGAGCAGTGATCGCTGCTCCCCGGCCAACCCCCCTCAGTTCATATACTGAGCATGACGTCATATGGTATGGAATAGCCCTTTGGTCAGTTTGGATCAACTATTCTGGCTGTGCCCCCTCCCAGTTTCTTGTGCCCCTGGCAGAGCATGGGAAGCTGAAAAGTCCTTGACTAGCATAAGCAGTACTCAGCAACAACTAAACCATCAGCGTGTTATCAACATTCTTCTCCTACTAAATCCAAAACACAGCACTATGCCTGCTGCTAGGAAGCAAATTAACTCTATCCCAGCCAAAACCAGGACAGAAGCGTTCACTGCAACAGAGAAAAGACGCTGTAATTGTACACAGAATTAAAACCGCTCTGGATGGAGGAAAGCCCTGAGAAGCTGGATGATATGGCTGGAGTGACTGCCCTGATTGTCTGGCTGGTTTTTCTGCGGAGGACAGATGCACCCTGTAGCAGATGCCTTGGGCATGTCAATTTAACAGTCTGGCAAGTTAGTTTAAAACTGGTCACAAAGTGGATTTGAGTTTGCATGTCATTGGCAACAGCCATCTGCCAGTTCTGTTACAGGACTAAACTGGCACTAGCTTGTGCCTCTACAGAAGTGTTCCAGAGCTCGCACAGGGATGCCGGAGGCAGCCAGACTTTCAGACGTGCTAGACACCATTAACTTCCACCACTACTGTCTTTAAAGGCTGCCTGCCTTCTCCTGGCTCTCCGATGGTACAGACTCATCTGAGACTTAAAGATGGGTTTACAAACTAACATTGCTAGTGAAGCTGGCAGCCTTCTGCAGACACAAGGCTTTTGTTAAAACAAATGAACGCAGGTGAAGCCAACGGGTGCCTGCACTGCCCAGGCTCCAGACTTGTCCTTACTTACTAGGAGGCAGGATGAGGCTGAAATCTTACAGGGTTCAGAGACATCTAATGGCCGTGTGATGCACTGATGATGGTGGTAATCCCACCCAAACATTGCCCAACTGTTCCACGCTCTCTCGATTTATCTAATCCCCATCAACACAGGAATTCAGCACATTTTATCACCTCCTGCTTCTGCCCAGGGCATCTTATCTCTTGCTTATGCCCACCCTCTGTATCCACAGAGCTATCTTTCACAGAAAATTGACCGTGTTCAGTGACATTGAACCACCCACTCATTAAAATTCTGTGATGTGGGAAGATACTAGTAAAACAGGTAGAACTTCTGAGTGCTCACGCAGCGCCATCATGGTTAGTCATCTCTGAACCCAGCTTCTCAGTCTCCACGTTTTTCTTTTTAGATAGAAATCTAATTAAGCACAGGGTAATCATACCATCACCAGACTAGGTTTGAATAAGCAAGTACCACTATAAGTGTCATCGCACAGGTTTCCACAGTTCAGTACTCTGAAGGAGCAGAGATTAAGCACTATAGAGGTTTAAGTTTCTTCAGCAGCAAGCCTGCCCATTGGTTTTTTTAGGTATGGTTCCTGCAGATTTCCTTGAAGCTTAGGGGCTGGTCATATTTTTATTTGTAATCTGCAGTGTTATTATGAAAACCCATTCATACAATTCAGAGAAAACAAGGAGAATGAGGAAAAAAGCTTTCCAAGTGTGCAACACACAAAGCAATATAGCCTGACATCATCAAGGCTTATTCATAAAATCAAGTCTACAGACAGAGAAACTAGCTTCAAAAATAACTCTTCTGTTTTAGAACATTTATTCACAAATGTAATTGGAAAAAAAACCCCAAAACCCAATCAGCAGCTCTTCATTCCCCAGAAGGCCTGCCTTCAAAGTCACAAGCCCACTTTTATAAAGAAACTTAGTCGCACTGGCAAGCACTGTAACTTGACGCTGGAGATCATTCCACACGGAGAGCCTCCTTGTCGGCTCAGACCCACAGCGAAGTCAGGAGAGCTCAAGACAGTTGCAGACTTGGCCTGCACAGAGCCTCACAACCTAAGGTACGAAGCCCGCTGACGCTCTCACAGTTCTTTTACGTGGGTTGTGCAGCCTGTTAAGAAACCTGCAGGAAGGAGCCACTACAAGTAGTCAAACTTCCTACCTTTCAGAACACTTGCTGGAAATTTCTAAGTGCATCGGTTACAATTCTGCTCCTCTTTTGCTAAGCCACTTCTGTTAAATGATCACTTTGCCTTAGTATTTTAAATAAGTGCTTACAAGAACTTTCGTTATAATTCTCAGCACAGTTTTTCCAGTTGTTGCTGTAAGAAAAACCACAAATAGTAACAAGCCTGTTTAATAGATACCTTTGAGATGAGCAAGAACTAAGCTGACTGAAACCCAGTTTACTATATTAATTTGTTTATCATTTGCACTTCTCTCAGCTCAGACAATGCAGCTGTAGTTTTTAGTTCACCAACTTCATTTTCAAAGTCTCAGTTCTGCAACAGTTTTTTTCTCAAAAATGACAGAAGAAGTATGATTTGATTGAACATTTTTACTTGATAACAGAAACTTTCTTATTAACCTCAGCTTGTATAAACTCTGCGGGGAAAAACAGAGATTAATTAAGTCGGCTTGGTCCTGCCAGGTCTACTTAAGTCACCTACAACATAAGCAAATACACATTCCCCACTCCAATTTTTCTGTCTTTTTTTTGCAGGGGTGGAGAAACCCTGATATTAAGAAATTAGCGAAAGTTGCTCAAAAAAGAGTACGTATTCAAATGGAAGATTTAAACAAAGGATTCTTGCTTTGGCTCAGTGCTCAGACCACTTGCCTCTGCATAGCTCAGTTTGGGTCAGTTTCTGTCCATGTACTCTTCAAGGCGCAAAAGCCACTTACTCCAGTACTGCGAGCACAGATCGGGATCCATGAAATGCGCATGCGCGGGGGAGCCATTCTTATAGGCGACCACAATGAGTCCACAGCTAACCTGCAGTTAAAACCAGAAGGCTGTCAGAAAGTCAGTGTTAATATGCAACTTCAATCAGCAATTCTGAACACCAAACCTCACTGCAAAACATCATCCTTAACATATTAAGTACCTTAAATAAGAATTGGGGAACAAAAAGAGCAATAATTTACCATAAAATGCTTGGAGAGTAACATTCAAACACTGAGAGTTCAAAGCTCTGACTGACTCTGGTGAACACTGGAGGACTCAAACTGTATCAGTGATAGGGTCTATTTAAACCTTGCAGATGCTGGTAAAATTCCCAGTGACTGACGCGGTTTTGCCTGGGGTCATATAACCAGACTGATGCCATTCTCCAGCATCAGTCTGAATGGAAATGGTTACCTAGGTGTGTTCTGACATCTTTTATACTTGACAATAATCCAAACCCCACATAGCTACTGGGGTGAAGAGAAAGTGGTGGGGGACAGGAGGCTAATAGCAGAATTCTAGAATTACTGCCTATATTTCACTCTGTAAGGACCATGTCTGTTAAGTGCTTGTGCTTACTATCTTTATAATATTCTAGAAAGTCCTCTGAAGAACCTATGAATCACCCTGCTCTCTCCTGCTTTCTATTTTCCCCCTTCAATGCTTTGTATTGAAATAACAATCCTCCAGGCCAAGCAGGCCTGACTAGAATTGTGTTTGGAGTCTTCAAAAACATTATTCCACTGTCTTCTGATTAAATGATTGACAACACACTGCTTTCCTCTGAGGAAACACTGCAGAGCTTGCAAACACTTGACGTAAATCACTTAGTCCCTCGTTTGCTAGCGGGATATAGCAACACATGATGCGAGCAATGCCCTCGCACCCCATTTCCCTGTTTGCACGCTCTTTTGCTTTACTTCCTCTCCTCCCCCTTCCTACTCTTGACGCAAGTGAAAACCACACAGAACAAACCACTGGGGGTTGCCCAGATGCCAAGTCACTGTGAGTTCACCTGACCTCCCAAGACGCTGAGCATCCCTGGGTCCCACTGAGCAGTTCTTAAAACCACTGAAAATGTACTGCTGACAGGCAAAGGCAGCAGGATTAGCAAGAGTAGTGGAGCTGTTTCACAGTATGTCAGCTTAACCTGATCTAAGCCTGGGCTGCTTTGTCGCAAGTCCTACCAACAGTTCCATGCTGGACAGCAGGTGCTAAAGGCAGTAGGTGGGGAGAAATTAAAATAACATGGGCACTGCTGCTTGTCTTGGCAGGTAGCAGGCCTACTGACCTGGAAGTCATAATTGGCATCATGATTTACAGCTCCAATATATGCTGCAACTTGTAATGGGTTGTCAAAAGTATTCTTCAGAGATGGCTTCAGTCTCTCTGAAGTTTTCCAATCAATCACACACAACTGGCCTCTGCATAAGAGAACAAGATAGGACAATGTTTTAAACTTAAGTTCAGTCATAGTAAGGAACAAGGGATGGGACAGCAAAGAAAGTCGTATCACACTCAGCCTGTTTCACCCCGATGCCATGTTGCTTATATGTCTAAGTAAGCCTCTTCCACACCGGTAGTTTAGATCTCAAAAATCAAGACTTATTAATATCTGCTGCAGTTCCTGGTAACTGCTGAGGAGCACTTAACCCTGCCCTGTTCATACCCTGCTCCAGTAAGAAATTCTCCACAAGAAACAAGAGCACTTCTGTCACCGGGTTCACCTCTGAGTTCATCCCTTTCGCTGCTCCGAGAGATCTGTCCAGCTTCCCCCCAACAGCTCACCGACACACCTGCTCCAGCTTGGGGCACAGCCTCCCATGTGCCACGGAGCACCACGCAACAATGGCATTACTGGGTTTCTTAGAGAACCAGTACCTCACCGATACTTAGCCACGCAGTCTACCAGGCCCAGATACTGAAGAGTCTCATGGTGAACTGCACTTTCCAGAGCTTTCACTTCGCTGATATCTTTTAGGACATGCTGCACACTTGATAAGTAGCCGGAAACGGCAACATCTTCTCTCTGCTCCTTAGTTGCCATCTCTTCAGACAGGAATATAGATTCCAAAGCTGCATGAAAGAGCTCTCCTTGGAGGAAAAGATCTAAGAAAAATGTGGAAAAAAACCCCCACATTTTAGCCACTACTCATAATACCTGATGGACTCGTATTCTACATATTACACAAACAGCTCTTAAACCAGTCCTGGTTTTTGTACTGAAAGCTTAAGAATGTGGGGAGGAGAATGAGACAGAAAAATAAATTGTTAACAGTGAAATTAGTATCTCTTATATTAATGCTTACTTTACTTTTTTGCTCTAATTACTCAGAAACAACATATGATTTTTAATTTATTGTTTATTCAAAGGCATTTATGAATTTCTATGAATTAAAAATATTATTCTAGGCTGCTTTTCCTGCATTTGCTTCTTCTGCTGTATCGGTTCATTTGAACGGAACTAATCTCCTCCTGAAATGGATGGGCATAATTCTAGAAGTAAGGGCTTATCTCAGAAATGACTCCCAGGAAGATAAATTTTAAATAGTTATGTAAGGTTTGTTATGCCAACTTATTCACTGAAATGCTTAGTAACTCAAAAAGCATAAGCACAGGATATTCAGTTTTAAAAAGCATAATAATTCATGTAAGGAGCACTTGGGTATTTATCAACCTCGCTACAAGAGGCTACCTACTATCCCCCAGGTTCTCCCAGATCCCCTTCAGTCCTACGGCTTGGAGGAAGTTACCTTTGTAGGTCTTATGAAATGAAAACCTCTAAATGCATAGCAATTTCAGAGAAGAGGACATATACTGGATAAACTACTTACTGAGGAACTTCAACATAAACAGCAAGACACACAGGTTTTTAAATACTCAAGATGATATGATTTCAGAATGCTTATTTCCATCTTGTTACAAAGTAGCTTTGTATCTGCCAACAGACTCAATAACATCAGCTGGAAAACATGTATTTATAAATAGATACCAGCAAACAGAGAAATAAAGGAGAGGCAGACAGGATAGAGCAAAGAATGTCTACAGTCTCATTCTTGTTTCCCACACATTTCTGAATCCATTTTAGTGATCCTAGAACAAATATCAGAGCTTACATTCATTGATAACAAGTATGCTCATAATTTGTTCTCGCCCCTTGAAATGGAAACAACTTAATGGAATTCCAAAACACTTGACTTGTAGGGCCAGATGCTGCAGCTATGCTAGCACGTCCCAAACACGTATCCAGACTATTGCTTCTACTTTGCAATCACACTGTTATTACTTACTTTTAGTATACTCTGCAAAACCATCTTTTCCAAGTTCCAGTATCATTTTCTGCTTCCATCTTTCTAGATAAAAGGCTTGCTGTGGAGAAATAGTCTGTTGAAGAACACGGGTAACACTGGGCATTTTTGTTTTTTGTAAAGCGATTTTCATGGGGAGGTTTGAATCACTGTTGAGAACGGGAATTCTCTTGTTGGGGTTTACTAAAGGAACCCAGTTCTTGGGAGTTTTTGTTTCAGCTTTAACTGGAGGCCTGTGTTTATCTGGTGGCCCGTATAACAAATTGTCTTCTTTGAATATTGTCTCTGGTGTTTGGGCACTGGTTTTGTAGGATGTAACAGAGTAGACCAAATTCTTGTATTTTTCTTGGTCAACTTGTTCATAACTGTTCAATTTTTTCTTCTTACTATAAAGACAGGTGGATGTAGCCAGACACATATATGGGAACTGCTTTTGGCAAAAAGGTGTTTGAAAAAGCATTTCCAGTTTCCCCGGTTTCCTGGACAGTAGCTGTAGGAATTTCATTGTGACAAGAAGCATTTGTGAGTAGTTAAGAGTTTTCTTTTTTCTGTTAGGAACAGTCTGTAGGTTACCATACTTTCCCCCTGTAGAAAAAGAAATTTGTGTTTTCTAGAGTCATAAAACTGTACCATCAACCTTCTTCTTGCCCTTTGCCAAACAAAGAACTGCTACGGTCATAAAGTGTCTTCATACACCTTATGCCACCAAGAATCCTTTAGATGAATAATACAATAAGAGAAAGAACCAATAAGCAATGAAAAGAGGAAATGATCCTGAAAAGAGCTGGTGCTGGTCTGCAAAATCTGAAACAGGGCAAATGCATAAAGATGTTGCAAGTAGCAAAAGCTGCAGCAGAGGATGCTCTTACAGCAACAGTTGTCAGAACTGTCATGAAAGTAGACAGAAAAAACTGATCTGCAACAAACAACCCCCCAAAAGAGGGAGGAGGAAATAAAAAAAAAAAGCGCTATGCAGAAGAGAATGAAGCAAATCCATTGTTGTGAGGTATTAAAAACACCTAAGTTTATAGTGGATGCCCAACTTAAGGGGATTGTGGGGAAAAAGTACCTTCTGCAGAATAAAACCACGGTTTTCTTTTGTATACCTGAGACAAAGCAGACAGTGGCAGTATATGCATTCTGAAATTGGGAGACCTGAGACTGGGAAAACCAAAGAGAAACTGGATGTACTGCAAGTATCTTCAGATTGAAGTAAATCTTTTAAAGATCAGAGTAAAATATAAACATATTTTTCTAAACTGAGTTTCAAACATAGTTGTATTCTAAGATACTTAGGAAGTTTAAAAGCAAAAACAGTATACCAGAATTATTGTTCACAGCATAGGTTTCGAAACCACATTGTAAACACAGTGCTAAGTCCTAGGAAAGTTTATGCACATGGATAAAATGTAAACACTTGAATAGTGGCATTTAAATCAACACTAAATACTTGCAGAATTGAGCCCCGATTCTCCTACTTAGAGTTATCTGCTTACCATTACGAAGTTCCCTTCCATCCACTGCAAATAAAGAATACAGGCAATGCACATTGCCAACTAATACCAGTGTTCTGTTCCTGAAAATACTTCAATGTTACTCTTTTCTTCTCCCACACTTCTTACATAGCATTTCATACACTGTCCAAACTGTAGGTGCCACAGAAAACAAAAATGTGGTAGGAGGATTTATTTTGAATGGACAGATCCCACACTCACGCAGAACTGCAGTGACACCAACGTGTGGGTGCAGGCATCTGCCACACAGAACAGTTTGCAAAAATGGGGCCGTATCGGCTGCAGCTGATGAGATCAAGGCGTCTTGTAACAAGAGGCTAAGACCTTGGACTCCGGTTCCATAAATACTGTTCTTCATCTGTGAAGGACAAAACCCTCCATCTGTAGGAGTAGGCACACACACAGCTTTTTTTCTTTACCGGCTTTACATTTTCATGCTGACTTTGTATGTTTTGGGCAAATAATAACAGTTCTGTAACCTGATGGCATGTAACCCGATACAAAATTAACCTGTCAAAAGCAAATCTGCACCAGGCAAACACAATTAGGTTGGATCAGAACTTTGTGTCACGTAGCAGTGGCATTTCTGACCCAGTACCAGGGGCCCTACAGCCAGATTTGCCATACTGCTGTTAGATGATCTCACTCAGTCTTTAGTAAGGGTTTCCAATAATTACAACGCATATCAATCAAAATAGTTAATGATTTTAAAACTGCTTCATGCTCCATAAGAGTAATAGAGGAAAATAATGAAAGTACCAACTGGTTAATTCTGCTACTGATTTTTTTATAGTCTGATTAGATATAAAACAAGCTACCTTACAAGGGAAACCTTACCATTTAAGATACTTTGAATGTGTCACTTCCCTTTTTTAATCATTACACTACACTTAATATTGAACCACATCTAAATCTGCTTTCCTTATCCAGCAGAACTGGACTAGCTGAAGTTGCGCTTGTTTTCTCATTTTCCAGTGTTCAACAGCAAGAATGGACATGACTCTCACTCTGAGCATCCTCTGACCTTCAGATTCCTGTCAAAACTACTCTCCCGCCTGCACATGAGAAAAGTGCAGTCAGGTGCATTACCAAAGGACAAACCAGACAATTTTGGCCATTTTATTGCCACAAAAGTATGCAAGTTTTGCAAAAAAATAGAACAACCTGCTTTAGACAGGTTTGGACACAGCAGCAAGAAATTGGGACTGTCTATGTTCTGGAATTTAAGTTCTGCCCTGCTTCATTTCATGGACATGTGAGGAAGTTTAATTTTACGTTACCTCTCATGTCTTACATGATGTCAAAAAGCTGTTTCTAGCTCACTAGAAATTTGTAACAGCATAAAGAGATACTTTTCATGAAGTATACATATTTCTATTTTTCAGTTCTTGTTGGGTTTTCAGTCAGTGAATTTTGTATGTCTTCACTATTACTACCAATTGTTCTAAGAAATTTACTTTTAAGAAGCTCCCCATGTTTTGTCATTTTACTATCATAAAGCAGCTCACTTCTGCAAAGCTGCTATGCCAGCATTTACAGCAATTCATTCTTCTCAGAAGACAATCACATTTTTTAATAGATTTTTTGCTGTTGGAATGGGATTGGTTACCTGACAGAATCTGCCCTTTGCTGAAAAAGAAATAATGAACAATGTTAGCACATTACAATAAGTGTCAGTTTGCTGCAGGAGGTAACAAAACCCAGTAAAAGCAGCAAAGGGATACGTAAAGGTCAGACTTTAATACCATAAGCAAATTGCTTCACCATATTTTTTTCATCATAAAAAGCAGTGCAGAAATATTAATCTCTCCTCTCTTGGGGTTTACCTCTAACTAGAGCAGCTGAAGCTGTGATTTAAAATAAAACAGGAAAAAAATACTCTTATTCCAATGTAACAGTATCCAAGCTTGTAGTTTCTCAGGCTATTGTTTGATGACTGTTAATATGCTTACCCAAGTGTATTAATCAGAACAGAATAAACACTGGGTTGATGACACTGTATTTGTTACATTAGCCAGAACACAAAAGAAAAAGTTTATTCTGGCTTTGTGTCAGCTGCAGGAAGCAAGATGATACCTGATCCAGCATAAAGTTCACTTGCAGTAAGCGGCCACCTCAATATTTTTTAGGGAATAAATTTATACCAGATCAGTGCTTTGAATCATGGGGCTGTTAAAATATGGAATATTACGAGTCCTGGAGCTAATTTACTATAACACTGATGCAGTGTTTCAGTAATGTCTAGCATGAATTTTAAATTAACAGCCTATTTTGTTCTGGACTAATATCTGTGGAAATGTTTGCGCGCTCTGTGAACTGAACCACTGGGAGAGTTTGTCAGCTGCTGTGCTGTTCTACAGAAGGAAAGAGATTCTAGGACTTCTAAGAAATAAAGAACACTTGTATCTAGCAGAATAAAGAATCATGTGTTTTTTCAATAAATTACTGTGGCATTTCTGTGCAAATTTACAAGAAAGAAATGGAGCTGGAGTGGTCTGGATTGACTCTCACACATAAAGAGGAGAATTTAATTGATATTTCTCTCAGAAGAAGTGTCTCCCTTCTCTCTGAAACAGTTTGTATTTGTAGACTGGCAGAATTGCTTCAAGTATTGTATGATGAGCCACACTGGAGAACTGAACACAAATAAAATAACCTGGGGAGGGGAAAAAAAAAAAAAAAACAAAAGAGGACTTAAGTTCTCCAAGCCAGTTGACTTTGCAGCTCGAACAACAACTGCACTAACACAACTGAGGAAGTTTTTCCAGGATAGAAATGAGTGGCCTAAATGAGGGAAACAAAAAGGGTTACTTAAGAAAATGTTCACATCCATAAAAACCTTCCTCCAGCTATGGTTTCAGACAATAATCAGTACAGCTGTTTCTCCACAGACACCTATCAAGCAAACAAAAGCACTAGATTACTTCAGAGATAATAAGAAAGAGCACTACTAAACGTAGTTATAGATCTGTTGCCCTGTGTCCCTAATTTGAGGGGAGCAAATCCACTGATGGAGGTATAATTTTAAGTTAACATCACAGGCTTTTCTCTGGGAAGAAGTATTATTATTTGATGTAGAAAGGCAACAGTAACCTATCTTCTTGGTTGGAATGACCACTTTCTCTTTTTTCTGGTTACAGCTTAATAATGCAGGGCTTTAACAGCCATATCAATTTTACGAATTTGCACACTTGCCCATTCCCTACCCCCAACCTCTCTTCCTTGGTTCCTTGCAGTTTGTAAATGAAATCATTGAACCTATCTGGGTTAAAAATACAGCTCCCTCTTTTGGGAAGTTCAGAGCAAGGGGAAAAAAAAGCAGATTTAAATTTAGCAACTCAGTTTAAAGCACAAGCCCACAGACCTATGCTGAACCAAAGGGACAACAAGCTTCAGCACTGGGAAGGGAATTAGTGGGACATAGGATTGTAACACGAAGTCAGCGGTTTTGGCAAAGCAATCTGTGAAAGAGCTGGCCTAATATTGGGGACAGCAAGTGCCCTCCAGCAGATAGGCAACCTTCCTGCATAGGCACCAGGTGCCTGAAAATCCCAGAGAACGCTGGAGAGCCTACGCTTGTGCAGGGCTTCCCTCTCACCCCCTCAGGGAGAAGTCGTTCTGGCTAAGCCCAGCTCGACGCGGGCCTGCCCCACTGCCTCAGCGGGCATGACCACCCAGCCCCGGGCTGCCCCGCCATGAGGCCCGCTCGGTCACAGAGCCGGGGGCAGGGGTGGGCACACGTTTGCCAGGCGTGCGGTTGGGGTGCAGGGGCAGGCCACGGGAGGAGGGAGCTGCAGGCCCAGCAGCCGGAGCAGGCTGCTGCTCTCCCTCACCTAACCCAGGCCTGATGAAAAGGCCGGCCTTGAGGGAGCACCCTGTCTCCTCACCACCACAGCTACCACCGGGCGCACAGCCCCGGTCCGCCTTCCCCTCCCCACGCTGCGGAGCGCTGCAGGTACCCACCGAGGCGGCCGCCGCCCCGGCCCCGGCCCCCTCACGAACAACAGCCCCGGAGAGGGAAACCCAGGGCGACCGTTACCTCCGCGCCGCGCTTCCCGCCACCGCCGCGGCCTCCTGTGCGCAGGCGCGCCCCCGCCAACGCGCTCGCTGCGCGCGCGCACGCCCCGCGGCCTGCCGGGATTTGTAGTTCTCCCCCGCCGCTAGGCCTGGGGGAGCTCGGCGCTGGGGCCCCCGAGAGGGGCGGTGAGGTAACGTGCCTTCTCTCTTTCTCTTGTTTTTTTTCCCCCCAGTGTTCTTTGAAAACCTCTGAAGAGATCAACCCAAATCTTTAAAAGCAAGGGGGGAAAAAAAAAAAAAGGAGGGGGAAAAAAAAATCCACCATTGCGCCACCATCTTGGATGAAGGCAAGCAGCAGCCTGCCCTCACCCAAGATGGCCTCCTCCCCGAGGGGGCGGGCGCCGGGCCCGCGCGGGGGCCGCCGGTAGGGCGGGGGTGTGTCGTTGGCGGCGTGAGGCGGCCGCGGCTCCGCCCCGGGCTATATGAGGCGGCGGCGGCGGCGGCGGCGGTGGTAGGGAGGGCGGTGAGCCGCTTGCTGTGCTTGAGCGATATGGCTTTGCTCCGGGAGGACGCGCAGAGCAAGGTGAGGGCAGCGGCTCGGGTCCGGCTGCGGGGCTGCCGCCGTGCCCCGCCCCGCCGGGCTGAGGGCCGCGCTCAGCGCCGGGCTGGCCCCGCGGGGTGTGAGGGAGCTCCCCGCCCTCTCTCCCCACCCCGGCAGCACCGGGGCAGTGACAGGTTTTTATTTTTGTTCGTTTTAGGATTTGTACGCCGATTGTTAGGTTTCTTAGTGCTTGCGCTGCTTGCTCCTTGCACCCGAGGTTCTTTGAGGGCGGGTGATCAGGGTGCAGCTGCCCCTGAAGGAAGAGGTGCCTAGAGAAAGATGAAGGGGGGGGGGGGGGGAAGAAGGAAGAAAAAAACAGGGTGGGAAGGAGGAGAAGGGGAGGGCTCTGCAGCTGCCTCAAGGCAGTGCCGGCTGTGAGCCGAGCGCCTGGCTTGTGGTGGGAGCAAGGTGACAAGCACGGCCTTGGAGCTGCAGGAGCTGGACCTGCTCGTCAGGACCTGTGGCTGGGCGCTAGCGATGAGGTGCTGTAGGCGCTTCTGCTAGAAGCGTTTAAACTTGCTCTTCCTCAGTGGGTCAGCTGCCTTGTGTGTCTGTGACCAGCCTTCCTGGTTGTGTGGCCTATGTTAACTAGGCTGTCAGCTGTCACTTCAGCTGTGGTACCTCTTTCCTTCGGTTGTCACACTGGTAGCTGGCTTAGTTTTCCTTTCTCTGTAGCAGTGTTGAAGCTTTAAGTGCCAAAGAGGCTTATGTCTTGTCTTTGAGCGAGCATGGGATCTTACCCAATGTTAAGACTCTCAACTTCTCAGAGGAAATGCAAGTTAAATGCTAAACCAGGAACTTTGTGAATTAATTTGTGTCTATGTAGACAGTGCTTGGAATTATTTAGTATACTGGACAAGCTGCCTGGCTTAATCTACCTAGTCTATCTCGTTTAATAGCTACCCCCAACACACCTTAAATAGAAGGTAAGACAGCCCTGTAACTGTTTGCAAGCTGCCTATTTGACTTTCATACTGTTGCATCTGAATGTAGTCTTGCATTGTGACTAAGTTTAACTCGCTTGCAGGAAGATGACTTGTGTTTTAAGCTGTTAAGGGTGCTTAAGTCTGTTTGCTCTGTGTTTTCTCCAGCTTTTTGGGAGATGTATATTAGCTGACCTGAGGGCTAGAAATACACCTGTTTTGAATAACTGTTTTTAGATAACTTCCTTTCATCTGCTTCTCTTGCATATGAATCTTTTAAAACAATCTTGATCCAGTAGAACAGGTAAAAGTTTGTTGAACAACTGTTTTCTAGTTATTTGCTTTGAGCTGTGAACTAGCCAGTGCTTTAACATTCTTCTGCTGCGTGTGAAACGGGTATCAGTATTAAAGTATCTGCCATTTGAGAATACTGAGTGAAAGTCTTTATAGGCTTGCAGGACCTGCAGGTGATGGGTGGAGGGGAAGGGGAAAGTGAAATATCAACTCTCTTGCAGCATTTGGTAACTTTGAGTGTTCATGTGCCCTTTCTAACTTAGCAGACAGGAATATTGGGGGAGGGGAAAATGTTCCCATAGTGAGGGCTGAAGTAGGTTTAAACTCTAATGCTAAATGGACAAAGATTAACTAGCTTGTTTTAGGGTAGTAAGGCTGTCTTGGGATTCTAGCAGCAGGGAAGAAGATAGGAGTATTTGTATCTTGTCTGTTCCTGTTTAGATGAGGAAACAGCAACATGGAACTGGTGTGTGGCCAGTAGATAAAGCCTATGCCTATAAAGGAAACTTCATTAGGTATTACCCTTGAATAGTAATCACTGGTAAGTATAAACTAAAAACTGATCCTGAGGTGGCAAAGCAGGAGGGGATCAGGATATGTAGGAAGAGGAACGGAGGGCGGGATAAGGGTGATTGGAAGTGCAGTGGGAAAGATGGTGTAATGTGTCATGGGGAGGAAAAGGCACTTCAGAAATTGAAGTGAGTAGTGGGACTGCCAAGCTAAGCTTGTGCAAATACCCTGGTATTTCTGAGTGTCAGTGGCTTGATAGTATCTTAGAGGCTCCAGTCTGCAGTTAAACTGTTCCAGATCAAAATCCTGAGAGTGAGTATTGTAGCCCCTCTTTCTCAGAACAGTCAGTGGAAGACAAAATGGTATGTCATAGCCTGGTGTTGCGGTTTAAACCAGTAGGTAGCTAAACACCACACAGCTTTAGCTTACTCCCCCCTTCCCCAATGGGATGGGGGAGAGGATTGGGGGGGTGGGGGGGAGGGAAGTGAAACTTGTGGGTTGAGATCAAGACAGTCTAATAGGACAGAAAAGGAGGGGAAAATAATATACAAAAGTGTATATTATATAAAAGTGTGAGTGATACACAATGCAATTTGCTCACCAACTGCTGACCAATACCCAGCCAGTTCCTAAGCAGCAATTGCAGCCTCCCAGCCAATTCCCCCCAGTTTATATACTGAGCGTGATGTCATATGGTATAGAATACTTCTCTGGCCAGTTTGGATCAACTGTCTTGGCTGTGCCCCCTCCCAGTTTCTTGTGCACCTGGCAGAGCATGGGAAGCTGAAAAAGTCCTTGGCTAGAGTAAGCACTACGTAGCAACAACTAAAATGTCAGTGTGTTATCAACATTCTTCTCCTACTAAATCCAAAACACAGCACTATGCCTGCTACTAGGAGGAAAATTAACTCTATCCCAGCTGAAACCAGGACACCTGGGACTTGCTGTTAGCGCTCCTGAACAGTGGTTCTTGGTGCTTGACAACTTCTGCTACATGCTCTGGAAAGAATGAGGGCCTACTAGATCCTGCTTATGCTTTGCAAGGAAACAGCTTCTGTGTGCTGCTGGGCCCAAAAGCAAGTAGGGAGATAAATTGCTAGTGAGTTGAGGGCTACTGGATAAGGATAATGTACTGTCAAGGACACATAGCCTCCAAGAAGCTGGCCTAGCAGTTTGGGCTAATGACAATTTCAAATCCATAGGAGGTGAAGAGAGCATGGTGAGGCTGTATTGCCGAGACTCCCTACCGGCAGCTCTGGCCCTGCTACAGGAGGTCAGCAAAACATTCTTGTAGATGCTGACTATGGCTTAGGAGTTTGCTTCTGTTGCATAATTTCTATTGTAGCTGGGCATGCTTCATGTTACAGATGGCATATAGGCTGAAAGTGCTTAGCCATAGGCTGTGCTCTGTAGGCAGACTGCTGCAGCAGGGTGGATTTGACCTGCACTGCCAAAGCTGTTGCTTGACCCCTTGACCTGAGGAAGCAGTGGGTTAGGTGGAGCAAGGTGAGCTAGAGAGGCTTTTGCTCAGAATATGGGAACCTGGAATGTTGATAGTGTCCTTTCCACAGCTCCCTCCCTCTGCAAGGAGGTGTGTGACCGCTTGGTTTCTGCAGAGATCCCTCTGACAGGAGAGCTAAGTGATCAGGCCAGCTTATTGCACAGCCAGTGGCAACAGGTGCTCTGGCTATAGAGGCTGCCTTCTGCTTACTTGGCAAGCACTGCACTTGGTGAGGAATGCTGTTTCAATGTGACTAAACTGAGCTGTTATTCCCTCTATCTTTGTTTTAAGCAAAATAATTAAGCCATTGCATCACTGGAGTTCTACAGTCCAAAGTCACAAATTTGGGAAAGCATTTTCTATAGTTTAAGTAGCAACATGAAGACTGAATGCAAGAAGACTGTTTTAATTTTCCTGGTTATATGTAACTCGGACTACTTCAGGACTGTTTCAGCTGAATGTCAGAGAACTAACAGCAAGACTGTCACAGAGGCTGCAAAATCAAAGCTTCACATCTACTGTGTTGGCTCCTTACTGCTGCATGCGTGTAGTGTACTTTCAGACATATTTTTGGTATCTTGATTAAAGGGAAACTTAAGCTACTTGTGCTGAATATGACTGAAATGTAGTTCCACCGACTAATGCCACTAATATCTGCTGGCCAGATACTCTGGAAGTCTGCTGGTTAACTCCTGGGTGTTGAAACAAGGCCCTCTGGAACTGAGGACTCTGTATAAACTGCCAGAAAAAATCATGATCTTTTAGTGCTCTCTGGAGAGCACTTAAACTGGTTTAATTAGAAAGACTACTCTGTAAAAAGTAATGGATGCTGGGTAGTGGCAGATGTAATTACTGCTGAAGTCTTGTTTGTGGCTGTTGCTTGAATGAGAGCAGGGAGGTGATCAGTAAGAGGAGAGGGGTTTTTTTGTAAGGTAGCTGACAATAAGCAGAAAGCTCTGACATGTAAACCCTTGTGGAAGGGTTCCTTGCTCCTTCTGGGAGCCTGGCTATGCATAAAACCCCTGGATTAGTCTGACTTTGAGAATAAATGTGGATTCTTACTTTGCTAGCAATTGGATGTTGTACACAGTTGCTTGCACTGGCAGATTCTTTTGTTAGAATGCAGAAGTAACATTGAGTCATCTAGAACTGATGCAAAAACTGCAAAGGGTGTAATTTTTAAAAGCAGCAGTTCAGGCCACTCAACAGAACTAAGCGGCTTCAGTGGCTGAGGGAATTGCCTTCTGCTGGATGCTTGCAAACATGAAGATGTGTTTGCATTGGGTGAGGTCTGATCAGAAACTTAGGTCTGTCAGCCTGGGTAGCTGATGGTCATCACTGGATTATATTTAAATGATCCAGCTCTTTTCTTTGTGGTGGTTTTTTTTTTTTGTAACATCTCTAAGCAATAGGAAAAAGCCAGTGCTGTAAAACCCTACCTGGATTGGTCAGAGTAATGCTCTGTCTCTCTCTTGGGCTTCCAGATTGGGTGACTGTCATACTGCCCTAATTAGTATCATAATAGCTATTTTTAGTCTTCTGGTCCTAAAGTTAGAAACATTAATCAATATGATGACTGACTGTTATTCTAGAGGGCTCTGCTTGATGTCCTGTTCTAATTTCCAGGTCAGACAGTTGTGGTTGACAGTATCTTTACTGAATAGGCAAAAGTTTTTCTTGAATTCTCAAGAACCCCTGGGCATCCCAATACAAGTCACTAAAGAGGCATGAGCCTAGAAGTGGAAGGCATCAGAGCAGCTGTAACAGTTCTTGTGGTCATTGCAAACCAGAAGCCTCTAAGCTGTTTCTGAGAAAGGGAAATGAGAGGTGAAAGTAAGGGTACTGTGCTGGGTTTGGGTCAGTGTTTCGGTTTGCAGCCCAACCCAGCTGTTTCCCCACTGTGCTGCTCCAGGAGTCACCATCCTCTGTACCTCTTCAGGAATGTGCTGCAAGTAAGGAATAATCTCTCACCAGCTGCTGAGCTTGGATTATATTCCCCTCCCCTACTCCCCCTGCCTGCCCTGAGGGTGTTGGGGGACAGACCAGTTTCTGGTAACTGGGATAGGGGAAACTTCAGTTCTCTTGCCCACTACCTTGAGTGCAGGGAGGAAGCAATGATGTCCTAGCAGAGAAATGCCTCCAGATACAAAGGAGCTGCTAGGCATGGCAGGCCAGAGAGCTAAGACAAGAGTAGTTTTCTGGGAAGGTCTTGGGTTGGGTGCCTGCTGTGATAAAGGAACAAACCTGGGGCCTGGAGTTGAAAGTTTAATTCCTCTGCTCTGCACAGCATTCATGTGACTATAAGCAAGTTGGTCCTCATTCCTGCTTGTAGGATGGGTGTAGGAGTGGTGGTGGAATGAAAGGTCTTAAATGATGAGCTGCTAATGCTACAGGAGCAGGTGCTTGTGTTGATCAAAGGTTGGTGTGGAACAGCTGCTCTAGGTGCACTGGGTTAATGCCTTATAGAGCTGTGGTAACGAGAGGGGGCCTTCTTGCTTCCAGTTCATTGCAGAAAGTGCTGGGGCAGCATTTCTCTAGGGAAACAAAGCACGCTGTCCTCCTGAAGTCAGACAATGTGAATGCTCTCTTTGTAGCCTGAGCCTTGCTGCTGTGATTGTGTAATCCTAAAGGTCTCTGGCCTGGAGTTAGGAGCCCACGGTGACCTTCACAGGACTAGAGTAGACCAGTGGTTTTATAGTGCTCTGTTTTAGATGGCTCCAGGTTCTTCACTGAAGACCAGATTCCTGAAGGGTAGAGGTGATAATCCTGTGCTGTCTTCAAACAGTGATATGCTTGATGTTTGAGCCATCAGTGGCCTTTAAGTATGGCTGGATCATGTACACTTACAGCAGATGTTTAGGGTAGAAGAGGTACAAGATTTTTTTTAGCAAATGGGTTCATGTAGTCCTGAGGGGCAGAATCCCACCACTGTATATAGGGGTGTTCTTGACTTTTTATCCTGTTTCTGGGCTGGTCTTGCACTTTGGGCCCTATGTATAGTACATACTGCTCTGGAGTACACAGCTGAGCACTGCTGCTGACTTCCAGTTGGCTTCTGTGTATGTAAGACCCTGCTGGGGCAATAAACTCTCCTGCAGTAGCATTCCTGGGGTTTGAAGCTGTAGGTTATGTGTTCTTGCCCCATTGCCTCTGCAGTTTATGGTGCTAGTGCAGGGGAGAAACACCTGTGATGTGAACTGCTTTAATCTGATTAAGCAGTACCATCTTGTGTCCATACCTGCCTATCTCTTGTGCTGGCACCTACTAGGCACGGAGGGCTGCATGGACAGTAGCTAATCACAGGTTACTTTCTCCACAACACTTAAGAAAGCTCATGAATTCAGGACTGGCTGATTTGTATAATCCTTTCCTTAGTTTAGCTGAGAGGAAGCAGTTTCCTTTGGCTTATCATACTTTCCAGACTCAGCAGTTCATGTTAGCACTGCTGATCCTGTTTGGACAGTAAAGATAAGTAAGCAGGATGCGAAACACTGGGGCTTGCATCTCACTGCTTTGGCTGCTAGTAATATCTGGCTGGGAAACACAGACCAACTTGCCTTTCATTCAGTTGGCAACAGACAGTGAGCTGTGGTCCCAGTGAAACTAATGTCTGAATGGTGGACTTCTACTTAACCTTCCTCTAGTGCTTGAATGGGGCAGCTTCTGCCTAAACCAGTGTCAGTGACCTCTGAACCGTGCACCTTTGTGCTGTTTGCTCTGTGCCTTCAAGCAAGTCCCAGAATCATGTGCCTGGAGGGGGGATATAATAATCTGTCCCATAAGGTGTCTGGAGAGAAGCAACTGTCCTGTTGAAGTCCCGCTGTGTCCATTTGCATGTGAGCAGTGCTGGGGCTGTTAAGAGCTGTGTTCCAAGGCATGCTCTGTAAGCTTAATGTCCTTGCTTGCTGCCAAGGCAATACCAGAATGGGATAAAAGCCGTCTGTCCTACAGAAGTCAGAATGCAAAACTCAGTGTGCTGCATGCAAGTCTTTCTGTGGTCATAAGGCTTAAAAAGGTGTATCTATTACCTACCTCCTTATAATTGTAGCTGACAGCTAGTATGCAGCGGGTAGAAGTCTTTTTAGTGTGGCTGGAAGGATGAGGGTACAGTGGCTGGGGTATCCCTCACTTGTGTGAGAGTGTGATTGTAGATGATAGCATAACCATCAGTGGTAGTGGGAGTCTGGACAGGGGCAGGCTGGATGGAGGCAAATGCATGCTGGCCTGAAAGCTGTGTCCTCTGCAGGCAGCCAGAAAGACTTGTCATCTACCAGATCTGGGCTGCAGTACACAGATGGCCAGACTAGGGGGGAGGGAGTTTCCAAAGCTTTTGAAAGCAAAGCTTTACCTTTTAAAGGGCAACCTCTCAACAGTTCTTACACAGCTTTACAGAAGCTTAAGGCAGCATTCAAGCTATCTGTGATATGACAGAATTGCTCAGATGCTGTCTGGCACTGTTTGCTTGTGGGCTTTGGTGCTGAAACTTCTTGTGCTTAGCAGGTGGTCGGGGTAAGCTCCTGGCTGGTGGGGTCTGTGCACTAATATGCTGCAGGGTGGAGAAACGTCAGTCGTGGCCCAGTTCTCTGGCTTGCTTTCTTGGGAAGGCATTCAGAATTATCTCTGTAAAGGATAACCTTGGGATTCAGCCTTGCTCTGATAGTCACTCTTCAGCAAACTTCCTGTGTTGTGACCTTGGTCTCTGGCGGTTTCTCCCTTATGCAGAAAATAAGAATGATTTGTTTGGCTGCAGCACTGAAGGGAGGGCCTCTTAGAAGATGGATTTCATAGCACAGGAACCACCATAATATGATAGGTTCCTGCATGCTTCTGGAATACAGATGACTGAAGCCGTTGATCAGTAGTGTCTAATACTTGTAAAAGTCAATTCCTTGGTATCTAAATATGTGATTCTATGTAATGCAAGAACTGGATGTATGCATTAATCTTGGTAATCTATGCTAGATATGCCTAAACTTTTTTGCTTGCTTCTGAGGTCCTGCAGGGAATTGAAGCCATTTGTCTTGAATGGTTGGGTACAAGCAGTGAAGTACAACTTGATAAAGGAAGTTCAAATTGTAAACCAGAGGGATACATGGGCTGGTGGCTATGCTGAATCTTAATGCTTATGTATGCAGCCTAGCCACTTCCCTGGCTTCCCAAACAGGGTGGCATGCTGATCATCAAGGTCTCGTCTGTTCTGAGTCAGAAAGTGCTGTTCTTGTAAGGAATTTCAGTAGGACTATGACCTAGAGCATCTTCAACTGAGAAGTCTATGTCACTGCTCTGGAAAAGTTTAAGTATGGTTGAAGTTGTATTCTGGGTGTAGACTGTTAGAATGAAGTCATCCCCAAAGGAAGATACTGGCTCTGTTTAAGGCCTGTCTGAAGCACTGGGAAGGCAACTGTGGTCTTTATTGAACCTGGTATGCCCGAGATCTCCTGTAAAGGGCTTCTCACATAGCATGCTCAGAAGCCTCTTCCAGGCTGCTTTAAGTGGCAACAAATAGCATTAAAAAGTTGCCAGACACAAAGCTCTGTGTAGAAAGCATAAGACAAGACCTGGATTTAGGAGATGAAGAGACTTGCAGTTACAAGCAATAAATAGCTTTTTGTAAAGCAAAGTTCAGATATCCTTGAGGCTAGTTCTTGTACCAGCTTACTGGGGCTTTCTTTAACAGCAAATGTGCATTCTAGCAGCAATAAATAACATGATGCCAGGTATCCTGAAAATAAGATTAAACAGGTGCAGTTAGTGCCACAGTGTTCTTGGGTTTTGGTCCTGCTTCTGGCAAACAGTTGGCTCTTAGACTTTACGGGAGCCTAAAGAGGTTTCATGCCTCATTCTTCCCCAAGGTCAGCTGTTCTGCCACATATTGTGGAAGCACAGGATAATGAAGACAGAACTACTAGGGTTGTTGCTATTTTCTAAATGGCATAATAGGCTTTGGTTTAGTATGCTCCAAGTAAATGAGCTGGAGAAATACTGGAAGGAGGATGTGTCTTTTGAGAGAAGACTTCCCAAATAATACCTGTAGTGTGAACTCTAGCAATTGGTTCTTCAGACTTTAAGCTAACAAGCCTTTTTCCTTTCCTGTGTTTGGAAGGGAAGGCTTGTCACAGTGATGTGCAGGTAAGAGTCAAGGCAGTCATGCTTGTCCATATGTGCTGTTCCTGGAGGCAGTGGTTTAGTGCAGTGTGGTTCTTGTTGACAGCTGATGACCAGTCTAGCTTTGCTAAACTTACTTGATGCTTGACCAAGGCTTATACTGTGAATTCTGTTGCAGCTGAGGTCTGTATCTGTAGACCTGAATGTTGATCCCTCTCTCCAAATTGATATACCTGATGCCCTAAGTGAAAAGGATAGAGTGAAGTTCACTGTGCATACTAAGGTAAGATCGTGGAGTAGAAAGTGGTCTTCATAAATGTTATGCAAGTAATCTGTGTGTTTGCAATACACATACCTGTAAAGATGGGCTTGGCAATGAAGGAAATCTAATTAGATGGAGCTTCTCCACTTAAAGGTGGCCTGAGGGTATATATGTGCAGACGCTTCAGATTTACTAAGACTTGAGCACTCTAGAGACAAGGTAGCTGATACACTAGATTGGCTTTGCTGAGGAATCCTAGCTTGACACCAGAAGGCTGGGGGGGTCAGGGTGGGGAAATCAGCTACTGTGAAACTTCACAAAATAAACTGCATTAATGCTGTGCCACAACAGTGCCTTTTCTTTAAATAAGTCTCCTTAGTAGTAAGGCTCTCGAACGAGTGCCAGCTCAGCTAAAAGGGAGTAGGCGAGGCTCGTACTAGGCAAAACAGCTTCCTTTGGAAATGAGCAGAACTGTTTCTAAAAGCACTAATTTACAAAACAGTAGGGCTTCTATATCTTCTCTTCCAGACTACCCTGCCAGCTTTTCAAAGCCCTGAGTTTTCAGTTACAAGGCAGCATGAAGACTTTGTGTGGCTGCATGATACGCTCACTGAAACTGAAGAGTATGCAGGACTCATTGTAAGTACTTCCTAAAAAATGTAATTCTAAGTAAAAGACTATAGTGATTTAACGTGCATGCTAGTAAGGGCATGAAGTCTGCTTTACCAATCATACTAGTGTTTCAAGACTCTGGTATTCCCTATGCTTCCTTTTGCCTTAATTCCTAAACAACTTGAGTGGTATGGCTCCATGTTAACTTTCCATATAGCTTGAAGCAGCAAAAAAAGCTCAATGCTCTGAGAGTTCCCAACTCTATTGTGGTATTAATATCTGACTGAAGACAATATAGTGAAATACTCTACTAAATGTAGTCTTTCTTTTCTGTCATGATTCTTTAGGAAGCCCTGTGGGCCACAGAAGATGGCTGGCTATGGGGTGGATTATAGAGGCTGTTCTTCTTGGTTGGTTTCCCTCCTGGGGCAGGGGTAGCACAGAGCTGGGAGGGGCAAACAGGGCCCTAGTCATCAACCTGCCTCTAGAATTCCTGTGTGCAGAGCCTTGCTGGCTTGCCATGACCAGGCAAAAGGACCTCTTTCCGGAGAAGACTAGAAGTGATTTTGGAAAACTTTGTTAGCATCTATCACTAACCAGTTCCTTGGCTAGATACCTCCAGCACCTTCAAAGCCTGACTTTGATGGTCCCAGAGAGAAGATGCAGAAGCTAGGGGAAGGAGAAGTGTCTATGACAAAAGAAGAGTTTGCCAAAATGAAGCAAGAGCTAGAAGCGTAAGTAGAATGAGTCTACTGCCAAATGCTGCACTTAGAGAAGCCTCCTGGGAGAGCAACTGATTTGGTGGTAACTGATCTTGAGTGTGACTGTTTTGATGGGTGTCTGCTGCTGCATAATCTTGAAAATACTGCAGCTGGGGTATTGCCAAAAGTTTCTCCCAAATTGGAAAACTTCCTAGCTAAAGGGATTGAAAATAGCTTCTGTATCACTAGCTAGCTATTTCAGAAGCATGCTGTTGAATATTTTCACTGGATAAACTTAAAGCAGTTCTTTGTATATTGAAGAAGGCAGTACAAGAGGGGATCTCAGTCTGTTCTTTCCTTTCAGTGAATACCTCGCTGTCTTCAAGAAGACTGTATCATCACATGAAATCTTCCTTCAGCGGATTTCTTCTCATCCTGTGCTCAGCAAAGATCGCAATTTTCATGTTTTCCTGGAGTATGACCAGGGTGTAAGACGCTTTTTTTATCCCTTCTTTGAGTGAGGCAAGATGTTAGGAGTGCCGTCACTTTTCTGGGCAGTCAGAATGTTATGTAAATCTATGTGCATCATCAGCAAGCAGATATTGAGTACTTCTGTGAGATGATTAAAGGATGAAAGCCTGACCTTTAGACCTTTTTCTGCTATAAATCTCATAGTGTTTCTTAATCCTAGTCAAGTTGGTTAGGAAGCCAACTTTGTATGTCTTGACATCTTACGAACAAGTATGGTGCTGTGTGTTGCATGGTCCTAGAAGGGGAGAATGGAGGTGTATTAAAGTTAGTACTAACCTGTTTTGTCACACCTAATTATGAGTGATGGATGCTGATGCAAGATATGTAAGGAGGAACTGAGCTGTTCCTGGGAATGGGAAAAATCTGGCACGCAATACTTGAATAAGTTCAAGTCAAGCCATATGTTACATGAGCCATCTTTGTACAGCTTATACAGGTATTATGGAGAGCTTGGAAATCAGCCTGCTCTGTCATATGCTAGATACAAATGATGTTACAGCACTGCAAGTGTCAAAATAGTCACTTTTTACCTCCTTGGGATGACTTTAAAGCTGTCATGGCCTCTCTGTTGCAGCTGAGTGTTCGGAGGAAAAACAAAAAAGAGATGCTTGGTGGCTTTTTAAAAAGTGTGGTAAAGAGTGCTGATGAAGTCCTCTTCTCTGGAGTCAAGGTAAGGTATTTGGTTTACCTTTTACTTAGCCTAATCTTGATTGTTTCTTGCTTCCTGCTCCAGGGAAGTTAGTTATGTCTGTTTCAGGCTTGATGTGCATGAGGCTCAGTTACTAATGCTAACCTTCCTTGTTACTGCTGTCCCAAGCTGGGTGGAGTAGCCTATATTAATTTTGACTTCTAAAGAAATAAGACATGGAAGCTATAGGCTGTTAAAAATTTAAGTATGTATTTAAAGTTTCTGGTGGATGCCTGAGAGTTACCTTAACACCTGATACTTGTGGGGGGAAAGGAATTACACCTTCAGCAAATGTGCTTGTGGTTTTTGTCTACTTTGGAGCTCTGAACAAACATGATTTATGGGTTTCCACTTGCACTAGATGAGATCAAATACCAAAGACTCCTGTAACTGGTCCAGCTTCAGCTCTTCTGTCATGTTGCCATGGTAGCTCTTTGTAATAGACTTGCTGTCCTAAACAGTGTCATGAAACATTACAGCGTGTATAGTGTTTGGTGCGGATGTGAAGCAAGCTTGTAAAGAGCTTACTGTTTAGCTACTGTGTTGCAGCAGGCCTGCGAAATAAAATTCCAGCAGTTGGTAGCCCTCTGATACCAACTTACTGGTTGCTTCAGACAATCTGCTGGGTTGAGTAGTTGAGTGTCAAGCCTATCTTTACTTCATCATGAAGAAGAAACTTGCCAAACAGCTTGGTTTGTCACACTCTTGGCTCAGGGTCTTGTCTTGAACTCTACTCTGCAGTACAGATTGGGCATAATGCTCAGGTGGCTATGGTTATTTCTGTGGCCCTTCACAAAAATAGGGAAGAGCTTGTATGCTGCAGTAATGTAACTGACTTAACAGGTCATACTCTCTTTCAGGAAGTAGAAGACTTTTTTGAGCAAGAGAAGACTTTTCTTGTAAACTACTACAACAGAATCAAGGATGCATGTGCAAAAGCAGATAAGATGACAAGATCTCACAAAAGTGAATCTTTTCAAAGACCTTTCTAAAGACCTTTCTAAAGACCTTGCAGTCTTGCTGATTTCAGCCTGAAAACCTTGTCTTGTTCTTGCAGATGTTGCAGATGACTATATTTATACTTCAGCTTGCTTGAACAGCCTGGCATTAGAAGAACCTACAGTTATCAAAAAGTAAGCAATTCTAACTGTTCATAAACATATTCTGAGTCTGGGAATATCAAGTTCCTTCTGTAAAATCCATGGGATTGAGTCACAGCTGGTGTGAGTGTCTTGAATTTCAAGCAAGTGGCTTGAAAACTTTCTTTCCTCTGATGCTCCTGGTGCGGCAGACCTAAAATTATCAATTGCATCTGACTCTTAACTAGCTGTTCTTTTGCCAGTTGTGCCCTAGAGCTGAATTGTGGTGATCATCAAAGTTTCTAAACAGAAGTCTCTTTGAATTTTTTTCAGGTCACAAACTCCCAGAGAATATGGGAGAAAGGGTTATGCATCTGTTTTCTAATGTGCTGTTAAATACAACCACAGCTTGCATTATGCCTGTATTATCTGCCTGGACCTTTGAATTTCCAGAATAAGTAGGGTTTTTTAAGCTATGGAAGCCTAGTCACCTTTTGAGGTGAATTCTTCCACCTCTCTAAACTTTGCTATCAATTTACCAAGACCTTGTTAAAACAGAGTGTATAGCTGAATAAACAAGATGGCTCATCCCCCTTGGAGAGAAGCAGTGGGGAAATTCTCCAGGACCTTTCTGATCTAGAGATCAGTGTTGTTACTTTAAATGGTGTCCAGCTGCTCAACCGTACTAGTCTGCTAGGCTGGATTCTGTACCTCTTGCATTGAACCTTTTGTCCAGGTTTTTGCCTACACAACAGTGCTTCTCAAGCTGTTGTCTGGGTCTGTATGGAGGAGTAAACTCCAGCCTCCAGCTTTTTGGTTTCCTGTCAGTTGATCCCAGCATTTCTCAGACTAAGAAGTATCTAAAACTTACTTATGCAATTTTTTCCCCCTAGGTACCTGTTGAAAGTTGCTGAGCTCTTTGAGAAACTCAGGGTAAGAGAAGCTTTGGGGGACAGGGAAAGAATCTCTGAATCCGGATGTTGCTGTTACATACCAACTATTTGATCTTTTCTGCAGAAGGTAGAGAGTAGAATTTCATCTGATGAAGACTTAAAGCTCTCTGAACTATTGAGATACTACATGCTCAATATAGAAGCTGCTAAGGTGAGAACAGTTTTCTTTTTTTGAAGCTTAGTTTTATTATGGGCATCATGTCTCACTCATGGTATTCTTTGTGCTTTAAGAAGATGGGAAGGTGGGCCATTCTTTTGCTTAAGAAAACTGGCACTCCTAAACCATAGCAGAATATAGAAAGTATATATTGGCTAGCTGCAGACCAGCCCACTTACAGAAGGGCTGTTTAAGATCTCCAACCAGTTTTTCTTCTGCATCAAGAGAGGAAGAACTCTTTAGATTTCCATAAGTAAGTTAGAGCAAACTGAATTTGAGTCTGCAGCAGCATTCTATAACCCTTCCCCTGCCTGAGTACTCATAACTGGTCAGTAAAACCAATGATGACTAATTAAAAATCCTGAAGTAATTCCCAACTACTACAGTACTTTATCATGAATATGTGGTAACATGTGAATGCCATTGGAGTCTGGACTTCCAAGAGGGGTTTGGTAAACTGATGTGATTGCAAAAGCCTTGCCAGCATCTCTTTTCTAACCAATACTTGCCTTGGCAAGGGGGTGACTGTGCTGAGAAATGGTATCTAGGTACAACCTGATGGGTCTCTTCGCTCAGTGTCATATCTCTTAATGTTACGTACCCTGGAACACTCACTACAGGCTCCCTCTGTGTGGTGTACTGCTATTATCAAGAGTATACTGCTGCTAGATTAGAAAGGAATTGGCGCTGAGGCCTGTACTGCTTCTCATGTCTAGGTTAGTATAGTGCTTCAGTCAAACTGTCAGATCTCCAATGAATTAAATGATAGTGTATTCCCTTACTGGAAGTAGACTGAGGGAACTCAAAGTGCTGTTACTCCTTAGTGGAGAGGCCCACCTTACAGAAGGATAAAGCTACTTTAAGGGAAGAAGTGATGCCTACAGCAGCCATCAGACTTCCCTGACTAAGGCACAAGTGGCTGTGCTGAATACTTGGTATTGCAATGGTGAAAGGCTCCTGTTGCTATGCGAAGAGCATAGCAGGTAGCTTGTTGGAAAAAGCAGAATCTGGTGCTGAAAGAAGTGAAACCTCCTGCTAAGGTAGTTGCAACCTCAATTTGGGAAGTAGTCCTCTTAAGGCTTTGTTGTGCTATTCCTGTCTACTTTCAGGATCTTCTGTACAGACGTACAAGGGCTCTTGTTGACTATGAAAACTCGAACAAAGCTCTAGATAAAGCCAGACTAAAGAGCAAGGATGTCAGGCTGGCTGAGGCACATCAACAGGATTGTTGTCAGAAGTTTGAAAAGATTTCAGAATCTGCAAAACAAGGTAAACCAACCTTTGCTGCATTTATGCTGAAGGGAGATCTTAATGCAGTCCAGGTCTCCATCTGACCTTCAACTACTGAAGGCTTCCGAACGCTCTCCTGAAGCAAGTGGTCTGGACGTCGCAAGGACAGTATAGATGTCCATAAAATTAATGCAGCTAAATATTTTTATGAATGATTGTCTGAAGCAAAGCAGTGTCAGTACTAGACCAGCCTTAATTATAAGTCCCCTAGTATTTGTTTTCTAGACTGAACTCTTGTTCTCAACTTCCACCTAAAGGTAACTACTTAGGCTTCTGATTATCTCAATTAGAACTGTGCAAACAGGCTTTTGCTGTGTCCCAGTACAGCTGAGTGACTCAGTTCCAGCCACTGGTTTGTAGTAGATGCCTTTGGACAACATAAAACAGAAGAAACATGCTTTTGTGGTACATATGCTACTCCTTTAATGTTCTTGGTTTCTAAATGTTTGGTGTTCTCACAGAGCTTGTGTGGCTTGCTTCTGTTTTATTTTGGTTGTCTTCCTACAAAACCTTTCTATCTTAGCAAGCTGTCTGCTTCCTCACCAAGATGCCAGTGTCATGTGATGAACGCATCTTCTGGCTAGAAACAGCAAGACTAACTCTTGAACCTTTTTGTGGTCAAATACTGTAACTAGAGTTATACAACAGAACTCAGGAAACATAAGGGGCATTACTGAAACTTCAGTCACACTTTGTACAGCTGTCTTATCTTTGCTTGTTCTTTCTTCCCTGCAGAACTGGTGAGCTTCAAACAGAAGAGAATAGCAGCATTCCGCAAAAACCTAATTGACATGGCAGAACTGGAAATAAAACATGCAAAGGTGTGTTCTTTTCAGAATTTAACAGGCATAGCTTGAGAGAAGTGAGTACTGTGTAACTTGGAGGATTTGCTGGGTTCCCTTTAAAACTAGAAGTGTAAAATAGAACCTCTGGGCTCTTTAGCTGACATCTGAAGAAGGGAAGGAAAGAATTGAAAAGCTGTAGGTGTAGTGCATACAAAAACCAAATGCTGATAGTCTTATCTATCCCACGCAGAAAGTCTGTTTTCAGCTTGTCACTCCTAGGACACCAGCCTATTGCACTGCAAGTGAGCAGTCTCAATTTTGCAGGTAGTACACAACAGCTCATTTAACTTCCCATGGGGCAGCGTCATCTGTGGGGTTTGACCTCTCCTGCATCTAGAGGCTGCTGCTTCAAGCGTTCCTGAGTGCTGTGAGAGCACATCCTGCACCTTGTGATCTAGCTGTCAACCTTTCTCACTTGGCTTGTCAGTGAAGGAGGACACTGGCTTTGTA
This sequence comes from Pelecanus crispus, assembly GCF_030463565.1. Taxonomy (NCBI): domain Eukaryota; kingdom Metazoa; phylum Chordata; class Aves; order Pelecaniformes; family Pelecanidae; genus Pelecanus; species Pelecanus crispus. Next base: position 26,283,299 of record NC_134645.1, on the reverse strand, counting down.
GCAGCCTCTGCCAACCTTTACTGAGCTGGCTTGAAGTAGGCTGTAGAGACCACACCATGTACTGCTAGCTTAATCCAGGAAAGTGTACACAGATTACAGGGTCTGCTAATTTAGCATAGAGAACAAAGCAGGCAGCCTCAGGAAGAGGTAACTCTGCATCCTCAGCTTCTTTTGAAGAGGAAAGTCTAATTTTCCACTCCCTGAGAGTCCTGGACTTCATCACAGGTAGCTACTTCATCGGTGAGCTTGAATGTGATATATAAAAGGCTTGATAATGCTGTTCAGTTTGGCCCACTTCAAAAACTTACTACTCTCTCTTGCCCCCTGTCTTTCCCACAACCTGAGTCATGGTTGCAGGCGTGCAGGAAGAGGCAGATTGCAGACTGTATGATCTGGTTTCGATGCTTTACTGCTTGAATGCTTGTCCTTGAAGTATAAGCTCTTTAGCATTGTCACAGGCTACAAAATCCTGGGATGGACCTACTGTTTTGTAAGCTACTTCATTGGGGAAGGCAGGATTTAAATTATCAGTTATACTCATCTGAAACTAATTCTGTTTCCTTTCCAGAACAATGTTTCTCTCCTGCAAAGCTGTATTGACTTGTTCAAGAACTAAGGCGCCTTATTCTGAAAATGTGAAAAAAGCATCAATTGCACTCAATGGCCAGGGGCAACTTATTGGCTTGACTTCATTAGCTTAAAATAAAAAATGTCACTGAGATTCTGTTTGACTAATACTTAAATAATGTTGATAGTGATACATTGACTTTCTTGATATGAATGAGAGCCGAACTGTGTATGAATTGTCTGGATGTAGCTAACATCCTGTTGGCTGATAACTCAAAATGAGTCAAATGTAAGAAATCCATTTGCTGTTGACTGACTTCATCTAGCAGAAAATGTTTTCTGAGAACTCCTTTTTTGCAGGATCATAAAGTAATCTGTCTCTTCATAGCCCCGATATATTTAAACTTGCAAGTGGGAGTGACTTACATAAGAAGTGTAGTAATTTTGTAAAGTAAATACCTTAACATTCCACTTCCCAGACAGATTTCTACTACAATATATTTTGAATTTCTATAACTACATTCAGTATTTGTACACTTGGGCAATACAGCAAATAAAGATGTCTGATACAACAAGCTGTTGTTGTATGGCAAGACTTTGTGTGGGATGTAAAATGACAAATTGAGGTTTCAGGCACAGATCTATCATAAATTACTTATCACCTGGAGCTTTTAATTCAGAGCACTAGAGATAAAGATCTGACTCAGTAGGATTGTTCTTGGAATGGGTGTTGACATGAAATGTGGGGACTTCATGTCATGTTGATGTTTGAGTAGTTCTCTTAAACTTTTACCTCCTATATGTGACACACAAAGGAAACCAAGCCTTTTGAAAGCATTGATATGTATAGATGGCTTGGAGTCCTTCAGACTACTTCACAGTGCTTCATATTTTGTCAGTCTTTACACCTCCTGCTAGCAACAAGAGGCTGTTTAAAACTTCAGGGCTTCTGGAAGCATAGTCCTTGCCAGTCTTCTATAAGATAAACCTCTTTAAACTTAGTATGGCCAACTGGGCATATGCTACCATAGCTGAGGCGACTCGGGCTATAAACACCAGGGTCATCTTTCTACAGGTTTGGTATCATTTGGCATATGTGGATATAGGTCAGCGAGCCATACCCTTCTAAAGGCAGCTTTCTGAGTAAGAGGCATATCTGAGCCTTGCTTAATTTCTTGTGACTAAACTTCTAATCATGCCTGAAGTAGTTTATGTGGCTATGCTTTGGGCAGGCTGCCTGAAGCAGCTTCTGCTGGAGAAGTTCTGAGAATGGGCAGCTCAGCAGCAGTGTCTAAGGATTGTTCAGTAGTTTACTTTTCTGTGACCTATTGCTTTTTCTTTTTGATACCCCATGAAAACTGTGCAGATCTCACCAGCCACACCGTCCTGCAGCAGACTAGCTGAAAAATGTCTGAATTCTGTCTCCTTTTACCTTTGTTTGACAGGAACAGTTTCAACTTGTGGTTGGTTAAGGTTTCTGGAGTTCATGCTCAGCTTCTGCCCAAATAGCTCAGTTCCAGCAGCAGCCACATAAGTATATTGCCTGTGGATATGTGGCCCTGATATAGAAGAGACATGACAAGTAGCATCACTGTCACCTATGACAGATGTCATATAAACTCCTAGCCACTTGTGCTGGGGTAACTAGTGATCCCAAGCTGGACAATTCATGCTGGCAAAGCTTTGTTTTTTCCTAAAAATGCACACTGTGTCTCTTGCTGTCACTTCTGCCTGCTTCATGCTAGGCTCTGCTGGTGTGCCAGCTGTGCCAGGACGAGCTCCTCCTAGTGTGCTGTGGCTCTCAGAAGCCATGGTTGCTTCATGCCCTTTTGCACGTATTGCCTATGGCATAGGAGAAGTAGCATCTTGTTTATGCTATTTTACAGTAAAATACTGTTATATGCTGGGTCTTTCTGAGTCTAGCTTCAGTAGCTGGGTGGTCTTTGTGAATCAAAGTCGGTAGCTAGGGACTTGCAGCCCTAACTGCCTTTGGGCTGAGTCTGAAGAAGCTGGGCTTTGACTGTGTTTATCCTAAGCTACTTCAACTCAGTTCAAAGGCCTTTCCTATTTTCCCCAGAGAAAGGCTGCAGCTAGTATCGACATGACAAACAATGCTGTGTCCCTACTCCAGAAGGAGTCTAGTCTATTGTGGGCTTCATGCACTGCCAGTAACAGTGTGTTTGAAGCTTTGAGACACCCTTTTTTTTTTTTTAATATTTAGAGCTTTTCCATGAGATGTTTGCACTCTAAATTCTTGACATAGCTAGATTCAGATTAAAGTATTAATCTGATCAGATTAAAAGTACGCAAAAGACTTTGAGTGGGTGTAATTATGGCTTTATACTGACATTGTAGTGTTGTGGTTTAGCCCCAGCCAGCAACTAAGCACCACACAGCCACTTGCTCGCTCCCCCTGCCCCAATGGGATGGGGGAGAGAATCGGATTGCTGTTCCCTGGCCAACCCCCCCCTCCCCCCCCAGTTTATATACTGAGCATGGTGTCACATGGTATGGAATAGCCCTTTGGTCAGTTTGGATCAACTGTCCTGGCTGTGCCCCCTCCCAGTTTCTTGTGCCCCTGGCAGAGCATGGGAAGCTGAAAAGTCCTTGACTAGCATAAGCAGTACTTAGCAACAACTAAAACATCAGTGTGTTATCAGCATTCTTCTCCTACTAAATCCAAAACACAGCACTATGCCTGCTACTAGGAAGAAAATTAACTCTATCCCAGCTGAAACCAGGACATGTAGTTTTACAGTAACTGCAAGAAATGGTAGCTATAAAACAGTCTTTGCCAATACCACTGCTCTGAAGGAAGCTGTTTTGTGTCAGCTGTGCCAGTAGAGTGCATTGCAGTCAGCTTCAATGTCTGAAATGTGTTGACTTGGAAAATACTAGTCACAGTGCAGATCACATTCCTGGAGGCCAGTGGGTGGCGGGCTGGGACAGCTGCTGATAACTAATTGCATGGCGCTTACCCTCAGACTGAGCTGTAATGAAGTACTGGAAAGTACTTCAGTTTCTTACCTGGCAGCTGGACATATGTTGATATATAAGAGAAATTAGCTGCATATGTGTGCAGTCAGCTCATAAGGAAGGACAGAAATCTATCTTTAACTAATGTAATATGACTGGACCTGACTTTCCTTGTAGCAGTGCCTTCTATAAAGCCTTGAACAAAGATCAGCACAGGCAAGTCAGTGTGATAAGGCAGGTTATTGTCAATGTGAAAATAAGTTGTTTGGTTTTGTTTTGTTTTTTTAAAATTGCTGAGACTTAATTTAAAAGGCTGGGGGGGGGTGGGGTGGGGTGGTGAGAGCAGAGTCCCAAACAAGGATTGACTTGATTGATTGAGTTTAAATAGCAGGTCTCTGCTAAGGCAGCTTGCCTTGCCTGAAGTGGGCTAGGGGTTCTCCTAGTAGCAGCTGAGCAGGTACAAGTCTCCAGCTGGTAGCACAGGTGCATCCCCTTGTACCTTGGTGCTGTGCTTGTGGCCCGTGTTATGGGAGATCGCATAGAGAAACTCCCCCTCCAAGGGAGAATGTTTCTACTGGCATGCAGCTGCTGGGCTGTGTAAGGTGCTATAGGATACAGTGCTCCCTTCTCCACATAGTAAGTTTGGAGTCTAGCTTTTTCTTTTCCGTTTTGGGGGAGGAGCAGATGTTTTTCATCCTCCCAACAGAAACATGGATCCTGAGGAATCCAGCTGTGTGCTCAGCGTTAGAGAGTAAGGAGGTGATTCATGTCCTTGGACAGCAGTAGCACATCTCTGCTTACAGAGAAGCGATGACGACTGTTGGGATGGTGCAGGCGAGGTGGGCTAGAACCAAGTCCTTGGGTGCTGCAGGTATCTGGCTGTTCCAGTGGAGCAGAGGTAGCAGTTAAGATGGGCACAGAGCAGTGGATCTGGATCATAGTGCAAACCCAGGAGAGACTAGCAGCGGGGTAGCTCGATGCGGAAGGCTGCAGTCTTGGTATGGTGTTTGCAGCGGGTAAGGCGTACTAAATGAGAGCGTCTTTGGGGTGGGTGAAACAGGTGGCAATTGTACTTAGGTAGCTGGCAGTATCTGGATATTGGAAAACTGCAGATGGAAGCCAACCTGGTCGTGTAAGAGAGGCTCATATGTGTGTCCTGTTGCACAAGATTGTGATTCCAGGTGGTGCAATAAAACAGGGTTTTGTAGCCATAGAAAGGGAATGAATAAGGGTTGAGTGTACTCCAAGAGCGAGCTGGTTTGCCCTGGTTTATGCAAGTACTCGTGGTTCTAGGAAGACACATCACTGATGCTAAGGCTGGTAAACCAAGCAGAAAACTGTTCCCGTGCCTCTGGGATACAGAAAGCCTGGAAGAGCTGTGAGCATGGGCTCTTTATGCTAGTTGTTGCTGCTGGGTCTGTGTTCCCCACAGTGGTTCTGCAGCTGTGACTGGCTTCACAAGCCTGAGAAACTCTGCTTAACGCCCTGGCCTGACTGGGGGCAAAAATCCAGCTGCAGTCTAACTTATCTTGGGATGATTATTGATGTTTTAATTGGAGATTCATCATGACTATTTTTTTTTTTAACATGCTCCCAATTTATTCAGCTCCTTTCCATTCCATCCTGTTTCTTCTTGACTGCACACTCTGTAGGGGAGCTCGGATCCAAGGCCCTGACCTCTAGCAGTTTTGTAGCCTTCTGCTACGCTTCTGATAGCAGCAAATATGAATTTCTCAAAACATGGAGGTGGGAAGGTTTTCTTGGCAGGTATTAATAGTTTCTGGCGCTTGCAGTCTCTTGCAAAAGATTGGGAGGAGCCGCTTGTTTATGCTGTGAAGCAAAGAGCTCTGCAGAGTTCCCATTCTTGGATGTAGCTTTCAGTACTTTCCTGCTATCCCAGCACTTGCTGCTATGTCTGAGAGCACAGTTATGAGTTATTTCAGCTTGCGCTCTTAAACACCTGCGTCATTGCTTGGTGACGGTGGAATATCTGAAATGGATTTGAAATCTGTCTGTTTGCAGCTCGCTGGTCACCAGTGAATGAATACAGGCACTGGTGATCCATTTTAATCTGTCAGATTGTTGCCTGGTTCCAACTTTGGACCTGCAGCTCACTGTTTTCTGAAAATTGTGGTTCCTTTGCTATCAAAATGCTGTCCAGTGGCCGAGCTCTGGTATGGGCTACAGCCTTGCTTTTTGCTTACTTTTTATATTATGAAGCCAATGAGAAGGCTGGGGTTTTGTGCTTGTGTGCTAAAAATAATCCCTGCTAGGACTGCCTTGTAACTTGAACAGACAAGCAAGGACGGTGCCTGTTTTACAGGGGAGGGGATTCAGGTGGAGTGCAGAAAAGGTGACTTGCCTGTCGTTCCACAGGCGATTTTTGTCAGAGCCAGAAATTTAATGTGGATCTCAAATTCCACTCCAGGGTTCTTGCTGTCTTGATCCGCTGCTGTTGGAAGCGGTCAAATGAGTGCTTGTGATTTTAGTTTGGCTGTCCCTTGGCTGTGGTTTACTGCTCTTCTGTGGAGATGTGGTAACTGCTAGTGTGACTGTTCTGCTTCGACTCCAATGTAGTGAAACGTGTCAGTTTAAATGACTTCGAGTGCTCTCTTCTGTGGGGTCTGTTTTACTTGGCAGTGGAATTGCAAGGTCACTTTCTGCAAGAGAGGATGGTGGAGTCCTAGGCAGGTGGAAGTGCATTGTGAGTGCGTCTCTGCTGATGCTTTGGCTTCTTGTCAGCACTCAGAGGTAGAATACAGTGGCTGGATTGTGTGCGCTTACTGCTTGCAGCACCTTAACTTCTTTTAGGTAAGGCTGTAGAAGTTTTCCCCATCATTTAAGGTATTCTCATTCCCTATCTGTTTCTTGTGTTTAATGTTGCTTTGCTGTTACTTAAAAGCTTTCCTAAGCCTATTCTGTGTGGGAATATGCCCCCAAGTGATTCACTGGTATAAAACAAGGGTAAAAAGAAGTTTAAGGTTCCTGTTTAATGCTAGCCTACTACCTGCTTTGAAAACAATGTACTGCTTTATGGTGTCCGGTGTAGTTTGGATTGAGTTTGTTTGTTCCCTCTCTGGGGGAGTTTAAAAGAAAAAAAAAAGAAAACCTGACTCTATAAAACAGCACAGGTTTTGACTGCACCTGTTGCTCAGCCCAAAAATACACCTCAGGTTTGATATAATTTAGTTGGGGGCTTCCAGCTCTTTCTTGAACTGCTCCTCCTTGAAGGCCTTGCTTAAACAAAACATCTTTAGGCATAAGAGGTTAATGAACAGGTTAGCAGAGATGTTCTAGTAAAGTTAACTTGTCTAGTTAAATTTGAGACAGCGATGGATGTAGTTTCATCATGAGCTTGTTGCCGCTGAAAGGGGACGGCCTCACTTCCCCTCCTGTTTTGTTCCTATTGCATCCCTTGGGCTGGTCCTGATGTTCGCATGGCCTCGTGCCAAGCTGATGTAACTCACTAAAATGGCACGAGATGGGCCAAAACGAAGACAGGCTTTTTGCCAAGTCAGTGCACCGAATCTACGTTCCTGGAGCAGAGAAGCACACAGGCCTGTGCAAGGGTGACTCAAAGGGGACGGAGAGGGGAGACCTTGCTGGGGAGGCTTAGCTTAGCTCAGCTGTGTTTTGCAGCTGTTGGACCAGCACTGGTCCAGTAAGTGCTTCTGTTTCAGGAGAGAGTGGCAGTTGTTACTTCTAAACCTGCAGCGAGAAGACCTGGACCATCTAAATCCAGGTCTGTCTGCATGATGGGGACCACCTTTGAACTGGGAATGGTTACTTGTTAGAAAAAGCTCATCCTTTGGAAGGTGCATAGACAGCTTTTGCTGGGAGGTGGTGGTGGTGGTTGGTGACTTCTTCAGAAAGATTTCCATTACTAGTGCTTGAGAAACTAGTAACTCCCCTTGCGTGGGCAGTGCGGCACTGGAGATTTACCCCTACTCACAAACCTTTTAAGGAGGGCAGCAGAGTGGTTTTGGATCATGGGTGTGGAAAACATCAGCAAGTTGAAGCTGTGAGCTAACAGGCAGTGCCACTTTAAAATTTTTCATTCTGCTCTGGAGATTATTGGCACAGCCTCCTTTAGTAAATGCAAGGTTGTTGCCATGGAGGACAGGAAATCCCTCGTCTGCACAGAGAAGGAAAACATTGGAAACTGTCCTACTGTAAAGCACAGCTGCCTCTGTGCTGGGAGAGGGGTGCTTGCTTCTACGGGGTGTTTTCCAAAGGTCTCGGTTTTTGTCTGCAAATCTTTGCACATATTTGCACTATTTCTTAGTGGGCTAAATGTGCGTTTGAAGAAGAGCTGGACAAAGGAAGTGGGAGCAGCTGGTTAGGACTAGTTTTAAGTGCCCTGATTAATGTGAGAAGCAGGAGGGATTTTCACTTGGGAGTAAGATACTTAGCAAACTTACAGTATCTGCCTCTCCTTTTAACTCTGCAGCTCCTCTTATTCCTGTTTCCATCTACTGTTTGCAGGGGAAGGTCTCTGCCTTTTCTTCCCTTGAGCCTTTTAGAGCAGGAGGCATCTCTGCTGTGGTGGGTCTGTGTTTTCCACGTGGCAATCTGAGAGGCATCCTGGCTGCTCTTGCTGGAGGTGGGAACAGCAGCTTGGGCCGTGTGTGCAGCTCTAGCAGCTGGTCATCTGTTCCTGCAAATACCTAGATGCTTAGAGCTGGCCTATCCTTATGGGATGGGCAAGATGTGAGATTTGAGGAAGATCTTTCAGGACATGTTGGCACCATCTTTCCACTGCAGGGTCTGCAAGCAGACACAGTTCCCTCAGGAGCTGAGACCAGGCAAGCCTGTGGTGGGTTAATCAGCTTTGTCAAGCCATCACTGTTAACATCCTTAAGTTGTATAAAGGTTGAGCTGCTTGGTTGCTGCTAAGCATGAATACCTAACCCATCACCAGTACTTGTCCTTCTTCCCCACGGTCTGTTTCAGTGGCCAGATGAGCAGATTACTGCTGATGTGCACCGATGGTTATTGATCACCTGTAAATAGACCACTGGATCAGCACTTTCCCTTCCTCTGGAGACAGGTTTGTCAGTAGTCTACTTCAGGTCTGGTTCTGTCCCATTGCTGTTGTGCTGTCTGTCCATGCTGTTGCAGTCCTGAGTTGTGCTAGGTGCTGAACAGAAACCAAGAAAGCCATGTCCAACTTGGTGAGCTTTAACCTCTGCTTGGCAGTGTTTTCTGGGCCAAGTTTTTGTGCTGACACTCATGAAGCTGAACTTTCTGTTTCAAGGCTCCAGAGGATACTCCTGTGTGTAGACCATGGTGTTATGAGAGGTGTCCTGGCTGGAGAGGAAAGGGAGCTGTGCTCTTCAACTTCTCATTGTGCACCAGTTGTTGTTGCTTTTAACATAGTGTGGCACTTCCTTTATGTTTAACTGAGCTGTGTTGTTCCTAATGCTGTATACTGTTAAATCAGCAGTGAGGCCTCTGGGGATACCTCTTGGGAGTTGCTCATAGGGATGGTGTGGGTGGACGTGAGGCACCTTTGCCACCTAGTGTAATGGAAACAGCATCAAAATCCCAGGGCTCTGGTTGTGGGGGTTAAACTGGATCCTCCCTGAAGCTAGTCCAGGATTTTCCTGGCAGCTGTTCCCAGGCTTGCCATAGCCCAGCTTTTATGTAGTGCAGAATGATGCAATCCTAGTTCAAACAACCCTCTTGCACTGTTTCCTCTCATGTTGGGAGAGTGTCTTCTGATGTAACCTGGCGTCGTTGTGTTGACTTGCATGAACGCAAGGCTGATTTACACCAATAGGGCTCTCTGGCTGTGCTTGCCTAGCCCTGAAGACGGCGGGTTGTGATGTCTGTCTGGAGTCAACATGCAGCAGCCTGATTCACGTTTTCCTTTTATGACTGACAGAGTGCCACTTCCTCCTTTCTACACCAGCCCTCCTTAGGTATATTTGCACAAGTCAAGTCTCACCCTCTGTGCTGCTTTATTTTCCTATCGATAATTGACAGTGTGTATTTTAGATGTCTTCACCTTGACATGATGTGGTTCCTCTGCCCTGAAGTGAGACTGGGCTTTTTAAGCTTTGCATCCATCTGTTGCAGAAAGCCTGCTTCAGCCCTGGGGCTGGCGTTCTGGGTGTGGACTGGCACCATTTGGCCCACTGGTGTAGGGCCTGGCTGCGTTTCTTTAAGGCTGCCTGGTCCTCAAGGTGTTTCTAGTCCTATGGCCTGTAAAACATGCAAGGTGACACGGAAACCAATCACTGATGTCAACAAAACAACATGAAGAAGAAAAGCCCTGCCTGTCCCTTGTGTGTATGCAAAGGGAGAAACAAAAGGGAGGAATTAAAGGCAATAAATGAAAACAGAGATGGTCTTGCTGATCTTCAATTCAGTTGTCAGTGACAACCGTTCTGGCAACTGTGTGCAGCATGGAGTCTGTCTTTTATTTTCTAGAGGGACCAGGCCATCCTTTTGTTAAAAGAAGAGGTGAAGGGACATGGCTCAGGAGAGAGCAAATGAATCGTCTCTCACAGTAGTCTCCTTCCTCTGTGGCAAGGATCAGCAAAAAGGACAGTCAGCATTTGGCCTTCTGCAGGAGGATGGAGGCAATGCCGATGGTGCCGATGCTCCAAAAAAAGGACTGACGGGTGTGTGTGCGCGCCCATCTTTTGCATTATGGATGCACACACCTACAAGCCTTCCTTTGTCAGGCCCTTCAAGGAGCTCTGCAGAGGGTGACTTAGAGAATCTTTCAGCCCGCGTTACACCAAGTGCAAAATGTAACGTGGCACCTGGATGCTGCGCATGGCTCAGCCTTGGGTAGAGGGGAAGAGGGAAAAAGCAACATTTGTTTGCTGTCCTTGGGACTGTGCATGTAGCATTTGCTTGAGTGAAATTGCAAGCCGGAGGATGTGCGCTGAAGAAAGAAAGATGATGCTTGGCTGAAAAACTTTCCTCGGGCAGGGTAATTTAGTCTACAGAAACTGGTTAATCACAGCAGCAGTGTGGTGCGTGAGTACACAAGCCTTCAACTGCCAAAGCTTCCTCGGTGCACGCAAGGACCAGAGGGAGGTACAATGCAAACAGGGAGTCCTCTGTGGGAGACAAACATCCCTGTGTCTTAGTGGAGAGATCTCTGTAAATAAACCACCTCGCTCTGTTTGGTTACAGAGGAGCTAAAAAAGGAGCAAGGACACTGGGAGGACAGGCGCCCTGACTGATAGCTGGTGAGAGATGGATTGCTTTGGTGAACAACAGAGGTGGTGACAGCTTCCTCCCCTCTTTCCTCCCCCGGCTTCAGCCATGGCAGGAAGGATGTAGGAATCATGTTATCACGTTAGCATCGTGCTATTGAATGTTTCTGCTTGGTCTTCAGTAACCTGCTGTAAGGTGGCTTGTGCAGATAGGAAGGGGCCTGCAGCATGGGCTTGGGGAGCAGGCAAAGCGGACAGCCCATCTGTCCTCTCATGCTCTGTAAGAGGCAAGGTGGAGCAGTGGGTCTCGGATCTGCTGGCAGCTCCCCCATGGGCTGGACAGTTAGAGCACTTTTGGGGACACCGCAGGAGGTATGAAAAAGGATCAATGTCTTCAAAAGTGCAAGAGAGAAGGAAACAGGAGCCTTGAGGGCACCCCCTGCCCTCTGTCTGCCCCGATATGCCTGTGTGTGCATACTCTGTGCCTACCGAAGCCATGGGATAAGGCAGTCCTGCAAGGAAACATGTTTGCTGAGTGAGTGACTCTGAGCTCTGTGCTGAAATTACACAATCCTTGTTTAAGAGGCTGTCGTGCAGCTCTGCAGAGGTATAACGAAGCAGGCAGGGCAGAGGTGGGCAGGTGTCTGTCCACCAGATGGGTGCAGAGGTGGGGCCAGCATGCCAGTGTGTGACATTGGGGTGCTGGTTCCTTCCAAATTTGGCCAGAGGTGTGGCGGTACCCCCCAGTTTCAGTGCTCCCTAGCAGCATAGTAATGTGACTTTTCAGTGCTGAGAGATGGTTTCCCTTGCTGTCCCAAGGAGGCGAGGAAGGTGCTGTGATGGATGGACACACCAGTGTGCAGGCAAAGGTTGTCTGAGCTATTTTGCACAGCGCATGCAGTGGGGAATGGGCCAACGAGTCAATGCCCTGGGCAGATCAGTGGGTTTGTGAGCAGGTTGAAGCCTGCTGAGCTCTACAGAAGAGGCATTTTCTGTCCCTATAACCTCAGCCTGGAAGTATTGCATAGCACGGATACATCGTGAGTACCTTGGCTTTACAAAAAGCTCTCTTTCTCCCTCAGCGACCTCCACTGCAAGCTGCTTAGGACAGACAATGGCCTTTACTACTGTTTGTGTAACACCGTGTGCGGAGGAGTCACTGATCCCAGCTCTAAGCGATTGCCCCAGGAGTGGGTGCTTTTCAAGCCCTGTGAACCTTTGGGGCTCTTTGCTCTGCAGGGCTCTGTAGCTAGATATGTGCTGAGTGGTAGAGAAAGGAGGAGGCTCTGCCAGGGTTCCAGCTGCCTGCAGACTGTCTCTGTGCTAGTTACGGGAGAGACTTCTGCAGAGCTGGGCCAGAGAAAACAGGTTTATCCCCTTGGCCTGGAATTTCAGGGATGCTTAAAGGAGAAGAGTTGTCGTGCTACAGTGAATGAGGACAAATGGAAGGGAAGAAAAATGGGGGAGGGGGACAGAGAGGGACAGCTAGTGCTGCCCATAATGTTGAAATAAATTGAGGATCCCCTGGCTGCAGGAATAATGTGTCTTAAGTGCTCCCATCAAAGCGTGTAGAAGGGGATGTCTCCATATCCGTGGCCTTCGTGTTTGCTGATGAGGAGTGTACGTGTGCCAGCCACTCGGTGCCCATATGGAGCACGAGCTCGTGTTGCTTGGTGGGAGGAGAGGGTAAAGAAAACCTTTGCTCTGCCCTGAACCTCCCCGTGTGCTCCACCATGGGCTATATCCATCCCTGCCTGGCTGCTCGGTTTAGGCCTCCTGTGCCTCCCCACTGGGCTGTGCAGGATGTGTTCTCACCATATGGTTTTTGTTGCCGTGAATGAGAGAGGCCAGAAATCTGATATGTGAAAGCAATATCACGGCTGATTTCCTGGGGCTGGTAGGGACAGGAATTGGAAAAATAACTTGGCATGTTTCAGTGAGGTGGTGCTCATAGCGTAGCACTAGGCTGGGGAATGGAAAGCAGAAAGTGGAGGGTGATCAGCTGTGACAAGGACACCGCAGCATGTATGAGAGTTTTTTTTCCTAATGTGCATGTTTCCATACTATGGGGTCCTGCTGTAAATTTGGGAGGAATATGCTCCTTTGCTGATGCAAGGCTGCGTGAAATTCTCCCTGTTAAGCATCAAAGGCTCTGCTTCCCTGGCCAACGTTCCCCTTGTCACCACAACTTGCTTTCCAGCCTTGGAAAAAGGAGAAACCCCAGGAAACTGGCCTGAGGCTTTGGATGGCTGGAAAGGTCAGATCAAAGAGGAATTCATGAACGAGCCTGCAAAGACTAGAAAGAAAGAGAGTCTGCCTGACCCAGGGTGCTTGCCCTTATGTCTGCAAATAGAGGAATGAGCATGTAGGGGGCTACATTGCCACAAGTAAGTTAAAGGTATGCGGGAGTGTTTTGTGGCTGGGTTTGGCCAAGTCCATATGTTATTAAATTGTCTCCAGAGCAGGGTAGCCACGTCCATGCTGCCTGCTGGAAGTGCTGTCTGGCCCACACTATCTCCCAAATCTGGGATATCTCCAGAATGAAGCTACTTGGTGTGGGCTGAAACCACACCAAGGACCATCCTAACAGTCAGAGTTCCACTTCCCAGCAAACGTTCCCTGGTATGTTTAAAGACATTGTTCCTGGCATATAAAAACTGCCTCCCCTTCCCTTGATCCTGTGGGAGGCTGGTTTGTCCTCACTGGTCCATGTGAGGGCAGGGGGATGTTCCAGCTCCAGGACTTGCTGGACAAGGAAGAGACGGAACATATCTAAAGGAGGGTGTTTTGGGCATCTGGTGTTGTCTGGGAGGTGGTGGGTAGGGGGTTCCTGTGGCCTCTCGTCTCTCTCCTGTGGAGGTGCCAGCCCTTCCTGCACCGATGCCTGGTGTGGGGTGTTGTGGTGAGGCTGGTGTGCCGGAGAACCTCGTGTATCTAACCAGGGCCTGCGATTGCTTAGCAGGTTAATGGGATTGCTTCCCCCACCCTCAGCTGTGTCCAGATCAGCATCTCACCTTTAAAACGAATGCCTTGAAGTCAGCCCAAGAAAAAACGCTTTGCTGCTGAATCTAGGATTTGCTGGGTCTGTCTCTGCAGCAGGCACATGCCACAGGCACCCTGGCAGCTCCATTTGCTGCTCAGCAGCACCCACAAGCACAATGTCTGGCAGAGCTCCCACCTTTGCCTTGTCTGTAAATATTTGTATCCTTCCCTTGTCCATCACAGCCTGGTATTTGCACAGGGAGAAGGTAACAGATGTTTGAAGAACTAATTTTCTGTGCAGCATGCTCACAGGAGCTGTGTGTGTAGGAAGGCTGCTTGGTGGGACTGTGGTATAGCAAAACAGAGGAACCAGCGGTGTTTCCTTATTGCTCTCTACGACTGCCTGAAAGGAGGTTGTAGTGAGGTGGGTGTTGGTCTCTTCTCCCATGTAGTTAGCGATAGGACGAGGGGAAACGGGCTCAAGCTGCGCCAGGGGAGGTTTAGGTTGGAAATTAGGAAAAATTTCTTCATGGAAAAGGTAGTCAAGCATTGGAACAGGCTGCCCAGAGAGGTGGTGGAGTCCCCATCCCTGGAAGTGTTCAAAAAACGGGTAGATGTGGCACTTGGGGACATGGTTTAGTCTAGTCTACCCTTGATTGGCTTAGAGTAGACTTGGTAGTGTAGGTTAATGGTTGGACTGGATGATCTTAAAGGTCTTTTCCAACCTAAATGATTCTATGATTCTATTCTATGATTCCTTCTGCTGTGTAGTGCTGCCAAGGGGCATGGTCTCAGCAATGTTCATCTGGGGATAGCAGTGTTCATGTGGGGATTTAGGGGGCACTGAGCTTATCTAGCGACTGCCCACAAAACAAGAGGTGCTTTTGGCTTGAAGCACCAGTGTTTGTAGGCTGCTATGAAGAACAGGGCTCTTGGTAAACTAACGACGTGTCTAATCTCTCATCTTTTAATGCTTTCCTGAGTCAACCAGTTCCAGTGGTTACAGAATTACTGTTTCTTTTTTTTCTAAGACTTGCTGTGGGTCTGTATTGGCCTGACTGCCCAGCAGCAGGCCAGGGGGACAGGTGTCCCTCACCGGCACTCCTGCAGAGTCACGGCCCCTTGGGATCTGCCATGTGCTGCTTTCCCTTCTACCCCCCGTGCAGTGGGCAGGCTTCTGCTGCCGTGTGGAGCAAAGAGAGGTGGCGGGGCTCTGATCTGAGGTTCCCTCTGGAGTCTCAGCAACCTTAAACTCCTTGGGGACCTTGCTCAGCGATCCCTGCCCAAGTACTACCCTCCCCTCCACTGTGTGTGTATTCGTCAATGCTGCTTTGGTTCCACAGTATGAGGAATGTCACCGGTGTGATTTCAGCGGCTGCATGCTGGACTGGACCGGGGATCTGCTCTGGCTTAAGGCCCTCTTCCCTCCTGATGCATCCTCTACCACCTCCCAAAAAACCCAGACAAACCTCGTTCCACCTTACCAGAACATATCTCGTGGCTTTCAAACTGTGGTGGTCTCCTGATCCCACTCTCAGAGCTTTTAAAAGGGAGAAAGATGGGGAGATGAGCCAGGCACAGAGAAAGTAATTAGATTAATTTCTTCATCTCTAAAATGCTGCAATCACTGTAGAAGTTGTAACATGCACCTTAAGGGCATGTCTACGTTGCAGTCTTTGGACAAAGCTGATTTGAAACAGAGTGGTGCACAGACTGCTACTACATCCCTTGCAGCAGCCCGGAGCATGTTACCAGCCACAGAGCTCACATCTGAGTGGGATGGCTGCTCCGGTGCTGGCGTTGCAGGGAAGTGCTCTCTTACCGCATCCCTCTCAAGCAAAGGGAAGCATCCCTGCTTATGTCCCTGGGTGTTAATGTACTGCTACCTTCTGCCAGGGTCTGCTTGAGAAGCTTTTGTTCCTAGCCTTTTTCCTGATGCTGTTCAGGAATACCCACCCTCTCCATGCTCAAACAAAAGACGCTTTTTGGGAAACATTTGCCAAATGTTTTTCTCTTTGCAGCAATACAAGCTTAAGCAATGCTCCCTGTTCCTGCTTCCCTGTTTATCCACAACATCAGTTTGTGGGGCAAGGAGTAAAATGGACCAGGGAACTGACCCAGGCTAAAAATAACCTGGCAAAACTGATGGCTTAGGTGTTGCTGGTGACACTGCTTGTGAAACTGTGGCCGTGGTCAGATAAGTTAGGTGGACTTTCTGAAAACTGCTCTAGGTTATCAGGTACAGGCATGTTTTGTCTGAAAAGCTACAAGGCTGGTATCAGAGAAGGGTTTTGAGAAATATGCTGCTGCTTCTGCTGGCATGCCAGCTCTTGAAGGTAATAACAGCTTATTTCAGAGCAAGAAAGCCCCAAACCCTCAATTACACCCAGAATTGGCCAAAATAAGAGTGAATGATGCACCAGCCTCAGTTTGATGTCGTTCCATTTTCTGATTGACTTGCTGGAGAGATGTTTGCCCTTGTTAGAGGGGTATAACAGTAGCACAGAGTCAGAAACTCTTTATTTTGAGCTAGTGAAAGGGAAGGGAGCAGCAGAAGAGGCAGGAGGCAGCTGGTGTTTTTACTGGTAAGTCCCTGCCTCCTCCACTCGCGTGTTTTCATGCTGTGTATTCCCACTTCCTCAGGAAGTGCTCATTCTTTTGACTGTAATAGCAGTTTTATTAATGGCTTTGCTGGGTTAGAAGGAGGGGTACTGGTCCTTCAGAAATGGGCTGTCACTCTTCTGGCTCAGTGCAGGACAGCTGACAGCTCTGTCCTGGCAAGTCTGGCCTCGCCTCGTGTGGCTATGCTCTGCCCACCCTCTCCTGCCTCTCTCAGGGCACTGGAAGGAAGATTTTTCTTTATTGTCCTTATTTCTTCTCACCTTCCTTTTGGGTTCAACCTGGGGGGGACCTGGGTGGAGAACTGGCTCTTCTCCCTTGCTCAGTGTGGGAGGGGGCAGACTGGCCTGTGTGCAGAAGGTCTGGGCTGCATGTCCTGCTAAATGAAATAAGGCCAGTTTGTCTCCAGCCTGGTGGCATGTTGTGGCTTGGTTCATAGCCCAGTGAAGCTGAGCAACGCTCTCCCAGATGCAGCCAGCGCATGGCTGGAGCTGGTAGGATGCAGCAGGCTGCGTTGCGGGGTGGTACGTGTGCAACTGCCCCAGGTTTGGCTCCCTCAACAACCCCTGCACCGAGGCAATAAAACCTGCTTGCAAGAAGGGCTGTAGCCTTCATACGATTTAAGGAAATGGTAATTAGGGCCACAACAGCACTGTACAGGGCTCAGAGGGACTCCTACCTGCTGTAGCATGGCACAGCTAAGCTACATCTCTGCCTTGACCAGAGGTTAGTCCCCAGCCTCGCTTTATTTAGGATCAAAGGACGCATAGAAAACCCCTGGGAAGAGCTGGAAGTGCTATTGCCATTCTCTAGCAGGTTCTCTTCTTCTAGAGGAGATCCCAGAGTATGCTGGAGGTGGTCACCTTTCCTCCTCTTGTTCTCCAGTAGGAAAACATGAGAGTTTCCACCCATTCTGGGCAGCATCTTTTAGCATAATTGAGCTGAGTTAATCCATTGCCCCTTCATAGGCCATGTGTATCTACCATCCAGCACAGCCACCTCCATCTCTGGACCAGCCAGACCCACCAAGGGATGGTGTTTGCGCTTTGATGTGGAGAAGGACTGTGCCCGTTCATTGTTTTTATTTTCCTTGTTTCTTTCTCAGCTTGGTTGCTCTGTGCCCATCCTCAGAAAGTGGTGGGGACTGGGGAGCTACAAATCTCTTGGCCACTTGCATCTCACATCAATGCTCCAATGTTCACAGAAGACCTTGTTTTACTCCTGAAAGGGAAAGTGCTGAGAAAGACAGCACACCACACTTTAGTGTCTCTGCCTGTCTTCAGAGGAGAGAGCTGGGATTTCCTGAGGACCAGAAGGGAGTTAGGTGCCTGAGCCTCACCGATGGGGACGCAGTGTCTGCCTCTCTTTGGCCTGTTTCAGTAGCTTTGGTCTGTGATATATTTGTAAAACCAGGCCTGTAGCATGGGTGGAAACTCACATCTGAGCTCTGTGGGCTTTGCACATGTCCAGGGACGTGCTAGAAACATGTCCCCTGCCTCAGTTACAGGTAAGGAGTAAATTGCTGTGTATTTTCTGCCCTAGTAGATGTTTGGTAAACATATGAACATGTGCTTCTTGACAAATGCAAAACATGGCTGGTGTCTGGGCTGAGATGTCCTTGGTTTCTTGGGATGTTGTGGCATCTTGCTACGAGCTGCCACCACCCACTCCAGCTGTGGCTGTGCCTGAGATCCCTGCAGAAGCAGCTGCCATGCTCCTCCCTGGAGGCAGAAGTATTTCAGTGCTGGGCAAAGAAACCTTGTGTCAACAGCTGCCGCGCTCTGCTCTCCTCCGAAGCCTACCAATTAATTCCTTACAACGTGATCCATCTGTTCTCAGCCTGTAAGCTGCTTGAGACAGGGGCTCTCTTTGCTGTGCATGCTTGAACAGTGCTGCAGAAAGGGGTCCTGGCCTCGGGCACGATGGCAAGGAGAACATTAAACTTCTGGTGAAGTGGCTGCGAGTCCTGGTATGCCCATAGGCTGATGAAGCCATCAAGGGAAATGGAATATTCTTGTCCTTTCAAGCACGTGCAGAAACCGTCACAACTGCAAAAGTACGTCTGGTCAGTTTAGAAATGTTTTGCTATTCCCTTGCACAGCTGCTGTCTCTGCATCTTGGGTACCATTAAACCACGTAGGTCTTTTTCTATGCTTTTTTTTTTTACTGTCACGTTTTAAATTTCTTAGGCTCTTCCGCTTTTCTGGAAGCATGTTGGAGGAGCCAAGGTTTGTATTCATCTGTGTGGTCCTCACGTAATCGGATCTCAAGGCTCTGCTCTCCAGAATGAAGCAAGGGTAACAGTGCTGCTCATCACATGGTGAATCCTGTGCCACCTCCTGTCCTTTGCAATGTTCATGCCCTGGACTGGAGGCTGTGGTTTCAGGGCTCCTGGTAACCACATCAAAAAATATCCCAGCCCCGTGACGCAAGGCACTAATGACCGATGCAAACTCACTTTTCTGGTTTGGATTGTTAAATATTTTTGGCAGGCTGACTGGAGAGCCTTGTACCACATCAGGAGCTGCCTGTCTCCGTGCCCCGCTAACTGCATGTTGGACTGTGTACTGCCTGTTTTCCTGCACAAAGACAGCATAAACTCCATTGCCATGGCTAATTGGGTAGAAATTAGATGTTCTGCTCATGCAAAACTGAGATGAAATGTATGCTGTTGAGTGGTCTGGTGCACAGATGCTGTATTACTGATGGTGGATGTGTAGCCTGAGTGCTCGGATGCTCTCCCCATGTCTCAGCGCAGCCTGCTGGGACGGGAGACCGGGTCTAATCCTGTCTTGGGGTAGGCAGTGCTGCTCCATCGCTGGGTCTTCTCCACTGCTGGGAGTGCAGGTGCAGATGCTGATGTGGCTCAGCTGAGATGTGATAATTCCCTAAGTCCCCACAGTTTGTAGCATCTGAAATCAATTGTTTCTTTCACTGTAAAATTGTTGCTATGTAATTTCACTTGCAGCCTTCCAAACAGGCGCATCTGTCAGATTTTGATGTTTTCAGGGTTTTGTTATGTGGGGTTTTCTTTTTATTGAGGGCGGGCCTTTTACCAAAGAAGCATCTTAATCACCATCTCAGTTAAAAAAAGTACATATAAAGGTCAGCTTACCTGAAGTCATCTTGGGCAATGTTTTAACTTAAGGATGGCATATAAAAACTCCAGCATCTATGATTGTAAAAATGCAACCAGCTTTCGTCACTCTCTGGGCAGAGAGAAGCTGTGATCTGCTTTGCTTTCATCCTTGGCTCTGCCTGCATGGATAATTTAACCTGCTTTCAAACACTAGAAAAAAAATGACTTAGGACACCTTCTGTGTATACATAAAACTTGAGTCCCACAGCTGGTGCCCTGACCTTCCCTAGCTCAGTGATCTGGCATGCCACATCATCCCATGGGAACGTGAGGAGGAGGAGAGGGCAGGGGAATCTCTTAGCAATGTTATGATCATCAGAAAGTCAGTCCCTGGAGCGAAACTTATACCAGCAAACTCTTTGCCAGCCGTGTGGGCAGGCTTAATGCTTAGGTCATGTGGCATGGATGCAAATTTAGTGTACTTGAAAACCGAGTTAAGCCGGAGGGCTGTACAGTAAGCTTGTGGAGACCAGCTGTTGTGGCAGCAGATAAATGAGTGGGAAGCAAAAAACACTCTTTCCTTGTTTTGGAGAGAGAAGAATCTCGCTGTTTTTTCTGTGTAGGGCCCTGCCATACGCGGAGCTGCGGGGCTGCGTGTCAGGCTGTGGTTTGTCTCATGGGATCAAGGTGGGAGCGACTGTCTTGGCTATAGCCCTGAAAGGGTGGAGAAACCCATGCCTTTGTTTCCCAGGGTATCTAATACGTGTCTGGGCTTTCAGACCAGCAGGCAGCGTGATAGCGAGAGGCTCCAATGCCACTGGAGGAGCGGCCGAGGGCCGCTTGGATATGGGAAGGGTTAAACAGCCTGGACATGAGGAACGAGCTGTGGTGTTCCTTCTGTGATTCAAAGAGGGAAAAATGTGCCCTCCCTCTCAGATGCTTCCCTCTGTCCAAAAAAGGCTAAATGGGCTCAGTGAAAAACCAGCAGAGGCATTCCTCATATTCTCTGGAGTCACTGGATGTAAAAGCCCGGATTTAAAGGGGTAGCTTGCAGCAAATTAAATGTGACTCTGAAAGGAATTCACCTTCTGCAGGAAAGCTGGCTGTGGTTTTGGTAACAAAGGATGAGCTGGGCGCTAGCTAGAGAAAGATGAGACTGTGTAAGAGATGGATATTAACAAACACAGACGATCCATTAGTCATCACAGATTATTAAACACAGGAGGCCAGTTTGTCTATTTTATTAGGGACGGCTTACACGCACAGTAATAACCACAGGACTCGGCTGGGTTTGCAGCAGCTCTCAAGCACACAGGTTAATGGTATTGACCCTGATCCAAAACCTGTTCATGTCAACAGGAGACTCTCCCCCAGCCTTCAACGCGCTTTGGAGCACAACCAAAGTGAGCGTAATAAGCTCTTTTAATATAACCTGTGATCCTTCTGCAGTCAAACAGACTGTGTTGTCTTCTCCAGGCCAGGATTGCAGGCACTTACTGCACCATTTGCTTGTGGCAGTCTGCCTGTTGTGAAACACATGCGAGGGCTGGCTTGCAAAAACACCTCCATGCAGAGAAAAGCCACCTCTGCTCCATCACCTTCAAACCTCTCCCAAGGCCCCTCTACCACCCAGCAGGGAGTCACAGAGGCGACCTGGGGCCTGAATGACGATGTAGGGAGAAAATCTTTAAAAGACAAAGGAAAATTAAGGAAGAAGGGGGAAGGAAGGCTGAGGATGATTGCCAACATCAATGTGATGTGGAAGGGAAGGCTCTCTGGCTGACAGGCACTGTGTCGCGGTCCTTCCTTCCCACCTCCAGCCAGCCAGAGATGAGAACAGCATGGGGCACATCTTCATGGCGGGTGAATTGCTGCCTCTCCCTCCTGTCTGGACCAGAGCTGGAGAGAGCTCCACCCGACTCTGCTCGTTGCCCAAAAGCAGGATTTCAAGGAGGCTGGGCTATGAACAGGGCCACCCTTGTCCTAGGGGATGAGCAGGAAGATCTCTGTCAGCCAAGGATCCTCATCAGGCTGCTCTGGAAAGTGTAGGGTGAGGTCTGTCACACCTCAGGCTTTGCTGTCGGACAGATTGGACACATGTCCTACCAGACTCCACACCCCTGCGGGGGGGTGATGGCTTCTTTTCAGATCCCAGTTCTGCTTGAGGTGGAGTTCCCACTCCCATGAGAGTGCCTGAGCTGCTGTAGAGGTCTCAGTTAGCCAGAGTATCCTAGTAAGCATAGTTGAGACTGCGTGAAAAGTAAAGAGTAGGGGAGAAAGTGGGGGAAGAAGGAAAATACTCGATATGGGGGCTGGAGGAGGTACTCTGGGGCATGAAGAAAGTTTTGGTTACTTTGGGTGGGAGTTTCTTATTCCCTTTGGGCAGAATGACTTTCTGGGCAAGTGGGATGCAGGAGACCAGATCTGTTCATCCCTGAGGCCAGGGCTGACTTTGCTTGGATGTTTATGTCTGGGAGAGAGCTCCCAGCTGGGCGTCCTGAAGAGAGACGGTTGGGTGGGGGTGAGCGGGCAGTGTCTCCCTCCTTAGCTGATAACCTCCTTTCTAGGGTAAGGATTAAGGTCTTCACCTTGGTGGCTTCTGCAAATGCCAAGCCTGGGCAGCTCATTCTCCCTTGCAGTGCCCGGACAGAAATGTTGCAGTTTTCTCAGCATCGAGCCTATGTCTGCTGGTGGCTTTTACCCTGCACAACTTGATCACTTGTGCAGAAAGCCAAACCCAGGGCTGCTGAGCTGCAGGTCCTTTCCCACTACCTGCTGTCAAGGTATAGCTTTTAGGGGTGTGTGATAGAGCAGGGTCTCCTTGCTGAAGGGTCCTACTGGAGCATCTCACAAGGGTCGCAGTCCCTTGGTCGCTATGTGTACGGCTTGCAGATGCCTTGGAAGCAGACTGCATCCACCCAACATGGAGAGTGCTCTCTGTCCCAGTGCCTGCGTGCTCACTAATTGGTCCTGACATCTTGACGAGGACTTCGTGTGAAGCTGTCGGGAGCGGTTACTGATGCTTGGCAGCGCTTCCACGCCGGTGCTGCATGAAGGCTGTGGGTCAGGTCCTCGCAGGGGGCTCAGCTGGGTGAAGACTTGCAGGGCATCAGTGCCTGGCAGTTCCCTGAGCAATTTTCCATCTGACTTCTGTGTTTATGGTGCACCTGGAATTTAATACATATGCAAGCCTGTTTCTAAGGAGAGGTGTTAAAAGTTACTCCCCTGAGCAGCAGGGCTTGTCTTGACTTTTTATTACTTGGGAAAGGAAAGAGTTACCACCAAAATAAAGTATTTTTTAATGTAAACTTGATTACCAAGTGCTCACCTGGAGCAAGCTTAAACCAACTGAGGAACCACCCTCTCTCTCCCCTAGCAAGTGCCTGGCTCTAAGTAGCATAGACCACCCTACACAATCTCCTGGGTCATTCCTATTAGGTGAAGCCTTGCCCAGAGGTGGGAATACCTGCATGGCTTTGCTGTGAAGCACAGCCAGCCCCGACAGGGTTATGAAGTTAAGCAGGAGTGCGTTTAAAGGGAGGGAAAGGATATGGTTTGCCTGGGCTTTTCCTTGCAAGGAAATGCTGTTCAAGAGGAGCCCTGGGAGAGACGGATGCCAGGGCTCGGGGAGCAGGACGCAGTGACTTCCAGAAGCTGCAGAGGGGGAAGGACTGCAGCAAGGTTAATTTGGACCTTGGGCAAATTAAGGGCTCAGGGCTGATTGGAAGGCATCAGGGGGTGATTCAGCTGGCTGTTCTGCTCTCAAGTGCCTGCAACACATTGCAGTGCTGTTGAAGGAGCTTATTCAATGGCAAATCCTGGTTTGGTCTGCCTGAAACCAGCCAGCTTGGATTTGCCAGATGTGTTTCAGGGGCTGTTCTGGCTGGCTGAGATGGAGGGGCTAAAGGAGCTTAAAGCAGGCTTGCTGGCATGCCTGCAGCTGGAGAACCCCAGCCAGGGCCAGCATCCCCAGGGCTCAGAGCAAACAGTGGAGCTGGGGGCTGGGCTGGGGTGGGGTGGCTGGGCCAAGAGCCATGCTGGGAGTCCCGGCTGTCCTGCCGGCTTTGCAGTGCTTCCTCCCCATTGTGCCTTGGTGCTCAAGCACATTGTGGGCTGTGTGGGCAGAGCATCCTACTGGGAGGAGGGAATTGCTGGCCCTTGGAAAGCAAAGGGAAGCTTGGTTTAAAATAGCTTCATCAGCGAGACCCATTCCAGCCTGCATCCCTGCAAAATCAGCTAATTCAGTTAAGAGGGGGGGAAAAAAAAAAAAAAAAAAAGCGGGGGGGGTGTGTGGTGAAGGCCTGGTTGCCCAGACCTGAGGGTGGGCAGAGGCACAGGGCTGCCCTGTGGTCGCTGGTCAGGCAGTGGAGAGGCAGTGCCCGGTGTCGCTCCGTGCGAGGCTGGCCGGGGGCCGAGTCAGAGCAGTGAGGATCTCCAGGATGTCCTGATGTGCCCAAGGTACCCATCCCCTTTGCAGAGGGAACAGGCCAGCCCCAGCAGGGAAGAGGAGCCTCTTCTCTTGTCAGCAGTAGCTGCAGGGCTTTGCTTTCTTTTTTCAGGAGTCTGACCCCTTCCCTTTATAGCTTTGGAGCTTTTTGGTTGGCATGGCTGAAATGTGCTGCGCTGGTGTACCCTTGCACAAAAGGCCAAGTAGAAAGCCGTTTCAAGTGCTGATTAAGTCTGCTCATCCCTTCAGAGCCTTCTGCTTGCCGGTCAAGACCACAGGCTTTCCTTGGAGAGCAAATACACGTTGTTCAGCTTAGCACACATGTAAAAGCTGGAGATGATCCACCAGGATCATCAAAGAACAGGACCTGTGTGTGAATCCAGGCGGAATCACAGCACAATTAGCCAGTGCATCAGGTGAAAAACCATTTCTTTGTTGGAGAATGCCCACGATATCTATGGAGACAGAAGTGGAGTAAATTTGGCTTCAGCACAGGGTGGAGGTGTGGGAAGCCTTTTGTCAGCCTGCACAGCGCTGATGCGAATTTGCAAATCGCTCCTTGGCACTTGCCCTGGGTTTAGACTCTCAGAAGGACATCGGGGTGACACTGGCTGAGGCACTGCCGTCAGTATGACTTGAATAACCTGGAAGAGAAAGGGAGAGGAAAGGCAGAGTCAGGAAGACAACAAATAAATGGAGACGATGAATCTCCTGCCTGCATTGAGTCTTTTTTTCCTGTGCTGAAGTTATTTTTCTCTCAACTTGCAGACGTCTAAGCTATTTGGCTTGTCTTCCTCCTCACCCCCTGTTTTTTCTTCTTCGATCTAAAAAGGCAATTACTAAGCGAAACCAGCCAGTTGGGGCGTATTTAGGAGTGTGACTCAGCCTTCGCAACAGCGAGCGCCCAGGGCTCCCAGCTGTTGAACTTGCACAGCTGGACACAGGTGAGGTGCTTAAGGGCTTTCTTTTTTTGGCTCCAAGTCTCTTATTTCCCTCAATTTTAAATTGGCTGCTGCTCTTTCCTGCTGGTGCTCACTGGCCTTTAAGGGAGCATGTACCTGGGTCATGGGCATGGACAGGGCAAAGGAGTCAGGAGTATGTTTCTCCAACCCATCTCATACTCCTGGCTCTGAGCAGGACCCTTTTCCCAGCTTTATCCTGCCTTTTATTTATTTTTTGTATTGCTGTGACTTAAGAGATGGTAGACTGAAATCACGATGTGTATCTCTAGCTCTCCTGCGTGTCTGCTAATGATGTGCATCAAATCACTGCAGGAGGCTCTCATCTCCATTTACCCTGAGGGAATTGGGCTGTACTTTTCAAGGAAGCTAAAGAGAACCCACACTTTGATCCCTTGGGTGCCAGTAAAGCCCCTGACCTGTAAGCGTCACTTTGCTGCCAGCTCAGGGTGTCAAAAAAAAGAGAGACTCAGAATCATAAAAGTGCTTGAAAAGCTTGAAAAAGTGCTGAGACCCACTACGATGTTTTTCTCTGTGGGCAGCAGACTGTGTGTCTCTTGTATTTGTGCTGCTTTAGACAACAGCGGAGATTTCTTTGCAGTCCTGACTTGGGATGCTGAGTCTTGGAGGGAGAAACCCCCACCATGAGAGTCGTGAGCATTGCAAGCTAGAAAATGTCTTCCACTTTCCCTCCCTCATCTTCTGAAAGGAAGCAGGTAGAAACCCTTGCTTCTTTCTTTATGTCAAAAAGAGCTTTGAAAGGCGTTTGTGGTGGAAGATACAAACCCGAGGAAGATTTTGTGTGACCCCTTCCACGTGGCTGGCCCTTTCCCTGGCAGACCCAGGTCTTTTGGACAATATTTCCTATTTGCATCTCTGGGAAAAAGCAATACCTTGAGGCACACATTTTGGCTGTTGCAGCAGTTAGTGGGGCAGGTTTCCCCCTCTTGGCTGCCAGCCCCAGCCCTCTCGCCGGCGCTGGGCTGGCAGCCCCACGTCGGGGCGATGACTCAGTGCCTGGCAGAGGCAGGGAGGGCAGGCGGCGGCCCCCAACCTGCGGCCGAACAGGCTCAGCTTTGTGCTGGCCAGCTTGAAAGGAGCTTTATGACTCCTCTCAGCACGGCGTGAGCCCCAGCTCCTGCACAGGCCCCTCTTTGTGGGGGGCTGACGTGGACCAGGGGTGGAGGCGAAGCTGGGCAGGAGGTGGGGAGCAGCCCTGCCAGTGGGGTCCCTCGAAGGGAGAGGGAGAGAGCCGGGATGGGGAATCAAGGCCCCTGGGATGCTTCATTCTCATCACATCCGAGGGGAGGTAGGTGCCCTAAGGGTAAGCCAAGGGTCTGGCTCAGCCCTGAGTTGATGGTGGTCCCCAAATGGCACTTCAGAGTCACCAGATGCATCATTAGGCACCGAAGACTGCAACTTTTGCAAGCTGGCATCGGAGGTCCCAGAAATGATGGGGGAATACTTAGGAAAGCACACCTTGCCAAGAGTCTCCTAATTACATGTAAATCTGTGAAATCTCGGCTTTGCAAGGTTTTTGTTCACACTTCTGCTGCTCGGTTTCACATTAAAAAAAACCCCACCAAACCCTCTGCAGCTGTTTTCTCTCTCAGTTGCAGGGACAACTGTATGAATAATTGTTTTTACAGTTTGGCTTTCAAACCAAAGTATCAATTTTTGGTTTGTCTGAACTAAACAGTTTCTGGATGACTCTTTCTGGAGATGGTTTCTCACTCTTTTCTCATCTATTTAATTCTCTGGGTAACGAGAGCGGGACATGTTCTCCCGTCTCTCATCCCAATGCCTCTGCCTGGGTGACATGGCTCACATGTTCATGCAAGATGCCTTGTTGGGAAACCCAATGGCCAGAGTTCCCCTCACTGCCTCCCCCATTGGCCTTGAGCATGTTAATCTCTCCCTGAGCCTCACCAGGCGGACATCTGCTGCTGTTTTTCCAGACAGCGTCATGCTGGGGCGATAAAGCATGGAGAATGCCTCTACAACTAAGCTGCCTCTTAAGACCACCTAAGACCTAAACGCACTGGTGCTACAGAGGTAGCAAACGCTGAGACCCACCATGCAGCCTGCATTACACAGTGCCAAAGGGTCTCCAGGAGGGCAGTTACTCCACACGACCGCTGATCGACTCCTCTCCTTCCTCAAGGGCTGGACTACATCATGCCAGGGTGATGACTGCCTGTTGATGGGGCTTATTGCAACGTAGGTGCTGGAAATGTCCCTTCTGCAGCTTTTGTGTAATTTCGCTTGAATTCCACTAAGCTCCACAACAACTGCCAGGCAAGGAGCTAAAATACAAGAATTTTTAAACACTGTTTACAACCAGCCCACTCCCCTCGATGCATTACTCCAGTTTTAGTGCTCCATCACTTCTGTGGTGTTACCTCAGTAACTGCAGGGCGTTTGCACGGCAGAAAGCCTGGAGTGATGCAAGAGGAACCTGACCTTAAACGTGTAGAAACAGCTGAGATGATAGATTGGGTAATTTGTCTTCTAGGTATGCTACTGAGCCTGAAGACAGGGCTGCCAGATGCTATGGCAATACTTGTGTGAGAATAGCAATACTCATAGCAGCCATGCTGAGGTCTGCTGGTGCTGGGCTGGTGCCCAGGTGGGAGTGGGAAGCGCCAGTGATCTGCAGGTTGAAATACCCCTGCTTACAAATCCCGAGCTTGAGCCAGGCTTCACGTCCTTCCTGTGCCCTGCAGCTGGGTGCAACGGTGATGGTAGCATGGACCCAGGGATGCATCTGCAACAATGCTCTGTGCCAGTGGCTGCGTGACATCCCAGACCCCCAACTTCAACGTGAGCCACTCTGCCGACCTCACCGGCACGCTTGGATTGGAGCTTATGTCTGCACTCATGGGCTGGCTTGGATGCTCACGTACGCCTCCAGCTCCCAGCCACACGAGTGATGTCCCAGTTGGTGAGTCCCTTCCTTAGTACCAAGCATTTTGCTCAGAGGAAGTATGAATAATAAAGATAATCCTGATAGGACCTAAGAGAGAAAGACATCTGCAGGACTCCTTGAGAAGGTAACAAACTGCTGTGTGAACACTCCTATCTCCCTGTCCTTCAGTTGCCACTGCATTCTGGATAAGAGCAATTTGTGGGTGCATTAGGATGGTTGGGGCGTCCAGCAGCAGTGGATGGTCAGGACAGGCAGACAGTGCCGGCAGAGGTGGCTGCTTAGCTCTTGGTGCAGCGGCTTGATTACCCCAGTGGTGGCTCTGTATGTGTACCAGCAGCTTCAGGGGCATTTTCAGCCCCCAGATCACAACATCTGACTCCGAGGGCCAGCTCTTACACCAGGAGAAGTGGGCACAGAGCTCATTGTGCTGCTGGACCAGCTCGCAGCAGCGTGGGAGCTGGTACCCATCCAGGAGGTGATGTGCAAGTGCACTTGCGGTTGCACGGTTGGACATGGCACCCACGCTGTTCTCAAGCCGCTACATTACTGAATTTACACATCCTGCACCTTTTCAGGAGTGAGCCCGGATGGACAGAGCGGTGCTCAGGCATGCAGGAACAAAACCGTACAGGGCTCTCCCCTTCTTTAAGGCTTACCTGGGTAACCTCTCCCAGAGCTGCACCAAGAGCACCAAGCTTGACGAGCTTTGGTTGGACCACCCAGTATACACAGGCTATAACATACAGGGGAAATCCTGGGACTTCCTTCTGTCTCAGGTTAGTTAGTCCCGATATTTCTGGACTGGACAGGGTCCGTAACCAAAGGCTTTGCCCCAAGTCCAGGTGGGAGGCACCAGACCTGGAGTGCTCAAGGCCAGCAGGATGTGACCATGTCCATTTGCAGGCCTGGAAATCCTGGTGCTGGGCTACCCCTTGGCATTTTTGAGAGGCTTTTAGAGAAACAGCTATTATATGTGGGCCTCTGCCCAGAAACCCATGCAGCTGTACGGCTCGGAGGAACTGGAACACCTGAAACTGCTGCAGAAGAGCACAATGCTATTTTCTAAATGGCCCCTTCATCACAGATTATAAGCTAAGACTTAAAGTGAAAAAAGATACGAGAGAACACACCTCTTTAAAGCAGGCAATAGCTCACTAGCAGACATATGGGGACGCTAAAGCCAGGACAACAGGTAAATTAACACGACTACTAGCCACTTTTTTAGTTCTTGAAAGTGGCAGGGTATATTTTTAGCACCAGGATTTTAGGTGTTTGAGGTCTGAAACCACCTCAAAGGCTGAAAGTCAAGCCTGCTTCACTGAGCCCTGTGGCTGCGCTTGGGCAGCCAGGCATTAAAAAAGAAAAAGCCACGTAGCTGGAGAATTCAAACAGCACCTGTTGCAGACCTTGTTTGCTGGGAAGATGAGGCAGGGCTGGGGAGAAAATGGTTAATGGGGCATTTTGCTGCTCTTGCACCATGTTGAGGAGGGTTGGAGGGGATTTAGTGAGAATGAATGCCCAGCTCCTGCAGCAAGGGGGATCACAGCTGACCAGGGCAAGTACCGCCTTGTGGCTCTCGATTTAGGTGGTACATGGAGTCTGGGTGATGAAAGCTGAGCTCTTGAGAAAGGAGGGGAGTTTTAATCTGGCACTGTGAAATGGTTTGCCTTTGCCAAGCTATTTGGGGGAAAAAAATGACTTTTGTGAGAGACATTTGTGAGCAGGTCTGTCTTATAAGTTCTTCTTTCTGAGGAGAGGCGTTGGAGCTCATCACTGTCTGTGGCACAGATCTCAGTTAAACTAATCCTGTAAAAATGCTGCAATATCCTCTTAATTCCTTTTAAACTGGACTTTCCTCAGGATAGCTGCAGCAGAGCCCTGAATCCGTGCTGGTTGGATGAGCTGTGCTGAGATGCTGGGTGGGGAGCTGGAAGGGCTGGTGGGTCTGATGCTCTCCTGCCATGCTGTGATGGGGCAGTAAATTTGGCTGGAGGGCCTGTGGGATGGCCAGGCTTATTTTTCTATATCAAAATTTATGGGGCAGAGGGAGGCGAAAGCAACCCTAAAACTGCTTCTCTCTCCCAGCTTTCCACAAAACTCCCAGCAGAGCAAGCAGTCACTTGGGGCATATGCAGGTGGTCCACCCAGGTTTGCTGAGTCAGGAGACAAGACATAAACTCCATCCCATCGAGTCTCAGGTTTCAGTAAAACAGCTTCCTCTTCTTCATGTCAGAAAGGACATTTCCCTCAGGTGAGAGGACTGTGCCATGCAATTTGCAGGCTTCCCGCAACAAAATTTAGAGGGGAGGAAAATTGCCCCTGTTTTATGGGTCTTGATGGGGCAAAGGTCTACACCCAAAGTGATGATATTCCTGCATTGGGATCCAAGGCTGCTGGTTTTCCTTGGAGCTGGGCTGGAAGAAATCCCACAGGACTTGGAAGGAGACAGGGAGGGAAGAGGCAAAGAGAAGATGAAAGAGACAGAGAGCTGGGTACCAGGAGCGGCTGTTTGAGATACCGAACAGGCTATCAAGCATGTCAAAATCATGTTTCCTGGCATCCTGTACAAACCTCCCATGATTTTACAGGGACCATATCTACAATTTAGCAGCAACAGCAGTTTAAGTACAACCCTGAGACTCCTTTGATCCCTCCTGCACCCATGAGCACAGTCTCATGAATCCTGAGGGCAAAGTCACAGAGTCGCACGTATGTCATCAGAGCAGGTCCATCAAAGCAGGGCTGTCGTCCCATGAGCAACCTCATGTCCTGCTGCCGTATGGACCAGGGCTTTCACCCAAAGGCTCAGTCCTGAGTCTCTTGGTCTCAGCTGGTTCCCCTGCTCTGCTGCGAAAGCGCTAGTCAGAAGATGTGTTTGCCCCTCAATGCCCTTCAGATGCTTTAAGGATCTGGGCTGAGCCTGGTCAAGCTCGGAAAGAGGGTTGGAAGTAACGTGGCCAGGCAGGTTTCTGGTGGCCATCTGCAGAACAGGTGAGATGTAGGTCAGACGATCCCAGGAGAGGGTGGGCTGTGGATGAAAGGTCACCTAGCAAAGCCCAGGAGGAACGTTGCTCCTCCACCTATGGAAAGGAGAGATGACAGCAGTATTTGAGGTAAACACTTTGTCTCCAACTAATTTATGTCGCTGTTTCCAACTCGCTGAGCCTAGACAGGCCTTTCAGGGAAAGTCTAAACATTAACAAAGCGAGCGGTGTGCACACAGCGGGGCAGCTCAAACACAGCGTGGGTGGTATACTGAAGGGCATTCACACACAGGCATGGCGGAGGGGGTCCTCCCTGATGCTGGAGGTGCAGTGTTCAAGGCTGCCTTATATCGACTCATCAAATATTTGTTTGCATCTGTGACCTTCAGACTCTCCCATCATGGGGGTGATTTTGGCTGCAGGTGTGCTGGCAGCCACTTTGAATTTCAGCATGGGATGAGAGCAGGGCAGGACGGAAGAGTTCCTTACAGGCGGCATTCCTCTTACAAGGTTTAATTCCATCTGTACCTGGCACCAGCCCCTGGTAAAACTCACCCCTGCCCCAGGGGCAAGGCTCTCACCAGCAATCTTTTTTTCAGAAAGTTTTTTCCTGAGCAAAGGTGGTGCCAGGGGAACCTCTGCACCTACATGATCCAGGCTTGGCCATCCCTATTGCCAGCAGATATCACTGTCACTCTGAACATCAGTGGGGAGCAGTGATTTATCCCTGCTGGGGACCCCCTCTTTCTCCAAGCAAGCAGAGGGCAGACTCTCCTTACTGATGCAACGTGGTGGCCAAAGTCCTCTTTGTCAGTTCAGTGCAACAAAAGCACAAACCCTCACGTGATGCTTTATGGGCAGGTGAACACCTCTATTCCCTTCAGATATCTTCTTGCCAGAATTTGGGGTGAGCAGGACGGAGCCATTTTGGTAAAGGTCCTCTCATTGACACCTAGGAAAAAGGCATCCTTTCTCCTGAAAGGTGTCTTCCCTTCATGCAGATTTTTGAGCTTTTAGAAGCCGAGCTCCGGACTTTCACACCTCAGGGATAATGGCCCTGCTATGCACAGGTAGCGGTGAGGTACAGGACAGGCTTTTCTCAGCAGTGGCTTCTCTAGGGGCTGACTGATTCTCAGTATGAGTGTTCCCCTT
Organism: Pelecanus crispus; assembly: GCF_030463565.1. Classification (NCBI taxonomy): domain Eukaryota; kingdom Metazoa; phylum Chordata; class Aves; order Pelecaniformes; family Pelecanidae; genus Pelecanus; species Pelecanus crispus. Next base: position 26,251,430 of record NC_134645.1, on the reverse strand, counting down.
TTGTGTTTACCAAGTGTAACCTGCAATTCTTACTAATTATGGCACTATTCTCTGGTGCTAATAGATATTTGCGCAGAACCATTTCTGTGCTTTTCATTAGCTAAATGCTGCATTGCTAACTAGATTATTTCCCATTAATATTTTTTTCTGTGTTTCTGAGGAAGCTTCCCCTTATCCTAGACGTCTCTTCTTCCTAGCTCAGGACTCCCTTCCCCTACCTGGCTGGCTCTTGCCCCTGGGCAGGGTGCACCAGCTCTCTTGCAGGGTGGCCTTGCTGACTTGGTAACCTGCTTGCTTGCAAGTTTATTTGAACTCGGTCGCATCTTTCTTGGCTACTCTGGGTTTTCCTGTTCCTTTGTAGTACAGAAAGGGAACGAGCTCAGCAGCTGGTGATGGCTGCAGCTACTAGCAGCAAGGCAGTTCTTGTTTCAACTCCTGTTTCCTCTTTCTGGAAAGGCAAATTGCTGTAACTGGGCTGTCAGTGACTATGGGCAGAGGCCAGGATTTTGGCTGGCTGTGTGATTATATGAAAGCTCTTGCTCTATGTGCCAGTTCCTCATGGGAATATCAGCAACAGCGCTACAAATCTCTGGTAGTCAAGGCTTTTTGCAGTGTTGACAGGAATTCAGTTGGTTTTGTGCTCTGCTGTTGAGGGTGCATACCTTTTCCAACTCTGGAGGGAGCATCTTTTCCCCAGGACTTATGTTTAATATAGCAGCTGGTCAGAGAAACGGGCAGCAATGCGCTGCAGTGTTTTCTGGTATACCCACATGAACAAGTGTCCGTGCTGGGCACAGGCTGGATATGAATCTGGAGAACCTGTGACAGGACCCTTGGATGTGATTTGGTTTGGACACTGGCTTAAATGACATGATTTGACACAGCAATGTACAGTCCATAGGCAAGTATTGCCCTGTATTGGAAAATGCAGCTCTGCTCCCTATCCTACCCCCCTTCTTAAGCTACGTGCTGCAGCTTGACATCAGTCAGTCCCTTCTGGGCAGGGAGGAGAAAAGCAGTTCTTGCCCTAAGGGAAGCTGCTGCCAGCAACTGAAGGCAGCTGCCTGGCTAGTGCAAGCATCTTACCAAAAGATTTGCAAAAATATTTTTGATTCAAATTTTTCATGCCTTTCAGGAGTTGCATGGTAGGTGTCGTCTTCTCCCCGTCTTTCCAGGTAGCTGAATTCCTCTGGATGACCACACCTTCCATGAGGTGCTTTGCTTTTATCTCCGGAGAAGGTACAACACTACCATGAAGTCACTCATAGGAGTCCATCCTGGGAGATGAGGTCTCTCTGTGGAGAACAGGGATAAGCGAGCATCAGACTACATATCCTGTAAGTCACTGTTGCAGTATGTTTTGTATCCATCTGCTTTGGAGCATTAGCCAAAATAGGCTTGGGGAATTTCCTTTTCCCATCAAAAACCACTTGAAACTCTACAAAGTGACAATTTTCACGAAACGTGCAAAAAGTGAGTTGGATATAAAAATCACCTTTTCTAGTCCTGCTAGCAGATTTGGATGGTTCCTGTGGGTTACAGACTGTACCCCATTAGGAGTCACTCATGGCAAGTTTTATCTGATAAAGGACAATATGAACTTCACATCCTCTGGACCATGTTGGGCTAAGGGATCAGCTGTCTCTGACTGTGCCCCTGAGCCCCTCCATGTTTCACAGGAGTGCCTCTGAAAGACAGGAGGAGGAAGGCAGGCAGGGAAACAACTGTCTCCAAAAGTGACCCCAGAAAGCTTGGCTCCGCCAGTGACCACCGTGAAAGACCAGGCATTTGGCAGACCCCTGCCCAGCTGTCTGATGCACAGTCACCACGAGGAAGTCGAACGGCACCGGCTTCTGGAGACACAGCAGCGGCTGCTAAAACAACATCAGTTCTGTGTCTTCTTGCTTCACGGTGGTTCACCACAGGGGACAGTGTGGTGGCATGAATCAAGCAGGTCAAATAGAAATCTGCCCTAGTTCTCAGTTACTCTCTATTGGGAAGCCCAGGGTTGGTTTCGAGGCCAGGAGAAAGGAGTCCAAGGGTGAATTCACACTCACGAGCCTGTAGACACCCGAGCCCCAGCTTGGAGTGAGAATGCCCATCAGGGCAAGTGCCTGGATGTGGAGAGCTGAGTCCCTTTACCCTGCGGGATGTGGAGGTGTGGTGAAGCAACATAGTCTTCTCCCTCTGCTTCCCTTCCTTCAGCAGCCCGCTGGCCTGGAAACTTTTGTGTTTCAAAAGAGGCAGCCTTGGGTCCGTGGTTCTCCAGACCCACTGGGAGGGGCTGCGGACCTGTGCCTGCAGCCACCGAGCCTGCCCAAATTTCTTCCAGATGTGGCTGTGCTGCCAAAGGAGCACCGTGAGTGCTATGGGGAGACAGTGGACTCAGTTTCAGCCAGACAGCGTTTTGCACCGCACACTGCGGCAGTTCCCAGCGCACTTTGGCGTGACCTGGCCAGCACCCCGACTCCAGTGGGCTCTGCCTTCAGGAGTGTGATGCACTGGGACAGGAGAAATGCCTGGTCCCAGGATGCTCCACAGCCTGGCAGCGGGGTTAGCATCACGGTTTTCACACAGCTGGCACTGATGGGGTCTGTCTTTCTGCAGCCCGGGGCTGTCAGGATGCACCCTCCCGGGGAAGCTGGGCGTGCTGGTCTGGGCCCAGGAAACCTTTCCATGCCAGGGGCATGGTTCGCTCGGAGGCACTTCACCTCCATTTCCCTTCATGTCCTCTCATTGCCTAGCTCTGTTTTTACTTTCAGCTTGGTCGCTATCTCTGCTATGTGTGTTTGTAGTGTCCGGTAGACCAGGTTATCGGTGCTGCTTCTGGTTGCAACGTGCTAATTCAAATGCCACGCTCTTTTATTCAAGTGGATAAAAATTCCTAGGACGAGCTAGTGTCTTCTACTCTGTACTTGCATCCCTTTGGAGACAGAGCTGTGCAGAAACATCTCTGGTGGGGGGGTTACACTCACTTTTGTGTACTCTGTGTGGCCCTTGATCTTTTTTTGTTTTAAACTCTGAACAGTGTCTGCTTGATGGATGTTTAACCTGTGCTTTTAAAGATATCTGTGTCAATATGCTGATCACTCAGAGCTGCTGGAAGGTGGCATCTGTGAGGAGCAGGGCCACTCACCATTTCAGTGATCCACCATCAGCTCTTGCTTCATCTTCCCGTTCTCCATCAAGTAGGGTGTTGCTTTCTGTCTTGTGCCCCCAAAACCACCGGGCAGTGTTATCGGTGCAATGCAGATTGGCCACAGAGGTAGCAGTTCGATGGATTTGTCCCTGTGACATCCCAAAATCTGGTACCTTCATGGCTGTGTTGCCACTTCCCTCAGATCTCCTGGCTGGAGGTTTGTGGTACGTGCTGAGTGACGTGGCCAGGCTGTGGCAGGAGCATGAGCCTGTCCTCCAGCATGGTGGGGTCCATGCTGAGCCCGAACCTTGCGCTGTTGTCTCCTGCCACATCTGCAGGTCAGCACTGCTCTCATTCAGCTCTGAAGCCATTTTCATTCAGGATGTACTGTCTGGGGCTTCACTTTTAGGACGAGCATGGCAGTTTCTGGTATTGTGTCAGCTTGTGAGCTGAAAGCCAAGATAAAAATGAACTCGGTGGTGTTTAGAGAGATGTTTGGGTAAGTACTTCTAGGTGCAAAGAAGGATGATGTGCAAGTCTGACCCCAAACAGATGGGGGTCCAGACATGCACTGATGCCGGGGACGGGTCGAGCGTTCCCCCCTCTGGAAAGCTAGGAAAGGCTGTAAGTTCAGCCTTTCAAAATACCACCATGCCAGCCAAAAGTCTCTTTCCATGTGTTGGAAAGGCAAATAAAACAGAGCACCAGGGAGCAGGCAGAACTAGCCTTTTACTGCCAGCTCTTCTTGGCTAGTCAGTGAGGAGGAGAGGATGTTTCCCTCAGACCTACTTTACATCTCCCTCTTTTTTTTTTTTCCCCAATAGGAAATTGTGAGCACATGAGTTAAGCAGAGCCCTGGGGAATGGGAATCTTCAGAGTGACGTGTGGCTGACGGGGTGCAAAGCTGGCGGCTGGGGTAGGACCTGCACGTACTCACCACACACTTGGCATCGCTCGACTGCTTCACCAAATTCCTTCCCCTCCCCTCAACCCAGACTGTCTCGCCCCAGCTCCCGTCGCTGCAGGCGGGTTGGGAGCAATGCCACCGCAGCGCCATAACCTGGGGAAGGTCCTGCCTCCAAAAGTAATCCCTGCTCCTTCTCTCTCCCTAGTATTGACTTTTTTTTTTAAAGCTGGATCCATTCCCTGATCAGGCTGTCGCCCCGCTCAGGGACAGGGTGAGCCATGGCAGGTGGCCAGGAGCGGGGAAGGGGTATGCTGCCCATGGCTGCGGGAAGCCAGGCAGCACAGGACCACCTGGTAGGTTTGCTACCAAAAGCACTGCCAGACGCAGGCAGGGAGAGGCAATAGCTCTCCTCCAGTTGGCTCCACGAGTCAGACTCCCTCCTGCATCCCAAGGCCATCCCAGTTACAGCCGCCCTGCTGTGTCCATCACGGCTATGGCAGCAGGAGCTGGTCCAAGCTGTCTGTGCAGGAAGGAGGTGGTGTCTTTCACCCCTCTCTTGGGCAAATCAGCACCAAAAATACTGACCGATGCTCCCCAAGCAGCGGAGGCTCCCAGAGCTGGCATGGCTGTTGTTGCGTACCCTTGTCCAGGGGTGCCAGAAAAGCCTGCAGCATCAGAGGGACAGACCCTTGTTAATACACCCCGATGACATCCTACCCCTGTGTCGAACCCGAGAGCGTGTGCTGACTAACACACATCAGCACAGACACCTTCCAGGCTGGCTGGGACAGCCCCAGGAGATTTCGAGATCATGAGGTCTGTGCTGGAAAAATAAATGAGCATATCTTCCTGTGACGATTCCGTCTCCAGCACACTCCTACATGGCATTTCTCCCCTGTAGCTTCTGCCCAGGCTGTTAATGCTGAAAGATACCTTGTGTTATTTACTCAACTCTCTCCTGACATCGCTGGAAGGAGCAGGGGTGCGAACGAAGCCTGTGCTCTCTCTGCGAGGTCGGCAGCTTCAGCCGTGATAACTCAGCTGCTGGAGAAAACAAATGTCCCTGGCTGCGGCTGGAGAGGGTGCAGCTTCTGCTGCTTCGGAGGTTATTAACAGCATTTTCCAGCTGCTTGTGGGACAGGTCCTCGGTTCGGATCAGCTTCCCAAGGAGCGAAACGTGAAGGGTCCTGTGTCTGCCCACATGCCTGGACAGCACTGGGCACAATGGGAGCTCCTCCTTGTTACAGGTCTGGCTGCAGAGCAGCTAATCCAATATTATTAATGACAATCAGAACAGACATGACGTAATTTAAACCACTAGGCTTCTGTAAAAGGATTACTCTTAGCTGCTGAGCTGCCCAAGGATGGTGGAAAAAGCATTATTTTGTATATAGAGGAAACCTCCTGACACTTCAAAATGCTATGGGAGAGAGGAAATAACTGGAAGAAAATAGGGCAGACCGGGTCTTCCTCTGGTGATCTGGTGGCTGAGCAGAAGTACATCAACTTACAGAGTGGCAGAGATGTAGCTGCAGGTGGTCTGGCCCAAGGCCTTTCAACAGCTACTGGTGTGGCTCCCTGAAATGCTGCAAGGAGCTGGAAACCTTTGTCTTCCAGCAGGAATGTGCTCAAAAAGCAAACTTCAGCAACTGCATAGCACTGTTCCTTCCCTCTCCCATTAGACTTGATATCCAGCTCTTGCTGGAAGGGGAGGTACGCAGAGGCTTTGCAGGAAAACCTTACTCCGTGTGTGGATGCTTTAACTGGCAGCCAAACTTTTCCTGGGAATGTAGGGTCCAGTTTGATGAAAAGGGTAAGTGCATGCCCGCCACAGAGCTGAGAGTGTGGTGATTGCAGCTCTTGCTTATAAATGCAAGAGCTCAAAAGCCGGGCCTGATGGAGCCAGGCTTGATACTTGAACCCTTGCCACCCACTTCCCAAGGTATGGGTTGCTTTAACTCTCTGGGGTCAGGTTGCTTTGGTGTGGGGATTGTTTCTTTTGCTTTTCCTTTTAAACACTTTTGAGACAGTGGGTGACAGCGTTCCCTCCCTGCCTCTGCAGGACATCTGCACGCACTGGGATCATGTGCTGCAGAGTACTAAAGCTTTCACTCAACGAGATGTGCTCTGCACAGGTCCTCATCTTCATACAGAGGGAGCCCAAGACTCATCCATGCAGAAACAGGGAGAGTCAAAGCTGAAAACCCGTAAATCTAAGCTGCATCTAGAGCTGGTTACAATAGCAAATATGACCCTGGAAAGCTGGAGGAGATGCCATGCTCAGCTCTTCTGGCAAGCAGTTGTAGTAACCTCCTTCAGGGGAAAAAGGGATGGGGTGCTTTGGTCTTAGCCTCCAGAGAAGTTAAGTTCTGGCATAGGATCATAGAATCGTTTAGGTTGGAAAAGACCTTTAAGATCATCCAGTCCAACCATTAACCTAACATTACCAAGTCCACAACTAAACCAATTAAGGGTAGAGGAGAAACCCTACGCCTCCTGGCTTGGTGGCTGGATCATTTATAATCCTGCAACCAATCAGCCAGTGCCCTGAAGTCCCTCTTGATTGCTTTAGGACTCCTCTCTGTAATCTCATCACTGCCAACCTGTACAGCCAGCAACGGGTAATAATCGGAGGGCCTTACGAGATCAGGGAGCTTCATAGTAACGTCCCTAACCTGGGCCCCAGGGAGGCAGCAGACTTCCCTGTGGGATGGGTCCGGACGGCAGATTAGGCCCTCAGTTCCCTGCAGGAGGGAATTGCCTACCACAATTACCCTCCTTTTTTTCTTAACAGGGGCAGTCGTAATCCGTGGGGTTGACTGACTGGCCCTCGGCAACCCCCTGGCTGGACCTTCACCTTCACCTACCTCCTCATTTGCCTGGTCCTCAAGTTCCAGAGCCCCGTATCTGTTATGTAGGGGCAACTGGGAAGGCGAGGGAGGCTGGGAGGTGATTCGCCTGCCTCCCCGGGCAGGGACCTGTTTCCATTCCCCCCCATCTCTTAGGTCCCCTCCTTCTGCTTGCTGGCAAGAGGGCAGGGGATCCTCTGCTCCTTGTGGGGCCTCCGCCTGCTGCCTCAGCCCCAGGGACGGTAGGGTGTTGCATGGACCTGATCTGAGCCACTGCAGAGATGGGAGACTCACAGCAGCCTTACTGACAGCCATCTGTGTCTATGGAGAGCTGTCTTTGACTAGGGAATACTGAACCAAGCCTGGGAGGTGGCTGCTCTGACCAGGTGTTCATCTGTCCTCTAATGGAAAGATGGCTCTCTACTTCTTCTGGGCCATTTTCTTTAGTTCTAGGTGGTAGTCTTGCATTTCTCTGCCTGGTTCTGTCTGCCTCAATGCAGTTGGGACTTAACTTGCCTCTACCAAACATCAGAAGAAGTTGCTTTGCTTTGGCCAGAGTATTAGCCTAGCTCTCTGCCTTGACCAGCATGCCTCTAGTCTTTGGACAAAACCCCCAAGGGACAGCTTGGGAAAGGAATACTTCAAGCACTTCCTCCAGCAAAAGCTGGGCATCTCTAGCTCTGGGAATGGGCAGGATGGGAGACATCCCTGTAACGCTGATGGCCCTCAGGCATGCATGTCCCAACCCTCCCTGGCAGAGTCACAAACTCCACTTGTGAATGGAGAAGTCAATAGGAAGATCAGCTGTAACATTGACAAATGCCAGAAGATCATACTGCGCCTCAGTAAAGGAAGAAGAAAGAAACCACCCCAGAGTCACTTGGCTCGAATGAGAAGAAAGTCTGAGCACTGTGCCCTTCAGGCTGGCTCTCGGAGGAGTTTGGTGCTGGGAGGTGCTGGGGCAAAGGATGGCACAGAGAGGAGTTTCACTTTATGCATGTAACCACCATCTTCTGCAAAGCAGACCTGGCCAGACTAAGGAAGATCTGATCTGCTGCTTTTGATTTGGTGAGAAGTAAACCGTAATGGGGAAAAAACTGGGGAAAGAGGCATGTGAGTTTGCAGCAGGGAACGTCCCCTTGAAACAGCTGTAACCCACATCCTTTCCGTGTTAGCAGTCGAGAGTGGCTACTCCCAGCCAGGGCAGTGCATTTGCTGGGGCTTTCCCTGCTGCCAGCCAAGTGATAATTTCCATGATGGGCAAATCTGACCCTGCTGTGTGGTTTTTCTGTGTGGCACCTGGTGAGGACCGTAACGAAGGGATGTTCCTCTGGAGTCAAGGGCCGAGTCTGCACCATTAGCACAACCCAGTCTAGACCTTCACGCTGTCACACAAAGATCTGGCCTAAGCCCAAACCCCTCCAGGAGGGAGAGAACATCCCTTGTCAGATGTCCACAGAGTGGGGTGCATTACATTACCAGCAGTAATCCTGAACAGGGCTGATTTTTGGTGTTGGCTCTGAACCTGCGCTGTTGCCGGCATGGTGGGTGGGAAGCACGTGGGTCACAATCCACTGCCTGCCTCATTCACTGAGGATGTGACCTCCCGGGAGCCAATGGTAGGCACGGAAAACCTGAAACATCTCTGCCTTGAAGCAGGCTGTGTCATCCAGCCTTAACTTTTCTCCTTGCCCACACGCTGGCCGTGGGTCTCGTGGGTGGCAAAGCTGCGCAGCCCTATAGCGCCGGATGCCCTTGCAGCCGAGCTGCCTCCCAGTTGCTTCCAGCGAATAATCCACCAAACCCCTCCAGGCTCATGTCCCTCGCAACAGGCACCCACCCCAAATGGTTGTGCCAGTCTGATGTGCCAGGTGTCTATGTATCTGTGCCTTGCAATGGCTTCTCTGATGTCTAATGATGGGTTCAGCTCACACTCCAGCCTCTCCGGTGGGGAGGCAGGGCTTCGTAGGAGCTCTTCTGCAGAGCTCTTTCCCCAGAAAACTCATGGGAACTTACTATCTTTGGAAGCTCTCACCCTCTACCAAATCTTTTTGAAAGGGCTCAGTGGGTTAAAATGTTGAAAGACGGGGAATGATGAGCAGATGCAGCTCTTGCTTAAGCGTTAATGGCCTTAAGAAACCATGCTGAAACCAATGTTAAAAAAAAAAAAGTTGTTTCCAGGAAAAGTTTTCCAAAGTCTCAGCTCGATTTCCTTTCCAGCGTCATGAAAGCTACTCTTTGATAAATATTGTAATTAAAAAACCCAACAGTCTTTTTTTTTTTCTCCAATTCATTTCAATGTTATAAATTCAGTGGGGGAAGGGAGTGCTTAGAAAGAAAATGTCTGTATTTACTCACATAAACATATCGTTCTTAGGAAGACACTTTTTTCTTTGACAAGGGTCTTTCTGTTGGAAAATAGTTGCTTAGCTTTGCCCTGACAGCCCAGGGACAGTAAAACTTGTCAGCATGGAGAAACTGAGTGGCCCGGCTGGAGTGGGATAATGTTTGTATTAACAGGGCAATTGTCCCTCTAACTCCACAGCGGTGGTGCCAAGCGATCCGCCCCCCTCCCCGCCCCGATCCCCCCTCAACCTCTAACACAGCTGCTGACTTGCAGCACATTTCTTTTCCTAGATGTCACCTTGGGGTTTTTTCCCCCGCCTCTCTGGATTTCTAGGATGCTTGAACTCATTTCTGACTGTGGTATTGCTGATGTGGATGGGCTGGGCTGCATTTTTAGGATCTGATTCAAAGTGCAGGAGCAATTTGCTGTTGATGTCAGTGGTCTCTGGAGCAGGCTCTGTGTAACTGCTATTTTTTTATCCAGACAATTGCAGTTAAAGGGAGCGAAGAAAAAACCCACATGTTAGTTTAAAAGTAAAGTGCTCAGGCCAGGTCCGCTGGCTGCTGAGCAGCTAAAACAAGGATCCCGCTTAAACCAGGGTATTGCACCAGACCCCCCCAAAGCAGAGAGAGATACCAAATTGCTCACCCCTTGGGGAAATTGAGGCTGTCCTCTTTAAAAGAGAGATTTTACTTTCTCTCTTTGGATTTTGTGTTCTAAACAAATGAAGGGCTTTGTGAAGAGAAGGGAGGAAAAAGAAAAACCCAGTGACGTTACGGTGAGCATGTCAGGAATCTGCAATACATCCAGCTGATCGAGAACCTCTGTAAGGTCTGGCCATGCCAGCGTTGCCTGAGCCCGTGGAAGGAGAGCACAGCGCAACCCATGCTGTCCATATCAGTGATCACTAGCCAAGATTGTACCTCCAAGAGAGGGCAGGGTCTTACCGAAATTGCTGTGTTTATCAGCTAGGAGTATTCCTGAGAGGAGGAGGGGTTGTGAGTTATTCCTACTTTTTTTGAGTAATTTCAGTATTCATAGAGGCAGTTGCTTCAGTGGAGGTGTTTCTGCACCATGTGTAGTGCATGTAGGCTGGTGCATGCCATCAGAGACCGAGGTCAGCGGAGAAAATTGTGGGCAATGTAGGTTGGATCAGTGAAACTCTCCAAAGGACATTTCTACTGACAGATGCAAATTCCTGCTTTGCAACCCCATACAGCACAGGTGTATTAGAAGGGGTGGCTATGCCGTCAGCTGAACCTTATTTGCCATGTGGCTGTGGGAAATCTGACAGTAAGATCCCCCCTAAAGATGAGCAGCTATTATTTGGAGGAGCTCATGTCTGCCTGCTAGCAACAGGAGCCGAACGGCGAGGTTAGACGAGAGATGCAGCATTTTGGGATGGCTGAAGCTGGGGTGACTCCACAGGCAGAGAGGGCCAGATCCAGCACGGTGAAGGGTGCAACTCTACAGATGTGGATGGGGCACTGGGCTCCCACCTCAGCTCAGGATCTGATTCACGACCACGTTGTTATCTTGGGGGGTGGATGACGTGAAATGATTCACCATCACCAACTGTTGGTATTCCATGTGGTTGAGTCAGGGCCGGCAGGCTTAAAAACTGTCGGTTTGGTTAAATGGTTTTGGAAGAGGGGAAATGTTGGGTCTTCTCCTTTGCGTGCTGAATTATGGACCTCTGGACGGTGGGCGGCTTGCATGTGATGCTCTTCCCAGCAAGCATGAGGCAAAGCAGGTTGACAGAGCATGCAACCAGAACTCGGTTGGGTCTGTGAAGAGCTGACTTTTGCTGCCTCTCACAGATGCCTCTGAGCCCGTCTTCGCTTGGGAAACAGGTGCCTGTGAGAGGCTGGGGGCTTCCACCCTGTGATGGGCACAGGGTGATGGGAGTGTGTCTTCTTCAGCCTGGCAAGTGTCCGGCTGCTTCTGTCATGTGTCCTCTCCATGATGCCGGTCCCTGCTGGGTGACCCATGAATCCCACACCCTGGGTTTGAGCACTGTGAGGTTATGTGGAAATTCGCTGGTTTGGGGGCTGCTGAGATTTGTTTGCTGCCTTCTGAAATCTTCAAATATCCTTGTAACTACAGGAGGCTCAAGGAGAAACGCCAAATGCTCAGTCTCGTGACAAAGCCGCAGACACCAGAGAGCTGCCAGGAGAGCAGGACCCAGTAGCAGTTAGTGAGTAAAAAAATGTATGTATAGGTAACCCTTGGTACAAACTCACAGCGTGGGGGCCAAGCTGCAAGTGAGCAGCTGCCAGGGAAGGTGAGTGAGATTTGGGTGGCTGTTTAATTGGGAAGGATTACAGAGTCATTGGGACTGGATCGCTTATTTGACTTTCCTTGGGCTTCATCCAAAGCCTGATAAAAGCTAACATGAGTTTCTTTTCCACCGACTTCCGTGGGCTTTGGATCAGGATCTTTGTGCCTACAGGGTTATCTCAATTTCCTGGAACTCATTCACTGTTTGAATTTGCTAAGTATATTTACTGCCAGGCTGCTTTTTTTCTTTAACTCCTGCTGTTTGATTGCAAAAAGTTCCCGGCAGCTGCTGGTTACAGGAGCGTTGTTGGTCTCTCAAAATTGGCCATGCACATCCCTGGGTGTCCCCTTCTCCAGCTGGCCCCACGTAACTCTTAAAACATCACAAGATCCACTACGAGCTTGCCTCTTGCAAACCATTCGGTGCAGTTAAAGAAGATTCAGGAGTGTCAGGCAGCATTATTAATATTTTTCTCTTCTTTTTGAGCCTCAAACACTCTTTCGCAAAGGCATGGGCTCTGCAGAAGATGTGTTTGCTCTGCGTTTATTACCTGTTTATTCACTTGGTTGCAGTCAGGCACAGTACCAGCTGGAGCCTTCCCGGCTGATCCCTGCCCCTTGATCTCTGCGTGAGTCTTGCTCCTTCCTGCATAACGGGCAGCATTTCTCCCAGGAAGACAGGAGCACGGGAGCACAAACCTCCTTGTTCCTGAGCGGCGGCATGAGTAGGGCAGAACATTTAATTAGCTGGATTAATGAATGTGGCTTCATCAATCCACTCAATTAATAAATGAGCATGGATAAAGCAAATGGTCTGATTGGCTCAGCTAGAATTTATTTGAATTACTGCTGGGTGATGCAGATAAATATTAGGGTGACAGTGTATTTTTTCTAGGTGACTGGGGAGGAAGCATAGCCTTGCGGTCACAAACCTGCCCTTTGGGCTGGGAGATGGGGGGTTCATATGGGCCCTCCTGTGACCTTGCGTACAGCTTGGTACTATGGTTTTCAGCGGCAGTGCAGGCGTGGAGACCTGTCTGTTGTCCACTTGGACTGACACCTTTTTGATCAGGTAAAGGTGAAGAGCCATTTTATGTGCAACAAGGACCTGAGTTTGCACAGTCCATACCACAAGCCCTTCCCTCCTTTCTCTAGTACTAACATAATACTAATAAATACCAAAAAATTTCTAGTAAAAGTCCTGGCTTTAAGTGTTTAGCACCTTCTGAAGAAGAACGTGGCCTGACATTTAAAAATAGAGGAACCCAAAGTGAGGGGGTGGTTTGGAGAGCAGAGACTGTGGAGGAGCAGGGCTGAGCTCCTGCATTGCCTGTGGGTCCTCCTTGGAGCCCCAGCAGATGATGGAGAGCCAGCAGTGGAGACAGTCCACCCCACTGCATCTCCCAGGAGGCAGGTGGTTGTGTCATCTCCAACCTCTCACTCAGGAGAGCGGGTGCTGATGCTTGAGCCAGGCTTTGATGATCCTGCCTGAATTGCTACCAAAGTGCATTTTATCCCAGAGCTGCTCTTTGGAACCAAGTGCCCTCAGGAGTACCTACAGACTTGCAAACAAGTGTGTAACTTGCTTTTCCACTTGAACTAGGGCAGGTTGATGAGTATCTATTCTAGCTTTTTCAGGCATTAATGGAAATTGACTCTTTTAGGAAAATGCATCTCATACAGGAGTCAAGATAGTCCTTTAATTTTGGGAACCAGGTGGAAAAAAAACCAGCTTTTAGACCAGGCCCCTCTCCTCCTTGAGCATTTCTGAGCCCTCTAAGTAGACCTGCACTCCCATCTAAGGGACAGCCTTTTTGCATATGACGTTTATTTCCTGGAGAAGATGTTCGTGTGTGAGTGGGCAATTGGCATTTCAAAGGTTGATGAGGTAGTATACAATTGGGAGCAGAGATAGCTACATAGACAAGCTTTACATGGTTGCTGTCAAGGTAAATACTTCCCTTGAGTACACGGAGTCGAAGTACAGCTTGCAATACATATATATAAAGCTGGGGACAAACAGCAGCTTTCCGGCAGCGACAATGCTAGCTTTATTCTGGGTCAATGCTAGCCCCGTCCTCTTCTGCTGTGCTGCCAGGACCTCTAGCACAGGCGATCCTGCTGCTGCTGGGAAGCTCTGCTTGAAGTTTGCTCTTCCAGCACCACGTGGACACCTGAAATTACAGCGTGTGTAATCATTTCTAACCAGGACGGCTGGGAAAGAGTCCGGAGAGCATGACCCGCTGCCCTCTGTTAAGTTTTAAGCACGTGCTGCTGAGTCAGAAAGACCTCAAAATGTACTAGTTGAAGGGATTCAGTGTGGTTTTTTAAGATAATCTTGGCTTGGATTTTACAACATGTTGTTCTTCATAAGTGATTCCCACAGGTTAATTATGCTGTATGAAGAGATTAATTAACTTTACGAGAGTCACCACCCCTGGCAGTGGAAACGGGAACCGCTTCTGCTGGCTGGGACAGATCCACGCTGCATCTGCATGCTCGGCGCAATCAATCTCCACGCATATGTGTACAAGCTCCAGTTGTCTCAAGGAAGAGACGATGCCAACATAATGCTGCTCCCGTCCTCCTTCCTGTGCCCAGAAATTACCGCACAAGCCTCCGAAAGCTGTGCGATCATCCTCAAACACGTGGGAACGCTAAGTGTGTTTGCTGCTTCTCTGCTAGATTGAAAGCCGCTCGGCTGCATCTAGGATTTACTTCCCAGCTTCTCTGTGCCCACTTAAGGGCTAGGACCTTATCGATTTTCTAAATGTAAGCTAAGAGTCTCGCTGAGGGATTTATCTCGTCTAACTTCAGACATCTGAAAGGCCAGAGGCCTCGGCTGTGGGGCTCTTGCTCCGCACCAGAGCGCCGGGTTTGGGCGCGTGGGTGCGAGGGCTCGGCTCCCCGGGAGGTGCGAGCACCCCAAAGGCCATTGCCCACAGGACGGCTCTGCTCCGCTGTGTCAGTGCTTCACGCTGACCGGTGTCGCAATGACCTTACTCCCCATCTCCCGTTCAACCTTCTTTTGCTCTGGTTTTATTTTTAAGGCCCTTGTCAAATACCGAATAACACTGCCCCTTGCCAAGGCAATTGCTGGCCAAAAGTCCTCTTTTAATGCGAACTGCAGGCAATGGCTTTCAAGTGCTCACGGCTGTGCTGGGAGAGCAGACCCAAAGTGCGGGTGGCTGGGGATGTGCCTCCTCCTCCAGAGCGGTTTTCGTTTCAGCACACCTGAAGGGCAAGGTGATAGCACCGAGGTGTCAGGCCAGGTTGCAGTCACTGGTGTGTTAGGTGCTGTATGAATATCTGGGGAAATTAAAATGTGAGCAGGCGAGCCAGGCACACAGCAGGGGATGAGCAATGGTGCATCCGAGGGAAGAGGTGTTTTGCAAGCATCCCTTAAAGCTCCCCTTGGAGACACAGGGCAAAGCCTAGCGGGGCATTTTAGGATTTTGGGGTGCCTTCCCCCTACCAGAGTTCAATGCTGCTATCACAGGGCTGGCACAAGCAGCCACCCTGTAACAACCCCACTGGTGTGTTAATTTAATACCAGTCTGTTGTCTCGGGGTGGGGGGGCAAGTGAGATACCTCTGGCAAACCTGAAACAGGACTTTGCATTTCTCCCACGACTCCCAGCTCCCCTCTGCGGACTCAAAAACTTCTCCAAACCCCAAACTCCTGATGTTTTGACACCCCAACATCAGCCATCATACTGTGCTGCTGCGGTGAGGTCCGGGCTTGCGTGGTCAAACGCTGCTGACCCACGCATTGGTTCAAACCCCTTACCTGGCCAAAATGTCAGCCTGGCACCTGGATGTAATCGTATACTTACTCGGAGAGGTCTTTTTTTTGTTTGCTAATATAAAAATCCCTGCTCTGCTAAGAGACTCCCGAGTACAAAGTGTTGTGTGCAGGCAGCAAGCACAGCGTGTTCTCGGATGGCAGCGTGCAGGTACACGGCTCTGCCCTGAGAAGAGTAATTCAGAGTTAGGGTTTACCTTGGCATTATTTGGTGCCACCTCACACACAGATTTAACCTCTCCCCAAGCCTGAGGTTTCCTGCTATATTTTTTGGAAGGAAAACTCCTTAAAAGATTCTTTCTTTTTTTTTTTTTTTTTTTAAATTATTT
Source organism: Pelecanus crispus (assembly GCF_030463565.1). Lineage (NCBI taxonomy): Eukaryota > Metazoa > Chordata > Aves > Pelecaniformes > Pelecanidae > Pelecanus > Pelecanus crispus. Next base: position 26,235,775 of record NC_134645.1, on the reverse strand, counting down.
TCTCTTTTTCTTTCTTTTCTTCTTCTTTTTCTGCTTTTCTTTTTCTCCTTCTTCTACTTCTTCCTCTTCTACTCAGGATCTGGTTCACTGGTCCTGTTACAGAGTCAGTACGTTCAGAGCACTCCCTTTACACCGGTTCAGCTTCTCTGGGTAAATAACCTCCCCTAGGTGTGTCCGGTTTCAAAACCTTCTAATACATTTCAGTGCTGATGTGGCAGATCCCAGGATGTCTAAAGCAAGGTTTTTCCAGCAGAGATGGAGAGGCGCTGCTGGCCCTTTGCAAAGCCCCCTTTGCAATAGTGGGTATGTTTCGGATGCCTGTGCCCAGCAAGAGAAATTCATCCTAAGGTGTGTGTGGAGGGGAGGAGGCTTCAGGTGACAGGGAAATGAAGAGATTTAACAAAATGCAGGTGGAGAGATTGTCTGCTTTTTGCTAGTGCACAGGAGCAGAGGAATAAGCAATGGTGTGGAAGCTGTGGAAGCTCAGATAGTGTTGAACTGAGAATGTGAAGGTTTCTATCCCCCCGAGCAGCCCAGAGGGATGGCAGGGGCAGAAAGGGTGGCCGGGTCCCACAGAGGACCTCTCCCAGGCACACCCAGCGCCCAGCCTCAGGTACAACCTGACTCCTGCACCCACAGCGCATCTGCACACCTGCCTGTCCTGCCCAGGCTGCCCTGGACCAAGAGGGCTCTGGACGTGGCCCTTTCTGCATTGTGGGAGCTGATGGGGCACTCGTGTCCGGTGCTGGAGGAGAGGGTCCTGGGACACCTGCCTCCCCTGGTCTTTCCTTCAACACAGACATCCGCTGACTTCCCATCTCCCCGCCACTGCTGACTCGCAGATCAGTTCCACACTCCACAGGTGTCCCTTTGGTGTCTGTGGGCTGGAGAAACATTCAAACGGGAGAAAATCAAAGGGAAAAAAATTGCAAGTTAATATTTTCCCATAGAAAGCCCCTTAAAATTTGGGGCGGTGGAGGGAGAAGGGAATTCCATATTCAAACCAGGATTTTTTCTCCTCCAGAAAAATATGTCACATATAGGGTGTATTTTTTTTATATGAGTGTGGAACGTGATTTTTTGGGAGGAGCCACTGTGTGTTGACAGACATGAATGGTGGGATGATACCGTGCTCGGTGGGGAGTCAGCACATGCAGCTAGGATGTGGGCGATGCCTCCACTGCTGGCCCAGGAGAGACCTAGGAGAAGCTGCACCCTCCCTCTCCCCACATTTCTCCTCCTGAAAAGTGGGGTTGATGGTACTGCCTTTCCATCCAAAGTGCTTTGCAGCAGCTTAGTGTGACATACTGAAAACTGCCATTAGTAGCATGTCCATAAAGATGTGACAGAAAGCCACGGGGAGATTTTTTTTTCCCTGCAGGGTTGTGCTGAAGGCCCACTGAGCAGCCCAGTAGGATGACTTTGGAAAGCTGCTGTTTGCTTTTCCTGCTTCTCATCACCGGGCAGAACCCGAGGTGAGGGAGACTCACGTTGTGTGCTGGGGCGACATGGTGGTTATAAATAAATACATAAAAACAAATTACCTGTCCGGAGGCAAGTGTCCAGGCAGAAGGCATTATCTCTCTCTGCAGCTTTCATTGCACTGTGGAACAGAAGAAACCCCTTCAGGTCTTTGCTTTCCCTTCCTGGTTCTTGTGCCAAGATTTTGCAGTCCCTCCAGGTGCATCCAAACCTCCGACCGTGGACATGGTTCACGCTTCCCCCCGTTGGTTCCCGGCAAAACCAGCCCAGAGAGAAGAGGAGCTGGTGTGGCAGGGTGATGGCTGCCGTGCTTTGAGCTCCCTCTTCCCTTTGGCCTTCAGGGGTATGAGCCTTTCACCCAGCCAAAGCACTCTTGGGCTGCCTGGGTACCTCTCCTGTTGCATCAATATCTCGGAAGCTTACGGCTTGTTGCTAGATTGGTTGGAGATCAGCTGCTGATGGGAAGCAGACACATGGATCACGTAAGCCTACTTTTGTCCGTACTGCAGCATGTTTATCCCTGCAGAGTACCCATGCCTGCAATTTCTTGGTGTCACCAGCCAGGCAGTCACCCTTCTGACTCCGTCCCCAGCTGGTGTTGCCATCTGCACGCAATACCAGCATGGACACACTCTCTCTCGTGCACATCGGAAGAGACGGACTGCCTCTTCCTGCCCCTGTGCTTTATGCAGGTTGCACCAGGCAAAAGGTACTTGCAGAAGCAAGTGTCTCTGCTCTGCCCAAAGGGTGCTTCAACCAGGGGAGGAGAGGTGTTGCATGAGTTTCACGTTTAAGGTGTGGTGGCAATAGGCAGAGGAGGCTTGTGAACATGGGAGGGCTTCAACCAGAGAAGCCTGCCCCCTGAAGAGGCACGTTTCTTTTAAGCCACAGGTACTTTGTGGCTTTTTATTTAATCCTGCAAGTGTATTTGTGTCCTCTTGTGCTACGTAGTGCTAGCATCCCCAAAATACCTTAAATTCTCTGTCTGGGGCCATGCCCTGGGATTTCTCAAAGCTGGGAGCTGTGTTTGTTCCTGGCATGTTAGGAGGTCCTTCCTGGGCTGTTTTCAGTTGGATTACAATTTCCAGATGTTGAGTCAGGCAACGAGCATGAACCCTGCCAAGATTATACATGGAAAGTGAGAAGAGTTCCCTTGATATAACCGGCGATTGCCCCATCACAATTATGTTGTCGGTGGAGCAGGACGAGCTGCACGTCCCTGAATGGCTGCAACCCTTCTTGCCAGATTTTCTAAGTCCTAAAGAAGTTTCTTGTTAAGCCCCAGCTCCTGAAGTCACGTGAGTTTGTGTCCAGCCAAACTTTCAAGAAAGGCACGAAGTTATCTGGACCTAAAGCCAGTTTGGGGATGGGAAGAGGGGAACTCTCCTGCATCCAATGTGGGTGAAGAGGGTCTGGAGAAAAGAGGTCCCTATGCTTTTTTCCTTGCCTATATGGAAATGCCCTTTTCTTCCAAGCTGTATATAGCCCTGCTCCTGCAGACTGGTCACTGGGACTCCACACTGCATGGTGAAGGATTAGGTAATTTCCTTCCCTTCTCCTCTGGAAGGTGTTTTGATTAGCATAACCATTGTGTTCCCAAATTAGCTTCTGTTCCTGGCTTTGCCCTTAGGCTGGCTTTTCTGTTACAAGCCTGCTCTGGCACAGTGATACAGCTTTCCATGCGCACCGCAGCATCGCAGCATCGCAGCGTCGCAGCGTCGCAGTGCACAGCTTAGGTCGGGATGGGTCCAGCTGTGCTCAGTCTACCAGCTGCCCTTCCTGAGTGACCTCAGGCTAATGCTGAGACTAGAGAGAGCTGGTCCTACAGCTCTGCAGTTCTCCAGTGCCTGGCATAGCTGTGTGGAAACTTTCAAACACCCCAAGCTTTGACGTGAGGCTTGGGGGACCATGGCATGTGCTGGACCGAGACCAGGAGCAGCCAGGACAATGGTGCACCTCCTTCCCTGCCATCATGGCAGAGGGAACATTGACTTCTGGCACAGGATAAGGTGCACAGCTCTGGTATCTCAAGCCATCCTGGCTAGATGGGTCCAAGCCCATCTAGCACATCCCTCTGCCAGTCACTCACCTGTTTCTGCTTTCCTCCCACCAAAGATTGTTCTGAACTGAAACAGTGCAAAGTTCTGGGAGAAAATTAAGGGTAGAATATGAAATATTTTGCAAGTGCCAAGAAGATAGACACACACACACAGAGTCATTAATCAGGGGTTCTTGAGTGCCGTGGAGAGCAGGAACTGCTTTCAGAGCAGGTCTGGTTGGGCATGCAACTGAGAAGCTGAAGTTACTGGTTGGCATGTCTCTTTGGTGTCAAACCTTATCCCCAAAAGATGTGTCCAGGGGTCCGAAATCAGCTGGTTAACACTCATTCACTGCCATCTGAGCCATGGGAGGTGGTGTAGCTTCACAACCCTCCCTCTGTGGAGATAAGTCTGTTTAAGTAAGTTCTCCAACAGAACAGGTTTAAGTTCTGCTTAAAACACCTCCAAAGAGGGATGGAGGAACTGATGAACCACATGGATCTTTGACCTTGCCCCATCGCAAAGCACATGTCATCATGCCTCAAAATGGCCTGGAGCAATCTTCCACCAGATTTCAGATGGACTTACACAGTGGGAGCCCTGCTATGGCCACGAGGGGAGAAGAAAGGATGCAGCAAGAACGCGATGCTCTTGATGAGGCCAGCGGGCAACACGGGAAGTACCTTGGGAGGAAAGAAAGAGGTTACCTTCTGAAAACCTTCATCAGCTAATTTAACTCCAAGCTCCTCATCAATGCCATCTACTTCTGTAATAGTTTGATCGTCAGTGGGCCCAAAGACAAAGTCATTGAACTTTTGGCTTCTCATTGCCATTTTTGCAGGCTGGAGTGGCTGAAAAGGGGAGGGAAAGAATAAGCTAAAGTACAGATGTACTCCTCATAACTAGGTGGAGGTGTTAGCACAAGAGCAGGGGCTGGCCAGCAGCCACCGGCTCACGCAGCTGAGGACCCCTCCACCAGGGAGGGTTGCACCGTGAAATCCTTTTCATAAACGCGCTCACTCTGTTGCGGCTGGGTTTAGGGGCTCTGTGCTCACACCCCCCATGTGCACAAAGAGCACAAGGCCCCACCAGGTGCCTTGTTTTGCGGGTTGAAAACCTGTGGTTTGGTACCCACTTGTTTCCCTGCCAGCACAGACCTTTGCTCTTCCCTAGCATGCTTCCTATCCTGTTCCCTCTTGACCTTCATTTTGGTGAGCTGAACAGCTAAACTCTTGGTTTCCTTCATAACTCCAGGTCTCCATTCTCCGATGGCCCCTGGGCCCTACCCAGCAGCTGCTCCTGGAGGGATTCGCTTCCTCCTTTGAACACGAGCAACTAGAACTCCAGCTAGCGTGCAGGAGAGGTCCAAGGACAACGCCACCAGGAGTCCGGAGGGGTTTCTGGGATTGCAGGTTTCTTTCTTGTGCCTTGAACACCCCGACCCGAGCACATTCAGGTCCTTCTCTCCCGCAGCCCCTTCCTGAGCAGGGATTCCCCTGGGCTTCATCGTGTCTCCAGGTACATGATCTTGGCCTTGGGACTGCTGAATTTCATCTTGTCCTCAGGGTCTGCCTGCTCTGCTCATGAGATATCCACCCCTTCTCTGACTTAGGAGAAAGATGGCCATCCCCAGGTCCCGCATGACACCCCAGCTGACCAGGAGCAATTCTCCTCCCATATAGCTGTCACTGCTATCTTGGAGGGAAAGGGCTTGGGATTCATGTCTCATTGCACAGTTGATTTGCAAGTTGCAGGACGTGACTGCCAACTACCCTGGCCTCACCTCCCAAGTTCACACGTGCTGTATCAGCACTTTCCTCCAGCTCACAAAAGTTTCCCAAACTGGAAGCCATCTGAAGAACGTGGCTTCCACCACAACCCATCCTTGACTCTGGGGTAGCTCTGTCCTAGAGGAACACGATGCCCATCTTCGGCAGCAGTGCAACTGCATTTTTTCCACTGGAAAGGCAGGCTGGGTGGGTGCACCTCCTTGGCTAAGTGGCTACCAGCTGCTTGGAGGTTGGTAGCACAGTGATGAATGCCTTGCTGGGGAATGATGGAGGCTTTCAGGAGCTGTGCGGACCTCCCAAGGGGTGCTCCCGCCTCCCGCCCCATGACTCCTCAGCTAGCACTCCTCCCACCAGCATTTGGGGCATCTCACGGAGCAGAGCTGTGGGGACGGGGAAACAGTGGAATAGGGATCTAAGGGGTGAACACCGTGAATACTCCTGGAAAAGTGTTATTTTACAAACACCCAGGGCAAAGTCCAGCTGTTGAGACACAGGGGTTTAGTGCCCTCCAGGAACTGGGCTGTCCCACTGGTCTCTGGCTGCCAGCTGAGGGTGTCCTGCAGGTCCTGGTTCATATTTCATATTCAGGTGGTATTTTCCAATCCCACATGGACTTGGGTCAAAAAAGGGGGAGGCCAGTGTGTACCCTGCTCCAGAAGCAGGCACAGCTGTGGCATGGTGCATTTTCTAACCCAAACCTCAGCCATGCCACCCGCAGATACATGGGCGAGGAGGGAGAGGAACGATCCAGAAGCTCTTGCCACCACCTCCCTGTGGTCACACCGTGGCCCCACGCTGTGCTCCGCTGCAGCGTCCACCTCCAGTTTCCATCGCTGGAGCAGAGACGCTGCTTATTAAACCCAGACCAGCAAGCGCTTGGCAAGGCGCGCGGGCCGGGAGGGACCGCCAGGGAGCCGAGGGGAGGCCAGACGTACCGATCCCTGCTTTTACAAAAAAGGGGCGGCTGCTTCCAGAGTCTCCGAAGGGATCAAGTGTGGATGATGGGGCCGCTTGGAGGATCAGCCCAGCTGGTAGACAGTGCAGCATCGTGTCCATAGTGCGGGCAGCAGCCAAATTTGGAGCAAAGGACTGTTCTGCTCTCACTCCTACCAGCTTTTTGGCGTATTTCTGTAGCAATAAGTGTCCCACGGAGGGAGCAAGGGTGGCAGGCACCTTGCCACCTCCCCAGTGGCTCAGGATCGAAATGCACCACTGAGCCCAGGCAGAGCTGACCGCTCTCCTGTTAAGAAAACACAAACCGTGCCTGTCTGTGTGTTCAGCTGCAGGCTGGATGCGGATTGCATGGGGACGGGATGAGGTGCTTGGTCTCAGTCCCAGCTGGCTCCCCAGGTAGGAATTCATGGTTGTCTCTGCACAACTGAGCCTGGATCTTCAGAAGGAGCAGGGCTACGAGGGACCTCGGGGAGTCCTGCAGACCGTCCCCCTGCCTTGTGGCAGGGTTTGTTTGACGACTGCTGCGCAGAGCTAAAAATACCCCAGCGATGGTTATGAATTTAGGATAACTAATACATCCAGTGGAAAGATTTGGAGCCGTTCCAGGGCTAAACAACAGCTTCTTCACCAACAGCCAAAGACTTGTGGATGCAAAAATAACTAGGAACTGAAAAACTTGAGCTGGAGCAAGGGATTTTCAAATCGAACCCAAGAAAAACTTTCTAGCGGCGAGGACGACCGTGGATAATCGCCAGGACTTTGGTTGTTTTAACAACAGGGTACACAGGCCTCTGGATTTGGGCTGGATACTGCCTCTGGGCAGGAGTTGGGAGAACTAGTAGTTAGGGAGAACTCCGTCAGTAACGGGGTGAAAGCAAATTATACGGATAATATAGGACCCAGTGGCCTGCATCAGCAGCAAGAATCAAAGGGAAACGCCATGGTGGGAGGTATAGTCTTGACGTCTCAAAAAATGGGGAGAAAGACCCAAGAATAGACAAACTGGAGACCGTGGATGCTGGGGGGAGTGCTGTGGGGTGAATCAGCTTCGAGCCATGTAGGTATCAGTGAGCAGAGGGCAAGTGAGGGTTTCGGACATCTGTCTGCAGACCCGAAACACAGCTGGGGAGGGAGCCGTCCTCTGAGCACATATGCACCATGGTGGCAGAGTTCACCCAGGTTCACATCCCAGCTCTGTCTGACCAGGGTTTCATCCCACACTGTGCATTTCCCCACACACACGTGCGTCACTCTGCCCGTGTTGTTCCACGCTGCAGCAGACACTCAATTATTCATTTGGTTGGAGACGGTAAGAGTGAGCCCACCTCCCCATGCCCTGGGTGCTTGGCTGGGGCAGTGCGTGCCAGTCCCTGCCCTGGCGAGTAATGCAGTACTCAGTGCCTCGCTAAGAGCACTCGAGAGAGCCAGCCCCACATCTCCCACGTGTGGCAGGCATGAGATAACTCCCCCAGCTCCCCGGGGTGCTGGCAGCGAGGCAGCTGGGTGCCCAGGCTGCCTGCTCCACCGTGGCTGCAGCTGGGGAAATGGGGACCTGTGGGGCTTGGGACGTCGGTGCTGTTCAGACCCCGCATTCCTGCTTCTTAGCGTGGTCCTTGGTGGGTTTAACCCGCTGATGATCCCGGGGGGACTGGGGCAAGGCTGGATCCCAAACCCTCATGCCTTTGCCTGAAGGGCTGAAGGTTGGATTGCTCTCTGCCTACAGCCATCCTTTGTGTTTGTGGGTCTTGCCAGTCCAGGTCCTGCCTGTGGTGGGGAGCCCTGCCCTGCCCGGCTTGCCTGCAGCATGTAGAAACCCCCAAAAAGTCTGCAATTTCTCATGAGTGCTGAGAATAGAAGTGTTTGTGCCTATTTCAGTTCCCTCTGCAGAAGCCGTATTATCATAATTAGCCAAAACATTTCTCCATTAGCATATTTTTTCTCTTCTTCCATCACATCAGCCTGCATGAAACAGTCACTTATTCTCCTTGCCGTTGTGTCAAGATGTACCAGGCTGCGGGCAGGACCTGCTGCCCGTCCCCAGCCCTGCCTCAATAGCATGGCTTGTTCTCTGCGTAAGGGGCAAAGATGCGGCGGCAGCTGATGTAAATCCCAGGGACGATGCTGAGCGCAGCCCCGATTGCCACCCCCTGAGAAGGTCTGGCCACTGAAATACAATAACATTGGTGCCCCAGGCATCTACAACAGGCTGCGAGGAGAGAGATGGCAGGAGGCTGGAAGATCCCAACAGCCTGCCCTGTGATGTTGAATTATCACTCCCTCCCAGCCACTTTTATGGCAAATTCATTTCTTACTCCACAGTCAGTGCCTAGCAAATGCAGAAGCTAGGGTATGCACCACAGCGTGGCCAGGGAGGCTCAGGAAAGGGAGGGAGATGGCTTTGAGCTTGGCTGAAGATGTGGAGGCACGGGAGACATATCCCCCCACCACCGAGTCCAGACCTTTTGTGCGATTTTGGGTGAAAAGCGTAGCCAGTACAATCTCTGTATTACAGAGTAGGCAGCAAACCTCTGCCCTATCAGTTTATGGCTCCTGCTTGGTTGGGTGTCTGGGTGGTTGGTGGGTTTTGGAGGCACATTCCTGGGAGGACGGGCCTTTGGTCAGAGATGGCTCTTACATTCTTATGGCACAGACCGGCAGGGTACAGCATCTCCTGAAGAGTGCCCTGGCTCTTCTCTGACAGTTCAGCCTAATAGCTAGTCCCTTGCACCACGGAGTCCCTTCCAATCCTTCCCTTTTCATATCCAAGGTACTGGGGCATCCAAATCACTCCCAGATAGCTAACCCCCTCTGGTGCAAACAGGCACCTGGGTAACACACCTCCAATTTTTTCTGTCCCACCATGGAAGTTCGCGGCCAAGCCAGGAGGCATGCAGAGGGCGCGTGCCCAGAGGACAGCCACCACGCTGGGCGGCACCGGCCACCGCGGGCAGCTCTGGGCACGGTTTTGTCCCCGTCCTGGGACCCACGAGCTGGCGGGTGACGGACGAGACCCAGCGCTGTTTGCGCGCGCGGCGTTTGCAACCCCTGAAGAAAGGCTCCTGCCGGGGCCAGGCACCGTCAGGGTTCAGCCTGCTTCGTGGTGCCCGCAGCCGGCCCTTGAGGAGGGTCCAGGCATGAACCAGCATCCCCAACCCCTTGCGGGGAACCCCCCCCCCCCAAGTTTCCCAGCCGTGCCTTTGGGCTTGTGCCGATGCCCTCAGCGAGCACGGCGGGCAACCACGGCCAGCGCAGAGCGAGCCCTGGCAACCCAACGCGCCAGCATCGCCGGGGCAAAGGCCTGCGAGGCTCCCCCAGCCCGGGGCGCCGGCTGCCGGCGCTCCAGCCCCGCCTGCCCGGCCCGCAGCTGCCCGGGCGCCCGCGGCAGGCTCCGCGGCGGTGGGAAGGGACGGGGGACCTCCACCCGCGGCGGGGAGAAGCGGGGACCCCGTGCCCCACAGCGCCGGGGCGGCGCGTCCCGTCCCGTCCCGCCTCCGCCGCGCTGAGTGGGCCCCGCGGAGCGGCGCGGAGCGGCGGGGCGGGCCGGGGCGGGGCGGGCCGGGACGGGGCGGCCGAGCCCGGCGAGACAGCGGCGGAAAGTGCCACGACTCCACACGGCCGCGGCGGCGAGGAGGGACCGCGACCCGGCACGGGTGGGTAGGCGGCGGCCGTCACCCTCCCCCCGCCCCCCGCCCCTTCCTCTTCCACTTCCACGCGGGGGGCGTCGCCCCGTGGGACCCCCCCCACCGCCTGCCCCCCGCTGCGCGGCGGACCCCCCCCCCCCCCAACCCGGCGCTCCCCCCCCCCCCCACTCCCCCGGCTGTCAGCGGGCGTGGGGTGGGGACACGCGCGCGCGGCCCCGCCGCTCCCACGCGCGGGCGGGTGTCCCGCGTGGAACCGGGGAAGGGGGCGGGGGGGGGGGGGGAGGTGGGATCCTGGGTTTGGGGTCTGGCCACGTCTGCGGGGCGGGGGGGGGGGGGGGTCGGGCGGATGAATGGCCCGCGGGGCGGCGAGGGCGGTGCGGAATGGCGGCGTGTGCGGCCGGCCGGGGGCGGGGGGGGGGGAGGGAGGGAGGGGAGCGGCCCCGCACCGCCCCCGGCCCCCCCCCCCCGCCCCCCCGGTCCCCGCCCGCCACCCCCCCGGGCATCGCCGCCCGCCCCGCAGCGCTCAGACCCATTCCCCTGCCCCAGCGCCGCCTGATGAAATTCATTAATCTGATTAAGCGCGGCTACAGAAGGTCACAGCTCTCAGGCGGTTGTGCCTTACTTTTTTTTTTTTTTTTTTTTTTTCCCCTTCCTTCCCCTTAACTAAGCACTCCCCCAAAATCCCTCCCTGGGGGACCCCCGGCAGCGTGGGGTCCGGCGATGCCCGAAGCGTTTGGAGAGAAGCGGCGACCCCATAAACGGAGACCCCCCACCCACCCACCCACCCACCCACTCACCTTGGGGTCTTTCCAAACTGGATGTCTCCAGCTTTCCCGCAGGTTTGCCAGCGGGACACCCCGCTCCTCGCCCCGCCGGGGAAGCGGTCCAGCGGGGAGAGCGCGCCTGCACACGTGGCCGGGCGCGAGGGATGAACCTCCCCGCCTGAAATGCCAGCTTTCCTCTTTGCAGAAGCCATGGCAGCGGCCTCCCCTCGCCCGCATCGCCGGGAAGCGGCTGGAAGGAGTTGGGTGAGGCGGGTGCTACCTGGGAGGTGAACCCCAAGCAGAAGCTGACGAGGGCCAGCAGTGAAACGCTGCGTCGGGCCAGGGAGGGGAGAGAAAATTTGTAATAGCCGCCGCAGAGATTAGTCAAGCTGCAGCTGTGCTACGCTGCTATTATGCTCTTCTCATATATATATGTTTTTTCTGCCTTTTTTTCTCCCCCCCCCCCCCCCCACTCCAAGGCTTAGGAAGGGAGCACTGCCAAGGGCCGTGGCTGCCGCTGCCGCTGCGCTGCAAGAGCTAATGGAGCGCTAAGACACATTCAATTAAGTCGAGCTATAACTGTTGACGATCGGCGCGGCAGCTGTTCTGGAGTTGCTGCGTAGAGTAACACATGCTGCCGGGAGGCTGGAAATGCACAGTCACTTACGCAGAAAATGTATTTAAACAGAGACTGACAGGGATGCAGGCAGGACCCGCTCACGGCACGTGGACTTTTCTCGTTTGTTTTTAATTTTTGTCTCTCCCTATCGCATCAGAGCAGAGAGAGAAACTCCAGGAGAAGTATCTGGTGATTGTCTTTTATGTGCTAGCGGTGCTCCCGGCTTCTCACCGCTGCTGGGCTGCCCTGCTGTTGGCAGGATCAGGCCTTCCAGTTCCCTGTCCCTTGCTCTCTCGCTCCCTTGTGCTGCAGGAACGCTGTCCCCAGCCGTGTCTCTGCCCTCGTGCCACCTTTTGGCGAGGGAGGCTGCAGACCAGGGGCAGGGAAGGAGACGACACCTTATTTCTTTGAACCAGAGGCCAGGCAGTGCCCTCCTGAAGCAGCGGCCGGTCCCTTAGGTGCTGCCTGCTTCTCGCCCCGATGGTCTGCGAGATAATTTTGCGCTTTGGAGGAAGCCGAAATCTCAGCCTGGAAACTTGTGTGTTGGGTCAGTGAGCTTCAACTGACTTGCGTGTGCATGTTTAGGGAGGGGAGAGCTTTTTATTTGGTGGGTTTTTTTTAAACCTGCTGGGAGGTGCTGTAGAGGAAAGGGAGCTGCAGGTGCTTCGCAGGCGGGCGTTGCTGTGGGCTATGCAGAGCCCGGCTGCAGCAACCCAGTTCTCTGTTTCTCTGCCCTCCAACACCCCATCACCTCTTCTTCTACGTTGCTCTAACTTGAGATGCCACCTTGACACTATGGCACAGTGCAAGCCTTGAATTGCAGGGGGAACGGTTGTGAAGAGCACCTTTTCCCACCTGCCGCACCTATCTAGACCAGGGGGAGGTAACAGATATATTTTCCTTCGGCTGCATAAAGAAAGAAGATTTATGTAATTCTTGCACAATCTGTCTCTTTGTTTGCTCCTGCCCACCTGATGCTTGACCTGGCTGGTTTAAACCAGGGTTGATGGAAGGCTGAGTTGCAAAGATATTGAATCCCTGTGGATTTTCTGGAAGCAGTTGCACGGGGCAGGAAAGGCTGGGCAGGTGGGAAGCCTCTAGCCTGGTTTTTGACTCTTAGCTGTCTCTGGCAATTGTGGCCACAAGACACTGAGGGGTGGCCCTGGTGCCGTCGCACTGCTTGTCTGTGGGTTGGTTAGTCCTGGAAATTGTTCGGTGCCGAAAATCCAGTAAGGCTGAGTGCTTTACTGGTTTTGCTTCCTTACAGCGAGTTGGCCTTTTGCTCAGGGCAAACAGAGGTGACTGCATGTGCAGGGTGGCGAGGGAGCTCAGGTCTCCTGGACTGTTACCTGGGATGTTGGGAGGTTTGATGGATAACGAGAAAAAGCCCCAGGAGCGGAAGAGTTGGAGCACAGCGTTTCAGCTGGCTCCGTTACGTGAGAAAGCCAAGTGAAATACCAGTTGTCTGTCTTGTTCCTGTTCTGGTGGTGGTGAAAAGCTTTATCCGAACAAGGTGTTTTGGGGAAGGAGTTTGCATATGGAGACGTTTGATGATTTCCACTGTTTTGGCTGGGTGATGAGTATGATCCTGCTCAAGAAACTTCTTGCAGATAAATGTGCTCAGTGTTGGACATGAACTTGATTTTTTTAGATGTGGAATCCCAATACCGGTGGTGTCCCTGCACCCCTTAGGCACACAACGCTCTCCCAAAGCAGCCTGGGCATCAGATGGAAAAATGCCATCGTAGGGTGAAAATCCAATGCCCCAGTCCTCCGGCTTGTCTCTAAGGACCAGGAGAAGGTACAGAGGGGAGGATGCTGACGTCTTTAAGCTTCTTCAAAGCCTGGCCATCAAGCCGAACCTATACATGCAAAACTATCCTCTAGGCATCTACGAGCAGACAAGCAGTGGTACCTTCAGTGCCCTGTTTTTCTGTGTCCCGGCTAAGGCTTTGTGCAGGCGGGAAGTGTGGAGGGCTTTCCTGCTGAAGGGCAAGGCACGCACGCCCCTGCTGCTGCGCTTGCAAACGGGACTGCTTCTTGCTGTGCAAATCCAGGAGCAAACTTTCAGCCCTCTGAAGGGAGAAGGCGGTGAGGTCAGGAAATGCCAAAGCAGAGCTTCACTCCTGATGCTAATGCTGCGGCGCGTTGCTTCTTGCATTTATGCATCAGGAAGTTCCCAGAGGAAGACTTTTCCTTATCCCCCAGATACCAAAGCCACACTGGTTTGATTTAAGCACGCTTGGTAGCGTACAGCCTGCCGCCGTCTTTGCGCCATCAGAGCCATAGGTTCTCCTCTGAATGAGTTGTTGGCCTGGTCCATGCCAAGGCTCGACTGCAGGAGGAACTCTACGGGTAGAACTTGCTCCTTAGAGTCAGCGCTGGGTCTGCCAGGACCGGCCCCGCACCGTGGGCTGTGGGGTACGAGTGTTGAGACAGGAGCAAAGTTTCCCTTTGCCATGATAGCATGGCTGGGAGTAATTGATGCCTGGTTGGTAACTCTCACTCTTCATTTTGGATTTTCTCCCAGCATGCCTGTCCTTGGGAAGAGCACGGGGTTTCTCTGGTCCGGTGGTGGGAGTTTGCGAATGGCCCGTGTGAGCACCTCAGCTGCTTTCATGAGCTCCCGCTGCTGTGACAGCTCTTCCAGCAGGTCCACAGGTCCACAGGTCCACAGCTCCTCTAGGTTAGTGCTGTGGGCTGCTTTTTTCTTGTGTTGGTTCTGTTTTGGAAGGGGTTGTTGCGGTTTTTTTGTTTAGCTAGGAAGGACTTTAATGCTAATCTGCATCGTTATCTCACCCTGGCTGTAAAGCCTGAGAGGAGGCAAGGTACAGGCAGCTTTTACTGCAGTGGGGCTGGGTGAGGCTGCCGGTGGGGGAGAGGGAGCGTGGGGCTCAAACACCCTGCCTGTAAGGGCTTCGGGGGGGACAGCAGCACAGGATGAGATGTGGGGCAGGTAGAGGACTCCAGCACCGTGTCTGGCACCACCATCTCACCCAGCTCACCGCCCTGGTCTCTGCATAATAATGCCATCCTCTCTCACCCGTGCTGGATGCCTCTGTAGAGGAGGTTTGGGTTTTTTCCTCCATTCCCATCCTCCATGGGTTCCATTCAGCTGCTTTGGAAGTAGCAGTAGCAGCCGATGGGGTTGGAGTGCATTTGCCAGCGCTCCGTGATGCCCTTGCCCTAAGCTGGAGCTGCAAATTTTTATCTAAATATGAAGCCGTGGCGGTGTGAGTCAGGAAGGGTTTATTTTACTAATGTGTCGGGGTTGCTGGGCAAAGAACACAGGTCACCTTGTTCTGCCCCTAAAACGGCTCCTGCGTGCTTTGGTGTAGCCCTAAAACCAGCACAAGGTCGTGGGTATGTGCTCTCCAGCACTACTTTTTATTTACTTCCAGGGAGAGGAAATCCAGCCCTTTTCACCCTGCAGGTTAGGAATAATCTGTCTGTCCTGGTGAGGACCATCCCAAAGCAACGCTACCTAGTCAGAAGGGAGTGACTTGGCACCAGATGTGCTGGGGTAGAACAAGCTGAGGCTGTTTAAATCCAAAGCGGCCGGGGCAGATGTGAAATAGCGATGCCTGTAGTATCATCTGGGATCTCGAGTGGTGCCCCAGGGTAGAAAGTTGGCCCTGCCAGGGGAGGCTGGTTCCAGCTGGCGTTGGCAGCCCTCCTGCCTGCCAGCTCTCTCCTGCTTCGCTTGGGATGCTTGGAGAGGCGGGCAGGGAGAGCCGGGCTGCCGATTAGAGCCTCCTTCCCCAGGCAGGTGGGTATCTCTGGTGGGAGACGGCTGCTTTGCAGCTCCTTCCAGCTCTGCACCCCCTGCTCGGGTGTTGGAGAGTTTTTCATTGCGCTGTCCCCCCCTTGCTGCACGAGCAGCTTTGAGCTGCAGATTCGGCTGCGAGTTCGCTGCTCCGGCTGTTAGAAAGGAAAAGGCTCCAAGGTCTCTCTCTGTGAGCGCTGAGGTTTTGAAAAGACGCTGATCTCCTTGGTTTTATTATTATTTTTGCCTCCTCCCCTTCCAGCCCCTCCCTCCCTCCTCAACCCACAACCTCTTAAAGAGGAAATTTGATAATGTTTACAGTTAAGCGTGGGGATGGGAACTTCTGATAGCTGAGGACTTTCTGCATTTTCCTGATTATGATTTGAGGCACAACAACAAGAAACCACAGCCTTGCACCTCCTGGAAAGTGCCCCTTTGCAAATTAACTGCCTGACTTCAGCATCTGAGGGTTCATGAGCCACCTCGGAGCCACATGGAGGCAATGCCCCAATGGGAGAAACACGTGAGTGGGACAGCAGAGAAGAGATTGGCTTTGAAACTAGGGACAGGGTTCAATTAGCGATTAAGAAGAGTGGAGATAGCTGCATCTTTCTCTGTGTGTGGCTGCACCCTGCCTGCCAGATCTTAGACCAGGCAGTACAGTCTCCGTTGCTGCTCCATGTGTTACGGGTGGAGAAACTGAGGCTGGAGAGGAGGGTGGGAAGGACACTGTGCCTGGTTTGCCTGCCAGCTAATAGCAGAGGTGGAAACAGAAGTGCCATATCCAGCGCTCCCTTTGCAAGTCTCACTTCTTCCAGCAGGCATCTGTTGGGGAGATGAGATAATTAATGACCATGCTTTCCCCCCCCCCCCCAGCTTGAACTTATGACTTTTATTGGTATTTGCGTCTTAAGGAAATGGTTGTGACTTGGTTCTCTGTGTGGCGTCTGTGCATGCAGCATTGTTGCTGGGCTCGTTCTCGTCGCTGGGAGTGGGGAGCAGCTATATCCAGCGGGATGTGGTCACTGTGTGTCCTCCCTGCAGGACTGGGCAGAAGCCAGCAGTGCCGCAGGGTGCAGGT
Source organism: Pelecanus crispus (assembly GCF_030463565.1). NCBI lineage: Eukaryota > Metazoa > Chordata > Aves > Pelecaniformes > Pelecanidae > Pelecanus > Pelecanus crispus. The sequence goes on along the minus strand of NC_134645.1, from coordinate 26,219,639 downwards.
GGCGAAGGGAGAAGGCCAGGGCTGCTGCAAAGCTGAGGAAAGCTCTCTTGTGCATGCTTTCTTCTTCCAGGGGGGTGTTTTATTGCAAAGTTGAGACCTGGATGTGCATCTGGGTGCAATGAAAAGGTCCGGTCCTCCAGGGAGAGACCAGATCTTGGCCGGGCTGCACCAAACAGTCTGAAAATGGGCTTTCTTACTGCTGCAGGGCTGCAGGTCTGTAGGGTCATGCAAAACAATCGCATTGGACATGTAATGGGTAGTGGCTCATGGCTGTCTCTGATTGCATCCCTGTTTTTTTTCTTCCCCCTCTTTGGTTCTTCTGGAGATTGCTGCAGCCAGTGAAATCAGTCGCTGCAGTACAACTGGACCACTGCATAGGCAACGTAGGGGAGGAGCACAAACTTGGGGGTGTGTAGGCGGGTCGCCTTCACCAGAGTTGTGTGAATCTTGAGTGTTTGTCTTTGCAGTGCATGGTGCCATTTGGAGACACAGATGTCCATATCAAACTCCTTGCTCAGAAAGGCTGTTGCATCTCTTTTTTTTCCCCCAGCTAACTGTTGTTCTGGTGTCTTGCAGGCACAGAAGAATAAGGCAGGATGGATGTGTATGACCCTCAGACGCTGGGTGTCATGGTCTTCGGAGGTTTTATGGTGATATCAGCCATTGGGATCTTCCTGGTGTCCACCTTCTCCATGAAGGAGACGTCTTATGAGGAAGCCTTGGCCAAGCAACGCAAAGAGCTTGAGAAGACCCAGCAGCAGAAAATAGAGAAAAAGAAGAAAGAGAAACCTGTTGAGAAAAAAGGAAAAGCAAAGAAAAAGGAAGAGAAACCTAATGGAAAGATCCCGGAGCAGCAGCTGACTCAGGAAGTGACGGACTCTCCCAAGGATGTGGTTCTTGAGCCTGCTGTGGTGCCTGAGCCTGTAACTGTTGAGTCTCCGATTGCAGCAGTGTCAGTGGCCCCCCAGGAAAAGGAGAAACCTGCTCCATCACCTAAGGAGAAGAGGAAGAAGGATAAGAAGGTGGCAAAGGTAGAGCCTGCTCCTAGCCCGGTGTTGGCTTCGCCTCCTGTCAGTGTCCCCAAAAGTTCTCCTGTCTTGGAGGTGACCCCTAAGGAGGTTCCTGTTGTGGCTGTGCCACCAGTTGGCACGCAGCAAAGTGCTCCGGTCACCAGTTCTGTTGCCATCAAGAAAACTGATGCTCTTCCAACCCATGAGGAGCAGAAGCATGATGGACCTGTCAAGAAGAAGGCTGCATCCAAGAAGAAGAGCGAGCCAGGTAAGACCAAATTCCTCTGCATGTATCTCCAATGGGTAAGCCAGCAGGGCATCTTGGTGCTGTGAAAACAGAGCTATCCCATTCTGAGATGTCTTTGTTCTTCTTCACTGTTGGAAACAGGGCAACTGTAGAAAGGCAGTCTCTGGTGAGATGGACCATGTGCACCAAGGGGAAAGTGGGTTGAAAAAGCCTGTACCAGGCTGTAGCTCTCTCTGGGGGGAAGTAGAGTTGAAGTCAAGAGTTTATTGACTTGTCTTCACTCTGTAATGTGTTGCCTCCTGCATCGGGTACCCCTGCTTGGTGCTTAGCAACTTGGTTTAGCACGCAGATGTTGGAGAGTTACAGGTTTCTCTCAGATTTGCTGTTGCGTTTGGGGTCTCTGAGCAGACCTGCACACCGAGAATGAATGGGAGGTGCGTGTGCCTGTCCTGGGATAGGGGGCAGCTGTCAAAGTGCTGGACATCTGGGTGGAAAGTCAAGACGAGGTGTTTTCCCCTTCCACCCCTGATTATTAAAAGCACACAGGAGCTCTACCACTCTTCTTTTATGGGGAGGTGGGTCACTGCTAGAGCTTCCTTCTTCAGTGGAGGTGAAAACAGCCTATTGGGAGGAGAGAGGATTGAAGGGATTTTATACTGTGGGGGACTGATCATAGGATAGTTAGAGGGAAGTGAGTTTGGATATGTCACAGGGAGGGGAAAACTTGCCCATCATCATTCATGCCTCACTTGATTGACTTGGAGGTGGAAGAGATTAAAGAAGGTGGTCCTCAACTCTCCAGGGTGTAAATAGATGTAGGGAGGGGAGAAACAGCTCTGTAGCTGGATTCTTGCCTCTCATTGCACCAACGTGAACAGTTTGGGTTTTATTTTTGGTTAAGTGATAATTACAGGCACTAAAAACGTGAGTGCTTTCAGACCTGCGGAAGTGTTCCCATATGGACGTGTGGGAGAAATCTCTTGGGTGTTCTCAAAGATGTGATGTGGTGTGCATAGGTTTCATTTCTTTATTTATTTACAAAAAACCCAACGAAACAAAAAGACACCCCTACTTGCTAGCCTTCTCCAGCACATCCAAACTTAGACTGCTGTGTAACCTGGCAGTTTCCACACCCATGTTTTGGAAGAGGGCCTGCTACTCAGCAGGACATTTTGCAGCTGCTGGTCTCCAAGGTTGGGTTAAAACCCTTGTATCTGCTCCTCTGAGGAAAGGATTTTACTAAAGGCCATCTCCACGTAGTGAAGAGGTTTGAAACAGTTTGAGCAGCTGCTACTGGAGGGTATCACAGCGACGATGTTGGGGAAACTGGAGGTGGCTGGTTTGGCATGTGCACACAGGGATGCACTTCTCTAACACTGAAAAACATGGCCCTAAATCGAAGCTGTAACAGCCGAGGGAATGTGGATGGGAGATGAACTTTTAGCACTTGTTAAGTTGGGAGGTTTTTTGGGTGCTCCGAATGTCCACTCCTTTGGGTATGAAGCGCCGATCCCGCATGTCTTAAAAGCCAAGAGTGATGTCTTAGCTGCTCCAGTGGGATTTTTCAAAGGAAAGCTCTCGGCAGTATTTGTGCCACGAAGCTGCCTGCAGTTTGACCAAGGTATTGTGGGCAGCCTTTCAGCGGCTGTGGTCTCTCCCCCTCAAAGGCAGAAGCAACAAATTATCCCATGGCAGATAAAAATGGGTGTTCAAAGAGACATGCTCAGCGCTGAAACAGATGGCAAACCTGACAAGAGCGGCTTGGGGTATTTTTCTCTTGTGCGGTTCGTTTATAGCCTCCTGCATCTCACAAAAACTTGCTTGCAAGTGGTTAGTGTGTACTCGGATCCCAAGTTGTTATCTGTGATAGCAGGAGCCACGCTCTCCCATGAAACACACGTGGGTACCCAGTCTGGGCTGCAGCCTCCTGGGTGTGGGGCTCCACACAAGGGCAGTCCGTGTCTCCCGTGTCCCCTTGGGTTTGAGAAGTGGCTCTTCAGACCCCTCATCCCTGCTGTGCTTTTTTTGCCATGGCAGCTTTGCTACACGGCTGCTTCTTGTTTTGCCACTTCCTTCAGCAAGGCGGGAGGTTTCCAACTCTGCAAATGGGCTCAGCAGCAGCGTAGGCTTCCTTTTGCCACGGCTTGGCAGGCTGCCCCGGCTCTGTTTGCCAGCTGCAAGGTGAGGTTTGCGTCGTGCCTGCCTTGTGCAAGGCTCGCTTGCGCAACGCCGCCAGGAGATGGGCAAAATTTCACTTGGTGGGTCCCTCCGCCCAGCAAGACCAGGCCAGGGGATGTGATGTGTTGTCCTGCATCTGCACTGTTGCCAGTGTGAGTAAAGTGTGAGCCAAGCTCTTGGGCCCCGGTTGCACAAGACGGTGGAGCTGCTCCGGCTGCGCTGCTGGGAAGTGGATGCTGTGGGTGAGACAGACTCTGTTGCTGCCAGGGCTTAGCGCTGCCATCCCAAATGGATCTACCAGAAGCCAGGAGCAAACAGTGCGTGCTGGAGCTGCTAGGCATTTCCAGGCTTTGCCACTCTGTTGCTGTGGTGGGTTGACTGTGGCTGGCTGCCAGATGCCCACCCAGCCGCTCTCTCACTCCCCCTCCTCAAAGGATAGGGGAGAAAATAAGATGGGGAAGCTCATGGGTCGAGATGGAGACAGGGCGATCACTTAGCAATTACTATCACAGGCAAAACAGACTCGACTTGGGGAAAACTAATTTAATTTATTGCCAATTAAAATAGATGAGAAACAGAGACAAAATTAAAACAGCACCTTCCCCCCTGCCCTTCTTCCCAGGTTCAACTTAACTCCTTCCCTCCCAACTCCTCTACCTCCCTTCCCTGAGCAGCGCAGGGGGATGGGGGCTGTGGTCAGTCCGTAACAGCTCTTCTCTGCCAATCCTTCCTCCTCCCACCTTTCCCCTGCTCCAGCGTGGGGCCTTGCATGGGCTGCAGTCCTTCAGGGTGAACCTGCTCCAGCATGGGCTCCTCTCCAGGGGTTGCAGGGTCATCTCTGCTCCGATGCCTGCAGCATCTCCTCTTCCTTCTTCTCTGACCTTGCTGCTTGGGGGATCTGAGCTCTGCATTCAAGAGACCCTGGTGTTAACAGCTTTAGAGGCTCTGGAGCTACTGGAGTCCAAACTGCTTTTTCTTCTGGGATTTTTTTAGGAAAATAAGCCTGCTGAGCCACAGATACTGTGCAGGAGCTCCTAAACCACTCTGCCACCCTCTATCCATCATGACCATGTGCACTGTGGTCCTACAACAGCATCATGGTCACTGATGCTACTTGGCTTTCCTGGGTTAGCAGAGGGGTAGGGGAAAAGTTGGAGTCACGTTGTCCCCTTACCAAAGAGCTGGAACAAACCTGCCTGGTGAAAGGTGGGAGATGACCTTGCTGCACTCTGCATCGCTGGCACTGCTGCATCAGGTGACGTCCACCAGCAATGTTTATCGTGGTGTGGTCCAGCTTCTGATGCCCAACACGTCTCTGCTCCCTGCCATTGGCAAAGCATGCCCAGCTCCGGCTGGGAATCACTCCGTTTGGTGGAGGATGGTGGCAGGGTGGTGGGACCAGTAGTAGAGCCAGGCAGAGGTGGTAGCTGGCTCAAGAAGCACATGTGTGTGGTGAGTGTTGTCTCCAGCACTTCTCATACTGCTTTCAGTTAGAAGGGTGTCAAACTTGACTGTGGAAATCTGGGTGGATGCTGGTTTGAAATGGCAGTTGTGGGGTTGAAGCCAACTGAGATGATGCTACTCAGCTCTGCCATCAGCTCGAGCGGTCCCAAACTGTCCTCTCTCCTCCCTAGCACCTGCGGACTCGGACGGGCCCCTCTACCTGCCCTACAAGACGCTCGTGTCCACCATCAGCAGCATGGTGTTCAGTGAGGGGGAGGCCCAGCAGCTCATCGAGATCCTGACGGAGAAAGCGGGCATCGTCCAGGACACCTGGCACACGGTAGGGCTGCCAGTGCTGTCGTTGGCTGCCTGCTGCCGGGGCTCTGCCGAGCCTTGGGAGATGTGGAGGGGAGGGAAGGTGGCATGTTTTCAGGCAGGCTGGCCTTGAGGGTCAGTCCTGGAGAATGGAGCTGAATTTTCCCCTGGAGCAGAGGGCAGGATCCCATGCATGTGGGGTGCTGGGGATGGGTCTGGACGTGGTGGTCCTCACTGATGTGCTGCCCCGCTGGCAGGCCACGCAGAAGGGTGACCCAGTGGCTGTCCTGAAACGCCAGCTGGAAGAGAAGGAGAAGCAGCTCACTGCTGAGCAGGAGGATGTGGCTGCTGCCAAAAACAAGCTACGCGAGCTGAGCAAGGTAAGCACTGCACGACCCTCCTGGCATCCTTGACGTGGGCTCTACTTGCTGTGGTCACACTGGTGTGCCTTCTGCTCCCCTCATCTCATCCCCCTTGGAGGGGAAGCCCAGGGACCGTCTGGGTCCTTCACTTGTTCGCTGTTTTCTCCCTAAAAAGGGGAGAAGATCCCTACCTGACCTCCTCTTCTGGGCCTGATCCAGCCTGGGGAGGCACCAGCCCAAAGAGCCGCAGGGTAGCACCTGTTGGCAGCTGCAGGAGAAGCAGGGGAAAGCCCTTCCCGTAAGAGATTGCAGCTTTCTGCTGCTTTAGGGAGGAAAATACATCCCTTCCTGTCTCTGCCCAGATCCCCTGAGCTGAGAAGGAGCTGGTCCATCCCTTTTTAAGGAGCCTGATCCTATTTACACCCTCTATCCCCAACTCAGCCTTCCACCTCCACCTTTTTTGGGTGTTGAAGTCGGAACAGACCCCCGTCACGCTGGACTTGGCATCTCCTGCCTTGCGGCCGGCAGGACCCGGCAGCAGCGAGTCCATCTGCCTGCAGGTGGGAGAGGAGAGGGCAAAGCCATCCCATGCAGTCGAGCGCTGTGCTAAGACCCTGCCTGTGCAGGCTGCACAGGGCAGTGGCACAGCATTGCCCAGCCGGCCAACAGAGCACCCCTGCCTTGGCAGGGGGCAGAGGGTGTTTGTTTTTGGTTTTTTTTTTTTTATTTTCCTGCTTTGCCAAACTTTATGTGATGTTATTGATCCTAGGGGGAGAAAAATAAAATTCCAGGTTGTCTTACTCCTTTCTCTTAGCTGGCCCAATGTGGAACAACAGTGGCATCCAGTGGCCACAGAGCCCAAAACAAAATGCAGGAGGAAATGTAAGTGCTAAATGGCGTAGCTGGGCACGGGGGCAGCTCTGAAAGGGCTGAACTTTTAAAAGTCTTCTGAGCTAGGAGGCCACCGGTTTCACATCCCCTTAAGGCAGGGAAACTCATACGCTAAAGACTAACTGGGCAACTTCTGTCCTTGAAGGAACTGGCAGCCGAGCGGGCCAAGGCGGCGGCTGTGGAGGGCAAGCTGAAGGAGCAGCTGCTCGCCCGCGAGCGGGAGATTGCGGCAGTGCAGGCACGCATGCAGGCCAGCTACCAGGACCACGTCAGCGAAACGCAGCAGCTCCAGGGCAAGGTGAGCCCTACGCTGTGCTCTGCAGCTTCCTCCTCTGGCTGCCACGTGGCTTGTGGTGGCAGATGCGTGGTCTTTTGGAGAAGACCGAGATGTGCAAGGGGACCAGAGCCTCGGGGAGGGGCGAGACCCCGTGATGCTCCTGGACCGTGGTGCTCGAGGGAGAAGAGGCATGTGGGAGCATCCTCATGGGATGTCGCATCCCTGGGGGCTGCCAGCATCAGTAGACACCGCCCTGTTGCCTGTCCCTCTTGCTGATTGAGTGGGCTTCACAGGGAGAGCAAGGGGGCTGGCAGCAGCATTAACCCATGTTGGGCTCCTCTAGATCCGGACCCTGCAGGAGCAGCTGGAGAACGGCCCCAACACACAGCTGGCTCGCCTGCAGCAGGAGAACTCCATCCTGAGGGACGCTCTCAACCAGGCCACCAGCCAGACGGAGAGCAAGTAAGGCTGGGGCGGGCGGCAGAGCCTGGGGCTGCCCTCTGGCAAACCCTGGGGTGGGCTATCTGTTGGGCTTGGCCACCCCCTTTCTTGAAGGTGCTTCTACAGACGCTCCAACTAGCTGGAGGTAGAGGAGGGAGCGAAGAAGAGCTTGCCAAATGGCTTTTGGGGGGCTGGCAGGGGAAACAAGGATGTTCTTCCCAAGTGGAAGGGCAGGGAAAACCCTGTCTGCTTTGGGGTTACCTGTGCTGATGCTAGAGCCAACAGGCAGCGGAGGGGGGAGAGGGGATCAGAAAGCACCGTGGCACTTTCCCCCTTAGGGGAGCTCATACTCTCAAACTTCAGAAGAAGTGCAGCTGGCTCTCTGATGGGAGTGATGCTGCAGAGAACCAAGACCTGCCCAGTGCATGCAGAAAAAATAGGAGCTAGGTAGAAGAATTTCACACTCCTTTTTATAGAAAGTCTGAAATGGCTGGTGATTAACAGCGGTCAAATAATTACAGAGCGGACTCCAGCTGCTTACAGTGCTTCCTCTTGTGTCTGGGAACACAGATCCTTGCATCCTCTACTTCATGAGAAAGGAATGTCTCCTGTGATTGAAATGCGGCTTTTGAAAAGTGATTTGTCAACTCTTTCCACCCCCTCCCTGAAAGACCAGGCGTGTCCTAGAAATGGGCGAACGCAACCATTGAGAGGTTTCAAGTCCTGTGTCAGGCCCACAGGAGGATGCGTTCCCCCCTAGGTAACATCAGAAATGCTTGACTGGCCTGCAAGCTAAAATAACCCTGCTTCTGTTGGTGCAGGCAAAACGCCGAGCTGGCCAAGTTACGGCAAGAGTGCAACAAGCTGATGAAAGAGCTGTCTGAGAAATCGGAGGTGCTGCAGCAAGAGGAGCAGCAGAAGAAGAGCTGGGAGATCAAAGCCATGGCCTCGGAGAAGCAGATCGAGCAGCTGCAGGTCAGGCAGGCGCCGGCAAACCTGTTCCCCTCACAGAGATGGGGCGGGTGGCTAAATTGCGTAGGATCCGTGGACTTGGCCATGGGAAGAGCTTGGAGGGAGATGAGCGTCAACAGCTGGAAAGCAAGCTGCCTCGCAGACCTCTTCATTGCCTCCCCCCCGTTAGTTTGTCACATGCAGTGCGCTCTTTGTGCAGCGTCACCAGCAAAGCCCAGGGAGCACGATGCCCTGGTTGAAGCCGTTCTTCTCGCTCACCTGTGAAGCTCATGAGCCTGGTGTGAAGGTGTGGAGGGGGAAGCCTAGATGGTGCATGCTGCTGGGTGGTGCCCTAAGGCGAGAGAGGAAACCCACTGGCCCCCGTCAGCCTGTGCTCACGTGGACGTGGGTGCTCTCTCTTGACTCGGCTGTTTTTAAGCAGGTTGCTCTCCCTCCTTGGTGCAGGAGGTAGAGCTTGTGGCTTTTTTGTTGTCACCAGGACATGGCTGGGTTTGGGGTTTTTAGGGGTGTTTAAAGGACGCCTCCCAAGCAGAGCCTCTGAGCATGCTGTTGGCAGAGGAGCAGTGGCACGTTGCTAGCAGGCAGGCTGTACCCATGCAGGGAAGAGTATCTTTCGGGGGGGGGGTGGCAGTGCTCCTGCTGGGATTCAGCTAGGCCAGGGGCTGGGAGCATTGATCGTGGGTACCCCTGACCCGGAAACTTGCACTTCTTTCCCCCAGGGGTGGCAGACAGGGTGAGGGATATGATGTGTCCCTCCTGCATGTGCTGTGGTCTCCAAATTGCTCTGGCCTCTTTACGAAGGGGCTGTGGTGGTGGTGACGTTTATCTGCGCATGCCATAATGGTTTTGTAGAGGTGCTCCTAGAGCAAAGGGCCTTTGATATCCTTGCTCTTAATTCTTCGGGTGTCTGAGGATGCAGATCTCCTTTTGGTGGGCTGTTTTTGGCCCCTGCTGCTTTTGCAGGTGAGGAGCAAGGCGGGTGATGTGGGCATGCAGCTGGCATGAAGGCAGAAGCCGCCCTCCTGGCTGAAAACATCAGCTTCTAGGCATGCTTTTAGGAGAACTTCTCCAGGGCTATCAGCTTGCTGCACACCTTAATACTAATTAAATAAATCATACTTGCTGGAAGACTTTAAAGCCTGTGATGTGTTTAAGGTGCTAGGGAGAATGTGCTCCACAGTAACACCTGGAGCTCTGAGCTGGGGATATGGGGTCAAATCCTCAAAAAACGGAGAAGTCCTGCTTGCTTGGTAGTTCTGGAAGCATCACTCAGACAGAGACGGGGCTGCTGGTTTACCTTCTTCTGCCCCCTCCACGCAAAGCAACATTTCTCCATCTGCAAGGGTGCGACTCGTACCCGTAGAGCTGCTGGTTTGCAGCATGCTTCTCACCCTCCTCCTCTGCCTTCCCCCTCGAAGCGCCTGCCTTGGCCAGGCCTCTTTCTCGCTGCTTTCTAAGATGGAAAAAAAAAGTCTTCCCTGGCCCAAACCACACAGAAAATTCCTCCGTGTGTGGAAACACGTGGCTGAGTGTCTCCGTCCTGCTAAGCACCGTGGCAGTACTTCTCCCTGCTGGGCTGGGGCTGTGCATTAAGGACCAGGGCTTTAAGAGGTTTTTCAGAGCTTAGCTTTCTGGAGGGGAGGATGGCCGTGGTCTTGGCCCAGAACCGAGACGTTCGGGTGTTGTCTGCTTCCCACTTGAGGGCTGGCAAACGATAAAACGCGAGCACGAGGCAAGATACTTCATGCACAGGGGGAGCATGGGAGAAGGATGACTTAAAACCCCCAAAGCACAGCTTAAAAATAACATTATGTGACACATGGAGCTTTGCTTCAAATTGGCTGGGGTGCCTGGCATGCTGCGGAAAGCCTTCTCTTCCTGCCGTGCAGGCTTCCCAAAGGGAGGTGGAGGCGACGCTGCAGAAGAGGCTGGATGAAGTAAGCGACGAGCTCCGCAAAACCCAGAGCAGCTACAAAAGCTTGTTAGCAGACACAGAAAAGGCCAAAGGACAGCAGCAAAGCATTGCTGGTGAGAACCTTGGATTGGTGCAGGGACAGCTGTGGGGCAGATTTGGAGGTTTCAGGGCTGGGTGCTTGGTGGGGCTGGTCAGGGCAGGACAAGCAGACCCAGGGATGAGTTAGTCTGCCTGGTGTCGGTGTGAGTGACGTGGGACTGGTCCACGGTCCTATCCTAGGATGGCACTCCAATGCCTCTCTCCTGTGCTGTCCTGCATCCCTGCCTGCCCTTTCTGTGCCTCCTGAAGCATCCACGGCCAAGGCTTCTTTGGCCAAGAGTCCTGCTTGGGTGGGGAGTCTCCAAATTTGTTTTCTTACTGTGTTTCTCACCTCTTCCTCCAACAGAACTGCAGGCCAAGCTGCTGAGCTCCGAAGCGGAGGTTAAAAGCAAGTTGCTGGAGCTGGACAACGTGAAGGGGAAACTGCAGGATGCCAGCTCGGAGAATACGAAGCTCCTGGAGAGGATCAAATCCATCGAAGCTCTACTAGAGGCAGGCCGGATGAGGGAGGCAGAAAAAGACAAAGATTTGCAGGTAGCCTGCTCATTTAATTGGGGCGGGAAAAGGAGAGATGGTTACACCGCTCAAGCAGGTGTTTTTTGCGCTGTGTTAACACAGTCCCTGTGTTATCTTTGCTCTGGGATCCCCTCTGGGATGCTGCAGAAAGGACTGACCTGCATCACATGCAGGTAACGAAAGTGCTTTCTCTCTTCCAGGCAGCCAATGAAGCAGAAATGAAGGAGCTGCGGTCAAGGTGGGTCTAGGTGCACATGGAGACTGCTACAGCACCTCCAGCTTGCTGTCTGTGTGTCCCACGCTTCCCCGGGCTCTGAGCCCTGTGGTTGAGGGCTGCCCGCCCTTTCTGTTTGGCAGACTTGGGGACTGCAAAGCTGGGAAGACAAGGTCAATCCTGGCCAACACAGCTGTTTAAAATATTAATTGGCTCCAGTGCTGGCCCCAGAAAACAGTCAGTCCATTCTGAAGTGAGACTGTAATTGCTGACAGGCACATGGAGGCTGACCGGTCCTGCAGAATAGGAGGTTCTGGTGGTGTTGATGCTGGGGGTGGGATGTCTCTGATCCAAGCTCCTGCTCAAAGCTGGGCCAACCAGAGGAGGCTTTTTGAGGATGCTTCTAGGTATTTCCAAGGATGGCGATTCACCACCTCTCTGGGTCCCCGTTCCAGTGTTCAACAACCTCTTCCCCACTGGTGCAGAAAGGTTTCCTGGCATTTAATTGGAGTTTCCCATGTCACAGCCATGCCTGTTTCCCCTTGTCCATGTGCTGGGCACCTCCGAGAAGGCTCAGGCTCTGCATGAGGGGGAGGATTTCTCAGATGCCCCCACTGCCAGTAAGCATCCAGCATTCCTCTAAAGGAGGACAGCTGTTCAGTTGTGCTGGGACCCCAAGAGACTTGGGTGGTTCTCATCAAGGACCTGAACCTTCCTTGGTCTGCTCAAGCTGAGGGTCCCTTCAGGGCAGATGGTGGATCTGAGGGTTTGGAGGGAAGCTGCAGGCTCTCGGGCATCTAGTCAGTAGCCCTAATTTATGGTTACTCATGATAGTAGGATGATGCTTTCAAAATGCAGAGCTGTGGGCTATCTCAGTGTAATGAGCAGTGGATGGGAGTGTGTCGGGAGTATTCCCAGTTGTGTAAGCTGGAATTTTTGGCCTTTGGATCAGGTTACTTCTTCCTCTTGTCCTGGGTGTACAGCCAGCCAAGTACTTGCTTGCTTGTTATTGCTGATAAGCTGGTAGAAAACAAGATCCCACTCCATCATTGCCGTGGCAGTGGTTTTCAGTCCCACTCCCTCCTCCTCCTGCTGTGTCTAGATCCCGGAGCAGACCGGGATAGGAAGGGCTGTGGTCCCCTCCTCAACAGCTCACTACCCAGCAGGGAGGTGGATGCTGAAACTCACTCCTGCACCCTGCCCTTCCAGGCTCCAGGAGAAGACAGACCAGCTGTCGTCCTTGGAGAGGGAAGCCACAGAGCTGCGAGAGGCGGTGGAGCAACAGAAGACAAAAAACAATGTACGTGAGTGAACTGGGCTCAGCTTTTGCTGCTCACAATTTTTTCCTCCAAAACCCAGATCTCTGGGGTTTGAATGACAACCCATTGTAGTCAGCTACCAATGGCCCCATGGTGTGGCCAGAGGCTCTTCCAGCCCCATGAAGCACTGGAGGCATTGCCTCCTCTGCTGGAGAGCAGGAATCCCCCGGAAGGCTGCGCAGCTTGAGCTGATGGGCTGCCTGGGTGGAGGTGTCTGTCCCCTGTTCCCTTGGGAGGTTTAGGACCTGGTGAGCCAGGGAGATCCTGCCCTGGCAGGGTGAAGGCAATCCCTGAGCAGGGGTCCCTCACGCCTCGTTGCTCCTTATATCTCTACTACAAGGTGGTATCAGTTGTGCGGAGGCAACCTTGCAGCCCTCCACTTGGCCTGTGTCCTCTCCAGGCAGCTCTAGGCATCCTGAGGGCTGCTTCTGGAGCTCCTCCCTCCATCCAGCTCTGCTCTGCTCCCTCAAGGCCACTGCCTGAGCAATGCGGTGCATTGGGCCGCTGCAGGGGTGGAGGGGAAGGGGCACATGTGGGCAGTGGGATGGAAGACCCTTGACAGAAGCGACGGGCTGCTGCATGTTTTCCTGAGCGGAGGCTTTGAAATCCTCTGCAGTGCCAACAAGCAGCTTGGTGGCCTTCGGCGTGATGTGTGGCTTATTGCCCTCTGTGTGTGGTCTCGGCAGGACCTTCGCGAGAAGAACTGGAAAGCAATGGAAGCGTTGACTGCGGTGGAGAAGGCATGTGAGGAAAAACTACTTGCTGCTACAAAAGCAAAGGTGAGCGTGGCATTCCTCTCTAGCAGTGATGCTGGTGGTGTAAGGGAAACATTCAGCCCCCCTGAGCCACCAGAGATGCTTGCACTGGGTTGCCTGCCTCCTCTTAGGAGCAGTGCTGGCCCAACCTTCCTGCCAGCCTCTCCAAAGTTTGTCTTGAGGGCCAGGTATCTCCAGTACAGGTCATGGTTGGGGAAGCGGGAAGATGGGTGCACTAGAAGGGACGTTTTCAGCGGCAGCAGTTTTCTCTTTTGGCTGGTTTCCCTGTGCTGGCTCACCCCTCTAGGCACAGAAAAGCAGGACCGGTATTGGCAGCCTGGCCGACAGGCACCCAAGACCTCCATCCCATGCCAGTTTGTCCCTCTTACAGGAAGAGCTAGCCCAACAGCTGGACGCGCTCCAGACGCGAACCAAGCAGACGCTGCTCTCTGCCGTCCCCGGAGTCACCGTATCCTCGCAGCAGGTGGGCACAGGCTTTCTCAGACCCCCGCAGAGCCTGTGCTGTGTGGGAAGGACAGACATCTAAGCGTCCTTTTTCTCCCTTGTCCTCTTTTTTTCACACTCAGGATTATGACACGTGGCTACAAGAGTTTAAGGAGAAGACCGTGGATGTGCTAAAGCAGCAGACGATTACAACAGAGTCCTCAGTAAGTGAAGGGGCTGGAAAGTGGAGGGGCGAGGGAGTGCCTGAGAGTCACTTGTTTCTTTTCCTCGCCTCTCTCTCTATCCCTTCCCTCTCTTTTCAGGATTCAGCACTTAAATTAAGAGAGGCAGAGGAAGCGCAAAGCACTTTACAAGCAGAATGTGAGCAGTATAGAGCTATCCTTGCAGAGACGGTAAGTTGCAGCCCTTTGCACTGTGTTGGTCTCCCACTAGAAATACATCGTGAGAGGTCACCTGGCAGACCAGGCTGCCTGTGGGCTCATGGTGGGGATCCCTCAGTATGTTGGGGGGCTGCTGTGTGGAAGACTATTTGCCAGTGAGGCAGGGGAATAAGAGAAACCTGAATTTCTAGAGCTCTCCTTCAGCCTAATTGTGTTGGAAACCTTCCTGGTTGTGGTGGGATGTGGCACAGCAAAGGCTCTGATGAGCAGGGTGGTTGAGCAAGCCTAGGAACGGGGAGCCCCTAGCCCCACCTGGGGCGTCTCATTCTGTCACCTGTTTTTTGGCCCAAATCTTTGGAGAGGCGTTGGTTATGCCAGGGCTTCCAGCCCTGACACTGCTCGGCTTGGGAGGGCTGGAGGAGGTTTGGGCTCAGTTGAAGCTTTGCCAACAGGAAGGGATGCTGCGAGACCTGCAGAAGAGCGTGGAGGAGGAGGAGCAGGTGTGGAAAGCAAAGCTCACAGCATCTGAAGAGGAACTCCAAAAGGTGCGTGTTTGGGGCACATCTGGGTTTGTTCCTCGTGGAACTGGACTTACAGGAGCAGAGGGGCTGTTGGGTCTAAATCAGATGGTGACCCTAACTGTTCCTGCCAACCGTGAACTGTGAGACATGGGGACTTTCTCTCCTCCCCAAATCCACCCCTCCTGTCACCAAACCAACAGACAAGAAGCCCACCTCATGTAGGAGCTAAGCCTCTCTTCCTCCTGGATCCCACCTCCCCGCCTGGTGTGTGCCTAGACCCTGCTAGTGGAGGTGGAGGAGTGGGTGCAGCTCCCCGGTTCAGGCATGGTAGTTGGGAAACAGCGTCACCGCTTCAGTAATGCAAGCTCCGATGCTTGGAAATGGGGCTGAGCCCTCCTGGAGGGCACTGGCTTGACGGGAGGAGAGCATGTACAGGGCTCTTGGACTCCCATTTTCAGAAGAACTTGGCTTGCTCTCAAAACCCGGGTTGATCTTGGCGTTCGTTGAGCCTTCAGAAAGGAGCTGAGGTCCAAGAAGCCATGTAATGCACATAGTTTTGGGTCCAGCTGTCCGTCTAGCTCTGGGTGCCACTCTTCCTAGTTAAAAAGCCAGCCGGCAGCTGCTAGAGAGCTGTTGTTGCCCAGGAGTTTGGTGAGAGTGTGTTTTGTGAGCTCTCGTAACTTAGCTGGAGTCTAGGAGGACTTGGCTGGCTGTGCCTTTTCTGCAAAGCAGACTTAAGTTATCTCCTCCTTCAAATGCAGAACTGAGATGGTCTGGCTGCTCCCCGTCCATCACATGGGGTTTTGAAGTTAACTGGGACTGCAGGGAGATGGGGGAGCTCTTGTACAAGAGATCTTTGATTTCTCAGCTCGTTGCTGGCTCCTGCAGCACCAGCGCTGCTGAGGGCTGGTGTAGGATTGCACAGGGATGACGTGGCTGCTGGTGGTGTGCTGGCAGCAGGGTGTGCATGATGGGATGAACGTCTGGTGGCTAGGGCAGGTCCCAGAGCAGTCCTGCCTCTCTGTGGAGAAGAGGTGAATTCCTCCTTTCCAAAAAATTCAGCAACTGTGGAGTCCTCTTCAAAAATCAGTCCAGGTTTAAATGCAAACCCCATGCTTTTTCTGATAGCTTGGCTTCTCTTAATAGAAAAGCCCATGACACCTCATTGGAAGGTCTGCCTTGCTGCTTCCAAACCAAAGGCGCTTTCAGTAGGAAACTTGCACCGAGTCTGGTGCCAGTTTCTTGGGTGTTGAAAGCTGACTGCAGCCAGCTGAAGTCCTGCAGGCAAAAGCTGTTACCTTGCTCCACGATTTACGGTCTGGGAAGAGGAGCTCCTGCCCTGCAGGCTGTGGAGGGAGCTCTGGTTTGGTGTCAGGTCTCTTCTGCACTTGGGTACGGGATGAAGTGGGAGAGGTGGGAGTGAAACACCGGCTGGTTTTTGGTTGCACGAAAGATGCTCAGTGTCCAGGTGAGATGCCGTTCACTGACCTTCTCTGATCCTTTCTGGCTTAGTCGCAACTCCAGCTGAAATCCCTTGAAGACATGGTGGAGAAGTTGAAAGCAGATCTGCAGAGCACAGATCAGGTAAGGTTTGTTGGGTACGGGAGAAGGTCCCCGCACAGGTGCCAGATGGATGTGTGCTGTGCTTGGGCTGAGTCAGGACCCATCTTCTGACTTGCCCTAGGGAAGGCAGGCTTGGACCATGGGATGTTTGGGACGTGTTGGAGCTCAAACAATCAACCCCCTCCTGCTTTCTTCCCTTTTAATCCAGCTAAAGGAATACACCTCTCTTCTGGAAACACAACTGGAAAATCACTTGGAGACAGCCAGCTCCGAACGCCAAAACTACACAAAAGAAGTTGAAGTCGTAAGTGTAGTGGCCGTTACCTTCTTAAACGCTTCTTTCTTCTCAGCCTGACTCACTGCCCATCAATGTTTTGGGGATTTGGGGAGTGCCCCGGGGATCTGCAGCGTTGCAAAGCAGGAGAAAACAGATGGATGTATTTGCTCCGATCTGGGTTGTAGATGCCTAAAGTCAGGAAATCCATTGGCAAGGTGATGGGACAGAGGGATCTCTGTGGAGATGTTGTCCACTGCTCCTCAGTGGCCTGTGGGATTTCTGTGGCTCAGGTGAGACGGAGCTGTCTCACGGCCATCTCTCTGAGCAGGCAGCAACAGGCAGGTTAGCAAGTGATGCCATCATTTGACAAGATGTTGCATCATAAAAATGCTTCCTTGGGCCAAAGGGCTCCAAAACCAAGTGCATAAATGGACTTTTTTTTTTTTTTCTTTCTGTTCCTCCTTGACAGTTGAGGCAGCTATTGTCAGAGTCCCAGGAGCAGCTGGAGGCAGCAAAGACGGAAACACAGAAGCAGAGCAAGGAGCTGGCCCTGGTAAGGGGGGATCCCTGGAGCTGCCCTGCTGGGACCTCGCTGCTCTGGGGCCTGTTTGCAAACCCAGCTGCGGGGCCAGCATCCTCCCTGCGGATTCAGGGAGGGGAGGGGAGGAAGGCACAGCCAGCGCATGGGGAAACCCAGTGCTTCTGAGCACCAGACTGATCTGGCTTTCAGAGGGGGTTTTGAGACCCAAGAGGAGATTTTTATTCACCTGTCTTTCCTCCCATGGTGGAGGTGGGAAGGAAGGGAGAGCAGTAAGGCTTGCACAAGCTGGCGTGTAGCAGAAAAACCCAGCCGCCCCACCACTGGACACTGGTTACCCCAGCACCACCCTGGGGCAGGGGTTTGGGTGCCCCAAGCATCCATCCCTATCCACCTCTGGGTGGCAGGACTGAGGCTGTGCAGCCCATGTGTAGTGTAGGGATAGGACGAGAGGAAATGGGCTCAAGCTGTGCCAGGGGAGGTTTAGGTTGGAAATTAGGAAAAATTTCTTCACGGAAAAGGTAGTCAAGCATTGGAACAGGCTGCCCAGAGAGGTGGTGGAGTCACCATCCCTGGAAGTGTTCAAAAAACGGGTAGATGTGGCACTTGGGGACATGGTTTAGTCTAGTCTATCCTTGATTGGTTTAGTGTGGACTTGGTAGTGTAGGTTAATGGTTGGACTGGATGATCTTAAAGGTCTTTTCCAACCTAAATGATTCTATGATTCTGCGGTTACTCAAGGGGCTGAAGGATGGGGCTAGGTTTCTGCAGGTAAGTGGGGGGGAGGATGTAGGGCCAGGAGAGCTAACAGACCTGCCAAAACCATGAGGGCTTTTGTTTTTAAATCCATACTTTAATTTGAGAGGCTCAGGAGATTGTTTTTACAATCCTTGGTGGTACTGCTGGCTTGCAGAGCTGCTCAGAGCGGAGCGAGCCAGGAGTATGGTTTCCCTTGGGTGCTGTGACTCTTCCCAGCCTTGCAGGTGCTACCATCCAGCTCGCTCAGCGAGCCCATGCAGCCCCTTGCTCTTGAGGGAACATGGCATGGGGTCATCATTAGCCTTCATCTCGTTAGATGGGCAGGTGGTTGTAAGTGTGGAACACATTTGTGTTCATCCCATGACCTTCCCTTTCTTCTGGCCCAGGCATGCTGTTAGCTTGCAGCTTGACTGCCAGTGCTGCTACGATGTAGGATGGAGCTCTGGTAGATGGAGTGGGGGGGGGGTTAATTGGGAGGAGGGGGCGGTGTTCAAGTAACTGCCTCCCCAGCTGTCCCAGCTGTGATCGCTGGCAAAATGGGACCTGCCACCCTGCTTTATTTAACACCTCAACTGTGTTAGTGCAAACCCTCAGCAGTGGCTTTAAATCAAAGTGCCAAGTGATCAAAGGAGAGCGGACAGGGCCGTGAGCATGTGCTCTGCACCCCTAGGAGCTGTCATGCCTCAGGCTGCCCAGGTTAGGGACCACCGTGCTGCATCTAGCAGAAACTGAGGTGGTTTTCCAAACATTTCAGCTCATGTGCAAGCAAAAAAGCCATCAACCTTTATCTGTAGGTCCTCGTGGGTCTTGTAATGTCTGTGGTGATGGGGATGTGTGACTGAGCCAGGGTTGCTGGTCCTCCTTCCAGGTCAGGCAGCAGTTGAGTGAGATGAAGAGCCATGTACAGGATGGAGAAGTAGTGGGGTTACAAGCTGACCCTGCGCCCCTCGAGGTTAGGGCGGTGAGCCTGCTGCCCGTGGAGGCACTGACCCTTTAACCATGTCCCTTGTCCTGTCTCACCATCTCTAACAGCATGGCTTTGCTCAGGGCTGTCGCGGCTGTGTTGTCTCCTGTCCTGTGTGTTGGGGGGAAGCCAGCCCCCTGTCCCTTCAGCCATGTGTCCTATTCCCGCTGAGAACACGTCGCCAGCCAGCTTTCACCAGGCTGTTCCCCTTGGGAGCCCTCCGGCACAGCATCAGGCTGGCAGGATTTTGGGGGAGGCAGGCAGGGGATGCTGCAAGCCCTTGGTGGCCAACATTGCCACCTAATGATGCCCCACTGGGTTTGGGTCTTGGATCTCCTTGGAGGAAGGGGACACCCCAACAGAGCTGCACTGGGATGCCATCCCAGCCGGTGGGGATTAGGATTACAGAGGCTCCATAAATCTTGCTGGAGCTGGGCTGAGGGCATTAGCAGTGGCTGTTACCTTTCGGGCTAACACCTCTCACCGGTGGCAGTGCTGCCATGAGCTGGGCTCTGTCTCTCTCCTTTAATCCCATTAAGTGTGGATCCTTTTCCCGGGTGCAGGGACCTGCCAGGTATGCCCTCCGCTATGCGGTGCCTCTCATCCCAAGTCCCAGCTGGCGCTGCCTGAGGAGCAGGCAAAATTTGGCAACGCAAAGCCAAGCCCTGGGCTTGCTATCGGCATCCTCCCGGCTTTTGTGCGGAGAGGAGGGGATGCCGGTACCTATTGCCCTTTGGTTCCCTGGGGAAAGCTTCAGTGTAGCCCAGCTTTCTTGGTGATGTCCCTGCTAGCTCCTCTCTTATTTTTTGGGGTTGTTTTTTTTTTTTTTTAATTTTATTTCTGGGTGTTTTCCCCTTTTCTTAACACAGTTGAAAACTCAGCTGGAGCAAAATGAAGCGCTGGTGGAGAAGGAGCAAGTGCTGCGGCAAAAGCTGGCACTGGAGCTGGAGGAGGTAGGTGTGGGCAAGGAGGATACAAGGGTTTGTAAAGCCTTTACGGGTTCTCGGCTGCTAATGAAGCCCAAGAATTAATTTCAAGAACTAATTTGAAGGTTTTTCCCCATCCCTGTCTGCATCTCAGACATCACTGCATTCCCTCACACATCTGAAGAACTTCTTGTGGCAGCTGTGCTAAAGCCACTTGGTATTGCTGGCCCCTCAAATTGCCTTCCTCTGAGTCCCCCCATTTTTTTTGCCAGCTCTGTCCCTTAAGGGTTAAGGGCTTTAGCTGGGTTTTATGCTGCTTCCAGCAAGAAATGCCATGTTCCCAATGGAAGCTAGATCAGCAAAAGCAATGCGTTGCGTTTAGCACCCAGCCATCCAACAGCGGCTGTATAACCTAACTCTTCACCGGAGGCAGACCCACTGGGGACCAGGGGCTGTACGGGGCAGGATGCAGGAGGTGCTTGCGGCCATTACCTTATGTGCTAACTGAGTATGTGTCCCCTGTCCAGGCCCAGAGGTCAGCATGCAGTTTGCAAGCAGAGCTGGAAAAGCTGAGACTGGCTGAAAATGCAGCAGCTTCAGACACAGAGGAGGCCCAGCATCTCAAGGTGATTTGGCTGCCCTGCTCTCTTGTGCTTGGTGTTGAGCCAAGACAGCAAAAGCCATGTCCAAGCGGACTGCAGGCATGGTTTGCCATTCTTGGGGATGGTAGGGCAAGGTAGATGGTTGCCCTGCAGGTAGCTCCCTGCCCCGGGGCTGGCTGTGAGCTCCGGCGTGGCTGAAGGACAGTAGGGTGCGAGTCACAGCCCCTTCATCCAGATAGGGATGATGCTCTGAGCAAACACTCTCACAGCATGGGCTTTTCAGGTATTCAGAAACCATTCTGCTCCTGTGAGGTTGTCTCAGCCCACGGCATCTCCTGGGTTTGACGGGGAGCCAGAGCGAGCTGTAGCTCCCCATCAGAGCGAGCTGTAGGTGGTGGGGTGACGCCTGGCATCTCCGGCAAAGAGGGAGCTGGGTGCTCCTCCAAGGTCATGGCCATTGAGGTGACTCAGTGCAGACCTGAGGTGACCAGAGGTGTTTCGGAGGTGGGGAGGTCACCAGACGGCAAAGGGAGGCTCATGCAGATGCCTTCCTTTGACTCCCATGTAGGAAAGACTTGAAAAAGAAAAAAAATTAACAAAGGACCTGGGCCAGGCAGCAACCAAACTACAGGAGCTACTGAAGGTTACCCAGGACCAACTGGCCAAAGAGAGAGAAACGGTGAAGAAGTTGAAAGAACAGCTTCAGGAAACGGTACTTGTGGTGGCCACAGCCATCCCTCCCCTTGACTCTGTCGGAGGCCGCGGGGAAGCGCGCATCAGGCGGCAGTTTAAACTGGGAGGCAAGGTGGCACCTGCTGCCAGAAACCATCTGGGTGCCTTTTGGAAGCCCTGGGACCACACGAAGTGGTGGTCACAGTTCTCCCTGCCCAGAAGGGAAGACCTGGCCCGTCTGCAAAATGCTTTGATGCTTGAGCCACCATGAGAATAATGTTGAGACCCAGTTGAGTAACCCACCTCTGTTTTCCTTCTCCAGGGGGAAGAGGACAGTTCAAAGGAAGGGACGTCAGTTTGACGAGTCTGTGACCTAGACCTTACCGTTCAACTTACCAAAATGCCTTACACATTCCTAAAAATATATGCTGAATTTACTGTAGATAAAAGATACAAGCCATGAGTGACCCAAAACCTAGTTTTGAGACTTTAAAAAAAAAAAAACCAAAAAAAATACCCCAAAAAACCCAACCAGTAAACACTGCAGGTGTACGTTTGTAAGAAAAATCTTCATACTGTTTTGTACAACCGTTCATTCCCCAGGGAGCCGCTCCAGCTGCATTGGGGTGGGCGCCTGGGCTTCACCCTCCTGTTGCAGCAGAACCCACGAATGTGTGAAAAGGGAAGACTGTGTTTTTACATCAACCGGTGCAATTATTATTATATTTTTTCTTTTTTTTTTTTTTTTTTTTTTGAGTGAAAGAAGTGTGAAAGTAAGACCCACCATGGAAGGAAGCCTATCTTTGATGGATGGCTCTTGGCACGTATCCTTTTGTGTATTTCTGGGTGTCGATGCAATTAAAATGACGATGTAGTGAAAAGAGCTTGTCCTTGCTTTATTTTTCTGGTTATTATTTAATATTTTTTTTTAAGTTTGCAGGCCAGACAGGTCTTGGGGTCACTGAAGAAGGACCCTGCTTTAGCCAGGAGCAGATCTTTTATTCTCCCCACTCCTTGCTGTGCTGCAAAAGTCATCCCTTCTGTCTTTGCTTATATTGGAGAAAAGGAGAGACTTTTCCTTCTAGCAGCGGGTGCTTTCCGGCTGGCAGCACACGCTGAGCTCCCGGTGCGGGGCCCGGCAGAGGGAGCGCCTCATGCGCCGTGGCGGTGGGGACACGGTGGCAGCGTGCTGGTGCTCCACTGCTGTGGGGGGTCATGCCAAACGTGGGGACAGGGCATGGCAGGGTGAAGCACGCCAGTAATGCCAGCCCCACGGGGACCAGCCCTCCTGCTTGCTTAAACCTCAGCACTCCCCTGTAATTTTGTCCCTGCGGGTACAGCATGGTGGTGGTCCTCGGTTGCACTCCCCTTCTTGTGGCTTTCTTTTTTATTTTTTTTAAATCCTCCCCCCCCCTTTTTTTCCTTTCTTTTTTCTTTTTCCTTTTTTTTTTTTTTTTTTTTTTTAAGCTGGTTTCTTAGGAAATGGCAGAGGCCACGTGACAGCTTGGTGCCTGTCTCCCCACAATAAAGCTGCTGAGCCTGGCGCTGACATCAGCAGGATTTAAGGTGGGGGGAAGAGGCCCTGAAGCACTCAGTCCCTCCCGGGTGCGTGAAGAGCCAAGGCTGGGAAGGGGGATGAGGGACAGACCCGCCTCCATTTTGTTCCCCGGGAAGGCAGTGTGCGCTCGGCCTCTATATTAGACACCGGAGACACCACGCAGTTTTGAGGCTGGCTCCGGGGCTGTGATGGAGAAGGGGTGTGCAAGTCATGCTTGGGGGGGGTGGGGGTGTGTGACCCCATTTTGACCAGGCAAG
The DNA here is from genome assembly GCF_030463565.1 of Pelecanus crispus. Classification (NCBI taxonomy): domain Eukaryota; kingdom Metazoa; phylum Chordata; class Aves; order Pelecaniformes; family Pelecanidae; genus Pelecanus; species Pelecanus crispus. The sequence goes on along the minus strand of NC_134645.1, from coordinate 26,197,203 downwards.
AAAAGGGGATCCTGCTGCACTCCGGCTGAGGAAGAAGCAAGCTGAGAGCCTCCCCCGCTCCACCCCTGCCTCCCATCCTTCTCCGAAGGCGCCCTTTTATCCAGTGCTCGCTGGGGCTTTGCTGATTGAGGCTGAGCAAGGGATGCTGCACCCAGAAGTCAGGGTGCATGTCAGTGCTGAGCTCGTCAAAGCTCATTGCAGAAATGGGCTGAGCACCTTTGGGTGGGGGGGGGTGGGGGGGGGGGCTGTGTGTGTGCTGTGCTGAGCTGCAGGGAGGAGGGCCACCCTCCAGATTTGGTGGGTAGCTCCATGATGCTCCTCTGTCCCTCACTGCCTGCTTTTCCTTGCAGGATGGGAGGCGATGGAGGTCACGCACCTGGCTGGAGGGCTGTGTCTCCCGGCGGGGTGGTGGCCCCAGCCCTTTGCATGGCAGCTGAGACCCCACACACTCATGACAAGCTCTGCTGCTGCGGGTCCCCTTCCTACCCCCCCCCCCCGCCCTGTTCTATAAAGTCTGTTGCATGCACGTAAGCAGCAGCTCCTGCAAGCGCCCCAGGCTCTGGCAGGTCTGTCACCCCCACAACTCATAAGCAGCCATGATGAGCCTTTGTTTTCTCCTTCTGGACTTTGTGACGCACAGGGAGGACCTCATGAGGCAAGGCCCACCAGTGGCCTCAATGCTGTCAGCATCACCTCTCACTGCAGAGCAGCATGCCTGCCTGGCCTGTTGCCTTTTGGCTTTTAAGATCCCCCAAAGTGAGCAAACACCTGGATTTTTACCGGGACTGCAAAAAAGAACCCCACCTAACCCCTAGGCTGGACTAAGCTGTTGAGCATTTTGGGGTGGCTGTCACCCCCAGACAGCCGTTGGTGGGAAGGGCCCCAGAGCAGCAGGCGCAGCAAAGTGATGCAATCCTTTGGTTTTCAGTTTTTTTTGCTTTTGCAACAATGATTTCCTTTATTGTGAGCACTCGAGCAAAACAAAGCAGATACCCAGGCGTTAACACAAGAGCCGGAACAAAGGCCTCAGCTAAAGCAAGGAGGGCAGCCAGCATCCCGAGTGCGCTATGGGACAGGTTGGCTCCAAAAGCGACACATGAGCAGATTTGGTGTCCCCAGCATCAGGGAGACATGGTGCCCTTCCAGGACACATCGCCGAGCTGGTTGTTTTAGGAAGAGAGGGGCTGATCTTGTTAAGCAAAGCTGAAAAACCTCGTGTCTCTTTGGGGAAAGACGTTGAGCTTAATTTTCAATACCTGGAGTGGTATTGCTGGGATTTTTTCTCCTCTCGGCACCTTGGTAGAAGGGGAAGGACATCCCGCGGTGCTAGGAGAAACCTGAGCCTTGCCCACCAGCATGCAGGGCTGGGGACTGGCCAGCCCCTGTCTCCCAGGAGCTGGTGGGATTTCACAACATGCCCGCCTAATGGCATGGGCTTTGCCAAGAGTTATCTCCTTTCCTCCAGGCAAGCCACTCTGTGGGCTTGTTACCTGTCAGCCTGTGACTCAGGGCAGGTATGATCAGCAGCTGGGCGCCAGGGTGCTGCAGGCAGGCACTTTATTTAGCAGTCACCCAGCTAGGGTGATTTTGAACAGGAGCACTGGATCCTTCCACTGATTTCAGCCAAGGCTGGAGTTACCTTTCAGCCTGGGTATGTGGGTTTACCAAGCCATAGCTTAGACACTCAGGTTCACCTTTGCTGGAGCAGCTAAATTACATTTACACCACCTGCTGCTCACACACAGGCCTGAATTACCAGTTGCCATCTCCATCTTCTCCCCAGTGTAATGGACAAAAATGGCTTTTGGGAAACCCTTGCCTGCATGTGGACTTGAAAAGGTTTCTAGCAGCTCTGCTCCTGATGCACTTGAGCTGCGCTACTTGGACTGCAGTCCTGCTGAGCTTGCACAGCTCCGAGCCATGTTTGTCATCTGAACCCCTTCACCTTTTTCTTCTTCATGTAGTCCTGTTAGAAAGTAATTTCTCTCCCCAGCAACCGGCCAAGCTATAGGAAGCATTCCTCACATTGTCTCTCCCTGCTTGCCTTGCCTTTTCAGAAGGTCTGGGTGATTTGGAAGAAACCTTATCTGAAAGGATTTGAAACAGTCACAACAGGAAACAACTTTCCATGCTTTCCATCCCCTCCAGCTGCAGAAGGGCAAATAATCTTGGCAGGTGGTGAAGTCTGGCCCACTAACTCCATGATGTGGACAAGCCTGAAGCATTATAGCTCTGAAGGTTAAGTTACTGCCAGTGCTGGAGTACTCTTCCAGAGAGGCCAGTGTAATACCTCAGGGCTTGCTGCGAGGCTCTCAAAAGTGGCCAGAACTTCTCAGATCAGCTGAAGCTGTGGGACTGCACCTAACCAAGGCCCAAAGTGCAACCTCAGACTCATCCCTCAAAGTCCTGGGACTAATGCACTTTGTACCCAAGTCCCTGATCCAAGGGCTTTCACGTTGTGGGGAGTGCCCTTCTACCTTCCAGGTCTGACATGTTCCCCCTTTGCAGGGTCTCCTGCTCCATTTTCTAACCAAAGCATCACCTGGGCTGGATATCTCTTTGAAGACGCCTGCAGTCTGGAGGCATTAGTTATCGGCTTGATCTTGGCTGGGAGTTCCCTTTGTTTGTCAGGCAGCACCACTCCCGCTCTGTCACTCCGGTTTCCTTATCTCAACTTGGACTTTGGACAGAGACCAGTACTGCAGACACCTAGGCAAGGAGGAGCTTTTTATGGGGATGATTACCCACTTGGACGAGCTCAGGGTTGACTGAAACACAGGCTAAAAGCACCTGCAGAAACGAGGCCAGTATGCTTTTCTCCAAATCAGAAAGCTTCGCTCTGGTGGATCTCTTTGCATCAGAGAACCTTGTGCTCCCAACCCTGTGACCTGCCTGGGTGCCAAGTTAGAGCAAGCAGTCAGTGCCTGCCTTTAATTAAAGGTTTTAACCATGCAGCGTGGCCGGAGAGGGCGCATGCTGAGTTAGGTAATGGACCATTATTTCCCTGGCCCCGCAGATAAACCAGCACAGCACACTGCTCTGCTGAGGAGCTGCAGGGACAGTACAGCTTCCTGTCCCTGCACATCTGGCAAGAGTTTGCAGAGCAAGGGGCAGCTGGTAACTGCCTGGGCTTCATGTGGCTGTCCAGAGAAAGCTCTCTCAGTTCTTACAGGGAACACAGCACAAAATAACCAACACATGCTGGGTTTCTCCCACTCAGAATGCAAATACCAGATGTTTCCCAGGAAGCTCCCCAACCCATGGAAATCAGGGTCCAAAGCCTAAAAGAGACCAGGTGCTGTTAGGGAGCTAGAACCTGCTGCAGGCCAGCACTCCATCAGCTGTGAGAGGGGTGCAGGGCCAAGGAGGGCAGCACATTTTGCAGAAGGGTGAACCCGCTTTCCACTCCCCTCCAACTCCCTCCGCCTCCACCAGCTCTTCTTTCCAGCCTGTTTCCCCCATCCTTTCTCCCTCCTGAGCAGCACAGGTCAGTAGCTGCGGAAGGTGTACCAGCTCCCCGAGCGCCCAGCTTATGTGGGGCTCTGGTGTGCTCAGCCAGCAGCGCCAGCCCCACCGCAGGATGGCTAATCCAGAGGCTGGAGAGGAATCAGTCACTGACCCAGGGGAGGGAAACCCCATTTATTTAGGCTATTTGAATTTGGCACACACAGAACATATCACAGTAACGCACTGGAGGCTAAGGGGTTTGGTTTGGGTTTTTTTTTTTTTTTCTTCTTTTTCTCTACAGACATACAGGAAAACTCTATGCAACTTCCATGTACACATTACACAAAGGAAACAGCTTTAATCAACCACTGGTGAAACATGGAAGCTTTTAAGATCTCTGTAGCTGGCACAGGAATGTTCTCTACCCCCCATACAAAAGGCATTTCAGGTCAAACTTTCTAGTAGGTGATATTTCCATGCATTTCTACAGAATTAAAGAAGCTAACAGACGAAAAGCCCAGATCAAGCCATATTAGTCAGGCTGATTGGTTCTACTAAGTTAAAATCAATAGTAACTATGGACAAATGGACCAAGAGACCAAAGACTGGGGCTGAGAATACCACTTTTTAAGATGTGGTTCCTTCTCATTGTACTACCCATAACTGGAGAGCTCTAATATAAGAATCCACATTTGTAAAAGCCTCAGAAGCATCTGATCTGCTAGTAAGTGTGTATTAGTGAAACTAAGGTAGTTCTAAATTAAACTATGTCAACAGAAAAGCAATTTTTATAGAACCACTCAGTCTGGAAGAGACCTCAAGACACTTCATAACAAGAAAATTGAACCTGCAGAACAAGTGAACCTTTAAATATTATTACTGCACAGTGAGTTTACAAGAGAGTAGATTAGGTCTATTTCTCCAGAAAAGTGTCTATTTTATCTCTATTTAACTTCAGAATTAGCCTTTATTAGTACTGCTCTGCAACTGCAAGCACTAAGAATTTAACCCAGTTTTGGTGCCAACAGGTTGCTTTAGCCTAACTTTAACTACAGGTTTTAAGTTTTGTATTAAACTGTTACAGGGAAAAAAATTTTGAGTTTGGCAATTTGGCCAGTAGCCTCAAAAAGACTGACTGAATTTTGCTTGTTACAATTTAAAAAAGTAAGAACAGGAACCAGATTGTTCTCACCTCCCCGCTACTTTCATCCCATGATACACTGCTGCATTGGAACAAAATTTTTTTGGAGACCTTTAGTGTTAATCCATTGGGGACAGTATTGGGCTGGAAAACCAATGCAAATATTAATACACCAAGATAAATCCTTAGATTTGATTTATTTAGGGTCATTTGTACACAGGAGCTACAACTTCAAAATCTACTTTATTCTACAAGACAGCTTCCCTACAGTTAGTGAAACCCTTGCCTAGAATGGCTGCTTTACATAAATGATATATTAAAACATGGAATGCTTGTAGAGTTGTGGCACTGTATGACATCTACACAGGACTTCCTTCAAAAGCTACGACTAGGGAGCCTCCTAGCTTCTCAGCAATGCAAGCTCGGTTGAGGTCCTCTGGCCCATTTGCTTGGCATTCATGCTTTATGCCTAAAAAAAGAGGCAAAACACTCAATAACGCACTATTTCAACATGCTAGTAATCAAAGAAGCATACTTGGTAGTAATATTAGCAGAGGCAATTGGTCACTCAAGCAGATAAGTCCTGCCTTACCTTAGGAATTTGGATGTTTTTCCCCTGATATGTCACAGGAGACACCTGGCTACACACCAACTATCAACGTAGAAATACCAGGGAGAAAGTTTTCACTAGATCAGTGTTCAGACTGTTAGCCTTTTCATTGCAGACTATCATACAAGTTAATCTCATTTCTAGTGCTACCCTGGATATGGCAGCTGAGGATACTAACGCGCAAGCACACTAAGATGGCTGACTCAGCTCCTGCTGGCTCTGGAGAGGTGGGTGAAAGAATTGGTGGTAATTTGAGATGTAGAGACTAGAAAGACTTTGCTGGTCTAAGGAATTAACAGTGGTTTCTTTTTTTTGGAGGGTGGGGAGCCCAACCCAAGCTTGTCTTATGTAGGGAGAAGCAGTAAAATCACAGGACTGCTTTTTTTTTTTTTTTCCATCTTCCAGATGTGCAGCACACAACAGTCTCCCTGGCTAGTTCCAGTCCACTGGCAAGTTGTCCTGTGAAGGCCAGTACTGCTGCACACTGCAAGACTGTGGCCCAGCACAGCATGAGGAACTGAAGAGGGGCGGGGGCAGTGCTATCTGGCTACAAGCCGTCATAACGACTGACTTAGCATGAAATTTCTGAATGCTGCAGCAAGGTATTTACTCCTTGGTTAATGGTGCCTGACAGGCTAAACAGAACTCAGCTACTCCACTTGGGAGATGCGATGCCTTTTGCAATGAGTAATCACAACCGCATCTCTAAATCAAATTAATTGTTAATTACTACTACTACAGCACAGTAAGTTTGAGATTGTGTATTTCAACAGACACATGGCTAAAAGTCCTCTGTCACAGAGGCAGCTCTGCACAGTACTGCTAGTGTCACACGTTGCAAAGCCTGCTCTTGTCCTGAGCACAGTTCTAGGGCCTCTAAAATTCAGAGTCAGACAAGTTTTAGGCAGAGCTCATTTTAGCTCTGTCACAGGGCATTTCACCTGCCAAGTTCTCATCTCTCACTAGTATCTCAAAAAAAAAAAAGTCAATTAGCCAATGGTTAAGCCTCGCTGTGTAAGCATTTAGGGGCACAGCACAGATAGGAGTGTTAGCTGTATTACATACCTTGAAACTTCTTTTTGATTGCATCCTTGGAGCTTGCGTAGATCATCTTACTTTTGAGAGGTGCTTGTTCTGGTGCCCTAGTGGGACACACCAAAAAAAGTGCAATTAGTGACATTTATTATCTAGCATAGACAGAAGCAGTGTCCTACCGATTATGAACAACTGAAACGTCTCATGGCTCAGAATACAGGCATCAGGCTGTCCGGCTCACTTTAAGCCTGCCATCTTGCCAGCCTGGGCAATACAAATGCTCAGAGACCTCACCCACAGTGCTTGGACTGCATGTTAGGAATGAGTTGGGAAGATGGCTTACCACAAGAAAAACATCAGCTCTTCTTTTTTGGATTCCTTGGTCTCGAAGCTTGCATCATACAAGGCATAACGGCAATCCTTCTCAGGAAGCATCTGCACAAAGTGCTTGAAAGGGTCGGTAACTGTCACACCGACATCTCCCACCAGAATCTCTTTGCCTTCTTCCACAATAATGCACTTTTTGTCTGGACTGAGGCAGAAGATGACAGCCTTCTTCCTCTTCTTAATTTCCTCAGGCGTAGAGCACTTCCGCACTTTCATGTCATAGAAGATACGGCATACCTCATCGGCAACTTGTACTCCAGATGCCTGCAAAGACAAGAGCAAAGACCTTCAGGATTACCACCACAAATTTTCAGGACCACATTACCGCATTGCCTTAAATCCGAGGCTAGAAGACAACCGATATGGGCAACAGTCACCAGCAGCCTGAGAGTCTTGTCAGAAACGGCTGCAGACCCTCTTTTTCCAAGCCAAGTAAAGAATCCGGAGTCTCGATGCTGCCCACAGCCAGCTGCCAAACCAAAAGTATTCCGAAGAAGGCACAACCCTACTTATATTAGAACATTGTTTTGGGGTAGTTTTACACGCATGTCCTTCCCTTGTCCTCAGAGATTCAGTTGTGGCAGACTCTTTGGCATTAGAGCAGCTTAGTTTTGTTACCCATTTCAGACTGGCTAGACAATCAAGTCCATGAGGATCTTCTGTTCAAAGTTTCCTAGCCATTTCTAGCATGCTTGCCAGCAGCTTTAGGAACAGAGGTAAAACATGGCCAGATTCCATGCTTGTCACATGGATTGTTTAGAGATCAAGAGAGATGTAGTGGGGTACTAGGACTGTAGTGGTATAGTTTTTAGCTGAACAAGCCACCTTTCAGAAGCTGCTCTGAATTCAGTGTTTTGAAGGGAGAACTTGCAAGTCTAACAGTTAAAGCATCTACTTCCCAGCAGTTCCTCCATCAGTTTTTAAAGCAAGCTGCATTTTCAACTTCCCCCCCCCCGCCGTCGAAGTCTGATGGGAAATTCTAGTTACTTAGTGGTATCCCCCTGTGCTAGCTGTAATAGGAGATGCAGATGTAGCATTACCAATCTAATGTTAAAGGCAGCTGCACAGAATAAAGAGGACAAGACCTAGCAAGAATGACAAGAGGCTGAACTGCATTTTCAGCCTGCTGCTTTTTTCAGAACAAGACCAAAAAAAAAAAAAAGAAAAAAGAAAAAAGAAAAGAAGAGAGGTGGCAGGGTAGAAGCATTTGTATCTGAATTTTGTTCTCAGAGTGCAGCGAAGTTGGAGAGCTTAAAAGCAACTGTGCAACAGCAAATACTGCAAATATGGGGAGCCATACTGGCCAGCGGACACTCCTGGAAGGCCATCATGACCAGAGCAGTAGAGACCAAATTGAAGCCTGTCCAACACTCATCTATCTGTTCAAAGTGCTGCATGCAGCGTAAACAGTGAGATTCCTTTCTAATACTGCTTCTTCCCACACTAGTTTTTGGTCTTCCAAATTCAAATGACATTATCCTCAGGTATTCCAATTCTTATCTCGGAAGGAAAATCACCCTCCTCCCTCTATGTAAACTGCCACACGTCACTGTTACAAGCACAGTCAGCAGTACTAAACAGTCAGGTAAAGCATCATGTGAGATATACCAGCTGAAAAAGGCTGAAGGTTGTTCTTGATTTTGTTTGTCCTTAAGCTCAGCCCCAAAACATGTGCTTGATGGATCCATTTCGTGGGGGACATTGTACCTTCTCAGTGGAAATGTTCTAAAGAAACAGCAGGGTTCAGCGGCAAAACCAGGGAAATCAGTAGTGAAGGTGAACTGCTTAGTGCTAACTTTCAAGCCAGCTGGCCTTGAGAGATGGTTACTGATCGGACAACTGCTTAAGGTGTATTTTTTTTTAAAGGTTTGACCAATGCCTACCATGCAGGACCTTGGATGAGCCTGGATTCTCCCTTTCCTACCAACATCTCTCCTTCTGTAACTTCTAGCAGCTGGCATAGCTTTGCTAATTTGGTGAAGAGCGGTGGCACAGCTGGCAGAATCTATTACCATGGAGTTTGGCATCTAGATCCCCCAAGCACTGGTCATGCAAAATCAGGTCAATCTCATACAGCAGTGAACCTGAGACAGAAGCTTTTCTCTAGCATGGAGAACAGTGCTCTTCAGGGGTTTACTCAGCTATAAGGGGACTTTCCTCAAGATTTACAATGCATGGCTTGTCTATTAGAGGTAATCTATCCTGAATCCCTTGCATTTACTTTGGGATAGGGGAACAGGGAGTTAAGTTACCATGCTTCAGCTGCCTGGCAGCCAGCCAGGCCAGCCATTCTGCGTATCTTCAATAAGACAAGGAAATTAAGTGAAGAAAGCCTATTCCAGGATAAATTCGAGCAAAAGTGCAAACATCAGCTCAAAATGACTCATTCCTATGTCACCTCCTCCATACAGAGGAGAGACTGCACTTTGTCTGAGTGGGGTTGAGAACTAACGAGGAATAAAGGTCTTTCTCCTCCCATCCCTATGGTTGGTGTAGGCAAGAGCTCTTTGGGAAGACTCTAAATAACACAAGGTTGCCCTGATAAAGCAAACAGTCCAGTGACTAGAACTATTGCATCATTCACTAAGGACAAATCCACAGTGAACTCAAGGCAACCTTTTCCTCCCCTGAGGTCTGTCTTCTAACTAATGGCACCTCAGTAGCTGACAGCAGGTGTTAAGACTCATTTTTTAGTCAAAAACTCTCAAGATTCTAAGTAGAAAATGCTTAGAAAGCCTGAACTAGCATGGGAATGAGTCTAGTAATCACATAAAACTGGGTCATGTCACCTAGCTCTACCTTTGTCAATTCTTGATCTTTGCTCCAAGACCACAACAACTAATTCCCCTGCACCAATTCCTGTTGCCAAGAAGTTAACTTTGACAGAAGAGATTAATGCTTAGCAGAGAGCCAGAAGCAAGGTGGAGCAAAAGAGCTGCAGGTTGATGCAAACTGTGCAGTCAAGGGCATACGCTTGTGCTACTGCACAGCCAGAAACACGTCTCCAAGTTGGGAGACAAGTTGTTTCCTTATAAAGAAACTGAGCACTGCTGGCAAGTCAGTTCAGATTCCAAAAATGTTGAGAGTATTCAGTCTGAAAACTCAAAATTCACTGTTAATCTGCAGCTGATAACTGGGACTGACCAGAAGCTAAAGGCACAACAGTAAGAACTGGATTTTTTAACTTTCCAAAGCAAAAGGCCATTAGGAGCTGGTGCTACTCCTTTTCACAGCTGCTGTACAACTCCTGAATTCATCACACAGGCTGACATGAGCAGCCATTATATTGCTAGGGACAATGCAGATTTGTTCCATCTGAGAAAACCCTATAGCTGTGTCACAGTATGGGTTGAAATGAACCTATAAACTCCTGGCGCAACTAACTACTTCCAAAAAGAGGATCTACTTTTATAACTGTAGGACTCCCCCTTCAACCCTGGGCTTGTACCAGCCATGACTGTCTTTGTAAACATACTTAAAGAGGAAAAAAGCCCCAAACCCTAGGCAGCTTTTATTATAAGTTGGTTGCAACCATTCTGTGTAGGGCAGCAACAGGATGACTGTTAAAAGCACTGGAACAAGGAGAAATGCCACACTCATAAATACATGTCCTCAATCGACATTTTAACTGTGTGTCTGCTGATTTGTCCAGAAGAATAGCTGGTGAGAAGCCTCCACACCGCCAGTAATGACAGAATAAACGTTTATTTGTTAGTCTGCATTTTCTCTTTGGCCCAGTATCGTTCTGCTCAGAGGATTCAATACAGCACATTCATTATTATTTTGTGCATTCTGGCTTGCACGCTGCAGGGCTACGACAGCTAGCCTGGTTCTGTTCCTTTTTCAGTACAAAAGCAGTTATCCAACTCTGGACTGGTACATTTGTGGCTGTTCATTGGGCAGTACATGTTGCAGGTACTTGTGAGATATATGACCATTAGCTGGTGACATTTTGTTGCAGGGGACAGATAAACCCTGTAACACTGGCAACACCAACTTAAAACCATTCCCAGCACACAACTCAGGAGAGAAGACTGCATTCAAGTAGCCAGCCTGTTTCTATAGGTGTCAAAGACCTTAACTGCAGGGCCTGTTAACCTCACTGAAACAAGGCAGCAGCAAGGAGGCAAGCCACCTAATTATCAGGGACGAAGATGACACCAGTACAACACATTCAGGGAGACATTGGGGCAGGCAAGAATGGACAGAGTAAGTTTCTCTGAGGTAATCAGCAAAAATGAGTTCTCCCCCAGTACCTCCATGCAACTATTGCAAAGGCAGCGTGTCTTGCGGGCAGCGTTGCCTCGTACATTATTCTGGAGCACTTATACCAGTATCCCCATTGTATTTTCATATAGACTGCTGTAGGCGCATGAGGTAATGGTTGCATTAAATGCCTTGTCAGCATGCGCTGCAGTAACACAGTGGCTCTTATTCCCTACACAAAGCCATCGTTCCTGCCTTAAGTGCAAAGCACTGCAGAAGTCTTGTGAGAGCAGAATGCCGTCCCTACACAGGGCAGCCCAAAGAGAGAGCCTTCTGTCTAGCAGGCTTCCAACTGCAAGAGCCGTCCCCAGCTGCCTCCACTAATAGTTTCCAACATTTTGCCTCCATCACTAAGTACTCTACAACTGAAATTAAATCTAAATAGGGGAAGATTGAAGAATAATCCAAAGCTTTCTCAAGAAAATACTCATATACAGAAACCCACCTCAGGAGTGAGACACACGCCAGATGCCTGATAAACTGGATTTGTAGCAAGCCTGCACTGAAATGCAACTTTGACACAATGAAATTTGCCTCCCTCTTTTGTTAGGAAGCACTGTGAACTCCAGTATTTTCCTTGAATATTTAAAATATTTTATCCAAGAAAAGTCTTTGTTCCCTCCTCAACTGTAAGACAGCCAAGAAGACTTTAAACTAATGACTTAGTTTGCCTCAAGACAAGTTTGAAAGTCTAAATTTGCTTTTAAGTATTGACAATTTTACAGCACGGGTTTTCTTTCCCGTGATCAGAACCTAAGAGCCCTCCATAGTGGTGCATGTGTCGTCTACAGAGACATTTTAAGAAGCAGTTCTTGACTTGTTTTGTTTGGGAACCATGCACACGCATTGTGTACACCAGTGTGGACTATCCACAGCTACTCAAGTGGAAACTTCTCCTTCTTGGAAAAGCATCATCAATTTTTCCAGAATTTGACACCAAGAACTTATTAAAGTATGCCTTGTTCCATTGCAAAGGTAGCGATTCGAGAACACTGTGCTCCCATGTTTGCTAGTCACATTACTGCTGTATATTTGGTTTTCAGTTTCTTCAGCAAGCACCTTGTTTCCCCCGTGCTTGGCATACCATCCCTCCTATCTACCTTCAAAATCCCCTGCCACTGCCAGAACTGCCTGTGTAACCATGTGGTATTTGCATGTGACTCAGTAATGTGTCATAGTACATCTCTGCGACAAATATTTTTTCAATTAAACCTATTGCCACCCGACTGTTCTGGGACAGCAGCCTTCACAAAGCTGTCCCTTACACTGCCATGCAATACCCTAGGACATCATCAGCACTGAGATCTCGAAGGGAAAGGTAAGCCAAGTTAGTTGTGAGAGCACCTAGTAGATATGGAAGGTCACATAGCCTGGCTGCAGCTAACAGACTGGGAGAAGATTTTGCCAAATCACCTTTTCAGGGGCCTGTCAGCTATGGCCGACAAGCCGACTGAAAACTTGGGTAGTTAAAAATACAAGAATCTTAAATATTGCTTTGCTTTTAATCTGTTATCTGAGCACTCAAGAAAACCCATCCGATATTACCACCCCCACTTTACAGAGTAGGAAATGAGGCAATGCATGGAGTGACTAGTTTACCTTCACCCCAAAAACCAGCTTCACCCCAAAGACCAGCACCACTGTGAGAACACCAGTGACTTCAAGCCCCAGTAGGCCCATGTCCTCTGCTGCCTACAGCCCGACAGACAGACACCTCCATTTATACCAGGCAGCCTATGCATCTGAAACTCCGAAGCTTCAGTTCAGATCTGAAGCATGATAGGAAACATAACTAACTGCCTTTTTACTGCTGTTGTGTAAGAGGCCATTATTTGCACACCATAAACCAGCAAGAAGTGCAGTTATTTGCATATCACTTGTAGGCAGATCTTGCCAGCTAGACTCAAGTGGTTTTTATTTTGCATTATGTGGTCTCTTTTTTGGGGGGGGGGAGGAGTCAAAACTCTATTCAGCTTTTTTTCCGTGCCAGTAAGAAAGGTTATTGACTAGACAAGGAGAGATGAGTAAGAAAGCAATTATTAAAAAAAAAGGCAGAAAAATAGTCTCCCCTGAATTCCTGGAGGTCATTTCCTCAGCCTTCAGCCAAAGAGGAAATCATCAACTTCTCCAAGCTGCCATTAAGTTCACTCCTGATATAATTATCAAGGTAGGTTGAACAAGCAATACTCGCAAAAGGCAATCCCAGCAATACTGCTGAAAAACAGGAACCGTGGTAGCCAGTAGCAGGGCAGAAGTTTTGAGCAGTACTCATTCCTGTGTTGAAATGCATGGTTTTAAGGTAATGCGGGTGTAAGTTGGTATGCAACAGGACTCTTGCAGGCAAGCAAAGCTTCTTAGAAACACATGCAGCACAGAAATCTGCTGTTATGAGCCCAAGCGTCTCTAAGAATTTTCTCGTGGCCCTCCAGGCACCTACAGCAACGTAAAGCTTAAACCTCACCCTTAAAAACAGGCTTTGAAGGCCTGCTCTGGGCACCCCAGTACTGGTTACTGAGGCATCCTTCCTGGAGATTGCTGTGAATACTGAACAGTCAGGGGAGCAAAAGACAGCTTTACATGCAAGTTCTGGCTGTCTGCTGGCTTTCCCTCATGAGATCGCTTAGGTCAGCCCTTGCTCCCAGCAGGAGCCTCTTGATAGCGATATTCTGACAAGGCAAGTAGGAACACGCCAGACACCCACACTATCAATTGTCAGGAGGCTGTCATCTTGTATACGAGGCATATGTACCTTGTAATTACACATATTTGGGAATAATACTGAGTAACAACCAAGAAAAATAATTTGCGCGGTCCTCCAAAGACCATGGACGCATTTAAACCAGTAGCAAAGAAACTGAACCTTGTGGCAATCAGATAATCCAATGCTCTTTTGATACCAAATGATGCCCTCCTGCTGGCATTACTGTACTTTGCCAGAAGGCCTACACTCTTCTTTGCCCAAAAGCAAGTCCATTTGCAGTAACTGGAAAGCATCTTAAAAAAAAAAAAAAAAAACCAAACAAAAAACCACCACCCAGATCCTGTTCCAAAAAGGAGATCACTATGAGAAATACTAGTTTTAACTGACTGGGGAATTCTCTAGTTCTGAAGCAAGATGAAGCCTGACACAGCGAGTAGTCATTCTAAACTAGGTTTGCGTACTGCAGAGGTGGTAGCTAGCTTGTTCAGACAAGCCTATTTTAAACAAGAGCTGCAAGTCTCGTCAGACATTTAGCAGCTTCCTCTGCAACTCCCATTAGCTCTGCTCCAAGCTGCAGACCAGCCATAGATGCTTCAACTCGGGTGTTATAGGAAGCAGGGAGATTGGTAGCACATCTTGTCTGCCAGGTCTATACAGACTAGAAGTTTATTTACTGGATATACCACATGTTCAAGAAACATAATGGTGAATACCACGGGAACCCCTCTACTAAAGGCAAATAACCTAAGCAAGTGCGTCAAAACACCCAAATGTTTGTTGCTGGACAAGTGTTTGTGCATGACTCAAGCAAAAATGGGACAGCAGCTAAAACTGTATGAGCGAATAATTCAAGTGAATTTGTCTGCCTCAATAGCCTGAGTTAAAAGGGGCTGAAAAGTTTTAGTGTAGGCAAACCAACAGAAAACGAACCACCATGATGCATAATAGCTGTTTGGTCTATTCCGCCACATTTATGAAAGGAGTCCCCCGGCATTTTTTTGCAAGGCAGAGAAAACAGGCAAGTCAGCGGGTACGTTTAATACATTTCTCCGTTTCCTCTGTTTCCAGCGTTACATCTCAGATATAATGCTTCCAGCATTACAACCTCTTGCACAGAGAAGCAAGACAAAAATCTCCCGAGCCTTGTGGCAAGTACCTGAAAATTTAAGCTTCTTTGAGCAGTCGCTGCAAAACCGTGTTTGTCACGACCAGCGTTTTTCCTTCCCCTCTTTTGTCTGCTACCAGGACTGCTGACTCCAGCCGGGCCCGATTAAGGGCGGCCTGGCCCCCAGAGGCTGCGTACCGGGGACGGCGGAGCGGGGCCCCGGCTGGCGGGAGGACGGGTGCTCGCCTCTGCTGCCCCGCTCCGCCGAGGAACCGCCGCCGTTTTCTAGGCCAGGCCCGAAACCCCTCGGCTTTGGGGAAGATGGCTCCCGCGCGGGGCCGGCCGTCGGGGCGGATGCGGCTGAGGCCGCGCTTCCTCCCGAGCGGGGCAGCCCCCCGGCCCCCGGGGCAGGCGGCCGCCCCCCCCCCCCCCCGCCATGGCCTTGCTGCCAGGCGGCCACCCACTCCCCGCGCAGCCCCCCGCGTGGGGGGACCCCGCCCCCACGGCCGCGCCCTGCGGCACAGGGAGGGGCCACGCATCGCCCCACGGCGGCCGCCGCCGCCGCCTCCCCCCCTGCTCTTCCCGCCTCGTTCCCTCTCCTCACCGCCTCCCCCCCCCCCAGGCGAAATGGACGCGCCCGCCCCTAGCGCCCGCGTGCGGCGCTGAACGTACCATCGCCTCGCGGGGGGAGGACGAAGGGGAAAGGACAGTTCCATCGCTTCGGGGGGGGCGGGGGGGAGTAACTTTCCGCCGCCTCATGGCGCGATGGGGGGAGGGGAAAGGATCCGCCGCCTCAAGTTCAAAGGCGAAAAGACCGGGGGGGGGGGGGGGGAGGGGAGGGGAGGGAAGACGGAAAGGGGGGCGCGATACGGTCGTGCCGCCGGGCACGGCGGCGGCGCCGGCCGGAGCGCAGGCCGGGATGCGGCGGGCGGTACCCGCCGCCCCCCTCCCCCCTTTCCCCGGGGATGAAGGCGAGGGAGGGGGGGAGGGGGAGAAGCGTAACGGCCCGCGCCCCCGGCGGCGCCCGGCTCCCTACCATGGTGTCGGCGGGGCGCGGCGGGCGGCGGAGCGCGGTGCGGCGGCAGCTGCTCCCCTCGGATGCTGGGCGCGGCGCGGGCTCCGGCAGCAGGAAGGGAAGCGGCGAGGGCGCGAGCCGGGCGGAAACGCTGTCGACGTCACGGCCGCCGTGCCCGGAGGAGGAAGCGGTTGCTATGGTGGGAGCCCCGCGTGGCAACGCCCCGGACCCCTCCTCCTCCTCCCCCCCACCCCCCCCCGGCTCCGCGCGCACGCGCGTGCCCGCCCGCACCCGGGGGGAGGGGGAACCCACGCACCCACAGCCCCCCCCCCCCACCCCCGCCTGGCTGAGGGGGTGGGCTGCCCAATCACGGGGGGAGCCGCCGGGTGATTGACGGCGGTCGGGCGCCGGCCGGCCAATGGTTGGCGGCCCCTCTGCGAAGCGGGGCGGGATTACCTGCCCCAAGGTGTGCGCTGGGAGAGGGCGGGGAGGCGCTGAGGGGGGAGCCGGGGGGGCTGAGGGAGGCCTGAGGGGCAGGGCGGCTGGGGGCTGCCGGGGGGGGGGCGGAAAGAGGATTGGGGCCGTGGGGGAGATGACGGGGACTGAGGCAGTCGTGAGGGGCAGGGGAGCGGTTGGGGTCACGGTGAGGCAGGGGGAGCCCTTGGGGGGCGGCGGGGGGGGCACCCCAGGGGGCGGCCGTGGGGCAGTCACGGCCCTGAGGCAAGCGGGAGGGCCGGCCGCGGCGGGAGGCGGCCTGAAAGACAGCGGGTGGGGGCGGGGGGCCAGGAGAGCTGGCGAGGAGGAAGTGTGGGGCTTTTTTTTTTTTTTTTTTTTTTTTGAGGGATTTTTTTAATACCTACTTTGGTGCGATCTCAGTCAGGCACTCCTGATTGGCCCAGGCCGGCCGCGCTCGCTGCCTGCTGCAGGAAACCCTGTGCATTTCTTCCCAGCGGCAGCAGCAGCACCAGCAGCAGCACCAGCACCAACAGCAGCAGCGCTAACAGCAGCAGCAGCGTCCCCGCATGAATCAGAGCGGCATCTATTTTCAGGTGGCTGAAACAATGAAGGGTTTGTCCTCGGGACAAAGCTGACCGCTGAGAAAACGCTGCTGCTGAGACCGGGGGGCTCGGAGAAGCTGCTGTTCCATGTTTATCGCAGTACTGCTCACTCTGTAGTGCTACAAAAACGTTACTTCCGTAATGTTTCTGTGCAATGAAGCTCGGGCTTTTTGTAATCAGATTACAGAAGCACCTGCTAATGTTAAAAAAGCTGTATAGACAGTTAGGTTTCATTACTGGATCCTGACTGCAGTGGTGTTCCTGGCTTGAACTGATGAGCGAAGAGCGCCCAGCATCAAGCTTTTTTGTTGTCTTTCTGCCTGCTTGTAAGCAGAAAACAAAAACAAGACTCGGTTGCATGCTTTCAGGGCTGGGATATGGGGCAGCAATACTTCATACCAGGTTACAGCTAGCATAAAGCTGCAGTAATAAAGGTGTGTGCCGTACAGTTTTCATCCATATTGCTGTTCTAATTAAGGGTGTTGCATTTTGATTTTTTTTCCCCTCCTTGCTGCATACCCCAGTAGATGCCCTTTTTAGATGCTGTTATGCCTGTTCACATTAGATAGAAGTTGCTGAAAGACCCCATATTGAAGATGTATGTATTTGAAGAGCAGTCCTATTGTGCTACACTCTTGTGTTGGGTGGTTTATGCTGGCCAGGGGTCCCTTTTGCAAGAGCATTTGCATCAGATTTGTGGTGAAACTAGCAAAAGACCTGCCAGTATGACTTAGATTTAAATTGGGGTGGGTGGGTAGTTCCTCCCTAGGCTCTTTTCTGATGTATTTAATCAAGGAATGCTGAAATTTGGACCAAAGTCTTAACTGACTTTGGAAATAGTAACAAGAATTGAGTAGAAACATGTTCGGGTTTTTGTTTTTTTAAACATAACAATTCTAAAACAAGTTGGATAAAATGCCTGTGTAATAGAACTTCAGCCCTACAAATACTTTTCTCTGGACAACTTGTTCTGGTCCCGTCTTTCTGCCGCAACTCAGCCCGGTGGCAGCGCATGCTGCATGGCTGGGAGAGAAAACCAAGGCAGGTGCTGTTTGGTGATGCACAGTGCCGTAGCAGACCTCCATCTCCGGTGGCACGTAACGGAGACCTGGGGCAGCTGTGCTTTTTAGTCTTAATTGATGTGGGTAATTTGTCTGTTATTGTTCCAAGCTTGCTCTTCATAGATTGGTTTTGCTGTGAAAGGGGTACAGAAGTAAGGCATCCTGGGGAGGAGGGGAAGGGTGATGTAAGGCCATGAGAACAGGGCCGGGGCCATTCCATGTTGTATACTTATAAGGGAAAATGAGTTGGAACCGGCCTGTTGGCTCAGTCTGTTTCAAGACGTCTTGTGTTTTTGGAAACGCTGCAGTGGGTTGAGAAGGTATCTAACTAGTTAAAGGAACCTCAGCAAGGACAGGAGCTCCTTCACCAGTAGAGTAAGGGAGAGCTCTCTCGCTTGTTTCTGTCTCATGGGAAAGATGTGCTTGCTCTGGGAAGGGCACTTACTGAGAACCACAGTGGCTTTTTGAAAGGTTTTGTTCCCCAAAAGATAAAGCAGCGTAGCCTGGTGAGGCATAAACACAGCGGCTGTGGTACTTTGGAGAAGCTAGAGGCAGGAGCTGTGTGCCAAGATGCACTGACACATGCGTGGCTTACGGTGGTACCAGCCTGCCTTAGCGCAGGGCTCCACAGGCTCTGCGTGCTGTACCAGCACGGGCACTGGGAGCTCCAGCTCGGCACTGGGAGCTGCCTGCCGGTGATTAGCAGTACATGTGTCATGGTTTGGGAACCCCCGCTGTATGTAAATCCCGTGCTGCTGCTTGTGTTGGGGAATGGGAGTATTCTTCCAGTCCTGTGCTGCTCCCCTGACTCGACAGCCTGTTCCTCACGTGCCTGTGACCTTAAGCATCACCCCAACCGTTTGCAGTGCTGCGGTTTCCCTCAGACAGGGCTTGCAGCAGAGTCCTCGCACAGCAGCTGCTGAGCTCCCTGTTTTGGGGACGGCAGGAGGGAATTTTGGTGTCACTTTCTACTAGCTCGCTTTTCATCAGTCCTGCCCTTTTGACAGGACAGGGACGTGGGGCAGAGGTGAGGAAGTTGTGCCTTGTGGCTTATTGCCACGCTGACGCTAACCCTCTCATGGTTTACTACTCCACCAAGGCACGCCCTGTTAACAGCCAGCTGCTGTGGTGCTGTACGAGTGAGCAAGGTTAAGGCTTCCAAGAGCCGAGACTCACCCCTTCGCCCCCAGGGTTTCCGTGCAATACAAAGTTGTTACGAAGAAAAAAATGAACACTGCGGATTGCTACAGCATTGTGGAGATGGAAGTTTTTTACTAGCTTTGCTGCTTTTCAACACTGAATAAGCTTTGTCGTTTTTTCCTAGTGTTAGAGCTGTAAATAAGCTAGGCTGAAAGCTCAAGCTGGATGTTTGGACAAACCATCTTGAAAGGTGAATCCCCCTCCCTCTCCTAAGGCAAGCACCATTTGCAATTAAGCTGAAACTTCCCTCCAGAAAATCCACCCCCAGCCATGGGGGAGCCCAAGAAATTTCAGCAATTCTGTAGCTGGTGGTGACCGCTTTGGCTCTAGTCTGAACCACTGGTGTGAGTTGCAGCCAACAAGTGTCTGTCCAGTGAAGGACCTCTTTAAAACCCAGCACGGTCAATATAAAAAGTCACCCATGGACTCCTGTTGGTGAATGAGACCCTGCATCAACAGAAACCAAAGATCAATACATGCACCTCACTGACTTTCTAGCATTTGAGATAGTGACTACTTGCTTACTTTATATGCCTCAGCTATTTGAACTCCCCCTCCCGTCCTCCAAGCTACTGACTCATTTCCTCCTCTAAAACCTTCCTTTTTTAGCCTTTCGCTCTGAACTATTTGGTGGCTGTTTTGAGCCGCCTGCTCCATGCCTTACTTAGGCAAACTCCTACATGACAGCTTTCTAATCCTTGCTTTTGTACCATGGAAATTGTGTTTTTTTTCCCGATACTTTCAGTTCTGAGAGGCGGTTTTAGCTACTGACTGTGCTCTTAGGCAAATTGCTTCTTTGCTGTTGGAAATCAGGGAAGCAGACAATCGGCAAAGCAGCTGGTGAGCTGAGACTGCCGCTGCTTATGCTAATTGCTGTTGTCTCCCTGTTAGCCCCCGCTTCCCCCATCTGTCTGTATCCACCTGCTGTCTTTTCATACCCTTCCACCCTGATCTCGCAGTTTGAACAGGGATCGCAGAGACTCCTCTTTGGCTGGGCAACCACCCCGCAAATGCAGAGCACCCAGACAGCAGCAGGATCAGGCCCTGACTTTTTGTGCTGTCTCATGCAGCAAAGAAACAGGCGACGTCCCCCTTGTGCAAGGCCTGACATGGTGGTGGCCCTGAGCTTTGGTCATGGCTGACAGATGCTTCTATAACCACACTAGCTGAGTGTGCCTGAAATGTAGTCCGTTTTTCTCAGGGCATATGGAATATTGGCTCTGTGCTCTTGGCGTCGCAAGGCTCAGCAAAGATAATTTTAGACAGGAACAGAAAGTCTCTGTAAACCTTACAGTCATAGCTATTCCACTGGCAGAAACAAAGCACTGAGAAGCCTATTGCTGTGCATTGCTGAAACGTTCTGCTTAGTAGATGCACAAGAATCAAAATTTAAAGGGAAATTTGGGGGGAGGAGGAGAAGAACCTAAAGGTGATTTCCAGAGACTGCTGTGATGCTCCATTCCTTTTCTGAGGAGGTGGTGTGGCATAGCAGGCAGCGTGCAGGAATCAAGAACCCGGAGACTGGTCCAAACCCCTGCCCTAGCCTGTGGGGTGAGGCTGGGCAAGCTGTTTTTCTCCTTTGCCTTGATTTCCCATTTGTGAAGTGTTAATGTTGTTACTGCCTTTTCTATAACGTAATGTGAGATTTAGGGGATATCAGAACTGGATGTTGCTTATAAATAAGTGCTATTTTTATGGTAATGAAAAGGCTGTCCTAAATTGCTGAGGAAGAATGCCAGAACTCGTATTCTTTTTAATTTGCTCTCAACTTCCACAATTGCTGCAGGTTGCAGTCCTTTTAATTTCCGTACAGTAAAAACTCTGCAGGCTATGAACAACTGGACCAAAATCTGACCTTGCTTACTGCTGTAAAACCTGGCTGATTGTATCAGCCTCATCAGAACCATTCTGGATTGAGTACGATGGGGAAGGTAGCTCGATACTTCATTACCTCTGGGGCATTTTCACCACTAGAAGGACGTAGGAGGGAATAATAAGAAGGCAGCTCAGGAATGGAACAGCCCCATGTTCCATGTTAATTTAAATATGCAAGAATGTCATCGAGCTACTCTCCTACCTGGTGTGTTTAATTTTTTTTTCCTTTTTTTTTTTGCTTTTGTTGCCACTAAAGTGCCTGTCCGAAGTACTTTGTATGATGAGAATGAAACACATCCTGCCCCAGAATCAGCTTAAGGACTAGCCACTCCTCAACTCTCACTTAAATCCTCAAAATAGGCACAAAGCAAAACTTAAAATGATGTGTTGGTTTCCCTTCAGGCACATGAATTGGATCTTAAATCCCCCTCAGTCTGAGAAGGGAGGCTCATGTTGAGCAAGCACACAGAGGCCTTGAACTCCTCTTAATCAGTGGGTAAAGCTTTAAGCAGCATCTCTGGCTGTATTACCCGAATGCTTTGCAGCGTTTAGTGTGGTTACGCTCCTGAGCTTCTGCTGTGAGACACGCTGTGTGCACAACCCCTTTTATAAAGGGGGAGGACTGAGCTGAGAGAGGCTGCATGACTCTCCCAGCCCCAGGCAGGAAATCTGTGGTAAGCCTGATGAAGTCTTCACTGCATTTACAGGGTAACACCCGAACCTTTAGGCCATCTCTTCTCTGTGCATGTAAGATGATAATGCTACTACACCAAATGCAGCATGGCTGCATGAATTTCTTAGAGAATAAGCACTTGTGGCTTATGTGGACTTTGTTCCAGGTGTGGAGGTGGTTGCTGCTGAGATCTGTCTGCAATGCCATTAATAATTTTTTGTTTCCTGACTAAATTAACCCCCACTCCTCTCACACTGCGAGCCAGACAGCAGGTTGTTGTAGCAGGTTGGGTTTTTTTATGATAGGGTTTGCACTTAGCTGCATCAGAATAATGAAGAAACCTCTCGGTGGTGTGTTGCTTATGCAGGACGGCTCTTCCTTCTAGCTTGGGAACTCCAGGCCTGTTCATGTTTGTTGGAGCTGTGACCACTTGTTGAACTTGTCTAGGTTTAGCTCTCAGGAATGGGGGGAGCTTGGCTCTTGTTACTGGGGTGGTTAAAATTGGGAGTTCATTATAAGGAGGGCTTCTGAGGGTAAGATTAGATGGCATGTGAATTAGCCCTACCACATGTATCACCAATCGTGCAAGGCACTGTACAGGCATTGACTGGAAAATCCCCACCCTAATCTGCTTACTGTCTAACCATAAGATAAGAAACGCATGGGGTAATGAAAAAGGAAGCAATGAGACCATATTAGTCAGCATGATGGGTGTTCATCAACAGCAGCCTGATAGCTGGGAAGGATTTGCTAGAGGGTAGAGAAAGCCCCTTCAAAACTCCCAAGAGAATGAAGTAGCACTGAATGTGATTTCTGGGAATGCGGTGTTGTACCAGGGGGGTGCTTTGAGAACTGAGGGTGGTTACTGGAGGCCTGAGTTGTAGGGGCAGGTATGGAGAGGTAAGCACTCCTTTCCAAAGCACAGCCCTGGCTACTGTGACACTGGTGAGAAGCCACGGCACTGCCAGTGCCTGAGGAGCGCAACCAGGGCAGGCAGCAGGACAAATATCCTGCCCACAGCCTGGGACTGGATGGGTCTAAGAGCTAGGAGAGCTGGCTGTGCCATTGGCGTTATGGGTGGCAGCTAGGGACAGCAAGAACACCAGGTTGCGCTCGCTTATTTTTTTGCCTTCCAATATATCAGGTAGTCTAAAAAAGGGTGTTGCTTTCCTGGTGAACCTGCCTCACACATAGATAACACTCTTACCACTTCTGCCACTTGGACTGTGTGAGGTGAGGTGGAGGAGTGGGAGGAGAGACAAACTGGAAAAAAGGAGGGTCTCGCTGTGTCTTCTGCAAGTGTGCAGGCAGACAGCACGCAGCCATGGATAGGAACCGCTGACAGTATCCCTGACCTCTCTCCTACCTGTGTTGTGGGTGTGATCGCAGCAGGATGTGGTCCCTACATGTAGATCAAGAATGGGGTCAAGAGTGGCTTGAGAGCTATAGCTCTGCTAGCCACCTGGGCTGCTAGTTGGGCCACAGTGAGCTATATATTCCTGTTGCGGTCAGTCTTGTCTAATGAGGTGGCTGTGGAGAAGTCTCCACTGACGAACAGGCTAGTGTGAGTGGAGCAGCCCTTTCCCAGTGCCCTCCTTAGACCTGTTTTTTGTGCCTGGATCTGTGATGGTGGCCTGTGCTTGGTGTGCCGGCTCTCCTCTGGCACACTGGCTGGAGAAAGGCTAGCTGGTCTGCTGGGATGAACCAGCTCAGAGAGCCCGTGTATTTCCAGTCTTCAGCAACCAGTGGTGTCTTTCTGAGCCATTGCATTGCCTGAGTAGCACTGCTCAGATCTCTCGATGGCTAGTCACCCAACAGGCTGTACGTGGGTGCTGGCAAGGAGCATGACTGCAGCTGCATTTCTGAAGGAGGCCAGTCAATGGTGTATGGGCTAAATCTGGCCTGGCAAAATGACTTCTTCCTTGTGCAGGCTGCCCTGCAATCCTTCCCCAGGGTTCTGGCACTTCTGCTGGTTCAAAAAGACTTGAATGTAACCAAAAGACAACTCCTGCACAGTGCTTCCCCCATCAGATCCCCGGTCACAGAAGTCTTTTTCCCAAGAGATGATGCTTTGCTCTCGCAGTGCTCAAAAAGTTACTTCTGACCTTCGCTCCAGCTCCAGGGGCCTCGCCTCCGGGCAGACAGTTCATTTACCCTCCTCTCCTGATTCCTGAGTCTCTCTGTCCCGGATTCAAAGTCAGCCTCATCCCGGTTCAGGGTGGAGGTGGCCCTGCATCCGTGAGATGTCCTGCTGGGGAGGCCGGGCCCTGGGGCAGAGCAAGGCTGGTGTTCCCCTCTCCCTGCAGTTTTGAGGACAGTGCCCATCAAGCGCAGGCAGAGCAGGAGAGCGAAGGGCTGTTGTCCCCTGCCAGGCCAGCTGCCTGCTGCTGACTGAAGGCAGGGCACCATCTGCTGGCATGAACGGCATTTGTCTGCACGTCTGTCGGGAGAGCAGTGCTGACTTTCTCAGCCAGATACAAACTAGTAGTTTCCAACCCTTTTTACCTGCCCCCCGCCCTTTTTTTTCCTCTTCCACAGCATTAAGCTTCTCTGTGACTTTCCCTACCTGCCTGATGTTCTTCTTTCTCCCCAGCTGCTGCAACCACCTCTTGAAGAGAGGCTTAAGCTGATGAACTTGGCCAGCTCCAGGTCATTCCTGGAGCATGATATAGTTTCTCAGACTGGAAGGAGTGTTACAGAGCTGCAGAGGGAATTGCGCAAGGACAGGCTCTGCTAGGGCCTGAGATGTGACAGCTCCGCTCCCTTTAGAGCTGTCCTAAGTCAGATCAGAGGTCTGTCTAGCCTAGTATCCTCTTCCTGGCAGCAGATACCTGGGGAAGGATGGACAAAGGCAGTGAGCTGGCAGCAGGAGATCAGCTAGATGGTCTGCCAGCCTCCAATGTGCAGGCAGGAATGTCTTGAGTTTGACATTGTGCCTCTATTTTGAATAACCTTCTGTGGATTTCATCCTTCCTGATTTTGAATCGTCACCACTTGAACCCATGAAGGCTCCTAGCATTCACTACACCTTGTGGAGGGGCAGCTGGGCAGGAGGCTTCTGCCCTGGGCCAGAAGGTGGGAACAGCTGTCCGAGGTTGCATGGGCATCGTTCATCTGCATGCTGGGGCTTGTGGCTCAGAGCACATGCCAGAAAGGATTGGTGGCATGTCACTGCTGTCTGTCTTTTCCAGCTCCCTTGGAGGGATCAGATACACCAGATGTGTCCAGTTGTGGATCTGCGGATCTTCAAGCAGAGAGGAGCAGTGGCACACAGCTAAGAACCAGGTGTCAAGGTGGGCCCTAAGGAGCGAGCCTTGTATGTGAGCTGTCTGTATGAGATGGGGTGGTTTGGCTCCTCCAGATTCCCTGAGACCCCAACTGTTTGAGGGCTACTGGACCCTTGAGCTTGACTGTTCCCTAAGAAGGCAGTGCCAAAAATCAGGTAGAGAAAAGTGGAGGCCTGTTGTTTTGTGAAAATCATGGCAGTTGAAGCTCTTTCTCACCCAAATTCTCCTGATTTTCGGCTGGGTCTTGCTTCTGTTGTGGGGTCTTGTGAAACCTGGTTGGTGAAGACTGAGGTGTTTCTTCCCTCAGCTGGCAGGTTACACAGCTGCTGGTGTTTGTCCAAGCAGACCAGTTTCACGCTCTTCCCTTTCATTTTCCTGTTGGCTTCCCATAAGACATCCCATCAGCTTTCCTGTCCTCTCGTTAGCATCTCGGATTCCTGGAACAGTGCTGTCCCCTGTTTTCTTTGGACTGGAGCCACAGCAGCCCCTAGAAGACACTCATCTGGCTGGTTTCTGTTGCTTTTGTCATGCAACCAAATGCAGGTACCTCCAGGGCTGTGGACATGTGTCCCATCACAGCTTGCCTGCCTGGGGTGGAGAAAGGGCTGCAGAGTCATGAGGAGCAGGCTGCGAGCTAGGAGTTGTGCCAGGCTCTGGAACAGGCACTCCTGCACTAAACAGCATCTTGTCCAGTGTGTAGGTCTGACTGCTCTCAGTGCTCTAGGAGGGGGCAGCACAGGACTGGTTTTCTGTTACACTCTTGTACCTTCCATGCGAGCAGGGAAAAACAGTGGGACTGCTCAAAGTCCATCTTTGCAAATTCACATTTTGCCACCAGAGAGCTCCCATCCTTCACACCAGTCTAAGGGTGAGCAAATAGTGGCCAACATGGCAAAAAAGTCCCTCAGTCTCTACCGTATCCCAGCTCTTGTAGTAAGGGCTGGACTCTGTGGTGCTGGCTCTGTCTTTAAAAAAAATATTATTCTTTTAGTGCTTGGATGAGTTTTGCTCCTTCATTGCAGGCTTCTTATGAAAGCGGGAATATTAAGGCTGGGAATATTGAGGCTGGCTAATGAGAGAAAACACAGTGAGCAGGTGGAAATTTGGTGGCAGCAATGCAGTTTTCCTCTCTCTGGTGGTTTGGACAGTCTTGCTGATGGAATAGTAGGGCTTGAGGGGGTCTGCCTGAAACACTAGCCTTGCTGTTAGTAGTCCTACAGAAGAATGTGGCACTTTGGTTTGCATCTGTGACTTTTGGTTCTAGAAACATAGTGTTGGCACATGCAGTAGCTTTAGTTTTGTACTAATTTGAGTTTGTAATCAGCAGTGATACCACTTTTCCTGTTTAGTTACAGGGTTGAAGCACTAACTCCCCTGAACAATGTAATTCTGGCCTTTTCCATCCACTCTCCTCCCTTCCAATGCCTGGTTCCTCTCCCCGCTCTTACCTAGCACTTTCACAAACACATATTCCATCCTCCCACATTTCTGCTTTGCTGAGGAGACGAGTCTTCCACACTTGGACGAAAAGGTGGGTAATTGGTTTAGTTCATTGAATATGCAAAACTGATAACTGAAAAATTAGTCCTGGGTGAGCAGCCTGAACACTGCAGTGGGTTTGGAAAAATGACTGCGCTCCCTTTTTTGGGGGCCGATGTGATGTCTTGCCTGCCTTCTGCGCCTCTCGTTCCTGCCCCTTACCTGTGTTGAGAGCCTGAGGAAGCCCTGGCTCACCTGGGGCCTGTGAGACATCAGCCAAGGAGCAGTCCCCTTTGTGGCCACCCCTGTGGCATCCTGGCAGAGATGAATCTGCAAACTAATAGTCTCAGCTCCCTGTTCCAGCAGAGACTGGAGGGCCCATCCTTGCAACGGCTCTCAATTTGCTCAGTCTCCTCCATTTTTGTTTAGACACCCCTTTTCTATACCCAACAGAAATCCCAAAGGAACTGAGGGCTGGGGAGCATAAGGCACTAGAGGTCAAAACAGTCACATCTCGTCAGATCTAGTCGCTCTTGTCCTGCTTTAGAGCCACTTCAACAAAGGACCTATCTGCCAGCAGTACCTAAAGGCCATACCTCAAAAAAGCAGCAGTAGCCTGATATTTAAAAAACCCCTTACCTCTAGAGTTTCTGACCAGTGGTTGTTAGCTGTGCGACTGTGCCCCAAAGACTGGCTCCTTCCCCTCCTTGCCTTGTTGTCTGGAGATGAGTGAGGGCCATGCTTGGCTGTAGCTGTGGCTAAGAGGCAAGCCAGGGTGCTCTCTTGGAGAAGACAGTGCAGAATCATCAGGCTCCCTGTTTCCTGGAGTGGCACATTGTGCCACAGCTTAGAGTTGTGGGAGTTTTTATTGCAATTTATTGTGCTCTTGAAAATGGTCTGGTGGAGACCTAGGCTTGTTTTTCACTGCTTGTCTTGCTTCTTGCTTGGAGTCCTGCAGGTTGCCTTGGGAGGTAGGTTCCCTGCAGGTTTCATTATGCTGAGCACTGATGTGCAGTCACAGGGTAAGGGAAATGGGGACTGTAGGTAAAGGTAAAAGCTCATGTTAGCCTAGAAAGCATTATCTTCAAGGGAAGACAGAGGGAACTGGAAGGTTGCTTAGTTTAAGGAGGGGGACTTCAGAGGTTATAGCAATCTCCAAACATATATGAGGTTATAGCAGTCTCCAAACATATATGAAGTCAGCTGTGGAAGAGTAATGTGTTCTTTCTGTTCATGCTAGCTGAAGACAAGCTGTGTTAGTCTTAGATCATAGCAATGGACATCAGCATTTGGGATCAGAAAAATCTTTCCAAGGGTGAGGATAGCAACCAATGGACTAGGTTACTTGGGAAAGAAATTAATGTCCTTTCTTGGAGGTTCTTAAAAAGCAGCATCAGGAACAGTGTAACTTCCATCCATGTCCTCAGCTGGTCTGTCGGAGCAAAGGACCTCCTCGGCAAAAGTTCCTGCAGCGTAGAGAGAGGAGAGTGGAAGCACACCTCCAGAGACCTGCCTGGCAGGTCCCCTCTTCTTAGGCCTAGGATCTTTCCCATGATGGATCCACAAAGGTTGTGTGCAGTGTCTGCTGGAAACTGAGTCACATAGTGCCAGGGTAGAGAAGGAAGTCCTTTAAAATCCAGGTGGTTATCAGGAGAATAATTTTACCCCAGGTAACTCAGGACACATCTCTGGCACTTTTCAGTCCAATGTGGCTTCCTTCTGACCCTGGCTGGAGTTAGCAGTCCAGAAACATGATAATAGCCTGGGGATACAAGCCTGTTCTACCACATTAACCCTTCTCTGGTCATGAGCAGCTCTGGCTGTACTGGGCAGTAGCATTACATCAAACATGATCGAACCAAGCTAGAAATAGAAGCTTGTAGCAATCCTAAGTACAGATCGGCCATGTACGTGCCTGTTTGCAACAAAAGATTACAGGAGCTCGAGGTAGTTTGCAAGAGGCCCCTGGGGCATTGGTTTCATTCTTGGGCGTGCTGGATTAGACAGAATTGCCAAGGCAAGCCAGAAGCTCTGCTTCTTCTCTCTGACATACACAGTGAGCTCCGTCTTGCTGAGAAGCAAACCAGCAGAACTGAACAGCTGGCTTGGAGACGGAGATCTCATCCACAAAACACTCTCCCTCCTGCTGACCTCCCTGCTCTGGGCGCAGAGCCTGATTCTCACTCCAGCATGCAGGTATTTTACATGGTGTGTGAATTAATGCTGGTGCCATAAGAAGTGTCCTGTCTTTCTCCTGAGCAGTGTAAAGGATCTTTAACATGAATGACAATTGGCTCCAATGCTGCAGCAGCTGCAAAGTGAGTTCCACTTCTAGCTGAAATAGGTTGCATTTTGACTGAAGCATTTTTGCTATCCACATTTTCACTAGAAACTTATGTCTAAAGAATGTATATCTTCAGTGATCATAAGAACAGCTTCTTAGCCCTGAGGAATCCTGCTTTTGCAACAGAGCTGCAACACAACTGCGGCACAGCACCAAAACCCTGGATGGAGATATGCATCCTGGAAGGCTATCTGACCTGTAAGGGTGCTTCAAAGCAGCAAGACTCCTGTAGTTCTAAACCTGGTGCAGGTCAGGGGAAATGTTTCAAAACTTAGGGTGAGTTTGGGGACATACATGTCGAAAGATGAGCATATGCTAGTGTGCATCTATGTGTGAATACCCACGGGCAAAAAAGAGCTAGGGCTCTTCTAGAGTGGGAAAACTTGCTTCATAATTTATTTACATGCACCGACACTTGCATTTTCATGAGGTTTAGATATTTCATGTATTTGCCAGAACAAACACAGCACAGGACTCTTCTAAGCTGTTGATGAAATTGTTAAGGGGCTCCATGTCTACTTGTGATTTTCCACTTCTTTGAGTTTACTTGAGATGTGAACATAGAATCTGGCACTCACAGGCACCATGTGGATTTGTGATGGTCTTGGGAGCACTGCTTCTCCATAAAACAATGTCTTGATCACATCCAAGCACAGATGTTGTTTGTTTGTCTGTGACAGGTGCAGCATCAGTGATACTTGCTTGTTGAGCCATCCAAGTTATGCTTTAATGGAAATTCTTTAAAGAAGTTACAAATAGTTCATTTTAGTATAATGGTTCAGTAAACACTACAGTAAACCTTTGGAAGAGAGACTGAATTATACAAATAAGAGAGTTATGTGTGGAGGGGAAATGGAAAGCATTTTATTTTATGGCATATTGCAGTGGTTACCAAGCCTTATGGTTTTGTCAGCAGTCTCAGGATGTTGTATGTATTTTTTTTTTCCTAAAATTCCAGCTGCTGGAAGGAAGATATTGCATAAGAGTCTCCATTTTCTCATTTTAGAAAAGTGAGTTTCTAACCCTCGTGGTTGCTTAGAATAACATGAAAACATGAGCTGAATGTTCCAGATAGGATGTTGAAATCAAAACCAAACACAATGGAAAACTTGGTTCATAGCTTTAAAATCCAGACAGCAATTAAACAGCCTTAGATTGGCTTAGAAATTCTGCAGTTTGGAAATGTGTCAATATCTGACTTTTGGGACCTGACTGCTGGCATGAGGGCACATGTGATTTTGGAATCAGAGTTTAGTCACTTTTTGGTTAGGCAATACAAATTTTTATAAAAAGTAAGTATTTCTGTAGAATAAAATACTTTTTAAATATTTCTCTGGTGAGAACACCTCTTTTTCAAAACTTTTTTTAGCATTGCTTGAGTCTCATTTTCTCTCTTGTTTTGTATCTCAACTAATTTTGTTTTGTTCCGAGTTGAGAATTTCATCCTGAATCTCTTTTGCTTCATGCTTCTTTCCCTCGACTTTAATGTTTCTGTCTGGAGATTTCCATTTGGTTTGGTTTTGATGTTGACCTCAGATTTGGTGTTTTCTTCCTTTCCTCATTTTGGCTTCTTCATCCTGTTCTTTGCTTTCCAGTTTTGTTTTGAGCTGGTGCTGGAAAATTCCACCTTGGGTGGTGGGTGATGTTGCACCTGGATATTGCCTTTTATCGGCTGAGCGCATGATGTTTCCAAGTGGCTCAGTGCAGCCACTCAAAGTCACATTTGAGCTCATCTTCTTGTGACTGGGGAAGTTGTTGACTTGTTTTGTTTTTCCAGAGAAGATGACAGAATTTTTGGTGAAAGACATGCACAGTGCAGGAATTCATGAAGAGGGAATTTAAGTTCTCCAAGCAGAACTGGCTCTGAGGGTCTGTAGTGGCAAACTTTGTGGCTGTTCTGCTGGTGAAGCCGTTGGGTGGTGTGAGAGAAGTTGGAGGATGAAATCCAAAGAGATCCTTCTCTCTCCTGTCCCCCACTTGTGTGACACGTGAATGATGATTGTGTATCTTCATCTGTGCTGCAGCCTTCAGACCAGGTTGTTCTTGCACTCCACTCCTGCAGCTAACAGACAAATTCAAGCTCAGATGCTGGCTTGGCCCAAACTGTTTTGCTTTCTGAAAGTTGGAAGGTGGAGGTCTAAACACACTTGCTGTGGGCCTAAGATCTTGCTCTTAGGAGCTGGCTGGATTGGACACAGCCCCATCCACAGCAGCTTGAATGTTTAGAGCTCAAGCTACAGTCATCTTAGCAGGCAGCAATGAGAAGAGAAACCCTGTTGTATCCCAGGACTTAACCCTGCCCTTTGTCTTGCAGAAGAGGTCCCTTTTCTGACCCTCTTGACTGACTCCATGTTTTATGTGGTGAACTGTATTCCCTGTTTGCAGAATGAAAACAAAGGGTCTGCAAAGCCCCAGTTATTGGAGTCCCAAAGAACAGAAATGGGATGAGTATGACCTACATGGGAAGCTCATGGCAGGAGTATGTGCTGGGGAAGTCCTGGTCTGGGGAAGGTGAGGAACCAGCATATAGCATTGTCCAAGGCTGACAGCTCATCTGAAGAGGATCCTGAGGTATGTGTGACAGCTGTGGGTGCATGAATGAAAGGCATGATGGTGTGAAGTTAGTATATCTCTGCATAGCCCAGCTTTGGAGCCAGTATCTTTGGAGCTAGTACAGCTACCGGCTCTTGTCCAGAGACTGTTATCCTGCTCTAAACCTGTCCTGGACTGATCTGGAAAGGATATGGTTTCTCTCCTAAATTGTGGGAGTGTATTGTGTTTGCATGGCAAGGTTTTTGTAGTGGGGGGGCTACAGGGGTGGCTTCTGTGAGAAGCTGCCAGAAGCTTCCCCTGTGTCCGATAGAGCCAATGCCAGCTGGCTCCAGGATGGACCCACCGCTGGCCAAGGCCGAGCCAATCAGCGATGGTGGTAGTGCCTCTGGGATAACATATTTAAGAAGGGGAAAACAAAAACCCAAACCACAGGGACACAAACTGCAGCTGAAGTGAGGCGTGAGAATATGTGAGAGGAGCAACTCTGCAGACACCCAGGTTGGTGAAGAAGGTGGGGGAGGAGGTGCTCCAGGCGCCGGAGCAGAGATTCCCCTGCAGCCCGTGGTGAAGGCCATGGTGAGGCAGGCTGTGCCCCTGCAGCCCATGTTGGTCCACGGTGGAGCAGATATCCACCTGCAGCCCATGGAGGACCCCATGCTGGAGCAGGTGGATGTGCCCAAAGGAGGCTGTGACCTGTGGGAAGCCTGCACCGGAGCAGGCTCCTGGCAGGACCTGTGGACCCATGGAGAGAGAGGAGCACACGCTGGAGCAGGTTTGCTGGCAGGACTTGTGACCCCATGGGGGACCCACGCTGGAGCAGTCTGCTCCTGAAGGACTGCACCCCGTGGAAGGGACCCCCACTGGAGCAGTTTGTGAAGAACTGCAGCCTGTGGGAAGGACCCATGTTGGAGAAGTTCATGGAGGACAGTCTCCCATGGTTGGGACCCCACGCTGGAGCAGGGGAAGAGTGTGAGGAGTCCTCTGCTGAGGAGGAAGGAGCAGCAGAGACAATGTGTGATGAACTGACTGCAACCCCCATTCGGTGCCCCTCAGGTGGAGGAGGTAGAGAAAAATCGGGAGTGAAGTTGAGCTTGGGAAGAAGGGAGGGATGGAGGGAATGTGTTTTAAGATTTAGTTTCATTTCTCATTACCCTACTCTGATTTGATTGGTAATAAATTAAACTGATTTTCCCCAAGTCACGTCTGTTTTGCCTGTTACGGTAATTGCTGAGTGATCTCCCTGTCCTTATCTTGACCCATGAGCTTTTTGTTATATTTTCTCTCCACTGTCCAGTTGAGAAGGGAGTGATAGAGCAGCTGTAGTGGCACTTGTCATCCAGCCAGGGTCAACCCACCACAGGGAGGCAGATTGCTTCCCATGTGTCTGCATTTAGGGAAGAAACCACGGGTGGGCGTTAGTGCTTCCGTGCAGTATTGAACTCTGCAACAGCCCTTGCTGACCGCCATCTCTCAGCTTCTCCTGCAGTCAGGCTCCCAGCCATTTAGGACCATTTCTCCCATGGGGATATTTCACCTAGGTGAAATGATGTTTTTAGACCTGGAACCATCCACTGTTTAGGATGTACTATCCCTGGTGTGATTTTTCCTTTCCAGATGTCTTTTGTTATTTTGTTAAGGTTAGAAATCCACAGAATAAGATCTGCAGCTCCAAGCATCATATATATGAGATAGAAATGTCTTAACCGTAGACAGGCTTGCTAGAGCTTATTTGTCAGAGTCCTTGTCTTCAGAGCTTAAGTGTTTGTATCTATCATCCTGTAGTAGACCTGTGGCTGTCCAGGACTTTGAGGCCATATGGATGATTAGCAGTCAAGCTGTTCTATTCCGTCCAATTCAGGCCTTTTCCAGTATTATTAACCTCAAATGGCCCCATATGTGCTGGCTGCAAGGCAAGGGCCGACCCATGCATTAAGCAATGTATACAGCAGGCTGCCAGAAGGTGGGGGCAGGAGTAGCTTTACTCCGATTTTAAACCAACAAAGAGAGGGGCCTCCAAGGTTTAACTGCATAGACTGGACAAGACCCTGAGGAACCTGATTGAGCTGGATCTGCTTTGAGCAGGGAGCTGGATTTAATGACCTCCAGAAATCTCTTCCAACTTATATTACTCTATGATAAATTTAGCAGCATTATATTGTAGGGGACTTACTGGAGACCATGTAGGAAATCTGTAACTGGACCAGTGCATCTGGTAATAGACCCTGCATCCTGCCACCGAGTGAGGTTGCCACAGGCGCTAAGGTAGGCTGAGCTATTCCAGCTCAAATAAATAAGAGCAAGAGTGGCATAGCTGGGGAGAGAGAGAAGTGGGGAGAGGCATTCCTTTGAGATACACGTCAGGTCATGCCTCTTAGCACAGACTGACTTATCTGTGTTTTCCAGCCTTTAATAAGTGGTGTGTCCACAGAGGAAACTGCTGAATGGCATATAGTGACTAGAAGCACTTGAGCAGTCAGGGAGACTTACAGAAACTTAGAAGTGGCATGGCCAGGTCTATGAAGATACTGTGGCACTGCTGGTCTCCAGAGTAGCTGGTTACCCACTTCTCAAAACACTCCTTTCTGAACTGCTACTTAAAATTCCTAAGCAAGGACTTTGCAGAAAGCGTGACCCTAGAACAGGACTGGCAGTACTCAGCATGCTTGCTGGAGCAAGATGCAGTAGCAGAATGAGTGAAAAATCCCAATTTTTATTTTTCTTTACAGGCTTTCTCAGCTTCTCCTCAAACTCCAAAATGTGTGGGAGTTTGACCATAAGAGTCTGAATCTGTGAGCTGTGGTAGATCTGACAGAAGTGGTTTCTGACAGATCTGATGCCTTCAGTGCTTATTTCTCCTTCCTTCTTGCCCAGCTGGGGTGTTGTTGCAAGGTGTCTGTGATGTTTCTCAGCAGAGTTTTTGATATTTGCCAGTAATGCCCATGCCTCATTGCTGTTTTTGTTTGGGAGTGGCTTGCTGGAATACTCTTATCTGAGAAACATCTCCTGTGGAATATTTGTTCTCTGTGAGGAGTTTGGTTTTTCCTTTTCTTTTAAGACCAGGTATGCAGTGTAAAAGCATGCAGAAAATCTGTATTTTAGCCATGTTCTGTAATATTTGCTTGAAGTTGACTGGTCCTGTAAATATTCTTGCCAATAAACTTGGGAGTATCAATGGAGAGAGCAAAGCTCTGCTGCTCAGGTCTGGGCTGGGCATTGGTCAGTGGGTGGTGAGTGGTTGCATCACTTGCTTTTCCTGGGTTTTGTTTCTCTCTCTCTCTCTCTCTCATTGTTTTCCTTTTCATGGCAATTATTATTATTATTATTTTATTTCAATTATTAAACTGTTCTTACCTCAACCCATGAGTTTTCTTACTTTTGCTCTTCAGATTCTCTTCCCCATCCCACTGGGGGGCGAGGGTGAGCAAGCGGCTGTGTGGTGCTTGGTTGCTGGCTGGGGCTAAACCACGACAGTCCTCTGTACTTGGCGTTGGGGATGTTGCGTTGCAAAGATATCTTGCTGGGGAACATTTCTTAACTTCCTTGCAGTCATGCCCCAAGTCAAGGTGTGGCTGGTTCCCAGACCAGCTCCATGTTTCCTGGGTTGTGTTTGTTGCTGTAGGTGCATTGTTGCTTTCTAGCATTGCTTTGTGTTACACTCTTCCCCGTGGGCTCGCAGCCTCACATAAATAGCGAACCTTCCTGGCGCTGTCTGTCAGGTGGGCTTTCTCAGCCTGATCCCAGCTGAGGAGGTGCGCTGAGCTTGGCTGAGCCACAGAGCTTACGTATCATACCATACCTGGCCGCTTGCAACAACGAGGAGGGTTGCCTGATTGCCAAGGTGGGCAGGAGGGGAAAGAAGCTTTTTCCTGGCCATGCTGTGAATTTTAGAGAAAAGATACATGTGTGGGTTTTTGGGAAGTGGGGATGACAAGCTTCCATTCAGTGAGACACTGGGGCAGTGGAGTTCAAAAGAGCTCTCCCTTGTCATGCAGTCAGAGGAAGAGTAGGATTGGTGCCTGAGCACTGGGGTGAACAGAATTAAGCCACAGATTGAACGGGGAGGTTGGCCAGTGTGTTTTCATGGCTTGGGAAAGAGAGGAAAAAGGAGGGATTGCCAGCTGGATTTGAGTATGTGTACCTGCAAGCAAATGGGAAGTGTCTGCAAAGTTTTATAGGACTGGTCTGGTTCTATAGGTCTCACAGAGAAGCCAAAGAGTAAAGGCTATGAAATATATATGTGTGGTTCTGTACACACCCTTTCCCCTTCTCTTTTTGTCCACTGAAAGTGCAGTACTCCTACATACGAAGCACAGAGCTTGTGGTAGGTACTACTTTGTTTCAGTGGATTGGCAGGTTTTCCTGACTCTCATAAGGACAGTAGTTAGATTTGGACAACGTTCTTGAAGAGCCTTGTCGTCCTTTGCAGGGTAACTCTTCAGAATACTTTATGCCCCCTTGGAAGTCATGACTCTTGGTGCATGTGCTCTTTGATGTCATTTTGCTGGATAATCACTGGCATTGCCTGCCTCTGAGCGCTCAATGTATTATACAGCTGCAATGTAATTTTTCCCTCTTAAAAGTCCCACTGAGAGAATTGATCTGGTTGGTGACCAGGGCAGGTATTCAGCTGTGTCAGCCTTCACAGGATGACTTCTCTACAAAATAGGCAAAACTGTAATTACAGCTAAAGCCTCTTATTTCTTCTGTTTAATTGGTATGGCTGGCAGTGAGGATGTCAATGAAAAAGCAGTGAGGTTCTTTTTAAATTGATATTAATGGGAACAGACACATGGGGAGAGATACATGAGAACTGCTTCCAGCCTAGAAGCAGCGGCTGCAGAAACAAGTGTTACTTGTTTATCAAGACCGTGGCATGCCCAAGAGAGAGAAAATGCACGAGGCTGGGATTCAGCAGTTGGGTCCCAGGTCTCAGCCCTGCTAATGGTTGCTTGAGAGCCCTAGGTAAATCATCTCACTTCTTTCTTCCCATTCTCTCCATTCGCTTATACTGGGAGCTCCCTGAGCCAAGGAGTGTCAGCCACCAGCCTCGTGTTATGGGCCATGTCCCCAAATGCCCACATGGACTAGGACTCCTCTCTGATCCTGAGACCAACTGATTGTTTACTTCTGCTTGTTTTTTTTTCTTTCCAGAATCTCTAATCTCTAATCTGAAGTGTTTGGCGACTGAATGACTCCCTAGAGTGGCAGGACACTTTCGCCACTTGAAATCCAACAGCGCAGGCTTCACAACAGAGGATGGCTTGTTGTGGGGACTGGTTGGGCTTTTTTTCTCTTGAGCATGGGTGAGAGGGTTTTGGAGAAAGCGGCTTTCATGTCGGGTCAGGGTCAGAGAGGACTGCAGAGACAATTACTCTATCTTCAGTGGGATCGCCCCCGCTTGCCACAGGCTTCAACTTGTCTCACCCCAGCAGTGAGTCACAACCAGCTCGTTGTGACTGAGCTGGTTAGTCCCAGGCAGGGACGGGAGAACAGAAAGGGGTCAGAGCTGGAGGCATCTCCAGACCTTGCCTGACCCCCCAGCTGGAGTCAAGAGGGGAGCAGAACAGGGGCAGCTTAGAGGTCCCTCACATTTCCTTTTTCCTATGGCCAGTCTCTCAGCCTTCTCTGTTCTGTGGATTCCCTGAAAACGCCAGCTTCTGCCTCGTGCAAAGGGATGTGCTTCCCCTGGTACCGCTTTTCTCATGGTGAGAACCCTCTGTGCCCTTTCTTCCCCATACCATCTGCTAGGGGATGTCCAATTACACAGACACTGTGTCTTAAGGACAGCCTCTTGGCTTAATTCACTGATCATCCATATTGTTCCACCTGCCCTTGACATGATGTTCCCTCACCCATGTTGGTTATGGAAACCCCCTTAGAAGGGCCCCAGTGTTGCTCATGATGAAGCAGATGGGATTTCTAAGCGGCCTGAATTGTCTCTTAATGGACTTGTAGAAGCAGATTTTCGAGCCTCTGGGTTTCAGGCAGCTGAGGTACTGTGTAGATGTTCCCTGTATCTTTTCTGCTGCAATCTGTATCATGGTTAAGAGGTCTGCAACCTTCTTTTTCCCTCCTACAGCAGCATGCAAACTAGTATTCACAATAGAAGAAGTGAGGCTGTTTTAGTTTCTCCTGTGATTCTGGAAACTAAGGCCCTAGCAGGTGCCTTCATCTGACAGTGGGGAGGGGATGTCCTGGTTTTGACCTAAGTTAGAACCGTCCATTTTCTTTGTTCAAGTCTGTCTAAGCAAAGGTGTGAATTACGTCCAAAACAAAGACTGCTGGGGTGACCTTGAAATATTGGACCCTTTTACAGCCAAAATCCCTTGGGGTGGGGGGAAGATAGCCTGAATTCCTGATATTATTAAAGTGGATTAATTGCGTTTGAGGGTGGATTGCTGCATGGCATGCAATGAGTTATTAATGTTAATCAATCAGAAGTACAAGCAATATTAGCACCACACTCTAACCAACTGAGCTAATACGCCTTTTTCTTTATTAACAATGACCTCCTGGAGGGACTTTCCCTCTATAGTTGAAAACAAATATGCTGAGGGAAGAAAGAAAGAAACAATAATGCAATTAAATGAGAGGTATTAAGGCATGTTAGCGATCTCCCTCTCCTGATTCTGGGCCTTGATTCAAATCTCAGTCAGTGTATTCAGCTATGTTGTGTGTTCTTGACCAATAACCTTGCTTGTGCTGGTTTTGCAACTAGAAGTTCAATTAATAGCCATATTGACAGCTCCCCAAATTCACAGTTTACTTCTGCAGGAAAGATCTGATCTTCAGGAAAGATGCAGAAAGATCACACAGGACAGGTCTTCACCCAGTGCAAGCTGACTTCAGTCCAGTGAACTCCTAAGGATTTGTGGTATTGTGGCACTTAAGCGCTGAACTCCTTGCTTGTGTCCGCAGATGCTGTACCAGCATAGGAGAAGGAAGCAGCTCTTACCACTCAGAGCTTCAAATTACCACGTAACATGAACAGCGAGATGTAGGCAGAGGGACGCAGTGGCAAGCAGCAGAAAGACAGGGCTTTAATGCACTACCTTTCTGTCCACTGCTTTGTTTTTTTCTTCATCAAAGCAAAGTTTTGTCCTGGAATTTGAAGGAAAAAGAGAAGGTGGCTTTGGGAATCATTTAGATGAATACTTTTGGAGGAGAATGGAATTTTTCCTTGGGAAGCCAAAAAAGGGTTCAGAAGACATGTCCTCATCTTTGAAAGTTAGAGATAGCCAAGGTGTTAGTCCTGCTTCTGCTGTTTGCATCAAGAAAGCATTACCCCCGCAGAGTGACATTATTTGGTTGCCTGTGTGTTTTCAAGGCCAGAATTGGAGTGCTGGACTATAAACCCTCCAGGCTTCTTGCTTTGTACAGACTCAGCACAGTGGGACTGTGCTTGCTTTGCTCAGCACAGTGGGACTTCTAGGTAGATAATGCTGCTTGATGCTGAAGTGGCCGTGGCATACTTGTAATGACTGCCTCAAGGCATGCTCAGTTGCTCTCTATTTTCGTTGTGAAGTGCAGCTATGTTTAATAAGGCCTTTTTGTTGTTGAGTGACTTCCTACCAGGTAAAAAAATGTTCAGCTGGAGTCCTGAAGTTTAACAGACAGTATCTTAAGTGCCCAGCAGAATACTTTGTCCTGACACAAAACAATTCAGCATAACTGGAAAGAAAATATCAAGTGTCAGTGTGGTTAATTAATTCTGCATCCAGCTGCCTAACTTCTCTTTATTCTGTCCCCGCTGATTTTAGAGGTCCCTGGCATTTGAAAAGAGGAAAGGTTGAACGCCTAATGTCAGTGCATTCTCCAAATGAGACTGCTTGCCTGGACAGGAAGTAACTGTTCAAACATCTGAGTGGCAATTTAGATTTTAAAACCAGTGATCTCTCAAGAATATAGTCTCATGCATCATTTTTATTCCCCTTGCTGCTCTCAGTTATTCAGGTAGGTTTTTTTTTTTTTATTGGATAGGTGTCCATGTGTGTGTTTGTATGTGTGTCGTTTTATTAGTTTATTCTCAGTCTTGTAAGAAACATCTTTTGCCTAATAAATATCTCTGAGTACTGCATGCTGCTGCTGGGTTGGTGCAGTGGTGTATCACCACAGCCTTGCTAATCCTTATGGATTTGGTTTCCTCTCAGAGATCTCACAATAATTTGCAGATTTTTTTTCAAGTTGCAGCCCCTGGACTCATGTGAACATATGCTAACCCTGTTATTCATTACACTGCGTTTGGTTCTGGCTGCCAGTATGGTAGAGGAAAACTGGGAAATCTAACCCTGATTTATGATTGACATATTTAAAAAAAGAATCAAAAAGCAGATGAAAAAAGCATTTAGATTATATTGGTTTTGAGATATTTCAAAGGTAATCTCCTAGCTGTAGGGAG
This sequence comes from Pelecanus crispus, assembly GCF_030463565.1. Taxonomy (NCBI): domain Eukaryota; kingdom Metazoa; phylum Chordata; class Aves; order Pelecaniformes; family Pelecanidae; genus Pelecanus; species Pelecanus crispus. Next base: position 26,157,568 of record NC_134645.1, on the reverse strand, counting down.
CATGATTACTCATTTTTCAACACCTGAGGTTTGCTATCTTGTTGCTTAGTGATGGCAAAAACTGTTGCCCCTCTTGCAGGTCCTGGTTTCTGCCCCAAGTGCCATGCAGAGATTAGAGCTTTTCAGGCTGGCTTTCCAACCCTGCAGGAACCAGCATGGGGCTGTGCTAAATGTAATTATCTTTAGACAAATGCAGATAGCAGGCCTGGAGTGGAGCTACTTAGGTAATGTGCAAGGGATTGTAATAGTGGCAATTTTTCTGGGAAGTGCAGACAAACTCTGAAACTCTGTGCCCAGAGAATAGCTCTGCGTACACGTTAGGAATCGCCAAAGCTGAGAGCAGATGACAAAATCTCCCACACTTAAATGTATTTTTTTCCAAAAGAACATACGCCCCCGTGTTTATTTTCATACTATGAAAGCAAACTTGGGAACATGGCCTATAGCAGCACTACCTATTGATGTGTGCCATCATACTTTCACCTGCCATTTCTATTGTCAATGTCTTTATGAGCTTGGTCCTATGAATCTTGCTGTTGAATTAAACTGGGGATTTTATCTTTTAGTCCCACTGAGACAGAGCTGCCCATATAACTATCTAACTGGAAAATGGTCTGGCTGACTGTATTTCATAGGATTCTCTGTGCCTGTACAGATGGCAAGAGGCTGTGGCTGGATGCTAAAGGACATTTATTTGAAGGATTTTCTGCAAATATGAACATATTCTAATAGCTAGACTTGTAAAAGCAAAGCTTTCATGTTTGAGAAATACATTTTTTGAGTGGCAGAGAATGAAGAAAATGTTACCCATTTTATGACTGAATGCTTGTGTGTCATGGTTTAGCCCCAGCCAGCAACTAAGCACCATGCAACCGCTCGCTCACTGCCCCTACCCTGATGGGATGGGGGAGAGAATCGGAGGAGTAAGAGTGAGAAACACTCCTGGGTTAAGAACAGTTTAATAATTGAAATAAAGTAAAATAGTAATGATAATAATAACAATAAAATAATAATAATAACAATAACGACACCAACAACAATAATAATAATAACAACAATATACAAAGCAAGTGATGCACAATGCAATTTCTCATCACCCGCTGACTGATACCCAGACAGTTCCCGAGCAGCGATCGCTGCTCCCTGGCCAACCCCCCCTAGTTTATATACTGAGCATGACATCATATGGTATGGAATAGCCCTTTGGTCAGTTTGGATCAACTGTTCTGGCTGTGCCCCCTCCCAGTTTCTTGTGCACCTGGCAGAGCATGGGAAACTGAAAAGTCCTTGACTAGCATAAGCAGTACTTAGCAACAACTAAAACCATCAGTGTGTTATCAGCATTCTTCTCATACTAAGTCCAAAACTCAGCACTATGCCTGCTACTAGGAAGAAAATTAACTCTATCCCAGCTGAAACCAGGACATTGTGAAAGACTTAATAGCCAGCAGTATGCCAGAGACAATGGAGGAGATCTTGCAGTGGGTCTCTGCATGTTTCCTTGCAAAGCTATGCCAAACCTCCTTAATCCTCATGTCAAACCTTAATCCTGATGTTAATTATTTCAGTGGAAGGCATTTGCTGAACAAAGAACTGTGACTGTGTCAGGTCTGTGCACTGAGGTTTGTGAGGAGGCCAAAATATCCAGCCAGGGTGGAACTGGGGTCCACCAACATCATAGCATTGTAGCTGAGCTCTTAAGATTTTAAGTGAAAGGCCTGATCCATGCATCTTCTTCCTACAGGAGACAGGCACTTGACCCCCCAATAAATTACAATGAAACTAAAGCTTCCTTGTCCTTGCCCTGCTGTCGTGTTCATAAAAGCCTAATTATTATCCAGCTGGCAATCTGAGAAGGGATATGTTCACACAGTTTAATTCTTCCTGCTCAAATGAATCCTTGTAAGCTAGCCAGCCAGTGTGTTCAGTCCCTTTTTCACAGAAGTACGTGTTACACAGATTCCTGGGAAAAGGTTGTGCAAGTTTTTGCTTGCTTTACAGGTAACTGTTGCCCTCCTAGTGTTGTCCCAAAAATGGGTTCTTTACCTGGTGTGCAAGAACCAATTCACACACTGAGTTGAGATACTTGCTTTATTCCATTTCTGCGCAGAGATGGGTGCTAGGTGGTAATTCCACACAGCTAGCACACCCTGTTATCCTTGCTTCGTGTATTTATACAATTAAACAAAGTCACTATGCCTACTGTTAACACCTAGTTGTTAGTCATTGGTTATTTCTACTTTTGCTTCGATTTGAAGACAGAGCTCCCTTTAAAATGACTACACATGCTCAGTGGGTGCAGGGTCTCCCTTTGGAGGTGGGTAGCTCTTCCAACAGAGGTGTGGTTTTCATATTATAATTAGCTGGTTCACTTTGGGGACACTAATTAGTGGATCTTGCTGACTAGTAAAAGAGGGAGTAAAGTAAAGGGGAGTTTTGATACTCAAGGATATATGTTTGTTGTTTTAGAGATCTCTTGGCCTTCTGCTCGTCATTATAGATAACCTGGTGCCTATTATATTTAGGACATTCCTTTAACAATCAGCCATCACTACGTGCTGAGACCCATTCTTTGCTATTCCCTGCATCCTTCCAAGGCTCTTCATTATGGTTTATGCTGGTGGCATTTTACAGCTCTGCGTCATCAGCTGCATTGCTGTGATCTGGCTTTCTGTCTCCCTGCTTGGATGACTGAAACTTTTGAACTGGAGCATACTAACTGCCAGCCACTGGATATGAAGCAGTCTTGCTCACTCACAAATAACCATATTCTTGTTGGAGTTAAAAGTACTGCTCTGAAAGTGAGTCTTCGCTTGTGCACTTGAGCTTATGGAAACCTGAAGGATGGCTAGCTATTAATGTGGGATGCAGCATGGCCTAAGGATTAACTGTGCAGATTTTCTATGTATTAATTTATTAATCATAACAGATGGGGTACTCATATTTACATATAAAAATATGTACTCTTCTGAAAGGCCCTTTGATGTTTTGGAGTGGGGTGGTCTTTTTGCTGCATGTACATGTGTAGAGCAGCATGTAAACACCTGACTGGGTGAATTTTGGGGTTATTCACAATTTCACTTCCATATTGAGGGAAAAATCTCAGCAGCCAAGTATCCCAGTTTGTCTGATACGGGTGACTATCTAGTTTTGTTTGCAAGCTACCTTGACTTCCTAAGTATTTCTCTCTTGCAGTTGTTAAACATAATAAACATCCCTGCCCTTTCCCAATGCTTCAAATCCAACAAGCACAATGTAGAAAAGAGCTTAAGTCCTTTCTAATGAGAAGCAGGCAGGAATCATGCTGGCAAGTCAACCCCTTGAGAACAGACTGTTCTCTGCACTCAGATATTTCATACACCAGAGTTTTTTTTCCCCATCCCCAAAAAAGCCTTAACCAGGCAGAATTTGCTGCTCTGAAATGCTGAGCAGACAGAAACCGTAACCACTTCAAAACTTAGCACAGAGGTTGTACATATATGGGGATTGTGAATACATCCAGGCTGTGCACCATTGGTTTGTCTTCCAAGAAGTAATTAATGCAATTACTTGACAGCACAACAGTTGTCTCTTAAAAAAAACCCAAAACCAAAACCCAAAAACCAGTTGTGACTGTTGTGTCTGTCTGCACAGTGCCATGCAACCCAAAGCAGTCTGGCATCTGGCTGCCTGCTGCCTTGGCTCGGCTGGGACTCAGTGGAGGAGCTCACTTCAACTGACAAAAACTTGAGGTTCTGGATGGCCCTTTAATTGTCAGTTCTTGCAGGCATTAGGGATTTGTAGTCTTGCTCCCCACAAAGGGCCTTCATCATAAATATGTATATGTATAGTTAAGGGTTGATATCATGCTTAGGGAACACCCAAATTTGTGCTATGTCCTAAAGCCCTTGGACTTAGCAGTAGTGAAGTTACAGCTACGAGCTGTTGTCAAGGGAGGACAGGAGTGATTCAATTTATAGAGAGGACAAAGGTGGTGTGGCTAGTGAACCACCTTCTCCTGGGGAGTTTGGGGAAACTGCACAGATACCATGCTACTTTAGAGGAAACTCTTTCCCCTCTGGGCTTCCTGGGACCTGTGAAGCCTCAGAGCATGAGCTCTAGTCTTTGCAGGCTTCTCTCTACACTTTGTTTCTCTGCTGTGTGCAGGTTGTGTCCCAAACTTGAAGAAATACTCCTTCTTTATGGTCTGGCTTTTCTTTTCCACTAAGCAAACTTCTGTTGAAACATCTGACCATTTCAGTCCAACTTTAGACCTTGCTGGTGGAAGAGACAGGAACGGACAGTACCATTGTACTGGAGGGACATTTTCAGCACAGCACACAGACATACACTTAATTTTAGGCTCACTTTTAGCCCTGTGAAGTCACTGGTATTCTTCAGAAGCTAAGCTTAAACATGCCCTTTGTGCTTCTGATCGGATTGGAGACCGAGGACAGAACTAATTTTCTTGTCAGCTCTGAACCAAACAGCTCCTGGGGCAGAAAAAAAAAACATCTAGTGAGAACCAATGAATACAAATCTTAAGTAGTAAAGCTATTTCTCCTGCAGGCTGAGGTGAACAAATACATAAGAAGAATATAGAAGAAAAGGGAATGGTCGAATTATTCTTAGTAAATACAAGCTAATGCAGCAGTCAAAGGCACCAGATTGCATAAAATCTCTGGCGATAATTTTGAATATATGCTATCACTGTGCCAGCATTTATATTTCTTAGAGTGAAAAAGGATGCTGGTGTAGGGGTTTTTTTGCTAACATCCCAAGTGCACCAGTACTTCACTGAAATCAGCATTCACTATCAATACCGTGGCTTCATTGCTTCAGTTGCACAATCTGACCATAACTGATTGCTTGCAGTTATTTGAAGTGCAGCTTTTCTGCTGGCAATTACTTTATTTACTGCTTGCGTGTAAAACAGTAATGCCTTCCCTTGTGGGCACAAAGGCAGATTAACATCAGTAATTACTCAAGCAGGTGTTTGTATGCAAATGCCCATTTCTTAGAGGCAGATTATCTTCTGCATTGGCATAAAGGTAAGGGATTCAAAGTGGGCAATGCTGTCATCCCACAAGTGATGTGAGCAGCATGGGACTCAGCAGAGAGAGCTGGGTAGCTCTGCTCACCTCACCTCCATCTCATAGGAATTGCTCTCTGCAGGGTGATAATTGTTGACCTTACTGAGATCAGCCCTGAGAGTTGTTGGCATTTAATTCCTAAAAGTGACTGCCAGTGACTGAACAGGGCTCAGTGCTACTTGCACTTGCTTCCTGTTGTGGTTTGGTTGTTTTTTTTTTTTCCTGTTCCCAAGAAATTTAGGGCTGTGCATTCAAGATGGCTCAACACCTAGATTGAGGGCCTATGTTTCCTAATAGCTCTGTTCCCACTGATTTGCCTGAAAGGTGCACTCAGGACTAAGTGCTAAGCTTATTTAAAGTAGACAGTCATTAGCTCCTTCCAGGCTACGGTGAAGAGCAAAGGAAGCATGGTTGTGTCTCAGAGGGACTGGAGGGAGGGTCTTTACTAATCCGGTTGTACTGCCAGGACTGAAATATGTTCAGAGCAGCCCTTCAGTGCTTTTGAAGCCTGTCCTGGCACATAGTGTTTTTCAGCTGAAGAATCGCCTTGCAGTCTATGCAGAAAAGCCACCCCTGGCTGCTTGTGGCAAGAGCTTACCAGCATGTGGAGCCATGTGTACATGCAGAAGAGGCGTGGCTGTGGCCCTGTTTTCCTGGGCACCTTCAAATCAACTGCCTAGATTTCAGAGACCCCGCTTCTGAAGCTGAGAGCAAAGATAGCGCCTTGATTTTCCTTGTGTGGACAAGTCATGACATTGCCTCCATTCCTCTCCTGAAAAAAGATGCCTCTGCATGCCAAAGCAGGGAGTGGACAGAGATGGCCATGGGTCTCGAAGAAAGGCAGAGGCTCTCTACTTCTCCCACGACCACTGAATATAAGCTGGTATGGGTTGGGTTCATTTCCGTAAGCAGAGGGCACTCTTCAACAGCAATGAAATGGCTTTGCCTTTGGTGTTGTCATCACTCTCAGCCCCGTCTCATAAACTGCTGACTGTCTTGCTCAAAAGGCTTTCAGCCTTCGAAAGCGATCCTTTTACGAAACACCTCCCTTTCATCACCTTGTGTTAGTTAGGCAGCACAGTGGGAGGAGAAGAGGGAACCATGTCAGCACCCCACCCTTTGCTGCTCTAGATTCATGTAGCGGGATGCAAAGCACTGACCCCAGCATAGCTTTGGCATGTTGTCCCTCGGTTAAGAGAAATTGAAACCAGATGTTTAGTGTTCGATCATGCTTTTCCCATCGTTCCTGCCTCTATCACAGTAATTACTCTCTCGATGGTCAGAGTTCGGCTTGGTGGAGAAACCGTTATTCTTGATTAAAGGACTAGCTGCTTTTTCAAACATCCTTGTCTAATTGTACTTTGAAAGACATGTCACAGTATTCCCGAGCTTTTCAGGCAGCTACCAAGTAGAGACATCTATAATTGTTCCTTTGGATGTTAAAAGAGAGATGAGGGATGTCATCAGCAAGGGCAAAGCAGTTATCTGGAGAAACGAGCATGCCTGGTAACATAAAGAGCTCACCAGTCCTGAGTGAAATTGAAACACAGACAAAAGGGTAGATGAAAATATATTGGATATTGCACAAATGCTGTTGAACCAACCGTGTAAGAAGACACTAAAATGCTATTTTTCTGGCTATACTGATAGAACACAGTATTACAAACTTCTGCAATGTTACCATGAGTCTCCTGCTGCTTGGTATATTCCTTAAATTACCGGATCCCTTTGGTCATCTGGTTATGTGAGAATTTCTGTTTTATTTATATTAAAAAAAAGCACCTCTGATAGAGAAAAATGGTTGCACCCTTCAGAAACAAAAAGACAAAATACAGTTTTATTTCGTCAACCATGTTCCCTTTATTGATCGATTTTTTTTTTCCAAGCCTTTTTTTCTGAAAATTGCTTTGGTTCAAGTCCTGATTTTGTGAGGTTTGGACTGGCAATAGTCAACATATGCAGCTTGCTTCTGTTTTCATTGTGAGTCTGCAGAGTCTGTCTGGCACTGCCCAAGCTGGAGAAGCAGGAACTCCGAAGGGCAAGTTTCCCTTTACAGCCATTCTGCACAGCAGAGTGAGGCATGAACTGTGTCAAAGAGGGACTCTGTCAGCCACCCTTTCGCAGAATCAATGTTGGTGCATCTGTTAGGAAAGACAAAGAGAAATCCTGGCACCAAAGCAACTCCAGGGTCTGACACTGCTGAGCATAGGCCAGCTCTGCTTTCTGCAGTTACATGTGTTCAACTGAGTGAAGTGTTGATGACCAAGGAAGAGGACAACATGACATTGACCAGCATGCAACTCCTTTCAGACATCTAAAAAGGCTGTCAGGCATCCACCAGGTCTCCAGATATGTTTCTGTTTTCTGTGGGAGGAAGCAGGAATGCTGAAGGACCAGGGGATAGAACAGGGAATTTTGATACTGATGCTCGAGGACCACCAGTGCTCAGGACCTCTAGCACCTGACTAAGTCACTTGGCAGAAAGGGGCCAAGCTGACTTCTGAGCTGCAAATCCAGCAGACTCCTTTGCTTGGGTTGACTTGTACCTGGAGAGGAAACTCTAAGTGGGGATCCTCTAAGTGGGGATCACCAGTGACCTTAAGTATCACAGTGATATAATGTCAAAGTCCCCAGTGTGCTTTTTGTGGGGGAAAAAGCAGGGTGTGGCAGACTTGGCACTGCTGCTACTACTGGCAATGGGATGGCTGTCCTCTCCCATGCAGTGCTTGCAGCCAGCGAGCTGCAGTCTTTGAGACCTCTCCCCCTCTCTCAAACTGAATGTAAACTTTGCCTCTATGTTCAAAAGTTGGTGGTGTGAGCGGGAGGGCAGAGAGAGTTTCTGGAAAGCCTGTTTCTGGAAAGCCTGTCTGCAGCGTGCGGGACATGGTTGGGAATTACTCCTTGGGGAACATTCCTTTGCCTCAGCTGCAGCTTGGGGAAGCTGTGGGCAGTGGTTTGATGAGGAGGAAGCTTTTGGTTGAAACTTCATAGAGATGCTTCCCCACCTGTGAGGAGCTAGTATATAGGGTACTTCCTAGGGAGAGAAGAAACGCAGTCTGAAGGCTCTGCTTCATAAAAGTTAAGACAGAAACTTTGCCACATCTGTGCCCAGGCTGTCACCTCTCTAGGGACAAGATGGTCCCTATTTTGGAGACGATGGTCCCTCTCTGTGTTGAGCCTCTTCCATACTGTGTGAACTATTATCTGCGTAAGGAGGGGGATGAACCTGTTCCTCCCAAAAGGTGTCACCACCCCTCACATTACTGAAGCAAGTCTACTCTGCTTCCTCAGCCTTTTCTGCTGGAGTGGCTTTGTGGCATCAGTCATTCATTGGGCCAGTGACAGACTGGCATGTGAGAAGAAGCTGAAACCCTGGGCTTCTGAGGCAGAACAGGGCCAGCTGAATGACCATGCTGTGGCATTGAAGCAGAGGTGAGAGGGAATGCAGCTGTGTCATCCTGTACTTCACACGATGTCCGCTTGCAGAAATAACCATGAGATCACCAGGGCTGTACCGAGAGCTGACTTACTGCCTCCCGGTATGAGTTTAAGCCACACTGGATACCTTAACTCCAATGAGGTGACCCAAGCAGAGCTAAGACTTTGCTTGCTTGTTTGCCTGCAAGGTCGAAGCTCCCCAAATCCCAAAGGCACTGTTTTTCCATCTCATGGTGCTTCCCTTGTGCAGTAGTGTGAGGCACGGATCCCTGCATGTGGTGTGTCGGGCTGGTGAGCATCTCCAGTGGCTGGGAGCCAGGGTGCTGCTCGATGGAGGCCTGAGCTGCCAGGGTCAGCACATGGCGGTGGGGAGAGACCTGGCAGGTACGTTGGAGGTGCAGTGACTGATTTAGACCAGAACCAGCTGTTCCTGTTAGCAGCAGTCACTGACAGCACGAAAGAGAGCCTTCGCCTCTAAAGACACTAGGCGAACTCTAACCTTGAGTCTTAAACTGATCCAGTCTGAATCCAAGGCCAATTAGGGAAAAGATAAATGGAGACGGACTCTTGCAGCTGCTAGCAGCTCTGGCTCACGTCCCAATACCCACACCCCAGTCCCCTCTCTGGTGCTTTCGGTAGTGCTCATGCCTTTCTCTAGCTGTAAAAACTACCCCAACGCCCTGTCGTGGTCGAATTAGTTGCACAGCTTGTTGCCAACCGCGGGGATTTTTCCAGTAATAATTCTCGTGCTGGATATTGCTAGCATGCAGGCAGCCTTTCCAGTCAGCGCACAAGCCCTTTCCTTTTCATTATAAGGCGTGCTGCAGATGTTCAGGCACAAAATGTCACCCTCTCTTAGCCTAACAAGTCCACGAGGCCTTAAATCTCACTGGAGCTAGCTGCCTCATGCTATATTAGGTCCTGTCTTTCCAAACTTAGGATTCCTGACAGGATGGGGGAGATAGGCTTGTGGTTACGAGAGGAGACTGGAAGTTAAGCGGTCTGCCCGGGAAGCCACCCCTGCCGCAGGTGCCCCCGTAACCTTCAGCGGGGCAATTAGCGTAGATGAGGTAACAACAATGCTGTGGAGGCAGATACAGGAAATGATACACGGCGTTTTGTGCTGGGAGCCACATTTGTAGCTTAAAATGCTCTTGTGGTTTTTATTTTCCCTTCGCAGTAGAGGGAAATAAGTGCTAGAATAACCCACGAGGAGGCAGAGCCTGGAAAGTCTCCAGCTTCACGGATCCGTGCGGGAAAACGTCCTCCTCCAGCCATACGGCTGCGGAGGGCCGTGGGCAGCGTGTCCTCACCTACCACCCGGCCCTTCCCCGAGGGACAGGGGACACAGGTGTGTTTCCACAAGCAAGATGGCTTTCGGGCACAGGCCTTTCCCCAGCGCAGAGAGATTTCAGGGGTTGCTGAAACCCTCTCCTCCTCACAGCGCTGGCCTTTCTTAAGAGAAAAGAGAGCAGCACCAAGAGGGAGCTTCTGGTCAGGCACCTTGCCTGACTGTAAAGCCTCTCCCAGCGCACCCCGAGTCCCCTCACAGGGAAGCCTTGTGTCAGGCAGCCCAGCCCGGCGCTCGGGCTGCTCCTCAGGCAGCCTGACGGTGCACAGCTTGGTCTGGGGCCTGAAGGCTGACATGAAGGTTTATCCCTTTCAGACACCACCCACCCCCACACCACACTCCTGCCGAGCCGGGGGGGGACACGGCAGCGCTGCCGCTGCTGCAGGGCTCCGTGCCGGAGGGAAGGGGCGGGACGGGGCGGTGTGTTTTGGGCCGAGGCCGCGGCCCACCCCGCCCCGCCGGCCTTAAAATGGCGGCGGCAGCAGGAGGGGCGGCAGAGCGCGCAGCCATGGCGGGAGGGAAGGGGTTTCTGGCGCTGCTGGTCGCGGCCCTGATGTTCGCCGGTGCCGTAATGGGCGGCGAGGGCCGCCCCCCGTCGCTCGTGGGGGGCATGGTGGACATCGAGAACGCCGACAACGACGGGGGCCTGCAGCGAGCGCTGCAGTTCGCCATGGCGGAGTACAACAAGGCCAGCAACGACATGTACTCCAGCCGGGTGGTGGAGATCATCAGCGCCAAGAGGCAGGTGGGTGCCGGGGACGGGCTTGTAAACGGCGGCGGCCGGGTGGGTCCTAGGCTGGGGGTGTCGGGGGGACATGACACACTTCAGGGTTGGCCCTGGAACCCTCCGGGGAGCAGCTGAAAATGAGGGCTGTGCGATTTTTTTGGAGAAAGAGCAGGCCTCCAGCCTGAGGGGTTATTCGAGCTTTTTTTTTTTCCACAGAAGGGGAACAAAAGCATTTTTTTTATAGCTTGGGTCTTGTCAGTCTGAGTGCTGTGTGTTACTGGAGAAGCTAGTAACTTCCTTACGCTGCTGGTGAGTTAACAGATACCCCTACTGACTGAGGAAGCTGCACTGTGAGACTTGTTTACTTGGATTTTGTTTCCTGTTTTTGAAAGGGTGCCAAGTGCCTTGTCTGTGGAGGTTGCCACACACAATCTCCTCTGTATTTCTGGAGTCTGGTTTCCATCATATAACCAGAAAACTGTTTGCCTTACAGAACAGCTCTCGATAGAGAGAAGCCTAGGAGAATGTGCTGCAAATAAAGCTGATTCTGTCTGCTTGTGTTGTTGCAGATTGTGTCTGGAGTCAAGTATGTAATGAAAGTTGAGATTGGCCGGACAACTTGCCCAAAACCAGCAACTAATCTCCAGAGCTGCGCTTTCCATGATGCACCGCAGATGGCTAAGGTAAGCTCCAGAGCACAGCATGTTGGCCAGTGGGTTTCCAACCCCTTCCCTCTCTGCCTTAGTACAGAGAGGTATGGGCAGTGTCCCCTGTCCGCCCCAGCCAAGATTGGAGACCTCATGCCTTTACACTTAACAAGATACAGCCCTTGCAGAACTTGTCTTGCCAGATGATGGTGACGGAGGAGGCAGGGCCTTTTAGCCTGTTTTGTAAGTGGGGATCTGAGGCTGTAGTGCATGGAGGACTGTGTGCGCCTCAATTCTCTTAAAGTGCTTGTGGTCTGGATCACAAGGATACATGGAGAAAACTCTGCCAGGCCTGCAGGTCTCCTGGCTCTCTGTCCAGTGTCTTGAGTCCCCATGCTATTCTTGGCTCCTCTTGTCCCATGGTGATGTAAATGTGCTTGACTTGACACACTTTCCTGGGAGACTTACATTGCTGTGAATAGTGCTTTGGGATAAGCACTGATCGCAAGGCAGATTACCCCTGTTCTCTGTGCCCATCAAGCTGTTACACAGGAGTCTTGTCTAACAGCAATGCTGTTCAAAGTATACTTCAGCTTTTCAGATGAGAGCACCAAATATGTCTGCCTTGATCTGGCCTGAGTCTAGTTCTTCTATAGCACTTCGTTACTTCCATTAATTGCAGTGATAGGCTTAGCTTCTCTGTGTACATGCCCTTTCTGCCTGCATGTATAAGTGTAACTGCACAAAAGTGCCCTTTCTGCCTGCATGTATAAGTGTAACTGCACAAAAGTGATCCATTAAGGACCTAGCTAAAGCTTGTGTGTACCATTATGACAGCTGTGATGATTTGACACATGCACAGATTAGCTGTGCAGGCATGCCTATCTGTGTCTGAGAGCTTATGTTGGAGTATTACCCATGCTGAAAGCTTTCCTGTGTGTGAAAGGGTAAAGTGAAATGATCTTCAGGAGTGCTGACTACTCAGGTTCTCTGTGCTTGAGAGAAATGATTCATCCTGAGCAGGTACTAACAAGAGTGGTGGTCCAGAATACTTGTCAGGAGAGTGCAAATCTAGTGAGCCATGGAAGTGGCATGCATTCTGGATCATGTGGGGTAGTATATCAGTGTAGAGCAATGGTCAATGACACTGTTGTATGTTCTTAATCTGACAACTGCTTTTTTTCTTTCTCTCCTTAGCATGCCATTTGTGACTTCGTAGTGTACACTGTTCCTTGGTTAAACCAAATCAAACTACTGCAGAGTAAATGCGAATAAGCATACCTTGGTTCCAGCAGAGACCAGCAACCAGATGCTCAGATTTTAAAAGAAAAAAAAAAAGCAATAACACAAATTGAGATAGGCTTTATCAATGCCTGTTAACTCAATTACTTATATGTGCTTGTGCTATGCAAGTTAAACTATGTAACTTTCCTTTAAAGTATGATGTCAACTTTGTTTTTCTTTGTAATCACGTTTTAGAGCAGCTGTTTTGGTCTTCTTACAGCTTTCCCAATAAAGTAACTCCAACATCAGAATTCTGATTTTAAAAAGTTGATATCCCTGTAAAGTGACTACTATAAACATAAAAACTTAATTAATAATTGTTGTGATGTGTGTGGCTTTTTTTAATTCTTTGAGCTTCTGCTGTCTTGGAGGGAGGGTTTGCTTTTATTTGTGACCTAGTCTATCGTGCCCAAAGAATGGGGTGGGAAGGAGTGTGGGGTCCTAGTCACAGGGAAGATAAACCATTCCTGGCCTCTGGTTTTGAGTAAGAGATGGAAGTCTGTAGCTATTTTCACTGAAGAAAAACTCTGCTTTTGAAAACACTGCAGTATGGAACACTTGATCTTGGGAAGATTAGCTGAAGCTTGTGCTAAAGCTGTGATCATTTCAGGTCCTGGCTGCTATGCTGTTCTGTTGCAAGGCTGCATCTGTTTATGCAGCTGTGTTGTGTAAGAATTAACCACTCCACTCTCTTCCTGCACTGCGTTTGAGGTGTTTTAGGAATCCTTGCTTCCTGTGGTGTCAGGCCTTTGCAGGTTATATTCCCTAGCTTTTTCTGGGCAGAAGCTCTGTGTGGAAAGCCCCAGGGCTTTTCTTCCAGTCTAAGCAGTAGCAGGGCTCACTTCATTTATAGCCTAAACCATAGCTTAGGTTATAAACTCCAGCTTCCTGTGGAGCTGGAAGAACAGCTGCTTTGGCATGTGTGCCTGATGTATGACAGCTTCTGTTTACAAGCAGAGATGGGTGCTGAAATGCCTGGAGCGAATCAGTGTCAAGCCTGTCTCTGGGGGGAGACTGAACTATACTCTGTATATTAACTGTATATAACTATATTATTATGTCTGTATATTAACTGGGGGGGAATTTGAATGATGTCTGATCTGGGCAAATACCTTTAAATTAGCAGGCAGAGAGGAGCAGCACCTAGGAACTCTTAAGAGAACTGGCTGGGGTGTTTCCTATTAAACTGTGATGAATTTATATTGCAGGGAAATTGGGGGTACTGTGCCTGCATGGGAAAAGGCAGATGGCCCTGATACCTATAACCTATTTAGCCTGAGGATAGCCTAGTGCAAAACCAAGGGAAAAGTTAGTAATTGGTGTTAAGTGGGTAACTGATAAGAAAGCAAGCAAGCAACATTGTTATCAGCCTGTGTGGTTTTATAGCAAATGGGTATTGTCCGCAAAACCTGGCTTTGTTCTGCGAGTGTGAATGTTCCCCTGAAGCAGCCCTCTAAATCCAAGTGCATGTTCAAGCCTGGTGAGGTCTTTCACTCAGTTGAGCGCATTGCTGCTAGTTGCAGTAAGTATGGTACCATGTTTGGGGTCGGTGTGAGCTTCACAGGGAAAGACGGCTCCAGATCTAGGAAAAAAAATGTAGCTTTTCAATGTCTTGTGATGCCCCAGAACCCAAGCAAAAGAGACAAGGAAGCTTCCCTGAGCAGAAGGCAAGTGAGACCTGAGCTTGGGATCGTGCATAGGAGGGGTCTTTGCTTTTACTTCTGGGCGAAGACTGGAAGGAAGGAGCAGGATCCTCTTGAAAGAAATTTCATCTTCAGGTAATAGGAGAAGGTGCCAGGTCAAAAGAAGGAGTCTTGGGAGCAGGTGAAGGTGCTGAGGTGAACAACGGGGATGCTTCTTGTTTTTCATAGTCCTAATAGTGCATTTCTTGCTTTATCTTGTGCCTTTACTTTTCCGTGTTTTGAAGTAAACATTTTCCTTTTGGTGTAAATCTCACTGAGGGATAAAGCAAGTCCAGTGTTCTATCATGCCCTATGTTAATCCTCAAGCCCGTGGGTCCTATGTCCAGCTCTGGTGGTCCTCTTTTGATAGGAAGGTGGGAGGAGTGCAGGGAAGAGCTGCTGAAGTGATCTGATGGCTGGAGAAAGCAGCTTGACGTAAGAAGTGTAATGGTGCTGTTATTCTTTGCCTAAAAAATGATATCTTGACGAGAGCTGACACAACCACATCCGTGGGCATGGCGGGGCTCGGATCTAATGAAGGAGAGCAAAACAAGAGAGTAACCAGAAAACAAGCTTCTAGTGGGAAATACAGCTCCCTAGGAGTGCATCTTCTGTGTGTTGCTCTTTCTCCCAAGGGAAATGCCACTTCCCATTGTTGCTGGGGTTTGATGAGCTTGCGGTGAGCACAAGGCTGGATTTTGATTCACGTTGTCAGGGGGATGAGCTGGCTGCCCAACACCAAGGATCTCCATCTAGGATGTGCTCAGAGCTGATAGGAATTATTCCCCCTACTTCCCCACCATCATTGCCCCATTCCCTCAGAGTGCCATGCACGAAGGTGGCCCATTTCTCTTGCCAGCCAGGTCAGTGACTGTGCAGGTGTCTGTCTGCCACATGGTTGGGTCAGTAACCCTGCTGCCCAAGGAAATCCTGGTGCCAAGCCACTCAGGTGCCCTCACTTGTCATTTTTCTAACTACTCCCTTCATTCCT
Source organism: Pelecanus crispus (assembly GCF_030463565.1). NCBI lineage: Eukaryota > Metazoa > Chordata > Aves > Pelecaniformes > Pelecanidae > Pelecanus > Pelecanus crispus. The sequence goes on along the minus strand of NC_134645.1, from coordinate 26,142,376 downwards.
ACATGCTTATTCCCCGTTTTCCAGTCCATCTATACAAGCACTAGGCAGTGGTGAAGGGGCTCTGTCATGCTTTTGGTGGGTTTGCCTGTGTTTCCCTTTTATCATCTTGGCTTGAGGCCTGGATCGGTAATTGCACTGGTCTCCTTAGCAAGGAGACTAGGCAAGAAATGAGGACACAGATGGACCTAACCAGGCATTTCCACCGCTTTAGCTGTATTTATTAGCCAGCAGCTCTGAACAGCATGCGGGAAAAAGAGTGGCCTTGCCAGAGAAAATGAGAATTTCAGTGTTATGAGGTGCTGAATTCAAAGGTATTGCATTTTCATGTTGAAATGCCAATGACTAAAGGCACAAATGGATGACACAGATTACCCCATCCTCACAAGCTGCTGAATGTCAGCCTTGGTGACTGTCCCTACGTGCTCTCCACTTGGAGCAAATGCCAAAAAAGCCTGACCTAGTTTAAACACCTTCCACTGTGCACTGCGTTACTTTGCATTTGCAACAGGCTAAGAGCATTAGTGGAAGTTCCCCTGCCAAGAACGTTCTGCTTGGCATGTCTTTCTGCTTGGCTGGATGGTGGTAGCTTGGTCAGCTGACCACTGGGCCCTCATTTTTAGCTGCATTCGCTGCCTGACTTCTTCAAATGTCAGTGACAGACGTGAACGAGGGAAGTGCTTATTTTATGTTGTCTCTTGTCATGCTTTGCTTGCATCTGATGGATCAATTCTGGGGTCATGCTTCCTTAAACTTAGTGGGGGGGGTCAGAGCTTTGCTGCTGATACAGGTCATGAACTCAAAGCTTTTTCCTGGCTCTGGGACTCAGGGAGAGATTTAGGGGCAACCAGCTGAGAAGTGTAGCTCTCCTTAGCAGTGCCGGCACCTGCAGACCTGTACTCACATGGACTTGTAGCTCTCAGCTCTGCAAAGCACAGCTGAGACACAGCTGTGAAAGTCGTGAAGTTTTTGGAGCCTGTGGGCATTACCAGTGTGCCACAACTACGGCATGCTCAGCTGAAGACAGCAGGGCTATATACTCATTAGCATGAACAAACAGAAGTGTTGATCCCACCTGACCAGGCTGGCAGCGTTCAGCCTAGCTGGCTTTTTTGAAGGGCATCTTATATGTATGAGAGTCTGTGATAAAAACCAGCTTTACCACAAGAACTGAAGAGCCCAGACAGTGTTGAGCAATGTGGTACAGGTTGCCTTTGGCTTTTTTACCTTATCTGGGACCTTCACCCACATACCTCCTTTGCCCATGGCCCAAGACCTCATTTAAACTTATGCCTGCGTCCCCTGTCCCTGTCTGACCCATGTTAGATATGTTCTTATCTCCAGCCCTGGCTGCTGCATGGACCTTGGACCTGCCTTGTAGCTTTGTCTCCAGCCCCTTCTCCTGTTCCAGATCAGGCTCCCTGGAGGGACCCTGGTCCCAGTTCATCCCCTTGCTGTGTCTGGGGCTGTGATGGACCCTGTCCCACCCTTGGCTCTACTGGCCATGCTGAGACCCCATGGGACTGTGCCCTGTTGGGGAGGGCATGGCTGGTGCTGGGGCCCTCTCAGCTCCTGGCTCATCTCTTCCTCGTGCTGCTCCCTGGGATGTGGCCCTGCAGGGTCTTTCTGAGATCCTTGAAGCTATATCAGCACTCCTGCTAGGTATGGACACTTCCCTCTGCATACAGTCTAAATTGCAATTTCCTGCAATTATGAAAGCAAATGACCATCTGAGGATCCAGGTCACCCTGCAGTCCTAGGGCTGGGCCACCCAGTGCTGTTGCCATTGTGCGTGTGCTCACGATGTACAATATTGCCTGGCCTAAGGCATGGAGACCTCTTTGTGAGCGTTTGAAGATGCTAGGTTGTTTGTATTCATTGTTAACATGCAATGCCTTAGAATCACTGTAGTGTGGATCCTTCAGAAGATCCAAATTTACTGATCAAACCTACATCCCATTTTGAATCTTGATGCTTTATCTCTTCATGACTACACTGGAGAGGTAAGACTTCAGATTCCTTTCCTCGCGGGATGCAATGGTGATCTGGAGACCATTTCTGCAGGGTTGAGCAGGAAAGTGTCCTAAGTAAGTTAGGTCGCTGCTGATGATGCTGGGCCCCTCCGTTACTTTTGTTGCCCAGCCTTGGTAGTGGCCTGCTGGTGAGAAGGTGGGAGGGCAGGTGCCTGCTTCTCCTCTCCAGGCAGTATGGTCCCAGGCTTGGCAAGGATAGGTGAGGAGGACTCTTCGTGCCCACCTGGCTTGAGTGAGAAGAGCAGCCAACCTGCAGGGTCCACAGTGCAAATCCCTCATGAGTGTCTCCCTGCTGTCCCCCTCTGACATGGGGCATGGCTCAGTGTGGCGGTGGACCCTGGGGCAGGACCAGGGCTCTTGGTGACACTTGCTAAAGCCTCTCTTCTGTGGCGTCACTCACTCACATGGCATTGCTCAACCTCTCTGAGCTGGTAGGCTCCTACTGTAGGATTTTACAACAGGGAAGAAAAGGAGAAGCTCAGCTGCTCACGTCCATGATAAGCCAGTGCATGAGTGTTGGGGTGTGTGCTGGGTGCTATTTCTGACCTTGCCCGAGGCGGGTGTGGGTATGTGTGTGCGTAAGACTGACGATGGGGAAACCTTTCTTTGCTTTCAGCTGGAGAAAAAACAGCAGTGATTCACGATGCCCTCGTACCATGCCTTGCTGGGAGGCACTGTCCCGTCTTCCCCGCCAGCTGAGAAATGTCATCCGTTGTGTCATGCCATCTCCACCCCTTTTCTTTTGAGCATCCAGGGGTGATCTGGCTGTAGCTGGGGTGAAGCCATCATCAGCAAGCGAAGGCATCTTCTCCTTGTACTTACCTCCTGGCCCATGTCTGCAGGTGCGTAGTGCTGGAGGTGGCTCTTGCCTCTCACCTGGCAAACAGGCGTCCTGGCTGTTCACAGCAACAGTCTGTAGGGGACACTGTGTGGCAACATCACTTCATCCTCTCCCCTTAACCTGGAGAATGATGGGAAAAAAACCAAAAGAAGTTTGAAATAAAATCTAGGTGTGTAAACATTATATCAATTAAAAAAAAAAATCATGGGAGCAGATAGGAACTAATAAGAGTACTAAAAAGTGAAACTTTCTCCCTAAGGGACTCTTCTGAAGTAAGTGTGTGCATGTACTCAGCTGCAAGATGATCCCATAGACAAGCCAAACCCAGCAGGATCCTCTCTGTCCTCCCATGGAGTACAGGTACCACAAAGGGCACTACCCCCAGCTGCAGAAGAAACTGGGACTCAGGCCTGGCCAGGGAGTTGATTTTATATCTTGAATATAAAAGTTAGCAAGAAAAGAGTGGTTTCAGGTGAAGTAGCGATGTTTACACTAAGCATACCCCTCTCCCTTGTCCTAGGTTAAGTCCCCCCACCTGTACAGGTGAGCAGTGTTTTTCTTCCCTCCTTATGGGGCTGAGGAGGGAAGCCCTGACATCCCTGGAGAAAAGTTACCATCTCCAAGTGCCAGAAATGGCTAAGAATGGCTGAAAACCTGTGGCATTGACATCAGGGAAGCCTGAATCCTCCTCGTTCCCAGTAATGTTGCCCATCCTTGACTGTGTGGTGAGGTTACTGCTGTCACCCTCAAAGGCCTCCTGTGCAGAGACATCCTGCCCTCACTAGTGATGAGGGAAGCATGGACCACTTCTCTCTGAATGTCTTCAACCCTCTGTTGTCTCCTGATTGAATTGCTGCAGTGGCGAGTTCTGCCAGGCTGCACATTGCTACAGGACAGAGAGGAAAATGAAACACCACCATCCATCACACAGCAGCCGCAACGGCTGCAGGGCTGGTGACCATCTCTCTTCACATGCTGTTTGCTCCATCACTGTTGTAGTCCTTGGCTGACCAAGGTGCAACACAAGCTGTGCCAGAACCCGCCCTAAGAGCTGCCCAGGGAAGTTCCTACCTCTGGATACCAAAGACCAAAAGCACAGTGATTTTCCCCCACACAGGAGAATCAGGAGACTTCTGTGGTTAGTGAGCCTGGCGTTAGCTTGTTGATAGCCAACCAAGCTGGATGAAGCCAACCATGCTGATGAAGAAGAGGCCGGAGAAAAGTTTGGCTGGGCTTTTTGGGTGACTTCAGTTTGCAGAGTCATGCTAGTTCTGAGCATGTCTTCTCCAGAGGAGAGGGGGCACCAGAGCCATTCAGAAAGATGCTCTTTGCATACCATGTTGCAGCTTGTCCAGGTGAAGTTGGATGTACCAAGCTCTGGTTGTGCAAGAGGTGTGATTTGGTGAACTTGGGCATCACATGGCTGGTCCCAGAAGGGATGTCTGGGAACACTTCAGGAACAGGCTCCCCTCAAGAAAAGCACTAGCCTATAAAATGAAATTAGCTTTGGACCTCTGAGCATGGCTTGGCTGAGCAGGTTGGCTAATTACACTGACCTTCCCTTGTTAAAACTCATGGGACTTGTTAAGATGACTACAGATTTTTAATTAGCTATTTTTCCTGCCTGAGTAGTAGGTCTTTTCACTGCTTTTTGTGTTAGCCAGATAACATAGTTGGAAATGTTTTTCCTATTCAATTCGACACTTTGTCCGCCTCCTGCACACCCCAGGTGGCTCAGTGAAAATTACTTCTTCTGGAAAATGTTGAGATAATAATGAAATATAATGTTTTCACAGCTCTGACATGCTTTTTGCCCAACTGGCTTGTTCAGAGGCTTTCAAAGAAAACTGGCTCTGGAGTCTCGTTTGATAGGAAGTTGGATAACTCGCAAGAGACTTTTTTGCTCAGTGTGGTTTTAAACTACTCTCTCCCAAATATAGCAAAAGCTTCTTGTAGATGCTTGTGCTGGGAAAACAAGAAGCAGCAGAGTTCAGATATTAGAGGAAAAGGGGCATAGACACACTTTCAGCAATCCAGCACAAATGAAGAGCTCTAAGAAAAATCTCGTTTTGACCCCTTGATTACCACCTTTAATGGGAATAAAGAAAGCCCAAGGCTTGCACTCACAGGGGGAAGCAGCTGCTGTAGAGAAACCCAGTCGGCAGCATGGGAGGGTAGAGCTAGATATCTAATCCCCCAAGCAGATGTCACTGGGGTCCACTGTGCCTGGAGCTGCATGGGGGGAGCCAGCCACAGTTTGTGCACACTGTGGGACAGGCTGATGTGCTGGCAGGACTCATAGGAAAAAGGGCTGGTCTGTGCTTCAGTCTGGTGGGGTAGGATTTGCCAGGGAAGAGACGGGGCTGCCCTAAACCAATGTTTTCCACCTCGTCACAAAGATTGTCAGCTCGGTACTAATGACAGAGCTTCTCAGCTGATAGTGGGGGGGAAGGTGGGAGGGAAAATGCCTGACAGGTTTTCAGACCCCCAGCTTAGTTTGCAGTGCTGGCAATTAGAAAAAAACCCAGTATCCTCTGGCTATCAACAGAGCCAATTTGATAGGGAAGTAGTGAGAGTGAGTAGTGAGTGGTGAGTGAGAAATTAAACATTGACCCCAGACTGACATGTTTTGGCCACATTTCAGATACTTACCATGTTTTATACTGAGTGCACTGAAATTAGGCTGTTTGTCCTCAGAAGGGGAAAAGCGCTCAGTGCTTCACTGCCTCTGGGGCTAGGAGGGGAGAAAGGAAGATGACGATGTTGCCTTCCCATAACTGGAGAGCTTCCAGTCAGGACTGATGCTCACTGTGCTGCGCAGGGACAGGACGGGGATTGCCAGGCTGGTGCAAAGCCATGGCTCAGAGATGCAGTCCCCAGCATCCTTGCCCATCCTGGGGGCGATGCTCATGGCAGAGCCTGGCGTGGAAGACAGTTTTCAATCTAAAGCAATACTGTGCACTGAAGTGACTTGCTTGGAAATGAGCCTGCCTCTGGGCCTGCACTATAAGCTGCATGCCAGCTTTAACCTTTTTTTTATTTTTTAAAGAGGACTGGAGAAATCTTTAGCACTTCAATTGTCCTTCTGTCCTGGTTTTGGCTGGGATAGAGTTAATTTGCTTCCTAGTAGCAGGCATAGTGCTGTGTTTTGGATTTAGTAGGAGAAGAATGCTGATAACACACTGACGTTCTTAGTCGTTGCTAAGTACTGCTTATGCTAGTCAAGGACTTTTCAGCTTCCCATGCTCTGCCAGGTGCACAAGAAACTGGGAGGGGGCATAGCCAGAATAGTTGATCCAAACTGACCAAAGGGCTATTCTATACCATATGATGTCATGCTCAGTATAGAAACTAGGCGGGGGCTGGCTGGGGAGCAGCGATCGCTGCTCGGGAACTGTCTGGGTATCGGTAGGTGGGTGGTGAGCAATTGCATTGTGCATCACTTGCTTTGTATATTATTATTATTATCATTATTATATTGTTATGATTATCATTACTATTTTACTTTATTTCAATTATTAAACTGTTCTTATCTCAACCCAGGAGTGTTTCTCACTCTTACTCCTCCGATTCTCTCCCCCATCCCATCGGGGCAGGGGGAGTGAGCGAGCGGCTGCGTGGTGCTTAGTTGCTGGCTGGGGCTAAACCATGACACCTTCAAGCACTTTAAAGGAGAAGCTGCCTGGGTGCTGCCGAGAGGAGACCCGTGAAAGGGCTGCAGTGCCTGGTGAGCATTGTCTCCCCTCCCGATGCCAAGCGGGGCCATGATAACCCGGCTGAGCTGGAGAGCAGGGACCAGTCCCAGGGATGAATTCTGTCAGTGAACCTGGTGAGTGGTTGTGGGGCTGGTGTCTGCTCCTTCACCCTGACACTGCTCAAAGCACATGCAGCCAATGCAAGAGCTGTGGCAGGACACCTTGCTGTCTATGGGGGCTTCAGTGCCTGGGACTGGCAGTGCAGACAGCAAAGGGTCTCGCACTGCAGTGGGCTCCCAAATCCCCCTGAAGTCACAGAGAGTTTCACGGCCTTTCATTGAATCTTGCATTTGGTATCCACTGCTGGGCCAGGTGATACCCCATATGAGGGGCTGTACGTCACCTGATGTGATGCCTCTAAGCACTTTGGTTGTTCAAACACCTTTGAGACTTTCACGTGCTGCCAAAGTACCTGCTGTGAGGGGAGCAGGGCACTGCAGAAACCCTGCTTTAGCCAACAGAGAGGTATACACTGGACCTTGGTCTGAAATACTGACACAGGCAAGCAAGATTTATAGTTTTATTTTTACTTTTTTAAATTTCATTTTTATTTTACAGGGAATGTTGAGGGAATGTCTAGCCTTGGGGAAGGTGCTATCCCTTGTGATGGGATCTGAAACCAGCCCATAAGCTGCAGATGTGACCAGAACACCCCTCTGCTGACATTTGCACTGTTCTTTCCTGGGCTTGATCATCACCATCTGCATTTTCCTGGGGCATCTGTGTTGTCTTGTGGAAGATGCCGTTTCACAAGCCCTCCTGAAAGACAGATGATGTCTGACCATAGCACTTGTGTCTCCCAGGAATGGAAGAGAGAAAAAGGCACCACTGCTGCAAAAAAGGCTGGAGGAAACCCCATTCACTCCTGGTTCAGCCTGGGCTCTGCTCTGCACCAGGGCTGCAGGGCCCTCTGTGCTTCCTCCTATGGGTGGGATGCTGCCTGTGAGCAGAACCCTGTGCAAGTGCAGCATGGAAAGATCTTGCTTGCAGAGTTGTGTACCCTGAAGAGGTCAGCTTCAGGGAGATGGAGTACGCAGGCTCCCTTTGCTCATGCCCTTTGGGAAACAACCCCAGTCTCTGTTTTCGGAGAGTGGGACTAGGACGGAGGGCTGCTCTTTGCTGCAGAACCCTGGGTTGGGCTGTACATGACTTTCCCCATTGGTGATTGCTCAGATGTGCTTGACATTGGGTTGCTGAGGTTGATGAATGCTGGGTGCATGGAGCCTGGGATGGGACTCGTTTGGTGGCTCTTGCCTCTGTATGGGGTGTGTCCTGGTTTCGGCTGGGATAGAGTTAATTTTCTTCCTAGTAGCAGGCATAGTGCTGTGTTTTGGATTTAGTAGGAGAAGAATGTTGATAACACGCTGATGTTTTTAGTTGTTGCTGAGTACTGCTTATGCTAGTCAAGGACTTTTCAGCTTCCCATGCTCTGCCAGGTGCACAAGAAACTGGGAGGGGGCATAGCCAGAATAGTTGATCCAAACTGACCAAAGGGCTATTCCATACCATATGACGTCATGCTCAGTATAGAAACTGGGGGGGGTTGGCCGGGGAGCAGCGATTGCTGCTCAGGAACTGTCTGGTTATCGGTCAGCGGGTGGTGAGCAATTGCATTGTGCATCACTTGCTTTGTATATTGTTATTATTATTATCATTATTATATTGTTATGATTATCATTACTATTTTACTTTATTTCAATTATTAAACTGTTCTTATCTCAACCCAGGAGTGTTTCTCACTCTTACTCCTCCGATTCTCTCCCCCATCCCATCGGGGTAGGGGGAGTGAGTGAGCGGCTGCGTGGTGCTTAGTTGCTGGCTGGGGATAAACCACGACAGGGTGGGTGGCGAGTGGAAGTTGATGCTGTGGTCCTTTCCCACCTCTTGTGCCTCTACTGATCTTCAGAAAGGTGACATGGCATGGTTAACAGGGAGGAGCAGGGCAAGTGAAAGTGGTGGATGAATTTCCAGCAGGGAAAAGTGGTCCCAGATACCTGGGGCTAGGTAAAACCTTCCTTTCTCCAGTTCTGAGCTAATGCTCTCACCTCTTGCAGCCTCATACGTGTAAGCTGAAAGCTTTCCACAGGGGGTCACCATCTCACAGGGGATGCAGGACCAGGCTGGGGATGCAAGGTAGGCTGGTTTCTTATCCTTAGCAAAAGCAAGGCAGAGCAGGCATCTACCACAACCCCGTCCCTTATCCCAGCAGGTAAGTGGTCACCTCCTCCTAGGTGCCTCCTGGAGGAAGGTCTGATACAGCTCGCCTGGAGCCACATTTTGCTTTGATCACCCAGGCAGAAGGGCACTAGAGGGACTAATGCTACCTCAGTCAGGCCCTCAAAATCCTGGATGTCCCAAACAGATCCTCTCCTGCAGGATCAGCACCCATTTTCACAGTTCTTTGCCTGGCTATTTCCATTGCCAACAGATACCCCTCAGCATCTTGTGTCCAGGTGGTCCGTAAACTGAAGGAAATTATTCTAATTTCACTCCATTTTCTTGTCTTACTTCTGAGGATAATCAAGCTGTTTGTGTAAGTGTGAAGAGCAAAATCAAATGTATCTGCCCTTAGGTGGGGAAGAACATTTATTGTGTTCCTTGAGATCAAGCTAAGATACTTCAGTGCTTCTGAGTTTTCTCCCTATCTTTTGAGGAATGCTGATATGAACATGCTTGTCCTCCACAGCTGATGCTATGTATGCCCTGAAACATGTTCTGTGCCTGTAATCTGGGGCTTAGCATGCAACAGGCCTCAAAAATGCATGTTGTGTTGTAAGCACATTCTTGTTTGTCTGCTCAATCTGGAGCAAGGAGGAAACATCTCCCCACCTACGTTCTAGGCAGGGGCAACCAGCCCTGCTTGCTGGTTCAGAAGCATGGTTTATCTGAGGGACATCAAATGCCAGTGCAGCCAGCAAACTCCTCCCCTGGCATGCATTAAGACTGCGGAAGCAGCCCAGGAGCAAACACAGGGCTTCCCTGTTCTGCTAAAAATCCTCCAGCAGCATCAGTGGCACCCACAGCTGTAACAGTGGCCAGAGCCCACACTGGGCAAAGGGCTGTGTGCCATGAGCTGCCGTTGTTACACTTATGCTGTGGCTGGATCAGACAGATCCACTTGGAAAATGGAGCAGAGAAATGCCTTGCCCTGCACCGCCATGCTGCTCAGTGGCAGAGGGGCTTGTGCACTTGTTTTTTGATGCTGGGTTGTTGAGTGATTGTACATGGATTTGGTTATTTTTCTAGCTTTGTAATTTCCATTCATTTTGCAATAGGAAATGTGTTTTGCTAGATAGCCCAGATGTGACGAAAATAGTTGCAGAGTTTCAGTCGTGCCTCTGCAAGCACAGATCCTGAGGCTGTGTAAGCAAGCGCCAGAACTGGGATGCTGAAATATGTGCATCCTCGGCCACAGATCTTCCACTACTCTCGTACCTGGCAGGTGCTCAGAGAAGCAATCAAACACAAAGACTGACAAATAGCATTTGCAGCCGTTACAAATTCTATACAGATACCAACATAAATGTTTGTGGGGAAGGGCTACGAACTTTCCTGAGCTCTGCTAAAAATGTTACACTGGAGATACCTCATTGTGATTAGCTCCTCAGGAAAACCAGGCTCTGCATAAGAAAATATTCCCTTCTGTTGGTGAAATAATTGGCTGTTTTTCAATATGTTGCCATAAGAAAAGGCAGAAACTGGATGTTTCTCCAGCATGACCAATAAACTGCAGGAGTTGTAATATATTAATGACAGATTAAATTGATTTAGTGATTCTTTAGGTCTCTGGCCTAATTGAAATGCAGTCTATTATGCTTTTGTAGAACTTTGCATTGCTTTCCCAAGAACAGCTGCTGACACATGCTACTGCATTGCTTGTAAATATTGCAGCTGCTGAATACCAGCTTCTTGCACCAGCAGACCCTGCAACGGGGTGGGGAGAAAACCATGGATTCTGCAGACACTGAAACCATCTTTTTTTGTTATCAGTGGCATTTAATCCTGGCAAATAAGCACCAAATGGGAAACTGTCTTTATGCTGCCCCTTCTGTTTCAGGGCCATGTGCAAAGCCAGCAAAAGTCATATGCACACTTCTGAAATTAGCAGTAAATGTCCTCCCCCAGTAGGAAATTATTGCCTGGAAATTAGATGAGATCTGGAGGATTCAATTTATGTAAATACCTGGGATTGTCCCATGGATTATTAAAACAGAATGATGAGAGCCTTACTCTAGTTGGCTCCTGGACCCCCCCAGGCTATTAATTTGCATAAATCTTGTTTGCTTCAGAATTGAAATTAGCTCTCCTAACTGCATCAGCATAAAGGAAGTGTCTCGTTTTCTACAAGCCTTTTTTAAAAGGTAGGCTGAGATTAAATGGCTTTCAACTCAAGCAGATATAAAAGGCTGTGTTGTGCCAATGCAAATGATGTGATATATGGTGTAATTGGGATCATTGTGCAGAAGAAATGAAAATCAGGATCATTTTTTGTTTGCTTGCTGGTTGCTTTCTTGCTCCTGGGATATTGTGCCATCAATTAAGAGCTTATTTCTTCTCTGTGGGGGTGACAGACCCCTGTTTGAGGCAAGACTCACAAAACTGTAAATTGTCTTGTATCAAAAGGAAAAGGTTGTGAAGGTACAAGAATTAATTGGGAGTGCTCAGCTCAGAGTCCTGGGGATGGTCCTGGCTGTGCCCAGGTCAGGCACAGTTAGATTCCTCATTTTCTGCCAACCACCAGCCAGAGTTTAATGAGGCAGTATGTGAGTGAACGCAAGATATTGAGTAAAGGACAAGGGGCTCTTGGTAGCACAACACAGCGTCGGCTGTGCTGGTGTGAGGGCAGTGTCTGGGGGAGCCAGGACATCCCCTACAAGCTCTCCTTGTGGTCATATGGGAAAAATATTTGCATTTTTGGAGTCCCCAGAGAACTCTGCCGCAAGGTCTTGCTCTCCTCAACACCTGCTTGGGGAGGTGGAAGGCTACATCACTTACTTCCCTGGAAGTAAAATAACTACTAAACAGTTACTGAAAGTTTATATTGAAGGTTGTCTTGTCATCAGCTGCATCTCAACCCTAAGTTACTGGGTTTGAAAAGAAACCTTCAATAAGAGCAGACAGACCAATGATTATTTTATCTACTCTTTGATTTAAGGAGAAAACAATACAGTGAGATTGAAGGAAACCTTTTGGTTTCTGTGCTTAGTAACTGGATTTGTTTTGTGCCTGATGCCTGTGACTTCTCTTGCTTAAGACCCATGTGGCTCGACACATGGTCAAAGCTAACACTGTACTCTAAGGCCATCGCCAGAGCAGAAGGAAAGCATCTTTTCACACCCATCTGGAGACCTAGACTGGAGCAGCAAATGGAGTTTTTTTGTCCCCTTTTGGATTTGATTACCTGCTGCCATTTTTTTGAGGATTTGGAGATCTTAGACAACACTGAATTCACTGATATGAGTTCATCTCAGAGTAACTTGACTTAAATTGTCTGTTTTGATCTTAATGAGTTTAATGTTATCATAGGTCAGTTTTGCTGATATGTTCTATTTTTATTATTATAAAGTACCATAAAAAGTGGGTAAGACCTCCAGACTGCACCAAAAATAAATCGTTCTGAGAATGAAGGATGTCTAAGGATGGTTTCTGGTTACTTAGTTCTCCTAAGCATTTGTCTTTACCTTGCACAGTAGAGCCCAACACAGGTACCAATGGTTTCCAAGGCAGAAGCCCTCTGTGTATTAAGATAACATGTTATCTGGAGGAGGATTTCGGATGGTACCTTAAGTGAGGATTTGTTCTTGCAAACTAGGATGCTCCCAGCCACTATGGGTGACTAAAGCTCAGACCCTGCCATTGTGCTGTGAGGGATGGAAAAGGAGGCAGCAGGGTTTTTGGGAGGTTTACACAAATTTGGCAGAGGTTATAATGGGGGTGGCAGTGCCAATTTTTCTCCCTGACTGCCTGCCACCGCTCCTGTAAGGATGCTCAAGTCAGTGTTGCCTGAACTGTGTTTATATGTAGTCCTTCATAAAACCCTAATAACCCAAATATCACTGAGGTATTATTATTATTAGTGCACTTCCACTTGTATTAATGGGCTTTGCCCTAACTCAGTCAGAAAAGCCTCATCAATGAAATGGTTAACATTGTATGCAAAAGCTTCCCAGTATCTATCCTTTTTCATGGGTGTCACTTTCACCCTTGCACTTCTGGGTCCTTTGACTGGGACTTCAGTCTAAGTCACATGGAGAAATTGGGTGTTTTCACTGAGCTATGCTGAGACCTTGGCATGGAGGAGTCTGAGAGTAGTGGTGGGTTTACTTTTATATATTTTCTTAACATTGTCTGCTTACATGCTCACTCCAGTAGTGACCGCTCTTTGACCATTGTGGGTTGTGTTTGCAGCCTGGGACCTCAGGAATCACCCTTGCATGCAGTTGGCCTCGCATCTAGAGTCACAGCTAAAAGAATTCAAAATTAGTTTGGGCCAAGGCATGCCCTGAGATCTTGCACTGTCAGGGCAGTAGGAAGCTCGTGGCCTTTTACTAGCAGCGGCACAAATCACATTTACTGGGCTGCGCTGGAGCTGGAGTGAAATCTCTTGAAAATCCCAGCCCTGCAGGCCTGAACAAAGTGTTTTGGCAGGAGCTGGGGGGCTGCCAAGGAAAGATGAATGGCTGATCCTAGAGGGAAACTCGTTCCACATTAATCTGGCTGCTGCAGAGTAACTGGGACAGTGGCTGGTGGATGAATCAGGAGAAAATGGATTGCATGCATGGTGAAGCTCATGGAGCAAGGCAGATCCTGGCCCACCCCTTTTGCACAGGGGAAGATTTTTGTCTTCTGCACATTTCTATGGTGCTATGGTATGGCCCCAGGTCATGCATACTGGTGAGGTGGTTGGGCTGGAGCACTTGCCCTGTGAGGTTCAGCCTGGAGAAGGGATGGTACAGGGGGACCTAAGAGCAGATCCCCAGTACTTCAAAGATGTTATCTAGAAGATGGGACTGGGCTCTTCACAGCAGTGCACATTGGAAAGATGAGAGTGAGCAGGCATAGACTGAAACAAGAGAGGATCAGACTGGATTTCCCCATTTCATCAGCCAAGCATTGCAACAGTTTGCCCAAAGAGGCTGTGGGGTCTCCATCCTTGGAGACATTCAAAACTCAACCAGGCAGGACCACGAGCAACCTGCTTGAGCTGGCCCTGCTTTGAGCATGGTGTGGTACCAGATATCTCCAGAGGTCTTTGCCAACCTGCATTAATTTGTGACTCCAGCTGCAAATACCATGTTTCCAAGGATGTGATCTTCGGTGCTGTATTTTTTTCTGGCCCTCTTGCAGGGTAAGGGCTACGTTTTGTCCTATTTGTGAATGGTAGCGGTAGGTCCATACATGGTACACGTTTCATAGCTTCAGGCTTTTGTGTGACTGCTGTGCTCTTCTGCTCCCCCAGCATCTTAGTGGGTGGAGGAAGCCCCGTTCAGAGTTTGTGAACTTCAGGATGATATTGTGATCACTAACATCTGACTTCTTCCCATTTTCCCAAAAGGCAAGCTTGCAAGTCCATGTATCTCCATCTGCTGCAGGGAACAGGCAGGTCCACCACAGGTTTTATGAGGTTGTTTGTTGGTGCTGCGGTCTGCATATTGGCCAGGTTGGCCTGTGGGTGGTTCTCAGCTTCGCAGAGAGCCTTAGTGGAAGAGACAGGGAGCCAAACTGCTTCCCACAACCCAGGACTGGATCTTGAGAGACTCAGTTTCACTTTCTGGATCTGCTGCTGGCTTTTTGGGTGATCTTGGGCAAACTGCTTTATCTTTCTGTGCCTCAGTTTCCCCAGTCTGTAAAATAATAGTGAGGTGCTCCTCCCCCAACCCCCCCCCAAAAAAAAGGTCCAAACCTGTTTGAGTAGAAATAAGTATTCACTGCTGTGGTTACATAGGAGCTGAGCTCTTATTTGTTGGGGCAATTTTCTCAATATGTAATTTTTAATTTGTTCTGGCACCCGCAGAATAAACAGCCTCATAATAATACAAGCAATTTTCAATTTTTGCAGAGGAACATTTTCTAGCTCTCTCAATCTGACCTTCATGACACATGGGTCAATTTACTACTTGGAGAAATTAATTGTGCTATACAGCATCAGCGTCTTTCTGCTTATGCACTTTCATGCCGGTGTACAAAATGCTATGATTATGTATGAAGTTCTGGAAAGAAACATTGAAATATAATGATATTAAGTTTCCCTGAAGTGAACCCACCCATAGAGCTGAAATTTTAGGATCATTTTTGTTAGATGGTGCTGCTGATGCCTGGACCATTTTCAATGAATATTTGACAATAAATTGCTGAGATGCTTGCCTTATTTTCCTGTTCAAGCTTTCCCAATTCTCAGTGAATTAAAAAATTATTAGAAGATAGGCTTTATTCATTCCCCTTAAGGGAAAAGAATTATTTCAGGCTGGGCAGGGTCTTCATTTTCCATAAACTGATGCAAGAATATAACATTGGTTTTTCGTATTGCAGTTTTGTTTTGTTTCAAACTTTTGCACTGAACAAGTTACCAACATCTGCTGTGCACATGAGACCTTGCAAATCATTACCCAAAGTAGGTCTGTGCTTCTGAAAACCTGCTCTAAAGAGGTTTGAATAGTGAGGAAGCAATAAGAGCTAGTGAAGATTCAGCCTCCTCCTGATGCTGACTAGGGTACCAGTACAATTTTTTTTTTGAGGGGGGTGGGTCCCTCCAGCTAGGAGATGCTGTTGGAGGGGCTATAAGGATAGCAAAGCAAGGCTTGACCATGCTGGCTTTGCTGTGTGTGCAGATGTTTTGGATCATGTATACTTCCAGCACCATCAAGGGATGTTGGGTATACCCAGATGTCTGATAGACTGGCTAGACCAGTCAGGGCACACACATGTCTGAAAAGGACAGTGTCCTGGTTTCGGCTGGGACAGAGTTAATTTTCTTCCTAGTAGCAGGCATAGTGCTGTGTTTTGAATTTAGTAGGAGAAGAATGTTGATAACACGCTGATGTTTTTAGTTGTTGCTAAGTACTGCTTATGCTAGTCAAGGACTTTTCAGCTTCCCATGCTCTGCCAGGTGCACAAGAAACTGGGAGGGGGCACAGCCAGAATAGTTGATCCAAACTGGCCAAAGGGCTATTCCATACCACATGACGTCACGCTCAGTATAGAAACTGGGGAGGGTTGGCCGGGGAGCAGCGATTGCTGCTCAGGAACTGTCTGGGTATCGGTTGGCAGGTGGTGAGCAATTGCATTGTGCATCACTTGCTTTGTGTATTATTATTATCATTATTACATTGTTATTATTATCGTCATTATTTTACTTTATTTCAAGTATTAAACTGTTCTTATCTCAACCCAGGAGTGTTTCTCACTCTTACTCCTCCAATTCTCTCCCCCATCCCATCGGGGTAGGGGGAGTGAGCGAGTGGCTGCATGGTGCTTAGTTGCTGGCTGGGACTAAACCACGACAGACAGACATAGAGGAGATGTATGCAAAATGCATACATGCAAATGTTTTGAGGCAGAGCAATGCATGAGTGTGTAGGGTGACACTGGAATGGATGTGGCTCAGGTGTTGTAAGAGCTGGGCCTGGGATGCAGGTCTGCTCTCTGCTGCACAGTGGAGGCTGAGCCAGGGGCTGGGAGCTGCAGCCTAGCAAAGGGGTGAGGGGCGGTGGCAGCAAAGGCCACAAGCCTGGCTGTGTCAGGGATGAAAGAGCAGGAGCAAAGAACAGGGAAAGCCAAAAGCTCTGATCTCTGGCCATATTTCCAATGGTTCGGTGGGGCCGGCCATCCCCTTACAGCAAAGTGAGTATCACTCTACCTCCATTTCTTTGCAGCCTTGTGCAGATAAGTAGAGAGGACAGGCTGCTGCCAGCACATCGCTTCCTCCCCAGCTCACTATCCTTTACTGCCTTCCTTTACAAAGAACACATTATTCATTCCTTTTGTTGCCCCCAAATGTTGGCAACAAAGGCAGGCTGGGAGTGACACCTCCCTGACAGTCCACAGAAGTGTAGGCTGTTTAATTGGCTGCTTCACCCCAGGATAAATAAACCTTCAGAGCCTCAGCCTGAAGTGTTTAATCAGAGAAGTTAAATGTTTAGGGGATTGGTTCGCTTGATCTCTTTGCTTAGAAGTTTTCCTGCTTCTCCTTGACGAGCCAGACATGCTGACAGTTGGCAGAAATCTTAAAGATGCTTGTGCAGAGGAGAGCTGTAGCTGAAATGTTTTTTTTTCTGATTGATACTGGCGACTTTTGAATGAAGAAGTGGTTGAAAAATGGCAGTGTGGTTCACCGCTCTCTGACATTGGCTTTTCCCCCCGAAACATGTCCTTCTTGGCACAACAGCTATGCTTCCTGCTTATGGGGAGAAATGACCTTTCCATCAGGACTCCTGGAAAACAGCACGGCCGTGCTCCTGCATCCTCGCAGGGTGGTGGACAGGAGCAGGAACTCACATCCTGCCCACCTCTTGCTTTTCCCTCTGCTCCTTGTTTGGCTCCATGTCACTCCCATGCAGCAGAGCAGCTCCAGCAGGAGAGATGTGATCATGGGTCACTGGCTTGGGGAAAACATAGATGTTCCTCTCATGTTGTTCAGGAAGAAAATTCAGTAACGCCATACCCAGGTGCAGAACTGCCCTCGAGTCACCTCCATCCCAGAGGAGGGAGCTGTGGCAGAGGGCAGGCTGGTGCAAGCCCAGGAGCATCGGCAGTGCAGCAAAGGGAAAGATCACCGCTCATATGTATTTCCTGGTATCTCTCAGTGCGAAGGTTTTCTCTGTAGCTGATGTTAGAAATGCCCCAGTACAGTTGAGTGCAGGCATGTTTTAGGAGTGAACCCCCAGCCAGCTGTAGGTTGGATCCAGCAGAAGTCTTCTTGGAGGCAGATGTTTGATGGTACAGTATTGATTTCATGTTATTTAATTTTCATCTTAATCAAAGCAACAGGCCTTTGGATTATGGTGTTCTTAAGTGTCCCCAATGCAGAGGGTAGTCAGGGTGTCATCTGAGATGGGTTTGAAAGTGTTGTTCCTTTCAGGCCTTGGGGAGTTATTTCTAGTGCTTGCGAGTGGAAGGCAGATGGTTTGCAATTGCTTTTTGTTCTGAAGTGTGACATGTAAATGAAAAATTTCTTCAACATTTTAATTGCAAAGAAATTATTTGCAATGATGTTTCCTGTTTAATTAGATTTTAAAATGAAAATTGTGTTGCCCTTCAAAATACTGATTTCAGATGATCACAAACCTAAGGTACCACTTTTGTTACAAACTGACATCCCACAGTTCATAAACTTTTTTTACTTTGGGGAGAGGAGGAAGAAGCAGGAAGGAGTAAAACCACTTCTGGCCAGTTCTGGTTAGTTACAACAGAGAAGGCAATAACCTCTGCTGCTAACAGTTTCAGAGAACAGCTACTGTAATCGTTCACTTCTGTTACTGGCCTGGGCTGTAACTTTTCAGCCTTTATAGGTGCTGAGTATAGTGGAGGGGGAAAACTCCTTTGAAAACATTTCTAAGGAGGAAAGCAGAGGGAAAAGTGCCTCTGTTGAAAGGCCCAAAGTTATTCCATTCAAACCCAAAAGCCCCATACAGAAGGCCAGGCTTGCTCTCACTAGGTAATACCCCCAGGAGCATGGATGTGAGGCGTAGTAGATGCTCAGTTTAATGCCATGCGCTGATGTGGGGAGGGCACGTGCGTGTGTGTGTGAGATTGCCCATTTCCAATTCAAATCCAGAGGGTATGGAAGTACCGTATGGCAAATACACTCCTGGACAAATAACTGGCTTCTGTTAGGATATTTGGGAGCAAACTCAAAGGCATCTCAGTTTCAGTCCTCTCTGACTGTAAATTATGCTCACAAAGTAGGAGAACATTTTGCCAAAGCTGGTCTTGGGCTTTCACACCTGAGTGCTGGGCTGCAGGAAGGATATGAGGCTGAATATAACACAGTGCTCCGCACCATGCGATGCCTTGGCTTTGCTGTCCTTCCCACTTCCTTTAATTATTACCTGAACCAGTGCTAACTCATAGAAAATAGTCCTGTACCAATGAACAGGGAATGAGATTTTGCCCTGCCTCTGGCAGTCGTGCAACATTCATCCTTCTAGAGGACTTTTTGCTCTCTCTCTGCAAGCTTCATGCATCAATGCTTACACTTTATTGGCACAAACCAGGAATTTTTTTGCAGTGCAGAGTCCTTCAGGGCTATGTTCCACATTGCTGTGGGGAACTTCATGTGCTGGGGTCACTACTGGGGTTAAATAGATGCGTTATGTTTTGAGCAACAGTTTTGGCTTTTTGTGTGCCCCTGTGAAAGGTCTGCCACTGACCTCCTAAAGGATGGTTTTCTGTTCATACCTTGGCATTTCAAGAGGACTTAACCTACTGAGGTCCTTCCTTTCTGGTAGAAAACACGATTTTCATCAACTTTGCAGACACGGTCGCTGTTCCATGAGGGCACACAGTGTAGAAGAGACCATAGACCCATTTCCCTCAGCAGTTCTCTTATTCAGGGGCTTATTATACTTTGGACCCCTTGTTTTCCTCTTGTTAATAACAAGCTTTTGTCGTTTGTAGGCATGCTGCTGACTTGACTCAGTTTGGCCTGCAGAGTCCTGCAGAAGTCAGCTAAGGGTATCCTTGGCCAAACGATATCTGGGTTTGAAAAAGCGCCCATGTTCACAGGTAAAATTAACAACCACAAAGAAAGAAATTCCTGCTTCTCTCTTTTTGCAACACCCAGCTTACAATAAAATAGTTCATATAACTTTCAGGTTATTTAACTCTTTCTAGTATTCCTTTAAAATATGAAAATAAGAGTCTCCTTTCAAGAAGAAGAATTGAAACATATGCATAAAGAAAAGGTGAAATGAAGCATCTCAACTACTCTGAGCTACCCATTTCTATTGAACAAATTTAATGCAATTTGTGATTCATGTCAGCACCTTCAAAACTGCATTATTTCCAGCAAATTTA
This sequence comes from Pelecanus crispus, assembly GCF_030463565.1. Classification (NCBI taxonomy): domain Eukaryota; kingdom Metazoa; phylum Chordata; class Aves; order Pelecaniformes; family Pelecanidae; genus Pelecanus; species Pelecanus crispus. The sequence continues at coordinate 26,122,736 of NC_134645.1, read as the reverse complement.
TTATGTGTCCTTTTTTCTTCCTACATCTAATGAATTACATTCGCACTGCAAATTGTATCATCCAGCCTCCCACTAAGCAGGCCATGGATGTGTGTGTGCACAGGGACCTTCCACAGCTAAATGAAGGCATGAGTTGTTCTGCTCTTGCAGCTCTCCATACAGCCCTGAGCTGCTTCTGGCTTTCCTCCCACAGCCAAGTGACTGCACCATGCTTTCGCATGTTCCCTTGCCCCTCTCCTGTTGCTTGCTAATGTCTATCCCCTTGTCTCCCTCCCTCTAGCCCTGTGTTTTCCATCCCTGTGCAATGTTTGCAGCTGGACGCTGCTTCAGGTTTTTGCACCTCTCGCTTCCATGGGTGTCTCCAGGGTGTATCCCTCCCACAGCACTGGTAAACGGGGTGCGATGTGGCTTCTGTTGAGCTTGCCATAATGAAAAAAGTCCAAAAGCCAAGCCAGAAATGTCAATTTCCATCTCCTTCCCAGGGCAAAATAGGGCAGTAACAACAACACTCAAAACAGCTTTTCCTCCTGGAGAGTTCAGCAGGAAAACCCCAAGGCTTTTCCCCAAGGAGGGGAAGGATGGATGCAGATAGAAAAGCTGTGAGTAATGCAGGTCCTCTCCTGTGGGGATACAGCTTATGTCTCTCTTTCAGCCCCAAACTCAGTCTTGCAGCAGCCTCTTTGTCATGCAGCCATCCTCTGTGTGGATAAAAAAAAGCTTTTTCCTTATTTTGGAGAGGACACACAGAGCACGTCTAAAAAAAGGCATTTAAGATTAGATACAGACTTCAGATTAAAAAAAATGAACTCTGGGTATTATATAGCCTCAGCTATTCAGGGACTTTGAATCATAAACCCACCTCCTACAGCTGACTGTGCAATGTGCTCCTGACATGTTCCTAATTTCATACACACGGCATTACCCATCTTCACACTGTCTAGTGTGTGTTTGTAGCACCAAAACCAGGAGCTGCAACTGGAAACAATATGCTACTTCCCATCTGTGGAGGCTAAAGTCTTACAGTAGCCACCAGCTTCGCATGGCAAAGGGTTCAGACTTGGTTGATTTTCCCCATCAGCAGGTGATGGGAAAAGTCTTGTTCGCCATGGGTGGGTGAGCATTGCTGATTTATGCTGTTACGGTTATTCGCATAGCTGCAGTTATGCAGATCCACTTAGTCCTACCCCTGATGCCCTTTAATCACCAGGTCTTTTCAACACTGGACCACAGGGGCTGGATTCAAACATGCTAGAGTGCTCCCAAGTGGCTCAGCCTCCTCTGCTGTCTTCCTGCAAGTGTTCAAAGTGCAAAAGCTGAATTTCATTTGAACACATCAGCAATCATTGTTTGCTCACTTCCTGCAAAAGCCGCCAGCACACTGAGCTGAATACTCATGAAAAGCCAATTTTAGCACGACTATTTCACAGAAAGCCAGTTGTGAGTGGTCTGTTTGATTACAAGATTCACAGTGTATGCTGCACTGGGAAATAGCACGTCACTGATCAGAGAGCAGAATCCGCTCCTGGAGCTGCACGTGAGGAGGATGTTTACAGCAGACCATGCTGAAGCAGCTGGCTGCTGAAAGATGCATTGCTAAAGATGATTGCAGATAATTCAGGATGGAGACGCCTTCCCAGCACTATTTCACTGTTGTTGCAGAGATTACTTTTATCAAGGGAAGTGTTCCCAGCAAGTGACTTTATTATGTTCCCTGTGACATTGTCAGCCCCAGGAGGTTTCTCCTGTTCCCTGCCTGCCTGTGAGGGGTGATGGGCACTGAGAAGCATGGCTCTGGGGCTGCATCTTGCCGCTGTTGGTGGCGGCAGGACCTCCACGCTGTGGTGGGGAGGTGTTCAGTGGGGGCTGTGAGGAGCCAGGTGAGAGCAGAGCTTGTCCTGTGGTGCCTGGGCGCCCTCTGAGGACAACTTCTCCCCTCCTAGGTATGTCCTGGTCCCTGCAGAGCTCGGCTGAGCAGTTGCCCTGGGCACACTCTCTGGGAGAAAGAGTGGCAAAGTCCCCTCACCTCAAAATACACGGGCACGTATTTAACGTGACACCTTCAGCCAAACCCACCCTGAACCTCTCTGGGACCATCCCCTCCTGGCAGACTCATCATTAAGGGACCCCTTTTCCTACCTCTCCTCTTTGGTTTTGTCCCAGTAGAATGAGCATTATTTTCCCTGTTTTCCATTTACTTGGCTTCATGCAAGACAAGCACTTTGGCTGACCAGTTGTATATAGCTTGCCTTTGCTGCAGGCCATAATGCTCTGGACAATGTATAGGATGATGAGATGCCTGTGATGCACATACTTAGTAAAAGCTATCTCAATTTTATGAGCAGAATTCATCAACTCATCAATCACAACCATAATTACTTTGTTAGGGGGAAATAAGCAGTTACTGCTATGACTTTCAGGAGTATTACTATCTGGATTTACACCATAGTCCAACACAAATTCCCCCAACACTTCAAAATTGGTATTTTCTCTGCTTAATTTTGGAGTGATGTCTTTTAAAGTGATGTAACTTTTCAACAGCACTGTGCCCCCCAGCAGCAGGTAGCCGGAGGATTTGAGTCCTCATGGTGCAAATCCATTTGACAGCAACTTGCTCACCAGCTCTTAAGTCTATATACCTGGTGCAGAATCCCCACTTCTTAAATTAGCAATGAGATGAAGCGTGTTCTCATATGAGCTGAAATGTATATGTACATATGAGTGTATGTAGCTGAAATGCTACAGCAACTACAGCAAATATTTCTTCTTTCTGTACAGAGCAGTCAGCCTAGGTCTTGGCCTGTAATGTTCACCCTCTAGGAGCCAGACCATGGGCAGAGAGAGGAGCACAGACAAAGCCAAAAATGGCAAAAACCTTTCTATCCAGGAGAGCAGTGAGGTTAGCATATTGCACAAGATCAGAAGATCATTCAGATTGGCAGGGACCTCTGGGCGTCTGTAGTCCAGGATGGGCCAACAGTAATTTTCAGACCAGGGTGCTTTGGGCTTTGTGCTGTTGGGTCTTGAAATTCTCCATGGATGGAGGCTTAATCACCTCTCTGGGCAACGCATTACAGTGCTTAACTATCCTTGTAGTAAAGTCTTTTTCCTTAAATCCAGCTGGAACCTATAATTTCAACTTACTCCTGTTGCCTCCATGGACCTGCATGAAGTCAGGCTCTGCTTCCTCAACAGCCACCTTGTAGGTACTGGGGGCATGCTGTCAGGTACCCTTCAGCCATCTCTTCACCAGGCTGAACAAACCCAGTTCCTTCACTGTCTCCTCACAGGGCAAGTGCTCCAGTCCCAGACAATCTTAATGGCTGGAGGAAAATACAGTCAGAAACTCCCTACTGCAAATTTGCTGCAGGCTTCATTGAGGTTGAAATCCTTGACTCTCCTAGTGATGCAGGTTTGCTTTACCATACACTCTTGCTACTCCACCAGGTTTCCCTACTTTTTCCTCTCTAGGTCACTGATACCTGATGTGTTTGGGGTCTCTGTGTCCTTTCTGTCTCAATGATGCCAGCAAGATTTTTTGGGGCACAGGACGAGCATTGATGGGAAGGCATAGGCAGCAGCAAACCATACCTTTTTGCTTGGTCCAGCTGCTGAATCATTGCATGGTTTTTGACAGCTGGACACAGAGCTGGCAAGTAATCCACCATCCTTTCATTTCCCTTTGTAGTATTATAATAGAGTGGACTATGCAACCAGATACAGCCCCAGTGGGATGAGTCTGGGTTCTGGATTTTTTAAAATCGTTTTGGGAAGAAATTAGATTTCATATGGTGGGGAGTTGAGGCCGAAAGGTCTAAATTAGAGGTGGGGGCAAAACTTAATCAGTATAACTCAACTTCAGAGGGCTCAGTGATAAAAGAGGAAAAGGCATCTCAACATAAGAAAGAAATTTTTTACAGTAAAAACAATCATTCACTGGAACAACCTCCCCAGGGATGTGGTAGAGTACCCATTGCTGGAGGTTTTTAAGATGCAATTGGACAGGGTGCTAGGTAATCTCATCTAGGCTGCTTTTCCTATGAGAGGTTGGACCAGATGATCTTTCAAGACCCCTTCCAACCTCGACTCTTCTATGGTTCTATGATTCTATGATTTGTTTGGTGCTTTTTAGATAATATGAGATTTTCTAAGAGGAATAAATATGGCTAAATGCCATCTCAATCAATAATTCATTTATTCCTGCTTTCCCTAAGGATTAGGCAAGAAGAGATTTTTTTTTTTTGTTAATTCTTAAACTCTATCAGAAGTGGATAAATTTCTTAAACTCCATTTATTTCAATCCTCCTGCAAATATTTAAACTTCCTGCAGTTCTTTTCTGAGCCCATCCCCTGGTAAATCCAGCCAGACTCTTCTCACCTCCATAGGTCAATAATAATGGTGTGCCAGCTGTTCATGAAAGATTTAAGAGTTGATTTGGGAAAAAAAAAAAAAACCCAAAACAACCAAACAACTAAGATGATTCAGTTTGTACATGTGTGGACATAATGGTTGAAAGTCATTCTGCAACATAATTGATTTGTGACAAGTACCGATAAATGCATTTTGAAAAGGGCCAGTGTGGTGTGTCATTGCACACATGTACATTGCAACCATGCTGTGTGTAGGTACTACCAATATCCATACCAGGGGGTTGGTACTGCTTCTCTTGCTCCCAATAGCCAGCACTAAATATATAAAAAGAGAGTCAGACAGAACTGGTGCTAGCATACACTGAAGATTTTAAACATACAAATAAATTACCCTGTTTTCCTATTTCTCTGAAGTACTAGAAAATAGGAAAGGAAGCTGGCTGTCTTATATTTCTTTTTAAACTTTGCCCTAGGGAGAATGGCAATTTTTGCTTTTTTTTTTCCCCCCATGGTATTGGAGGCAAAGTCTTCCTTTTGAGGATGATAAATTCCACAGGTAGTTGTGCACTGACACCCAGAATACTGATTACACTCTCCAGAAAAATTGCTTAGTTTCAAAGCCAGCAGATAAAGTAGGGATACAAGCAACCTTGGCTATCGGCATAATGCCAGCTCTGGGAACCCGTGCTCTCTGCATGACGATTATTACATAGGAGTTATCTGCTGAGTCTCTCCTGCCTTTCTCCCACGCCCAGGTCAGGGGACTGATGGAGGCAGGATGGTGGACTTCCTAGTGCTTGGTTCTGGTACAACTGAAGCTCCCATACCCTACCTCAGCTATTCCTAAACATTTTTCTCCTGTACTTTTTCTTTATAACCCATGTTAGCAATTTACAATAAGTTCTGGACTCTCTGCACCCTCAGCAATCATCAGGCACAGCACACAAAGTGCAGAGTTGGGCCCTGAAATGTCTACTCAGTTATCAAAGATATGGTGGCTTTTGGTGACCTTTCTTTTTCATGCCTTTTTTGATCCAGATGTGTTGGCTTGAGTGAAATTCAAGAATTTAATTCTTAAATTCAGATATGTGTATAAATGCATTTGTAAATTGTAAAAAGTAACAAAACCCAAGCAAAACTGTGAGCTGCTAGGCTTATGAAGACAGATTTCCCATGGAGTTTACACATATTGTCTCTCTCCCTGGCAGTCTCCCTAATGTTTAATGATAGGCAGAAGCTTCTTGGTCTTTGGGTGCAGTAAGTCAGGTTTCTGTCTCCTCTCCTCAGCCACCCCTCTCTATGAAATGTTTAGGAGTTCAGCATCATGAGGACTGCTACTCCTCCGCTGAAGTGAGCTCAAACAGGCCAACAGGCAAGAAACACCCAAAAGACCTCTGAGATCCAGAGACAGGATTACTAGAACATCTCATTTCTTAAAGAAGTGGGACCAAACTTGAGTGTGAATTGTCTACAGGTGATAGAGGGGAAACTGGAAAACTGAGCTTGGAGGAAAGCCAGACGGAGAGCATTCCTCCTGCCTGAAGGCTGGAGGAACAAGACCTATGGCAAGTGTTTGGCCTCTTTGCACCGAGGTCAAAGTCAGTGGGAGTCTTTTAGCAACAAAAGCAATGGCCACATGGAGTTTTCACCCAAACACTTAACAGCTCTCTCAGCTGGCAGAGGCTGAACTAGGGATTGGGAAATCAGTGGCTTGGTGGGTCAAGGATCTGCTCCCAAATGTCTTCAGCCTTCTCTCCTAGGACAGCTGCTTCTTCCTTCATGTTTTGCCACCCAGTTTGTAATTCAGAATTGTTCCTCTAGAGTCTTAATTTCCTCATTTACACCCCTAACTTATCTTATGCCAGAGCGAGACTCTAAGAAACAAAATGGCATCATGTTTTAAGAGAGGGCTTGGCTGGGGGTGAAACACTTCCAGCCCTCAGTGCCGTTCCTTGAAAATACCACCCGTTTCCAAGGCACAGGAGGAACGCATGATGGAGCATCCACTCCAGTCCCATGCTGTGCAAGCAGCAATGAAAGACAGTCCTTTGCATGAGTATAAGCAAGCTGACCAAAGCTTGGCACGAGCCTCTGGACATACTCTTCTCACACCCTCTGCCAGTACACACCAGGGAGGAGCCCAGGCTCTTGCTCAGTGTTTGTTTCTTGGCAGCAACGAGGTCTAATTTTAGACACAAATGCCAAACATCAAAAATATTTTGAGAGCGATATTTAAGTGTGGCTGAGGGTGACCTCAGGAAGACCATCTCAGCTGCTACTGCATGAGTGAGGTCCCCGTGGCTTCTCCTCGCAAGTGGTGCTGGTGTGGGACACAGGTCTCCAGCTGAGGTAAACCATCAATGAAACAGTAGACTCATCTCAGTATCTCCATGTTTGTCCCGAGGGCTGGGGCATGTTGGGCATCACAGTCTTTACCAAGACACCTTGTGGGCTCAGGAGAAAGGTAATAGGGTGAGGTGTCTCAGCCTGTTATGTGCAGGGGATTGGACCATGGTGATGGTCTAAGTCTCTGCTCTGGCCTTAAATAGTACAAACACAGGGGTTTTCTACTGCTCTTTCAGTCTCAAGGGCCCTTCTGCTGCTCTTCTCAGTATGACTACTCTGAAAAGCAGAATTACCAGCAAACTTTGTCGCCTCACGGCCTATGTCCTTTCCAAGCCATTTCTGAATACGCTGACCAGTCCTGCTCTGAGCATGCATACCTCTAGTCTGTCCTCGCTCAGCTGTGGTTCCATTTTCTCCTCCACATTGCTGAAAAAATAGTGCCCTAGCGTCTCACCATGCCACAATGATTAGTGTTGTCCCATGGCTTCCCATGTGAAGTTTCTGTACGCAAGAGCACCCTTACCCATCCATCATGCTCTGGGTGGGAGGGAGGAGGGCTGCTCAAGAGCTAGCCAGAGATGCTGCAACTCTGATTTAGAGATTGGAAGGGTTATCCATCACCCTGGATGGGGAGTCTGTCTGGTCTGATGCTACAGGGCAGGAGAGCAGGTCATCTACAGCACTTGGGGACTGATTCCTCCCTGCCTTTTGCTACAGTGTGTTTCCAGATGAGCTGAAGAGCTGCTCTGTGGAGAGGGAGGCTTAGATGTATGCTGGGAAAAGCTGACTATCTCCACACTGAGAGGGAAAAGAGTGAATATACTCTTCAAAGGGAAAGTGTGAATTTTAAGAATTATCCCCAGACTACCAATTTCACCCTCCTGCTCTGGCCAACTATAATTAAGCTGACCCCAGTGAGGCAGGGTTCATATTTTCCTCCTTAAATTGTCCAGAGGCTTTGCTGGGCTTTGCTGAGTTTTCCAATGTCATTAAAGACCCAGGAAGATGTTTCTGGTAATTGAATCTGACCTGCCACATCATGAGTCCTGATGACATCCCAGCCATGATTATGACAAGTAAGAGTTTGTCTCTGGGCCAGGGTCACTGCTCTGCCACTGACTTTTGGTGTGCTTCTGGTTACATCACTTCATCTCCCTCTATCGATGTTTCTCATCTCTAAATAATGATGACACTTCATACAAAATTCCTAGTTCAATGCCCTGTTTGCCTGTAAGGTCTTCAAGCAGGAAACATCTCTCATAGCTTCACAACAACTACTAGCCACTCCAGGCCCTGAAGTAATACACACCGTTGCTGACTGTGTCTATAAATTGTTAGCTATGCTTCATTTGAAGTAAACCCCCAGCAACAGAGTTAATTTCAAGGTTTTATATATATACACATAGTATTCTTTTACACTACATAAATGTTATTCTTTTTAATAGATTGTTGTAGCCTTACAAAATTATGTGGTCACCGGAGACTATGTTCTCCCAGAGAGATATCATTCCTCTGTTTGACTTCGACAGTAAGTAGGTGGCAACTTCTTACCTGGAGGTCCATGGAGCTAACAATAACTCCTGCCTGTCATGGTAGGTTTTCACATGACTTTCTTGCATGTCACCTGTGTTGCTCAGGGACTGCTCAAAAATTTCTTGTTTACCTCACCTCCAGAAAGTGATGATTTTTTTTTTTTTTTTAATTGAAACTTGTGGAAGTTTGGGAAAAAAATGTCACAATGAAAAATGTCCAGAAATGGAGAATGTTGGTAAAATTAAAATTTTTATTTTATTTTTGTGGTAGTATATGGAAATATAATTATTTGGTGAAACTGGTAGTGTGGCACATGGGAGCTGTTGTTTGGAAAATACATCTCATTCCCCACATAAATCAGATTCCCTTGTCATATCATTTCTAATGGGAAACCATTGGCAAAAAGATTTCTTTTGTAGTCCTAATTTAATATAGTTCTCCCTCCCCCCCAAAACAACAACAAACTCCTTCAACAGAACAGAGCAAATTAACAACATTTCTTTGGAAAGTAGATCTTAGCAAAAGCACCAAACCATTTAATAAGAAATTCAAGTCTTGAAAGATAGTCTTGATGAAAAAAACCCAGCTAATTTACTTCCTGAAAGTTTTGTGTCCATTTGCTGAAACTTCAGGAGTAAAGGCTCTCAAGAGGGGCAGTTTTGTAGGGGGGAAAAAAAAAAAAGAGCAGTTTCTGGGTGAGTATTGAGAAATACTCTGCAATATGCTCAAATGACTGAGTTTCAGAACAATCAAATATTTGTATCAAATCAATTATGAACAATCTATAGATCCCAGCTTATTTCCCAAGTTATTTCACTTCATTTGAACCAAGAAGTAAGTTTATGAATAGGATGATCAATCAGTGCATCACTGGGTAAGAGGACAAACAACAAAACCTCACTCACTGGATTATGCCTTGGGAATGAATTGCACAGACAATCCAGAAGTTTTTATAAAAAGAGGAGCTGATTTCACCCTGGGGGCAACTGAAGCACCTAATACAGTTGCATGAGGAAGGCATGCACTGAAACTTGGAAATGCTAAAAGAAAAAGGTAGGAGGGAAAGGAGGATTTGCTTCTCCGTATTCTATTGGTGTCTTTCAGATAATTTGAAAACCCATCCTCAGGCAGCAATATAATTTAACCTTCACTGCAAAACCAGTAAGGCCAGGTGCTGAAAGTAAAAAAGAAGTGCCCTGGCTTTATTGCAAAGCCGGTAGTTCAGGCAACTGGTGGTTCTTGCACCATTCATAAATGACAATTGCTCTGTAGTCAGAAATGGGAAACGCGGAGGAGGGGACCCTGCCTCTGAGACCAGAGGTCCCCGTCCTTTGCATGGGTTGGGACTATTGTGTGGCAGACTTACCTTCCCATTCTTCCCCAGGTCTGAAAAAACAAAGGGTCTGTCCAAAGATGATGAACATGCTCCTGATGGCTTGTGCTGTGGTGGGGTGGTCAAAGGTGATCTAGTTTCCTTTCATCACTGGTCTGAAAACACACTAAATGTGAGAAGTCAGGAGGCTGGAAGACAGGAGCTGTTCCCAGGGGACTTACCATAGGAAATTCTACATGAATTCAGCTTCCACCTTTCCTCCACGTGGAAGAAGGGTTTCTGGGCAGGGAGGATGCTCAGCTTCCATCACTGCTGCTCACTGATAGTATTCCCAGACAGCCAGGACCAAACCAGCCCCGGGACAGAAACCAGCAGCTTTCGGTGGTTTTAACCCCCACAGAACTGCACCTCCCTGAACCCTGCAAGCAGGACACTGAGCTACGTTGGCTACATTTAGAGAAGGGTAGCTGTGGGCTACCTTGGCAGTCAATGGGGACAGAGAAGCATCTCAAGAAGGAGACCAGGTCTACCTAAGATCTGAGTACTCCCTTTGGGGTGTGGATTATCCCTTCCTGTGTTCACACTCTCCTCTGCCAAGGACATACCTGGCAGGACTTTCCTGGAAAACCCTTCTGTACCCACACTTGCAGAGGAGGACAAAGAAAGACTCTGTGGCAATTTAACTACGACTTTTCTTTCCTTGCCTTTTTCCTCTGCCTGTCTCTTTCATGCCCAGGTAGACCACTGTCATGCAGATGACCATTAATATTGGCACTGATTACCAGTAGCAGATGAATCACAGAAAGCAGGGCTGGCAGGGATCCAGGAGGTCACTCACTGTTCACCTGCCTCTGGGCACCATCAGCTCACTTTCATCCATTCCAGCTAACTCTCTCTTAAAAGCCAGAGGTGACGGGTACCAAGCACTGTCCCAAGGCACTTAAATCTTCTTTACTGTTAGAAAGCGCTCTGTAAGGTAAACTGCAGAAATCTTATGTTTATCTACCTTTTTAAAAACAGGTATACAAAGCTTTTCAGGGATTTTGCAGATATTTGTGCAGAAAAGGACACACGGAGCTGGGTGAAGAGCAATCCCAAAGTGAAGATGCAGAACTCTGGCTGCAGGGTGCGGACACTTCACCCCACCACGCAGTGGCAGGCAACCACTGGCTGTGCGGACCAGCTCCCTGAAAACTGAAGACAAATACAGCTTTATCAGTTGAGAATCCAGCCTTGTCTCTTTGGCTTTACTTATTTATAAAGGACTCTGCTATTTAATAAGTTTTGTCTGTGACTGGATTTATCAACTGGCTGACCCAGCAAAAAAAAGTCCATTGGCCCCTCTGGTGCTGTTAGTATGGGGTAGTCCAGCTTGCGAACTCTGCAGAATTTGCACAGGTAGCTATCCCATCACCACTGATCCCCCCCCCTGCAGAAGTACTGTAGCACAGGAGGTTTTTTTGTCTCTGGCTTGGCTGGACTGAACCAAACCTCCAGAGAATGAATCACCTACCAGGGTCGTGTCTATTGGGGGAGGGAGAGAATTACCCTGACGACAAAAAGGCCATAAGCCAAGTGATCTTTCCAGGCCCTAGAGGACAGGCTGAGGAAAGAAGCTGTTACTGCCAGGGACACTGCTTCTTCCTTGGACGTTGGCAGGGGTTGTACCCCATCTTCCCATGGGGCAATGATTTACCATCGGAGATGCTATGTAGGTGTAGGCAGGATTTGCTGAAGGAGGCAGAGAGGCTGGAGAACAGGATGGAGAGAAGTGGGGAGAGGTGAGGGTCTGGGGGGGGCGGTGGGGTGAGACTTACAGCTTTCCCTCTTCTCGCAGTGCTTTGTGGAGATACCAGACTGGTCACCATTCACTGCTGTCCTCCGCTGGATAAGGAGCCCTTCAGCTTAATGAAGGGAGGTGGTACAAGGGAAGGGCAACCATCACCTTTAGAACAAGCAGCGCCCCAAATCTCTGACGTGAAGAGGGGACTGCAGACATGGAGAGTTTGCCATGGCCTGGGACTGCTGCTGGAGCAAGGGCCTGCAGACTGTGGCCGCTGGCTGATTCTGTTTCCTGCGGCATTAGGCAGGTGGAAATGAAGAGTAAATGAATGTTGCTGTTGAACTGAAAGGCTCCCTGCTTCGATGAGGAGAGCCATGCCCCAGGAAATAGGGAGGGGATTTATGCCTTGGCAAAGCAAGCAGGAAGAAAATAATTCTGCTAGGCACAGATAGCTTCTTCCATCTATCACCACTGCTGTGAGACACCTGGAAATACTGGTTCCCCCAGAGAAAATTCAGGTGTCCCTGAATGGAGCAAGACTCCTCTCTATTGCTAGGGCTGTTTTAGCATCAGGCAGAACTGCTTCCTTTGCAGCAATTATTTTCTCAGGTTATTTTCCTCCACATCCCTGAGGCCACACTAATGTTTCTTTTTATGCTCAGCTAAGCAGCTGATTGATTCTTCCTGGAGCTTTTCCTGTATTGGCACCAGCAGGGGACTGAGCAGCACCCAATAACACAGTGAAAGTTGATTAGCTATATGAGACACTCAGTTGCCTACAGCCAGAAAATTTCCTTTTCCAGCTACTCTGCCTGACACCCTAACACTCTGACAGCAAGAGGATGGTGCCTTGTTGCCTCTAAATTAGGAGCCCTGAAAGAGGAGAGGATGGAGATCCTGGATCTAGCATCTCTTCTTCAGTGCTCTCATTCTTCAGTCTGTGCTCTGGGCAGCCGAAGAAAAATATGTCATTGTCCTGTGTCTCAGTGGTTGATGGGATGGTTTAGGGAGCACTCATTTAAATGCTACTGCATGTTCATATGTTACAAAACATCTCCCGACCAACTACAGCATTTGTGGAGATACCCAGCATTTATGTGCAAGTCACTATGCTTATGGAGCAGTGCACAGTTATGAAAGCAGATAAAAAATAATAATACTTCATTCAGGCAGTCAAGGAGAAGTGACTTGACAGCACTACTGAATAGCCTTTAGGAATACACAGTTTTAAAAAAGATGTTCTTCACAGGACACAACAGAGCTACCCTGCCTTTGGCCAGGATGTTAGACTTAATAATCTTCAGTGGGATCTTCAGAAGTGCCTCAGGTTTGCTAGAAGGACATTTCTTATCCTTAATGACTTGTGCTCCTAAATTATTTAGGTGTCTGACAATCTTGCCACTAATCCTGATGAAGGCCAAGCCAGGCTCTTTAATAAGCATAATGCTGCAGTTGGCACCATTTGTGTCCGTGGAAGGAGTTGTGCTGCTCAGTTGATGGGAGCTGATTAAATCTGTATAACTCACCTACCTAGAGATAACTATCCTGAGTGCTCCCATTTTTCCTTCTGTCAAAAGATAAAAGACCTATTTGGTGGACACCCATCAATGAAGGACGAAAATTGTGTGCCTGGACACTCACAGGCAATTCTTACAGCAAATCCCACCACTTTGCACCAACATGATTTGGGGGCAATATTTATCAGCATATGCCCTGGAACTGCAGGTCTAGCATCTCAATACACATCCCTTAATGCACAGTATTGTCCCTTAAGGTCCAGTGAACACCTGAATTATTCACAGTAAACCTGCAGTGTTCACCCCTGGGTGCAAATTTAACTGGAAAGTAGGAAATGCAAATTTTTGGTTCAAGCACAACAGGAAATTACATATGCTCTAAACAGTGGAGCATGTATTTTTTTTTTTAATACGTCTGCCCCTTAGGTCTGAGCAGAGAACTTCCCAGAGAAAAGCAGCATGTACTCCAACAACCTCTTCTGCAAAATATTGACTCTGCAACCTAGGTGTTACTGTGCCTGCTAAAACTGCTCAGTGGTGCTGACTGTATTATCACATACCTCTTCTACTATTCTTGAATGAATAGCCAAGGCCCCCCCCCTTACTTGCAAAATCAGTAAAAAAAATCATCACAGGAGTCTGTGTGATTCTCTCCTAAATGATCCCATGGTGTTTGAAAGAGGTCAAACACAGATCGGCATGCTATGTGTATGGGAGGAAAGGAGCAGATACCAGGTTATTTTCTGTCAGTACTTCCACAGCACAGCATCTCACAGTGAATGCCAGCTGCAGCAAAATAGGAAGCTTTCCAGAGAGCAGATTTTGCCATCAGAAATTGGTGAATGTTTTTTTGAAAGCAAATGTTTTTATGAGAACATGTTGGTTTTGATTATATTTTAAATGTGAAAAAAGTTACAGTGAATTTGCCATTTTTTTTAAACAATGCAGCATGCTCATTCTCCACATTCTGGCCTTGACTTCTCCACAGATGTTAAAATGAAACAACTCCATAATACGTGGAAGATTGAGCAGGATTAAAATACATGGCTACGAAAACAAAGCTTTTCCTCCTCAGACAAATCCAATGACATTTAACAATTACCTTAAACAAGAAATTTATTCAGAACTTTCCATGTCATAGAATCATAGAATAGAATCATGGAATTGTTTAGGTTGGAAAAGACCTTTAAGATCATCCAGTCCAACCATTAACCTAACACTACCAAGTCCACCACTAAACCAATTAAGGGTAGAGTAGCAATTTCATGTTTCCTGGCTTGGTGGCTGGATTATTTATAATGAAAGTAAAAACTAGGAATCATTAAGGTTGGAAAGGATCTCCAAGATCATCATTCTAATCATCAATCCAACACCACCATACCCACTAAACCATGTCCCCAAGTGCCACCTCTACCCATTTTTTGAACACTTCCAGGGATGGTGACTCCACCACCTCTCTGGGCAGCCTCTTCCAATGCTTGACTACCCTTTCCATGAAGAAATTTTTCCTAATATCCAATCTAAACCTCTCCTGATGCAGCGTGAGGCCATTTTCTCTCGTCCTATCGCTAACTACATGGGAGAAGAGACCAATACCCACCTCACTACAGCCTCCTTTGAGGTAGTTGTAGACAGTGAAAAGGTCTCCCCTCAGCCTCCTCTTCTCCAGGCTAAACAACCCCAGTTCCCTCAGCCGCTCCTCATAAGGCCTGTGCTCCAGACCCTTCACCAGCTTCGTTGCCCTTCTCTGAACATGCTCCAGCACCTCAATGTCTTTCTTGTATTGAGGGGCCCAAAACTGGACACAGTATTCCAGGTGCGGCCTCACCAGTGCCAAGTACAGGGGGACAATCACCTTCCTACTCCTGCTGTCATGGAAGTTACATTCAGAATTTCACTCCAAAATGGAATAAAACCAAATTTCTAAAGATTTGGACTTTCTTTCCAGCAGGGTGTTGCCAATGTCCAATCAGAAGCATCCCTTGGGGAAGGTTGAGGACGGTTGTGTTCTGCAAGCATCGTGGTCTATTCTTTCTTACATCTCAAATCACCCTTTAAGGCTGCTCACCATCAGTAAGTCTGTTTTGCCTTTGGCAGCAGAAATGATTGCTGGGGGGTTGTCCACCACCCTACTGCATTATTAAATGAAGTATGTCCTCAGAGTGGTGAGCACAGATTAAACCCAGCCCAAGCCCCCGAGAGCAGAAGTTATGTTATTGATGGACCGCGTAGGAGCGTGGAGTGCAGAAGTTCTTGCCAGTCCCTCCCAGGCACCACCTGGTGGTCACTGTTGTCTCAAAATCACTTTTTTCCTCCAATTCGGTTCTTTAGGAGCAATAGTAAATAAAAAGTCAAGCTCTCTAATTCTGCCTCCCCTGCAAGGCAGGAGCAGTTCTGCCAGGGGTGGAATGGGTGAGCTTAAAGTGATGTGTGGGAGATGGGACACACAAAGGGAGGGAGAGCTTCTTTGGGAGCTTGAGTAGGTCTTGGTGCAGTGAAAGAAAGCTGAGCAAAGCAGAGGGGAGACTAGCAAGTAGCAGGAAGACTGAAAAGCAGGGGAATCTGTTCAAATAAATTAATGCTTGCTCATTTGCAGCAGGAGGGGTAATACATCAAGTATGTATGTTTTGGGGGGGGTTGTCAGGGTTTGTTTCAGAGAACATCTCGCTTTAGCATCTCTCCTCTGCTGTGAGGGAGGTGCCTGAGTGTTCCCAGGTACAATGTGGCTGCACAGATGGGCAGAAGTACTGAAGGAGCTGGGCTCCAAATGTGAAATGCTGATGCTTCTCTGTACTGTGCTTGGTTACTCTGTGGGGCCTCTTGCTGCTTGGTGTGGTAGCCAACAGATGTGTGCTTGGGTTCAAAAAGTGCTCAGACAATTTGAGAAAAGAAAAGTTAATCATGGGCTATTAAACATGGAGATGCTCTTCTCCAGGAGCCAAAATCACTGGCAGTCAGGGCAGTGGCCTGGGGGCAGGGACTCTGAGTACATTTGTCCTGATCTTGTAATCTTCTTTATGCGTCTGAAGGTTATTGAGCTAGCTCAATTTTTAGTTGCTTCTTTTGCTCTGGATGTTAAAGGTTAGGGGGCATGTGGCACACAAAATTGCAAGCTCTCTTTGCCCCATTCAGCTTGGGTTGAAAGCAGTATATCTTATTTATGTATGTTGCCAGGGCTGATCTAACAAATGTTGTGGGGATAGAGATTAGCAATGTCTACATTGTGCTTTGGGGTGCTGTATACACATGCTTTTCTGAGCGTCTTGAAACTAAGCTCTGTCCTGCATCCCACCTGGAAGGTCC
This sequence comes from Pelecanus crispus, assembly GCF_030463565.1. Classification (NCBI taxonomy): domain Eukaryota; kingdom Metazoa; phylum Chordata; class Aves; order Pelecaniformes; family Pelecanidae; genus Pelecanus; species Pelecanus crispus. The sequence continues at coordinate 26,106,553 of NC_134645.1, read as the reverse complement.
TATTAGCTCTTCATGCAAGTCTGGCTTGCAAGGGGGTTACTGCACTGAGGGAGTGCCTGCAGGACCTTCCATTGTGGGTATCTCAGCAGGCTGCACCCTAGCCTGAGGGTCTCTCAAGCCCCTGAGAAGTACCCTCTTAGGAAGGTTAATTCTAAATCTGAGGTGGAATAGAATTGGTGGGACACAAGACGTATCTGAAGATGAGACACCTAGCTATATTTTCTTGTTGCCACTTAAAATTCCAGTCATTTTCCTGCTGATGCTTCTGTCCATCATCAAAGTGGAATGGGATCAGAGAACCATGAAGAGTAAATTTATTATATTGATTTTTTTCCTTTTTTTTCCCCTCTCTTTTTTGTCCTATATGTGAGCATGACCTGTAATGGAGAAGGTATCCTGCACCTGCTTTGGGTCCCAGCAGTAGATGAGGATAGCTTTCTTCCAATTACACGGCTGCTGTTTGGATTGCTCCTTGCTAAGATGCTAACTGATGCATCTGTTAGTTCAGCAGGACATTTCTTGTTCCTTTCCTAAGGTATCCATTTAAAGACCTGAACATCAGCTAGGTGTATATGATCTTAATGAAACTGTGATCAGGCTTGAATGCCTCTGTCTTCCAAGGACAGAACTCAGCTCTAATGTTTTAGTAAGTAGATTTTTAGTGTAGTTTCCTATGAAATGAGGGTTAGCTCATGATGGTGGGTGTGTATACTTTCACAAGCAGAGCTGTGTGTCTCAGCCCTGTAACTCTGAGCCTCATTTCAGCAGAATTTGACAAAATAGTAGGGAGTTTCAGGGTGTTAAAGAAGAGCAACCTTGCTAATGTTATCTGAAGGAAAAGATGCAACATGTGACTGGGGAATAGACATATCACACAAGTGAGAGCTGTTATAGAAGCATCTGTGGGAAAGATCTTCCAAAAAAAAGCTGTTAATCCTCCATGGTGGATTCTCCAGCACAGCCTTTCTGATGCCTGTAGAAACAATACACAGAGCTGATGGAGACGAGGCAGCTGCTACCCAGGCTGTTCTTTGTTAGTCAGTAGCTAGCAAGAGTGATCAGCCTTTGTCAGAGAATTTGAATCAGTCTTGCCCTGAAAGAAGGGGAGTGGGGCTAGAAATGATGGGAGATAGCATGCTTCCTGTTCATATGAGGGCATTTGGGCTATTGGATTATTGGTTATGCCCTAATGCTCCAGCATACCTGATATCAAGTCATTCCTGCCCTTCCAGAGTACACTGAGTATCAATATTGATGCGACAAGCCCCATTGCTAGACTGTTTAGGAACAGGCAGGAATAGCAATGTTAGGTGTCCAAAGCCTTACTCATGTCTCATCACCTGGTGATGGTGTCCTCTGAGGTTGACATCTGTCATATGGCTTCCTCCATTGGAGCTATATAGCCCAGCATGCCCCCTTGATCCATGGAGCGAAACAGGCTATGTGGCAGCATGGTTCATCTGCCCAGTGTTAGCTCCTCATGGATAAAATTAGTGGTGCTGTAGAAATGCCTGGACAGCAATGCCTGCACAGAGCAGTCTCATTCCAGGTATAGTTACCAGTCATGGTATCGACTGGTCCTTGAGAAGTCTCTTGGAGTCAAGGACACCAGATAGCACTGGCCCTGCAGAAAGGAACAAGAGTGCAACAAGTCTTGGGCCAGTGGCAACACTGAGTGACTAAATGCATGAGTTGAATGAATCTGTCAGAGTGAATCAGCATGGGGTCTTCAGTGCAGCTGATTTCCACAGAAAGATTACACACTGAACTCCAGGGACTATACTGGTTTGCTCCACAGTGAAAAAATGTGACTGTCTCAGCTGAAGAAAGAGTTTCTCTAGATGCTCCAAAATCAGGGGAGATTTTGAGAGAGGGAGATTGTCTTTCTGGTCCTTTGTGCTCATTTGTAGCTTGCTCCAGGTATGATGTCATGCCCTCCATTGGGGGCAGAGTCTGCAGCATTGGAGATGAGCAGGGGAGAGCTGTGGAGCAGTATTGCTTGAGGACTGGTGGGAATGGTGCACAGGTAGATCAATTGGTGGCTCGATTACAGTGTATAATGGAGAGACAATGTCAGCTCCTAAGAGACTATTAAATCCAGCTGAGAAAGACATGATAAATTTGGTTTTGGTCTTTTTCCATCTGTTAAAGTTAATTTCATATCTTCACTGATTTTAAAACACCTATCAGTAGTCTGCTCAAATGCTGGATTTGTCCCTGCAGCACAGGACTCAGCAGGTAGCAGCTGGAAAGTAAAATATTGCTGATGGACAGGGAAGAGAATTGCAGCATGAAGTCTGTTTCCATTGCCCCTCAGCTAGAGAAACACGGCTCTGTGCAGGGAGTGAATCAGTCCTGGAGTGAACCTTGTGAAAGGATTGCAGCCAGCTTTTGCATCCCTATCTTACTTACCCCAGCAAGCTGTAAGAGCTAGGACTGGAGGCCAGCCAGCTCCTACACCTGTCTTTCCCCTCCCTTGGTTGTGGTTTGGTACTGGGGAGTTTCTCCGATCTAAGTGGTCCTAGGGCTGGATTAAGGAGTTCGACACTTACCTACCACCTAGTGTCAGATATGGGTGGGCAAATGCAGATCACGTGCATTGTCTCACATGTTTGTGGGCTGATGTTGTGGGTAAGATGTCTGTGTCTGCTCTACTCCCAGCAGTCCCAGGTGGACTCAAGTTCACCAGAAGTGAACTAAAGGACTAAACACACCTATAACTCCTATGGAAATGTATCAGATTTAGTAGGTTATGCATTCTCTGTGTGATTAGTTGCCACACTCAATCTGGTAACTGAGCAATGTTACCTTGGAGTACAAGTCTATTGATGCCATTGCACTCCTGATTGAATTAAAACTCAGTGACAAGATCATCATTTTTTTTCCCCCGAAAGGTTCTGTCTTGTCCCCATTCCTCCCACTGCCTGTTTTTCAAATTTAGCAACATCACTTGAATTATTGAAAACCAAATTTTTTCATGTCTCCCACTTCTCTGGCAGGAGCATGATGGCTATTGACAATGGGCCATCAATCATATTTTATAAAGAGCCATCAGTGTTAGGCAGGAGAAAGAATGATTTGAGGATTTCCAGCAAAAGCTGAAATTAACTCTAATGAAAGGCCAGGTGAAATCTTTTCCTACTGAAAGCCTCAAGTTGTAACCAGAAGCTGCGTGCTTTCAGAATGCCTTATCCTGCCATTGTTCTGCTTGTCCCCAGCTAAAAGAAGATGATGTATCTTGGACTCACAATGCAATTTAATTGGTGTCCAGATGGTTTTGTGAACAATGTTGTAGAGGCTGCATTTGAATAAGCATTTTCCTTTTGACTGGAAGTGCTTTAGATAAAGCACAAATGCAAAGTATAAAAATGACATTGGCTTCTGATCAGCCCATGCCATGTAAACTCATTAATTAGTGTTCAGCTGAGGTCAGAACCAACGAAGGGAGCAAAATGCTGCCATGGGTTCCTCTGAGATGCGGTCATTTTTACGTGTTTAATAGTTATCTAGTAATCCTGCATTTTATTTTTAGCACTGATTTTCATCAAGAAAAGTAGCCAGCATGGGGAGAAGAGACAGAATCTGGTCCCTGGCTAAAATGGAAAAAAACGGTGTAGGAAACCTAGGGCTGCAAATCACATTTCTGGGAGAGGGTTGGGCCCTTAAGAGTTAATGTAATGAAATACATTTCAGATTTTGTTTGTGTTTTTCTCCTTTTTGTTATCTTGGCAGGTGGAGGTATCTGTGGGATGCTTTGCCAAGACCCTGAACTTCTGTTAAACCTTGTACCATGGAGTCTGTAATGATTTACATGTATTTCTCCCTTCCTTGCAATTAATTGTGGTGCGTGTTCAAAATGGTGCTCTTTTGGTATGCCTAGATGATTCAGGCAGAATTACTTAGGCAGTACGACCCAAGAAGGTCATGAAATATTCATGTCATATAGCTTTTGCTACCTCCAGTATAAAATGCGTGAGGCATCTGGATGTTGAGGAGGCAGGCCGGGTGGTAAGTAGGGTAAGTGGCCTGGAAGCCGGGTGTGTGTGCACATCCCTGGCAGTGAGATGACTGGTGGAGCTGGCTACTGGAGGGACCAGGGGTGTCCCACACAACTGCTAGAAACACCATGGGGTCTCGGCTGTGGTGGATCCTGGATCCTGGTAGAAATATCTTCATTTGCACAGTTTGCTCAAACTTCTTGGTTGTATTCAACTTTTTTATACTGTATTATTCCAAGACTTCATGTTTTCAAGCATAAGTTAAGTGCTTAAGAAATAGTTTTGAAGAGGATCTCTTTAATTTTCAAATGTAAAATCTGTTGTGGTCATTATTTGTTGATATTCATTTTGCTGTAAAAAACTGAGTATGGGCATGGGGTGAGAGAGTTTCAGATGAACCTGATTTCTCCCAACACATCTGGCAAACTGAAAAGTACCCACACACAAATGAAACCATTCCAGGCCAAGTAAAACATTTTATGCAGACCAGAAGAGAATATTTTGTGCCATAAGCACAACCCATTGAAATAGAAGCTAGAAGAGAATCAAAGGAGCTTTGAAAGATTTCAAGGGAAACCACTGAAATGTTTAAACTCAAAAAAGCCCACGTTTTCACAATTCAATTTTCTATCACAAAAAGTTTGGGTTTGAAATGCTGCTGTAAGGGTTGATACTGCTGGGGACAAGACTTTGAGCTGGGCATCAGGGGTCTGATTCGGGGTCCTCCTAAGGACAGATCAGTCTGCAGTGACTGGCAGTAAGGTTTTGTGCATGTGTTCAGCAGGAGCAGAAGGAGGCATCGCTGGTCTGCTTGTGGCTGATGCTATGACCAGCTGCAGAAATCTGGATCCACACTGTTCTATTTTGGCAGAGCCTGTGAGAGTCCCCCACAGTCTGGGGAAGCTGCGCCTGGCTTGGGGTGCTGGAGTAGTGCTGCACCACGAAGTTTGATGGCCAGGTCCGACATCGGTTACAGGAACCAGTTGTGTAAATCTCCGAAGGTCTCCCTGGCTTTAAGAAAAGCCATAAACCTTGTTCTGATATATGGTCCTGTCATTAGGGAGATATGCCAAATTATACAGACAGCTCCCACATCAAAATCCTCTCTGGAAATGCATCTGTGTCTTATAAAAGTTGTCCAGCCAGCCTTATTTTGTTCCTTTCAATTCTGCATTGCCAAGACCTTCTGGCGAGAAAGTGCTTCTTGTTCCTGCAGTTGAAATGCAGCAGAGGAGTACATAAGAACAAGGGTAATATAAAAAACCAGCTGGTAAATGCTGAAGAGAGACATTGAGTATCAGAACTGGTGCCAAACAAAATTACGTAAGATAATATTTACCTGTCTCCTGGGATTTGTTACAGAGCGCTGGGGAAAAATGTCCTGTAGATCACTGGAGGACTCCTAGAGCAGAAGAACAAGAAAATGAAAGTCAGGACTTCAAGGAATAAAAGATGGACTGATGTTATATCCAGGTGAGAATCTGTGTTAGTGTTCCTAATAAAGTGGACGTTTGGAAGGTTGTTTTTCAAATGGAGATAATTAAACGACAAACTGCAGTGGGTTAAGAGGTTTGGAAATGAAATCTGATACAGTTGTGGAGGAGAAGGTAGAATGCCAGTTGGATATGCTTTGGATTTGGTTGGCTATGTTCAGTCCTGCTCTGTAAGTCAGTTGTTGGAGGTGTTGGTGTGCTGCTTCGAGCACTGTGATGCTGAAGTGGCATGGAGTTAGACTGCAAGATCCACAGGAATGCATCTGCTTGCACCAGGAGAGCTGAGATACTTCATTTTGTATCTTCTCTACAAGCTCCACCGTGGCTCTGTCTAACAGCACTGTTCTCACCCGCTGTTTTTTCCATCAGCCATCATTTATCTGCCAGCAATAGATGAATGCACGCACTCTTGGCTGGGACACTTTGCAGAGCTCTGCCCAGTGGTTCGTTAAATTGAGTTCAGCTCTCTGGCGCTTCCCGACATGCTGTGGCTCTGAAAAGCACCTATGTGTGATACCCTGCACTGCCCTAGCACTGGCTCACCTGAGCCTGTGCGGGACTCGGGATGAGACGTGAGGATCTCTGTCGCTAAAGGAGCTGCTGGAAGGAGGATGGTGGATTGGTCTTCCCTTGATGTCCTTTCCAGAGTAGAGCTTTGCCCCGGTTCCTCAGCATAGCCCAATTGCCACTGCTTCCCCTGTCCCTCTGATGGTGGTACCTGGGTAAAGAAGTTCCTGCCAGAGCTTCAGCAGCCCCTCAGGTCTCAAGGGTTTCATCACATCCTCTGACCCACGTGCTGTACCATGTTCATTTTTAACCTTCATGAGAAGACCATGAATTGTCAGTTATTGCCTTCAGCTCAAGTTTGCCCAGTCTAATTCCGAGAAGGTCAAATTCTTTGTCCCTTCTCAAATTTGGCTGCACAGATTGCTTGAAGGCCTAAATCTTGGTACCTGCTGTGCAGAGGTAAACATCAGCCTTTGGTTGCAAGTGGGACATCCATAATGAAAAATAAAAAACTAAATGTGGGAAGCTCTAATTCCAGAGGCAGACACAATTTGGGGTTTGGAAGTTTCCAGCAGGGTGAAGGTGAGGGATCAGATCTGGCTCCAAAGCATGGGAACAACAGGCAGAGAGCGAAAGCAGGAAGTGTCAGACAGCAAATTAAGTAATCCTTTTTTTTCCTCCTTAAAAAGCACAGACAATCCATTGCTACAGGATCTGAATGAAACCACATATTTTTCTAGCTCCTACTGTGTTTTTGACATATTTAAGAGCTAGGCAGATGGGGAGCCTGGGTTTTGGAAAGTCCAGGGCTGGACTCAGGTCTGGAAGAAACTTTATCTGAAGACAGATTGTCAGACAGCTGCTTCCTAGAGGTTGTTACTGCTGTTGGCTTTCTTCTGCAAAGCACTGACGGTAGCCACTGTTTGAACTTTGTTTGCCAAAACACACACACACAAATATACATATATGAAAGCACCATGTCTCCTTGCCCTTGGCTCATTCTTTGTGCCTTCATTGCAGGACTGTTCCCAAAGCATCAGCTGATTACCCCTCCTTCTCAGAACATGGCTGGCGGCTGCCTTTGGACAAGGCTCATTGAAACAGAGCCAGGGCGAATCGAAGTCAATCAGCACACAGGGGAAATGTCCCGCTTCACTAACCCAGGCTGGATGAATCCAGCAGAGACATTCATCTCAGTTTCCTGGCTCTCTGGGGAAAGGATGAGTGACAGATGCTGGAAAGAGCTTGTACCACCGAATTTTTAAAATGTACTTTCTTTTACCATAGCACTGCCAAGCTTGTGAATTCAAGGAGCAGGATACAATGCCCCAGATTTGTAAGGTGGGCACAAAGCTTGGTCTCTTGTAAAAGATGATAAATCAGGGGTTCCTCTTATTTGCCCTCTGGTTTTGAGGCTGAAAATGCAGTATAGTCAGCTCTGCCCCCGGCACAGATTTTTCACAGATCAGTTGGCACGAGTAGAACAGAGGTCACTGCTGCAGAGCAGATCGATGCTCAGTAAGGATTTTGAACATACGCAGATATGATTTATGCTTATTGTGGTCTACAAGTACTGTCTTGCTACAGAGCAAATGCTCTCTAACAGTGAAAACCTTCCACAGGAACCATGGTAAAGCTCTTAACATACTCCATTATAATGTCCAGTCCAGCATGGGATGAGGTAAGGAAGGATTTTTCCAAACACTAGTCCCTGAAATATGTTCCTCCTCTTGCCTGTCTATGGCTGAAGATCAAAGCATAAGGATATCTGTCATGAGAGGACAGGAGTGGAGAAAGTGAATCAAAGAGGGACAGCAGAGACTGGGGCTTGGCAGAGTCTTGCTCTGACTTCAAAAGTTTCGGCTGTGAGTGGAGACAGAGACAGGACACCAGCTGTACGGTGTGCCCCTGCTGCACAGACACCCACGCCAGCATGTTGGCTGTCAAGCCAAGGAGGTTTGCAGTGTGGTGTTTGAGCAAGGGAACAAAACCTCACCGGCTGTCCCACCCGGAGCTTCATCTGCCCTTTGGCCTCAGCCTTTCAGAGCTCCATCAGGCTGAGCTGGTGTCCTGCAGGAATGGTCTGTATCATCAGTGGGCCTGATGCTAAATATCACTTGGGTGTATTTCTGAGGTCAAGCCTTTTGATGGGGAGCATCATGGGCTGGACTGAATTGATTCTGCTGTAGGTATAACTAGGCTGTGTTTTTACATTTGTGGGCTCCATGGGACCCATAATCCTGCCTCCAGCTAGCCCCTGAGATGATGGTGGAGCAGCAAGGGGTTCTCTCTTCGCTGTTGCAGTAAGATGAGACACACACAGCTCAGGTTTGTTTTATATATATATATAACATAGGGAGCATCCATTCCACTGTTGGGAATCATATCTGTAAGTGGGTACTCTGTGCCTTTTAGACAAGAGAACTCACCTGAGAGGGCATAAGTGTCCACTGCTGAATGAAGATTGTTTTCCAATAAAAAGCACATGGCCAGGGGAAATCAGACATGGAGACAATCCCCTTTGGTGCTCGTAACCCTGTTTTTGTAGGAACAGCTGCTCCCTTGTATGAGTTCTGTTCTCCCTTCTGGAGTCAGTATATCTTGCAAGGAGGTTGAAAGCTTAATTGCACCAAGGAGAACAAAACTACACCAAGGAGAACAAGTTATCCACATGAAATGGGATGCCTTTTATTTTCATGCACACTTCAGCTCTGTGCATGCTTATAGATACACAGCCACTTCTTCAGGTTCCCTGCAGAACCTGAAAGATGACCACTGCTCGTTCACCTCCATGTATTTCTCTTTGAGAGCTTGGGAGAAGGAAATGTCATGTGCACATGGCAAACTGCTGTGCCTTGGGAATTGCTGTACATGGGAATTGTCATGGGAGTTGCTGCACATGCAGTAGGAAACTCCTGCCGCTCTCCTCTTCGGGTGCTCTGGAGGAAGCCCTGGGGTGGTTACAGCCTTCCCCTCTCTCAGGACTGCTGGCAGCTGGAGCAGCCTGGAGCTGTGGTGCTGCTCTGCAAAGGCATGAGAGGCAGGGCTGTAAGAGCGACTGTCATGCTCTTTGCATGGGTCTTAGCAAAACAGGGACCATGAAGAGGGAAGTAAAGCAAATGATAATCAGCATCATCTGCCTCTTTCTCCTCTATGTGTTACCCAAGATCTAAAACCCACTAATAAACATATAATGAACAAGGAAACGTCGTGTGAGTCCTAGGAACACTCTGGTTTGCTTTTCAGAGTCTGAAGTTTCATCAATTGGTTTGTGCTGACTGTTTGGTTGGGGTTTTTTTTTGTTAAATAATTGCTAAAAATCTCATAAAGGCAGCCAAGAAAGGTGCATATACAGATGTGACCCTTAAGATTTTTTAATAGTAATCCTAATCCCCTAGTGATTCTGAGTGAATTGAAGCATGTTGGGAATTTGCATTATGCACACAAGATAGCAATGGCCAGCGGTCAATCTTGCTCTCATTAATCAGATTAATAAAGATCCAAAGCACCACAGTAGCGGCTTTATTGTCAGGAATTGTCTTGGTCCTTTCTGCCTGGCATGTTCACCTACCATGTTGTAGCTGTCAGTGGGACTTCTGATCGCCAGACACTGGCCGATCAGTTGCAGGTCACCCTGCACAAAGTCAGGGTGCATTTAGCAATTCCCAGGTTTGGGGCCTCTCAGGAGATTAAATTTTCCAGGCTGCAGCTTTTGTTTGCTAATCAAATGCTACTTTCTGTGAGACAACCTGCATTTTGAGGACAAAGAGCAGGACTGAAATTATTTCCTGCTTTCTCATTTTTCAGAGCTGAGACCTTTCCCTTCCTTCCCCACCTTTCTTGCCCATTTATCACTGATTTTACACCTTATATTCCCAGCTGGCACCCAGTATCCCTTTGCCCCTGGTGGGATTGATCCAGACTGCTGGTGGTCTTTCACTTTTCCCCCTGAACTGATCGGAGACAAATCAGCTTGTACTCATTGGGGTGTCAGATGGTGAGGGTCAAGGCCTCTTTGATCCTAATGTTATACAGGGACTGGGCTGTAAACGTTTTCTGTGTCACTGTCAGAAGGTGTATACGCTGTGCTTGCAATAGCCTTGATCGACACACCAGGAGCATGGGGAAAGTGAGTGATGCCCAACTTGACGTACTAACCTTTGTGCCTTGAGGCCTTAAGCTGATGGGTTCAAAAGTCAGAGGGTGGTGGACCTGTAGACAGCCACACAAACAGGCAGAATGACTATGTGAATACAGACTGCTTCACCCCTCCCTCCCTTTTCTGAAATCATCAGAGCATGCAGCCGTTGATCATAAGAATTTTGATTTTGCTCTATTTCTATGCGGTATTTCAAGCATGATGAGCCATATGGACAGATGGATAGAAATTAGGATTGTCCCACTGATTCTGACATGCTGACACCTGCCAGATGTGGATGCAGTCCAGCACAACTAAAATCACAGCTCTTCACATCCGATCTGAATTCATCTCTCTCTCTCTCTTGCAAAAGTCCTCATCTGGGACATCGGGGGGCAATTAGCAAGCAAACCAACTGTTCCCTGCTGCCTCTTTCTGAGAAGCCTGCAAACCCCAGCAAAGTGATAAAATACTGCAACTAAATCAGTGACACTCCAGCATTTGAAAAGCAGAGTTTCCAGGGCTTGCATGGTGTTTTCTCACTCATTACTGTTGGATTTTAATAACTAGACAATGCCCAGTCACCTGCCAATGCCGAGCCAATGCAGACTGGTTATGCATAGAGGTTTCTGCTGAAGAATTCAGAGCGTGCAGTGAAGGGAAGAGGTGTGTATGCGCTCCAGGAGATGGCAGACTGATCTGGTGCAAAGCTTGCCAAAGTTACCCATTTCCAATTTTTTATGAGGTTGGATGAAGCAGAGTGAGCGTGCAGAGGATCAAACTTGTCCTCTGGTTGCAGTGAGCTTGAACTTAAGAACTGACTTAATGACTTTGTGCAACCATGGCCTTGTACTTTCTGAAGTCTAATGCCTACGATGAGTTGTGGCAAGAGCTTGGAGACATGGTGCAGACAGAGCCTACCAGGTGGAGGAACAGCCTGGATGTTTTATCACAAGCTGGCAAGCCCTGCTGAGGGCCAACGTGTGTTAGCCAGGCATGAGTGCAGAGCCAGGCTAACACGGCTGGATAGCAACCAGACCAGAGCAGGAAAGTCCAAGCCACCCTGCCTGTGTCTTGTCTCAGGTCTCTGCTCTGCACCCTGCCTGCTGGTATAGTCATGCTGGCAGCATCTGCCTAGAGCTGGCATCTCCTTGCCTTCCTGCAGCTGATTGTGGAGACCAGGCTTTGGGCAAGTCTGTCCTCTGCAGGTCAAGGAATCACTCTGCAGCTCTGCCATTATACTATGAGGGAGAAACCCTCTTTCTTGCTGTCCTTTTTCACAGTCTGGTTTCCAGGCATTTCAGTCAGATGTTGCTGGGCTCAAGTCTGGAGTTATTTCCTTGCCCGTCTTGGATGTAAACATGCCTGAAATTTCATTCACCTTTCTTCTCTCCTCCATTCTCACCTGACTTAGGAGCCTGTTGTGCCTCCACAGCCAGTGCTGGCAGCAAGCAGAGCAAAGAGACCTGGGGGCAGCTGGTCTGCAGGATGCAGGGTGCTGGTGAAGGAAGGAGACCGCTTCCCAGGGAGAGGCATGAGGCATGTTCCACTCCCACTCCCATCACACACTCAGCAGTACCAAAATGCATTGCAAACAGGCTACCTCTCTGAAGTACATCTCCTGGCACAGCCGCTGTTTCAGAAGTCCTGATGACAGAGAATGGAAGTGGGCAGCATCTCTTTCCGACTAATGCCAGAAATCTCTGCTTTTTCATTGAAAAGCCCTGCAGCTCCTATCTGCTCTGCTGAAGGTAAGTGACATCATGCTCGACTAGGACCAGCACAACAGGAAGAAAAAACCTGCTTCACCATGTCAACAGTCCTCCTTCCAGAAGTGTCTTTCCCACGCACAGCATGGTGCATTACACTGGCACCACTTTAGGGAAATGTACAGTCAGACTCAAGAAAGAAAGTTACTTTTAGTGTAGGGATGATCCCAGATGTTTTCTGAGAAAATGAAGAGTCATGAAAAAGTGCTTTCTCATATGGGCCTCACTCATGCTGGAAACATGAAGTCTATATTTAAGCACTGAGATGCAGCTGGACTCTGTAAATGAACAGACAGGAAGTGCACAAGGGCTCTACTTTCTCGGGACTGTGGCTTTATTAGCATCAGTGCTAGCTTTACAGGTGGTTAGAACTGGAGCCAGACTGAAGGAGGAGTGAGTTTGGAGGAGATAATGTGAAAGTAATGCATAAACCGAGGGAGGGACTATGGCCCAATAAATCTCCCAATACAAGCACTGGGCAGGGGAGAGGGGAAAACTAGCAGGAGATCCACTTAAAACTGATAAAAGAGAATACTCTTTTACACAGCAGGTAGCAAACGCTGAAATTTGTTGTAGCAACAGGTTCAAAAAGGGATGGACAACAGGTTCATTAATGGATGCTGAAGGGAACAGGCGGGACTCTTTCTCCAAGCATCCCTCAGCCTGTGCCTGGGGATGCCAGAAAGGTACTGGCAGTGGATCACAGGAAGGCCTGACACGCATGGTCGCCTGTTTTCAGTGCTGAAGACAGCACCAGGATGTCTGGACAAATGGTCTTGCCCTGAAGAACAGCTCTTACATATGCTAGACACTGCACAAACATGGCCCAAGTGTTGCCTGCAGCATCTCAGTACAGAGAGCACACACTAAAGGATGTTAATATTTACCAGCCTGGACTTTTTACTGAGCTTATTCAACTCCTGAATTAGCAGCAAAACACCCAGTCCTCATTTCATAGGGTCTTTATCAAGCTGTCTCCCCCACACCTGGCCAGAAACCTGGGAAGTTTAATTACACTCATTACACTTAAGCAAAATTAATTGCAAAAATTGGGTTAAACAAGTCAGGTTGTGGGTAGAGAGAAAAGAAATTCAATAATATGCGCTGGAAACCACAAACAACCTCCCCAGCAGTGAAATCTTCTCGTACCCAAAGTCACCATGGCTGGGTCTGAGTAGCTAGCTAGTGTCCTTTTTCTGCTAATCCTGTCATCCCTTCCCTCCCTGCTAACCATGCTAGTCACCCGTGATGGCTACTAACCAGGGTCACCATTTTGATAGCAGGATCTGGCCCTCTGAATGTCCCACTGTTCTCTCTGACTGTGCCAGCCCTGCAGTAAGGTAGTCTTCTCCTGGTATCCATGGAAGAAGTGATGCTTCCTAAATTGAATGAAAACTCTGTGGGCAATTATCTCCTCTTGAGACTAATTGTGGATATTGGATAGTGTTGTCAGGGAACAGTGGGGAGTGTAACAGCCCACCTGTTTTTGATCAAGTCAGGGAGGAAGAGCTGGTGGAATCTCAAGACCTAGCATCTTTTTGCCCCGTCAGCTCTGAAAGCAGGACGGTGTAGAAAGGCTTACGAACATCAGTGAAAGAATGAAAATGATACCTAGATGTTTCCTAGAGGTGTGTAAGCCTCAGAGTTGCTGGGAGGCATACACCAGTGTCCTGCTTACCTCCTCTGTATGCCCTGAAGAACTGGCACTGAAATAAGCTGGTGAGCAAGAGTCTGACAATGCACATGAGGTGCACCAGGTGCCCTGCCACACATGGACATATACTGTGGAGACAGAGGGAAGAACCAGCCTGTTCCATCTCTGGGGGATGAAAGAATCCCAGGGATGAATGCTGATGCCCACCGGCTTGGAAATGCTTTCTGCTTTGCCTGGCACAATCCAGCAGTGGTCTGGTAAATGAAGCCCAAAAGCTTGTTTCATGGTCAGGGCCACGATGAAGAGTAAAGCTTCTCGAGGGAAGCTTGATGTGAGCCCCCGCAAATCACCAGCACCTGAGATCTGGATCTCAGAGATGTCTCTTGGGATGGAGGAAAGTGATGTAAGGAAACAGGTCGTGTCAAGGTAGCCACGAGGAATATCTGCAGGAGGCAATCACGTTGCAGGTTTTGTGGGGAGGAAAGGGACGATCTGTACACACAAAGCAAACCTTAGAAAATAAGCAGGCATCCAGGCTGCTGTGTTACTCTAATTGCAGAAGGTGCCAGCGCTGATGGGCCAACAAACATCAACCCTCTAAGAACAGCACGGAAGGGCAAGCAAAGTCCCATGGTAAGAAAAGGTCCTTTGTGGCTGCTTTTGCAGGAAAATGAGCCATTTAAGGCTGCAGCATCCTTTGCAAAAGTGAAATGCTGCTGTAGCTGTGATTGTCTGAAGTGAAGCTATTTCTCTGCCTTCTGTTTGCTGTGCCTGGCAATTGTTAGGCAGTAACTGGAATTGAAGAAGAGAACGCTTCTCTCTCTTAAAAACAAATGAAATCGTGTTTTTTGCAGCTATGAAAGCAAGTAATTTTCCTCAGAACCTTATGTTCTCTTGAATGGCAAGTTAAACTCCTGCACCGCCTGGCAAACATGACTTTCTCCAAGCTCAGCCTCTTGCTGTCAAACTCTCAGCTTTTCCCCAAATTGAAAAAGTGCTGTTGCAAAACTTCCCCTGGGCTCTGGCTTTGTGTCAAAGTCCAGCTGTTTGCCATCGGAGCTGAAAAATCCTCTTCTAGTCCCTCCTCATTCCCTAGTTATTAGACAGCACAGTGGATGTTTTATTAGTGAAGCTGTCCAGATGTTTGGCTTTGTGGGGCATATTGAATAATTGGATTTCCATTTAACTCCACTTTCAGGATCGCCTGCATGGCCATTACAGTTGTAGGAAAGTGATGTGCACACTCAGATGAAATTTCTCCCTGACTTCTTAAACCAGTGCTGCAAGGGGAGAGAAGGGGAGGAAGTGTACTGGTTGCCATAGTAATAAGCCACCCTGCAAAAATCAGGCATTTTGTCTGCCTTGTGGAAAACATTTCACCCACCAGACATCTCTGAGCAAGGTGGGCATTACAGTGTTTACAGTTACTGTTGTTGTGCCCTCCCTGGGCTTATCAGCTGGAGTGATGGGAACACTTCAGGCTCAATTCAGGAGAGGGAATGCTTGAACAAGCACAGGCTTCATTTAAGCATGTGCCTAAATGCCCTGCAGATTTGAACCTTGGTAACAATTTCTTCTCACCTGGGTCCCTACAATTATTCAGGAGCGGTAAACTCCGGGCTTCTCATCTGTATTCATAATTAAGATTTTTTTCCCCCTCTTGGGAAGTGAAGGGAAGGAAGGGGAATGTAGATATAGAGCAAGGCAGTTTCCCTGCTGGTGTCTCTCTGAGATGCTCCAAGAAGAAAACAGTTCTCTGACACCAGTTAACTCTAGCAGAGGATCTGATGATTTTAAGTGGAACATCAAATCTCATTGAGATAGAAATAACTCTTTTATGCCTGCCTCAGTCCTCAACACATTATCAAATTCTGGGCCTGGGCTCCTGCCAGGTCTTTTCAGAAATAATGAAATGATTATTCTTATCTCCAAGCTAGGAAGACTTTCTACTGCGAAAAAAGCAAAACGTACCCTGCTTTTGTTAAAATTTTACCCCTAGTTTTCATTAACGACTCATTCCTGGTCTAGCCTGGCAAATATGTTTATGATTGTACAGTTCATTGACTTTTTTTTCACTTTGTATTTCTTTTTCTTTTGTCCTACAGGGCTGAAAACTGGATGATGATGAAGGGAAAATGGCTTGCAGACAAGCCAAGGAGGAGCAGAGGATCAAGGAAAGCATGGTGGAGAAGGAGAGACCCACTGGAGCAGGGAACACTGAGAAGAAGGTAAAAAAGCACCTTCTCACCTGGTGAGAAGACAGATGGAAGATGGTCTGGGAAGCTTTTGGAGGAGTGACCTGTGGATTGTAAATGAAGTAGAGGGAGACAGGGGAACTGGGCAGAAAGCGAAGGCAACAGAAGCCAGTGAGGCTTCTTGGAGTGAAGCTCTGCCACAGTTTTGCTGCTGTAACTTTTTTCCCCTCGGGTGAAAATTAAATTCATCAATGCCACCATACTTGGTAAACTCCTCTTGGTTCTGCCAGGTTAATGATATCAGAAGCAAAACAAGATAGGAAGAAGATTTCCCTCTTGGTATTTTGAAATTAAACATTAATTCCAAACATCTTTCCTTGGACGCTCCGTTCCCTTGCTTATAAAAAATGAGAAAAATGATTGTGCAAAGTAAAACGTCTGTTCCCCACTGCTTCAGTGGTTCACTGAACTTAGAGAAACATTTTGGTATTTGTTGGAAATATTAAGACTATTCTGGTTAGGCAGGAGTCTGATTACTCTTCTTAACTTTGGGTGTAGGCATTGCCAGCAATGCAGGAGTAGATGTTAAGGCCCTCGGTTATTTGTGTTGGTCTGAAAATCCCCCTCTAATCTGAGGCTGGGCCTAAAAGCAAACTTCTGGGATGGGGCTTTGGGGGCAGGTAGTGTCCTGGATAAAATGTGGTACACATGGTTTTGAAATGGTGTTGGATGAATGAAGGGAAAGAAAGTCCCCTGAGGGTGGTCAAGAACAAAGACAACACTTCTGGCTCTGGAGGCCAAGAGAAGTTTGTGGGAAGTATTGCTGCATGTTTGCCCTATTACTATACTTCTCCTGAGTCATCTGTATATCCAGTGTCAGAGAGGGTACTGGATCAGACGCACTTTTGGGCTGACCATGAGGTCACTCTTTCCGTTCTTGTTTTAAGCTTCTATGAAGACAGAGAAAACAGGTTCCGCCTAGCTTTTAATGACTGGGGAGAAGGTGGGGAATAACAAGTGATCCAGGCAGGGTTTCCACTACTGTTTTTTTCATGCACACAGTATCCTGCCTTGAGCATCTTTCCAGTGAAGGCATTAAGCCAATTTATGGGGCAAGTGAGACTGGTAAGAATATGGGAATGGTGCAATTAGAGTGAATTAAACGTGCTGAAGTGATGAGTCTGGATTTCCAACACCTACATAATCACACCAAGGATGAAATTAAGAGGAAGAAATCCTGTAGGTCTTGTGTGTGATATGAAGTTTTGACAGGCATCATTATGACACATCGACTACTGGACCTTTTCAGGCAGAATGGATTTAATATGTAATACAAGCAAGTGAAGCACTGAATAATTTAGACTGGAAGGGACCTCGGAGGACTCTGGTCTGCTTCCCCTGCTCAAAGAAGGCCTGGAGGAGCAGGTTGCTCATGCCTGTATCTTCTGGTCAAGTTCTGAATATTTTCAAGGATGGAGTTTCTCACATCTCTGAACCTCTGTTTTCATGTTTGACTGCTGACTGGATGAAAAAAAAATCCTAACAAAAGAAGAAAATGAGATAAAAGCAATATTTTGGTTCTGTGGTGTGAAGTGGTTGGCACTGAGGACCTCAAGTCCTCGACAGAGTGAGGACTTTGTCACCTTTTTCACCGTGAGATACATTCCTGGAGCATGTCTTCCTGTCCAGTTTTGTATGAAAAACATGTCTTGCAGGCACCAAAGCCACTCTGCAATGTGACCCAAAGCCTGGTGAGAGGAACAGCTGGGGAATTTTTCAAATGTGGACTCCTGCCTTGGATTATAATCCCTGTGTGCATGTTCAATGTTGGCTGTACCCTCTCCTCTCAGGGAGTGTTACAATGCATGCTTTATAGTTGAGCAAATTCCTGAGTGCTTTTTAGGGCTGGGCCTGCAGGGGCTTGTAAATCTCAGCTGGGACTCTCATGAGCCCTTCCCTCTCTGCACTCACTTTGTTCACATGGGAGGCATGACAAGAAGACCATGTGACATAAGCAGTATGAATGGAGAGACTTTGTTCTCCACTCTCTCCAACTGAGCATCTCCACACAGGAGCATGCTGAATTCAAATGAAGGCATTGAAGGGTGTCTGAAGACTCTTCTTCTTTTTTTTTTTTTAATTATTATTTTTATTTCTCTGGCATTGCTGTTTCTTTTGGGAAGAGCAAACCTCTGTGTGAGATTACATTTGCTGATCTTTCTGAAAGATGCTTCAAAATAAACAAACAAAAAAAAGGACTGAAACGACAGAAGGAGATCTCCCCAGACAGCCTGCTGTTTTGCCCTTTTGAATCTATTCAGGCTAAATTTTTACCACACTAAACACTGAGTTTCCAGAGGAAAGTGTCTCCATTGCAGCAGAGACTGGAGGTGGTTTGGCTTCCCTTTGGGCACAAGGAGATCCCACCAGCTGTGTATAACGCTGGTCCTGTTTGCCTGGTGAGGGATATTCCCTGGAATCAGACTATTTTGGGGGTTTTGTTCTTCTAGCTGCAGACACCATGGAAGCTGGGAAGTTGAGCCAGCTCATAGCAAGCAGGTGCATATCATGGGTAGCATGATGGAGTTTGCACTGATCACATTGTAGGAACCAGCATGTTTTCTTTCAAGACCCTCGGTGTCCTGGGCCAGGGCAGCATCACTTGTGCCTTTGAAGCAGCCCACAGAGAGGACCCCAAGGTCTGATCTCTGTGTGCAACTCTTCTTCCTGTGCTGCAGCAGCTGAGTTTACTTCATGACAGCTGAGTGCATGAATTTTTATCTTGGCTGTGCAGGTGTGGCAATTAAGGAGAGGTTGCTAGGAATGAAGCACTTTCAGAGCAGTACACACTGTTAATCCCATCCTCTCCAGCACAGAGATAATTCAGCATCTTTGTAAATGAAAGGAATGAGATCTATTTATTCACATGGTTTCCTGTAGAAGCAAGGATGTTGTGATTTTTCTTGGTCGTATCTGTCTCCCTTACTCTTCTCTTCATCACTTTTTTACTCTTTTAGCTAGTTTCCACCAGATTTAACAGGAGGGGAGAAATCTCAAAGGTTATATGTTCAAACAGGGTTTTTCCCCCTCAAAGAGATGGCCGTGTAGGGGAAGCATTGCAGGAGTGGTCATCAGTGAAACAACTCAAACATGAGGTTGAGCCTTATTAGACATAAGAAAATCCTCAGATGAGAGATGAAACCTGTTAGCAAGGTATCCAGACTCCTATATTAATGGTCACTAGGGTTTTTTTACCCTTCTTTATACTTTTTGGGGACATACCTCTGCCTCATGCAGCTGCGAAGAGGCTGGAAAGGGAGCACCAGGGGACTCAGTAACTGGATTTTCCTGTGGACTGGTCAGCAGGCGGAACAGCAGTGGCAAACCACTGAAAATAGTGCATATAAATAACATTTGAAAATTAATCATCCCATTTCCTGCAAGTGATAAGAAAATTTGCCTTGTCTGTGAGTGATTTGCAGTCATTCATAGCAATTTCTAATATTTAAATACCAAGTAAATTAATTACTTGGCATTATTTTTAGTTAACTGATTTACTGTAATTGTAATGACTAAATAAATCAATTACTTAAAAAAAAAGCCCCAGACAAACATGGTAAATCAATTACTTCCCATTTAATGGGAATTACTTGACGTTACAGAAAACAACAGAGGAACAAATCCTTTTATGACATCAGCAAAATTCAATCACTGTCTGGGGAAAGGGATTTCAGCACAACATTACATCTTTATTTAACTCACAAGATAACGTAATGAAATAGTGAGAATGCATGGGTGCCGTGAGCCCAACTAAAGCACCATGCACCATGAAGTGAGCAGCTGGGACATAGTCTTCTGAACCATCTCAGAAGCAGGAAACACCATATTTGATGAACAGCACCTGTGCCAGGAAAGTTGTGACAACAGATAGCATTAGTGGATGCCTGGATAAATGCCACCTGTGCTGGAAAAACAAATGTGGTGTTAGAAATCATTAGAGAAGGATTGTAGAAGGTATGGGAGAACATCATTGTTATGGCTATGGGTGGAGGTTACTGTTAGCCTACACCTTGGATGAGGTGTTCAGCTCCTGTCTGCTCGTGTCAGGAGGGTCTATTAGGAGACACTTCAACAAATGCCAGTGGGGATGGTCGGGATCTGCCACAGTTTCTGTGAGAGGAAACCATGGATGAGCAGGCTTGGCTTGGAAATACAGTGATGGAGCAAGTTTACATGTGTGTAAGGGAGGACTGGAGAAGAGAGGGTTACATGAAGTGTTACTGAACACACAAGATGAATCGTGCCCAGGATATCCCAGATGAAAACAGCTAGAGGCTAGGGCAGCACCCAGGGAAGTATCATCCAGCCTGGCAGAGCCCCTTGGCCAGAACCAGTGTATCTCCTCCCCATCCCATGCAGCAGTGCAAGAAACAAAGCCTGGTTTCCCACCAGCTTGAGTATCACCAAGGCAATAACCTCAGTAATATCCTCCTCTGCTGAAAGAGGCTGGACCCGTGCTCCATGTGTGCTGCTGGCCATTGGGAGCACTTGAGCCCACGAGCCCACCAGCAATCACGGTAACTGCTGAGCTCTTCCTGGCAATTTCCCCTTCAGAAGACTCACTCAATTTGCATCTCTTTACCCAACTAGTGACTTTCACACAACTTGGAGAATTTAATTATCTTCCAGAGCTCAAATTATGTCTGATGAGCTTTAAATTGGGCAGCAGTTTTAGTATTAGTCATGAGAAGGTAGACAGGCAGATGAACGGTGCTGTGCAGTGTGCAAACCCTGTCTCATTAGGAAAGTGGGGTTAGAAACCACCAGAGCTCGGTTAAATAGGCACATTATTATTTCTGGTCTCCTGTCCACTCTTCTCATTACTGTTATGACCTGCTTTTAAGTTTGTTTGCTTCAGATGCTGAAATAAACAAGCTAGAATCAGAAATTATGAAACACTTTGCCCAAGGTAAATGTCACTCCTGTATTTTTGGATATGTTATGAACTAGCTTAGAATGAAAATAACCCCCTTGGTGATGCAGGAACCATCCCAAAACACTGAATGAGGTGGTTTACACACAGTCCAGCACAAAAATACCCAGAACATCATCATTTGTGTTGTGGCTACAATTTTAAAATAAAATTACTAACGGGAAAAAAAGAACATTTTCAATGGGGTATTCTCAGAAGGAATGCCCACGTCCCATCTGTGTGTGTGGCATTAGGGTACTGCTCCTAGTGATGATGTGACTGCCTCTCGACCTGACAATCCCGTTCAGGCAGCTTCTGTCTCCTCCAGGCAACCCATGAACTCAGCAGGAGTGAGATCAGCTCCCTGCTTTCCTCCTCAGCATCCGCAGCTGGGGAGAGCCCAACCTGATGGGACTTGATGGGTTTCCCCCATGTAGAAATCCATGTGAGCTGCCTGAAGTGATGGCACAAAACGTGCACAGTGGGGATCTGCTGTGCCCTGGATTTAATTCCAGCCCTAAATTGCCCCTGGCCATACAACCGGCAGGCTGTTTTCCCAGTGTGGACTTCCTGACAAATGCAGGTGGCTTTTCATAGGAAAGTACTTGCTGCTGCTCTTGACGTAAAGGCTGGGTCTGCCAAACTTTGAGTTTCTCCTCCAAAACACTGGGGGTAGGGGTGAATCCCTAAAGGAAGAAGTAGGAACCTTTAAAAAAAAAAGCTTCACCTTCTTTTTGTCCAAAGCAATTAAACAGTTTTGGCTGAAGCCTTCTGCAAGGCAACTGTATGAAGAAGGCGGCTAGCCATGTAAAGTTTACCCAGGTTCTACCCATTGGGAAGAACCACAAATAACTGGATTATCTAGTCCCATAATGAGAAACACCATGTTGCTTTGCCAGTGGGTAGTGCTACCAAGGATACAGGTGCCATAATTACACACAATAGATATATGTGCTTGTGCCAAGAGGGAACAGCTGATGCTGAGTCCTGCACTAGGAGATTTGTGCTGGAGTATCCACTACAGGCAAGGCTAGGAAGAAATGTGGAGGCAGAGGGTGGACTGAAGGACTGACTCAAGGAGATATGAGGGGCTCCCCCATGTCCATCCTTGCACCTAGCCAGAAAGGGAAACGGCACTCGCCAGACTCTGACTGCAGACAGATGGATAACTGTAGCTATTAGCAACCTCAACCTGGCTTTATTTTTAATGCAGCCTGATGGAAGCTCTCACAACAGGAGTGACAGGCTCCCCCTGAGTGCAAGAGCTTTCCCAGGAAGCAGGATTTACTCTGGCCACCCTTACTGAAGTACTGTCAGAAATTATTGCATTGCAATCTCTAAGCATTTAATATGCCTCAGCTGTGTCCCTGATTGCATCAATTAACCACAAATCAACTGAGGAACTAATTTAGGTTTGAAATAGAGAGACTTAATGAGATATCTGTATTGCTTTTTATTTATTTTTTTTTTTTTAAATGTACCACACCTGGAATGTGGAGATTAATGCAGAAGTTTTGCATTATTGTTTTGGTCTTTGTCTTACAGTCCTCTTCACAATGATGCTTGGTGTTGTCCATGCAGTTAGAGAACCTGCTACAAAGAGTTTAACCTTGATATGTGGCACTGGGATGATTCTTATTTTACAGAAATTAAGGCCTAGAGCCACCTACAGAAAACAGCATGCTGGGACATGAAAGCACCAAGGATGGCAAAGTTCTCCAGTAATATGGTAACAGGAGTATAAATTAGTACATCATAAAATCTCTTTGGGCTGGTTAAACCATGAGCAGATTCAGCAGCAGCTTGTCCTGTCACTGGTGGTGGCAGGTCCTAGCTCTGTGCTCTGGCATGGCTCACTTGGATGAGCCCTATACTTTAATGGTAAGGATGTAAGTGATACTACAGCTGGTGTCAGTTTAATAAGCTTTTTCTGTTTCTGACAAATACCACTGATCATGAGATGCAAGCAGTGGTGCTGATGGAAGGAGTTCATCTCCCATCTCACCTGCTGAATGCCTTTGGAAGGCTTCATTACCATGCAAATGGAGATTGCACACAGCCTAGTAAAAATACATCTGTCAGACTGCACACATTTATAACATCAAATGTTAGCATAACTGGGATTTATAGAGCAAATAATTTCATCTGGGGCTGGTTAGACTTGGCCCGTCGATGGAAACAATAAGGGTTAATTATGCTTCAGTAATTTAGACACCTTTCTGATGAACAATTCATCTCTTATTGGACCCAAAAAGCTGCCATGATGCTAGGAAATTTTGACCTTGAAATAGTGGAGGAGGATTTTGACAAAGAAATTGCAAAACTGACAAATGAGAAGGCAACCTACATAGGTACCAAGCAGCAATGAATGCAGTCAAGTGAAGGGGGGGAATGATCATCTAACTCAACCATAACCTTGCAAGGGATCAAGCTGTCGTCTGACTTATTTTGGAGCAAGCCTCCAAGGAGACATGTCTGTTATGATGCATGCATTGAGATCAAAGACCTAAAGGGTGTTACTGCTATGTCTTTCTATGGGAAAGCAGCAGGAGACCAGGGACACTCCTGTCTGGGGCATTGGGCCCCAGGACCCCACGGTTTAGAGTGTGATGATATGGGCACCAAGCTGGAAGCCCAGGAGCAAGCGACTATGTAGCTTGGGCTGCACAGTGGGCTTTCTGCCTGGGAAAGTCAGGGGACCTCAGGATCCAGAGGAAGCAACTGCACTAAACATATGATGTTATGCTTTTCTTCCTCCATTTGGGGAGCCCACCTCTAGGCGCAACTAGCCATGCTTTGGGCAGAGTCCCTGAAGAAAGAAGTCATCCTGCTTTGCCAGACCCACCTAATACAGACGGTGGTCCAGCTAAAGATGTGTTGTCCTCTTCATAGCTGTGGTGGTACATCAGCACTTCCCTGGAGTGATTTGCTCCATGCTCGGAGACACAGCTAAGGAAAGCAGAGTGGATCACCCTCTCCATGATCTGCAAAGGGACTCTGAGTGAGACAACTCCAGCCAGGCATGGTACAGTCAGATGGAGAATGTTACATGGGACAATTTTCTTCCTGAATTATAAGGCTTCCTCAGGTAGTGGAGTACAAACAGCCCCCTTGAGCAACACCAGGGGGAAAGAGTGGAGACTCATGCCCAAGGTACATGAGGTCCATCCTAGGAGCCAACAGGGTAGGGAAGCAACATACAGTATTGTTCACAAATGCCTGCCACAGGACATACACGTGCTTTTGGTGTCACTTAAAAGTAGACAGACAAATCTCCCATATGTCCTGAATCTCAATAGAGCTACCCTGGTTTCTGAAATAGTCCTAAACTAGCAAGAGGACAGCTGTAGACCCAGTGTCTCATCTACATCAATCAGCTTCTGTTGAATGTATTGGTGATTATAGGCAAATAATTTATTGATGTATTAAAATTGACATGAGCAAACAGTGCAAGGCATTTGCCAATGCCCATATAATGTATTTACTGAGGCAATACTGGCAGGAAGTCATGGAAAATGAGTTTGGGCCTGATAATCTTTGCAAAGGCCCTCAAGGAAAAAAGACGAAAACAAGTTTTTAATTTATACTAGAAATAGCAGGCAGAGCCCGTGCATTTAACCTGAGCTCCAGGATGTATGTTTCTTGGAAACATATAAATGTGCTCCCGGGTTTTATATCTAGACATATTGTCTTGAAACACAACTTGATTATCATGCTTTTCAGAGTAAGTGTTTGTGAGTGGTTAGCACAGAACATCTCTGCCTTGTATTGCAAGGATTGTTTAGATTGCTACACTAACAATTTTCATGGCTTTTACCTTCCCCACAAAAGAAAATCTAAGAACAGGTGGTAGTCCAGTGACCAAAAATTATGGCTGCATTGATTAACATTGAAATGAACCCTGCAGAGCTCACAGGAAAACTCCTTCGTCAAGGCATTGGTACTTGTTTGAAGAATTAGTTGGCATTTTTTAGTTGAAAATGGCTTTTGACTTAATTAGGCTTTCTTATTTGTGTTTTTGGATTTTTTGTATGTCAAGGAAAGAGTGTGTGCTGAACACCAAACTGCATTTTCATGTTACCTTTTTCCCAGTACTCCTTTTCCCCCCTCCTTCCTGCTCTGCTCAACATGTAGTGAAAAAACATGGAGGTTTCCATCTAAATATTTCCTTGAAAAGTATGATTCTCCAATCAAGTCTATTTGTTGTCTTCTATGTTTGTAAACAGCAGTCATGTATTTCTGTGTGAGTTATGTCACACATATTAAAATTGGGGAAAAAGGATGAGCGGTGTAAATTTTGCATGAGAGAGACACTTTACGATACCTGCCTGTATCATATGTGGCATATTCCCAAACAGGCAGCTGGGTCTGCAGGCAGCAAACCCCAAATCCAGGTGCATGGACCAGGGGAGTATCACAGTTACAGAGCTTGGTCCACTGCCTCGTCTTCAG
Organism: Pelecanus crispus; assembly: GCF_030463565.1. Lineage (NCBI taxonomy): Eukaryota > Metazoa > Chordata > Aves > Pelecaniformes > Pelecanidae > Pelecanus > Pelecanus crispus. Next base: position 26,081,375 of record NC_134645.1, on the reverse strand, counting down.
ATGTGTCTGTGATTATTGTCCTCTGTTCCTGATGTCAGGTTCACTTGGTACCGTGGTGACTGCTGTCGTTGCAACAGGACAAGCAGATCAGGAGGAATATTTCAATTACTGATAACCAAGTCTAGCATGTGCTGATGGTATCGGTGCAAGGGCCAGTTTTCAGTTGAACTTTCATATTGCTGAAATGTGTCTGTTCCTACAGGTCTTGTGACAGTTTTTTGCTCTAATCTCCCTCTGCCTTCTTTACTTCTTCATGGTAGGTGGGTTGGGAACAGCTTTGAAAGCACAGGTGTGACTATGTATCCCATACCTACAGCTCTACACACAGATAAATACAGGCTCTCCTTAGCTTTGTATTCTTCTGGCATTTCCCCAGGGTGTTAATAAATTAGAGACATATATACTTTTCTTTTCAGCTGCTGCTTTGTCCTCTTTATACAGTGCTAACCCAAATGCTGTAGAAATCACTTTATAGTTAATTATCTTCCAGGCAAATTATCTGCTACAGGATTTAGTTTTTACAGACTTTTAGTAGATGTCATAAGCTCTTGTAGCATATTTTAATAAGAGTTTATATAGCTTTGTTAGCAGCTCAGTCTTTCTGGTATTAAAAGTCTTTGGCATATACTACTCAATCCAAGCAATTTGTTATTCGCTGATGCATTTATTTTTCACAACATCCTTTCTGCAGCTGCATCCTTCCAAAATGAATAGGGGAAAGGTAATGTCTACAGCAATATAAAAGCGAAGCATTTAACTCCACAGCAGTGCCCTTTGCACCACTTTTCAACCAGAAGTGGGGACCCTTAGCACTGAACAGAGCCATGGCTAATTAATCGATTACTCTGCAAGATTCATCCCAGGCCAACATCCTTTCCTCTGCCACAGGAAATCTTGGTTTTGTTAGTGATGGTCTTTTCCATGAAGACTATTTAGCTGAAAAATGACAGACAAAAAGGTTTGAAAACGCCAGCTGGAATTGGTGGTTAGATAGGGACTGGAATAATTGAGGAGAGGAGCAGACCTGCATGGAGAATTTCAACTTTTTCTGGAGAAATGAAGCCTGGAAGTTCTATGCTTTTCCAGTGACCTTTTATGGAAAGGAAGCACACAATAATTCATTCTGACAAAAGGAAAACATTTTCTAAAGAACTGCTACAGCAAAACCTCTCATCTTGTGGTGGCAGATACCCAGGAAGAAATCATCCATTTCTGCCTGAATTCCTTTGCACTTATCTTTGCTGAAGTTATCTACATTGATTTTCTACCATTTCTCCAACTAATCCAGCCTCTTCTAATCCTGTCCTCCAAAGCTCTTGATACTATTCTCAACACAGAGTCATCCACAAGTTTTATGAGTGCACCCGCTGGGCCATATTTCCCTCTTTGCTTAAGAGAACGTCATGCAAGACAATGTCATACTCTGAATAAATTCAAGATATATCACATCTGCTGTCTCCTCTTTATCCACTTGGCTAGTTACTCTGACAAGGAATGAAATTAGAAATGGTTTGAGAGAGTCAGTTCTTGAATAATCTATGCTGGCTGTTTTTATCAGGTTATTATTCCCTAGATGACTATGAAGAGATTGTTTAATAATTTTCTCTTCTGTCGTTCTGGGTATTAGATTACTGCAATTTCCTGGGTTCTTCTTTCTCTCCTGAAAGACAAATTACTCTGCTTGCCCTCCTCAATTCCTCAAATACAGGGAATTCACAGAGATAACCGCTAAAGGTCTAGGGATCTCCTCATCTGACTGCTAAGTGCAGGAGGGAGAACTCCAGCTGTTCCTCGAGATGTCATTACTTCTCTAAAAATTCTTTAACCGGGTCTTTTCCTATTTTGGTCTGCAGTCCTGCTTTTTTATTTAAATGTAATAAAGTATAGGTCACAGTTTACCTTTCACTGAGAAGGCTGAAGGAAACAAAGCTCTCCTTGGCACACCAGATATTTTTAGCTCTTAGTTTTCATTAACTAACAAACCTATATGCTCCTTTGTCTTCCTTCTGATTCAAACAGATTTTAAAAACTGTTCAAGTTCCCATTAATGTCCCTTTTCATCTGTAGTCTATCTCTCTGTGTATTTTTGCATGTGTGTGCTCTCCCTTCATTGTGTCTCTTTTTTCTTTTTGTGTAACTTTTGGGAGACTCCCCCTCTGATTTTCCAGCCACGAAAGGACTCTTTGTGTAGCCATCTTAATTTTGCACTGTGCTGTGGCAGTGCAATTCCTATGCCGTCTGGAAACTGCAGTGACATGTCTGGCTGCAGTTTGGCTCTGTATATCAGAGTGAGAGCAGTGGTTGAGGCTGGGGCCGTCAGCAGCGTATTGTCAGGAAGCTTGCCATGGGGAGGACCCTCTGTCAGCACCCTTCCTCCTCATCATGCACCCCTGGGACTGACAATACAAGCTTTTCATCTTAACCTTTGCCAGGGCAAGTCCATTAACTTCCTCAGAATGACTCCTTTACCTGCCTATGGGACTGGATTCTCTAAGACAAAGTAAGTGAAAGGCTGTGTGTTTGGACCCAGCTGGTGATGGTTGTTCAAACCAAACTAAGGCTCTGGGTCTCAAGCAGGTCCAAGACTTTGCTTACTGCTATGGAAAAAGGCCTTTGGCCTCAACAGTTCTCCTGGATTCATGGGGATGATCATGGTCTCCCACACCATGAGATCTGATATGTCCCTTTGAGCAGGACTCAGTTTCCTAAACATAGATTTCTAGGGATCTTCTGCGGTACATGTTTGGCTCCTGCTCCAGGAGCAAAGGGGTTGATAAATCCCATGTCCTAGCCACCAACCACATAGGGATGTGCTTGTGTTACCCCAAGACATCTCAAATGGCACTAGGTACCTGTGTTTAGGGAGCTGAATCATTCATTTCTATGCTCTCAACTTGTCCACTCAGAAAGGACATACTGGAGAAGACTGACCTGGCAAAGGGAGTGACTAGGGTGCTGCAAACAGCTTCCCTATCTGCTAATGAATTGAGCACAAAGAGGCCCAAAATCTGAGGTGTGACCAAGTCACATTTCCGTTTTAAGCATTCCATGGGTCCCTTGAAGACGTGATTGAAGGAGATATGGTAGAGGCAGAGAAGAGATACCAGAACTACTAACAGATGTAGCTACAGAAAATTAGTTTATGTGAGCCCAGAAACTTGGCAGATAATGGCCCAGGAAGTGCTTTCCTGCTTACTTGCCAAACATAAGCAATGTCCAATATTTTAGAAGTGCTTGAGCTATCCTAGCAATACATGCACATCAATTTACAAAGCAGCATCATCACTACTTGGTTTCTGTTTTGTGATTTCAACCATGTCACATTAAATACAGAGATGGACACTGGTCAGAAGAGCAATTCAATCAGCTCCCAGAGCTATAATGTGAGCCCAGAGTTCAGACACAAAATTACTTGTGAGATTTCTTTAAAAACATCACATGGGTTAATTTTTGCCTGCCAAATGCCTTTTAAGTCTTCAGACCTTATCTTGTCAATTTTCAGCTGTGACCATAAGGCTAGAAAATTGAAAAACTAAAACATAAAATTTGTTATTGCCTTCCAACATAATGGTGCCAAAGCAAGGGTCAGAAAGAAAAAAAAACAAGCACATTGGAAGAACGAGTATCTTCATTGATGCATTGCTTGTGGTATCCATGGAGCTACCCCCCAACACAGACAGACCTTTTATACCAACTAACATGAGCCAAAGGTCCCAAAAGTCATGGTACCTGCAGCTCATCACCTCTCCCTCTGGGATGGGGCTGAGTTCTGTTAGTCCCATATGCGCTACTGCACGAGCCCAGCCATGCCCTTCCACTGGCCAGACTAAGCAAGCCGGAGTGATTTTGCCACAGCCAGTGAGAACAATAAGAAGGATCAGCAAGCTGCAATGCTGGGGGCTGGTCTCAGCAGGTCCTGCAGGGGAACAAGATCTGCTGGGAGGTCCAGGAATAAATGGGAATCTCCAAAGAGATCTGAATGGCAGACCATGCTCACTGAGTGCCGGGTCTTCTGCTGTCAAGATGCTGTTTCCATGTTGTGCGAATCCAGAGTAACATCATGGCAGTTACTCAGTGTCCCCATGCAGAAGGTGGGACTCAATTACAGAGAGACCCTTGGTGCTTTGCTGGATGCTCTCCCCCCTGTCCTGAGTGACTCTGCCTGTGGCATGTTAATCTACATGTCTGTTCACTGTCAATACTGCATATTCACAGACTGTTCTCTATCTACTCTCCCTCTATTCAGTCTCACTACTTTTGTGTTGTAAGCAGTGAAGAGCTCCTTACAGGAAAGGGTTGTCTTTCCATCCAAACTGGGAAAAAGGAGAGAATCATTCCCAGTTATTAATTTAAATTCAAGAGCATCTCTGGTCCACCTGATTTTATCAGGCCTTGTAAATTCACATGCCACAAAACAACCACAGACATAATTTGCCAATATGTATAGTCACCTTGAATTCCCAGGACAGATCTAGCATCAGCCACCCCAGCTCTGCTTGCAGGGATTTTTGCAGACCAGGGATCTGACTCTGACACTTGAAAAAACCATGCCACAATGACTTTCCAAAGGCAGCCTGAATTACGAAATGTGCCATGCCTGCCCAGCTGGTTGTGTCATACATTCAAGAAAGAGAATTACCTCAAAGAACTTTTAAAGGTGCTAACGTGATATGATTTTTAGCATCTGTGTTCTCTCTCAGTTGCAACCTTTACTGGCTGCATTACAAGACACGCCTTAGCTTTGCTGATGGACCATGCCAGATTAATCACCACAGCAATGCACAGGGCAAACTGAAAAGTTAAAGTACCCTGGGGGAATACATTAGAAGTAAGACAATTTTAGAAAGCCTGCATAAATGCTGCCTGGAAGTGAAAAAAAGACCTAGATGAAGATTCTTGCCCATGTTTTCAAAGACATTACAAACTTTCCAAACTTCTCTTTAATAATTCTGAGTATTTCACACATCACAGACTTGAAACATCAAGAGATATCCCATCCTTTTAATTATTGTATCTCTTTCTCTCAAGGAGACTTCACTATGGAACAGAACTATAAAAAAAGAAAGGGAAATAATGCATAGCATTATGATAGGGAGAAAAAATAATCATAGGTAATACTCAAAAGGCAAACAAGGTTATTGTGATCTGAAAGTCAGGAAAGGAATAATTTCAGCACCAATAAAGTTGTCATCATAAAATCATTTTGTAGAAAGGGCAAAGAAAGACTGTGATAAACAGGTATTTATAAAATATGATTTGAGAAATAAATACATGTAGGAAGTCCAGCATGTTCTGCATCCATCCATCAAATCCAGATGGATTTCTAGCATCATGCTTTTGTGTGTTTTACTTATTTGTGGAAAATAATTTGAGCATTGCTTCATATTGCCCGCTAAATATGTTTCAAATTAGAGCCCAGTGCCAAGTTGTTTGATAGTAATTTATGAGATGGAAGATTCTCTCAGTATTGACAACATCCCTTACATGAGAAATAAACAAAGGCGGCATTTATGGAAAGCTATCTTATGGCTTTGATAATCATGCTAAGAATGATCTTTAATATCTTGTAGCCTTTTCCCTTCAGGAACCTTCAGGTTGCCTGATGTTAACTAATTAACTAATCATATTCTTATTCAGAAGTGCTTCCCTCTTCCAGCCAAGAAAAGAGGCTCTGCATGGACAGTTGAAGGACAAGAGCAGTCAATGAGTAAAGTCAATGTTGTAAAGAGCCATGGAGGTCCAAAAGGCTCCACACTTTGGGTCTGTGTCAGTGCCCACTGGGCTCAAGGGGAAAGACCCCAAAGACCTTCACTGGATGCTAAATCAAACACTCACAGGATGATGAGCTCTTCAACCCTTTCTGTAAATAAGCCTGTTACCAGCAAGGACCCTAGGGGTTTTTTACCTCCATGCAGGTTGGCACTGTATCCTAGAGGTGCTTGTAAGCACGCACATGTGATTTTATGGATGATGAGAGAACATTACCACAGGTTTTGCAGCAGGGATGTGTTGTGCCAGGTCTCCCATCAGGCGAGACACTGCAGCAGGGTTGGGTGTGTTTTTATTCTCATTGACTACTCACCACCAACCTAGAGTTTTCTCTCCTCTCATGCATTATTTTAAGTTAGTTGATCAACTCGTTATGAAGTTTTTATTTATTTGTTTTATTTTGCAGACTAATAATGAAAGCTGAGAGTACTGGAGAAGTCAGGCTGAACATGTGACATTCCTGGTTTGATGTGACTGACCACACAAACCATATGACCCAGTCCATCTCCTTTCAGTTTTGATCAAATAACTCTTAGAGTAAACAGGACTTTTCTTGGCTACAACTCCACAGACAGCCTTGAAACATGTAGGTTCGAAGATGTGTCTGGACACCAGATTTTGTGTCCAGACCTGACACCTTTGTGTGCATGAAGCCCATCCCAGGCAGCTGGGGATGTTCTAGAACTAAAAATCTGTTTCACTCTCTGTCTCTATGCAAAAGAATGATAAATATTCCCAGGAGATTTTTGATAGCAGAAGATATCAAACAAATAAAAAATTTTATAAGACAGGTACTTTTACAAGCCAGATAACTCCCTGCATGTGAGAATCACAGGCTATTTCCTCTCAGATGTTTAAAATCAGCAAAACATGACCTGAAGATGTTTATTCTCAGGACCTGAATTCTGACCCCTCTTTTACAACCATTCAGCCCTCACTGGAGTGCTGGGATACTGTTTTTGTAGGTTGGAATGATATTCTTGAGCTCAAGTTTTGAGACAAGGCAGCTTAAGGTCCTTTTTGGAGTTTTGGAGCTGGCTAAGCTGTCCTGAAAACTTGTCACTTAAGATTTATCACCATGTTCACATTTGAACTGTCTTTCTTCACCTTCATACAAAATAACTGTGCATCCATAATCCCATTGTGCTGCATCCCCTCTCCCAGGGATCTGGGGTGTACGTGGGTACTCTGTCACAGCAGAGCATTGCGCGTTGATCGGCCAAAAATTCAATTCTGGAACAGCACAGAATTACACTCAGCTTTCTCAAGTCCCAGTACTTCACCTATTATTTTAAGAAAGTTGCCCCTGGAGGTGTTAAATAACCACAAAGTGCTACTGCAGCAGAGCTAAAGATTTACCAATAATGTTAAACTAACACATCAGTTTTTTGCAAGGCAGCATTGGCACAGAGCTCTGCTATGAACTGTAAGTACATCTCAAGCTCTCATAAAAGTAAAGCTAAGAACATTTCTAGTGCCAGACCTGATGTCAGCTGATGTCAATAGACATAGCCTGTGGATGCCAATGGATACACAAGGCTTAACAGACTGAGAATTGGCCTCGTCTTACCTGATGTTTCTAAAAGCCTTTTCAGAGATCCTCAGATGCTCTAGCTGAATCTAGCGGCTCTCAGGTTGATGAGGAAAAAGGTTTTTTAGGAACTCCTGAAAGTAGATTCATTTTGTAGCAAATGTCAAACTGGAAATTCATGTGCATGGTGCAAATGATGTCAGCACCTGGAGAGATACAAATCAATAAGGAACTTCCCTGATGTGCATTCTGATATACAGAGTAAAATATGAGAAGCTTTTTGGTCTGATTGATTTTTTTAGCCATATTAATGAGATCCTAGCAGTAGTATGTATGTAAAGCAATTAAAAATAATTAAGGTAATTATAAACACTATGTAATTTCACAAGTTGCAATAGCAGCTTTTAAATGCTTGCCTGGTATTTTAAAGTGAGGCCATATTTTACAGACAGGAAGGCAAGAAGATAGGGTTATCAAAATATCCTGGGAGTGATTAAGAGATGGTTATGGGTGCAGGCATCCACACCACCATAGCAGATCTGTGGAGCTTTTTTCAGGGTGCTCCAAGGCTACCCTCTCTCCAGATACTGACCTTAGAAGTAGATGCGGTTGAACACCTACTCATCTACTTCTACTGCCTCAGGTATGTGCTTCAAGTCTTGTTGAAGCCCTTGCTTCCCAACCACACATCCTCTCATGGTCTGTCTGAGAGCAACATGTCTGTGTGTGCCAGGAACTATGTGTCAGAGCTCCTTTGACATAGATGCTTTTGCAGATTCATCTCTCTCATTATGGCTGGCAACTGTTTAAATGAAGACTGCAAAGGCATTCTGATGCCGTCTGCTGCAGCCAAGGGTTTTATGGCTTTACTTAGAGCTGCAACATTGCTGGGGATGCAGAGGGGTTCTGGTGAAAAAAAAATCAATTTCCATCCAGGATGAGTTTTCTTGGTGTCTACAGTTGTCCATACACTTTCCAAAGGACAGGATCACACTGTTGTCGCAGCTGTTGCTTTGGGGATTGTTGGAAGCTTCCACATGGTTCACTTGCTCTTCTGCTTCCAAAGACATGGAAATGCTCCAATAAAAGAGGGACCTTTAAAGACAAATTACTAAAAAACAAACCCCCTGCTTTTCTGCTCACCCTGCTTTGGCACCTTAACAGTGGCATTTAGCCCAATGTGCTACTAAACTGACATTTTTCACAGTGCCGTTCTCACTCAGTCATCTCTAGCGGCAAGAAGCAAAGCCTGCTGCTCTCTGGGGTCTTCCACATCCTCATATTCCATCATTAGTCATACATTTTGTACCCAGAAAAACACTGTGGCAGAAGTCTTGTGTTGTTTTCTCCTTCCTGCCATCTCCTTGCTCCCCGATGAAATGCTAGGAAGTGCTGGGTACTTCTCCTACCTGTCTGACTCCTGGGTCTTTGCTCATGGCTTACCCCAGGCATGCTGGTAGCTAGTGCTGCATGGGTTTTGCCCTGGCCCAGACTCTCTAGGTAGAGCTGCACATCTCAAACAGATACTTCTCTCATCTCTGTGCTCTACGCCATTACTTTTTCCTTATCTGAAAACAGCCAGCAATGAATCCTCAGGTCTATCATTCTAGTTAATCTGTGCGTCCTTTTAGTCCACTGAGATGTTTTCAAATCAAGGAGAACAGGACTGAGTTTGTGAGAGGACACTCAGGCATGCTGCTCTCTGGATGTGCCCCTTGGCTGCAGCATGCTTTGAAACCCTTATTCTTCTACAGAAAATGAGAAAAAACAGCACTGAAGTGATGACTGTCCACCACAGGGATGAACAAGCCCCCGTGCAGAGCCTGTCTCCATGTTAAGGCTAGCTGCCTTCTCCTGGCAAGCCACATTGTGCTTTAGCCCCACCTGCGATCCACCTGCAGACACTTCCTCTGTGGCATCACCACAAAGGGATGGGATGGAAGTCATCACCATTAACACAGCTGTCTAATCATGATGTATCTGATCTAAACCAACCTTCTAGGTCTCTCCGGAGTCCAACCAAGAGAAACAGGTGTGCCCAAAGAGTGGTTTGGCCTAGTCTTGAAAGTCTCAGACATATGTTTTCTCTTTTTTTTTTTAAAGGATGTTCTTCAACAAGGCTATACTAGACCTTGCAAATTCTACCCTGGATGAAACTCACTATGAAGGATGGGAGTGTGAGAGGGAGAGTCACCTCCTAGGTTACCAGGAGATGGGCATAACTTAAACAGGAAATTCTGGTGTGTCTGGTGTGAGACAAAATGGAAGGCCTGGGAAAGGGGTTGGAGAATTTCTGCATTAGATCCTTCTTTAGTGCTGGAGGTTTATATTAAGCATTTTCTCCATCTCCATCTCAAGAAGAGAAAGCAAAATCTCTCCAGCTGCTTTTTCTCTGAGTGTGGAGGTTGAGTCTATTTTCATAGCAACTGTTTCAGATGTTTGCATCTACTATAGTGCCGGTCCTAGAGCAGAGGTGGTCCCTAAAGGAGAGAACGTGGGCACCTGCCTCATTCAGGATGCTTGGCCCATGAGTCAGTGTGCTGGGGATCAACCAGGAAAGGCATTGCTATTTTCTTCCTCATCACAAGCACCAGTGATGCAGATAGCACAGCTCACTTGCTGAGGAAAACGGACAGAGAAAACTATGTGTAGGTCTGATCTCAACAGCAACCTCATTCCCTTCAGCACCAAAACCTGCTACCTGGGCACAAATTCCCTGCATGAGATAGTTGTGCAGAAGCTGTGGAGCACCCCATGCTCCATGAAAGAGCCAACAGCTCTTTCTTGTTGTACTAGTGTATGTGAGGGTGGACATGCAAGTTGCAGCCTGGGGTCACTGCCCCAAGGTGCTTGATGATGAATGAAACCTTGCAAAGAGGCAGAGAAGGAGAGCCTGAGTAAAGGAGATAAAACCAGAGCTGGCAGGAGGCTGCAGCCTTTCAGCTACAAGCCCCAGACTAAGCCAGCTTTGTCTGAAATTCATCTCAGCAGCTGTTTCCACCAGCGGGTTAGCTGTGAAGGGCATTGCTTGTCAGCTGTCACCACTGTTTCACTGTTCTCTTTGCCTTAAGTGAGAGTTGAATGTGGCAGGCAGCTCAGGGAAGGAAAGAAGAGCCTGTTTTATTTATTCCACACTTGCCAGCCCCATGGCTGAAGGCCCTCCCTGAGTAAGAAGATTAGCAGTTTCAGGTCACTGCCACCATCACAAACATCTGCTCTGACTAATAGCATAATGGTATGGCCCTTTTAGCTCTGGGTTTGCTCGGGGCTGCAACACTTTTTGTATTCGGTCTGTTACTAGTCATATCGTTTGCAGCATCTGTCAGAGGAAGTGATGCTGAGACATTCACCTAAGCAGCCTGCAGGCTGGAGCATGCTTAATCTTCCCTTGTCTTGCAGAGTCCGTAGTCCTTACGCATCCCTCCAGCAGCCTGGGGACTAGCGTGGACCCAGGAGCAGACTGACCAGTTCAGAAGGGACACAAAGAGAAATGTGAGTACTGCTACTGGCTCTTGCCTGCCCTGCTTCCCCTTCCTCACTGTGCTTGTGCATCCCAGCTCAGCTCTGCAAATTCCCTAGGTCCCACATGCTGGGTCGGCCACCTCCACTGTGACATTTCACAGTCAAATTCCCAGAGCAGGAGAGCTGCACCAGCAGTGTGCTCCAGCTGGAGAGCTGTATGTCTCTCCATTTCTGCTAGCTCCATGCCACACCATTTACTGTGGCAGGGTCAGGAGCAGAGTACGCATGGCACAGAGTTCATGTCCTTCACAGCACACTGGTGAGTGTGCAAGTCAAAAAACAATGTGGTTTTGTTTCAGGTACTTTAAAATGCTTTTTATTTGAGCAATGATGTCCATCAGCGTGGAGGCTTGGTTGCTGAGCGAGCTTTCTGAAAACTTGCTGGGAAGCTGGATTCTTCAGCTGGACCACTTTGCAGCCAGCTCTTTCCCCAGCTCCCTGCTGATGGTTTCCTCGGTCTCTAGGGGATGCATGTGGCAGAGATGAAAGTTGGGAATTACATCTGAAAACTAGAGTTCCTCAGGATGAGGGCACCAGTGAGAAGAGGCAAGTCAAATCAGAATCTGTGTTGTATTCACCTCTCTGTCTCCCTGTTGTGTCTCATACCTGGGGTGTAAGCTGGGCAGCTGGGCACTGTGCTTCACCTAGTATAGGCATTACTTTGGAAAAAAGAGGCAACAAAAAGGATCTGAGATCATAGCCTCTTTTTCTGGTTATTTTTACAGATTATTCTTGCAGTAGCAAGCACCAGGCCAAGCCAAGCCCATTTTCCCCTAGATTTGCATCTCAAAGCAGATTGACTTTGGTGTACTAGAAGACACGAACTTCAAGTGATGTTTTTTGCTATGGCTGGGGTATGTATAAGCTGCCTCCCACTTGCCTTCTTTCCCAAATGGACTTGTGTATTGGGTCTGTGTGGCCAGGTTTTGGTAACGGGGCAGGGGGCTACAGGGGTGGCTCCTGTGAGAAGCTGCTAGAAGCTTCCCCCCTGTCTGATAGAGCCAATGCAGCTGGCTCCAAGATGGACCTGCTGCTGGCCAAGGCTGAGCCAATCAGCGATGGTGGTAGCACCTCTGTGATAACATATTTAAGAACGGGGGGAAAAAATCCTGCACAATTGCAGCTGGAGAGGGGAGTGAGAATATGTGAGAGAAACAACCCTGCAAACACTCAGGTCAGTGAAGAGGGAGGGGAGGAGGTGCTCCAGGCACCGGAGTGGAGATTCCCCTGCAGCCCATGGTGAAGACCATGGTGAGGCAGGCTGTGCCCCTGCAGCCCATGGAGGTCCACAGTGGAGCAGATATCCACCTGCAGCCCGGGGAGGACCCCATGCTGGAGCAGGTGGATGTGCCCAAAGGAGGCTGTGACCCCGTGGGCAGCCTGCACTGGAGCAGGCTCCTGGCAGGACTTGTGAGCCTGTGGGGGACCCACGCTGCAGCAGTCTGTTCCTGAGGGGCTGCACCCCGTGGAAGGGACCCATGCTGGAGCAGTTCGTGAGGAACTGTAACCCATGGGAAGGACCCACGTTGGAAAGGTTTGTGGAGGACTGTCTCCTGTGGGTGGGACCCCACACTGGAACAGGGGAAGAGTGTGAGGAGTCATCCCCTGAGGAGGAAGGAGCCGCAGAGACAATGTGTGATGAACTGACCACAACCCCCATTCCCTGTCCCCCTGCACCATTCGGGGGCAGGAGGTAGAGAAAATTGGGAGTGAAGTTAAGCCGGGAAAGAAGGGAGGGGTGGGGGGAAGGTGTTTTAAGATTTGGTTTTATTTGTCATTACCCTACTCTGATTTGATTGGTAATAAATTAAGCTGATTTCCCCAAGTCAAGTCTGTTCTGCCCATGACAGTAGTTGGTGAATGATGTCTCCTTGTCCTTATCTCGACCCACAAGCTTTTCATTATATTTTCTCTCCCCTGTCCAGCTGAGGAGGCAGATTGATAGAGAGGTTTTGGTGGGCACCTGGCATCCAGCCAGGGTCAACCCACCACACCTTGTCAGCATTTAGTCAGGGTTTCAGTGCTCTCTCCCTGTAGACCCATCTCAGGCACTTTGTTTCCTACTTGCACAAAGCATGGTAGAAGCATAATCATCTCAGAGACATCTACTACTGTGTCACTTGGGGTGCAAGCTGGTAGGGAGTAGAGAATCAGCCAAATGGTGGCAATACACAAAGCAATTAAATATTCTTATTTTATCAGGAAAGCAGGTTAAAAGGAGATGTTACAAATTGCCTAGTTTTTCAGACACTCAACTGAGATATCCTAATAAACCTGATTTCTAAGATAAACTGAAAATTCCCTACCTGAAAATCAGACCCTTTAAAGCACATCAAAATGCAAACCCCAAGACTGTTATCTGTATCACAAAACATTCTGGAAAATCTTAGCTGAGGACCTTCTTCATAAGACCTCCTGCAGGAGCTAGGGCAGCCCTTGGCATTCTCCAAAAGGCTGAAGAGTAGAAGGATAATTTCAAACACCAGATCTCCTGCCTGGCTGATTTCTCTATGTGCAGCAGTGAGAAATACTTGCTAAATTAATAGACCAAGTACTTTCTTGTCATGTAAGTTCAGTCTACCTTATTAATTATGGTTTCATTCATTTGCTGCATGACTCTTCCTGGTCACTAGATGTCACTAATAACGAATGAGAAAGAAGAAAATTGGGGGAACTTCTTGGGGAGGCAAATTGTTACAGGAAATAGTGCCTGAGAGTGCCTCAGTCCAGACCTCTGTTAGCAAAGAAGAGAGTGGCACTCACGTACATGCATAGCTTGAAGCAACGCTTTAACTGGAGTTAAGAAGGTGTCTTGGTATGTAGTGGCATCAAATGCACTCCGGTTTCAATGAACTGGGAGTGCTGGCTGGGATGCACTTCTAAAGGAGAGGTGCCATTGCTTGTCCACTTCTGTAACCAGGAGTGTTATTGTCAAGAACAAAGAGCAGTGATGGGTGTAGCTCTGATGTTTCAGTCTTTGTTGTCTGCCCTAGACACACTTTACACAAAACAGGTCCGGAGCCAAGGGGCTCTTTGCAGTATTGAGAAGGCATGTATGAACATGCTTTCCCATGTCCGAGGCCATCAAATTAGTCCCCATAAGGACAGATTAGGCAATTGTCATAGCAAGAGCCTTCCTAAAATGACAGGGTGCCATACATCACACCGATTTTTTCCAGTGCATGGAAACCTTCCTTCCCCATTTCCCACAACTGGAGAGAAAAGAGTGGACTTGCTCAGCCCAACATAAAATGCTTATCCCCAGCTGCCAAGTCATTCCACAGAGTTCTGCTCAGGAGTCCCTGCAGCATGAGGACAGCCAGCATGCTGCCTGTGCTCCCAAGGAGACCGGGACAGTGCTATGTCACATGGGATCTCCTGAGGAGCAGGGAAATCATCACATGTCTGAGACTTTGGCATGCATTTCCTCAGGCATGGCCCAGCATTGAGTAAACCTTTGATCTGACTTCTTTATGATACATAAAAAAGTCTTTATGACACTTTATGATGCATCTTCTGACACAGTGCCCATTGCTTTTGGAGAGGCAGCCAGCAGACATCACATACTTCTGGGATTTTGGGGAACTCGCTGCTTGTTAGCATAAGTCCATGCCTCAGTGCTGATTTAATCCAATAAGCGCAACTACCATCACACCATTAGTTTGATGAATAGACACAGCCAAAGCCTTAGATGTGTTTAGCTCAGGAATGAATCCATTAGGGAGTGAAGGTCATCCAGTCCCTTCATCCGTCTATCAACTGCATCCAGCTCTGCTGTTTAGGGCGCTTTCAAGTTACATTTCTTTCAGCCCTAGGCTGTGTCTTCTCTGGGAAGGTAGGTGAGTTGTACCAGAAAGATAGACAACACAGGAATTAACTTTCCCTGGGATGTAACTAGTCAAGCATAATCTTAGGTCCACATCCTCTGCTTAGATATTTACAGGTATCCATGAACATAGCCTCGGGTCTGCTGAGTTCCAGCCTGTTGGCTCAGTCCTATATGCCCATTCAATTTGGATGCTTGTGGGGACATAAGGATGGGCTGCTCGACAAGGCCGTACATCACACCAATCTGCTCAGCAATGTGCGAAATGTTGGGGAGGCTTCTAGCAAGAGGGAAGGAGAGGAGACTCTCCCACTGCCCCTCTCTTGGGACAGCAAGAGGGACTCAAGCAATGCCATCAGCAGAGGGAGAGACAAAAAAATGACAACAAGATGTTGACAGATGAAACTGAGACTTTTAATTTGTAGAGCTGAGTACACTGATTTTCTCACAGTCTCCCCTGCAGTAGCTCTGCTACATCTATAGGCTGGCAAGGTAACCTCTGCAGCCCCAGACAGGGCAATCGGCAGCTGGCCATCTCCTTGTTCCATTTCATTTTGTGCCTAATTTTCTCTGTTTCTTTGTTTCTTGGCAGAAATACCTGCCAGATACCAGCATTTTTAGCCAGTGATAAAATCCCAACATTTCAGAAGTCATTTTTGTTTTAAATAAAATTTCAACATAAAATGCTTTTCCCTGTCCCTCCTCCAGAAATGTCTAATAAGAATAATCAAATTGCATGGTCTTGACTACATCAAATCATTTTGTTTCAACAATACCTAAATACTCCATTTCCATAGGGTACACACATTTTGCTTCTTTAATAGCGAAGCATTATACCAGCAAATATTAAAAACATCACTGAAATATAATATTAAAATTAATATTTGATATTATCCTAAAAGTTCAAGTGAAATTAATGGAAATGGGTGAGTTGAAAGAGGAATTTATTTACTTTACTTCTGCAGGATGAGATGATTTGGTATTATCAAGAGAAACTTAGCAAGTGTTTTTTCCAGTACTTTCCTTGTGCTAGTCTGTAATTTTATCAATACTTACATACTTCGGAGAAAATCAAAGAGAAATGCCCTGTTCTGGAGGAAAACTGTTGTGCTGGAAAAGCTGCAATGAATCTTGTTTCTAAAACGTTCCTCAAAACCACCTGCCCTGAGCCCTCCCCACTCTCTGCTATAGGTGGTATTTGCAATATATAAAAAGCCCAGCATCTAATTGAGGGCGACAGTGGGCCTTTGACCTCATGGCTTTCCCAAGCCTCTGAGTAGCTCTAAGAGACATCTCTCCCCTCCTTGCCTTTCATCCACATGGCAGAGGTAAATCCTCTGTCTTGACTATTGCAGACTCAGAGCAGAGGCAGCACATTATGTTTCTGCTGGGTGACCAACGTGGCCTTTGCCCAAGTCTATTCCCACCCCAGTTGCCCTGGAGGGGGAGGATGGTTTCAAGCCACCAAATGCCCTTGCTGCAGGGCAGCCACCTCCTGTGGTGGCTGGGAGGAAGGCAGAAGCTGTGGGGGGCGATGGTTTCCACCATCACCAGCTTTCACCCAGCTAAGGCTCTCCCTGACGCATGGTGTTAAGAGTGTGACGCTGTTCAGGACACCTATGTCCGACAGACAGTTGTGAGAAGTTGGGGATCACAGGCAGTTCACAGAGCAGTGACGGTCCAGATCTTCTTTTAGCACTAGCCCACTGCACAGTCTCCTCCTTTTCTGTACTGAAGAGTTATTCCTTCTGCAGCAATTTGAGCAGTCATATGTGTGTCCTCTTGTGGTCCATGTACCAGACCTTTGCAAGTCAGGATATGTTCACTCTGTTCCTCTATGTGAGAATTCCTATAACCTCCAATGAGGAGAGGAATATTGAATTTCAGTAATTATGAAGCTATTTAAGCAGAAAACCCATGACTCCAAAACATACAAAGACACTCACTAGGCTTCTCAATAATCCATGGACCAGTAAGGGGCTGACAAGCGATACATCATTCTTTCTACCCAAAATGAATTGATTCTGTCACCAGCAAACAAAATGCAATCAGGCTCTTGACTTGAATCATAAATTGTAGTTAAGTCACAGTTAGCAGTAAAGTGAAGTGAAGCAGATTAAAAAAAAAGGGGGGGAAATTTGAATATGTGGAATACGTTCCAGTTTTCAGGGAAGTAGAGAGTTGTAGCATGTTAATATATATCCTGTCATCCTGTATTTTTCCCATATAACCAGAGTGCCTGACCAAGTGATTATCAGGGTGTCTATGTCCTGGGGGCCTGATAAGCCTACTCGGCTGAGAAAAAGTATCTTTTTTTTTAGTAGACCAATCTGCTGGGTAGATAGACATTGAGACAAAAGTTCTTGCAAAAAAAACCCTCCACATGGGGGAAATCTACAGAGCGAGAAACCTGCTGTATGGGGAGAGATGGACTGCACTCATGCAGCAGTTCACCTTACATGGCTCTAATTGTCCCTCCTCCTGAAAACTGCATCTGAAAAGACGTTATCAGGGAGCTTGTCCTGGAAAGCTGTGCAGAGAAGGGGCACAGTGTGGTAAAGCCTCTCTTCCACACTGGCAGCAGCCAGCCAGCTATGTAGTCCTCCAGCTAGGAGCTAGTCCTCTCCATCTGTGAAATGGCATTAATGAAGATGGTCTTTACAATGAGTCAAAAGATGGGAAACTCAAGGTGACAGTAGAGCAGGCTGGTAGAGAGAGATGGACACACTCAGGTGCACTGGAAAACTGCTTCAAGGCTTCCCCTGCTGGGAACCAGAGCAGAAGGATAGGAAGCAGATGGGCTGGTTTGCTTTTAAATAAAACTAGTCTTTATCTGAGATTCAGGCTAGGGACAAAGGATTTACAGTGTCAAGCCATCCTTTGGCTAGAAGGACCCAAAAGAAAAGCAAAAATGCAAAGCTGCATTTCAAGGCAGATGGGATTTCACACATCTCTGGTTCCTGAGGCAGCCAGCTGAGCCCCTACAAACCATCCCAGCAATTCAGTCCTTCCTCGGGGAGATGGCACTGAGCTTGAGGCTACAGCACATCCTCTGCCCAGGATTAACTTCCATGCTGTGAGTTCCCCATGAACATTTCAATGCCTGGACTCTAAATCCAATTTCTTAGGTGCTGAAGCAAGTCACCTTTTAGACTGAATAAGGCTTTTCCCCCCTTTGCTATGAATGGGTACACTGACCCTGAGTTTGCTCATTATTGCTTGGCAGAGGCAGCTCTGGTGCAGACCTTGCTTGTGACTTGCAGCATTTGTGACCTGCTGAATGTGTCTCTGCTGCACTAGCTCTGCTGTTGGGAGGAGGAGGTCACCTGGCAAGCAAGGATGCTCTGGGGAATCTCTGATAACAGGAGATGCCTAAAGTCAGGGGACTCAACCATGATCCTTTCAGAGCATACTCAGTCAAGGGGCAACCCACGGAGAGCTGCAGGGCAGTGAAGTCCTCCTCTGCTCCCCTCTCTGTCACTCTGGCCTCCCCTTCCAGCTGTAGACTGACTTTTTATTCAGGTACTAATCGTACATCCTTGGGCACCAGGACAGTTTGTCTGGTCTTCATCAGCTTTCTTGAGAGTTTGTTGACCTGAGTCAGTCTGCAGGCTGAGAAGAAGATTAATTGCTTTGGTCATGGCATGCCATCTTCCCTTTGGGTGCAGGTTCCCTCTTTCCATCACTTCCAGCTCTTTCTCTGTCTCTCCCTTTCTCTCTCTCTACAGGCAAAGAAAATGTGTAGTTCACAGCAGGTCATTGCCTGCCCACTCCCTGCCAACACCCAAGTGCTTTGGTGTTGTAAAAACTGCCAGGGACCAACACAGCCCTGATCTGTGGGCAGGCAAACACTTCACTTGACTGAAGATCCGATTAGTCCCCCAGAGATCACTAGCAAGAGAATTTGGATGATAAACACCACTGAGACGTGTCAATTACACAAGCTGAGCATTGACCTAAAGGCTGCCATTAAACTAGAACTTTTTAAATTGAACATCTCATACCCTGACCTTGGAAGGAGGCAGGACAGATGAGACTTTCTGTGACTGTTCAGACATTCAGATTTTATCACCAAGTATTGAAAAGCTCTTGATTCACTTGATTTGTACCAAGTTCAAACATTTTCCAGTCTAACTCTGCTCTCAGCAAAGACAATGATGAAGTCACCCAAGTTTAGTTCCAACCAAGATCAGTGAAGATTCCTGTGTTAAGTATTTTAAGATTCGTCAAGATCAAACTTTTTCATAGCCAGAGAACAGCACTTCATCAACATACCAGACATCACAAGTGGGGGAATACAAGCAATCTTCTTCACCTAAGCAATACAGAAAGAAATACCAAAAAATACAGAAAGAAAAATATAGCATTATTCCTCAAATGACTTAGGGATAGAGCTGGTTAAAAAGTGCGTGACAGAACATATTTCTCATTGAAAATGCTATTTCATCAAAATAGGCTACTTCTGAATGCATTAATTTCAAAGAAAGTTTGTTTTTGAAACAAGGCTGGAAGAAAAAAAAAACTTCAAGTGTTCCTTTCTGAACCTGTTATCTCTGAGACCTCCTGGGGCATGCCTGCAAGCCCACAGTGCTGGAGACGGTGCTTGTTTTGAAAGGAAGGAGGTAGAGATGCCTAAACCCATCAGCCTAGCTATGATGCCCAGAATGACACTGACATCCACTCATTTCTTACACAAGTCCTTAATGAAGACTAATTGGAGGGGTAACAGTAGTCAACTTGCATTCATCAGGAACAAGTCATGCCAGAACAAAGTGATGGCATTTTTTTGCCTGGGTGACCTACTTGGAAGGGAAGGAGAAAGTGGTGGATATCAGGGATGGTATCAGCTAACATGAATGAGGTCTTCTGATGCTACCACCAGCAAAGCAGTTTAATACATAGTGTGGGTGAAGTCACCAGGAAGCACTAGCAATGGTTGATTCTAATTAGCATGTTTATTAAATACAGGAATGATTAACTGACATGGCCCAGATGAAGTTTGAGAGATTCAGGGTGACACTGAGGGGACAGGATTTGGTCAGGCTGGCCTGGGTGAATCAGAGAAATGATCTGCAGTCCTTCAGGTGACATTTGTTAAAGACACACTGGGTATGATGCGCAGGGCAGGAGAATTCAGCAGCCTAAAAATGAGGATATGGATATGACACTGAGAAGCAGCGAGACGTTGGATGTGGGGATGCAGCGGACAGACTGTTGGGTGTGAGGGTTGCTCTAGCAAAAAGACAGAGCTGATTTGGAGAGGTACAAATAAGAGTGCAACTTGAAAGACATTGCTTTTGCTCCGGTCACCTCAGGGCTGGCAAGGTCTTAACTCAAGTGTCGTGCCCAATTTTGAAGCTGTGCTTTCAGAACTATGCAGAGGCACTGAAAAGAAGCCAGTGCAGAAGAGCAAGAAAGAGGGGACATCCGTAATACACAGCATGTGAGGAAAGAACTGGTTATCCCAGGAAAGAAGAGACTGAGCAGAGACGTGCAAAATTTTTTTAGTACATAAAAGGTGGTAGTAAAGAGAAAAGAGGCTGATCACTCTCTGCTTGTTGGGGCTAGGAAGAGAAAAACAGAAAAATCAGCAGAAACTTCTCATTTTCATAAGCACTTCTTCTTGAGTTTTCTCAAAGCCTAACCAACTGACCTCAAAGAAGAGTTTTGATTCCACCAAAGCAAGACACCTCTATCAACCTGCAGTGATGCATTTCTAGTTTTGTTCCAGTTCATATTTCTGATAGGATAGTGTCGGAGATGAGTGTGTTTCAGAGTGCCAGATTTCCTCGTGTCCTGGTTTTGGCTGGGACAGAGTTAATTTTCTTCCTAGTAGCTGGCATAGTGCTGTGTTTTGGATTTAGTATGAGAAGAATGCTGATAACACACTGATGTTCTAGTCGTTGCTAAGTACTGCTTATGCTAGTCAAGGACTTTTCAGCTTCCCATGCTCTGCCAGGTGCACAAGAAACTGGGAGGGGGCACAGCCAGAATAGTTGATCCAAACCGGCCAAAGGGCTGTTCCATACCATGTGACATCATGCTCAGTATATAAACTAGGGGGGGGTGGCCGGGGAGCAGCGATCGCTGCTCAGGAACTGTCTGGGTATCAGTCAGCGGGTGGTGAGCAATTGCATTGTGCATCACTCGCTTTGTATATTATTATTATTATCATTATTGTATTGTTATGATTATCATTACTATTTTACTTTATTTCAATTATTAAACTGTTCTTATCTCAACCCAGGAGTGTTTCTCACTCTTACTCCTCCAATTCTCTCCCCCATCCCATTAGGGTAGGGGCAGTGAGCGAGCGGCTGCGTGGTGCTGAGTTGCTGGCTGGGGCTAAACCACGACACCTCCTCACCAGGAGATGATTAGTTTGGCTTGGTCTGCCAGAAGGCACGGGTGCTCTGTAATGGATGTGCATCACCCCTTTCATGAATTAGGGAGGTGCTGTGATGTATGAGTGAGGTTAGGATGCCTCAGAGGTCTCAGTTTTTGTGGAACTCCGTGTTTCTTATTGTAAGAAGTGGTAAAACACCCTTAAAGAGAAAGCTGCGTACACAGCTCCCAGAGTGGGTAGTCTTTTCTCAATGTCAGATGCAAATACATCTCACTGTGTAATGCTGGTGGGAACCTTAATTTGTCCTTGATATTCGAGAAAGGAAACTATCTGAAGTAACACTGTCTCATTTTGCATTTCTCAGTATAACACCAATTAATTTTCAGTTAGAAGATTTATTCCAAATTTCATGGCATGCTTTGGTGGAAACAGGGCTTTAATTTTCAGTTCCTAAGACATCCATGCCAACTCATCCGTGTGAGCCTCAGACCCACCATGACCTAGACCAGCTGGCAATTTCCCACAGTCAAAGGCAAATTTTTCAAAATACGTAACTGTGAAAGATATTTTTTTCCACAGTAACATCACATCAATTCCAGGTATTCAGCAGCGTATCAGATTCTTGTGTCTGGCACACTTTAAGATGTGCATCTAATGAATTGTCCACAGCTTCAATCTTCCCCCAAATTACCTTCTCATTTGGAGAGGCCTAATGAATACAAATGACTTTAACATTTCAGCTCTGACACCTCTAATCAGTCCCCTAACTAACGTGTGGTACCTGGTAGCATCTAGGTAGAGCCTGCAAGTCCTGTACATATGTCAATAAGAAGTAAAGAAGTAATGAAATGAGAAAGAAGTCAAAATTGGGAAGAAAACAATTCACTTCTCACAGGTGTTGGAAGCTTACCTTGAAGTGCAGCAACACTGCTGGTGCACCAGGACAACAGGAGGAAAAGAGTTTCTGGCTTTCAGTAGGAGTTCAGCACATAACAGGTCTTTCAGCTTTAAAAAATAGTCTTTGCATAGGGGGAGGAAGAAAGGAGGGACATCAAGAAACCATGTTTCTGCTGTCTTCCCACACAGCATGTGGTTGCACCATGGTGCTCCCTGCCACTGGCAATCATGAAGACTGAAAATACCAGAGCATTAGAAAAAGAAGGGTGAGGGACAGGACCTCCTGGTGGTCTCTGTGTGATGGGCTGGAACAACCACTGATGCAGGTAGCACCTGGACACCTTGCTGCCAGAGGAGAGCTGAAGCAGAACCAATCACTCCATGAACAGCCTCTTTCTTGCAGTCCTCCCAGAGCATCTGTGCTCAGCCACCGCCCCAGAGGAGACCAGCCCAGGAGACCCCAGCCTGTGCTGGGACATCTGGTTTCATGGTTTTTTTCTAGCCCTTCTCTCAAAGCAATTTCTTTCTCTCGTTTCCCAACTCAAGAGGCAGCGATAGGGTAACCAAGGGACCTCATGGCCAATTCAGAGAAACAATTTGGAGTCTAGCTCTTTGGGACTAGACCATCCTCACGTTGATCCACAGCCCTGTGTCACGCTGAGGGTAGGACTGTTCTTTCAGCCCTGTGTTCTCAGGAATGTGTCTTTTCTGAGCTCTGTGTCCTTGCCATGTGTTAGAGTACATTAGCTCAAAAAGATCAAGGTGTTTAATGATGAAAAATGCTACAAGAACAGAGCTTGGCCAACTCTGGGTTCAGTGGTGAGCTCTTTAGCAGATTTTAATTGGTCCAGCACCATCCCGTCCATTACAGCAGATGCAATGGGATCCATACTGTTGGGTTTCTCTCTGAAATGTGGTGATTTTATTTTGTGTGTATGACTGAAAAAATATTCCTCCTCAGAAATCGTAATGATGCAGTTACTTTAAAGTTAACAATTAGAATATTTACCTTAAGATTCTAAGCCATATTGCCAAAAAAAGTTGTGGTAGGCATACTAAACACTGTTTCTTCTCAGCTGAAATTAATATTTCCCTCCAAGTTAAAACACTTTATTTTCTGCCAGACATTACGTGTGATATATAGCCATGTGAATGAATAAAGAGCCACCTCCCTCTAACTTAGCTTTTCCTGTTGAGTCTGATAATGAAATTCATTCTTCTTTGAGATCCTCAATTAAAGCAAGTTAAGAACAGAGAGTGTGGCTTCAATTATTCTTTGGACTGCATGTATTTCTTTTGTGCTACAGCAGTTGCAAAGTGCATGACCCTGTTTCACCTTGAGTGCTAGAACCACTCCAGTGTGCTGGGAATAGAGAAGAGAATTGAATCAGCATGGACCAAAGCTTGCTAGAACAAGCAAGGACCTTCCCATGGGTGTCAGCATGCTTTCATTCAGTTCCTTTCACAGCAGATTTTCTGAAAGAGCTGAGTTCCCCTTCGGGGGCCAGATTTGCAAAAGAGCTGAGCAGGTGGGAAGGTGCTTGGGAAAATCTGTTGGTAAATGCTGAGCAGAAGCAGCAGGGAGTGGAGCTCTCTGGAGGAGCTGAGAGGAGATTTCCTGAGGCATGCTTTCAGAGATCAGTTCCCAGCTGCTTTCCTACCGAGCAGGCTGCCAAGCTGTAATGGCCCTTGAGAGATGCTCTGCAGACTTGCTTTGGAGAATGCGTCCAGCAGAGGTTTGTCTATCCTCAGCTCTGCTGAAACACTCCACTTGCAGTCTCGTTTTATTAATTACTCCAGCTCTAAACCACACGAGGTCTGGATTTACCTTCCGGCTCTACTCATTGCACATGTGTAGTCCATAGCCCAGGGCAATATTGAAGCCCAGCAGGCAGCACTGGTGTCCACGGGAGTCCTTGTGTGCTTCCCAGGCTCTGCAGTGTTGGAGTCTGAGGATGACTCACACAAAACTGCTTTCCTCTTCTCCATAAGTGCAGTGGTGACAGTGGTCCTGACCTTCTCCAGGGTGAGCAGTGCAGTACAGGAGTTAGGCTGTTGTAACATGGGAAGAGTAAACTCAGTGTGCGCATGTGTGGACCAAGCCTAAAGGTCCCTGCCACATTATTTAGGCTTAATGCCCCAGATGGACTGGTTTCTCCTATACAGAGAATACACAGAATTTTAGGAGTTTTCTTCAAGGAACAAGCATATCAACAGCTCCAAGTAGGTGCAAGGCTCTGAGAC
The DNA here is from genome assembly GCF_030463565.1 of Pelecanus crispus. Taxonomy (NCBI): domain Eukaryota; kingdom Metazoa; phylum Chordata; class Aves; order Pelecaniformes; family Pelecanidae; genus Pelecanus; species Pelecanus crispus. Next base: position 26,057,240 of record NC_134645.1, on the reverse strand, counting down.
CCAGGAGTTATGGTCCACCTTCCTGCAGAAGAGGGTCAGTTCATCACCTGCACATCTCAGACCAATTACAACAGCCTGGTTCACTCCTCACCACAGTTGCACTGAGCAAGGCTGAAAGACTCATCAATACGAAGACTTTTTGCAAATTGCTGAACTTACCTTGCCTACTTGAAGAATATGTATTTCATCATTTGCCCAGGCTCACCTCCAGGTTTTTCCCTCTGCCCTTCTCTTGAGTATTTACTCCTCTTCATTTCCACTAAAAGACGGATGTTCATCTCTCCCTGCTCTCTGGCTGCCTTTTTTTCCATTTGCCAGCCATCTCTGAGGGCAGTGACCTTGTGACACCTGCCATGCATCTGCAGCTAGAGGACGTGACCTGCCTCACACAGCTCACCAGTGAGCACTGCTCTCCTGGGAGTAGGGAAAGGAAATTTATCTGGCACTGCCCTGCCCACAGATGCCAGGTTTGAACCCACGTTTCCCTGCTCTGAGTACAGCAGCTCACATGACCACTTTGTGCAGAACTACACATCAGTGCCTTGGAAGGCGTTGCTTTCCCTGACCTGTGGCTGTAGGACTGGTAACCATTTGTCTGTGTGGGAGTCCAGCCCAATGCTGTAATTAGCAAAGTTATTAATAATTAGAGAAATTAGCAGCAGCCAGAGGATGGGAAACCACACATACCACTGCTGGAAAATTCACCTCCTATGGAAAAAGCTGTGATTTGTGCAATGTTTTGAGAAAGGAGTTGCTTATCTGTTTTAAATCATGGATTTCTTGGTCTTCAGCAGCATCTTGGATCTCTCCTGGCCTGTGAAAACTCCAAAACCAGAAAATTTAAGGAATAAACCAAAAAAACTGAAAACCAACAGGGCTCATAATCAAATGGAAAGAACTAGCAATAATTCCAAGTGTTGCTGCCAGAGAGAGCAGAGTAGTGGAGGATCAGCAGCTCAGGGCTTGCTCTAGTGCCCTTCACTGGTCTTACTTGCTGTAGAACCCTCACAAAAAAGTCAAAAACGGTTTCCCCTCAGAAAATCCATTCAGCAAAATTATCCACCCATGAATAAGTGTCAAGACAAATCTTTTCACCTTGCCCAGCTTGTTCTGATAATGTCAACCCAGTGCATTTCAGTCCTCCTGATGATTTGTTCCAGTGACAGAAAATGCTACTTCACAACTTTCTCTGTTAAATTCCATTTTGGCTTTACACAAACATATTAACATTCATTTTCATTTTAATGGACCTTGCAATTTGCAGCATTAGTGTTTTGACTTCAACAATTTTAAAGCCAAATGTGTGCTGCCTACTTTGCTGTGGGTTGCTTTGGGATTACTGGATGTAAACCTCAATCAACATTATCACAAAGTTTGGATTACGTGTTTGTCCAGCACTGGGCTGGGCTGAGAGTTTGGGAAAAAGGGTTTTTGCAGTAAAATCTCAATGTTTTTGACTGTTTGCTCCATTTATGAATTAAAGCAGAGTTTGTAAACACCAGAACCTGCAGTGTGGTGGAAGATCTATTTTTACTTCCCTTCACTTGCAAACACAGACACATGCTAATGGTTTTGAATTCAAAAGTCTTCAATCAATTAGTATATTGATACTTATTTAACAAGGATTTCTGGTGTGCACCTGTTCTGCTGTCTAAGCCTTCCTTTACCTCCTTCAGCCTGATCATCTCCTTAGCTCACTGCTTGTCCCTGCTGCGTAAATTGTTTTCTGCTGTCAGAGCAGAGGGGCAACAGTGTTGTCATGATGAGAAACCCAACAATAAGGAGTTGCTTTTAGGGTTCTGTTAGGGCTAGGTAGGGCCCAGCATGAGCAGGACATATTTTCATGGGGAATCTCCAGAATATGGGAACATGCAAGAAGTCATCTCCCAGCTGAATGCTAGTCCCAGAGGCATGATTTCCTCAGCTGCTTCAGTCTGATGGAGTCACCTCCCAAGTCCCTGGACCCAGCCCCTCTTTATATGTGACCTCTGCCCAGCTGGAAAGTGGCACATGGACATGTACGCTTCATCTCGCTCCATGTCCTGGGTTGTAGGCAATATCAGGGTATCCAGCTCGGTGAGTCATTGAGGTGAGAGCATTTTTCCTTTCTTCTTTTTTTTCCCTTTCCCAAGTTCTTCCCTCCTGCACTGGGTCACCTGCTAGGCATTATAAGCAAGGTTCCTCATAACCAAAACTTCAGATGCAAAGTTCTTCTGAATCACCAATTAAGGAAATGTCAGCCAGCAAGTACAAAAGGAAAGCTGCAATCTCACCCTTAGCCTTTTTAAGTATCTGCATTGGAAAATATCTCCTGTCCTTGCGGACTAGTTGGAAGAGAGGATTTCAGCCTTTCTCAATTTGCAGCCATTAATACTCTCCTGATGACCTGAAGCCCCATGTACATACTAGTTAAAAGTCTTGAAACAAGGCCAGCATCTTCTGCTTACCTTTCTTGCAACCTCATTAAATCCTTGCTCTCACACGGGGAGGGGGCCACAACTCTGACTGGGTATATGACTATAAATAACAACACTGGATAAATATTTCTCCAAAAAGTAGTTCTACAGAGGCACAGCCCTTCACACAGCACTAATAAGAGGTCCATTTCTCAAACCTGATGCTCTTGGGAAGCAGGGTAAGTTAATGCCTGTGTTTCAGACAGGCAGAGACATTCACTTCTGGTAAGTACGTGTGGGAAATATTAGATATCAATGCAAATTCTCTCTAGCAAGCAGCAATGTGGTCTTAATTAGCAAGATTTAACTCTGTAAAAAATGAAGAAATTTATCTTCCCTGCCCAGTGCTTACTGCACGGCTGGCTATGATAAGTTGCCCGCTTTTTAAAGACTGTAGCAGATTAACTTTTTAATGTGAGCCCCTCTTGTAAAATGCCTGTGCTGATGGCAACGAGCCGCTTTTTTCTCCTGAAAGCACCTGCTCTGCTCCTGCTAAGGGATGGTTGTGGAGGTCCAAACAAATAAGTTATTTTTGCACTTTCTGTGCACAAAAAAAGTAGCTCTGAGCTTGAAAAGAAGAGGTTCTCAGAAGGCAAAACTGTCTTTTGCCAAAACAAAACCCAGAAGCACATGCTGAAAATCCAGCCTTGAGCTGTCTGTGCACTTGGTCAGCCCATCTGGCTTGATGTCGCACCATTTCTCTTGCTTCTTGACCATCTGGGACAGTAAGAGATACAGTTGGAAATACTATGGTAGTCACCCAGGTGCAAGGTGTGGGGTGAGGAGGGGACATATATGAATCACATCCTTCCAGAAGTTGCAGATTTCCTTCTGGCCCCTTAAAAAAGAGGGAAGTAGGGAAAGTAGTTTACATCAAAACCCATCTCTGGGACTTGCAGCCTGGTGGGGACAGCTTTGGAGGTGAATCAATTCCTGATTTGCTCCAGGCTATGATGAAAATTGCCATGTAAGCTCCAGGGTTTCAAGCTATTGCGTGTTCTTTCTTGGTGAGTACTGTTGGTTTTCTCTCTGGAACAAGTCAATGTTTGTCTTACACAAACATTTTCTGCAGAGGTTAATGCAGAGTGCAGCTGACTTGGTAATGCTGCTTTTGCTCCGAAGTTTTGGTAAGAATTTTCTGAAGGTAAAATGTTAGATTAGTGAATATTTGAATATGTAAATTGGGAGATTTTAATCGAGAAACAATTTTCTTTTGCATTCACATAAATAAATAAGTTTTCCCACATGGATTCCTATTCACATACCAATATATTTCCCCCTGGAAAAATCTAGTACTGGCTTTATGAGGCATGTCCTTTTGCTAAGCAAGCTAATTTTTCTCAGTATTTTACTTGGTTTTTTTTTAATGTAAATGCCTACTTACAGTTTTCAGCCTTCTCTGTACGTTTATTTTAAGAAATCTCAAATGAACAAACTTGTTGTGACATTCCCTACACTCATAATGAAAGGCACACCCACTGAACTAGAAGCAAGTGAGCTGGCAGAGGGGCATTTGTTTTGTTTGCAAAAACTAATAAGTTTGCACAAAAAAATGGAGTTTTGGGAGAAAAAAAAGATCCATTTATGAATTGGCTTTAGCAGAAAATATGGGCAAACATTTTAAGTTGTGAAAATGTTTTCATTTAACAGTATCATTTCAACTGTGTCAAATGCTGATCATTTCCGAACTGCATTTGTAGTTTAGAATTGTCTGTGAGGGGAAAAAAAAAAAGAACAGAGAAGAAATAAGCTGGGTTGAAAAGCTGTTAAGTAAACCCAAAGCCAAGTGAAACCTTGCATTTGAGATTGAGCAAAATAAATTCAAGATAAGCTTAATTATTTTGTGCGTCTTTTGTTTCAGCCACTAAGCTGAATGTCTGTTATTCATCAAGGACAACTTCTTTGTTTAATTAAGCATAAGAAATAAGTCTGTATACAAGTTTGTGATTTTTTGCTTGCCTTCTGTCTCATGTTTTCTGCAGCTGGTTCCTGTTGGTATGTGGTGGAGCTGGGTAACAAGAGTGAGACACAGAGATACAGAAATCACAAAAATTGTGTCTGGACAGGGGGACTAGTGTCTCCGGTTGCCTCCAGGCAGGATGAGCTCTGCCTCATGTCCAGCTGGATGCACAGGGACTTCAGGCCATCTGCTGATGCTGCCCTGCACTATCACTGCAGGGCTGGTGGAGCTGCTTGTGGAAGCACTCAGCCTCACATCCCAGATCCTCCCCAGACGTATCATTAGTAATCCCACATGGTGCCAGTGACACCAGAAGGGGGAGGACTGTAATGCAAGGATGCGTTGGATGCACAGTTAGTGATGTGACACGGTGGGCTCTGACTTCACCATACCACCTCTGAAGCCATATCCCAGCAACATCTAGGACACTCAGGTGGGGGAAAAAAGCAGCAGGAAGAAGCCATATGATGTGCCAGGCATGTTCTGTGGACTGTGATTTTGGGTGCTTCTGCTTTCTGCTGCCCCAGCCGTGGTAGCTCTTGGTGAACCCAGCAAAAATGGGAAAACTGGTGAGGCACAGGGTAGATCTATGGGATGAAGCATGGCACCAGGCCAGGAGGTTCTGGGACTGCAGGGAGAGCTTGGTGCTGGTCTGAGGACGTGAAGGAAGGGGGTGACCGCAGTACACCTCCCAGAGGGGCTGATTGGTCCTGGCAGAGCTCTGCATGCTCAATTTAGCTCTGCCAGGCTGTAGTGTGATCTTGGAGAAGGTCTGACCGATGCACAGAAATTACCCGCATTTTTGAGACCTCCTTCTTCATCTGGGCAGCAAGAAGTGTAATCTGGGGGTCCTCTGAAGACAGGCTAAGGATACAGTGGTGTGACTTGTGTCCTGCAAGTCCCATCTGCCTCCCACTGGGAGATGCCCTCTCTTCCCAAGCTACCTTGCAGCATGAACAGGGGTTAGTTTTGCTTTCCAGGACTGTGGCACAGGCAAAGTTGCAAAGGCATCAGCCACCAGCTGCTAGCACTGGTCCTGCTGTCATGATGGATGGACTGGATGATCTTAAAGGTCTTTTCCAACCTAAACGATTCTATGATTCTATGTGCTGCTGTCATGGGCTGAGGGCCAGTCCAACAAGAGCTGGTAGGATCATGCCATAGTGACAGGGCCGTCTTACTGCATGGGCATCAAGGTGAGGGACGCTTCACAGTGAAACATATGGAGAGGGATTCAGGGTACAGAGCTCTGTCCATCTCCTTGTCTCCATGTCTGCATCTTCCAGAAAAATGCTTTCTCTGATGGGTGCAACCACATATAAGAATAAACCCTTGCGGCTGCCAGCAAGATTATCCCAAGTGAGGCCCCCATTTGAGCAGGGGTTGCCCTGTGCAGGTGTATCCATCAGATTTAATGCCTTTGATTTCTCAACTTCTGGCCTCTGCTTTTTCTCTTTTTCATCCTTGCTTCACTTGAATACATATTACAGGTAAGGCACACAGGGGCACATGAAGATTTGAGTCCCATTAACACTAACAGCATTAATTACACTGCAAAATAAAGTATCCATGAAAACATATCCCACGGGATCTAAAGCAAAGATTCATTTGTTCAGGCCAAATAACTGTTCTCAAAACTGCCTGCCAGGGAGAGCATTCTGTGAATGGCAGCTGAAGAAAAATGTATTTATCCTGGCCATGAGGGGCCATTACTCCTCTCAGAGTTACCCGCCAAGGAGGGACAAAGAGACTAGAACTGCTCAAAGCATTAGCACCAGCAAGAGTATTAGGAAAGGTACTGGAAAAAGAAATGATCTTTGGTTTTGCATAATGTACCTGTTTCACCAAATAGGAATTTTAGCATAATGCCAGATGATTAGAGCAGTATGAGTCCCCAGGACATTGGTGACTGCAGTTGGAAATCAGTGTAGAGTATGAAATGCTAATAAAAGCAGACTTGCTGGACAGGATTGAATAACTGCTCATAACCTTTTTGCTACTGGGAAGGCATAAGACCCCCTAGGAAATAGCAATCTGTCCAGAACAAAATTATTTCCTGACTTCCACCTACTAGTGGCTGCTCTAGGGCTGGGAGATGTGGATTTCTAACCTTTCCAAAAAGCTGCTATCTAAATTTTCACTGCTGCAACTCAGCACCTTCTCCTTAGCCATAAAAACAGCTAATGTGGACTTGTATCCTATTACATTCTTGGCATTAATAATATCTCCTGATGGCTACTTTCACGGCTTTTTTGATCAGGGAGGGCGTGGGGAGAGAATTACATTTCTATTTTTTGTAAATTTGGGGCTGTTCTGCTTTGGCTCTGATTGTCCAGTGACTGAATAGCTGAAAGTCTGGATTGGTCTTCTACAAAAAGGTCTCATAGAGCTCCAGAAAACAACCAGCTCTGAACTCTTATGGCACCAAGTAGCTGTCTGCAGCAAGCGTCAGTCCTACAGGCAGGAGAAGCACCTCTGTGCCAAACGCCAGAAACACCTGGGTCAGGATGCAGCCGTGGGGCTCAGGGAGCGGTTCCTCTGTCGCTTGATAGAGTGCCTTGGCATCGGTGCCAACAACTGAGCCCTCCCTCCTGGCCATGTCACTCATGGGATCCTGAAAATGCCAACAACCTCAGCAGCTTCCAGTTTAAGTGTGAATCTGCCCTCGTTGCATGCAAGCACCCTGCTCAGCATGCAGAGAAGAAGAAATCCAGACTGCAGTTGTCTTCTCTGAGAGAAAAGCAGCCGTTGTGTCAGTCTCCATTGCAAATTCCAATGATATCAGAGACAGGGCTCAGCCTGGGGCTCAAGCAGACAATTCTGAATGCTTTCTATGGTGCTTGGGATTAGGTAGTTGGTTGGAGAATTCAGTTCTTTCCATGGCTCCATGGGCAATGGAACCAATGCAGGAACTTCCTTCTTCCAACAAAAGAAAGAACTTTCTTCTCTTGGCATTAGATAAAGTCGGTTTTCCTTGGCCCATGCACAGAAGGCACTGAAGCTGAAGGTGCAAAATGAACTAGAGCTTGGGTGGAGTGGAGTGGGCAGGGAGAGCTCTTCCAAAGCTATTTTTACTGCTTTGGCACCCACCTTTTCTTGGAATGCCATGGCTGTGAGTGCGGTTCTCTGCTCATCTTCCTTAGAGAAGGAAGCAGCACGAGGATGCTGGATAGTCACAAAGGGCTTGGAACAGCACCTCATTCAAAAAATAACCAAGCAGGGTCCAGCTGAACAAGAGCCAGAGTGACAAATCCCTTGGCAAGTGAGGCAACGGGGAAGGAAGTGTCGCTTGGTAATGTTGTCGCTTTTTATATGATGCTGTCTATTTTCCAGTCACCTGGTGGGATGGCTGTGGTTGAGGACCCTTATATATGTGACAAATATGTTGTAACAGATCCTGCTCAACAGCACAGGGGGATAAATGAGCAGGTGGATAGATAGATGGATGGGCAAAAACATGCTAACCTCAAAGCTAGTACAGGTGTTTTATCAGTGGAAGTGGTTATCAACAATGTGCCACAACAGCAGTGAATGGGAGTGTTGATGAAAATGGATTCAGGGCTGAAGAGACTGCAAGACCTAAAATCCACCCAAGCCCCTGTGCCTCTTATTACCTGGGACCAGGCACTTGTCACAGTCTAGGAACAGCTAGAAGGAAATGCAATGCCTGTCACACTGATGGAAATTTGATGGCCTGAATCTGGGCCATCCATGAGTCAAGGTCACTTACACTGCCACCCCTTGAAAGGATGTCTGAGAGGAGATTTGTAGGAAGTTGTGAGCTGCTCGGGCACTCGGGGAATGAGATGTATAAATGCATGAGACTGTTGGCTGAAGCCAAGTGAAAAACAAAAATAGCCCAGAGTCTTTGCAAAACTAGCAGCCTTCACTCAAGTGCACCATGTCACAAGGAAACCAGAACGTATTTTTCTATGACTGGGTTTACAGCTTGTGAACTCATTGGAAAGACAGTGACTGCTGGCCCATACATCCTGGCCAGAGTCTGCAATATAGCTGAATGCACACTTATACTAGTTTATTTCCAAAGGCATTCACAGTAAGAAGAAGGCCTGCTTTCCCTCAGCTAAGAGCCAATTTCCTGGTTTTTTGGCCTTAAGGCTGGTGGAAGTTCGCCAAGACCATAGGATAAACTGCTGACAGGATTGTTAGATGAACTGGGGGAGTGCTCGGCAAACTGAGCCTCAGTTTCCCTCTTCTGAAGAGTTTCAAGCCTCATTGGAGGTGCTGTGGAAAGTAAAGTTGCATCTGTCTTTGTGTCAGCAATTTACTGTGTCTGAGCAAAGATGCAGAGAAGCTTGTCTATCTAGGAAACCTGAAGTGCTGTGACAACTTACACTAATCAGGTTCTGTGACACAATTTTGAACGTGCAGTCTGGGTAGATTATTCCAGCTTCCCTTACTTACCAACAACTACTAGCACAAGGTTTAGGTGATCTTTAAAACAAGGCTTTCATATTGCTGTCCATGGCACTGAAACGATGGAGATTGATTGCAGATGCAGCAAGCAGCTTTGACAGATGAATGTTCCAAGTGTAAACATTTGGAAAGTCAATAAAAGTAATAAATCTGTGCAGTGTATGGGAAAAAAAATAGCTGAATAAAGGTTTTTGGGGGTGTTTGGCCTGGACACTGCAGAGCCCTGACTGTTCTAGAAACAGCTAACATTATTATACATTGCATTTGATTGCTTTATTTCATCACATGGAGCCGTAGGCAAAGCACGACGTGCTGCAGTGTGCATTTAACTAGGAAACAGGAAGAATGTGCGGTTTTTTTGTTCTTCTGCTGCTTGGTTTATCTAGGAGACACTGCAAGATTTTTGAAATGGGATATTAGATGTCCAAGTCCCATTTTCAGAACTGATCTATGAACAAACTTGCAAAGGTTTTGTAAATGCCTAAAGGCACAGGTGGATCTGCATCTTTAGGCATTTGGGATGCCTGGAAGGACCAGATGTAGCAATTGGTATCTAATCTATGGGTGCCTTTTGGATATCTCAGGAAGCTTTCCCACATCTTACAGCATTCTCAATGGTCCAAAAATCATCTCTCTAGAACCTTAGCTAATTACTGAAAAGAGAGGTTTGGCCAATCAGACTCTTTGGACCTGATGGTAAAGTTGCTCTGCAAACCAGAATTTCTACACAAAATGCAGAGATTCAAAAATGTGTATTTGCAGTGCCAGGCCCTCGCATCCTTTCTCAGGAGCAGAAGTGCTCAGCTTCACAAATGTTCTCAACAGAGTCAAGGAAAGTGAAGTGATGTTGCACTTGGTAGCAGACTCCATCCCAGAGTTTTAATATTATTAATTCATATAAGCATGTCAGAAATTATAGGCTCCAATCTGGTGCTCCTGAAGTCGCTGGAGTGAGGGCAAGTAGCACTAAGCGGTCTCTATGAGGTAGCTCATGAGTCCAACATCATATTTTTAAAGTCTTCTTTGCCTCAGGATTTAGGGACTTAAAGTCTGGGTGACACAGCCCTCAGTGAGACACAAAAATCTTCAAAGGCAAATGACAACAAGAGGTATAGAATTATCCTACTTTGTTAGCTACTTGTTCTAGTTTTTATTTTGCTTCTCCCTGTTCCTCCCTTGTCCCCGCCCCATGTGAAGTGCATTAGTTTCCATAGAAACAAGATGTGCAGGATGGGTTCCTCCGCATCCTCGAGTGAGATTCAGCCAGCAGAAGATATTCTCTCCTTAGATACATTGTTGTTAAAAAAAAAAAAAGCTACCTTCGTCAAAATCAATGCGTTTCACCTGAGAAATGCAAGCTGCCACCCTGTTCATGAAACAGTTTGTTTTCTACCAGAGCTCAAGAGGTGTTTACTCTTTCTTGTAAAACTAGATAATGTGTGTATACACACTTACTAACCTGCACCCATCTGTCCCAGGTGTCGGGATGCACAGACCAGTGCAAAACAACTGTGCTTGCTTTAGCCTGAGGCTGGACACAGACATCCCCCCGGAGCAGCCAGGAGCCAGCTTGGACAACTTGCACTGGCAGGGCAGTGCTGCAAAAACTTAGCAGAGCTTGAGATGAGAAAGTGCCATTTCCCTAGAAATCCGTGCAGGGATTCATTTGGTGTTGCAGTGCTTGCAAGTTTTCATCTCCCATCTCTTCATATAGCTCTTAACTGACACATTTCTGAGTAGTTTGAGACAATGCATCCATTTTTCTTTTTATTAAATTATGATAACTGCATTTGAGCAGGCATCTTAACCAAGAAATAAACCTGTAATGTTTTAAGTCTTTGTGGAACAATTTTAAAAACATAATTTAATAATATGATCTTTATCATACATGGATGACCCTTGTCAAGAAATGAGCTTTATGTTTAATATCCACATGTCCAAAGAACTGAGACCAATAGCTACTCTCCCAAATTCTTTGCTGCCTCTTTTCAAAGACAACAAGGACTATATAGTGATTTTAAAAGCAGTCTTGATCAAGCTCAATTAATTCTGCTGTTTTATGATAAGGTGTATTCTAAGTAATTCACACTTCCATTTCTTCCACCTCCATTTCCATTTTCTTAGATAATTACCTTTTAAAATCACCAGTTAATTGCAACGCACCGTGACACTAACCTCGGCAGACTTGAAGGCACCAGTTCACAAATTGCAATATCTACAAGGCACAAAGGATTCCACTAAACAAAATTAATCATGTCATTCTGCCAATTATAGCCCATCCAAAGCTAGAAACTCCAGCTTTCTGAGCAATGTCAAGACTACTTACAGGGGTTGGATTCTTCACCAGTTATCAGTTACTATGATTTTCATATTTTTTGCTTGGTGCAGAAGTAATCCTGGTCTTTTAGCAGATTTACATACATGATAAATGGAAAGGGGAGGAAAAAAACAATTCTGATTTGTGACTATGCCTGGAGGTCATGAGCTTGCCAAAAGCCATCTAATAGCATTGCAAAAAAATAACCAGCTCTTGAGATGCAGTCTCACCAGAGTCCTGACCCCGCCTTTTGATTTTATGTTCTGAAATCCAATATATCCATTCCCGATTGACAGTCATCCTCTCAGGGAATGACCCTGTTGTCTCAGGGAAGCCCCAGACATAAGGAATTCTAGGAGACAGCCAGATCATCCGCTGGAGCTTCATGGTTTCTTTGCAAAAGGGTGAATAGTTCTCTCACAGAGCTGCATTTCCCACTCTCCCTCCACTGGTACCTCCAGCTGCCTCCAGCTACCTCCAGTTTTCTGCATGGTACCCTCCCAGACCTAATAATCCAGCTATAAAAATCTCATGACATACTGAAGCAGTACTGCGACCGTGTTCAAGCTATGGCTCCATGAAGGCAGCATCTCCCTCCCCTCTAAGTGCAGAAATCTCAACCATTACCATCTGTATTACTCAGAATCCAGGCATGGCTGCCTCTCAGCAATTTTTCTCCATTTTCCCCCAGTGTTGTGTCTAGATGCAGACTACTGCTTCTTTCTTAGACAATCCACTATTTGGAGATCTTACTTGTAAACTACCTGTGTTTATAAACTGCAGGTAATTCCTCTTCCTCTGTACATGAGGGTTGTAATATTAAGACACCAGCATTTTGGTCTGAATTGGCTGCTGTCTGTTTAGCTAAAAAACAGCTGCAGATGAGAGATCTGTTCTGCATTTCCATCATCTCTGGGCCTTGCTGTGTGCTGCCAGGCTACCTCCTTTGTCTGATGAACAGTTCGTCATGGCTCCAAGATGTGCAGATCACCCCTTCTGCTCACAGATCATCCTCCTGCCTGCCGGTTTAGCCCGTGACCCTTCAACCATTGTGCCTTGCTTACCACAATGATTTCACTTGTAAAGGTTTTATCTCTGGAATATCCACTCTAATTTCACATTTAATCTGCTGCAAATTTGCCAGGACAGCTCATCCCCTTATAACATAATGATCTGGTAAAGCTGTGACAGGCGTATTTATCCAGAACGAGCATCTGATTCCCACGGAAGTTAATGAGCACTTCCACTTTTGCCACAGCAGCATAATGAAAAGTACACATCCCACTGTTAAATGAACTGAGATATCACCATCCTGATAAGTGAATGCTACAGTGGTGTTCAGCTCTCCTCAGTAATATCATAGCTAATGATCCGGTTCTTTATGCGGCTGGATTGATATGGGAACATTCAAGACATCACCATTTTTATTTACTTGCAACTGGACTTGCCTCCATCCTTTGCCACGGGATTTGCATTCCAGTGGCAGCTTTAAGACCAGTCACATCTTTTATTTCCTATAACTGCTCCTGTTGGCTAGTGAATACCACGATTAAAGACCATGAATACCTTGTTCCAGTGCTTTAAAGCTTTTATTTTACTGAGAAAACAGTATGCCACGTTTCTTTTTCTGACTAAGTTATCTACTCTCGTTTCCTGTTTAAATGACAAAAAACAGCTCAGTGTTTGCAGAGCTCCCAGCTTTGTTTTTTCCAAGCTGGAGGGACTTCTGTTCTCTTCTGCGATCTTCCTTGTGCACTGTCACCAGCAGTGTTGCTCTTTGTGTTCTCATCTGAGAGCACATTCACAAATGCCACCATCACCAGACCTCATGCACATTTTACACTCTGTTCTCTGCGGTTGCCCCATTCAAGGTGCCTCATATCATTATCACTGCTTTCAATGCCTGTGTGGTCAGTTCTTTTAACATGCCAAGTCGTGATTTTGCACCTCTAATTGAATCAGTGCTGGTTTGTCTCTCTTTCCCATGTCATTTCCTTCAATGGACTTCCTTTAAGAATCATCTTTGCTTTGCAAGGAAGTCCAGCATCATTCTGGCCTCTGCTCTGTGTTCATTATATTTCCCAAGCAAGTGTTTCCTCCACATACAAAGATCGTTTCTCCACCTCATCAACAACAGATTTAATTTTTTTTTTTAATAGCAAAATCAGGTTATATTGCGGGCAGATTCAGCTTCTTTTGGAGCAAGTACTGCTTTCTGGCCCAAATCAAGAACTTTGGGCAGGAAGCTGATGCTTGTGCTCTTCAGGAGAACTGATGCCAGCATTTGGCTGTGTGTCTAGTGAAACAAAGACCTTAAGATGTATCTCAGCATCAAAAAATTCATACCAGTTTTCCCTCTTTAAGTAACACCCAAGGTTCAGTCTGAGAGGCATTGCTTGGATTACAGCTTGCATAAAGCCTGCCTTCGGTTTGAGCCAAGCTGTCAAACCTGCTCAGCTGGCAGGGTGTCCCTGCCCTGTCAGTTTTAAAGCACTATCAAAACCATTCTGCTTTCCAAGCTAGCACAACAGCTTGTTCACAGCACTTTGGTTTTTAATTTCAATCAAGATTCCTTGAAACTAATTAAAGCAAATGTAATCATCCGTGCTGCTCCTTGGATTGTCACTACTGATAGTTTATTCTCTGTTGGTGAGCAATGAAATATAGCCTGAACTTCTAACTGCAGCAGACTAGGCAATCCCCATTCTTATCTATTTACTCCACACAATTAATACTGTTTCTTGTAATTTGATTAAAGCACAGGAGATTTGCGGGGGTGCTTTGTTTTTTGTTATGGTGGTGGTAAAATCTGCTCCAGAAACACAGTGTCAAAAACACAGGTACTTTTTTCTGGTAGTTTGGTGTCAGTTTTTTTTTCTTTTTTTTTCCTAAACCCCTTTATCTTTAATCTGTTGTAAAAGTTCCCCCAACTCAAGGTGAAAGTTCTTAACTCTCTACCAGTAGTGCTGCTTGCACACAATTAAATCTTCCTTAGCTAATATACTTCAGGGCTTTCAGAGGTTAGATATAAAAAGATCTTCTGCCATTCTCTTCTAAACTGATTGCATTTCCTCTCTCAGATAACAGAGAATTTGCTTTTTTTTTTTTTTTACAAAATCCCTATTTGCTTTCATTACTTTCTGGCAGCTTTCCTGGAACAGTCAGCTGTAGTGTCTACAGTAAGTTAATTTCTCGGATAGGTTAAATCACAGCAGTTCAGTCCTCTCTCCCACTAGTCTATTACATTCCCAGTACATTTTACTGTTAAATTTTTGCTATGGTCTAACAGCTACAAAAGGCTTGTCTGAAGCCCGTGTTGGCATGTCTTCCAGGAACTGCACATTTTACTGTGCGCTTTTCCCATCTCCTGGCAGGTGAGCCCTATATCAGTAGACAACACCCAAAGATTTCCTTCCATATATTCTAAACTGTTATAGTTTTATTGAGGCTCCATCTCAGGCTCCCTTAAGATGGGCTCCTGGCCCATATATGGTTTCTGCATTTTTACTTACCCAGAAAGGATTTCTCTTCCATCCACTTGTTTAGTCTCCGCTTGAAACCATGCAAGCCCATGGCTTTCACAACATCCTGCAGCTCGAGCTTTACCAACCAAGCACATGTTGGATGAGGCTTACGTCCTCCTAGCTTTTGAATCTGACTCCTTTTAGCTTCATTTATTGCTTCTTTTCCAATTTGAAAATTAAGGGAAAATCAGGCAATCCCTACTCACACTTTCATGACCTGCCAGGCATCTGTCACTCTCTGCTCCGATCCACATGATATCTCTTCCAGCCTGAAAAATCCTACGTTAACTACTGATAATGAATGCAAACAGTGAGAAAGTCTATGCGCTGGCTGAAGAGGTCTGACACTGAGGTGACACTGCTGAGGTACAAGCTG
Source organism: Pelecanus crispus (assembly GCF_030463565.1). Taxonomy (NCBI): domain Eukaryota; kingdom Metazoa; phylum Chordata; class Aves; order Pelecaniformes; family Pelecanidae; genus Pelecanus; species Pelecanus crispus. The sequence goes on along the minus strand of NC_134645.1, from coordinate 26,042,170 downwards.
GGGTGTGCTGTCTACTGCTGCCAGGGAGGCCAAGTGGAAGGTGGCTGCAGATGAAATATTTTCTATCCCATCTGTCTTTCCATCTTTTATTGTTTGACTTAGAGCAAACACTTCCTCCCTTCTCCCCCCCTCCCCCGCCCCCCCATTTCCCAGTTTCAGTTTTGAGATTTCAGTTATTTTGCAAAGAACTTTATACCCGATATACAAAGCTCCAGGACCTCTGAGCCCTCCACTGTCCCCAGCTCTGTAGCTTCCACCATTTGCATCCTTTGGGAGAAAAAATCTCAGAGAAACCTTCATACATGCTCAAATACTTTAAGCTGCTATGGAGTGTGTGTAGCTGAATCTGGAAAGCACAGCAGGTACATTATCTGAATTTCAAAGCAATGCTGCTTTGTTATCAATCTTCTTTCAAGAACTGACAGGGCAGTTCAACTTTCTTAAACCAGAAATAAACTTCTATCCTTCTGTGGCTCGAAAGCTCGAAAACAGGATTTCTGAAGGCTCAAATCCTGTAAGACAAGAAGACAGACTCCACAGGTTGTCTATGAAAAACAAACAAAAACACTCCCCATTCCCCCTCTGCCCCCCAAACTAGTGGGTTTTAGGCCAATCCTGCAAGCTTGGGATCTGATAGATGACTGCAATGTCTGGGAATATTTTAAGAGATCTCTGTACCCAGCACTATGCAGGATAATCTGGAGGATGTAGGCAAGAAAGGGGGAGTTATGACCAGCAGATCTCCCTGATGCTGCAGAAGGGTGAAGGGTCAGACTGAGGTTGGGTACTTGAGTGACCACAGGAAGGTGCAGTCCCTGACTGGAGAGAAGAGGTCTTCTGATTAGTCCATCCCCATGAGCAGTGGTTCACACAACTGGGTCTTCTCTGTGGATCTGTCAGGGGAGAAGTGTACCACAGAACACCACAGGAAACTTTGCTCAGCTGTCAGTCCTTCAGTGGGGTACTCTCACCTAGAAATAAACAGTGGTAAATGTGTACCTAAACCAAGGTGGGGGCTTAGACCTTCTGAGACCTGTAACAGGCTTTAGGGCAGAGCTGGCATAGTGGTTCAAGAAGGAAAGGGCTGGGGATCAGGGCTCCTGGATTCTCATCTGGAATCCGGGAGAGAGGGCACACATTTTAAGATCTGCAATTGCACTACAATTACTTAGAAGGCATGTGTTATAAACAGTGAACCCTACTCCACAGGGTGGTAGAAGAAGAAACCAGAAATTCTGATGGTCATCAGGACAGGTCCTGTTCTCTCAGTCTGTAATTCTGGGTTGAAGTCCTCAAGGGGGATACTGTCAGGAAAGGTATCTGGCCAGGGTCTCATAAACGACCATAAGCACATAGAATATTTCAGGTTAGAAGGGATCTCTGGAGGTCTCTAGCCCAGCCACAGCTCAAGGTAGGGCCAGTTTAGAGCAGGTTGTTTTGGGCCTTGCCCAGATGCATTTTGAATATCTACAAGGATGAGGATCCTACTCATCCCTTTACTCCCCTGCCCTACTATTTGACTACCATCATGGTGAAATTTTTTTCCCCTCATATCTAGTTGGATTTTCCCATGTTCCAGCTTGTGTCTGTGTGTCTCCAAGAAAAGCCTGGCTCCATCCTCTCCCATAGGCAGTGGGAGACAGGAACAAAGTCCTCCCTTGACCTCCCCTTCTCCAGGCTGAACAAGCCCATCTCCCTCAGCCTCTGTGCTCCAGTCCCTGACCATCCAGGCACCTCTGCCCGACTCGCTCCAGTGTGTCCATCCCTGTCTTGTACTGGGGAGCCCAAATTGGACACAGTGTCCAGTTGTGGTCTCACCAATACCAAGCTGAAGGGAGGAATCCCTTCCCTCACCTGCTGGCTACACCCTTCCTAATACGGCCCAGGATGTAGCTGGCTTACTTTGCTGCCAGGGCATACCGCTGTCACAGGTTCATCATGTTATCCACCAAGACCCTCAGGGATCTTTCTGCAGAGCTGCTTTCTGACCAGTCAGTCCCAGCCTGTCCTGGTGCCTGCAGTTATTCCATTCTGAGTGCAAGACTTTGCATTTGCCTTAATGAACTTGGTGAGGCTCCTGTCAGGCCACTTCTCTATCCTGCTGAGCTCCCTGTAAGACAGTATTTATGGCAGGTGTGGGTAATAAGTCACAGCTTTTTTTCCTCTGTGAAAAACGGAGTAGCAGAAAGAGAGCACTGAGGTCCTAACTCCTTGTCACCTCTTCTCAAACCACCATATCTCACACTCTGCTCCAAAAACAAAGAAAAAACCCTCTGGTACCTGTAGTCTTATTGTTATTTCAGGGGAAAAAAGTGGAGTAGCAAGTCTCTGATGTACAGAGGTACAGCCCTAGGTACCCTTTTATGGATGAGGATGTGGAATATCAGTAGTGTATGCCCTGTTGAACACAGATGGGAGATACCAAGTGTGGACAGTCCAAAAAGTGAGGAGAGTTGTGAAGTGCAGTGGGGATGCCCACTTCTGTGGAGAAGGGGTTATGCTTAGGGGTGAGGGACAAAGACGAGGGATGACCAATCAGCAGAGAAAGGTCTGTGATGTATGGGATAGAGAAAGAGAAGGAAGGTCAGATGAAATAGCAAATGTGAAGGAAAGCTAGGGAACTGGAGGAAATTCCTGGGCCAGTACCTGTGAGAGGAGAACAGGACAGAGGGACAGGGGACAACGGGAACAGCCTAATCCACAAGGACTAGTGACCTGAAATCTCAGAGGAGGTGACTGTAAGACACTGAAGTGGCTGCCAGCCTGGACTAAAAAAAGTTCTTTGAGAAGCTTTTGACAGATCACCTAGCATCTCTGCATTAACAGTGCTGCAAAGCATCCTGTTCCCTGGGTTGCTTCTCATGGGTCATGGCACAGATCAAAGCCTGGTCCTCTCACCTTCCTGAACTAACATACCTGCACATCCTACTGCTGCCCCTGAACAGGATAACACATTTCTTCATTCCTTCCAAAACCATCTCTCTATCTTTTTCCTAGGATGAGAGAGCACTGCATGTAGAGCCCTGGATTTAGGGAAGAGGAGTAAGACAGACTCCCCTGCACAGAGCACCCTTGTGGGCGCCCAGCTCCTCACACAGAGCTTATCTTATGGAAATCCTGTGTAAGCCTCTGCAATTTTTCACTCTGCAAATGAAGATAAAGTAACAGCCTTCCCTGATGCCTGGATTTCCACAGCATATCTCCTCTTTTAGTGGACTGGCTTGCTCTCTCTACCAGCCCAGACATCCAGGACTGAGGCAGCAGTGTGAGGATGGTGTTGACACCCCAAAGCCTTTCCATCCCCTTCACAAGAGATGCCTGAAACCTCATTTCTTGGTATATCTGCTGGGGAGTTGCCTAATCTGGCACACTGCTGCAGCTCGGAACCCCCAGGTCCAGCTGTTGGTGAAGCTGAGCATCTATTTCCAGCTGACACACACATGTGTACAGCACACATATACATATATACTTGGCTTACCACACAGAAAGAGATACTTGGCACCCGTGCAAACACAAACAGCACCAATGGCCTGCCCTCATCCCTCTCCAGCTCATCAGGATGAAGGTCTGTTAGTGGGAAATAGAGACAGACAGACATGTATGATGTGGAGCCCCTTGCAGCTGGGCTCAGACATGCAGTCCATCCAGCAGCCAGATCCTCACTCCGCCCTGTTGCTCACACGCATGCACTCACAAGTGGGTCTCCTAATCAACCCCTGGGCCCCACAGTCTCTCCAACAGTTGGCCAGGACCCTCTGGTTCCCCTGTGGCCAGCTCCTTCCATGGTCTCAACCCCAGTGACATAGACCCACACTGGGGTCCCAGGCCACCTCACCCACTCCCTGCCTGGTCTGGCTTGAACTTCACCAGGTGTCACTCACTTGCACACCCACACTTGATCTGGTTGCTGCACCACGGAGACACAGATCCTCCGACCCATGGTCTGACTCCAGTTGCTGCACTTAAACCCCCATACACACGCACGTACACAGAATAGGGAGCACCCTCTCTTCACCAGAAGTAGCTATAAATGGAGTTTAATGCCCATAATGTGTCTCGTAATCCCACTCAGTCCAAAGGGTGCTCCAGAGAGGGGCTGCCATGGACTCCCCAGGATGGGGCTGACAGTCTGCCAGGACAGCCCTGGGAGGAGCCCGGACAGGGTGTTGCCTTCTCTGAGTCTGTAATTTGGACTTCCCCCTCTCTTTGGGCCTCTCTGCTCTGCTGGGCTTGTGCAGATGGGCCTTTGATAGGCTGATGGCCCCTGTGATGGGGCTGCAAGGAGCTGGGATGGGGTATTATGTGGGCTTCCCCTCCTGCCATTGCTCCCCTGTGCTCCCTTGTGGGTGTGAAGATAAAGCTTCTTATCACATAACCTAAGAGTATCCACACAGGGGCAAAAGTTTAGCCAACTATTCCTGTTGCTTTTTTAACAAGAAGCACCTCTGGTTCCTAGGTCATATACCCACAGGTGAATCAGGTATGCTGGTTTTTCTTTTGGGGACCTTTTGATTCAGGATAAACCTCAACGGTACATGCAAAGGTGTCAGGCTCAGTAGATGCCGGTTCTGGGTTATGTCTCGAGCTACTACCCAGCACCGTACTCAGGACTGGAGTGACTGTGCTGAAGTCCCTGCATGAATTTGACCAGACTTGGGATGCTCTGAGGCCCCACCTGCAATGAATAGTAGGGAAGGGAATGCCTGCTTAAGTCCCCTCACTCCTGTCGTTTTGTCCTTCAGCTATTTGGTCCACTTCTCTCCTACTTTCCCTCCTGTAGCTGAGCCTCTTTCTCTCTTATCAAAAAGACTTGAACAGAAGGGAAAGAGATCATTTACCTTGGACTGACTTCTAGCACATGTGGCACTTCATGGACTGCAGATGGACTTATTGTTTCCATTTTACCAGATACCTTCAAGTCATGACCTGCCAATTCTCAAAGCTATTAAGGATTTCTGTGTCATCCCCTTTAGGATGAATATAAGGACAGAGCTTTCCACTCCTCTAGGGAAAAGTTAGCAGATATTTTTTCTTGAAGAGAATTTGGCAGAGGGAGTATAACCATCTCAGTGCCCACCTGATTCCTCCTGGGAATTTTCCTTTTGAGCTTCACATCTCCCTGTCTCCTCATATCAGCAACACACCAGTCCCATATTACCAAGCTGGGTCTGATCCTGCTGAGCCCAAGAAAATCCTCAACCAAGGACAAGGCAACTTCCTGAGTTTCCAGTCCATGCTCCCTCAGTCATTCCTGCAGGTTATCTGGCAACATGGACGGAGACCACCTCTCCATCCAAGCAATGAAGACCCAAAGCCTAGATCAAGGCCTGGGGACAGAGTTCTTGAGGAGCCATAGGTGTTTTGATCAATGCCATGGGTCCCAAAAAGCTGCTTTAGAGGAGAAGGAGATGAGGTCATTCAGGCTGAGTGCTCCCCCGAGCTTAGTACTTTGAAGTAATTCTTGTACCATCTTTGGAGGATATTTTTTGCTTGGGAAGTTTCTCTGACTCCTTGCAGATGTCCCATTTGGCTCCTGTGTCCATGGAAATGCAGCAACTGGGAAGGCAACAGGCCAGCCAAGGACTTCTTCCCCAGGTAGGGCCTCCTATCCCATCGTTTTCAGCAGAGTCATAGGAGGCCGTAATGTTAAAGCAGGGGTCTGCAACACTGTGACAGGGAAAGTGTGTTTGTGTATTGTCTTCCCATCTTCCCTGGAACCTCAGGGGACCCAGGGATGTGCAAGGAAGGATGGTGAGATTCCAAAACATCATCAGATAACATTTGTTTACTGACACAGAACCAGAGTGATGGTGTCATTCACATTTATGGCATGTCTATTTCTCATTCTGGGAAGCACAGCAAACAAATTAATTGAATTTCACTGCATCACTGGCATGTAATAAACTCATCTGATTGTTAGTCTCTCTCATAAAGACCCAGTCCTTAGAGTCAAGATATGACAGAACGAATTCAACTTTTGTTAACCAAATAATGTGTTTCCAGCCTTTGGCTAGGCAATCAGGCATGAAAAGGAGGTTCCTTGGATGCCACAAATCCTGAAGATGCAAAGACGACCTCAGCTTTTCTATATATTTATTTTGCAATTCATAACTGGTTAGGTTAATCTCACTAGTTGGGAGGCTGACATTATTATTGGGGTTACAAGTACTCAGGGAAGATTAGGAGAGCTCTATGCTTTTTTGGAGGGACTCATAAACAAACTGAAGCCATAAACAGAGTATATGCTGACCCCAAAACCTGTCCAAAGCTCTCAAATAACCTGAAGGGTCTGGCCAAAACCAGAAGCTGCAACGGCTCTTGAATCCAGACCTTCTGAGTCAGGATCTCAGGCAATATCCCAGAAAGCACTATGTACTTCAACTCCATGTTGCTTATTGTTCTCCTTCCCAAAGGAGATGCTGTTATACATATGTAGATCTGTAATATAGCAGGGAATTCCCCAAGAGGAAAAAAGGAAGGAGCATTAGGTCAAATTACAGCTTGCACTGGTCACAGTCCCACAGTCCTAGGCCAAAATAATCTGGATTTTTTTTCACCAAAAGTTTTTCATTGCAGTTATTTTAAAAGGGAACGGATACTCTTTATGAAAACATAAAAGAGAAGAGAATGGGACAGTAGAAGCAAATCACAGCTCCTGGGGAGGCATTGCATTTGTCAGTGGTCTTAGCCAAAATTGTCATGCAGATTTATCCCCTTAGAAAAGAAGTACATGTGCTATCTCAATAAAACATTTTAAACAGAAATCGTGCAACCAGCCTTAAAGAAATAAAAAAAACCCCAAACCCTAGCCTTTTGAGATTTCTCTGTCTGACAGAAAGCAGTAGCATTAAATCCCTCTCCCTCCATCCCTAAATCCACTCTTTATCATGCAACATTTCTCCAGCTAAGCAGCAATCCCAAAGTAACGGAGCTCACAATGGGCAGCATGACCTGGGAGCCAGGATGCATGGGTTCATCTCCTGTCTCATGGAAAAGCTGGCTTGTGAAGACTGTGAGACCTCAGTTCCCTACACTGATGCATAATAGTGAAAGAGATTTTACATCTTGTTGCTTGCTCCAGCGTAGCTGAGTATCCTGTGGCTTGGGAAGCTCAGTACTGGGGTTTGTAAACCACGTGCTTGTATCTGTGTCCAGCCCCGCACTCATAGTCCCTCTTCTGATTCATTCCAGATGTTTGTAGCACTGAGTCACAGTTGGGTAGCACAGAGGATCTACCTCTGTCCAGTCCTGAGGTTTCACTCCTGGTTTCAGCTGCAGTGCACCCTTTCTGAGACTGCATGGCAAACCAGAAGGCAGGCAAGAGGCAGGCAGGAGGGGTGAAAAAGGGAGACAAGGAGCCTCTTGTTAATCCAAATTTGGAAGGGCATGAGAGTTCAAAGCGGGACCTGAATTGTCCCTTTGTTTGCTTATCTACTGGCCTGCTAGAGGGACTGGGCCAGAGACTGAAAATACCTGTTTACCCAGAGGGATCAGCAGGGAAACTGAAATTATTTGTCTAGCTGGCTAGGTGATGAAGGTCTGCAGAGATCAGTACTGAACCTTAAATTGTCTGTCAGCCCATGTGTGCATCACCAGGACAAGGACCCAGAGGGATCGGTACAGAATTCAAAATTACACATCTATTCACACTTCAGCTTATTTACTTTCCCAGGTCTGAGGCACGAAGCAGGCCAGCAGAAGCATGAAGTATACCTCTCAGACTGGGGTCAGCCCGCTCTTGAGTGGTATAAAATGCTACAAATTGTCAGAGCATCACTGCAGCTGTTGGAGGCGTCACAATTTACAAGGGAATTGCTAAAACAAACTGTTTCAACAATGTCCAGGACCACTATGTATTAAAAAAGGTACCACATGGGCTCATTCCCTCAATGTCTAGTGTTTGTCCATTTATACCCAGCCAATCCCTCCAGCTGATCCTACCATTATTTCCTCATGTGTCTCCCAGTCTGGATTGCACAAGGAAGTGGGGAGGAAGGGGGACTGGGTCTAGTAGTGAGCTTTTTAGTGCAAATAAAAGATCCATTTTTCACATGGAATATTAGTGGCTAAATCCCCAGAGCCCTGTTTCCTGGGCTCCTCAACTACAAACACAGCACCTCACTTTCTTGCTGGAAGAGAGGACAGGGCTCCAGGGCCACAGCTCTGCAAGGGATGCAATGATCCACTGTGAGCCTGTAGTTTTCTTGGCGCCTCTTTGTGAGATAAGGGTTTAAAGGTGCTCAGTGTCACCAAATGTCTTATTGACCAGGTGCCTTACAATAGTAATTTGGCTGACAGGTGAAAAGGATGGATCAGGAGGATTTGTGAGTTGTTCACATGGGATGTGCTGATGGCCATCTCTGTCATTTTGTTGCCTTAGTCTCACCACATTTCCAAAGCGGTGGGGCATCTCTCTTTGAGGAGAGCTAAGGCTTATTGCAGTCACCCTCTATCAATCATGTCCAGAAAATAAAGCTGTCTTTTTCTCACAAAGTACTTATCAATGCCTATTTTCAATAATCTCAAGGAAAACTATGGATTCCTGCTCCTGTAAGCGTTTAAGCAGCAGATTGCTTGACAGTAAGCAGGGAGTTTGCTCTCCTGACAAGGTCCCAGGGGCACTGACGTGTGAAAGGAGCTGGCGATGCTCTTCCATGCCAGCCAAAAATGTTTTGTCTAGTCAGTGCTGACAACAAAAGCCATGATAATGTGTTGATCTTCATGACAACTCTCTGCTCTCTCTCAGCTTTCCGTGACAATGGGCTGCTCTTCTGGAGCCAGTCCCTAAAACCATGGAATTATGCACATGCAGGGATATCGCTGAGATCAGGGCCAGAAAGAAATGCAGGGCTTTAAGACACTTTTCTTTCTTATTGGAGAAAACTCTGTGAGAAATGGTTGAGCCCTGGGCAGCATCGAGCAGCTGTTTCAAGGCAAATTCAAATGCAATTTGAGGAGAACAGAAATGACTTCAGAACGGTTCAGCTTTTGTAAGATTCGCAGTGAATCAAATCTTTGACAGCAGACAGCTGCAACATCTATTGATCAATGTTTTGAGCAAAAAAATAGAAAGTCGTGGCTGTATCGATTGACCATTTATCATACGAAATGTGTTTCAAAGAAAGCAGAGGAGACAAGCATAGCCTTAGCACTTGTGTATGGGAAATGGATGCCTGTTTCTCTGATGAACCCCAGTACCTGCAGGCAGAACGACTGGCAGCAGTGCCAGCTGTGCCAACAGCTGGGCAGAGCACTTCCATCCACATTTCTGGACTTCAACATTTTGAATCGTCTCCCTACCCCCGATCACTTTCTGCAGCAGTTGCTGGTTTTTCCCACTACAGTTTCATTGCATTAGTGTTTCCAAAGAGTCATAATTTCGTTTCCTCACAGGCTCCCCCTGGTCCAGGGTCCTCAGCCCATGTGTGCTGTGCTCCCCAAGAGATTCCCTGCATTCCTTTCGCAGAGGGGAAAAGAAGGTGCAGCGGAGGACCTGCAACCATGGCAGAGAACAGAAGCACAGGACATGTTTCCAAGTAGGAACATGTCAATTATTAACCAAAACATTGCCCTTTTCAGCTGCAACGTTATCAGTATTCAAACCTGCACCCTTTTATTCCCCTCCCCCCTTCTTCCAGACCCCCAGATAGTACACCACCAATAAAACATTTAGGAATGAGAGTAAGAAGCATGGAAAACAATGGGATAAATATGGAAAAGCAACACTGTTATTTTTGTTTAATATTAATATGCCACTGAGACCTGGAAACAAATTACTTCAGCCCCTGCCACAATGGGCATGGTACAGACAAAAAGTAAATGACTCATGTCATGAAGTGGTTCCTAGCAGCATGCAGAAGCTCTACCCTAGTGGAAGGGAATACATGTATAGTCAAAGCCATTTACCAAAGTAATGAAGAAATGAGAAGCAATACTTTCCTTTAACTTGGAATTCCCACTTCTCAGCTGGGAATAGAGGCGTAATTAATCAAAGTGCTTAAATAAGTTTCTCTCTGCCTTAATCAGAGCTGTGCAAATAAATCATTTTTCAGTTCAGTAGTTGAACCAAAATAATAATAATTGTAGAAATATTTTTAAGTTGTCTGAAATGAAACTTCAGGCTTCCTCAAATATTTTTAGTGAGCAGAAAAATCTGATTTAACTGAAATGAGCTGGTGACTCTTCACTTTAATTGGTCTTTATTTATTTTAAACACACAGAACTAAATTTGTCCTTAAAAGGTTGTTTTGAAGGGAAAAATCAAAACAGACCTCTTAAATGAAGTGTTCAAATTAATGGCTCTGGCTGTCCTATTTCTTTCCTTATTTTCTGGCTTAATCTTTTCACCAAATTCATACTTAATATCACCAGCCCCGACTGGCATCCCCTGGCAGCCAAATGAGCTTGTCCAACAACAACTGCCATCCAGCTGTGGCTGACATCTCCTTGAAACACTTTTGCAAAGGTATTCCAGAAATGGCTACAAGCAGAAGCTGTGCAGAGCAAGGGGTAAGAGGGATGGGAAGAGAAACAGATTGACTTGGAGGGACTGCTTGAAACTGTGATGGGTTGTTCCTGCAGAGGTCTTTCCTTACAGAGCAATCACCTCTGCTGTTCTAACGTGATGCAGAAATCACGTCAGAAAAATGTTTTCTCAAACTTCCCCTGTTTGTCCTCAGCTTACACACACCACATTTGGCAAAACAGGTATTACCAGGGCCAAGAAAAGCTCAGAGGCAAGCTCCTCATTTGGCTGAAGCCAGCTCATGGCTACGGCCCTTGTGGAAAGCACAGTCGTGGATGTACTGGGAGACGTGCTGGGTGCTGCCCATGGGCTTGCATCAGTATCGTGAGATGTAGCAACGGTTGTATGGCTGCCCAGCACCTCTTGGCCTCAAAAATGTTCTTTTTCATTATTTAACATGATTCATTTCTATCTGCTCTTCTCACCCATCCTCTCTCCCCCCTGAGAGAGTCCATGGAGTCAGAGGCTGAGGGACTCAGAGGTCTGGCAGGGTCCTCGCCTCATCCAGCCCTGAGTACTGAGGTGACTAACTCTGAGAGAGCCCACCCAGGGAGCCAGGCACCCGCCGCAGCGGCTGCTCAGCACCCACAGTGCATTAGGCTTCTGTGAAAGCCACAGAGGCATGTTGTATCTGCGGTATTTGATTACATTTGCAAATGCAGGGTCACGTTTTGCTGCCGTGTCTTGTGAAAGCTGTATCCTCACAAGGAGCAGGAGGCATCCTGGGATGGCCGGCTGGGCTGGGGGGCTGCTGGCTAGGGCTGGAGGCTGGGAAACATCATTGTTGCTATTCCTTTGGTGGAAAAGGCTCCAATACTCCCCTAGCATTCACTTGCCTATGGAACCAGTCCTATTTTTAGTAATTATGAGGCCCAGATTCACACTATTTAAACTCTGGATGCCCAATGAAGAGAAAGAGATCCTTCCAGACAGCCTCGGGGCTGGCTCAGACCCAAGCTTCCCTCTGCCATTCCCAGGCTCATCAGTGGGAAGAGCCGAGGGATGTGCTGTGTTTCATTTGCCTGTGCACAGTGACTAAGTGCCGGAAGTGATAACGGGGTGGATGCAGCAGCAGGTGTTAAATTTTGTGGTTCAAAGTGCCCAAGTTTGGAAATGAGCCCCTGTGCACATGCTGTTGGCAATGCAGGACTAACCCACAGCCAGCTGGGGGTTAGAGAAATCACCCTTACTGAAAGTCCGCAGCCCAAATGTTGTACAGCAGCTCTGTACACCAGAAAAAGCTCCCAGGATGACTGCCAATTCACCATACCCGCAGGAATCATGACTGCTTTATTTGGCGGCACCAAGTCAATTTAAGCATAGTACCTTTTATTAAAGCAATCGATGTATTCAATGTGAAACGAGCTGCTTTTTGGGCACGCACACCTGTCTTCAGGTCTGGGATAGACATGCGAGCTGCAGTGCTAAATACAAACTGAGAACAAGTGCTCAGGGTTTAATTTGATTAATTAACTTGGTGACACCTTGGGTGAGAAAAGGTAGTTGGTACGCAGTAAGTGGGGGAGGGACATTTTTAAGAGGAGAGGTAAAAAAGTCATTCAGTCCTCTGGGAAAGAGAGAGGGAGAGAGAAAATGAGAATGGCAGGTAATTTATTGCTGGTGGAACAAGAAGCTGTTAGCTGAGAGGAGGGGATGAGAATTATAAAGTGCTGTAAAACCAATATCTCTATAGAGCCCGTGATGTTTAATGCCCAGAGTTATGAATTTCAGTTCGCCGCCTTGTCTCTTGCTGCTCCTATTTCAGACATGAAGAAGGACCTGGGAGCTCTAAAGCTTGTCCCTTTTATCCACCTCTGTGAATTGTTCCCATAAAAAATATTACCTCTCCTGACAAATCTTGCCTCCAGCACCTCCTTGGAGCCCGGCTACTCCCAGAACAGCAGCACAGAGCTCAGGGCTCGATCCTGCCCTGGCTCACGCAGTGACCCAGTGCACGCTGAGCATAAAATGCTTCCAGTGCAGAAGGAGATGGACTGCCCTGCCTTATCCCTCCCCATGCTCTGCTCCCCATGCCCTGCTGCTTTTGCTGCAGATGACTGGCCATAAAGCAGGGCTACGGAGATGCACAGGCTGCTGCTGTCTCCTTGTAGGACTAATCTCAGTTTCTCCTGCAACATGCAGCAACTCCCTTTTGCTCTGGAGTTCATGGAGTTTGCATCTGCTGGTCTACAAGACTGATGTGCTTAAACCAGGAGAAACTGGTGGCCATATAAACCCAAGCCTTCAGGGATCCACCTGCCCCTTTTGTTCCAGGGACTTTTCAAACTGAACTTCTAATGGGACAACTGTTTTTCTCCCATCTAGAGCATCCCTGCAGTCAAGCTGTGGCCCTCTGGCTCATCTTGGAGGACAGAAAAGCTGCAACATGCATGGACACCGCCCCCCCCGAAGTGCACACAACAGAAGAGGACTTCTTTTTGGATGGGGAAGGCTTTCCCCACCTACTTCCCACCATATGGCCTCACGCAGGAGCCAAGAGCAGCACTTACCTACCAGCAGCACAGCCTAAGGATCTGCCACAGCAGGGAAAACAGCATTCACATCCTTTCCCCGGCCTGCCCTTGGCCTGTCTCCAGCTTGCTCAGAGTGATTCACTTTCTGTGAGTTACTGGCAAAAATGGTACAAAGTCAAAGCAGAAAATATCCTGTATGAAGCAATTATAACAGAAGGAGGGAGGTGTGGGTTGGTTTGGTTTTTTTCTTTTTCCAGAGAGAACGAGAGAGAAAGGCTGCAAGTAAAAAAGTCTGATGCTGATGGTAGGTGAAACCATCGGCCCTTATTAAACTGCTGACAAGTACAGGGGTCTGCCTTCTTCTGTGGGTCTGCAACTTAGCACCAAGCCCATGCTGACTTTGCAGTGCCTTATCTGGTTATCTCTGGCTCACTGCATGAAATCCCTTTCTCCCAAGACCTTTCCTCAATAAGAAAGGTGGCTTCCAGGATGCTTTGGAGCTCAGAGTCAGGCTGTCATCACTCTACCTTGGAGGGGACTCTACTGAAGGACATCGCCTGACAAACAAGCCACAGAGACTTTCATGAAGTTACTACACTCAGGAGCTGAAAACCCAGAAGTCAGCTCTCCAAAATTCAATTAGCTGAAAAACAGGAGTTTGAAAGACAGAACAAATGTTGATATCTTCTCATTTTCCTTAGGGCTTTTGTGTCAAACTGTTGCCTGCAGCCAAACAAGCTAGAAATGTAATGCCAAAAAGAAAGAAAATCCATGGCTCTTGCTCAGCTGTATGACTCCTTGAGCTCAGACTAATAGGTAGGGATATCACTGCAGTCAACTGGAGCCTGCCAGAGGTAGGATCAGGGAGGTAACAAAGTGCATGCTGGGCTTTCACCAATGAGGTAAGGGGGTTTCCCAAGTCAGAGATGATACATAAGGACAGGGGCAGAGCCTTTCTAGCACTTGACTATCTAGCTGAGGGGCTTGTTGCAAACAGCAGCAACAACCAGTTGTGAGCAAGTCTCCACTCCTGCCTAAATGTAGCCTGGAGGTCAACATGCATTATATCTCTCCTACCTAGGAGGCAGAAAGTGCTTGTGGCTGGTTTGACAGACTGTGAGGGTTGATCTGCAAGTGATTCAAATGGTCAGCTCAGGTGGTGTCCTGGTGCATGCTGTTGTCAGCCCATAAACATGGCCCAGGTTTTCTATGCTGCTTTTGGTCACAACTGGGTTTTCAAGCATGCTGGCCTGTGGGATTTTCCACGTATTAGAAAGAAGCTGGCACATCACATGGAGATGTCACTGTACATTTCAAAAAAGTTCATTTTCTCCTGGAAGTTGCAATTTCCCCACAGACCTTGTCTCAGGGATCCACTAAGGGCAGCTAGGTGTGGGGGAGGGATCCTGACTAAAGATAAGGTGTGTCCAATACATTTGGAGCACCTTCAGATTAGGGTTTTGGGACTGGGAATAAAATTTTTTGTTCTTAAAATATTTGAGGTCTCATCATTAAATATCATCTCAGGATCTTACTTTTGCATAGCAAAACCATCACACAGGACATCTTTACGGGACTGGACATTCTTGCCTGCTAAGCTGAGATAAACTGAGTCCCAGCCAGTAGCAAGACTCTTTCCAGTTCAGGCATCTTCATCAGGCAGTCCTGGACCTGTCCCCTGAGTGATGGTTCCTGTTCCCTGGAGGTGAGACCCTTTCTCGTATGAAAGAGAGAGGAGATAGGAACCATGGAAACAGGGGTGAAGATCCCAAAGCCCCTGCAAGATGGAGAGGGACAGAAGCCCAGCCCTTGCACAGCCCAGGTTGTGCCTGGAGACCACTGGGACCTGCAGAGGGTGAAGGACACCAGATCAGATTTGGGGGAATGAAGGTTTGTTGAGGATGAAGAAGGATGCTACAGTAGTTAGCTAAGAAACAGAATCTCAGAAAAATGGAATTGTCAGGCTCCAGGAGACCCCAAGAAATGGTCTACTCCTTCCCCCAGCTCTGAGGGAAAATCGAGTCTATCTGGACCATATCATGAGAACTTTGTCATGCCAGCCCCATTAAAATGCCCTGGGACCTCCTGTTTCGATAAATTCTCATGCCCCCATATACTCTATGTCTGGCTTAAATACCCCCGACACAACAGGACCACTTTCTTCCAGTCTACCCTCAGTAGACATGGAGAAAAGTCACCGCCTCCTATGCCCTGAAAGAGTCTTAGGACTGTAGAAACCTCAACTCACCTTCCCAGTCACTGATTTGAGGTTGAAGTGTTTTGGGGGTCTTCCTTCCAACTTCAGATGTGACAAGAACACCACCACGCACCCTTAAGAAAATGAAGATGTGAGTGAATGAAATTCTTAGTTCTCACGAGTGTCCTCTGATATCTATGGGGACACACTGGGCTTGATTCTTGTTCACATGAGGAGCTGTTTGTACTGCTGCAGTAAAATAATTGCTATCTAGACTGTGTTGTAAATCCAAATTAGGCTCCTGATGTTGCTGCTGGAGAGAGGATTAAATTTATCACAAGCAGTAGGTATATAATATTTTGTATTCCCCAAGCAAATCCTTCCATAGCAGAACGGAAGACTAGACATTGTGTCTGTGATCCAAATGGAAGGGCTTTTTTTCTTCACGTTAGGCAAACTAGCAAAAAAAAAAAAAATTTGGACCCCTTTCCAACTTTCCTGTATTGACAGATGATTTACAATTTCTTTTCCTGGGGAAAAGATGCCAAAACAAAACAAACAAAAGCTAGTAAAAATAATTACCAAGGCTTCCCATGGGTCCAGAGTCTTACTTATTCATTACACTGACAAATAATAATGCTGAAGGAAGTCTACATGGAACATGAAGTCAGTAAAATGTCCAACAAATCTTGGTGCTGTGTTCAGGCAGGGAGGAGGCATGACAAAGGCGCTCACGCTAGAGGAATGGAAGAAGGTAGGGGTAAAGATTTTCAGCGTGTTTTCTGAGGCCAAAGCTCAGTGGGAATTCATCACTGACATGATGACAGACTCTCCAGGTGTCCACTCACCCAGGCTTGAGCAGTGGCCAAGCTACTGCACTTTTCTGCTTAGCAAGGTTGGTGACCACCGAGAAGCACTGGAAAGACTGCAGTGGATGTTTGCAAGAGGAGCCGCTAGCAAGACATGGCTGTGCCATGTAGGATATCATCACAGCTGAGGGGCTTTTTGAGCACTGAATGCCTGCCTTCAGGCTCCACCCAAACCATGACTGCAGACTCACTGCCTACCAAGGAGGCAAGCACTGTCTTGATGATGACTCCAGAAGCACCCTCAGTAAGAATGCAGACAAATATATTTACAGGGAAATGGTGAACTCAGGAGAGCTAAGCTGGGATGGCCTAGGTAATTTCTAAAAGGCAAGGGTCTTCCCCTTTGTTGCCCTCTTACTTTAATGCACAACTTGTACTGAGCAAAGGTAACTGAGCGTGGTGTGAGGCTGCCATGGTTGGACATGCCTGGGGGCCACTCAGCTCCGTATCCCCATCAGGCCAACCCCCTAAGTGTATCAGTGCTCTCTGAAGAATTGAGGCTGTATGCAAGATTTGCAAGGATATCTATTTGGCCAGCTGCTCGGTGACCTTCTAACAGGTCCAGTGACAAGGTCCAGCATGCTCTTCACTGAGTCCTCAGCCCCTCTGTACCTGTGCAGAGCTCACAGCCCAGCTTGGCTCCCTCCCTCCCTCCTTCTCTCGCATCTTGCTTAGGCAAGTCAAAATAACTTGTTAGCAGTCCAGTTGCATTCCACTGCTTATCATTTATTCATTCTGATTTTTGAACCAGACATAACAAATACACCCACCCTTAGCTCTGAATACCCCCTCCCAGGATGTAAAGCACACTGTAATCAATAAATATGCAGAGCCTGTTGCTTCCACTGCCAGAGGCTGGTAAAACCCGCAATCACTTCCCTTCAATTCACCCAGTTCTACTTCAGTTCACCCCTCTTAAAACACACAGGCTATTGGGAGGTAGGTGTGCTAGAAGGCTTTACTATGCAAAAGATGGGCTAAACATTTTTTTTCCTTTCTTTCTTTTTTTTCCTTCATCTTGCTTCTGGGTTTGATCCTGAACATATCAAAGTCAAAGCAACATTGCCACAGGGGTTAAGACGAGCTCTGAGGGTAAAGGGTGAAAACCACACTCCAGAAACCAGTCCATTGCTCCAGTTTTGGAAAGCCAGGCTCTATTTTGAGGGCAGTAGCTCAAGGAGTATCTGGCTATAGCTCTGAGAAACCACCTGTAGTGCAAGCCTAGAGTGAAAGTAATGTGCTCTTCAGTACACAGGGCTATTGCTGTAATGCAAGTAGCCACATGCTTAATGCACCTATTTATCCCTGAACTCAGACAGCTCACAAGCTTCGCAGCAGGACTACCACTACTATTTCGCTATCAAACCTGGGAAACTGCAGTTATACATGAAATAACACAAACCAACAATCCCAGATATCCAGCCATCAGCATTTATAACATACATAGTGATCATCAGCTGCAACATACTACCCAATGGAAATCCCTAGCTATGCTAATAGAAAGCAATCAGAAAACAAAGCAAAACCTGGATAAACAACAAATAAACCACACAAGCAGAAAAAGGAAAACCCACGAGAATAACTGATGCTTTTCCAAAATGACACTGCAATTGCAGAGGTGCTCTCCACTCTCTTACTGGATTTATGCTCTGGAAGAGCTGAGCGGTTTACGTGGTTTCACCCCTGAGTTGAGGAAAAATCAGAATCAAGCCAAATTCTCAGAGCCCGGAGGACTGACCTAGGTTGGAACAACTGTTCTCCTGCTCAGTTTGTCTAACTCGGTACTGGGTGTTACACAGCTAAAGGCATTAAACAAAGCACTGTTGTTTGCCATTGCAGAGTTAGGGTCTGAGAAATACGCCATCTGATTCATGTAGACTGCACTCAGCTTCAGTTTGAGCTTCAGTGGTTATTAGAGTCAGACGAGTGCTAGAAACTAATTTATATCATCACTATAAGATGCACCTGGGCTTGGACAACCACTTCATCTTCTGTTGTTCTTGCAGAAGCCAATTTTGGGATAAGGCAAAAGCATTTATATCCAATCCAAAGGGCTTTTAGGCTTAAAGCGCAGGTCACTGGAGACATCTATAGATCTGTGGGGTTTTGTTCACTTGTACTATAGTTGTGGTTGCCTGTAAAAGCCAAGAAACAGAACAAGCTCTGAACGAGGGAGCTTTCAGAAACATCAAAGCAGGCTTCATTTTCAGAAAGAATTCAGTATCTTTACAAATGTCTAGCAGAAAACAAAGCAAGAAAAATGAGAACCCTGCTTCAAATCATGAACAAACATGTGAATTACGGATTTCCTGATCGTTTTTATCTACCCGTTCATCCATCCATCCATTCCCTCCCTGAGGAGTTCTGTACTGCAGTACAAGTCCTCAGATGTGTCAGGAATACCAGGTGACAGCTGAGTGCCGCATTAATATTCTCCCCTATCGCCAAGCAAGTTGCAGGAGTTTGGAGGGGAGGGAGCAAAGTTTTTAGCCTTTCAATATGCAGCTAGTGTGTGCTACCACGTGCAGAACAAAGCTCAGCCACAGAGATTCACACCATGATTAATTCATATGCAGACAATCCTGCTTCACATAGCTCCTTCAGCAGAGAGCATGTGAGGTGGGAGGCTCCCATATAAGTCAGCCCACATATAATTATTAATGGTATTGTTAAAACTTTTGTGGTGTTGTCTGTCTGAAGACAGTCAGGTCATTCATGCAAGTGCTAACAGCTTTCATTACTGACACTGTCATTTTGCAATGTTGGGAAGAAAATGAAGAGAAGGAACCTCACACCCCCGAACCTCCTTTATCTCAGGTCTTGCCCAAAGCTGTTTGGCACGCTGAACTCAGGAGGCACTTGCTGTAATAAATTTGTGAGAGGTTGTCTCAAATGCTGCAATAAAGATTGTCTTCCCAATCTGTTGTTTAACTCGTCAGGCAGCTAAACACCACACAGCCATTTGCTCACTCCATCCCCTCCCCAGTGGGATGGGGGAGAGAATCAGGAAAAAAAAAGGAAAATTCCTGGGTTGAGATAAAGACAGTTTAATAGGACAGAAAAAAAAAAAAAAAAAAAATCCAAAGTAAGTGATACACAATGTAATTGCTCACCACCCGCCGACTGATACCCAGCCAGTCCCCAAGCTGCGATGGCTGCCCCCTGGCCAACTCCCCCCAGTTTATATACTGAACATGACGTCATGGTCAGTTTGCATCAACTGTCTTGGCTGTGCCCCCTCCCAGCTTCTTATGCACCTGGCAGAGCATGGGAAGCTGAAAAAGTCCTCGACTAGTGTAAGCACTACTTAGCAACAACTAAAACATCAGTGTTTTATCAACATTATTCTCATACTAAATCCAAAACACAGCACTATATCAGCTACTAGGAAGAAAATTAACTCTATCCCAGCTGAAACCAGGACCGAGTCTTACCATCTTTATGCTCCTGGGAGTCCCTAGGGCTACATCTTCACTGTAAATAAGCAGGGGCCATGCTCAAAGGGTAAGTGCCACCATGCAGTCTGTGTCCATACTGCTAAATCTCTTTTCCTCCCTCATGCTGCTGCTTGGGAATATGTCAAAGCCATGACAGGGGAAGTGCTAATGCTGATGAGTAGTGTACGGTGCTTGAGCCTCTGTTCTAGCCTTTTTCATTTAACCTTAACTGTTATCTCCACCCCATCATGTTGGACTTGCCTTCCTGGGTAGAGGAGGGGAGCTAGGCCACATGTTGAGCCCCCTAAATTTCAAGCCCATTACCTTAAGTTCAAGCCTGTTAGTGACAGGCAGCATTAGCAAGATGTTAGACATGCCCCACACCTGCAGCCTATCTGGGGAGAAGGGACATGGAAATCAAGCTGGCAGGAGGAGGAGGTATTCCTCTTTCTCCTCTTCCTGTTTCTGTTCCTCCTCTTCCTCGTGTTCCTTATTTTCCTATTCCTGTTCCCCCTCCATCTCCTCCTCCAGCCCTGTTTCCCAAACACCTCCTCTCCCACTGCAACCTTTTATAGACTGACCTTCAGAAATGTTTTATATAAAATTAACATATATTACCCTGTCATGGACACCAAATGTTGGCAACTGTCGGAGGCACGGTACAGAGCTTGATGTTTTGTGTTGACCCCCTACAGCTGGTTGTTCTTGTGTTTCATGGAGGAGCACCTGGAGGTTGAATTTCCTCAGTCCACTCCTTCCCTGCTTCCATACAGCCTCTCCATCAGCCACACCGATAGGGGAACCTGTGGAGATGGGCACCCAGAGGTTTGGGGGCACAGAGCTCAGTGCACTTTTTCAACCCCAGGGTTTCTTCAAAAGAAAGCCAAAACAGTTTAAGAACTTTGGTCCAAATTGATAGTACCAAAAAGCTGGGAAAACTATCTCAGAAAGCCTGTGCTTCTCTTTATGGTGGGGATCCTAGAGCTCTGCCTTGCCACAGTCATGAAAAGTTCATTTCCCAGACAGCCCTTGTTCTAATTATAGTACAGATAGCTTTCGGTTGGGATCTTTTAGCTGTTTCCATGCCAGGTCCCAAGTGAGAGTGTGTCTGCGTTTACATTTGTGCCTCTTCTCCACAAGACAGGCACATGTATTGTGATAGGGGATAGGAAACTGAACTCCTGTCAACCTGTATTCAGTCTGACTATAGGCAGGTCAGTGCCCCTACACTGCCTCCATCCAGAGTATTGAGGGCAGGGTCTGTTCCCTCTATATCTGTAGTGCTCCTTGCACCAAGAAGCCTTCACCTCATTTGGGGACTGAATCATTAGTGGCTGCCTACAGAGTACCGAAACCTGGTCCTGGTAATGAAATGAAAAATTAAAATGTTAATTAGGATTTCCTAACAAGGAAAAAGACAGACTCAAAGGAACTGAACATAAAAAGAAAATAAAAGCTCTGTCAAAATGTACTACACTATTTTTAGCCTTTCTTTATTTTCTAGAGATGATAACATTGCATTAATATAGTGTCTTCCATATATTAATCAATTAAGCCTTCCACTACCATCCGAGAGTATTATTGCCATTCTATAGATGTGAAAAGTGGTGTCTTGGCCAGAGAATACCTCCCCAACCAGGGACAGAGCCCAGGTTTTGGAAACTCCATATCCTAAGGTTTCCCCACCCTGGTGTCCTTCCCTTTCTTCCACTCCCAGTCAAAGAAATAAACCCGACAAGACAATAAACCCGAACAGCATTACTGCAGTAACCTCCCAGAAGAGTTACCAGGGAGCAGAACAGGCTGGGAACCTTTCTGAATGTCCACTATCATAGAATCATAGAATCATTTAGGTTGGAAAAGACCCTTAAGATCAAGTCCAACCGTAAACCTAACACTGCCAAGTTCACCACTAAAACATGTCCCATGTCCCCATCTACCCATATTTTAAATACCTCCAAGGATGTATTCCCTGGGAAGCCTGTTCCAATGCTCAACAAAACTTTTGGTGAAGAAATTTTACCTAATATCCAATCTAAACTCACCAGTCTCACAAGCATGCCTTGTGGTGTGCTCTCCATACAGTTCTCCAGCCCTCTTGTTAGAATGGGATGGTATACTGCTTCCCTCCTGGGCTGTCTCTAGCTCAGTGCCTTTTCTCCTCCTGCTATATAAGGACAATATAAAGACTTCCTTGGCTTGCTCTGTAGGTGGGTGATGCGTTGCAGAGGGAGAATGAGACCAGGATGTGGGGAGGCATGGAGGTACCAAACTCCTGCTGACAGAAGGACCAGGAGATTCTGGTCTGGTGCCCGTCTCTCTGAGAGCCAGGGAGCTCTCACCTGCACTTCTGCCCTCTAACCCTCAAGCTTAGAAATCATGTTCCATCCATATTTCGTGTTTTGTTGCTTACACTGTAGGTCTGTTGATGCTGCTTTCACATCTTCCCTGGGTGCCAGCCCAATGTTACATTACTATCTAAGGCTCAAAATCATACTCCTCTGTGCCACAGTGGCTCATCCATGCTCCTACAGGATGGCTCAACATAGACAATCTCTCAAATGAATTAAGCAGAAACAAAACAATGTAATCAATCAGTATTAATGAGCACAGCTCGATTGTTTACAAGCTGTTTCAATGTTTCAGCCACTGCCTTTGATCTCCTATGCAGATGAGTGCTGGCACTATGTCAAAATGCAAACTGTATCCTGCTCACTGGGGCTCAGTGCTATGTCCATCTGGTGACAGTGGATTGAGCAAAATGAGTGCATGACTTCAACTTGCTGATTTATTGCACAGCACTGGCCAGTGGTGGCTGGCTAGGAGTAAATGCATTTCCGAGGTGAAGATCTAGTCTCAAGACCAAAATGTTCATAAAACAAAAGCAAATCCAGCAGGGCTATTTTCTTGTGCAGAGGGTGAACAAGGGGGACAGATGACTGTACAACTATGAAAGGAAGGCTAGGTTTCTCAAAAAGCTGGGAACCAGGATGTTGTTAGTGCAGTACTTAATACATGGCTGGATTCCCCAAAGCACATAGGAAACCTCTGGCAAGTGAAGTCTTGTGGGTATTCACCTGCTGTAGCTGCAATGTGGTCACTAAAACTAGCTGGAAAGTGAGGTGTTGAGGAAGAGCTAATGCAAAATAGTCAACTCTTGTCAAAAATTGGAGGGCTGAACACGTCACATTTGGTAGTAGCTTTCCGATGGGTAAAAATGAATATTTTAAAGGGAGAGTAGGATACTCACAGAAATTATTTCAGAATTATTTTGAACAATGCTAGAGCTTTTTGTTTGTGTCAAGGATTGTCTGTGTTTGTACAATGCCTAAAGCTGCTTCTCTCTTCTGGCCCCAGCCATTATGGTAATAAAGAGAATAACAACAGCAGCAGCCGTGCTGTGTATGCTAATGACCATGTACTCAAGCAAGAGCAGGTTACATATTGCTGGGAAAGATGAAGAGAAAAAAACAGCAAGGTTAAGATATGACAGGAACATTTAATGATAACTATATAAACAATAGAGAACTGACAGGCCAAAACTTTGGTGAAGAAGAATAATCCTGCTGGAGGGATACATTAGAAAGACAACAAGTGAGGTACATAGTGAAGAACTGTTGGAAATAGAGTTTGTCATAAGGAGAATTTGTATTTTTTTCTTTTTTTTTTTTCTTTAGTTCTTAAGAAGAAGGTGAAAAACCATGAATAACTTCTCAAAGGAAGGATGGAAAGGTTTTTTTATTGGTACCAGAAGAAACAGGCTGTGATCATAAGATTCTTTAGGGCAAAGATGATTGGTAGAGAGTGAGATACGTGAGCAGGCCATACTGAGAAAACTGATGTACTCGGGATGCTCTGTAAGAAATGAGGACAAGAAAAAAAAGAGAAGCTGTAGGATCACAACTAAATTAAATGAAAGTAAAAGCCAAACTGTAAGATGGGATGTTTCATTTGTCACTGTTCATAAGGTGTATATGAGGCCCCCACATAAAAGAAAGGTTTTGATAAAAGGCAGGATGCTGCCTGACCCTGGGTTTTTCTTTGCCTTTTGAAGAAACTGTTCCATGGGGCACATAGGATTGTAAGAAAAGATGGGCAAATTTTAGCAGGTCCAAAGATGACCATAGAGACAAAACTGCAGTGTCCTGGGATTTTGTGCTGGGGAGTCAAAACATCGTGTAAATAGGAATTTGGCTTTATTGTAAGACCACAGGTCTTTCAAAATACAAGACTGATGGACACGGAGGACATCTGATGTTGAGGAAGGTAGTAGCACTTCCAGGTCATTGTTGTCTTGGTGTAAGTTAGCTGTGTTTCCTCTGAGGGTCTGGATGCTGAAGAGAAGGGAGTTTGAAGTCAGCAGAAGACATCAGAGCAGCAGGAGGAAGCAAAGAAATTTCTTAATTAATTTTTGGTCCTTCGTTCTAATGCTCAAACATTATCTCTTCTTGGCTCGACTTCTCAAAAACAACCGTCATTCAGTGTGCAGTGTTACAGTCAAAACATGCTTCTCATGCTGGGTACCTCCCTGTTTTGGAAGGCTTCTTCCTTCATAACATATCAAAGATCAAGCCAAGAACTTGTAGAACTAAAACATACAGGGTGACAGCTCAGGCTGAAGAGGTCAAGTCTCGTCATTGGAAGGATGAGATAGCTTATTTCTCTGCAGACTGGTGCAGAAGAGGGGTGTTGTGGGCCCTCACCAGTGAATAGCACAGGAGCAGGACAGCTGATAAAATCTCTACTGGAAGTGGAGAGGTAGAGAGAAGCAAGGGAGCAAAACAGAGATGTACAGTCTGATCCACTATTCTCAATATCTTGCCCCACAATAGACTGAGTTTGTTCATCATCTTGGGTGGGGAAAAAAAAAGCCAAACATCCAAACAATAACTTGAACACCTCTCTCCCCAGCTAGAGCAGAGTGTGCAAATTTGAGCTCACTGCCCTGCTCCCAGACACTGGTACAGACCCCACCACCCATACTTGGGGCTGAAGCGGACTGAAATACACTAATCCAGGTCATGGAGAAAGCAATGCAGGTATATCCATGTACCTCTCCTGTATTTTCAGATAACCGTACTATTCAGAGTAACTCCAAATCTGCATTGTGTTAATAGCTAGTGCACCATTAGTGCCAATAAGCATATATTGTATGGATTACTTTCTCATGTTACAATTTTTTTCCAGTTGGCATTGAATTTCCTTTGCCATTTTGCAAACCACTTACGCAAGAGACTCTTCTGCCACTCTTCACTTAATCACAGTCACCATCCTAGGTAATTTTGTATCATCTGTAGTCTTGGCAATTCCCCTACTCATGTTCTTCCTCATGTCCCTTATGAATATGATGGGTAGCACAGGTCAATGAGAAGAAGGGGAGACATCTTCAGTAATCTCCTTGTACTGTGAAAACTCCCTACCTTGATCTGGTTGTGAGTCTGTAACATACTTGACCCAGTTTTTCCTTGATGGGTTTTATGAGGAATCTTTGTCGAGGGACCTTGCCTACTGCATTTTTTAAGAAACATAGACTGGGTAAGACTCCCTGTTATCCAGAGTCCTCCCGAGAACACAAATAGATTTGCTGTGATGTTTTGGTGACTCTTCTCTGACATATTCCACATATTCTTGTGTTTACTATTTCCACTCTGCACTACAGCAAATATATTTTGCCCCTTCCATTCCTCTGGGGATAAAATATGTTTTCAGTGTATTCAGAAATATCCAATGCTGGCCATTGAATTTGGCCTAGTTCTTTCTTTGGATATAAAAAATGGTTCTGGGTTTTCTTATTGTCTCAGATGATGTCAGTGGCCAGCTCAGCAGGGCTGATAGGGTCAGTTTATTCATGCAAGCGGCCTCTCAGCTAGGTCACCCCAGTCGCATCCCTCCAGAGTGCATCACGTCACTCAGCTGAGATAACCCTTGGTTGTCTCCCCGTGACTCAGGTCAGGCAGGGGAGTCAATCAGATGCCACAGCCACTGTGTGAGCGAGTTGCCTCCATCAGGAACCTCAGGGTTTTGTTCCAGTTGGCCACAGTTTTCTCTTTCCATTAGTCATGTTGAGCACGCACCCCGGTCATGTGTGCCGGTGGCCTACTGATGCACAGGTGGACTGTGCTCATACCAGGACTGTTGCACACAGGCTACTTTTCCTTGCAGATCTTTTGTCTAAAATAGAAAAAAAAAAAGTAAATGACCTCTTCATACTCAATGACAATAGTTAATCTATAAAAATGTGCAGGCAGTATTTCAGAGGACACTACTTACCCCAGGGCACTGGCTCACTTCAGTCACCAGCTTTGTTCTCGTGGGCTCCCTGCTCTGCCATAGCCTTCAGTGGGCAGCTGCCACTCAGGTTGGACACTTGGTCACTCACATCATCCTCACCCATCACCTCTGTGCCTCACCGGCCAGCCACGCCAGTGCCTGCTGCCACCCCGGCTGGTGGCTCAGCTCAGTTTGGCGTGCCGGGCGGGTGCCGCGTCCAGCCAGTGTCGGCAGTTGCAGCACGCTCTCCAGCTCTCCTGGTCGCTCCTGTCAGTCAGGTAGCTCTTGCTTCAGGCATCTACCTTGGGCAGTCGCTGCTGGAGGCGATGCCAGTCAGGTCCTGCAGCTAAGTATGAACTCCACTGTCTCTGTGAAAAGCATGCAAAAGACATCTTTTGCAGATGTTTCTATTCCAGATGCTTTCTTTTGTCTGAATAGTTTTTCAAAATACTGTTAACCCTTAATACTAAAATAACCACTAGTGTCTGTCTAAAAAAAACTGAATGTGAAGGGAACAGTTCATAGGTATAGGCTAATGGTTTTCCTTCCTTCTCCTCCAAGCGTCTCCAAAGGTTGGGAGGACCAGGAGTCAGAGCATAGCTAGAAGAGCCTTCCTAGGCTGGTACTGAGGGAGCCAAGCCAAACCCACCTTGGTGCCTGGAGGATAATTCACAGCAGGTTTTTGGCTGCACAGAAGTTGCTGGCCCATGCCTGCAGGGCCCGAAGAGACATCTCCTCAGGGAACTACTACACAGAGACGGACATGGGTCAGCCAGATCTCCAACATGGTCCCTGGGGGACAGAAGGCATCACCAGATCTTCCAGTCAGTACAACCCAGTTGTTTTAAATATTAACCCTTTTTATGCTGGGGTCCCTGTCGCTTCTAAGCAACACTTTTTTGCATGGGGGTAATCACCTCCCAAAGAAGTGCTGAAGACTCTGCTGTCCCGACCCTAAGCCACGAGCTGGAGACCAGGAGAGCAGAAAGAATGAGCCCCACAAAGAGCAAATGTTACAAGGAACTGATTTGGAAATAAATTCACTGAAAATATTGATTGTTGATACACCATATGACATAAAACCAAAAAGTAACACTAATATGGGGGGAGGAAGTTTTCATCTTGTCAAAAAATGACTGTTCTGCCTAGTAAAAAGTTCCAACAGATACGTTTTGCCCAGCCCTGCTTCCCATACTGAGACAACTCAGAAAATATTGCCTGACATGGATAAGACTCCCTCCCAGTGCTCCTTATTTACAGTGTTGCTTCTTAACCAGACTTATAAATGAAGTCCAATGAAGCTAACCCTTAATCTAATGATGCACTGGAGAAAGAAACTCTTCAGTGCCTAAAGAACACAGAGTGGGGATGAAAGAAGGAAGAAATAACAGTTCCAACCTTGGTCTCACTCCTTTTTAGACCCTGAAGGGACCGAGGTGGGTAAGGTATGATTTTTAAACAATTGTCTTTTCTGCTTTTGTGACTGCTTCCACTGGTCCATCAGGCTTCCTGTGGTAATGGGATCGTGCAGGAGGGAGTTTCCCTTAACTCTCCTGGAGACAGTAAGGCAGAACAGACTCATCATCTGCCTCAAATCCTAATAGAGCAAGGCTGAAATGGGGCCCAGAAGCACTCTTTGGCTAGCTATGTTATTCATGAGAGGGTTGGGGAGTTCATGTCAACATACCTAGACCACGTCCAGCCATCAAGTCTTTCCTCTGCACTCACAAGCCACATCTCAGTATATGCAAGAAGCAGAAGCTCCCATTTTTTGTTTCTAGGCAGATTTACTATTCCAGCCTAGCCCATCTTCTCCCCTTCTGTAAGAGATTTGGCGGCATACAGAGCTGAGATTGATGGTCTGCTTAAGCATGCAGCCAGCACCAGTCTCAATTACTGAAATGAACTAATGAGAAAAGTTTAAGAAGCCTCCTTATGTTCCACAGCATCTCCCAAACAGCCAAACCTCTCTTTCCAAGAGAAGATAAGTTGGCCCATCCTTTTCTCCCTGTAGATAGTGTCATCAGATTGCAACTTCCCAGTTAGACTCCCCTTAGAGTTAACAGCCAATTACAGATGGAAAGTGTGCCAGGGAACTTCAAACTCCAGCCCTGATACATAGCACAAATTAAAGGCAATCTCATATCATGAGCAGGAAACATTTATTCTTTAAAGTGACCATCAGTGTACAGGGAGACTAATAATGGCAAAAGGTAGATGGGCAGGTCAGCAGCAAAACTTCCTCTACCTTCAGTAGCTCCAGGTTTCTACCTAACCACAAACATGACTTTCCAGAAATAGAAACCTGAAAAAATGGCACAGACAGTGCTGTAGGCTGCAGGGGTTGAGGAAGCTGGGTTTGTTTCCTCCTTGCAGTTGTGCAAAGGGCTGAAGTCTGCCAACACCTCTGTCTGGCCAGGGCACTTCTGCTGGCAGGATGCTGAGAAGAGTAAACATCTGTTCCCTGAGGCCTGACTGATGGATTCTGCCATCCATTACAGCTGAGATGCTGGCACGCCCTGTTGAGTGTAATGGTTGGTCCTTCACATTTTGATTGGACTGTGAAGAAGTACAATAAAAAGCACATTATTTTCTGGAAGAAATGAGCTCTTCCCATCTCACACAACAAAGCTGGTGTTTGCCACTTGGTCATGTTTGCTACGCCATCCTTTCTCCTTTCTGATCCTCCTCAGAGGTTATTTCTGAAAATCTGGCAAGACAGCAACCAATCTCATCATGGTTACATAGTTTTATTTCTCTCCTTCCCTTTTTAACTAAAACAATATGTGTAGCCGCTGTAGATAACTAAGCAAAATTTACTGCCACCTGTGTGGTATTGACAAGGGATGTTTGTTTTTTCTTCTCCACCTGGACTTTTTTCCCAGCTGAACAGCATTTTGAGTACACACAGGTTTGAAACGCTCCTCAGCACATGTGAAGGTGATTTTGAAGACTCCTGCAACAGTGGCTCTCTTCCATCCCAAGAGGAGTCCTGCAATGCTTTTTCCCACCCAGTAATGGTCCTAGTGGACTAGAGCACCTGCCACTTGAAAAGCAAGTGAGCACCAGCTCCCTGAGGTGGGAAATACCTGAGAAGACATTAAGAGGCCACTAACATAAACATACATAATACAGATGTCCCTTCCCTGTACTTGCTCAATCCAGTCTTGGAGGGGAAGGGCAGCAGCTGAACAGTTGAGACTTGGCCACTGCACACCGTGGCAACTTACTGCTGCGGAGAGCGTGTGCCACACCGCCATCCCATCATGCGCCGTGGGGATGGAAAGGCAGAGCTGGCAATGTGGGGGGCAAATGCTGCTGCAACTCCAGTTTTAAATACAGGCTCTTAAGCTGTTACCGGCGCACAATGGGTTTACAAGTCACAGTGCTGCACTAGGAAAAAACATCTCTAATCTTATGTAACAAGTCCTGAGAGGCGTGTTGCCAAGTAAGCATAGTATAAAATCAATCAGGCAATAGCATAAAACATTTAGCACTTGGCTGCATGTTTCCACTTGTCCCTGGTCAGCAGCCGTACTGGGACAGACATGGGACCTGTGGGAAGGGCGAGGAAGAGCAAGTCACTGCTTTGACACAGCCTCTCATCCTCAGCCAGGACTGTCCCGACTCCAGGGACCAACTGGACTCAACCTCAGCATTCAGCTTGACTTTGTCCAGCAGTGAGGACAAGTCCATCTCCACGCCAAACTACTGTGACTGTGGTTACAATGCTGTAACCGCTGCTTCTCTGCATCCCTGTATGCTTGCTGGGCCTGAATATAGGGTCTTCTGGAAGCTACAGATCTCAGTGTCTCAGTGGAAACCATCTCTCACCCTGGAGCAGACTGGTGCCAGCACCCTACAGTCTGCTCGGGGGCCAGATTAATTCCTGGAGTAATACCTTCCCTCCTGCTGTCCACTGGCAGGATGCAGCAGCATCTCAGCTGGACCTGTGGCTCCTGCAAAACCCACCTGCACACATCAGGTCTGTGTTAGCACTGAGGTTATTTTTACACTTCCTTCCTGAGGAAATAAAGCTCTGAAGAAATCTAACCTAAAAGAGGGTAGATTCGGACTAGATAGAGGAAGAGTTTTTTTACAATGAGGCTGGTGAAACACTGGAACATGTTGCCCAGAGAGGTGGTAGAGGCCCCATCCCTGGCAACATTCAAGGTCAGGTTGGATGGGGCTCTGAGCAACCTGATCTGGTTGAAGATGCCCCTGCTCACTGCAGGGGGTTGGGCTGGGTGATCTCTAAAGGTCCCTTCCAACCCAAACTATTTTATGATTCTGTGATTGAAATTCCAACTTCATCCAAGGGTGAGAAAGATTGAAATACACAGTTGTAAATTATCTTACCTCCCTTGGTGAAGTTTGCATTAACTTCTGCCCTTTAACCAGTGTGATTCACATTTACCTCCCATGCAGGGGTCCCCGTTACTGCAAATTCCGGTAACACCAGTGGCAAGCTGCAGGCCAAGGAGGCGGCTCAGGTTTTCCATTGCTTCCTTCTAGCTCCACCGCTGAGTTCTGGGGGGAATCACAGAGGGGTCATGGAAAAAGCAAAGCGCCTGGCAAACAGGCAGGGTTGGTGGGATCAGACATTGCCTCTTACTCACACACTTATTCACTGTTGCACTCAGTGCCTAATGCAGTTTTCCTCACAGAGCTGGTGGAAGCAAGTACAGCTTTTATAACCTAACTGAGGCCATGTCTCATCCTGGACATCCCTGCTCTGAGCTGCTACCCAGGAGGTGGAATTTCTGGTCCACGTTTGCCCCACTGTAAAAGCATTAGGCAACAGCTTGAAGAAGGAGCATCAACTGCACAGAGCATCTGCTCTCCTTCTGCATTTTCGGCACAGTTTTCTTACCACATGTTCCTGGCTCAGAAAGGTAGACTTGCCCTGGTGGACATAGCTGCTGTAGCCTGATGGAGAAGGATCATGTGGGACATCAACAAAACTTGTATCTTTCATGGCCCTGGCATTTTAAATAGATCTTCTTGAAGCAAACATTGATATAAATTCTTGCTCACCTTGGGGGCTCAGAAGATGTAAGAGCTATCCCATTCAGGGAGTGTGTACTGGTCCTTGTACTTCGTGCTGTGATGTTCAAGAACACAATGCTGTGTCCTAATGTTAACTTCTGCAGACGAACTCACGAGGCTCCAAAAGCCCATGAAATAGCTATGGTCAACCAATATATTAGAACAAAAACCCACAATGACAAAGATAGGGCAGAAATCAGGTTTCCACAAAGACTATAAAGCAAAAGCTAAGTGAAGCACAGAAGTTTTCTACAAAAGGCTGCTTCATAGCATTCATGTTCATCATGTCTTTCAGCTGACTTGTAGACAACAGCTAGCTCTGTCATTTGTTGGCAGTGGCTCCATATCAGTCCACAGGCCAGATGGTTATCTTCACTCTCGTGTTGAAGTGGCACCTGAAGATGGACTGAGTACATTTTGCACATAACAAATCTTCACTGCAGAAGTGACAGAGATGTATCCACTGGTGGGAAAGGTTATGTTACAGAAACTTCAGTTTTGTTGAACAACGGAGTGTGACTGTTTCAGCAGAGCTACAAGCCTACGCCATTGAATCAGCCACAGTCACACTTTGTGAGCTGCTTTGGAGAAGCAAGGGATCTGGCAAGACCCCAGCGGAGTGGAAAGGGGTGCTATGAGATCACTGCCAAAGGCAGAGGTCTGCTCTCAGACTGCAGCAGCTGTCCTCTTATCGCAGCTGTGTCTGCTCCCGGGAAAGCAATGCCCATTTTCTCCTGGCCAAAATTCAGCTGCTGCTGACTCGTAAACACCACCCAGAACAATCCAGTTTCACTGCTGGTTGATCAGCCATGCATGCTGTATGGCCTACAGCTATTGGCAGAGAGACACCAGCGACTCAGCTGCCTTTTACATGCTGCCTTCACGGATAGGAAATGTGCTTTTGATTCCACAGGCAGAGAGGCAGTGCACAAGGCAGCAGCAGCTTAAATAACCTGCTGCATGTGATGCATGACCTTCACATGCATACAAAGGCGAGATGGAAAGATTTCCTTTTGGGTTCATCATCACCACAGGAATAGAGGCAGGGTGGGTCTTTGACTTGGGGGGATACTCTTTATGGCTGTGGCCTGGGTTTTAGGTATCAAGTAGCCCAAGAATCATCAGTGTCAGTATGATCTCACAAAAGTTGCAAATGATGTAGATTTCCCTGGCAAGTTGGCACAGCATCTGGCACCCACACACAAATGCTTTGTGACCACAGCTGCGTCTCACTTGGTCTCTTTCTTGAACTCAGACCAAGGTTCAAAAGTTGGTGTACAAGAAAAATTCATGCAGAACTTGCTGATGTTCCATTTGGGAAAAACTTTTATTAGCCTCAAGCAATGTTTCCTCAGCAAATGTCTGCCAGACCAGACAGGGTCTGAATGATTACTATGGTCAGACTCCCAGTGAAAGGTATACAGAGCATACATTGCAGCTGGGCATCACACATGAAGATCAATCAGATATTACACTCCCATTGTGATTATGTGGATCCAAGACACTGAAATGCATGAGGAGCAACTGGATTAGGCTGGAGACACACCACGGAAGTTACTAATAGTATTTGCCTGTTATAAAGCAGCACGACTGTACTTAACTCAGATTACAAACCAGACAGTAAGACTTGAGGAGTCTGAAGTGTTGATCAGAGAGCAGCTCATGTTTCTGGATGATACACATTTATGTGCATCCAGTCCTGCTTTCAAATCACTGAAGTGCACCAGCAGCACCAGCCCAAAGAGATGTTCTAACCAGTGGCAGGAGGCCTTGTGGTTACCTCTCTCTATCTTGGTTGTATCATGCAGCCAACAATTTGTCTTCCCTGATGATTACATTTGGAAAAAAACTATACTCAATGGTCATTGTGGAGCAAACTGCAGACCCTCAGGTCCAAGAGAATTAAAGAAATTCATGGTCCTGCTCTGCCACTGCCCTCAATGGGAGAAGGATCGTGTCCTTACCAGCAAGGAGTGCTAGTGAGTGATTTTTGGAGAATACTCCAGCTGGTACCTAAGACACTTGGAAAATCTGTGTTTGAAGAAGCCAAGGTGTGACATTTTCTAGCAGCAAAGCAGTAGTGGGAGGAGAAAGGCCCTCTCACACACACCAAAGGCACACACTCCATCAAAGTGTGAACGCCTCAGCGTTTTTTAAATTTGCCTTTTCAGTGAATGTTTTCCTTGAAGCTTCAGATGTTCACAGGGATGAAAGATAAGGATTGCCTCAGGATTTTTGCAAGATGTTTGAGTACCTTCTCATCCCACCTTTTTAATTGGGCCTAAAACCAAGCCAGTTTGGTTTTCAGTGAATCCCAGAGAATTATCCCACTGAAATTCCTCAGGTGCCTCCAGAAAGACATGAAGTCATGACAATAATGGGAGAGGAGGTGTTCAGACAGAGAAGAAAGATGGACAAAACATAAACTCTTACTAAACCACCTGAAATCACAGTCTCTGCAGTCTGCATCCAAGTCTTTTGGCATATGGAACAAATGAGAGTATAGTCATACATTTGTTTTCTGTATAAATGTAAAGCCAATTGTTCTTATGTTTTATGGTTTTCAAAAAGTAGTGTTAGGGTAGGGTCATGGGCCATAGGATCCTTAGGGTATTGCCTGATGAAAATCAGTCTAATCTCATCAGCCATGCCTATTGACCCCAGATGAAGCTGCTTTATATGAAGTGCAAATGCCTTCTTCCTTGGCTTACCTGTACGTGTGTTGTAGTTGGAAATTACAATAGCTTGAAATGACAGCACTAGCATGCCCCAGGAAGCTTCAGCTGACCATCTCTGAGGTTAGAGCTGTGGCTGTACATACCAATCAGACAGCTTTGTCAACTGTCTTGAGCAGACTGTGCTGATTTCTGCATTTTGTATGCTCAGCATAGTCTGCTGTAAGTTTTCCTCTTGATGATCATTAGAAAATTTCCCTATGGGACCCTGTTCTGCATTTCCCTGGAGTAAAGGAGATTTTTGGACTAAAAAAAGAGAAAAAGTCAGTGTTTGTATATTATTATGATTCATTATTTATGAAGCAATGACTGCTATAAATCCCAAAGCTTAAGCTCTCTCTGCCTCCTTTCTGGTAATCTAAGAAATCTAAGAAAGAGGAGTGCTGCTGTCCAGTGATTCCAGTAATTTATAGAACAAGTAGATTACAAGAGGTGGATAAAGCTGGCAGACTAACTGCTTGCAGGCAAGAGGCATTTAATGGAGACAAGTTATTTTGTAAGAATGAATATGCACTAATCAAGCAAAGAAAAATTTACAAGACAACCATAAAAACTGGTACAACATACTGGTATTTTCTCAGTAGAAGAAAAAAGAAGGGAAAGAAAGAAAAAGAAAAAGAAAAAGAAAAAGAAAAAGAAAAAGAAAAAGAAAAAGAAAAAGAAAAAGAAAAAGAAAAAGAAAAAGAAAAAGAAAAAGAAAAAGAAAAAGAAAAAGAAAAAGAAAAAGAAAAAGAAAAAGAAAAAGAAAAAGAAAAAGAAAAAGGAAAAAGAAAAAGAAAAAGAAAAAGAAAAAGAAAAAGAAAAAGAAAAAGAAAAAGAAAAATTATTGTCAGTAATCTAGCACCAAAAAGTCAGACATTTAGAGTTCAAAAGTATTGGGTTATCCATCCAAAGTATCTTTAAGTGGTTAGCACCATGAATGTGTGAAGAAGCTGCTGTTTTGAAGTGGATGCATGTAAACAAATCCAGGGCAAATTTTTCCTAGTACATTAAGGAGCAATAAGATTAAGAGACTTCTGTTGTTTTATTTAGGCCAAAAATGCCCGGGAATGAATTTCAAAGTTGTCTGAGAGATTTGGGCACCAGCGCCACTCAGATCAACAGGAAACCTTGCACAAACATCTAAGGCAGATTCCTTTTTTTTTTTTTTTTTAATAAGAACAAAACCTACCTGGAACACATTGAATAAAGGTTTTTTCATTTGCATCAGTATCTCATTGTAGGCAATATTCAGAACAGAAGAGCCCTGAAATATGGAAGAGTTCTTAATCAGAAGTTGTGTTATTTCTTCCAAAAATATACCCCAAACCTTGAACACTGCAGTTTTCCATTAGTGAAGATGTGAAAAGTTGGAACACCTAAACATTGTGGAGAGAGGTTCAATTTTCCTTTTAAAAGCAAAAGTTGTCAAGGAAAACAACCACCTGCTGAAAAGAGAAAAACCCCAAAACACAAAAAACCAAACCCCTCAAACAATTTCTGCTGAAAAGCAATTTTAATGGAAAATTTTACCATTTTTAATTAAGAGCCAGATCGTGCCTGTAAAACTCAGCCTTGACTAAAGAAGGGTATATAACCCTCAGAAAATTCTACCTTAGAAATGCAAAAAAGTCATCTGGAAGAAGTGGCTGTTGAACATCCACGCACATTTTTTTGTGCCCATACAATAAGATGATGCATGTCTAGTACCTCTGGCAGTTTGGGATGCCACAGAAACTTAAGAACAGCCATCCGGGATCAGACCAAAGGTCTGCCTTTCTCTAAATATGGACAAAAGCAGGTGCCAAGGGATAGCTACAAGAACAGGGCAAACATCATGATACTTCTCCAAACCCTATCCTAGTCCCCAGCACTTTGCAGCTCCTGGCTTTTCCAAACCAGACATAATCTTTGTCTATTCAATATCCTTTACTGAACCTCTTCCATAAACCTATCGCATCTCCTCCTGCACCCATATAAGCTGTCTCATCCGCAGTGTCCTTCAGCAAGATGCTCCACAGATCTGCAACCTGTTGTACAGAGAACCCCTTCCCTCTCTTTGTTTGGAAACTTGGCACTTCTTATCTTCATTTGATATCAGCTATGGTAGTTCAAAATCAGCCTAATAGTATGCCAAACCCCACCTTCTTCTGCTCCCCTCTTGCCTAGGGGGTTTAATCAGCATACCTCCCCTTTTCTTCCGTATGCCTACATAAAGGCATATTTTATTCCCTTCATATACAAGAAGGGCAGACACAGGCTACATACTAGAAATATGGTCCTTTTCCCAGTAAGCTCCTTCATTCAGCTTCAGTGGATTTTTCAAACAGGCCTTAGATTGCCCAGGTAAGATTCTGGCTTTCCTGAAATCTCCTGTGCTCTGCAAGGTGCCACCCACTGAATAATGATGTGTCTGGCATCAGGACACCCATGATTTGGAAGGGCCATGATACCACTGCAGTCATCCACGTGACCACTTCTCCTGTCCACG
Source organism: Pelecanus crispus (assembly GCF_030463565.1). NCBI lineage: Eukaryota > Metazoa > Chordata > Aves > Pelecaniformes > Pelecanidae > Pelecanus > Pelecanus crispus. The sequence goes on along the minus strand of NC_134645.1, from coordinate 26,006,144 downwards.
GGCCAGACCTGCCATTTGGGGCCATAATGTGAAAGGTTCTGTCGATGCAGGTAGAGTCATCCTGCTGTCACAGAGGTACGAGCACATTGGGAGCCAGCCTGGAAGGTGGGCAAAAGGCAGGTGTGGCTAGAGAGCTTGAAAGAGGAGGGCAGGGTGATGAGCTCTACATCAGCTCTTTTCCTGCACACATAATATAGCATTTCTGTCAAAACAGGTCTGTGAGTATTTCTGATGAGTTTGGTTATAAAAGGAATAGGATATAGCAGTGACTAAGTGTGCCCATTTGGATGAAATCACTAGCATGTTATTAAATATTTAACCTTCCAAATTTAATTTGTTAAATCTGCTGGGAGGAGTTTCCAGATTGCTTGCAGTGTGCTTTGGGAGCAGTTCCAGGTCAGCAGGGGCTTTAGCCCCGCTTACCCTTACTCTGGGGCAGAAGGAACACCATAGAGTGATAATGGGTTTGACTTAATTTTCAGGTCTCCTTTCTTAGAAACAACGGCTCAGCTCCCCAACCGGTTGTAAATCCAAGTATCTGCAGTGGAGCTATTCTGATTTACACCAGCTGAAGGCCTGGCATCTAGTTCAGAAGAAATGGGCTGCCAGTTTAATTACTTCATCCCAGGTATGGCATTAATAATATGGGAATAAATTTAATGCTGCTAAGTAACAGCAATACAGAGGATTTTGTCACATGCATGACAATTAATGTGTGGTGCATGGTATTTCTGCTTCTCCTGAGTTCCCTTTTAAATGATGCTCCTTGTGATTTGAATTTCAAAGAGTACTTCTCCTAGTATTTCTCATTATTGATGGTGGCTGTTCGCAGGAGCAGTTCAGTGCTGCTTTGTTGGCTCATCACTTTTGATTCCATGCCCAGATGCTAAGGACAGAAGCATGCAATTAATTTGGAAGCACAGCCCTTCATTGATTTCAGTTGGGAGATTTTCCTTGAACACCAAAGGCCTGATCTGTCCCTGACTACCTTTAATATTGTCTTTACATGGCAAATGTCTTCCTTTTCCACTATAGGTCTCTTCTGTGAGAAGGGATCTCAAAACTCTGTTTGCCTATAAGAATATACAAAGAGACCAGCAGAGAACTACATGCTATAGGTGATCCCCTCGCTGTCCTGGGGAAAAAGAGAACTGATTTTGGGGACACTGATGAGCAAGGTGAAAAGGACAAGCAGTTTGGGATCCAGACCTCTTCCCATGAACAGGAAGGACAAGAGACAAAAAGTTGCCTTTTTTTCAAGATCATGCCTTTTTTCCCTGGAATGATAGCGGTCTTTGAGAGTTCCAACTTCCTGAAGAGCTTCCCAGTACACAACCCTACCCACCACCAGAGCCTGAAAGCTCTGACCAGGTTAGGACAAGTGGAGTATGCCTACCTCAAAAGCGTCTCCATATTCAGAGCAGGGTTCCACATGAGCCATGCCATGACCTACAGCACTCTGAACACAGTATGCGGATGAGTCCTTCCTAGGCTTCCTGCATTGCATAGGGCAAGCAGCGAATCGCCAGAGCACCTCTAGGGTATTTGTTAGAACATTTTCTCTGTGAAAAACCTGTTGTCTTTCTTTAACAGCTACACCAAGGGAGAAAAACCCCTCATCATATATAAAAGACAGGTAAGCACATGGAAATTAATAAGAAAGATAAATTTATCTCCCCCTCTGCATTTTAAGGTGGCATTAGTTAATTCAATGAGCATTCCTGGCAACTCGGTACTTATCAGCCAGATGGATTAATTCCTTTAGTGAACCTAGTGAAATGTTTGTGAATGTTTGTGGGACCATTCATTAAGGAGTATTCAAGCCATCTCTCCTCAACTACACTGCTTACTAGCTGCAATGTCCTATCATTTTGGCCTGTCTTCTCAAGTTTGCCCTTCCACAAGTTTTCATATCAGCATCATTCTCCTTCCCACCTGTGAAACCTGATGATTTCTCATGGAGCTATCGATAACTTTCACCAGCTTCTCACTCCGTTATTTGTCATGTTCAGCATCTTCTCTCATCATGTCCAGCAGTTTCCTGTAGTCTGACCAGGTAGCCAAACTTGAGGCCAGGTCCTGTAATCTGCCTGCATGCCTTAACAGGTCTCATCCTCTGCAAGCTCGCTCGCTCCCCCTGCCCCGGTGGGATGGGGGAGAGAATTGGAGGAGTAAGAGTGAGAAACACTCCTGGGTTGAGATAAGAACAGTTTAATAATTGAAATAAAGTAAAATAGTAATGATAATCATAACAATATAATAATGATAATAATAATAATATACAAAGCAAGTGATGCACAATGCAATTGCTCACCACCTGCCAACCGATACCCAGACAGTTCCCGAGCAGCGATCACTGCTCCCCGGCCAACCCCCCCCAGTTTCTATACTGAGCATGACGTCATATGGTATGGAATAGCCCTTGGGGCAGTTTGGATCAACTATTCTGGCTGTGCCCCCTCCCAGTTTCTTGTGCACCTGGCAGAGCATGGGAAGCTGAAAAGTCCTTGACTAGCATAAGCAGTATTTAGCAACAACTAAAACATCAGTGTGTTATCAGCATTCTTCTCCTACTAAATCCAAAACACAGCACTATGCCAGCTACTAGGAAGAAAACTAACTCTATTCCAGCCAAAACCAGGACACTGACTTAAACAAAGCAGTTATGGTACATTTTCACAGTGGATGAAAAGGCATTTAATGTGAGATGCTGAACAACTCAGGACATCCCTAATCATATCCAAGGGGAACCTTTATCATCTCAGATATCTATCTGACTCTGCTCAAGGTCTGTAGCACCTAAATATTCTCACCAATGACTGGTTTCTTCCCTTATAAAAAAAATCACAAGGTGGCCTTGGCATGTTTCCTGTCCGACAGATGGCCACATCTCAATTAGCACTAACCTGTGCCTTTCCTGGCTACCTCAGAAGGCCAGCAATGCAAGGCAGCACAGAAATGACACAGTTCCCTCTCCCTTGGAGCCATCCGTACTGGTCACGGAGCTGCCTTATGAATAGGGAAGCATTGGTGCCAGTGCTTGCTGCAAGGCTTCCTGGAAGAACCCCAAAAAGTTCAAACATGAGAATTGCATGCAGTGAGACGAGGCACAGATGGCAAAATAAAAGCAATGAGATTTTTTTTTCCAAGCTTCTGAGTCTCTCAGCTCCTGGACATATGAGAAAATGGGCCACTATTAGCTGAATTCATGTAACTCATCTAGAGCAAAGGAGATACAGACAACCCCTTCCAGAGACTGGGCTGAGGACTTGTATATGTAAAAAGATGGTCCTGTTGAGACAGGACCTAACAGGTCCAGACAGGATGTTTTGCTAACAGATCCTTCCAAATTAATTTAGTACCCGATGTAACAGGATGTACACTCTGTTTACTTCATCCTCCTAGCAGATGATATCTAGCAGCCACACTTTCTTGGTGCAGGTTAGGCAAAGAGTGGCAGTGATTGCGTTTAGATTCTTCCTCTGTTGCAAGTAAGCATGCATATCCAGTTTATAAGAGTAAAGAGGAGCTCAAAGCAATGAAACATTTCATTTTGAGCTAAGCTACATGGTTCACTCTGCCAAAAAAATATATATTTTACTTTTCCATTTGCCATAAATACAGAAGAAGAAAAAAATTGCTCACTTGGGTTAGCCCAAGCTTTCATTTTTTTTCTGGTTTCAGAACTACCAGCAAACAAATCAACACAAAATTCAGCACCCACACAGCTCAGCCATCTCAGCTAACCCTTTTGTCTTTCTCAGAAAGTTAAAAGCACTCCTGGCTATGCCTTTGGGGTCTGATCCAATTAAATGGAAAGATTTTTCTTGCCTTTGGCAGGAGGAGATTACAGATTTTGGGCTACTTCCCGATTGCTCTGTACCATCACTCTGAATTATAATCAAGCAAAATGTGGTTCAGACCACACCACTACCTATGGTGCCAGGATTTTCAACATGTGCTGACCTGCAAGCCAAAAACCCTGCACGCTTTGGAGCAAGGGGTCCTAGAGACCAGTTGTGTCCTTTAAACGATGAACAATTCTTGCAATCTCATAGACCTGTTTGTGGTGGTAGTGGGGGGTTTTTTTGGGTTTTTTTCCTGGCTCATTAGCACTATAAATACCAGCTCTCAGCCCTTCTCTCCCAAACCCTTCTCCTTTCCACCCCCTCCATCTCCCTCTGCTAGCTTTGCACCACAGCAAGATCACTCCACAACCACACCCCCAAGTTGTTAAGTCTGAACACATCCACTGGGCTACCTCACTTAAACAGACAAGCATTGCCATGTTAACCGGGGTCTGTTCCTGTTGAGCTTGAGGTGACTTCAGGGGACAGTCTACCACCCAGCTGTTGCTTTAGAGGCATTAAGTGACATTTTGTTTCCTCTGCAGTGAAGGATGCTAGATCATGGACAAACAAGGGGCCATCCACAGAACCAGTAAGAGCCTTTAGCAGAAAGCTTGCAGGGAAAGATTTAAGCCAGGTCCTTCTGCTGGAAGAAGTTTCTCTTTGGTCATCTAGAAGGTCTGGGCTCCAATCTTGTACCAGGAACAGTGAGGACCAGCACATTTTCTGTCCTCTCTCCTTCCTCCTTCTCTGGTGATAGGTGGTGCTGCTGCTCTTCCTAGAGCCCAGGAATGCACTTGCAGGTCACTGTCTTTCCACTTTCTTACTTGGGGTGTCCTGAGCCTGCAAGAGCACACACCACACCAGAGACCCTCAGACTTTGTTTGGACAGCTGAGGACCACAGCCTAACATTTCTCCCACGAGCTCCCATGAGTGTTTTAGCACATCAACAGATGTACCAGCTAACAGATGCTCCCCAAATCCTCGTGGCTACCACAAATCTTGCCCTCATTTCCTGCAGCATTTGACATGCAGTTTCCAGATGGGGACTCTCTCCTGCTCCTACACTGTGATGCCTCCCAGGTAGTTTTGGTCTGGAGGCTTTCAGAGCAGTTCTGTCTCCAAGGGCTCTCACAGAGTGACTGCTAACGGTGGTGTAGAGCATCCAAAGGAGCAAAGAGCAGGCAGTCGATCAGGACTGTGTGACTCTCTAACCAGGTGCTGTTACTTAGGGTGCTTCCGCTGAAGCCAGTGGTCAAATGCTTGGTCAGTACAAGTCCTTGTAACAGCCCTGATCAGAGCAACCACCGGAGAAATTATTTCCTTGGAGCTATAACAACATGTGCCTGCAAAGTCTCTTCCCTTCCTTAACTTCTGCAAAACCCCCATGTTGCAGGAAAAGCTGTTTGTACATCTCTGGTGATTTCTGCTTCCAGGTGGCATTTCCTCTTTACATCCTGCCTTGATGGCTCCCAAATCCCTAGCTCCTCACAGACAGCAGGAGACCGCAGGACCCATGGAGGCTCCCAGGCCAACGTGGGCTGCCCCGCATTCCTCCCATCTCTTCCTCTGTTCCAGGCAGCCTTGCCTTCCACTCTTCCTCTTTGCAAGGATTATTCTTATTATTCACAGGTCTTTGAACGGTAGCTTCTCAGGAGCTCAGGACATAGCTGAGCCCTGCTCAGAGGCCCTGGGGAGCAATTGCTCAGAGGCCCTGGGGAGCAATTACTCAGATCCCTGTTCTCAAAGCAAGAAGGGGTCCCTGGCTGCTATGCAGTTTGTCCTAGCAGGTTGCTGGCATAAACTTAGAATAACAAGCAGCTGCAGTGAGCCTCCAGCAGTCATCAGACTCAAAGGAGGTGGACTTTTCTTCCTCTCCGGCCTTGCCCCTTTCAAACATCTCTTCATGCTGCTCTCTGTCACTGCAGTGCTTTGCGCTTCTGTCTACACAGAAGCTTTCCTACTGAGGTGCATCTGCATCAGCCCTGGAGGGGTGAAAAGTGCCTTTAGAAACAGGAAGAAAGGGTTAATTACAATTGCTAGACACATAGCATGAATCTCCCCAATTTCTTCCCACCCACAGCTCTTACCAAGCAGCTGTGAAATGTGTTGGCACAATGCATTAAGGATGCATTGTGCAAGTTTACCTGGTGTTGAAGAGGACTCTCAGTGATGCTGCTAAACCTGAAAAGAAACCCCCAAATTACAAACTAGTCTGCTGCAATTCACCTCACCACAAGCCCCTTTTTATTGGTCTTTGAAAACCTTTCTCCAAAAAACAGCAGCATACCAGGTGGACAATGAGAGCTGCAAATATCAAAATCAGATCAGTCATAGTCGTTAGCTTCCCAGCGTCAGGAATAGGCCAGTTTATGGCAAGCCTAGTTCAAATAGGGAAGTGCCATGATTAACACTAGTTAGAGCACCGGTAAGCTCCTTCCTGGGTGGTTTTTGGCAAGAGAAGAGGTTGACAGGAAAAAAGGGTGAAGTATGTCCTGGTCTGTAGCAACTGTTATAACCACTGCAGTTGCTGGGTTGCAATTTCTCCACTACTTAGATTTTCTTTGTTCTGCTGCAAAACTCTACTAAACCAAATGAGGCCTGATTTCCTCATGGACACAAAGGAAGCCCATGGTCTTCCTAGACTGAATGAAGAATGTGCTTAGTTTGGTGCAGGGAGAATGGGAAAGGTGGAGGAACAGTGTTAGAGAAAATTATTACTTTCCTGATGTCACTGAACCTCACCTTGATAACAGCACAGAAAACACTTCATTTTGGAAGTCTCAGAAGGAAACAAACAAGCTCACAGGATGTGGCTGCCTGGAAGCCAGAAAATTTTACTTGATGACCCAGAAATCCCTCCCTCGCTCCATTCTGTAGAAATGCCATTTTTTTCTTCCAAGGAAAAATCTAACAAATCTTTTTGGAAATCTTGCCACATTTCCTCCTATTTCACAAATACTTGTGGTGACTAAGAAACTGCATTTTGCCAGGAATTGACCATCCATCCAAGCCAGCTGATATCTCCAATCAGTAGCAGTAATGCCTGACAATAAGAATTTGCACTGTAGCAGCTAGAAGTCATTTGGTTGCAAGCCAGCCCCCCTACAGTTTTGTTCCTGTACAAGCAGAACAAAAAGACAGTCTTTTTCCTAAAAGTCTTACTTGGTAAAGGCATAATGAATGTGGTTTACAGACTTCTATTCCCAAGAAAGGAAAGGTGAAAAGCACTTTGGAGAATCAGGGTGATCATAATTTGGGGTTTTTTTTCCTGCTAATTACATATTTATTCTCTCCCATTGCCTGTTACATTAAGAAAGAAACTGTTTTCTGTAAGACACAAAACCTCCCTGAAGTCCAGAGCAAGTCAGGAATGAACAAGGGACTGGATATTTAGGTAGAGAGAAAAATCTTTTGCAAGTACCGCTAGGATATGCTAAAAACAAAGTTAGAGTTTGGAAGAGAACTAAAATGTTGTGAAAGAGGGGGAAATGGGGCTGGAGGGATTTTCTGCTGAAAATCCCCAAGACAGGCTCAAGTTAGTTAATGTGTGTTTTAAATCGTGAACATTCTCCTTCAGCAAAGATTTTGCATGGGTTATTTTGGGAGCATGAATAACAACAAGCAATAAGCAAGCAGGGGGAGAAAACAGCCTTAACCCAGGGAGAGAGGTGGAGGCAAGAAAAACGCACGGGGGCTACGAGGCCTCGTGTCTCTCCCCCTGCAGTGGCAAAGGAAAGCAGTGATCTAAACTGGGCATGTGATCTCCCAACAGCATTTTGAGCCATTGATGTTGAAGCATCTAGAAAGAAGTGGTGACAGAGAAGCTTTTAGGCAAATGACTTGGCTAGCAGGCCTGCCGGGGATGGGAAGAGGAATGAATGAACCCTGCTTACCCCTGTTATGTGCAGTTATTAGGAAAGCAGGGAACACCCCCTCAACGCTGCAGCATGCAGCCCGGCGTGCGGTGACTACGCTGAAAAATAAAACACACAAATAAAATAAAGTTCTCCAGACCTGCTGGAGCTTCCCCATCGCCTTGGGGAGTTGGTGCGAGAAGCTCGGTGCTCGCAGGTGCCTGTGTGGCTGGGGGAGCGGTACCGGGTGCCTCTGCGGCAGGGCAAGGTGTGGGGGGCGGGAGAGAGGAGCCGGTGCCCCCTGGAGAGGCGCTGAGCTCGGGTGGGTGGGGAGCAGCGGAGACCCCCTGGCTGGGAGGAAGGCCCAGGGAGGAGGAGGAGATGGGGGGGGCAGAGAGGGGAGGATTTTGCCGTACCCGGGGGGTGGGGGAGTACACACCAGGGGATGTGAGGCTGCTCCTGCTGCAGGAGGAAAGTTGGCCGCGCTGCCACGCAGGGCTGGTTCTCCTGCCTCCCCCCGCCTGCTTCCCTCCCTCTCTCCCTCCTCCTCTTCCTCCTCCTCCTCCCCGCGAGTTGAGCACACAGTGCAGCCAGGCGGTGCAGGCGGCGCAGCCCCGCCGGCCGCTCGCCCTGCCCGGCCCCCGGGCCCCCTGCCCCGGTCCCGGCCCCGGTCCCGGTCCCCCGCCGCCCCCCGCCGCCGCCCCCGCCGCCGGGATGCTGCCGGGCGCTGCGCCCGGGCGCTGAGCCGCCGCCGGCCCGGGAGCACCGCGGCCCCTCCTGCAGCCCCCGGCGGGAGCATCGCGCTGCGGGTCACCTTGCAAGGAGGTGAGTGACACCCCCCCCATCCCCTCCGGGGAGCGATGCACCAAATTCCGCCCCCCCTCGCCATCCTACGGAGCGGGGCCGCCGGGCACGGAGCGGGGGCGGGGGGCACGGCGGCTCCCGCAGCCGCCGCGGCGGGGAGTCTCTGCGGGGAGCCCCGGGGAGCGCAGGGACTTGGGGCCGCCCCCGGGCTGGGATCCTGCCCCGCCGGGCAGCGGGGGGACGCCCGCAGCGGTGCTTCCCGGTGCCCTGCTGAGAGCCGAAATTAGCATGCCCGGTGTGGCACGGCGCGCCTGGCGGGGGTCAGGGGAGGGATCCGGCTTTTCCAGTGCCTTGACAAGGTTTGGGTTGGGAGCACTGGAAGGGAAACTGAGCGCCGGGTCCTCCTTTTCCCTTCCCTTCCCCAGGAGGAATCCCCTGCGCTCACTGTGGCGGAGCATCTTTCCCTCCCAGCACCCGGCCACCCTGCCAGTCCAGGGAAGCCTCTCCCCGGGAAGGGGGAGCGGGGCGGGGCGGGGGTGCACGGCCCCGTGCAGGCTCCGGGGCAGAGCCTGAGCCGGGGGGCAGACGGCAGGGAGGCTGGGCTCCTTGCAGCCACCGCTGCCCTGTCCCCTCACCAGCCTGCTCAAGAGGCGCCGGACTGAATTTCGTCTCCTTCCCATCCTTTAGTTTGCGGGCAGTGACAGCTAAGTTGGAGAGAGGGATGGTTAAGGCGACGAGATAGGAGCGGTGCCTGCAATTCAGTGGCAGAGGGGGGTGACCTTGGGTAAGTGCCCCATGCCTGCCCCATCCTTCTGGGTCGGGTATTACTAAAGCATCCCGCAAGAGATCAAGGAGAACCCTTCAGTAGGAAGAGGCTGGCAAATGCATTGAGACCTTTCTCGAATTAGCTCTGCAGGAGTCCAAGCCTTCCTGGTACCGGACTGGGAGCGTTCACTGGTCCAGAGCGTGCTGCAGGAGGGGGGACGTGCAAGGGTCTATGCGGAACTGGTGGTGGTGGTGGTGGGTTTTGTCCCCCCATAAGAACATGGAGCTACCTAGTGGCAGGAGTTGCTCTGGAGAGCAATCTGTTGAACTGTGTCTTCAAAATAACTGGAGGGGAGGCTGCAGCCTCAGTGTGTAACAAGAGAGAAAGAAACCAAAAAAAGATCTAAACTTTCTAGGGAGATTAAATATTCAAATCACAAATAATTAGACATTAATCCCTCGTAAACAGGGCATTAACAACAATTAAAAGATGCTTTGATATTCTTAAACCCAAGAAGATGAGTTAACTGGTACTTTCAGGGGGATTATTGTGTAATATAAAATGCAGTCAGAGCAGAGAATGCACTTTTCTACATTCATGTATTTAAATGACTTGCTCTTAATTATAGTTAATGAGCTATCATCTTCAAAGTAGCTGCATTTAGATGCTCTCCATATTAGTTTCAAATTACCTCGCTCCAAAGAACAAGCCACTACTGATTTTACTGGCTGAGGTGACATTTTAGTGGCAGTTTGGTAACTACAGGTCATGACAGGGTGTACGTAGGATAAATGCATTTGTAGGAATTAAATGAAGTTTCCTTTTATTAAGTGGACAAGCACACATCTCACACCACTGGTGCCATACGCTCTGGAATAAATCTCACCGGCACAGGAAGGCTCTTCGTTATACAAATGCAGATGTAATGCAGTACTAGTGTATATAGGCACCACCACAACACATTTAACCTGATGAAGGCTGCTTTCTGGCTTTAAAATGCTTTCACTTCTGAGGATAGTATTAGAGACAAGATGCAACATAGTTGGATAAGGTTTTTTGTCTTTCTCTCTACTATAAATTCGTATCTGCAGGTAGCTATAAATGTCCATGAGAGTTTTTAATACTGCTTATGTGGTTATTAAGATTGCAGATTACATATTGGGACTTCCAAATTTTGTTTTCTTCACTTTAAAGACTCGACTTTTTACAGGTTATTGTTTGTACAGTGCCAATGGGGGAAAATGGAAAAGAATTGCAGAGGTTTAAACAGGAAGAAGATACTCTGTGTGTTCAGTGACTTTGCTTTGACAAATGTGAATAGTGTCTGTGTATAAGCATGTGAGTGTGTGTTTGCTCATGTCTGAATACATATCCTCTGGCTATCAAATCAAATGTTTCTGAATACTCTTTCTCTAGTAAAAGTTGGAAACTACTTTGAGCAATGAGATCACAGCAAAATGCTCCCCTTCAGGTGTAAATGTCTGTGACCCTGAGGATTCAGGTGGAGCTGGTCCAACTCATCGTGCCTAAGAATGAAAAGATTTTGTGCTTTGAATTTGGTGTCATAATATCGGAAGAGTGACAAACTCTGGTTATTTTCATTGCACCAGCAAAGACTGCATTTTAAAATAGTGGTGCAGTACATGAGAGGTGTGAGCCCATGCATGCCTTTAGCACTCCCAGTTTTATACATGGCATCCCTGTAGATGTGTATCTGTCTATATGTATCTATATAAAACTTGAATGTATAAAGTTCCCTCATTAACCATCCATCCAAATCCGTGTTGTAAAGTATTTCTGTCCTTAAGTTCTGAGACTTTAGTTCACTGAGGCACGAGAAGAATGAACGTTCACATCAAGTTGGCATAATTCGAGCAGAGGTTTAATGGGGTTTATATGCTTTGATTCAGTGCTCAGACCCCCTTCTCCTTTCGGAGAAGGAAGATCTCCGAAACAGTGCTTGCAAATGGATAATTTGCTCAGAAGACAGTCATGGCATAACCAAAGAGTTTATGGGGACGACCTGCCCATCCTAGGTCCCACAAGACATCCAGCCTGGTGTCAGGTCCTGCAGGAAAGCTGTGCTCAGCGTGCTTCTTCAGGACATCTCCCACAGCAGCTGCCTGCTACATGCAATGGCTGATCCAGTCCTCTCCCAGTGCGTGGGGTCCCCATGCCACCCACCCGCCTTCCAGCTCCTGTTCTTGTGCTCTCTGCAAAAAAATGATCTCCCTTCTCCCCACTGTTGATATGCTGCCAGCCAAATGCCTGTACCTCCCATATAGAAATCTCCTAGGTCCTATGTCCCTTCTCCTCCCAGAGGGAAGAGGTTATAGGATTTTCCTTCAGGCTCTGGCAATGCCCTGAGTCTAATGGGACCCATTATTCATTTCAACTCTGATTTCTGCAGGAAGGAAAATATGGGGTTAAGAAAGGTCTGTAAAGGTCAGTCTACACCCACTGATGGTACTTTTTAGTGTTTCCCTGCCTGCCCTACATGCCTCCAGCTACCAGTCTCGCTATGTCTAAATCACTTATTCTGTAAAGCTTTTGTCCCACAGCATATTTCTGGCTCTGCAATTCTTCTAGAGCCTGATGAAGCAAGGCTGATTTTATTGTCCCAGCAGTGGCTGCTTAACGTAATCAACCTTACCCTGATGAACTGGGGCTAGCAATTTTACAGTATCACAGAAGTGTTTTTCGAGCAAAGTGACTTACAACCTTGGGGTGCTTTGCTTGGGGCAGGAGGTACAGAAACCTTCATTTTGCACCAAGTCTGTACCGCCAGGCTGTCTTCCTATTCTGTCCTCTCTTTATTTATTATTCCTGCTTCAGGAATATCTCAAAACCCAGCCTAGAGCATAGTGTTGGTGTGTTACATGCAGAACAAGTGTGAAGCAGGTGTCTTGTCCTGTTTTGCTTTCTGCATGCAGTGTGGAAACACAAGTAGAGCCAGATGAGCAGGGTGTACACAAGAAATGGGCTCTATGGGGGCTTGGCTGCCCATCAGGAGTAAGACTTGAGTGAGTTAGTCGGGCCAGTCCTGGAGCCGCATCTGGGTGTTTCTGTCTGTGGGCCAGCCTGGTTACAAACATGGATAATTTTAGGGATTTTAGGGCAAAGGGAGGCACTGGAGTCAGCCTGCAGGCAGACCAAGAGGGCCAGGTGATGCTGTGATGCTGATATTCCTGGGTGAGCCTTGTGGGGTTCATTTAGATGCTCTGTCGTGTGCGGCAGGGACTTTGCCTTGCTGCAGGTTTCTACAGGTCAGAGCATCAGGTAGCTTCTTGTAAGCTGGAGAATTTTAATTCTGTTGCAACACAAAGCATCACTGAAATTAGGCAGAGGGTTTTGGTGGTAACTTAGTCCTTCCCAGACCTTTAAATCTAGATTGACTCTCAAAAACTGTCCAGACTCTGTGGCATAGGGACCAAGAAGACTGAGGCATTACATCTTTTCACCTGAGAATGCGGCTTGTCTATCAAGTAAACACACAGGAAAAGAAGCAGTCCAGCTGTGCATAAGTTCTCACTCTGCAAAACGTGAGTCATGGTTAAATCCACAAGAGCAATAGTTCTGGCCCCAAACTTGGCATGATAAATGTGGGTCTGAGTCAAGCTTTCCCCTTCTGGGGAAAAGCTGCTGGAGCCGCTCTTGGGCAGAGGCTAGGAGTGCTCTCCATGCCATGCAGGAGAGTCGTGGGACTCACGTTGGAAGAAGTTTTTCTCAGTGAGGGCACTCTGAACAATTAAGGATGCAATTATACACCCCAGAGAACAGCTGTATTTACTTGCTTCGAAAGTGAAAGGCAGCACAATTTTCTGCTCGTCGAGTTGGCAAACAGATCCTTCAGCCTGACCACACTGCTGAAGGTAGTGACCTGAGCTACTTCATTATGTGTCTCTCTATTTATTATGTCATGAAGGTTAGTTTTATTGTGCTGGACATAATCAAGAGTCTTACAGAACAGCTTTTTGGGATGGATGGAGGGAGAAGAAATGTCAGCTTAGCCTTGTGTTGGGAGAGATACGTCTTTTAAAGCAAGAATCACTCCTCATGACGCAGTCTCCCCAGTTTGAAATGGGGGCAGGGGGCTCAGAGGAGTGTGATGAGGCTGGATACATTTGGGGTTGTCAAATGGTCCTGTTCTGCGGTATTGGAGTGCTGCAAAGGACCCAGTGATACAAGCTGGTGTGAAGGCATCCTTTGCTGTGCATGCTACTGGATAGCCAGGCTCAGAGTGGAGGGTACATATTTGCAGCCAGGAGAGAAGGAGAGGGCATGAGAGAAGCATGTGTACAAAAGGCTTTGCTCATGTGGAGATGCAGAGTTATGACAGGATCCAGGTGTTTTATAGGTTCGCACTAAGCTCGCCAGCCACTTGGTCAAGGCATTCATGTGTCCAGATGCAGTTAGGTAGCTGATAACAGCTTTCCAACACCAAGCTTTCCCCTATTCATAGTATCATAGAATGGTTTGGGTTGGAAGGCACCTTAAAGATCATCTAGTTCCAACCGCCCTGCCATGGGCAGGGACACCTTCCACTAGACCAGGTTACTCAAAGCCCCATCCGACCTGGCCTTGAACACTTCTAGGGATGGGGCATCCACAGCTTCTCTGGGCAACCTGTCCAGTGCCTCATCACCCTCATAGTGAAGAATTTCTTCCTTGTATCTAATTTAAATCTACCCTTTCTCAGTTCAAAGCCATTACCCCTTGTCTTATCACTACATGCCCTTGTAAAAAGTCCCTCTCCAGCTTTCTTATAAGCCCTCTTTAACTACTGAAAGGCTGCAATAAGGTCTCCCCAGAGACTTCTCTTCTCCAGGCTGAACAACCCCAACTCTCTCAGCCTGTCTTCATAGGAGAGGTGCTCCAGGCCTCTGATCATATTCACGGCCTTCCTCCGGTGTCTCTCCAACAGGTCCATGTCCTTCTTATGTTGGGGGTCCCAGAGCTGAAGGCAGTACTCCAGGTGGGGTCTCACAAGAGTGGAGCAGAGGGGGAGAATCACCTCCCTCAACCTGCTGGTCACACTTCTTTTGATGCAGCCCAGGATACGGTTGGCTTTCTGGGCTGCTAGCATGCATTGCTGGATCACATTGAGCTTCTCATCAACTAACACCCCCTAGTCCTTCTCCTCAGGGTTGCTCTCAATCCATTCTCTGCCCAGCCTATATTTGTGCTTGGAATTGCCCCAACCCATGTGCAGGACATTGCACCTAGCCTTGTTGAACTTCATGAGGTTTGCACCGGCCCACCTCTCAAGCCTGTCAGGGTCCCTCTGCACACAGCTTGGTGTCATCAGCAAACTTGCAGAGGGTGCACTCAATCCAACTGTCCATGTTGTTGAAAAAGATGTTAAACACTGCCAGTCCCAATACCGACCCCTGAGGAACGCCACTCATCACTGGTCTCCACTTGGACATCAAGCCGTTGACCGCAACTCTTTGAGTGCGACCATCCAGCCAATTCCTTATCAAACAAGTGGTCCATCCATCAAATCCATGTCTCTCCAATTTAGAGACAAGGATGTTGTGCAGGACAGTCTCAAATGCTTTGCACACATCCAGGTAGATGGTGCCAGTTGCTCTTCCCTTATCCACCAATGCTGTAACCCTATTGTAGAAGGCCACCAAATTTGTCAGGCATGATTTGTCCTTAGTGAAGCCATGTTGGCTGTCACCAATCACCTCCTTATTTTCTATGTGCCTTATCATTCCAGGAGGATCTGCTCTATGATCTTGCTTGGCACAAAGGTGAGACTGGTCTGTAGCTCCCTGGGTCTTCTCTTTTTCCCTTTTTAAAAATGGGGGTTATGTTTCCCCTTTTCCAGTCAGTGGGAATTTCACTGGACTGCCATGACTTCTCAAATATGGTGGATAGTGGCTTAGCAACTTCATCCACCAGTTCCCTCAGGATCCTCGGATGCATCTCATCAGGTCCCATGAACTTGCGCACCTTCAGGTTCCTTAGATGGTGTCGAACCTGATCTTCTCCTACTGTTCTTCATTCTCCCAGTCACTGCCTTTGCCTTCTGCGACTTGGGTGGTGTGGCTTGAGCATTTGCTGGTGAAGACTGGGGCAAAAAAGTCATTGACTACTTCAGCCTTCTCCATATCCTGGGCAAGCAGGTCTCCAGTTTCCTTACGGAGAGGGCTCATATTTTCGCTGGTCTTCCTTTTATCACCAACATACCTATAGAAAGTTTTCTTGTTGCCCTTGACGTTCCTGGCCAGATTTAATTTTATTAGGGCTTTAGCTTTCCTAACCTGATCCCTGGCTGCTCAATTTCTCTGTATTCCTCCCAGGCTACCTGTCCTTGCTTCCACTCTCTGTAGGCTTCCTTTTTGTGTTTGAGTTTGTCCAGGAGCTCCTTGTTTATCCATGCAGGCCTGCTGGCATTTTTGCCCGACTTCCTCTTTGTTGGGATGCATCACTCCTGAGCTTGGAGGAGGTGATCCTTGAATATTAACCAGCTTTCTTGGGCCCCTCTTCCCTCCAAGGCTTTATCCCATGGTAGTCTACCAAGTAGATCCCCGAAGAGCCCAAAGTCTGCTCTCCTGAAGTCCAGGGTAGTGAGCTTGCTGTGCACCCTCCTCCATGCCCTAAGGATCTTGAACTCCACCATCTCACTCACTGCAGCCAAGGCTGCCCCTGAGTTTCACATTCCCCACCAGCCTCAGCTTGTTGGTGAGAACAAGATTGCATTGGTGAAATGAATTTCTTGCTTAAAAAGGCACAGAGTCTGATTTTTGACTGCTTTCACTTTGCAAAGTAATTGCCGTTATCTTGTGCAGATGGCAAGGTGTTTTTATACTGGTGCCTTCCACAACAGGCAGGGTTATTTACATTACAGCCAGGTGCTGTTATTCAGGTCAGTTATTTATTAGCTGGAAAGTGCAGTTTTGTTGTCAAATGACAAAAGTTGTGAATTTGGACTGAACTCAACAAAGAGTTGAGGCTATCAAAATTAGTCAGGAAGGACGATTGCTAAAATGCCTGAATGTGCCATTTTTTTATCGGAGGCAACTTGAGGCAAATCGAACTAAAATCCAGTTCATTCAATTAAAAATAAATAAATGAAACATCACATTTCATTTTGGCTCAGGCAAGATTCTTCCATCTGTTCAAAAAGAAATAGTTTGTTGCAGGGATAACATTTTATGGTTTAGGTCAACACAAGGTAATTCCTCCTTTCTCCCCCTTGTTCTTTGGTTCAGCTACTGAATCAAACAATCAATTATTCAGGCAGATCTAATATGCATATGGTAATTGTTTCCACATTTAAATATACCTCTGGACAGGCAATCAAGAGACCTGGATTTTATTTCCAGCTCTGCTACTTTGCCTGACGTGACCTTGGGCATTTCACTGTGCTCCGAGTCCCTCCTTTTCAGGGCAGGACAGGCCCATGTCTCACAGTGGATTTGCTGCATCTTGGTAATACTAAAATAACATGGAGGTCTTTTTGCTTCCACTGTTAGCAATTAAACATTTAGCTATCACTAATGCATGCATTCCTAATTCTCCCAGTGTGAGATAGTTGCATTGCCTTATGAAACTCCCTGTAGTTTACTTAATAGGTCAAAAGGAATTTCAGCTGCTGAAATAGCAGCGTTAGCTTAAAACAAAACCTATTTTAATGAGCCCAGCTAAATCAAAGAAGAAAAATACAAGGGGGAAACGTTTTTTCCTTCCTTTCCTTGAATTTTTCACTTTGTAATCAGCTCTCCAGATCCATACATTGCCTGTGATTTCTCTCAAGCAAAAGGTCCATATGTGTTGTTGCAATTTCTAGATATTTGAAATACCCTAAACCATGTTGAAGCCTATTACATTATACATTAAAACCTCCCTCATACCTGAAAGCTTGCACCAGGAAACCTGCAGCCTCCAGACCTCTCACCATTTGGCTTTCCTGCTCTTCAAGAAAGTTTTCTCCCCTCTGCTTTCTGTGTGCTGGCAGTGGGGGAACCAGCATCAAACCCAACTACACTTTGTTGAATCTGGTAGTCATGAGGCTGCATCAGTTTCTGCTGGTGGCACAGCCCTGCAAAGGGTGGTTATTGTCCCTTCTTGCCATGCTGGCATTTCATTTAGAGTCACTGAGGGGTTGGCAGAAGGATGTGAGGGCAGTGGATGTCTTGTTGGGAGCATGGGAGACAGGTGGGAATCTGTCAGGAGCAGAGAGATTTGGATCATAAGGTAACTCAAGTCAAAGAAACCTCAGGAGGTCTCTAGTCCAATCTCATGCTCAAAGCAGGGTCAACTATGGGGTGACACCAGGTTGCTCAGAGCTTCATCTAGTTGGGTGTTAAAAAACTCCAAGGATGGAGACTGCACAACCTCCCTGGGCAACCTTTTCCAATGCTCGACTGTCTTCATGGGGAAAAGATTTCCCCTTATATCCAAGACCCCCATGCAGAGGCACGAGCTCTTTGAGCCCTTTCTCCTGGCTGATGCTGTGCAAGATCTGCAGGGAATAGCAGCCGGTACAGCCATAAGCCTTGATAGTGGATGTGGACTCTGCCTTCAGCCTCACCATGGCTTGCCTTCATCTCCAAGTTTTCCTGCCGATAAACCAGGCCTTTGCACTGGTGATGTCTGGTCTGCCTGGATGAATGTTCTTCTGGTCTGTTGTGAGGAAAGGGCTGGGGCTTTTCAGCTGTAGCCTGGTATTTCAGAAGTAACTGAATTGCTTGTTCACACAGAACTTTTGGTACCTGGCAGGGGTCTGCAGAAGGCTGAAACACCCTGAAGCTGTGCTAGAGCTGTGCAAAGGGGAGAGCCCCATGGAGGCAGGAGGATAACAGCATCCTGCCGGGTCACAGAAGAGCAAAGGAGCTTCAGGACGGTGGGCAGTAGCAGAGCTGGCTTCTGCACCTTGTCTGCCAGAGCCCGGGCTGCAGCACTTTGCTGTTCTCTCCTTGTTCTCTCTACAGCTTTCATTTCTCTGTGTCACACCCTTTGCTAATTAGTTTGTCAGCCACTGTCATCATAGCAGGAGTCTGCAGAACACCCAGCAGAGCATAGCTCTCATTGCAGCTACCGTAGCTGGGCTCTGCTGTAACACAAGTGATAGCTTAATAAAGCACAGCATTGCAGACTAAATATCTTGGCACTGGTTGCAGCTTCTTATTAAAATAAGAAAGAGAGAGAGAAAAAGAAATGCAAGAAATTGGAAAGATTGAAGTTTATAATAGTTAATGGCTTCACCATTAATACCAGAGACCTGGCTAAAAATGTCTAATCCCCAAGGTAAAAATTAGATTGAAGTTTGATCTACTATTTGTCAATAGCTTGAACTTGGTTTTCCGTTCTGGTTCTAGCCTCAAGTCTGAAAATGCAGAATTATTTCTGGTCAGCCTGAGTACCAGTGAGTGATTTGTGGGGAGAAATTCAAACTATGTGAAGACAAATGAAACCTGAACCAAACCAGTTAAATTAACTCTGCATCTTGGAGCAGACTGAACAGCTCTCTTATTTAAAGGCCTCTGATGAGTTTCATTTTCCTGTCAGCATCATTCTGAAACCTCACTACGGTCCTAGGTAATGAGAATGGCTCTTTTTCGCTTTGAGTGTTGGCTCCCTGCGGAGAAGGCATCCTCTAGTTGCCTCAGGTGGTCTATCAGGTTATCTGCTCAGTCAGGCTGCTATACGGGATCCTCTGGGCTGCAGTTTGACCTGGAAACTGGGGCAATCTTAATTTTAGGACCTGCCTGTGAGCTGGAGACATGTCAGCCTGGGTCAGGTTAGTGAAAGCCCTTAATGAAAGGATGGTCACTGAATCCACCTCCAAGGAGTCCCTGCAGGCAGGATACAGGCTCTGAGCCATTGCATAAG
The DNA here is from genome assembly GCF_030463565.1 of Pelecanus crispus. Classification (NCBI taxonomy): domain Eukaryota; kingdom Metazoa; phylum Chordata; class Aves; order Pelecaniformes; family Pelecanidae; genus Pelecanus; species Pelecanus crispus. The sequence continues at coordinate 25,987,022 of NC_134645.1, read as the reverse complement.
CGCTTGCTGCCTTTTGCCCCTAAGCATCAGTCACGGCCATGTGCTGCTGTCGGTCGCTCCTCTATCTGAACCTGGGGGACTCATTTCTCCTGCTTCACTCATCTGAAGGTCAGTATTAAGCTGAAGGGTCTCCCCTGTATTTTACAGGTGTATCGTTTCTCCAAAGGGAGACTGAGCCCACCGGTCCTACGCACCTTGCATAACTGCAATTAGTTATCCAAGAAACATCCTCAGGTGTCTGCAGTAGGTGAAATGAAGTCCAGCCTTTGAGTCTAATTCTCCCACCAACACTGAGGTAGAAGCAGGTTACAAAGGCCTTGGAAATCTGATTTAACTCTCTTCAGCCAGTGGTTGGGAAGAGAAAAGCCCAGGGGAGGTTCTCTTTTATCCATGAGGACGTGAAATTTCATTTGTGGCTGACAGCACTCTTAATCCTGCCTTTTTATTGATGAAGAATCTCTGGGTACCTCAACTGTTTCTCAGTTTCCCTAGACAGCAATTGACCTTGTTTCAGCTATGCATCAAAATGCACTGGCAATCAAGGTGCTATTGATTTAAACCTAATCGCCAGCCACTCAGGAATTTCACCCGGAAAAGAAAAATCAATGCCACTTTAATATTATTATTGTTGTTGTTGTTGTTGTTGTTGTTGTTGTTATTGTGGGGTTTTTTTTCCCTGTTAAGATATTATAATGGAAAAGCATAAGAGTCTTGCCAGCTCCTTACCATTAAGCAATACACTTGCAGGGCCGAGAACATTAGGTCAGGCTCTGGTAAGGTAGCCAGCCAGCTACAGATTGAAATGACTCTAGGGTTAAACAATTTTCCTTGATTGCATGCTGCCATCTGTGTCTCTCTCTGCTGACCTTCCCTGAGGCATGTGAGCTGCACTGTTATGTGGGACTCCGGAGAGGATGTCTTGAGCAATGCATTAGCCCTATTACTGGAGGAGCTATGTGTGGGAAGGATGCTCCCTGTCTTGTCCTTGCTTCATTTCAGATGTTTGCTTCCCACCCTCCCCCCATCCCAAGGGGAAAGCGTCACTCAGAATCTGCAAGATTGTTTTACAAGACTGGTTTAAATGCATGGCAGGTAAGCACCAGCCAGATAGATGCTTAGATCCACAGTAGGACTGAACGACACCACAGGTGCTCTCCTATCTAGTAAGTGATGCATGCCAGGATCCATCCTGTCACCCATAGTCTGAATGGTCCAGCTTTGACTCTGTCCATTCTGCTAAACTCTCTTACCTGCCAAAACAAGGTGGATTTCCCCTTTGGGCTTCTCAGGAGCATGCATGGCACTTATTTACTGCAGCATAGGTATTGTCTGGGAGAGGGCACAGGCTGAAGCCAGTCTATGGGGTGTGCTAACACTTTGCTGGTGTGGGTGATTAGGGATGATGCTTGAGCCTGTAACGTAGTTGTTCTCAGTTCCTTGGGATGGTAGAGATACCAGCCATAGAGTACCAAAGTCGTCATGAGCAGTCCTGGTTTAGGTCTTTTGCAGAATCTTATCTGTCAGCACTCCAAATGCTTTGGAGCCAAATCACCTTTTGAAATGATGTTGAGTCCTGGGCCTCCTTTTAATCAGCCAAAGGGACTTGGCTCCTGCATTACATACACTGAGGAGCATTGAGGAGTAAGGGATGGTGTGGGGCAGTCCTGACTCCTGACTCCTACTGACATTCCAGTCATGTTCTGAAGTGCTCCTGGGTCTCAGGTCACTTAGGCATACTAAAGCATCTTCCCCTCTGGCCTCTGCTTACTTTTCTCCTCCTGCTGCTGAGGAATGTGAGAAGAACTGAAGGATGGTTTTCATTTCCCATGATTTTGGAGTGTCCCCATGCAAGTAAACTTTAGAGAGATGGGAGTGACCCTTCCTCATAATCCATGCCTTTTAAGATGACCACCTAAAACTGCTTGAGGAACATGTACTGGTCTGCATACCAGCTATCTCTGGTGTCACAGTGCCTGTAAAGCCTCATTTGCACCCATTCAAAGTGAGCATTTTCCATGAAGACATTACAGCTGTCAGAGGAATGCCTGGAGTGAGACCTGCATTTCCAGAGCCAAGCGTTATCCGGATGATAGGCAAGTGCAGAGACAATGTGAAGGGAATCTGATAGTGCAGCTCAAAGTCATGTGATAAAGCTGCCTTAAAATGGCATTTTCCTGAGTGCTGCTCAAGTCAGACGATACCCATTTGTTGGCATGATGTGACTGCATGGAGGTGCGCGGCCTGACCCAAGCTTTCTTGCAGCCATTGATGCAGTGACCAACTATTGACTTCTTAATCCATTTTTCTGGGAGGGGACCTGTTTGATTTGTGCATCTTCAGATTTCTGCTACATCTGTGGCATATTTCTGCTGACCATTTCAGTTTGCTTGGACAAATGGCAGGGCTAAGAATGCTTGTGAGATGGTTTACAGTTTTGGTTGAAGTCTCTCTGGCTTCAGTGGGGTTGATGGTTGGTGTCACATATCAGGGAGCCTTGCACATTTTTCAAGACACCTCAGGGGGAACTGAGCAAAATCTCCTGACAACTTACAGTTGTTGAATTTTTCTCAGCTTCTGCCTGTGGTGATGTACTTTTATTTTGTTTCTTTGGGAGGGGTGGGAGGAAGAATGGGAATGTTTGTGGGCAAGCTTTTGGAGGCACAGCAGAGTAATCTCCTAAGCAAGTGGTCCCACCCAACCTGGGTAAAGCAGTGGGTGTTCCCCAGCTGAGGTTGTGACTGGGTCCCACCCAGCCTCTGAAGCCTCCTAAACAGCAAAATGGGGACAGCTTAGCAGCCCACAGGAGGTCTTGCAGGTTGCCAGCGCTCAGTACGGGGTGACGGATGGAAGATTGATTTTCTGCAAGCACTAGTCCTAAGACAAATGTCAACATGTTGGCTTCCCCACCTACTCTTGCCTGCTGAACTTCGCTTGCTTCCTCCAAAACCAGCTCCACCTCACACCAATACATCTGTGCTGACACAGACTGATGTTACCCCTCTGGGAGCAGGAAAAGGGCATGGTCCTCTGTTCATTTAGCACAGGCATGGTGGCATATGGAAATGAGTTTTCCTTGGAAAGGCAGGACACCTGCTCTCAGTCTTATCTGCTGCAAAGGGATTGAGGGCTTTGGGATCAATCCTTTGGTGAAACAGAGTCCAAGCTTCCAAGTTAATTTGCAAATTGGTGTAATTTTGCGTGCAGGTTCCCCAGGTTTGGGGCTGAGAGACGTGTAGTGTAAATTCCATGGGATCCCACTATGGTGTATTTTCACTTGAGTAGCTTTCCTGATTCAAGCACTGAAGTATTTGACAACATAGTAAAATGGGTTTTCTATGTGTTAAAGCAAGTACTGTGAATGCAAACATTGCAGCGTACTTAGTTAAGCTCTCTTGTATGTTAAACAAGTTTCTTGCTCCATTTGTAGTGTAAGAACAGAAGACCAGCTCTTAGCAATGGTTTAAATAGCTCTTACAAGCCAAAAGGGAGACTGCAGATGTTTGAAGTCTGGAGTTATTCAGAGCAAATAAAATTAGGCTTTTGCTAGCCATTGCTCTGTTAGAGGATCTCTGATATAAAAGGGAAATAGAGAGAAAGCCTCAAATAAAAATAATATGTATGTATGTGTGTTTGTATGTGTAATTCATGTTTTCCTCTGGGCAGCACACTGGGGACAGGTAATCCTACCTACCTTAAGAATTTGGCCTTGGAGGATCTGACATGAAGCTGTTTGAAGCCAGGAGCATTTCTGTGATTTCTATGGTCAGGCCCAGAAAAAAAACCCTGAGCTCATTGCTGCTGTGGTGGATCCACCTGTATTTCAAAAAGCATTTTCCTTTGGATGCACCTGAGCAAAACGGGTGTCCCGGTGAGAAAGTGTTTGGGCTTGGAAAAAAGTACTTTTAGCCTTCTGAACTGTCCCTTTTGATTTCTCACGCCTTAGCGCAACCCACACAAAACAGAGCCAGGCTGGTGGTCTGGTGAGACAGAAGATAGCTGTTGTACCTGTGCAAAAGCAGACAACCAGCTCCTGGGGCTCAAATGACTGTGCCTCCATGTCTTCCAGGTGAATCTGGATGGGGATGGTCTCGCTGACAAGCCCCATCACAGCCCTTCAATCTGTCACCCTGGGGCAGCCTCGGAGCATCGGAAGTGGGGCACCCAAGAGCAACACAGGGGATTTGAGACCCTGTCCAGAGGAGTTTTAATTCCTCTGGGTCAGCTCTGATCTTCCCTTCAGGTGGTGTTTTTCAGTCGATTTGAAGAGTGCTGCCTGCTTCTTTTCCTTCAGCTGGGTTTTCAAAGGGTAGTAAAGCACTTGCCAAGAGTGAAGGGTGGCTGCAGAGGCTGACAACTGAACACCCCAGCTGCCTATCCTTCACAGTTGCAGATTTCTGAGAACTGAAAACAGTTCTTTTATCTTTGGTTTTTTCCCCCATCTCTTTTATCAGAGTGTTTAGAGGAAAGGGACATTGTCTGCAGAATGACAGTGGCGTACCTGTGGGAGGATGGAGGAGGCATCATAGCCCTTCTCTGACAGAGCCCACCATTACCAAGATATCTCAGGAAGTCCTCTGTCACCACACATTGTCATCTGCTCCTGTTCACCCCATGGATTTGGGGTGGGTTTTTTTTCCTCTCCAAGTAGGGATATATTTGGAGACCTAGGGCAGGGTGTACACATATGTGGGGCTGTATTTCCTCATAAGGTGATAACAAAGACAAGCTGATTTGGGTGCCTTGATGTTGTTCATTGCCTTTGTGCTCACCTTGGTACCTGTTTCCTTTCTTCATCAGGAAAATGGAAGCTACTGCCCCAGTGTGACCTGTCTCTAAGGTACAACAAAATAAAGACCACCCGTCCCACTGCCTCAGACATCTCCCAGTATGGATGGCTTGGTTGAGCAGAACAGCGTGCTAATGCACAATAAGATCACTGAAGCTGGGAAAAGGAATGGTTTAATTAATACAAGGAACTTAGTGGCAGAGAGCCGAGATGGTCTGGTCTCTGTGTACCCGACCCCCCAGTACCAGAGCCACCGAGCGGGCAGCCTTTCCTCTCCAAGCTGCCTGGATAATGGCAGGAATGACCCTGTGCAGCAGCTCCTGGACCCCAACATGCTGCAGCAGACGGTGGAGTCTCACTACCGGCCCAACATCATCCTCTACTCAGAGAATATGTTGCGCTCGTGGGGCGAGAGCATTGGCTCGGAGTGCTGTGAAACTACCTTCATCGAGGACCGTTCTCCCACCAAAGACAGCCTGGAGTACCCGGACAGCAAGTTCATCGATCTGTCAGCAGATGACATCAAGATTCACACCCTCTCCTATGATGTGGAGGAAGAGGAGGATTTCCAGGAGCTAGAGGTCAGATGTCATTTGGGATATGTGGGGAAGGCTGGGGGAAGGAGGGCATATTTGGGGTTAAGCATACAGCCTCTAAGAGCTGGTCTGCAGGGGATCAGCTGCTTTGGAAGCTGGTCTGCATGGGATCAGCTGTATCACTCTCTCCTTCGGCCAGGACAGTGAGAGATCACTCATCTTTATTTGCTGGGTAAAGTCCCAACTCTGTGGATACTAATGGCAAAATTCCCACTGGCCCTAATGGAGATCAGCATTTCCCTCCTGCCTCTGAATGGGCTGGTCAGAGACTGAAGAAAACCCAGGTGCTTAAATGCTGTGTAATATCAGGGCCAGGAGCATCTGTCCACGTACATGGAGCTTGTCTTACTCAGCAGGCCAACATCATCTCTTACTTTCTCCTGACTTGAGCTGGGCATAAAGCAGATTGTTTTGCATACTGGCTCAAACATGAAACATTTCTGTCTCTGAATGAACACAAAATCAGAAGTCTTTGGGTTTCAAGCTGCAATGAATCCCATGTCTCTGAAATAAAATATTTTTTTCTGATTAGATCCCAAATGCAACGTTTTCTTCTAGGTTCCCGTGCTTCGTTGATTGCTCACAGTAGAGTAAGATATATTTTCTTCTCCAAATGGGGCAGACTTTGGAAATCAACTTCATTCTTTCTTAAATGATGCATTTTTTACTTTAAAAAATCTTTTTGGTTTTGGCTGAAACCAGCTGCCCAAGTGTGGCACAGATTTGTGTTTGCCAGTGTGTGGAGGAATGGAGGGTGTGCATAATGCTGCTGATCCCAAAACTTTCTCCAGCATTGGTCACATACTCCTAACCTAGCAAAGACCATTTGGCTGTCTGGAGCAAAGCCATAGCTCCAACTTGAATGTCCAAGTTGAGATTGAGAGACTATTTGCTTGTGTTTCTCTATTGCAGGGGTTTTCTCCACCGAGATCTAACAAGTCCTAAAACTTCTATTTTCACTTCCTGTAATACCAGTGTCTCACCCTGTGATCAGCACAGGGGCAACCCAACAAGATCCTGACTTCTCTTTTATTCTCTTTTCTCTCTGTATTGATAAGGTAGGAAGAGAGAGGTGTTTTTCCCAGTGTGTGCCAGTAATGCAGTATTCAATGCCTCCGCAGGAAGACAAAAAGTTTCTCTCTGAGGCATGTGAGGGTGTTAGCTCAAATCACACCCTTCTACAGCATTTCAAAATTGGCTGTGGGAAGTCTCATTTTCTTAATCAAAACAAAATCCCTAGTTGCTGCCTTTTTGCCCTAGTTTCTCTCATGCAGTAGTGATGCAAGTGACTGCAGCAGGCATGGAATTGCCTAATGGTGTTATTGACACATCTGTCCTGACATTTAGGCAGCAAAAAAAAATGTCTCCCTCTTGTCAGTCCAAATCCAGCAAGACCTTCTTTAGCCATCTGTAGGAGAACAGGCTAAAAAAGGCTGGGAAAATAAGTGGGACAAGGAAAAAATATTTTATACCAAAAATCTTTTTCTTTTTCTTGGTTGGATTTTTAAGGTGTCTTTGCAATGTAGGGCCCTCGAGCTGGGTGTCTCTTCAAAGTGGTACTGTAGGAGCTTGACAAGCTTTTTGTAGAGAACATTTGTTTCCAGAAAACCACCTGTAAAACAAGGTCTGAGGAAAGTGACTTCATCCTTCCCCTCCCCAGATCTCAAAGGGAGAAAGGAGAGAGTCTTTGCAAATTTTGGTACCATGCTGTGACAGTGTGTGTGCATCGTTTTCCCTGGGTCCTTCTTCTTTCTGACCTATTTCTCTGGACTGTAGCCTCCTGAGGTTGTACACATCCCTTCTTAAATGGGTGTACTGCATCTGGCACCATGGATTCCCAGCCTCACTTAACCCTGCAGGATGTTGCTGTGCTAATAAACAGAGATGTGTATGGACAGCCATCCTGACCTACACATACAAAGTGCTCAGAAGAGGATGACATTCACAAAGTACACACCTATGTGTCTTCCTCTCTTCTGTATTGGGGTTTCTCCTCCATCAGGAAGGAGAAAATGAGGCAAGGTCTGGGGAGGGACCTGCCTGACTGGAAACATGTGTGTTGCTAGAATTGCTAGAAGCCTCTGCTTCTAGCCCAGTATCAGTCTATCAGTCTTCATCGTTGTGCTACTTGGCCAACCCAGTGCAGCACCGTGAATTTCACATTTCTCCATGAACCAGACCCAAATGACCAACCTGCTGAGCAGCTGCGCTCAGCATGAGGGGTCTCAGCATGGGGAGTAACTTCCATCCCAGGAAGGTCCAAATTCTGCAGATGCAGCCAGTCATGCAGAAAGATGGGGAGGGGAGGAGAGATGCATTTGACAGCACAAGACCAGCAAAAAAGGTGACTGCTGTGTTGTGCTCTTCCGGATCCCATGTGGACAGGTGCTGTATCTATGTGGCCAGATGCATGCGGGCCTCCTGGGCTTGGCTAGTACAGAGGTTCATTGAAGACATAGCTTCACATGTTGAGACTCCAGGAATGGAGGAAAAGTATTTGAGGACAGCAGTTACTAAGTAGGGGAATGAACCATGCCAGATTGTTAACTACATAAAAATTTGCCTATCTGTCCAAATGAGAAAAACAGCACCTGAATCACAAAGCACGAGTCTGGCCCACTAGAAAGCTTTTTTTTCCACCAGTTACTGACAAGAAGCAAATTCTTTTTAAAATTACTGATAGACCCGAAGTGGGGTGGAAAGGGCTAGTGTCAGGACTGGGAGCAGAAGTTAAAAGTAGAACAATGAGAGAGGGTGATACAGCAGAGGTGCAAGGTTTTGATTCCCTCCTGTGAGAGCCTTGAAGGATTTGATTCTGCCATCGAAGATGCACAGCACATTGCCGAGTATCTTGCCACATTGATTGTCATGCCACAGCTCATCAAGGGATGGGAGCTGCATAGTATAAGAGCAGATCAGGGCTCAGTTCTTGTAAGGGTTTTTTGTTGTAACATATCTGCTTTGGCACTTCTTTCTGGGAGAAAACTCTAAAAATAGCTCCTTTTTGCAAACACTAGCAAAGAGGGGAGCTTTGTGCAGAAGAGCTGTTGTCTCTTGAAAACTGAGGGCTACTGCCAGTTCTCCACGTGTCAGGGCAAGGCAAGTGGATTCCCAGCTCAGGCATCTCAGTAAAATGCCTTCTGGGAGACAGAAGAGCCCTCAGGTTGTGAGTCGTTTCTCTTCCTCCACATCTCTCTGGCACTGCCTTTCTTATTGCAGAGCGCCTGCCTAGGGGTTTTCAGGACTGGGTATTTAGTTTCTTAGAAATGCAGAAAAATCTAACTCATCCCTTTGCAGTGACCCCCCCCCCCCTCCATGCAATACCCGCAGGTGTCCATGGACACATGCAGAAAATAGCTTTACTGCTCGTCAGTGTCTTTCTGCCAGGGTTTTGTTTTTGAAGAGAGTTGGGCTCTTGATAACGAGAAAGGTTGTAGTTCTCTTGCAAAAAACTTCACCACAGAGAAAGTTTCTGGAAAAAAAATAGCTATTCTGATGAACAGCAATTTGGTTTTGTTTTGAAGAGCTGACCCAACCACGCTGCAGGGGTTGCTGATCTGTTACCTGCCATCCCCTTCAGGATGGGTCTATCCAGCTCAGCAATGTCTCTGACAAGTTGCCTAGAAGAAGGCACTTTCTTCCCTCCCCAAGCCTCAGGGACTCTGAAGAACCTGGGAGATATAGCAGAGGAGCAGGAGACATCCTAAGCAGGGGCCTTGCGTGTCACTGCAACAACGTGGCCATGTTTAACTTTTTTTTTTTTTTTTTCCACCTAGCAGTGTTTCTCAGGTCCTGGTGTAATGTTATTCATACTGCCTAGGAAAATCATAATTGTCTGGAGGGAAAAACATTTCTGAAACAGCTCTCATTAGCATATACAGCCCCACTTTGCTCCAGCAATTACCAGGCATGAAAGCAGAAGGCTGCACGTTCTGTCAAAGCTTCTCTCTTCGGTGCCCATCCCTAAAGTCAAATTATTCCCTATTTAGGTATCTCTGAATGCTTATAAATATCTTATGAGTTCTTTATGCCACAACTAATGGACAGACAACTCGTCAAATGTAGCAGCAGTGAAATATTACATGAGTTGCTAGCTGAAATACCCTCCTGTTAGAGTTCATGTGTAAATGCAGTGCCGTCTTTTATCCAGAAACATCATTTGTCATATTACACTCCTGCTAGTTTTCCTCCTAACCCCTAGATAGATGGCTTATTTAGAGAAACCCAAGCTATTGATGGCAGCAAATTGAATTATTCATATGTTGCATAAAAGAATACATCTGAGCTCTCTCTTAAAACCCTTTTTCTCTTTCCCAGCAATGTCTGAAACAGTCTCTGAAAACAAAATAAATAAAATGTTCTGGGGAGTGAAAGAAGAAAGGAAATGGAGTGCTTTCAAGCTAAACCTCCCTTCTTTTTTCCCCCTATGAATTGCTGGCTGCTGCTGTGAAACTCATCCCTTGGACATGAGCATGAAAGTGTAGAGACAGAAGGTGGATCCTCAGCCATGTCCTGTTCCATCTAACCCCTCTTCTCAACGTTCCCAAGTACTTCCTAGCTGCATCTCCTCTGCAACATGAAGAAAAGGCCCTGGAGGGGTTTATGCATGTCGAGCCCCATGACATGCATGCTTTCTCTCAATGCTGCCAGCTTGCACAGGCTTGGATGGTCCTGCATTCAGCTGATAAGACCTGAGCTGCTGTGTCCTCAGCCTCCCCTGGGAGTAGGTATCCAGAAAGCATGTTTGGACACGCCCTTGGGGAGCTGAGCATGGTGGGGTTCCCCTTCCAGAGAGCTCTGCAGCATGGGTGAAGAGGCAGTCTAGTGCAAACATGGGAGGCTGTAGCACAGATGACATCCAAGACAGGTCTTGCATGCTTTAGGTACTAGCTTATATGGCTATTTCCCTTCAGGGTCTTCCACCTTGTTTTCACTAATGAATTCACTGGTCATCACAGCACTCTTGTGAGGTTGGTAAACAGTATTTTCTCTGTCCTTCACCTAGGGAACTGAAGAAAATGGTGCAATGAATGTCTTACCCAAGCTCACCTAAGGATGTGTTGTGATCTGGGAATGTCATTTTGATTTCTTTTGTCCTGTGGCACATGCTCAGAAGAACACAGGGGCATGGGATGAGGTCACAGGGAAATATGGAGGCATTTGGGCTCTTAGACCCATCCAAGTTTGCGGATTGCGTTAGTTTCTTTTGGGTACTCAGGTGGCATGCCGGTGAAGAAGAACCCTGGAAGGACTGCACAAAACTGACTGGCAAAATGGTGGCAGATGCATTTCAATGTAAATAAATGGAAACTAGTACATTTATGGCAAAATAATCTAATCCATGTGAACTCAAGGCTGAGCTAACTGTGAGCACAACTCAGGAAAGAAACTGTGGAGAAATCACTGCCAGTGCTGTGAAGTCCCACAGAATGGTGTGCAGGGCAAGCCAATAGGTCAACAAAATGCTGGGTGTCTTAAAGAGCAGTGTTGTGAACCAGACAGAGTGCTGGCAGCATTTTGCTACTGTTTTAAAGCCTGGTGCAATCCACTTTCTTAAGTGGGGTGGGTGGTTGTGGTCCCCACTTCTTAAGGACATTGTGGAGATAGAAAAGGACAAAGAAAATGATCAAGTGGAAGTAGCAGCCTCCTTACAAGAAGCAGTGAAAAAGATTGGGACTCTCCATTTTGTAGAGAAGGTGGCCAAGGGGTGTAATGAGCTGGTTGTACAAGATCATGAAGGTGAAGGATGAGGTGAATGCAGACCCACCATTTGCTAAACCTGCAATATTAGAAGCAGGAAACACTTGAGGGAGCTAGTAAGAGATTTGCTTAACACAGATAACAGAAAATCATTGTTCACACGTGGGGTAGTGAACACTTGGTGACTTGCTGCCACAAGAGGTTATGGTAGATCAGCAAGTTCAAAAGCGATTAGACAGATTCATAGATGAGGAATCCATAAACAGATATTAAAAGGAATTGGTAACGATTTTCTTTCTCATACCTATTACACAACAGATGTCGGTGCTGAGGGAGCACAAGGGATGGACTGCAAAGTGTCCAGGTTTATGTCATATCCTGCTGCTGCTGTCAGAGGCAGAGCGTGGGGCTCAATGGGCCATTGGTCTGACCCCATAGGACACACTTTATGTCCCTGGATTCCTTCACAGGTACATTATTAACAAGTTAGAAGAGTGATTACACTTCATTTGCATTTGATTTATTTTTCTCCCTTAAAGGAGAAGACACTGGAGATACTGAGCCCTGCCAAGGGATATTAACCTTTATTAGTCAGCCATAGGTGAAGGGAGCATGGCAGGGAGGTCACCTTCAGCAGTCTCCAAGCACCCTCCTATGAATCTTGTTAATAGCAGCCAGGCCCCAGAGCGATTCCCTTTCTCATCATCACTTCCCTGAGTTTTCAGACTGATGCTATGCAGTGAGGTCCCTGGGCTCCAGTCCGTAAGTGACAGGAGCTCTGGATGAGGTCCATGCTGTCATTTGCAGAAGGTGGGGATGTGGCACACTTCTCTGAGGACTGCACCACAAAGGAAGCTATGTCAGCTCTGCAGCAAAAAGAGGACAATCTGCCCCAGCTTGAGTGGTGTACTGCCATTCTGCCTGCTAAAGTGGCTCAGTGAAGGGGGGTATCTCCCTAATCTTCCTCAACAGGCAGTGTTAAGACCATCTGCTCTGCAGGGACCACCTACTCTGCTCCTCCTGACAGGAACCTCTGTGTCTGCAGACTGCGGACGTCTTCCTCTCCCTGAGTGGGACCCCTAAAGTGATGCCCCATGCCATGAAGAATAACACTGATGAAGTGCATTGCATTCGCCGCAGCTTCACCCTTCTCAACAGCTGACAGCGTAAGCTGCTGAGAGCCACTTCTCTGTGGTGGCTGCTGGCTCACCTGCAAAGGCATGAGTGTGCTGTGATACACATGTGCCTTCCCCATGAATTCAAAGACTTGTTGGGAGCCCCTTTCACTCACACAAAGATTAGGGATATTTACTTTATGGCTGTGATTACTGCTCTCCCAAAGAAAGAGTGTGATTTAGGAGACTGTGGCAGCTGGCCTGTTTTAGTATGGATCTGTTTATTGCTGTCTGCAGTAATCCCCTTCCAGTGGCAATGTGTTGAATGCAAGTTACTGATGAGCTGTAGGCAGACTGGCTGTGGGTGTCTAGAAAACATCACAAGGGAGATGATCAAAACCCAGGGGGACAGGAGGAAGAATGGTCTTGGACAGCTGCATCCAGGTTTTTTTGCCCCTGATACATTTTGGTTTTGCAAGGTTATATATGAAAAGCTTTCCAAGCAAGGAGAGACCTCTGTGAGCCCATTCTGCAAGGCTGGCTGCTCAAGTGACAAGGCAATTTAGACTGGGAGTTGGGGAAACAAGAGGAGCTGGACTAGGTCAGGGTTAGTGGATTATGGGTCATTTAAATACCTTTAAAATTGAAGGGGAGCAACTGCAAAACTCAAAATGGTAAAAAGAAAGAAATAAACAGGCAAAATAAAATCGATAAATAATACATCACCAGGACAAAGAATCCATGATGGCAACAGGTTTTAGAGATATCTCCTCTTAAGTAAGCATCAGCCAGATGCTGCTCAGTGATGAGTAAGCATGTTGAGGCAGAGCAGTGATAAACTACAGCCCTTGGTAGGAGAGCTACCATCCAGAATGCTGCCTTTGATGTCTGCTGCATTTAGATGAACTCAGACTGCTTGCAGAAGAGCAAAGGGGTGCAGAGTGCTGGTCAGAATAGGGCATCGTGTTTAACTGCATTACTGAAACAGGCATTGTGTGGAGGGAAACAGAGCACATATTATCTTATAGTGGCATCATGGGTTGGTCTTTGTCAAAAACAGACCACTGGACCATCTGGATTTGAAGCAGATCCTACAGGGCCATACCACAAATTAGTTTTGTATGCAGTGTGTGCGTGTTGCTGAATTGGTTGCTCTGAAGGAAAAAAGGAGTAATACCAAAAGGGCTGTTTCCTGAATATCCATCAAAAGTTGCTGCAGCTGTGGTTCACAGCAGACCTTGTTGTCTGACTTCTCCAGTGTGCCTTGTGTTTTAATACTGGAAGGGACTGTGTGACCATCAAGTCCAGCCTCCAGTATGTCTCAGGCAGCCCACAGCACGCTATCACTCATAATGTCTCGGCTGAGGTAAAGCACATAGCTTTTAGGGATAGCTAGCTTCAATTTAAGAAAGGGCTTCATGTAATAGAAAAGCCATTACAACTGCAGAAAAGTGTTCATCACCATCTCTCTTAAAAATCTGCACCTTGTATCTGCTCTTCATCTGTTCTGCTTTCAGTCGCTGGGTTTCTTCTGCTTTTCTGCCAAATGAAAGAGCTGTCTCTGATCAGAAATTATCTACTCATGCAGGCATTTACAGACTGTGATGAAATTGCATCTTAAATTTATCTTACAAGTGAAGTTGGCTTCTCTACTTTCTTCCTGTGTAGACGATTTTCTGTGGCATGACACAGGTACCTGCCTTCTGATTCCTGATTTCTCCAACATACTTGGGAAATTGTGGTTTCAGAACTGGACCCATTACGTACATGTCTATAGTACTGTACCTTTCCTTCCCTCTCTGTGGATCACATTCATTCCTCCTGTGGTGCATCACAGAGGAGGTTTTTTTTCAGCTTGCTCTTGACTGAACACTCTGGTCTAGTGGTCCTTCTCAGGGTTGCTGGCTCATGAACAGTCCAAAGTGCACACCCTGCATTCAGCTCTGTGTACAGACAGCCTTGCTCTGTGCCGGGTGATTCCTGCCCCCAAGCCATGGTCCTTTCAGGAATGGGGTGTCTACATGATTCAGTATCCCATCTTAAATATCCTCTTCTCTCTCCCCTCCCTTCTGCATTCATTTGCTGAGGAAGCATTACTATCAACTGAAGCAGATAGTTGAATTTCACAGACTAAAATTCATCAATGTTTCAGCTTCATTCTATCAGTCTCCAGGGTGGGCACTTTTGTGGTTACATTCAAGGCTGACTTCTTGTGCAGGTCATTTGGGAAGTGTCAGAAGCAGTCCCCTTGAATACAGAGGTCAAGGTTTCTTGCTGGATTGTCTGGCACCCAAATTTCAGCTGCTGCAAAATCCCGTGCACTCTGTGTCTGGGAAGTAGACACCTCCAAATAAAGTTCATTTCTTCTCTTCATCCTTTGTGACATCCACAGTTTCTGCAGAAATCCAGTTTATATCCTGCCCACATCACTTGTGCCTAGTGCATTTTAGGGCTGCAGAGCTGTGCACCATTGAAAAGCATGTGTAAATAAGACAGAGTCGAAGAGCTTGTGTCGGGGTATCCCAGCTGGTTCATCCAGTGAAAGCCTTCCCTCTGATGGTGTCACCTAGTCCTCTGGGGAAACAGGCCATTGTCTTTATGTCCTTTTCCTGCAGGAAAGGGCAGGGAGGGCAGGGCAGGGCAGGGCAGGGCAGGGCAGGGCAGGGAAGGGCAGGGCAGGGCAGGGCAGGGCAGGGCAGGGCAGGGAAGGGCAGGGAAGGGCAGGGAAGGGAAGGGAAGGGAAGGGCAGGGCAGGGCAGGGAAGGGCAGGGCAGGGCAGGGCAGGGCAGGGCAGGGCAGGGCAGGGCAGGGCAGGGAAGGGAAGGGAAGGGAAGGGAAGGGAAGGGAAGGGAAGGGAAGGGAAGGGAAGGGAAGGGAAGGGAAGGGAAGGGAAGGGAAGGGAAGGGAAGGGAAGGGAAGGGAAGGGAAGGGAAGGGAAGGGAAGGGAAGGGAAGGGAAGGGAAGGGAAGGGAAGGGAAGGGAAGGGAAGGGAAGGGAAGAGCTGCTTGCTTTCTTTGTCATTCACTGTAATGAACATTCATCTGGGCAAGGCACTGTGCTTTCTGCAGGAATTCATGCTCTGGGGAGTTGTCTTCTGGGGCTGGATCTTGTGGTAACTCCAGTCTTGCCTGCACTCCTGAGGTCATCTCTTCCTCATAACAGCTACAAAAAGGCTTGTGGATAAACTGAGACTGAGATTGTTCTACCCTGTGCTGTCTTCTCAGCTGAACTCCAAGTGTGTCGGGGAAGGACATGCAGCAGTCAGTGAGGGAGGATGAGGAGGGTTATTGTCATTGTAATAACTGCTTTTGCAACAAAGGATCCACTGGAAGCAAGAAATCCCCACTGTGTGCTCAGTAATTTCAGAGATGCATCATTTCTGTTACAGGGGCATTTGCACAGGTATCTGTTCTCACAGCAGCACCTCGCATGGGCTGCAGAGAGCTCAGCTCACTTGGCAAGGGGAAGGACTGTAGACTTTGCTGAGATTACATCTTTCACGTTAAAGCACAAAGATGTATCTCCAAGACAGAGCCTGACTTGCAGTGGACAGGTGCTGCCTTCTATAAATGGTCTCTGTGCATTGTGGTTAGAATTGGTTGTGCAAATTGCAGTGGAAACTGCTGGAACCAGATGTCATGTCTGAAAAGGAGTGAATCCCTTAACGTCCTGAAGAGACTGTCAGCTGCTGCTGCTGCTGTTCCTTGGCACCATGTGATCCTCCTGTCTCTTTGTGACTTAGGTGGTTGCAACTGCATCAGGATGTATTTTGCCTTGTTTCATCCTAAGATTTTTCTAGCACCATGAAGACAGTGATGTTGCCTGACTGACAGGATAGAAGAGGTTTTTTCAAAGAGGGTAACTGAATTGTGTCTGGGAGTTGTTAGGAGTAACTGTTAGGGATCTTTGCTCTGCTGATGGACAGAATATCTCAACCAAGAAAGGGATGCTCTTTGCCAAATATCTTTTTTTAATGATTGCACAAGTTCTCTTTTGGTTGCTTATTATTTGGTTGGAGGATGCACTGGTGGTACACATGTAGAAAGAAAAATCTGATAGTTTGATATTTCAGATTGCTTAAACTCATCTAGCTTAACATTAAATAAAGAAAAGTTTGTCTGTGCAGTCTTGCTCACCACCCAAACCTTGAAAATTAATTAGTTATGCTATTCCTTAACTTCTGCAAGAGTTAAAAGCTCTCAGTCAGATTAGTGAAATTGTAATGTCATTGTGAAAAGTTCCATGTAAACTTATGAAGAGACTGTTAAACATGAAAGGAGCAGTGCTGTGGACAAAAAAGTGATTATGCAGGATTAGCCTGCTAACCCAAAGCGACTGTAATTGGTGAAAGTAATTCTGACTTCTCAGCACCCCTAACATGCAGCTCCTCCACTGTCAGGGTGCAGCTCTTGTAGAACCAGGAACAAGTGAAGACAGCTAGCTAGGTAGCCAAATTGTCAAAAGCTTCCCAACATCAGAAAGGTTTCTGGATTGAGAGATCTCTCAGTAAGCTCAGGACTGGGTATCATGTTATGAGAGAACACCAGAGAGGAAGGTTTGCTTGGAGAAATGAGTGTTTAGATGGAAGGGTTAAGAAGTACCTTTTGCTGTTGGATTTCTTTCTGTGATTTATGACTTTTTCACCTTTCTGGTTCATATGTGGACTACATGGTCAGGGGTTTCTGATCAGAATTATTCTGTCAGTCTTGGTGATTGACAGTCAGGTCATTTGATCCAGTGTGTACTACAGGGACTTCGCCCATCAGAACGGCATTCACAGCATAAATGTACTGTGACAATTAGTATAAGCCTATAGTGACTTAATCTTCCCAAGAAAGGGTTTTTATGTTAGCATAACTAAGAAAACTTCTGCAATTATCCTCTTGCAATCTAACAGCCACCTCTCCAGTTGGCATGGAAGCTCTCTGAGATGTCACACCACCACCACTCTGAGAATGGTTAGTCCCTCTGGAAAGCAGCATAACTGATAATTTTCTGGTTCAGCACTTGATCAAAGTTATCTAGAGAATCTTTGCTCCATTTCATCTTCATCTGCCAGAAAAGGCAATTTGAAATATCAGACAGGTAGTCTCCACAGATACAATGCCAGGACTCTACTCAGCCAAAAACTGGGAAGTCAAAAGGGTTTTTGTGTCTTACCTGTCATGAAGTTCAGGCAAAGACACTGTTTCAAGAGACCATTTCAGCAATGTTGTGGATTTCCTCCCTCCCCCTCTCTTCTCTTACTCTTGAAAGGAAAGATTATTGGTATTAAAAATTACTTACGTGGCCTGTTCTGAAAATTGAAGCAGAAAGGGAAGTCACCAAGCTCAAACACTGTACACCAGCATCAGCAGGTGTCCCTTCAAAAGTGGGATTTTACTGAGTTTGTGCCAAATGGAGCTTTGTCACTTCTGCTGAGGCATCAAGACTCCCAACACAGGCTGGAGTGCTCTACGTGCTGGTGTTCATGTGCCCGACACAATCTCAGTGCATGGGACCTGTCTGGTCCCCCCACCTCTCCCTCCCATGTCCCTCTGGTCTGTGGCAGGTGCTTGGCAGCAATATCTGTCAAAGCAGACTCCATGTTAGCAAGCGATGGGTCATGTCACCTGGTGGGTTCCCCAAATGGGTCAGCTTGGGAGGCAATCTCTTTGCCCAGTGCCAAGTCTTTCAAATATCATTAGGCTGCCAGCATTTCTTAGGTTCTTCTGAGTCGTGGTTCACTAATGGCGTGTTTAGAAACCTACCTTCTTCCACATGGGTTCATTTTCCTGTCTTGCACACTTAGCGGCCTGTTCAGGAGTTTCTCACTTAGAGATCACTGGTAGAGCAATATCAATTTAGCAGTTGTTTTGGCCCAAAGGCCAAAAACTCCTGAGC
Source organism: Pelecanus crispus (assembly GCF_030463565.1). Taxonomy (NCBI): domain Eukaryota; kingdom Metazoa; phylum Chordata; class Aves; order Pelecaniformes; family Pelecanidae; genus Pelecanus; species Pelecanus crispus. Next base: position 25,968,942 of record NC_134645.1, on the reverse strand, counting down.
AGGCTGTTAAGTTTCTACGGACACAAAACCCATGCCCAGAAGGGTAGGTTCTAAATGTGACACAGCTGTCTTCCTTTTGGTGAGTTTTTGCACACCATTTCTCCTACAATCAGTGAAGAACATGCAACTACAAAACATTTTTTTGAGAAGATTTTTGGCCACCTCGTCTCAGGCTGGAAGTGCTCCCAGGGTGAGTTAAAAAGCTTTGCAGGACCCTTCTGGTACCAAAGCTGTAACTCCAAAGCCTGGAGTAACCACAGTCTCAGTGCCTGTTGCTGCATGTGGACTCCCTGCAGGTGAGGAGAAGCAGGCTCTCTTCCACTCCTGCTCTGCTGGAGAATTGTACTCGCTCAGCAGTGGGGCAGTCATAGAATCGTAGAATCATAGAATTGTTTAGGTTGGAAAAGACCTTTAAGATCATCCAGTCCAACCATTAACCTACACTACCAAGTCCACACTAAACCAATCAAGGGTAGACTAGACTAAACCATGTCCCCAGATGCCACATCTACCCGTTTTTTGAACACTTCCAGGGATGGTGACTCCACCACCTCTCTGGGCAGCCCGTTCCAATGCTTGACTACTCTTTCCGTGAAGAAATTTTTCCTAATATCCAACCTAAACCTCCCCTGGCGCAGCTTAAGCCCATTTCCTCTTGTCTTATCGCTAACTACATGGGAGAAGAGACCAACACGCACCTCACTACAACCTCCTTTCAGGTAGTTGTAGAGAGCTATAAGGTCTCCCCTCAGCCTCCTCTTCTCCAGACTAAACAACCCCAGTTCCCTCAGCCGCTCCTCATAAGGCCTGTGCTCCAGACCCTTCACCAGCTTTGTTGCCCTTCTCTGAACATGCTCCAGCACCTCAATGTCTTTCTTGTATTGAGGGGCCCAAAACTGGACACAGTATTCCAGGTGAGGCCTCACCTGCGCCGAGTACAGGGGGAGTCAGGTCCCTGTGGACCAGTCCTAGTAATCACTGTGAAAGAAACTTTTGCTAGGTCAGGGTTGCTGCAGCTTGACCACAGGACATCTAAGAAACATGCCTGGGCAGGTGCTTCTGCCTACACACTGTAAATCTGGCAGCATCCCATTGCTACTGGAGCAACTCATGCTTTTTTCTCTTTCAGCTTTTGCTACCTTGGTTCCTTATGCTTAGCTTTGCACCACATTTGTCACTTTGTCCCCATTAGGTAATGCCTGGCTGACATTCTCCTGGCCACCTGACCTTCCAGAAGACTGGCATTTGAGCTGGGAGATGTAGAGCACCCAATGCTTACAACTCCTTCTGCATTAGATATGTGACATTATGTTTCTGAAGTGCCAACCCAGCCAGGTTCACCCTGGTTTGTCTGGCTAGAAAGAAACTTTCTTTCATTCATGGAAGATGAACATGTAAAATGGGCCCTTTTCAGCTCCCTGCAGTGATTTCCAAAATCTCTTGTCATTTCTCATTTCTTGCTTTCAAGTTCATGCAATAGTGATGGAAGCTGTGACATAGGTGGGGAATGGAGATTCCCCGATGTTCGTAAGGAGAACACCTGCTAGCCAGTGCTGTGCATGCAGTAGGAGAGAAAGAGGGTTTACTTTGTGATGCTGGCTGGGGTGGCTTCCCTAGGCGTTGGTGCTGACAGGGCAGCTGCAGTCCCAGCCTGCAACTTGCAGAGATAACCCTGCCTCTGAGCTGTGCTTCCACTTCTCTCCTGTTTGATTTTGGTGCAGACATAAGTGTTCAGATCTCTCAGCCTCCCTTCAGGGTGCTGCTAAAACAGGGGGATAGTGCCCTGGTGGGCCTTTTAGCAGGGTAGGGAGGGAGATGTGCCGCAGCCACAGTCCTGAAGTCCTTCTGGAGGATGCCACTGGGTGGTGTGGATGCTGCAGGAGGGGAGTCAGACTCCTGTGGTTCTGTTGTGGAGCCACAGCAGAGCAGAATGGGTACATGGACCCTGATGAATAGGATACAAGTGCCCCCAGAGCTGGTGCTGACTAGACACCCCTGCATGGTAGAGACCCCAGGGTGGGTCACCAGAAGCCTTCTACCATGAGTGCTGGAGGCCTGTCCTGATGTTGAGGAATTGCCCTGGCGTGACTGGGGAGAGTTTTATGGGCAGAGGATCACAGCCTTGGCCCACAACAGAGGAGAAATTATGATATCATTAACCAGCACCTCTACATTTCTCTCTCCCTTGCTATTCCAGAGCGATTACTCAAGTGACACCGAAAGCGAAGACAATTTCCTGATGATGCCACCAAGAGATCATCTTGGCCTCACTGTGTTCTCCATGCTCTGCTGCTTCTGGCCATTGGGAATCGCTGCCTTTTACCTGTCTCATGAGGTAATGTTAAAATGTCTCCTGCTAATTCAGAGTTTTGCATCCATGGAGTAGCCATCACCCCACACCAGCAAGGAAAGTTCACCAAGACCTAAATATGGGCAAGACATTCTCCAGGGTACTGGGAGATGGTTAAACAGGGTAGTATGTTCCCCACCTTGATATGTCTCTGTGATAATGGTGGTTGTCTTGTGAGGTGTTTTACTGAGGGAGCAGTCTACACAATATTTTAGGTTTTAGTTGGCAATGGTCAGGTTCCATGTCAGCTTATACAACACCCAGCTAGGGATTTTCTGTGAACATGACTTTTGAGTGGAAAACACCCTTCCTATCTCAAACACTTGGATTTCCCATTGGGAAAACTGATCTATTGGTTCCCAAGATGATCATCTGGAAAAGCAAACCAGGTAATATCCTTCCAGGAGCAGAAAAATAATTCCTATTCTGCAGAAGTGAATTTGCTTTCCAGGAACCATTTCCTTTCTCCCTGAAAAATTGCTCAGTCTGTTCTTCTTGTCCAATTTTAATATGGAAATATTTTTACCAGAGAAGTGACAGTGTTCTGGTTTGTTTCCTTCATGAGACCAGCTTGCTGGTTTCCAGCCTGTGTCTAACAATCACCTCATGCCCCATCATTTGTTTCAACAAGTATGTCTTCATAAGTGCCTGCAGAGTAATTATTGAGTTTGCCAGCATGGCAGATAATGTAACATGACAGAAAAGGAGTCACATTGGAAGTCTCATCAGTGACTGCAAGGAAACGTTCACTTATATTTCTATCTGCTGGTGGTAGCAATGCCTATTGCAAACTACAGTCTGTACTCCACCACCAAAATCATTCACCCTCTCACCTGTCTTTCTAATCTGTCTGCTCTTAACATCTACCAGTGCTGGGTATTTGTCAAGCCAGAGCAGACACTTCAGATCTGAAGAATCCTAGTCGTCAATATCAAAGAAAGAGATACAGTACTATTTTTTGCTTTAAATGAAGTGTCTGTCATTGAACTTGGAAGCCTCTGAGACAATTAAAGTTTGTCCAGTGGAAAATAACAAGTTTCCTTGTTTGAGTGCTATTGATTTGTCAAGTCTGGGTCAAGGGATTTGCCTGGTGATGATGACAGCAAAAAGTAAAGCATCGGGTGGGATCCGCACACGCTTTAGTATCCTGCCATTTGGTCCTTCGGGTGGAGCTATTCGTCAGCAGTTTCAATGGCCACATCTCTTCACACGCATGGACTAGGCAGGATTTTTCACCAATGCTGCAGTCAAAGAAGAGTTGAGAGTTTGTCACTATTAGCAGTGTGTTTGCTCTGTGCTGGGGAAAATAGTGCATTCATTAATTTCCTGCCATAGCATTCCTTCAGGAGGCCTGGGGATTGCTGGCTAGTTTTATCTAAGCAATGAAAACACAGCACAATCCAATAAATGCAAAATAAACAACACAATTAAGTACTAAAAAGCAGTAAGGCTGAGAAGTTAAACGTGCTGAGAGCCAGTGTATGAAGGACAGGGCATCCACAATAGCTGTGAGCTGATCCCAGGGGCCAGCATGAATCCATAAGACCCTATTTCCTTGATAGGAGCATAAGGAAGGTGGAAACGTTAACACGAAGGCAGCAAAAGATGATAATACTGCGCTGAAGGATTTAGGCCCTAGAAAATGGAAACTTGGGTGTTGGTTTGTTTTAGCATAACGATGGGGAAATGCTGAATGTGACTGTCTAAAACTAGGACCTGTCAGCAAGAAAGGTCAGGCAGGTGCTTTGCTTTTATTAGGTTGAGAGACAGTAAATTAATCTTTGTTAATTGACCCCTTGGATTCACCAAGGCAAGCTGTGGCTAAATGCAGCCAGAGGAAGGACTGTGTTTCTGAGGAATTTTGACTTCTGCTTTTTGCTTTTGTATTGGAAATAGAAATTTTCTTTTCTCTCCCCACTAAGAAATGGTAATAATAACAATGTCACCCCTAGATGCTCCTTTCCTCCCATCTCTCCTCTTAGCTCTCTGCAACAGCTGAATCAGCTGAGAACTTCTTTCCCAAATCTCTCACAGAAAGATATTCAAGTCCCTGCTTGCCCCAGTCCAGCACAGGCACATCAGTCTGTCCACTCCCCAAGTTCCCAGGCAGGTACCTTCGCTGCCTGCCTTCCCCTCCAGCAGGTCCATCACAGCCCTGAGAAACCACCAGCCTTCACTGAAACCGGCACTTCTGCAAAACCCCACGTCCAACAAATTGGCATTTTTCAGTGGAAAAAATAAGCTCACATTAAGGCCAAAACCTTCTATGGCTGAGAACTGGCTAAAATAGCTGGTGTAAACCACCAAAATCCTGCACCTAGCTAAGCTGATACCGACAGTGGTATCGACTCATACTTTGGAGCATGAACCATTCAGAATGATGTTTTATATGTGAGGTAGTAAAACATTACATCCTAATGTAATTAGGATGTGATTTCTCTTTATATAGGTCTTTTAACTTAAACTCCTGAATAACATTTGAGATCTCTTGTTAATATAAAAGGGTAGCCTAACATTCCCTGTCCTTTATCAAAAGTCAGAACTATAACTAAATATCAAAACTTGGCACTTGCATTCAAACCTCTTTTTTTGCAGTTGCTTGAGCTCTTGAAAATTTCATGTTTTCAAAAGTCTCCTGGGTAGTTCTACTAAAAAGGCCCAGTCTGGGATAAAATTGTAACGTGTAGGAACTTCAAAGGAGGTGGATGGATTCTTTATGCCAGAATTTAACATTTGTGGTGAACTTTTTATAAAAACCTGGTCTCCTTTAGGTGTGCAGTGCATTTACAGATGAAGGCCTGATTTGCAGAAGATGCATTTGCAGTGCAGCTCAGTCCAAAGGGACAGGTGGTCTCAGCTTATTCCTGCAGCACCTGGCAGTACATTTATGCTGTATATGTCTATGTCATGGGGCAAAAGAATTATACAAAGATCAATGTTTTAAGGGTTCAGAGATGCTCTTTACAAATAGAAAGATTATTTTTCCCTGTGCTCCATAAAAGCAATACACTTCCTTGCAGGGATTATTTCTGCTCTGTGTGGGACTTAGTTTTTCCACCAAAGCTCTTGCCAACGTGCTGCTGACTTAGGGCTTCTTGGAAGCCATCTGTATCGAACAATGCAGCTGTGCAGGGTCTGCCTGCATGGTGGAAACGAAGATGTACATCAGGTTTAGCTGAGCCAGCAGGGAGGAGCAGTGGATTCAGAAATACACTCTATGAAAGCAAAAGCAGTTCCTTTCCGTTGGGATATCTGATTTTCGCAAGTAGGGCATCGCCTGGTGATCTTCCTATCCCAAGCAACGCTGAGAGTTGCTGCTTTTCATCTTCCTTCAGTAAAACAGAGAGCCTGCAGCCACCACTATGTTGTATACTTGCTCATTTACTTGCTTCTGTTTCGATATGTGTTTTCTTTCCCACAAGAGACTTAACACCCACTGCTTGTGGCTGCCCAGTCCTGCTCTCTCTCTCAGCTACCAGGAAGCTGGGAGGACTGGGCCGTTTTCTTCCCATGTATCCTGTCTTCCGTCATGCTTGCTTCTTCGGACCGTGAGATCGGGATGTGACTCCCATTGCCTCACAGGCACAAGGTGTCCTCCTTGGTCATGCTGGTGTCATGCTAAGTGGTGTCCATGTCCCCCTCTCACCTGAGCTGTCACAGCTAAGCTACACGGCCTTTGCACACATGAGACATTCAGGTGATCTCTCCAGAGGCCACTGCTTTAGGGTAGCCTCTCAGGAGGGATAACATCTCTGAGTACTCCGATTTTTAACAGTTGGCAGTGTTTATTGGCTAATTTCCCACTTTTCTACAAATGGGGCTTATGAGTTCTTATGCTTGCAATTTTTTGGATTAGCTGCTTTCCTAACACCTTATAGCTGAGTCTGAAGGGCTCAGTCAGAGGGGTTTTTGTGCAGTTTGCAGGGAAGCCTTTGCAGAGGATAATGTAGATGTTGTATGCCTTTCACCATAAAACTCTCCACCACAAAGTGTCTGATCAAAACAACCTCATTATGTTTATTTTTTCATAAATCTCCACCCTCTGGAGTCATGTAGGTACATCAGTTTTCATTTTTACAGAAGTTTTTAGCTTTGTAGATTGTAGGCAAGTCTGAAGCTTCACAAGTCAGAGAAAGAAGTTTAAAAAAAAATCTTTTTGTCTTGTCAAGTTTACCATTAAACCCGTCAGACCATTTATCAAAGCCTGTCAGGATTTCTGCTTGGTGAGGGTTAATAATCCTGCAAGGTCTTTTTGTCTGATTTCCTGCATTTATTTTTAGGAAAGAGAGCAATACCTTGGCACACATTTCTTTCCCTCCTGTAAGAAGAAATTCATTATCAGAGACCTAAGCCTGTGCTCATGTGAATAAGCTTCACTTTGTACCTGCTCTCTTGAGGGATGCGGGTGCTCATGTGGAGCCCTTCACCCCCGGTAAGTCCCCACCAAATGTGTCCAAGAGGCGTCAGCCGGGCCAGACAGAAACAAGAGTATGTACAACACCTCTATCCAGCTTCCATGCAACCTCCATGGAGCTGTGTCAGGCTGGCATAGACATACACCTGAAGAATCCCACTGGACACTTCTAGGTATGCTTAGGTGCTCAAGTAGCCTCCAAACCTGCTTTCCTCCCTGGCAGTACGTGAGACCTGCCAGGCAGCAGACTGCAATCCAAGCACACGAGAGCAATTGCTTCCCACCTGCTGTGCTTACTCCATGCCATAATTACCTCCCTCATACAGTGATCAAGGGATGCACGGCTCTGTAATTATTTCCCCAGCCTATGGATTGGTTGAGTGACCACAGCTCCAAATATCATTGCTCGGATTGTCTTTAAAGAAAAGTAGAAACTGCGCACTGGGTAAAAGGATTTTCTCTGGTTTTTATACTGACCTGAGGCATACGTGATCAGGCAAAGGAGTAGCTTGTCTTTCTTCAGGATAACTTCTGAACCATTTGGTTGTTTTCTATCCAGTTTTCAGAGATAGAGGCTTTGAAAAAACTGTATTTTGACATATTTCAATGGTCACCAGGGAGAAGAAAGAAATAATGTTAATGTCCCCACTGGAAGGGAGAAGACAGTATGAACTTAACCTTTATCAAAGACCAGAGATTACATGCTCAGCACATAAGAATGTATTTCACTTTCTTTGCTTTTCTGCATCAGATTTTGACATCTAGCCACTGCTGAAAAGGACAGGGAAATAACAGCCAGGTGTTATCTGTTGTTTATTCATTAGAAATGTGGCTTATAGTCCCCATCTCAACGGGGAAAACCATGAGACAGCACAGTGGTGTGATGTGCCACAGTCCACCAAACTGGCTGGCGCTGCTGGTGAGACCTTTCCATGCTCTACCAGCCCACTCTGGGTTTTTTTTCCCCTCTGCCCCACTTTTCTCCATCAGAAAACAGAATATAATAGACTATAAAGAAGTTGACATCCACAGCCATGAGCGTATATTTGTACTGGTGATGCTGCATCCCCTTGTACCTGAGATGAAAAGGCCTGTGCAAAACCAAAAACCTGCAGTATTTTTCTTTACTTGTTATATGTGCAGTAACAGGCCAAGCTGTATACTTGCAGGGCATGCTGGTCAGCATTGCTGAAGCAATGCTAGCAACGCAGACAGCAGGCTTTTGCATTTTCAAGAGAGGTTGTTGATTTTTCAGCACTGCATCTTTTCTTGGACTAAGTAGCGCTTGTACAAAAGAGCTGACTATCAAAAGAAGATGAGCCTTAACCTCCTTAAACATAACATGAAAAAGTTCTTTTTTTTGGTGTCTTGGACCAGCATACCAAGTCACACAGTCCCTGAGTTGAAGCTGGGCTGTTGCTTGGGGTTACACAGCTTGGATGTAGGGTACCGGGTGTGTTCTGGGGATACCCAGCCCTGTCACCGCTTTTGGTCATGCAAAGCTTTGAGCTGTCTGTGATGATCACTCAAAAAGCAAATCTCTGTGTCCTTCATCTGCCTCCGTGTGTACATGTGAGTGCAGGCACATGCAGGTAGCCTTCTGATGAAGTTTTTTAGTCTTTGAGCAGTAAAAAGTTATGAATAAAACCTCTGGACAGTTAAACCCTGTTGTGTCAGGAATGAATGAACATAAGTCAAAATGAGTTCCTCCTCACATGGAGCTGCTAAGGACTTTTGTGGCAGAAATCATCCCAGCAGAGCTCTGTGCCAGTGTCTTGCTGAGGTGGCCAAGGGCTGATGGTATGGCCACCGTCCTTGCATGAGAGCCCTGGCCCTGGGAGGTCCACCGCTCGCTGGGCTGTGTCCCAGTTGCAAGGTAGATGGCAGACACCAGGAGTTATGGGTTCCTCTGAGCCTGTTTCAATCTTAAGAGCTGATGAATATAGATTCTGTTTAGTTAATATTTATTATTTCTTGACATGCCAACTCTTCAGCTGCTGGAAACGACCCCCTCTCCACACACTTCTGTGTGGAAGATCTGGCTTTACCAATTCTGTCTTACCAAGGAGGGGACTAAGCCAGGGACTTACACAGAGGGTCAGGTCGCCCGACCGATGCTGTGGCAGTACATGCTTACATGACTTTACCTCTAGGTGCCTGTGGCTCTCAGACCCTCATGTCATGGGGCTTAGCTTCTTGCTGGGATGAGCTGTATGCTCTGGGACTTTTCATCAGTGGTCAGCTTAAGAAAGAGCTGAGTTCTTCCAGCCACATCCATATCACAGGAACAGCTGTGGAGGACTGGCATGTTAGATTTCAGGCATGAAGTTTGGCAAGAGATTGAAACCGTTGAAAACAAGGTTTTATATGAGGAAATGAGGGGTGAACATTGCTTGCAAACTGCTCGTACAGTTCTGCTTGCAAACTGTCTTTCTGTATGAGTGCATATGTGTGCACTCCTGTTAAAACAACAGTGCTTGCAAGGATAAGCACTTCAAGATCATCAAATGACACCATAATTCTAGCTACCACAAGACAGCTTGTACTTGCATATGGCTCTTCAGACATACATATCTTGTGCTTTGACTTGCATCTATACTCGAGCCTAGGTCTGAGAGGCATGGCCTATGCTGAGCGCTTTTAGCTGATGGCTTTCACCCCTTGTCTACCTTGTCCACTCGGGGTTGGGGCAGGGGCTGCCTGCATGTGACACAGGCATCCTGCCCTTGGCAGGTGTGTAGACACAACTGATACTAGCCTGGAGGTGGGTCTGCCGCTGGGGGAGGCAGCAGTGCTGTTCATGCCAGTCTCCCCGGGGCTGACCAGCACGAGTCGGTCCATGAGCAGACACAAGCCCAGTAAACTGCTGACCACACATGTTCATTAGACACAGAGGTAGAGTCTGTTAGAGGAAAATATGTCATGCCAGATCCAGCAGCCCAAGAGGGGAGAAGATGCTGCCGCTCCATGCCCACAGGTCCAACCAGCAGCAAGGCTGAAGATGCGCTCCCGGCAGACACACACACACACAGAGCACACATATACACCGTGTACACAATGTATTTACATGTATACATGGCTGGCCACACAGATCACAAGACACTTAGAGCACTCAACAAATGCGGACAGCACCAGCAGCCTCATCCTGCCCCTCTCTCTCTCTGAGCAGGATGGAGATCCACTAGTGAGAATGTATATATCTATATATATACACACACACACACATATATGCACATCTGTGCGATGTGGATCCCTTCAGTACCTGGGCTTAGGCACCCAGTCTGCCCAGCAGCAAGACTGAGGATCCCTCAGCCTTTCTGAGGAGGAATAAAGGGCATCAAGGAGCAGGAAATGTACTGTGTTGGATGGGGAAACAGAGTGGGAGAGAGGCTGTGATGAGCAGAGTTAATTTAGGAGCATGGCATGGGATGCAATAGTTTGGGTAGGGCCAGCTTAGTCCTCCAGGTGCGTCTTGCTTGAAGAAAGGCAGCTTAAGATATTTCCTGTTAAGAAGGATTAAATGTAAGATTGCATGAATACTGCAAGGGGCTTTCTCTGCCACTGTGGCTCACACGTGGGCATGTTCATGAGGCAGGTGGTTGCAGCTATGGGCATTAAATAGATTGGTATGATAAACTCTGTCCTAACTAGGGCAGCTCTGTGTGGGGCTGGAGCTTTGCCTTGACACCGAGTGTCTCTGTGCAGGCTCCGAGTGAAAGGCAAATGCTTGGAGGATAATGCCCCAGGCAATCAGAGCCCACGGAGCATGCAGACCATGTGCACGGCCAGGGCATGGACAAGGCTGTATTCACAAGGGCTGGTCTGCAGAAGGTTGCTGCTGGCTGCCTGTCCACACTCCTCCCCTTGCTCCCAACAGGCAGATGGCAGATTTACCAGGCAGAGGATGGTGGTGAATACTGAACAGCACAGCCTGTGCCAGCATAAAATAACACGGCTGCTGTTCTCAAGACATGACACAGAGAGAAACTACCTGCTGAGATAGCCAGGAACATATGTTGCTGTGTGAGGGTGCTGGGTCTCTCGTTCTTGGAAGAGCAGCTCTGAAATGGATGTCCCTGGCCTTTGATTAGGGACATCTGGGTGACATTCGTTGGCTTTGCGAAAATCTCATCACATGGTTCAGTACATTCAAAGTTTGCAACTTCTGCTGCTTTCAGAGGAAAGGGAAAACCTAGCCATGGACAGAGTGGCAGAGGATGTCTCGTGACCCTTTGATTCCCCAGGGTCTGCCTCAGACCATGATAGCCCCTCTGAAGTGGCGTTTATTAACTACCAGAACCTCTAATTCACTGCTTTCCAGGCAGGAGCTGGCTCCCAGCCAGTGGTAGACTTTGCTCGTGCTGACTTTTCCCTTCGGGGTAGATGTCTCCTGAGAAGAGAGATGTTTGTGCACACAAGAAAATGGCCGTTTCGAGTGTGTTGTGTGTCAGCAGCTGCTGATTTCAGTGCGCTGTGGGTGAGGTCTTGAGCCAGGGAACTTTATAAGTGTCTTGTATAATTTCCTCTTCATTCCTCTTTGTCCTTTTGATCTTGTGGTCACATTTCCAAGTCAATGAACTACAGCTACAAAAAGGGATTAGATTAATGAATGGCCTGATTGTTTTAGCCCTTAAGCTAATTTTAAATAATTGGAAAGGTAGCTCGCAAATAACATTCCCTGGAGTGTTTAATTCATTAGGCAGGTGTTTAATTACAAGGAAGTTCTGGGACAGAAGAGAGACCAACTTAAAATGTTTGAGGAGAAGTGGGGTCTCTTTATTAGCAAGAACATCCTGCACAATGGCAAACTTTGTACATGAATTGTTCTGTGCCAGACATCTATGCCACGCACATTATGCTGAGCCAGCCAAAGCCCAGAGATGTATCAATATAGTCATGCTCCAAGGGTATAAAACATTATTCCCTCCTGGCATCCTCTTTTTGTCCTGCTATTACTTTTTGTTGCTCATCTATTGGCTCATTATTTCACAGGCTTACGAGACAGCAAGGGTTGTTTCAGTGGAGAATAATGCACCTTCAACAGCTTACTTGCACGCCTGCTGCTAAGCTTGGTGTGTCTGTAGTATTCACAAAATCATTCAGAGGCCTGTCTGGTGTAGGCATCTGAAGAGTAAGGTAATAGATCTTCCACAGCATTGATCAGGGGGTTCAGGCCCCCTGACATTTAAGAGATTCTCACTAAGTTTAAACAACTTTTTAGTCTTAGGCAGTGTTTTTTTGGTGGTTTTTAGCTTAGACAGCAAGAATGCATTTTGTTAGCAGGGACACGGAGGAGCTTTTGTTAGTAATCTTCACATGTCCCAGCTAAATACTTGATTTTTCACACCTGCAAAGGTAAGAGTGTCCAGGACAGATTATATTCCATGAGAGGCCACAGAAGGAGCATGCTTCCAGTCCAAGGGCAAAAACAGCACACATGATTTTGCACCTCACTAGTAGGTCACCCTGCTGAAAGAGGCATGAGAAAAGAAGAGTCCCATTGCAGATCTGGGAATGGAACATGGTCCCCCCGTTCTGGCCATCCCAATGTCTCCTTCAGTTGTCAGAAAAACCAAAAAGCTTTGGATGCTGCTTCAGTGTCTGCTCCAGAAGCCTGGTGACATGATGAAGCTCCTCACATCCAAGATGGTAAATGATCTCCCTTGAATTCTCCTGTGGCAAGGAGAACAGAGTGTGTGTCTAGAGTAGTTCTTTGGGTGCTGTTTATATAATAGACCTTTCTTTCATCTTGCACTGCAACAGTACCCTTTTCCAAAACAAAAACAAATGAAAGGAGGCACGCATATCTGAAGTTTAGTGCATGCAGCAGTAAATGAATGGATGTTTTCAACAGCAAAGACTTAAGGTTAGCCTTTTTTTGGTCTGCAGAATACTCAGGTATTTTTTTCTTCTTCTCAGAAATCAATATCACATACCAGAGACCCAGGGCTATATTCTAATCTTGAATATACAGCTTGCTATCTCTTAGCAGCTGTTCTGGTGAGGGCTACTGAATTAGTACTTTGTTTGGATGCACAGCAGAGTGAATTGATCACTTCTGATTACGATCTATGTATCTCTTTCAAATGGGCTGCAGAAAAACACTTTGAAGACTTGAGTCTAGTGATCTAGGCACCCAAAGATGCCTGCCAGACAATTGTAACTCCTCATTGAATTGACTGACTTCCCAGCAGCAGAAAAGAAATAAAGTTTTTATATCTTTACTTTGGGATGAACTAGAAGAACCAGCTGAAAAGGAAGGGACTAGGACCTACCTGCAGCTGTGCAGTTTGTATCTAAAACTGGACACTGCATTTTCATGAGTAATGATTATGCTCTTCAGCCTAAAATAAATACTGGATTATCCATTGCATCAAAATAGATGAGCCTCAGGACCCACTGCAAGGCAGAACCTGGGAAAGGAATGCAGCTGTTGTATAAACTGGTACAATATCTGATATAGGAAGGGAGAAGACCCTCTGTTTTCAGCTGTTGTGCCTGAGCAGCATGCACCTCCCGGGTGCACCGAGGCTTTTCTCCAGGGCAAATGGTTGCTATGGCTGTCCCAGCAGTGAGCCTACAGACTTTCCCACTGAGTGCAAGGGTTTCTTCATGTAAAAACTAAAACATATAAAGAAGTCATATCATGGGACCCTGGAAGACAGCGTAGTAAGAGACTGATTTCTGTTGCTAGTGGCAGTGTCGAGGGGGGACCTCTGTAAAGTTAAGCTCTGTACCAACCAAAGAGCTTGAGAGCCAGCAAGACCAACAAAAAATAAACCTGTCCCATTAAAGTAGATGGAAAGATTGCACTTTGTTCCCATGACTCTGGACAAAATATTGAGCCTAGCAGGAAGCGCTTCCCTGAGGCAGCCACTAGAAATTTGGACTGACAGGGGCATACAGATATACAGGTACTCTTCTCCCTCAGTAGCTCTGGCCTTGATCTGTAACAGCCTTTACCTTACCTCTTACCAGTCCCTGTGGTATCCTGTTTCCAGCCCTTGTTTCATTTGTGCCTAAAATGGTTGAAATCTTTCTCTAAGAAGTGAAAGATTAGTTAATTATCTAATATTATTGCATTGTTCCCAAATACTGTTTCCTAATCGAAACAGTAGCATTTGCTGCATGCTTTGCCTCCAGCTGTATCCACAGAGGTAGGCAGGACATTAAAATGCACCTATCAAGACACATGATCTTAATGTACTGTTCGTAATAAAATTAATGTAGTATTTTATGTGCTTGGGGGGAAAAAACCACCAACTTCTTCATATTGTGAAAATCTTTCTTCTCCCATCCCCTGTGCCAGTTTAGTATTAAAATACACTCATTATGGGGCACAATGAGCAATAAGATATGAATGACATTTCCACATCTTGGCATTTCTTGTATTATTTCCAAGAAGTGTGAAAAAGTCATGGTTGCTTGGGTGAATGCAGGTCCCTGCATGTTCACAGAGGGACTCAGATTCCTCCAAGAGGGTGAGGGAGGCCAGGGATAAAAGAAGAGAGGTCACAGCATTGAGCTGGAGAGATGGAATTGGCAATCCCTGCTCCACTGTGTTCCTCATCATGCCTTCCTTGGAGTAAGTACTTTGCCATCATAAGGTCCAGGAGAAAGGATGCAGTTCAAACCAGCTGTTACCCAGAATTCCCAGGCCTCAGTCCCAAAGATGGGCAATGGATGTTAGTGTCCATCCCAGCATCATGAGGTGTATCACCATGAGGGACCTCTCCTTACAGCTACTGTTGCTAGCAAGAGGTGTAGAAATGTGATGGTAGGAGCAGCAAAGACCAAATCTTTTCTTCTCGGGTCTGTTCAGGGAGCCACCTCTGGCTGGGATTTCAATTTTTTGTTGCTCAGTCATCTGATGGGGGATCTCTGGAAGGAATCATGAGCTCTCTTCACAATGTGGACCAAAAGTTCATGGAGAATTATCCACAGTTCAGAGCCTAGTAGCTGCTCCCAGTGCTTCCCTTTGCTATGGCAAGGACATGCTACAAAAGCTGAAGGTGGTCCTTGGGCTGATAATGGCAGACAGAGTAACTTCCAAATCCTCCCAGGTGTGATAATGCAGGAAATGGGATTTTGTGTCCAGAGACATGTGGGCCTTCGAACTAATTTAAATAGTAATTGTCCCAGACTGGGATTTCTGGATTTCATTCAAGACACCACACTCAGTAATTGTGCTGCATGTGTCCTCATTCCTTGACCTTGTCACACAGATGGTGTTGTTCTAAGCAGGTTTGTACAGACTACAACTAATTAAGCAATTAATTAGGAGCTTGCACTTACACAGAAGCTATTGTAAAGCAGTAACTTCAGTGACCTTATGGGACCTTGCCACAGCATTGGTCCAAAGACTGTCTGGATTGTTTTTGCTAAAGTTTCAGTGTATCCACCTAGTCTCAGTTCGAACCACAGCTGTGACAGGTTGGCTCAGCTTAAGCTGGACTCACCCTGAGCATCATCTGGGCCTTTCCTGATGTGTCTTCACTTATATTTGAAAGCTTTCCTTCCTTCCTGGTGAAGACCACCTTGTCCTGTGAAATTCAGTGGCTAATCCTAAACTGTGGTGAACACAAGTTTCTTGTTTCCCAGGGCTTTCAGTATTCCCATAATGATAATGAATATTTAAAACACATGGGCATTGTCTCTTATTCTTCTGTATCTCACTTTGTTCTGTCAACACTTTAGCATTTTTCCCAGTCAACCTTGTTTCAAGGTATTCTGATTCTAATTGTGTCATAGAAGTAATGCCTTATGACTCCCTCCCCCATTTCTAATAACTACTGTGTTGTATAATAACAACAAAACCATAATACGTACTTTATATATCTGCTGATTGGAAAACAGATCGTCATAGAGGTTTCCAGTGCATGTATGCACTCTGTCTGGAAAAGGAATGAGCAGCATTAGTTCCCCTTCATTTCTTTATTAACAGCAAGGAGTCTCAAACTATTTCAGGGTGTTGGATTCAGCCTGGGGAATGGTAGCATTATTTGCCTGTTTTTTGCTCATGAACTGCAAATGGAGGTTTATGTTCTCTGCACATTTCTTAAAGTTACTTAGCGGAAATGTTGAAAACAGAGACAAATGAAGTGACATTTAAGCAAAATTCAAGGTAAGCTCAAGGAGCAACTTTTCATTGTGGCATGGGATGAGTGTCTCAGTTTGGGGTTCCTGTATTCCTGTGTGAACATGAGACCCAAAGCAGCCCTTGCTCCATACACACTATGTCTAAATGGGGCTTCACAGTGGCTCCCCTTCATTGAGGGACCTGGGGTCTCAGGAGCAGAAAGGCCTTCATCTTGGAAAGGTTATAAGAGCATTCCTGCATCTCCTGATGATGCAGCTCTCTGTGGATGATGCCTTTCTCTAGGATCCCTTGCATCCATAACCACTGGGTACCCAGGACACCCGATGCTTGGGCAGATGACCACTTCCAGTATTCAAGAAAAGGGAGCTGAGTAAAACCAGTGAATTTCTGCAATGTTCATTATTACTGGAGGTTCCTTACCTCAACAAGCAGTTTTGCCAATATGCTGAGAGGGGACATTGTTCCTCCTGGTAGCAGGAACAAGCTGTGGTAGGAATACTGCAATAACAGCACTCACTCGCTCTTGGAAGTACCTGTACTCTCCTGGATTTGTATGGTGATTTGACTTCTAATGCATTTAATAATGGCACAGGTTTCAGTTGCGTTTCTTTTATCTGTCAGTACATAAAGCAGCAGTAAGTACATTTGAAGGCTGGCTGTGCCTCTGCTAGATTTGGCATGGAGGTGGCTTGTGGTACAGCTTTCCCTCAAAAAGGGCTGAGCCTGAGTCTTGCTTCCTCTTCGTTTGCAGAGGACAAAAGGAGGGGCATGTACAGGATGACTTTGGAAGGGGACCATGACTAACACTCTGGCCATGGTACAGCCTGGCTTTCCCTGTGTTGCTGTCCTTTCAGTCAAGCTCTGAATTCTTTGGTGTTGCTCTCTCTGCCCCTTGGGTCCAGGGCTCCTTGAATTGGAAATTTCCCATTTACTGTGGCCCAGGATAAATGAACGATCCAATCTTCAAAACCCATTAGGGATTAATTACAAGCAGAAGTTATACTGGTTTAATTAAAGCAGCATACTTCAGGCAGCCCACCCCTGTAATGCAGGCTTAGTATCCATGTCCTTTATACACAGATATAAGAGAATGTGTAGAAGGGAGTAATCTGTCCTGCAGGAAGCACAAATATACTGGCATGCTCTGCTACAATTAGCTTGAAAGAGAAAACAGTGTCCTGCTGGGTGCAGTTATGCTACTGCCAATCTGTTGGTTGAGCTTACTTTCCTCTTGTGCCACCCTGAATACTGCTGGGGTGATGGGTGAGAACCATATAAATGACAGTGCTGGAAGAGCTGAAATGGGGACACTGGACTGTGGCTGTGTCAGAGGGGAAATAAATCTGCCTTTCATGATGTCTTGCACACAGGAAGAGGTTTTTCTCAGGGGAAATGAGCAGACCATCCCCGTGGAGCTGAGGAGCCCTGTGAGGAGCAGGCATGGCAGGGCACATCGATGGAAGTGTGCCGCTTGCAGTGCTGAGACCAGTGCCTGTCATTTGGTGCCAGCGACCTTCCTGCTTATCTTTAAACCCCAGAGAAGCATAGGAACACAGATCACCTGGAAAACCAGTGGGATTCAAGCTGCTAAGTTATTCATCAGCATGGAAAAAGCAACCTTGTATTCATTAGCCACTTCATAGGCAAAAAGCATCAAAAGATGAGAGATTTTTGTTCTTTCTGGTCACCTAGCACATCAGAGAGAGCCCCCTAGAAAAGAGGAAGGAAAGAGTCGGTCGGTGGTGTGGTGTTCAGTAGGGATTCGGGAAGGTTTCTGCACAGCAAAGGCAATCAAGGCATTCGAACAGGTCCTTCATGGGAGTGCAACAACTGAAAGTCAAAGCTAGTTCTTAAAAAAGCCAAGGGGGTGAACAGTGGGAAGGAAGAGAAACAGCCATCTCCTCTGTACAGGCCAAGCTTGCTGATGCAGGCATCACAGCCACATCTGAGGTTTCTAGCTTTAGATGTTAAAGATGCCACAGTTTGGTATCAAGTCTATAAATTCAGGATGTCTTTAGGAAAAAAAGGGTCAAGTGGTAGGAATCTGAACGTCTCTCAGTGTTGCAGATCAGACTTCCACCTCCAGTTGGAGCTGAAGAGGTTCTGTTTTGCTTTTGAAAGAGGGTATGTGTGAAGATTATGTTGACTTGCTGTTTGCCATAACGTGATTTGGGAGAAATAGCTGCTTCTGCTCATTTTGGGAAGTCAGCCAGACCTGAACAACCTATCTCACAGTGAGCAATGTCACAGTGAAACCTGGAACAGAGATTCCTGTTTCCCTGCATTCACTGTTTTGTTACAGAGCCCTGCTATTATCACAAAAACTTTTTTCCCCATCTGTAACAGGTCCCTTGCGGATTTGAGGCTGTAATGTTTTTGTGACCACAAAGGAAATGGCATGTTTGAAAATGATTTGATAAGGCCAAAATAATTTACCTCCTACCAAGTGTGACATATTTCGGCAATTGCTAATTAAGCTGAGAGATTGCTGTCATAGCTCTGTGGAAAAGAAAATCACAACCTCTGTGAAATCTCTTTGCAGAATGTGCATTATGTGCTATCTCTAGTATGAGCACAGGCTGGTGACAGTATTGTCAGCATTAAATCACCCTTCCAGTATGTTCAGCTTCTCTTTTAATCTACCAGCCTATACCTCACCAACCTGGAGTCTTCACTGTATGTGCTTGCAAGTAAGATCATTCTTCCCAGCAATTGCTACGGTGAGGATCAAGGGTAAAATGTAGAAATGCCACCATTTGTAAACTCTGGCAAATATGTGAGCTGCTTATCCTGTTAGGTGTCCAGTCTGGGGACATTTGTTGTAACAGTCAGGAGGATGCGTGCTTTCCCTGCTTCTGCAGGGACATGGCTCTGTACCACTGCATGGGTTGCTGGAAACAACTGCTTTTGCAATGTGTGACTGCGTCATTAATCAGGAGACAATTGGGAGATTGAAGGTAGTGGTGATACTACAAGTGGTGATGACTAGATGCCCTGCCTGGTATTTCTTTTTGCTGAACAGAGATGGAAATGTTGTCTAGTTCAAGTCTTTCTCAGGCATCCAGGTTAGGGATCCCAGAGCTTCCATTTTAGGGTGACCAGATGGAGCAGGGAATTATGTCAATACTGAGAATAACCTCAAATTGATGCCACAAGCATAGGTAAAGCTGAGCGTAAAACTTTGGTAGGCTATATAATATTTTTTTCCCACACAAATTTCCATTCATGCCATGAACATAATTTCTCGGTGATCTCCCTTGCTCAGAGGCATCAGGGAGCAGCAAGATCAGGGCCACCCCACAAGGGAAGGGGAACAGGGAGCCAGGGGTGACAGTAAGGCAGGGCAGTGTCCTCATCATCACAGGGAGCAGTCCCACAGCACCCAACTGTAGAGCCCATTGCTTTATTCAAAGCCCTGACAACAGGTACCTACCCTTCTACCTTTGCAGAGACTGGAGAAATGATATTTGGAGCATGATGTCTCCTGGAGACATGGATCACTGATTTGCAAAGGCATTCCTGTGTGTAGGGGTACAGATAAGGTGAGTTGTAGTGTCTGGACTTTCACAAGATGACACATATCATAAGACCTGAAACCTACTCGGCCATGAATAGTTCAGAAGAGTTATTCAGCAGCAGGAGCAAATGGCCATCTACTCCTTTAAACAGGATACCTGCTTGCTATATTGCCGTCCTAGCGTATCCTCATACTTGGTCAGAGGTAGAAGATGATGCCTTGCAGGGTCTGGTGTCTGCTTTTTACTTTCAGCCTGTGCTTGTGAACACTTGAAAACAAATTGCTCTTTTAGCCTGAGTGGGAGAGTTTGTGGTAGAAAACCTGGAGGAGATGGGGTCAGGCTGTGCAACAACTAATGGATGGGGGACAGCACTTCAAGGGTGTGAGTGGTGCAAAGCTTGCTGCACAAAGGGAGACTTCTCTAAGGAGAAAAAGGAAAATCTGGCCATGTGTGGGGAAAGGATTTCTGTCCATTTTGATTAGGAAGCTCTGGCAATGTAGGGAAGACAAGAAGCCCAGGTAAGATGTAATGTTTAGGTATGACATCTGTGGGGCTGGTTTTACAGCCCTGCAGCTACAGAAGCAAATAATGTGTTATATATAGTAACTATTTTTATTTATTCTCTGCACAATGTGCATAGCAGAACCATGGGGTCTGTTTTGGGCGACAAGCAGAGAAGAAAAATCAAAGCAGCAACCTTGACATGAGCTGGGAAGTTCTTTCCTCATTGCCAGCATTTTAGTTGCTATAAAAGGGGCAAGCCAACTAACGCAACCTGTGCTTGCATTGGAAAGCTCCATCCCCTCTCTCCTCATGTAGTCTCAAGGGTCACTGAGCTGTCAGAAGTGAAGGGGTAGGCTTTCCAGAGGAGATGAGCTATACTCCAATGTCCCTGTACTGTCACAGCAAGCATTTACAGATGAAACTGCAGCTCATAGCTGGTTGCCATCATCTGCTGCTGTGTCTTTGTCTCAAACCCCTTCTTCTAACCAGGCAGTGCTTCAAACAGTGTCAGAGCGTGGGAGAAGCAGAAGATGGGCAATGCTCCTCCTTCTGTCACTCTTGGCAGGTTGTGATCCTCCTTTTCTGTAGCAAAAACCTGGAGCAGGGCTGAGGTTAGGAGGTGTCGGGAGGGAGCAGGCTGTGCTGGGAGGAAGGGCTCCTGTGCTCCAAGGCAGTGGAGAAAGAGGAGGCACGTGCTGGGAGGGGAGTGAGCCCCTATCCATGAAAGGCTCGTGAATGATGCGGAGTCCTTGAACCAGCTCAGGCCCCTTTGTGGGTGAATACCACTTCATGTGAAATTATGTGTCACCATGAGTTTCACTGTGCCATAAAGCCCACTGAGGAAAATCCTGACTTCTCACCTTAAAATGAAATAAGCTAGCAAGAGCAGTACTCTTAAAGGCATAAAGAGCCATGCCAAGAGGATCTCACCAGGGCATTTTAGCCAGCCCAGCAGGACAGGATATTGCACTAAGCAGCCAGAAAGAAAAGCGCTGCTAAAGGCTGCAGTTAAGTATTTTAGTTGTAGTTTGGACGTATGTATGGCCGAGACATTGCTGATGTGTTTGTGATGCCTGGAATTCTATTACTTGCTCGAAGACCAAATTGTTCTGCTTTGCGTATACAAAAGAAAGCGTCTTGCTTTTCTTTGGTGAATTGATTTAGGAGAGAGGGGAAACATATTTTGGAGAAAGCAAGTTAAAGATTTTTTGTTAATGATAAGCGGCTGAGCATAATTCAGTTTATTACTAATTCCAAAGAAAGGAAACAGAGCCATGATATCATGTCTTTTTAGCTCCATTCAAACATTTCATCTTCTCTTTTTCTGACTGAAATGACTCATAAAATCATAGACATTAGGCATGGCAAAGACCTTTAAGTTCATCTTGCCCATCAGTCTGCCACCACCGGGTTGTTATTTAGAATCGTAAACAAGAAAACCAGCTTAGAGACAGACACAATGTTCTCTTAAAGAATGGGGAGTACTAAGATATTCTTTAGTCATTTGTGTATATTACCCTGGGTCTGAGACCAGGGACCGTGAAGTCAATGCGAATGAAATCAATGGCATGTGGCGTCAAATGAGGCTGAAACAGATCTCACCTGTCTGGGCTGAAAGAGTCTTTCCACAGGGAAGGACCTTGTTTCCACCCCTACCCATAACCCCCCATTTTTTCTTGCTTACGTCGCTTCCCACGACTGCTTTGTCATGTGTCACTTTTGGTGACTTCCTTTTAGATTTAGTGGATTACTTTTCAGAGCTACTGGTTTTCATGAACCTCTGGTTGAACTCACTGGGAACAGTAAAGCCCTAGAGCATCCCTGATGGGGTGCATCTGTGACTGGAAATGCCTCAGGCTGAACAGTCAAAAATATGGCCTCTAGAAAGAAAGGTGATCTGCTGGAAATCCAGAGTATGACAGGCAAGCCTTGAAACAAAATCTGGCGGAGGAGAAAGGGTCTGTTATCACACCTTTGTACAGAACCTGGCATACCTGGAGCCTGATGCCCCTGAGATAAGGCTTGCTTGAAAAGATTTTTGTTGAGTGAGGGACACATGTCAAATCTCTGCCTTTCTGTGGGGCAGGGACCATCTTTCAGGGCTACAGGGTTGTGGCATATCAACTCACACCTGGGGCTCCTAAGTGCAGTACTGGCGAGTGGTATATTCAGCAGGTGCATTGCACCAGTGCCTCTCAGTTAGAAGCTGAAATCACACACAAGCCAGTCATACTCCCTGCCTCTCCTCCTTACTCATTCATTACTGCTGTTCTGACATCTCTGCTGTCACTGCAGGCCTAGGTCCTCTGGCTTCTGTCCTGAGAGCATTTTAAAAAGGAGCTGGCAATACAGCTTTGCATCAGCAAATGCCAGCACGTCCATCTGGACAGTTACCTTTTCAACTCACTTGTTTTCTGGCTATATGTGTTCTCTAACATCGTGAGAACCCACTGGAAATGGTTATCCACAGGACAACACATGAAAGCCTAATACATCTCTGATGATCTGCGTCTATTCTGCTCTCAGGACACTTGATGAGTTCACTCCTCAGTTCCCAGGATCACTTTTGCTGTGGCTTCAGCAAGCCATGTGGACAAGGGCTAAGTCTTCCCTCTGTAGCACGAGCGACTGGGACAGCCACCCTCCATGGGGCTGCAGGACAGCAGGACAGCAGGACAGCCTGCTCCATGGGGATGCCCTGACTTCTCTGATTAGCAGTCTGTGGCAGGGATCACTGTGAGAGCTTGCTGCCTCGGAGCCCCTGGGGGGAATGATCATTAACATGAAGCCTGCCTGCCTGTGGAAAATGATATCTGTATACCTAGCAGCAAAGGATAACCAAATCAACACCCAGTTGGACTCCATTAACATGGCCCTCAGGAGGCAAATGCCTCTTAACATGAAATTATGTGCCACTGATCATTTCAGCAGCCAGGGCTGCTGATTGGTTCATAAGCCAGTTTTCCTCTGGTGAAATGTCTTCAAACAGCATCTTTCACAGCAAGTGAATCCGCTTCCTCAGAGGCGAGCGTGAAATGAAGAACTGTCTGTGGGCAGTTTCCCTGCAGGTGCTGCAAGAGGCACAAACATCCCTGACGCCAGAAAAATGCCACCTGAGTCCTGGATTGCAAGCATTCCCATGCAATGGCATATGTACCTGTTTTGCCTCCTTCACACCTCCTTTCAAGCCCCAGGTGGGAAAATGGGCAAGAAATGGGCTGAAGGCCAGTTTAGGGTTCCCCCCCCAAACTCAAGAGGGGGTTACAATGACCTGCCACCTCAGAGGGGAAGCTGCTGCTCGATGGTGGTGTTGACACAGCAGTGCTGGGCAGTTTGTGTACAGGTTAGGAGTAGGGAACTCATTTCTGGTGCAAAACCCCAGCTAGGAAGAAAGGCAAGTCCTCTGGGACCGCTAAACACGTTTTGTCATGGCTTGATTCTCCCTCAAGTGCAGGGTAACACTTGTCTTGTTCCTTTGTTCATCTTCTAAAATTTCTTGAGTAAGTCTCCTTATATTGGGAATGGCTGCATCCTATCCTCAGAAAATCCTTTTCACCACACGTTTTTCAGTTTCTCCTCACCACAAGGAAATTTCCAAGCAGTAACCACTGACTATCCATTATATGAGCATTAGGGAGGGGTTCCTGCTCTCCAGGGCTTAGCTCAGCCCCCAGCTCCCAGGTACCTCCAGAAAGAGACAACAGAGGAACTTTCTGGGATGGCTTTGCAGGGCTTTGTTTACACAGCCCCTGTGGGTCAGCTTTCATGCCAGTGTCTCTGCGACAAAATGAGCTGCCGGTCCCTTAGCCAGCAGTGGCTGTCTAGGCTGCGTTGGGGGGTGCAAACCAAGCAAAGGAGAAGTCCTTTCTGTTACCTCTGCTAGCGATGACATGCCAGCAAAGGCAATAATTGGTCCCTCTTGGCTTTGACAGTGCTGATGATGCTGATGTTGGATCACCATGAGGGAACATTTCATGGCTTTGTATTTGTGATTTACATAGATTGCATTGTAGAGGCTTACTGTCTAATATATGCATTTGCTGCTCTGTTGGGAGCTGTAAAGAAGAAAATCATGTAATAAAGAGCCTTCTGGTCCTGACATAAAATTCAGCATAATACATATTATTATCTGTGCCTGTGCCAGCCCTCCCTTCTTGCTGTTGCCTACATTTTCAGTGTGTGGCAGTGTTATCAGCTCCTGAACGCCAGCTAAGACTCCTTGCTGCTGTGGACTAGAGCAGAGAAAAAGTTTGGAGAAGACGTGAACAGAGAGAAATGCAGGAACACTCTCCAAGTATATGAAAGGCAGACAGGGAGGAAATAAACTCTTCTCTGCATCCACTCCAGGATGGCTAAAAAACTTCAGTACTAGATTGCAGTGAGGTGGGTCTGGGTTCAGCTTTAGAAAAAGCCTTCTAGATGTAAAGAGGGGGAAAATGCAATATCATTTTACCTGGGCAGAGGATGGAGAATGGTTTAGATGAACAGTCAGGAATGGCTTTGCAGCTTTTATTGGCAGAGCTTAAGATTTTTACAAGCTTGTCATTGGTCTTGTTGAAATCCTCTCTGATGCCAGTTTGATATACACTGGAACTGATTTATTAACATGCCTCTGCTCTGCTCTCTGTAACTAATTTCAGCCAAAAAGCACATAATAATGTTTAATTTCACACAGCAGCAATCTATCTCAGTCTTGAATTAGCTTACTGGCTACATGATAACTGGTGCGTTTCCAGCCTTTTCTGAACTATCCTATTTACAAATCTTGGAGTGGGTGAATCCTGTAGATTAATACTCAGCTTAGTTAGAAAGCATAATGCCAGCACTCTTTCAAACCACAGGGGCAGGTGGGTGGGACTGAAAAGTAGCTCATTTCTTCAAGGACCAGGGTAGAGTTTGCAGTAAAGACCTGGTGCCTATTTCCTCCCATCATTAGTTTCTCCATCAACTGGACCAAAAAAATAATTTTCCATCCTGAGAGGTCTTTCCAGACTTCAAAAATTTGCCTTAGGATGAAATTCCAGTTCTGAACTTTCAATGCTTTTCATGAAGAGATGGGAAAGAGGTGGATCTGATGATTAAAAATCAATTTGCAGATCTGGAGACCCTGCCTTACCAGGTGACAGTTCTCCATTTGCCATAAAAAAGTGCATTAAAGACTCCAGGCTTTAGTTTTCAGCTTCAGTTCTATACTCTGTTTCTGAGTAATGGGACAGATCGGGACTCTGGGCTGGTTCCTTCTGAATTATTCTTGCTATCTGTGAGCTGCTCTTTGTGCCATTTACACAGTCAGACTTTGTTTGATTCCCTTGCTTTCGGGTATAATGTTCATCTTTTCATGGTACTCTGTGTCTCACTTCTTCCTGCAGGTTTTGTGTCCTTTGTGGTGAAGGTAATCTCACTGAATTGACAGAAGAGCTCTGTCACATTTATAACTTGCTCGGATTTGCTTGGTCTGATGTCATAGGGAAACTGTATATAATGTACTATTTTGGTGACTTTCCTAGATGGTGAGCTAACTGCTTTTGCAGGATTGCTGAGTTCAAGACTGTGTATTTTTGGAGTAACATTTAATTATTTGGTGCTTTATTGTATTAACCCCTTGTACTCTGAATATAAAAGGTAGTTTCCTCCAGCAGGAGGAAAACTGCTTGTCATGTGGGTTTCTTAATATTCAGTAAACCCATACTGAATAACTAAGAATAGTTATCAATTCATACCAGCAGGCTGTGTTGATATATTTACAGCCATCAAAAAGGGTTTGACAGCTCGTCTAAAAGCAGAGTTTTTTTCATTTTTTTTATCTCCCTGCAAAAAAGAGTTCAACAAGAAGAAAAAACGTTTTGGTAAGAATGCACTAGGCAAAGCAAAACAAAAGAAAACCCAAGGTTGCAGCTAAATGGCTACATGTCTCCATACAGAATTACTATCCTCCTTTATATTCATGTTCTTGACTGTTAACAGGACTCCCTGCAGGAGCATCCTGGGGCTTCCTGGCCATGGTGCCTCATGGTGGAGAGGCAGTCCCAGTGGGGACACTGGTCCTCAGATGAGAGGGAGACATTCGGCAGGCAAACTGCAGCTGCCTTTGAGCAGCACTGCAGCAGAGTATTGGAACTGAAGTATTTTCCTTTTCTCGACACTTTTTTACACGTCCCCAGGAAAATCTTCACAGAGAGCAGTCGTGTTCTGTCAAATTCCATATACAGGCAAACAAACATAAAACACATTGAGAGAAAATTCCCAGCCAGGCCCTGCTGTTTGCTTCTGTAAATCTAAGCTTCTGCCTTGCAAGTTTACTGGTGAAGAAAGGGCTATGATGAATTCCCCCTTGGGGTTCTGTTTTTCTGGGCTGTTGGGGCTATATATCTATGCCAGCTGACAGCTATTTCCTTCAATTGCAACTTATCCACTTAGAACAGGAGCACTTCTACTGTGTGCTCCACTAGCAGTCACAGCTATTTTCATCACCCTCTTCTGCAAATTCTGCATTCTGCACATCCTCCTTTTGACATGCACGTCCTCTTCAACTAGATCATGCAAGCAAACAGCTGCTTTTGCAGCACCCCCATCTGGAACATTGCTTCAGATTACGGAAGGCAGATACGTTTATTAATATTTAAGATCTGTCAGTGACTATTAGCCATGCTGATGTTTCTGCTAAGATCTTCACTGCAAAAAGAAATGAATAAAGGAACAAAATGAACAAAGGGATCTGAGATCTCTAAATCACTCCTGTTCCATGGCAACCTTCCTTGAAGACTAGAGGACTGTTTAGGGGAAATAGCGTGATGTCCTTGCCCTGCCCTTTTACACTTCCCAGAGGATCACTTGTTTCCTATTGCTGGAGACCAGGTATAGGGGAGTCTTGCCTCACTTCTTGTGTCTGTTCTTTCATGTTGTGCAAGCTCTTAGTTTTTCCTGGTTCAGATTTGCTGAGGGACAGCAGTAGTGCAGATGGAGTAAGCAGCGATCTCCAGCTTTTTTGTATCTCAAAGAGTAGTCTCTCCTCCAAGCCTGGCAGCATTAGAAATGAGATTTCCAAGGATTCAGATCAATGCATATGAAATGAGAGCATTACATTCAAGGCTCACTTGGGTTCTCGGGTACCAAAAAAGCAGCCTGAACACCCTTTAGGGTTTGTTTTGTAAGATGGAACCACAGAATCAAACTTGCCTGGAGGTGTCCTGTCCTGGGGCCACCTCAAGTCTGCCCCACAGATGGCACATCTCTGTTGTACCACTGGGAAAACTGGGGGAGCGCTGGCAGAGGTCTCTGCTGTTTCGAAAAGGCAGGCACTCACTCCACCAGCTGTGCAGACTGGGTCAGGGGATGCCAGAGGAGAGCCTGGGGGAAAGCCTGGGGAAGGAATGAGGTTTGTCGTGGTTGGTGCACCTGCAAAGTCTGCCTGCCTGTCCTGCCTCACTCTTCCCCAAACCTCTTGTAGGTTTTCTGTTACCCCACAAGGACTCATCTATTGCTTTCCCTTAGCACGGAGCATAATAGGGACCTCCCTTGTAAGTGGTTGCCGATGTTGCTTAAGCTCATAGGGGTTCTTAGGTTTTTTTTGAGTCACACTTTGCAAGACCTCTTGAAAGACTTGACACACACTGGTCCTCCACCCCCCTTCCCCTCCTGCAGAAGCCTGTCCTGACATCTGTGTGCATGGAAGGAGCTTGAGAAACCCTCCACATGCCTCTGCAGCAAGCAGAGATAGTATCGCACACCAAAGACATGCACAAACTCCAGTGCAGTTTAGGCTGGTGCTTTACCACATTTGTATCCTGTCCCACCTGCAGCTCTGCCTCCTCACCAAGTATCCTTGCTTTGAGGAGCTGCCATTTGCACTCGTTTATGGTCAAACACCAACCAGAGCAAGAGCAGGCCACCCCAGCTCAAGGCTGGGACTAAGGGGCCCAAGGCTGTTCTTGGTTCTGCTCCATGATCTGAGATTTTGCTTTCCCCTCCCTCTGTGCAGTCACTCTGAGATGACTGATGCAGCAGATAGATCCTGTTCTTTGAGGTAAGACCCCTGACAAGGCATATTAGTGTCCTTGCAGTTGTGTAAGGGAAGGTGAGGGGGAGAGCTGGTGCAAGCACCAAGAGGTGTCTCAGATTCGGCTGCTGCTGCCTGTATGGCTTCCCAGCAGAAGTGTGTTGCTAAGTTCCCCAAACAGCCCTGGGAGTGTGTCATTCTCTGTGTGGGCGGGTGTAAAAAAACTGTTTCAGAAAGTTTCAAAGGAAGCTTAACAACAGTGAGAAGAGCTGCGGCTCCATGCAAATAGCCCAGGCCCATTTGCAAAACACGAATGCCACCCCCGCTCAGCACAGAGATCCGCTGACTCTGGCAGGAAAGCTGTAATTTCTTCCCTAAAACCAAGAATGATCCTCACTCAAAACTTGATCCAAAGGGTTTCAAACTCTTTTCAAAGCTGGCATTTGCTTTACAGTGGTTTTATTTACATCTGATATTTTTTTATATATCTATATACGTGTGTGTGTCCAAATGCACATAGGTTTGTATGCACCCAAGATGTCCCCTTGCAATTAATTCAAGCAAGGGCTGGATATGTCCCATGGTGCAGTCTCAAGAGTCAAGGACAGGAAGAGCTGAAGGGAGTTATCCACACTTAAAATTGTGACGTGGTTGCTGAACCTGGCATGCAGGCCATGTCCTGGGTATCCCAGATCACTGCCCATGAGACCAGTGATGACCAAACTGTTGAGGCACTTCCCCAGAAACTCTGAGGATGGGTGGCAGTCCATGATCCAGTGAAGTGGGAACCAGTGGATTAGACCACGCTGACTACATCCTTGCTAATAAATTGAATGTGCCCTTCTCTGGCGCCGAAATCTGTGGACAGGAATGGTCTATGCCCATTCTGCTCTCTCACCTTCCATCAAGGTCATTGCATCAAAGATGAACATTGGGAGTGGTCCGGCTCTGCTCTCACTCCTTCACCATGCGGAGGCATCATGTGGGACACTGACACCTGGCACAAGCAAAACCATACCAAGGACTTTTCTATCTAAAAGTGTGAACAGTCAAGTTCCAGTGCCATAACATTAACAAGGACTTTCTAATGCTACTACAGGTGCAGAACATTGGGTTTCTGGCTGTTGTTGCCCTTGTTTGATGGTGCCTGAGTCTCTTGCTGGTCAATGGGTAGTACTTAGAGCAGTTCATCACCACTGTATGTTCCTTCTGCTTGTCTGTGTGCTCTTACCCAGTTGCACATGTGACTCTGCTTTTCTTCCTCTGCCTTCAGATGCATCAATGAAGGAGGAACAAGGCAAGAGGAGGATAACACCCCTGCCACTGGCCACCGGTGCTGGTGAGACAGACTCAGTGCTGGCATTCCCATGGGTTTGAAAAGGTTGCTGTAGGGCAGAATAAAAGTCAGAGCTGACCAAGTGTTCATTGCTTTTCTGGATCAAAGCACTCTTGCCAGTCTACTGTGTGATATGACAACCTTTCCATTCTGTTGAATTTACTGGTAGGAGATTTTTGGATATAGCATACAAATGACAATAAATATCAAATTCCAGAGAAGATAAGGAGCACCAAAGAGAGCTGCTTGCACTCTCCTGCTATTTGTTCTGGGCCCTTTATTGTAGCAGGGCTTTTTTTTTTTTTTTGCCCCAGTTACAGAATACTTCCCTAATCAGTTCATAAACTGATTTATTTCTCTCTCTCCCTCCTTCTCTTTCACTTTCTCTCTCCTTTGCTAAAATCTTGACTGGCATAAGCAATTACCCACCTCTGTCCTCTCTGCATTTGACACTGTTCAACTCCCAGATAAGCAGCTACATGTAAAATTAAAATATCAGTGCTATCCTAACCATCTGCTTGTGAAGGGGAAGTATCATTGACCTCCTGAATGACTGGTATAAATGCAGACTTGATCTTCAGGGAACATCCCTGACTTCTCTTGTTTGGTGGCTCTTCTCCTTCCAGAGACTCAGCTCCAGTCCCTGTTTGTCCCAGAAGAGTGGAGTAAACAGCACAAGCAACCAACAAGTTAGTAGGATGTCTGTTAGCAAAATTTCAAACCTCTCCTTCCCACTCTTTACTTGCAAGGAGCAACATCCAGATTTGGCACATGGAGACAGATAAACCCGGATCTGCTCAGGGACTGGCCATGAAGAGATCTGTCTGACAGATTTTCCACATTGTCATGAATAGGCTGCTCTTCAGTCTCCCACCTTTCTGCTTTAGAGCTAGACAGGTATCCCTATGCAGCATAAAAAGCTTCACATGCCTGTGAGGCAACAAGTTTTAAACATCTTTGGGCTCAAGCCCATGATCCAATGCAGCAACTACCACCTATCCACCATAGTAACTCGTGCATCTGATTTCAAAATTAGAACTTTTGGTAATAGAAAAAGACTGCTTTCTCACATCAGGATATCAGCCTTGATTTCTAGCCTATACATCCCTGAATTTCCGTGGAGGACCTTCACATGATTTTGGTTTGCAGACATATGTCCTGGATGCTCAGGCTGGCTCCACATGGGCAGGCTGTGTTGCTGAAGCATGACTTTGTAGCTGTCACACAGCCCTGCTCTCAGAAGCTCATAAAAAGCCTGACTTGCTGAGAGAGGAGGAGGGCATGCATCTTCCAAAAATGCCACCTCCCTTATATTCCTCAGCAATCTTGTGGCACCTGGCATGCAAAATAAATGCTATTGCTGTAGTAATTTAGCATTATTTTTAATAGCAGAAGTGTTGAAAGCTGCCAGATTCTGTGTCCCTAGATACTGGGGAAACTCTTCCAAGAGCTTTCTTGCTTGCTCAGCTGTGCTCCTGTAGCACGTAAAGAAAATTACATACTGTGCTCTGGCCCTTTACAAGCTAGAGGAGAGCTTGCCTGGAATTAATAAGGCAATTAGGATAATTAAAAATTTTAGCAGCAGTTGCAACTTAAATAACTATATCCTTTTCAAGAAGGAAACCAATATGTATTATTAATCTACCGTATTATTAAAGCTATTGCCCAATATTTACAGTGATACCGGTTTTACACTGCTGATGTGTCTGTCACTCATCCCCTCACTTCAAGACAGGTATTGCCTTTAGAGGGATCTAAACTGTTCCTTCTTTCCATAGATACTTTATTCATCTCAATGTAATGCAAGTGAATATAAAAACTGAGACCCTTAATTAAGATACAGACCTAGGGATGTTCCTAATATTGCTCTTGTGTGTAGCTGGCCTAAATTCAATACTCTATGAGACGCAGTTATTCTACCACTTGAAGCCCGGCACTGGTTAAAAATGCCTTTTACCCTTGAAAGCCACAACTATACAAATGCACATATTTTGTAAAAACTGGAAAAAAGATAAAATAAGTTACTGAAATTCCATCCGTTCACCATAATTTGAATCATGAGCTCTATTCTTAAAAAATGCTGCTTTTAAAACTGGTGTTTCTACATGGTCATCAGTCTGTATGTTAAAACTGCAGAAATGGTCTTAACTTTCAGTCAGCCACAGAATGGTGGTAACAGTCAGTTAATAAAACACATAAACAAGCCCTGATTTTGCAAATATAATAGCTGCTGGCTGGGGTTAAACCACAACATATATTTAAATATTGCCAGGTATTAGTGGCCATATTTTGGCTGTTCAGTATGTTTCAACAAGCTATTGTGCAGGTGCTTTTTCCAAGTCCACCCCCATCCTCCAGCATGTGGAAAATAATGTTTTGCCACTCAGTTTTAGGATGGCAGCACTGAGAGGGTAGCTTCTTGTCTTACAGGAGAAGTTTTCCCTGTTTAACTTAAATCACATTATAAACACATAGACTTGCAGTGATGCAGAATGTGAATATGGATGTTTCATTCAAGGTCAAGAGTGGCACATTTCAGTGCACATTGTTTGAAAGTTAGCTTCTATAACTGTCTCACTAAACCTGGTTCTCCTTTCACCTGCCATTAGGCCATGTTGGGTGTGCTAGTGGTCTGCTGCATTTGCATCTCAAAGAAATCAAGCTTTGCATCAGGCCTGGATGCCAAATGTGAAATGGCTTCTGCCCTTGGAAGTTCAGGCATGAACTCCTTCCTGGCTTTCCTGCAGCAAAATTAAACTGATGGCTGTTGATTGGAAGTGCTCCAAGGAGGGACAATCTCTCTGCTCTGCAGAGTACCTAGTGCTTACACATGTCTTCATACCCTTGTTTGCTTGGATTTTAATAATTTCAGCAATGCCCATGTCCAATTTTCTATAGTTATTACATTCCCTTTTGAATATATATTTGTTTTCTTACGTTCCCTTTTAAATATATGTTTGTTTTCTAAGTGGTAACAGAACCTCGTAGCACATAGTCTCATGAGATACATTTCAGCTTTTATGCTTTGCTGTAGGCATCACTCCTCCCTGTTTCCCATCCTTGGCAATACCACATGCATGTCCCACCTCATCTGCCTGCACTTCACAGAAAAAGTTCTCCCTGGGACTCAGTAGGTGGACGTGTTCGTGCAAACATGGCAGGTCCCCCTCCCCAGCCCCCATATTCCCCCAAACATCTCTGTTCTTTGGACAAGGCATTGAAAACTTCAGAATTTTTATTGGAAATTGCAAACACAACAATAAATCACAGTAAAACCTTAATGGAAGCTGGGCATGAGAAATGCTATCCCTAGGTGAATATCCTTATGACATGAAGAGGTTGATATCCTGTTGGAATAACCTTTCCAGCAAGGCTCAATTATGGATAAGCTTCACATTGCCCTTGCTACTATGAAAGGAAAGCACTTATTTAGTAGAAAGGTAAAAATTGAGCGCTACTCTTGTCTGTAATTGACTTAGTCAGTCTGCCTTTGCAGTTGCTGAAGTAGGAAATCCACTGTTAGAAAGGAGCAGCTGAACTGCAGAAGGAAGAAATTAGCATTAGAGCTGAAGACCAAAGGCATTCTCATCTACATATAATCCTAGACTGTAAGAAGTCACACATGGACAGCTTCAAGAGGTTTATTATTTCCTGTGTACACTCAGACAGCTCCTCTCTGCCACCCCAGCCAGATTAAACAGTGATTTTCCAGACCAAACCTGGGACATATCAAAAGAGCTGGCCCGAAAATAGGCACAAACCTACAAAGGAATTCAGATCTAAAGGGCTTCCCTAAGGAAGCAGACTTGAAGGGCTTCTCTAAGGAACCTGTTCAACCTGTTCAAAGTTTCTCAAGCCACTGGGAAGCATCCCATCCATTTCACCTAGCTTCAGATCAGACCCCAGAAAAGTCAGAACTGAACAGGACATCTTGGGGAAAGGGCCTGAGCTCAGGACTCCGCTTAGAGCCAGTCAGTAGACCTCACAAGCCCCGTTGCTGGCAAGTATCAAATAGCAACCATCCCTCAAAGCCTGTGAGACTGGTGATGTAAATTCACCCCAACTTGTGTGCAGGGCCACAATGTCATAGGGGTGTCAGATGCTGCTGCATGAAAGGCAGGGACACAACACAATGATGAATGTAAATCAGCCTTGTTCTGCTCAGATAAGCACAGCTCCTTTGCTTTACCCTCCCAATGCCATTTCTGCAAAATGGAAACCTTTAGGAACCAAAGAGAGAGGAAGAAACAAAGCAAATAACTGTCTGGGAAGATATGCCCTTGACTAGCACTCCAGTGTTTCAGAAAGACAGTTTTTTCCTCTGGAAATAATTTAAGGCTCTCCAAAAACACCAGGAATCTGAAAGCAGAGAGTAAGGTAGCCTCAAATTGCTATAGACATCACTTTTGTTACTTTCCTTACTGTGGGCAAGGGCCAGAACCTTAGTTCTCTCTCACGTGAAGTTAAAGAGAAAGCACGATTATTTTTAAAGACCACTGAAGTAACTCAGCCTAATTGCTCCAACAGCAGCAATGGCAACTGAAACACACTTGAGATTGCTGTCATGACCTGGTGCTTTGCTCCAAGCCACATGCTTGCAAATAATAAAACCACTCTTTCTCCCTAATGGAGGGCTCATTTGAAAGGGGACTCATTCCACCTTGGTGACACAGCTGCTTCTATTTCCAGTATTGATGTTTTTCTTTCTGTGGAGCTGTGTCACTGCCTGTGTCTCAGCTGGTTTACAGCTCACACACTGTCCAGGCCAAAAGTGGTGATGGCCTGAGAAGTGCCCACCTAGATGTGCCAGAAAGCAGGTCCCCTGCTTTGGTACATATCTGGGGTTAAAGGTGCCCCGTTCATCACTTATCACCCAGTGAACAGCTTAGCAATGTACCTTTGCTGCCTGGCTGATCCACAAAACCATGCATGTGTTCTCTCATTCCCCGTGAAGGTTCTGCACACCCAATATCTCATCCAGTTCTTCATCCAGCAGGAGACGTTATTGTATGAACCTCGATTGCTCATGCCCATCACTACATCCCTGGCTTTGTGTGGGGCTGAGTCTCCTGTCTGTATTCCCAGGAGCCTGGAGAGCACTTCTACCAGTCCTTTGTGCTCCACTAAGGTGAACCTCCAGGTGTGTCTTTCCCACCAGGGGAACATATTGCCCCCCTGGGCCTTCTCAGGAGAAGTAACAATAGACATGTTGTTAGCAGCCTCCCATGGATAGTTCAGCAGCTCCAGCAGCTAGCCCGAGTTAAAAGCACCATAGAACTTGAGCGAGGAGTTTTGGTGGGTCTGAGTCAGGACACAGGGCTGGGAGAGAGACCAAGTTCCCTTCCTTGCAAAGATGTGCCCCAAAGCACAACGCTGTGCTCCTTTACCCAGCTCCTCCTGCACTATGCAGGGAAACCACATTGGCAGACTGTCCTGGTTTCGGCTGGGATAGAGTTAATTTTCTTCCTAGTAGCAGGCATAGTGCTGTGTTTTGGATTTAGTAGGAGAAGAATGTTGATAACACACTGATGTTTTAGTTGTTGCTAAGTACTGCTTATGCTAGTCAAGGACTTTTCAGCTTCCCATGCTCTGCCAGGTGCACAAGAAACTGGGAGAGGGCACAGCCAGAATAGTTGATCCAAACTGACCAAAGGGCTATTCCATACCACACGACGTCATGCTCAGTATAGAAACTGGGGGGGGTTGGCCGGGGAGCAGCGACCGCTGCTCGGGAGCTGTCTGGGTATCGGTCGGCAGGTGGTGAGCAATTGCATTGTGCATCACTTGCTTTGTATATTGTTATTGTTATTATCATTATTATATTGTTATTATTATCATTACTATTTTGCTTTATTTCAATTATTAAACTGTTCTTATCTCAACCCAGGAGTGTTTCTCACTCTTACTCCTCCAATTCTCTCCCCCATCCCATCGGGGTAGGGGGAGTGAGCGAGCGGCTGCGTGGTGCTTAGTTGCTGGCTGGGGCTAAACCACGACACAGACACATATGTCTATCCTCAGGGGTGAGCAGGGCAGCCCCTGCTTGACTGTGATTGTTCATTTCCCATCCAATGAACTGGTGGCCCCTCATCATCCTTGTGTACCTGAGCCAAGTATGAGCACATGAAAGTCATCTGCTGGCAGTAGGGACCTGACCTCACCGATATCTCACTGCTGGGCTTAGGACTCCCTTGTGTTAGGCACTAAAGAAACAGCTATACAGAATATTTTTTTCTGCAGGTTGCCGTCACCCATCTCTGCGACATCCCCTTTCCCCTGCCCAGGGCTCTTTGCTGTGTTATCTAACACATGAACTGCAGAAGGGAAATTTCACTCTGTGGTCCTGCCCAAGAAGGGAGGCAGCACAGTGGAGAGGTAGGGGCCACACCCAGCCCACTCTGGAGTCCAACGCACACCACTAGCACTCTGTCCTCCTACCCAAGGCTGCCAAAATCACAGACAGTTGTGCCTGTTCTACACCACCTTCCAGACATGTCAGGAGGCCTTCAAAACCTCCTGTTTCCTGGCACTCCAGTCCTTCCTATCATCCCAGATGTCTCTTTCTGCCCAGTACCAGCCTGTGGGACATATTTCCTCATATCCCCTGAAAGGGTTCCTTCAAGTGGATACTTCTCTCAACTCCTGTTCACCTTCCAGCATGTAGACACCACAGAGCATGTCTTAAATCCATCTCAGCTGGAGGTTTGAAATGCCATTTGCTGAGGGAGTCAGGGACAAAGTCATGCAGCAGTCACTCCCATCAGGAGTAGTGGAGCTGTGCCCTGTGAGAGTGATTTCCCATCTCTGAAAGTTTTGCATATGGCGCTGCTGTTTGCACGAGGAACCACAAGGTAACTCTACTGAGCAGGAATATCTCTACCTATCATTATACTAGAAAGAATATTTCCTCCATCAGCAGACAGCTTTTCTGTAGTGGGAGATAGAAATGTGAGCAGAAGTGCAATGTATCTTACTTGATACTCAGAGTGTTTTTGTGGTTAGCATCCTTGCTACTGAGAGAACCTCATCTCTGAATTGAAAGGGAACAAAGGCTTGGAGAGAACCCTGTAATAACATTTGTATCCTGTTCCAAAAAGGATTAGAGCCTGGCCTTGTGCTGTTTTCTTGTGGAGGAGAAAAGTGTGGACAATTAACTTAGTGTCACTAGGATACTCTTGGTAACATCAGTATCTTTTTTTACTGACACCAGCACTTGTCCAGGACAAGGATCCCTATTGTGCTAGGTGCTCTACGATCAAACCTTGCAAATGATAAGAAAAATGCATGAGCCTGTCCCCAAGGGCTTACAGCTTAGGAAAAGTGAGAGAGAGACAGAGACGGAGCAGAAGGAGACAGTGGGGGAGCACTGGTCACCATGGCACACGGCTGCTTTAGACCTCTGGCTGCATAGCTATCATGAAGTCATTTAGCGCTGAGCAAATAATGAAAACAGTTGTTCATGAATATTTTAGTGGAATATTTTCAGAAAGGATGTATTTCAATCATGAAACGTGTATAAGCCCAGTGGGGCAGAGAGATGAAAGAGAGAGAGAGAAGGGGGAGGAGGAGAAGAGAGTGAGCAAGCCCTGAAATAATTAATCATCAAACCCCTCCCCATGTGAATGACTTCCTGCTGAAATCTTCTGATGGACAAATGCAACAGAGATATCAGGCCAGGGTAGGCTTTGTGCCTCACTAGCATAGACTCCTTTTGTAGCTCCACTATTTAAGTGTGGAAGATGTTTAAGCATCCACCCAGTTCATATCTGCATCCAGACTTTCACCCTGCTCACTTGCCTGCCACCTCTGGACATGGCCCATCCTCTCCCAAATCCTCTTGTGTAAAACTGCTGCTGCATGAATGAGATGGGTCTATTGCTCCTTGCTTCCCCTCACCAGATGGTTGAAATTGCTCTGAGCAAGTTCTGTAGACTTGGTCCCCAGGGCCAGACAAGATCATTTTTCACTACTCTTACTCAGGGACCCACCTAGGAGGCAGGTTTTAACAACAGTCTGGCATTGCCTGCAGCTCCCCTCTGTCCCTAGCTGGCTGAGCTCTTGGCAAAACCCTGGCACGAGTAAACTCAAGATATGTGGCCTGTGAGCTGTCAGATCTCAAGGCACACTGGTTCCTAGCCTGCCCCAGGCTGAGGTAAAGCCCATTAGCTCAGCTTGCGATGCAGGCTCTTGTCCCTCTGCGCTTGTTACTGCAAGCTGGGGTAGGCAGAGGGCACTGACCCAGGTACTGTCAGCAGCTCAGCTGATGGATGGCAACTCATGCTGTAGTAGCGTAGCATGCTGTTCCCTACCATGAAAAGTGGCATCCTGTATTTAACAGGCATGAAGGGTTTTCAACTCGATTTTGCAGGAAAAGCAAAGGCAGGCTTATAGCATTCCTCTGCCTGCCTGTATGTGATGGAATAGTCCTGGACACAAGATGGCCAAGCTAAAAGGACTTAAATGTGAAAGGAATTTTCTCCGTAGCGGCTGTCATGCTGCCAGATGCCCAGGGTAGCACACTCTACTCCCAGTACCTTAAAGGGAAGGGACTGGAGAGCAAGAAGCAAAGTCCTTTCAAATCAAAGGGAGTCTGCTCTGACTCTTGAGGTTTTCATTTCACAGAATGAGTCCTCTGTTCAACCAGGGCGTCCTGCCGAGGCTTTTATCCCCCTTCACAGAGTGTGGCATATTGGTCGTGTCCTCCAGCAGTGAATGCGTTTGTGCATTCCCTGCCTCTCCGCAGCAGTCCCGCTCGGCGCAGGATGTGCAGACAGGGACACGCACACAAATACACCACCCTCCTGCTGACAGGGACCTGGCGTCTGCAGCAGCCGCTGTTCAGGCTTGACCTGTCTGCTGCTAGACAAGTGAACTGGCTGGAGAGGGCAGCTTTTGATTTTCATTTTTCATTACTTTTGGCAGACACAGCAATGCCAATTAAATCACACGGAGCGAGATATTTGCTGTATATCTGCAACAGAATGAAGCAGGGGGAAAGAGAAAACAAGCAGTCTTCATGTTCTTGTTTGTACACTCTGGAATAATTTGATATTAAAAAACTTGGCCAGGTTGTTGGTGACCCCTCATAGCCACTAAGAATGATCCTTACTAGCAATCTGTGTTCTCCCTGTTGGACAATCAGAACTTATGTTTGTATGCTAATAGGTTTCCACTGAGGAAGAGCCCTACCCCTGTGGAGCAGTTTGTTAAAGGGAGAAGAGACCTTTGGCATGGCCTCTTCCTTCCACCAGTTATCAAAGCAGCAAATATTCTGACTGGGGGCGCCGCGAATCAAAAATAAAATGGTCCCAGCATACCAACGTAAGAATTGCTGCAGCTCTGCTCCATCCTGCACCTTTCTATTAATATGGCAATAAGAGATTCAGAGAGCAAGCCTGCAGCAAGAAAAGAATATTATAAGGTGGTTATTGCAGGCATTAGTGAGATGCTGGATGAAGAGAAAGTACCAAAGCTAGAGAATCCTTGGGGATACATGTCTCAAGCCAGTTTGCTTTCTTCCTGAGGGCAGGAATAAGAGCTGACTCAGGCACTATGAAGGCACATTAGCAGGATGTTCTTGCCATCCTGGAGGTGAAACCAGCAGGTCTGTGCTGCAAGACCTGCAGGGGTCCCCTCACTTACTCTTTTGCTTAAGGCACTGCAGGTGTGGGTGCTTGCTGGTCTTTCCGTGATGCCAGCAGACAAACTGGGTTGAAAGAGGCTGTTATTAGTGCTTGGGCAGGTGACTTGCTCCTCAGCAGCAGCTTTTCTGGAGAGCTCCCCTGATCTCTCTTTCTGCCCTGCTCACCATGCAGCAGAAGGATGAGCAAAGCCTTTCCAGTTCACTCTGGCTGCTGCTGGGCTAATTCCAGCTGCCCACCCCTGGGAAGGTAGTGCTGCTTCCTGGATGTCTTCTATACACCCACGCCCCAGCTCTGCAGAGTTTTTTTCCTGCTGAAACACTCAGTGTAAGAATGCAACATACCACACCTTCCACCCTTCAGACAGCCTGCACCCTTTTAAAGGGTGGAGATAATGTCCACAAAACGCAAAGGCAGGGCTGCTGTTTGGATAGATGAAAGAGAGGGTGAACTAGGAAACAAGGAGCAGAAATGAGTTACAGGAGATCAAAAGGGAAGAAGTGTACAGGGGAAGAGCAAAGGCTGAGATAAAGCCCTTTGATAGACTCCACACTCATGCAAGCCCTGCGCCAGTGAAACACAGGACCATCTGCCTGGGAGTACTGTAGTTGTAGGAGAAAGGAATTTTGTATACAAGAGATTAGGGTCTGGTATCTGCTGGCATTGCAACACTGGGATGTGTTACTGCTGGAGAACACGGAATTCTTGTCTTGCAGACGCTGAGTCACAGGAAAGACAGAGCAGTCATTTCAGGGTGTTGACAGCTTAATACAAGGTTAGACCTTCCATTTCCATGCCAACAGCAATGGTGACAAATACAAATGAATTGTTCCAGGTCAGCTGATGAACTTTCCCCATAGTGAAAAATGAGATCTTGTTGAGTCCTCCGCTACTGAGTATAGAGTTAAGTCAAGAGACAAGCATGCCCTCCCGTTTCTTCAGCCTGTGCAGAGGTGTTGCTGACATTAGTAGATGCTGGTGGGTGTCTGGGTAGGATGTCTGTCTTACAGCACATTTTTTTCTCCTTACTCATTCTTTTCCATCCAAGGATGGTTTTGGGGGTTAGGCATGAAGGATGGAGAATATTTTCTTTGTACTGCAGTAATCATACCACCGACCAACTGCAGTTTCCAGGTTTCTCCTACAATACGAGCAGCCTAGCCCGGAATAATTTCCTTAGTATCCCCCTTCTAGGTGTTTTTCAAGGTAGCTTCAGGTCTGCATCCAGCAGCAGGTGCAAAATATCCCATCAATCTCTTCTTAGGAGGGTCACTACTCCACAGGAGTTTGTTCACTTGAGGCCATCCCAGCCCTGACAAGAGGAACAGATTCCTCAAAAAGGGTCACATTTATGAAGAAGCAATATGTGTTGGTTACTGAAAAATAATTAAAAATTGAATGCATAGTGACCAGTATTGGTGCCAAATGAGAATTTATGCACTAAAGTTTTCTTGATTTGTTAAGATTGTGTGTATACATATATATACACATAGTATGCATTTCAGAAAATAGTTGTTTTGAGAAATTTCTTGTCTTCAAGGTTTTCAAAAACATTTTGAAAAGGTTGGAGCATCCCATATCAATACATTTTCAAGCAGAGCAAAACAAATCCCTTTTTTCAATCGGAAAGAAATTTTTCATCTGAAAGGTTTGGTTAATGTATGTATATCTATATATATAGAAAAAACCCCAAAGAAAAGCTCAAAAGCAACATGATTTTTTTCAAAACTATCTATATAAAGTGCTTAAATTAATTTCCATGATTTTTAAAAAATTCCTATAGCACACATTTGTGTTTAACACATTTTTTGACACTGTTTTCTGCCCTTGGTCAGAAAGAAATGTCACTTTTCATGCTCAGTCCCTTGCCTGTATTGCTGTTTAATCTTCAATGCAGTCTGAGTTGTTTTAAAGTTATTAAAAGATCTCCTCCTTCTTCTTTTCTTCTCCTCTAGAACTTTTATAACCTTCCTCCTAAGTTTCTATCTTCTGGGATGTCACAGTTGTATTTTTCATGGGACTTCAGTCAATATTTTTTTGCCATGTAAATACAGAACCTATTGTAAAAGCAGTGATAACATTTTAAAAAATGGAGGAGAGGAGAGAGAAAAATAATAAAATTTTGTTTTAAAAGAAGTATGTCTTTCAGAAAGGCAAAAATCACTGCCGTATGCCCATCCTTGTTACCAGCTCAGAAGCTTCCAGTAAAAATGGGAACAGAAATCTGAGCAGAAAACTTAAGGGAGCCAGTAGTTCACAGTGCTTTTTTTTTGTACTTCAATCAAGAATAAACAGATTTTTTTTATCAAAATGTGGTGACTTTAGCTCTGATACTAAACAGGTGTAATCTTTATGTCAGCAAAATCAACAGTCCTTTGTTAAATAAATACAGGAATAGCATGTTAGCATAATGGATTAA
Source organism: Pelecanus crispus (assembly GCF_030463565.1). Taxonomy (NCBI): domain Eukaryota; kingdom Metazoa; phylum Chordata; class Aves; order Pelecaniformes; family Pelecanidae; genus Pelecanus; species Pelecanus crispus. The sequence goes on along the minus strand of NC_134645.1, from coordinate 25,927,664 downwards.
CTCAGCATATCGCCCTGCATTATAAACCAACAATGCTGAACCCTCCTAAGAATAGATGAAAATCCTGGGTCAGACCAGGGGTCCATCCAACCCAATAACCTGTCTCCAGTGCTGCCATAAGCAGATAGGAAGAGAGGGTTTTAAGAACAGAGCAATCATATACTTCTCTAATACTTTCATGATGTTGTTCCAAATAATATCCACGATATGTGCATTGGTAAAATTTCAATGATGAATTTAGAAGTACAGCTTCTGATACAATTTCCCCTTTGAGACAGACCCTTGAAAGAAAACACCTTGCTGCCGAGTTCAAAAGGCAAAAAAAATAGTTTCACATCTCCAGTGTCAGAGGTAGCAGTATATGGAGATGACAAAGTCCTTTATGCTCTTCTTCAACATTTTTCAGGGAATCAAGCATCAAAAAAAAAAAAAAAAGTATTTGCAATTAAATGAAATGCTTTACTTGACCAAACCAAGGCATTTTATTTTATGCAGCAAGAAGATGTTAATCGTTTTAATCAGAAGAGAAAGGAAACACATCACATTTTTAAAATCAAAGCAAGACACCTATGTGTCTGCCAGAAAGAGTTAATTTTGCCCAGGGCTGTTCTCTGTCACTGATCATAGGGGATCCCAGAGCTTTGAGACACCTGAAACAAGACTTTCATGACACGCTGCTGCGTTTGCTGCTGTCATCTGGGCTTGGAGCCAAAGTCAGGAGACAGGAAAGTGCTGACTATAAGAGTGGGGAGCTGCTGCTGGTGTCGGGGAGTGGTGGCGGGTAGGAAGAGAAGGGACTGAAGTTTGGGTCCTGCTTTTTTCCCCTGGGGTCTGTAGGGCCATGCCTGGCATTTCCTACTTACCCTTGGGAAAGCAGACCATCAGCGGTTTGCAGTTATTGAATTTACGGCTCGCTGCTTTTTAGCTATCTTGCAGCTCTATCATCTGTGAGGGCATTCCCAATGCAATCAATAGCAAATCAAGGCTAGGCTTTTCCTTGTTGGTGCCATGCAGACATAACCCATACACAAGGGAAATTTGCAGCTTGTATTAATTTTTTGTGGCCTCTGTAGCTGTCTGTCTGCCTGTCCATCAGCCCTCACTGATAACTTTTCAATCCATTGGCCAATTTTGCTCATCAGGTAAGCAGAACAGTAGGGCTCCCAGAGATGAAGAAGTACATTCATTGCCCAGATAAGCTGGGGGGAAGGCAAGGCATGCTCAGCCCATCCTATTCCTCATGCTGGGCAGCTCTCCCCCACCACCCAAGCTGCACGGACACACAAGCTATCTGGCATTCCTGCAAGGGGGGGTCCCTTCAGGGTTTTCTGCTGTGTCAGATGCATCCTTCTAACAGCAGACCCCAAATTAATTCAGGGGCCTCCTAATCGAAGCTCCTTGCCTCTTTTCAAAAACAAAGTCTTTCTTCACAGGGAAGAACAGCCTCATTCATACTCTGGAAGTTCACTTATTGCAGAGCTGGCTGATACAAAAAGCTCTGGGAGTGTAAACTGATTTGCCTCCTAAGGCAGTACAATTAAACCAGCAAATATTCTGTGTAGACCCTCTCTGAAGCCTTTCCGACTTAGTTAGATTTCTTTCTGATTGATGTTAAAATAAAAGAAGTTTAGTGGCATCAGGACACCTTTCAGAAGCCTGAGTTTGCTGCAGCTTTGGCCTTTCCTTGCAGGATCACCCCACTTCTCCCTTCCTGCCTCCGCTTCCCTGTTTTTACATGAAGGTGGTTTGGCTGATTTAAAAATCTGAATAAAAACCCGGCATTATTCTTTAATTTAAATCAAACCAAGGGACCAGAGTGAAGAATGGAGAGGTTGGAGAGACATTGGTTAATGCCAGCAAGTGATCCAGGCTCCGTGCAGCAGTATGCTCTGTCTCTGCTCATCTGGAGCACTCCCCAGCACAAGCAAGGCTAGACTTCCAAGTCTCCTTGAAATGAAACCTTACCGTCTACCTACTGAGATGCAAATCCTTAGCCACCACAGGTCACAACAGCCCTACTGAGCTGACCTTGGTGGGCATTTGGTCTGAGGGATAAAACAGCATTTTCCAATGAGAAGTGTGTAAAAGACAGAGATATCTCTCCAGAGGATCTTGCAAGCTCAGAAATGCTGCAATTTTGAGCCCTGTTCTGTAGCCACATTGGATCCCTATGAATCCTTCCAGCATCTCCAAAGGACTGAGAACCTGACCTATTGGCAGTGGCAGGAAACTTTCTTTCAGCTTGGCCTCATTCTGGTCCACAAGAAAATTAAAGGCAGACTCCTCATGCTTTATTCAGACTGGACTCTAAGAGGGGTATATCCCCCCTAAAGTTATTCTCCTTGCAAGAGTGCTGCAGGAACATCAGGCTCTTAATTACTTGCTGTTGTCTCTAGTTATAAAGCAAATCCACTAAACTTTCTGACATACTGAAGTGATGGTATGTTAAAACACACACAGCTTGTGACCCTGGTTGCCCCCAGGATTTTTTCTGTTGGATTAAATATGCTGGGAACCCAAGAAGAGCTTTCTCCCAGCATGTGCTTGTCAGGCATTTTCCTCATATCCAACTCAACACAATCCATGGAGCACCTCAGAGCAGCAGGGTTCTTGCTCCATATTCATCACCCTTCTCGTCACACGGTCCCTTGTGTGTCTGCTAAAGCCAGTTGCATCACTTATGTTGCATGTCCAGGAGAGGGGGCAAAATGATCATTAAGGTTTAAAGAGAACAAAGAATTGATACAAGAAAAAATACATTTTATGGGTTTTGTTCCCAATACTGTGTTTCTTGTGGGCTTCAAGAAGGTAGAAAGAATGGAAAGTGGAAAAAAGGTCTTGTCACATGAAAGAGGTCATCTTCATCATTTGATCTCTGGTGACTTTATGGACATGCCTGAAGTACCATCAAAAAGTTGAGTTAATTCAAGGTAAATGTACTCCTTGAAGAAAGAAGAGTAAGTTGCCGCACATTCACTGTCAGATGCTGCAGAGTCCACAGTGCCTGATAAATTCTTACCCTACTAGTTAACATATCAAATGACAAAATGTTTCTCAGAAATAGCTTGGATTGGGTTTCCTGCTTAGAAAGGTGCCACCACAGCATTGTTGGGGATCAGAGCATTGCAGAGCTTGCAGGCTGGTCTGGCAAATGGTACCTCAAGGAACAATCCTCAGGAGACACTTCCATGTAACTGATGTGGTACCCACCCCACATGCTGGAGGAAAAAAACTGTCGTAAGGAAACCAAGCTCTGCCAACAACAGATCAGAAAGAGCTACTCAGTATAACACAGATTACATATAGAGAAATCATGGGTGATTGTGACACAAAGCTGAGAAAGCTGCTGATATCAACAAAAAAGGGTGAATCTTAGCTCAAGAGTTCTTAATCCTACCTCAAAAAGTCATTAATGGCCTATTAGATAGAGGATTGTATAATTCACTTAAAACCCAGAGATTTAGTTTCAACTCAAATAGGGCCACCTGCAGGTGAGAAAATTGAGTTCAGAACCGGCGGAACTCCTTCTTTGATCAAATCTGTTCCTGTCAGGAGGAGAAGCCACCCCTGAGACACTTTCAAACCTGCAGTGTCTCTGACTCTCCATTCTTGTCCTCCCCCAGCTGTGACTCAGGGTCCCCAAGGCACAAATCCCCACCACCTTTCTGTCCCACCACCCCTTTCTTGTCTGTTCCCAGGGCGGAAGGTGGGAGTCCAGGACTGAGATCCTCTCTAGCAGTACTGGGCAGCATCTTCTACCCTTTCCTCTGTTGTGTGACTCTTGTTGGAGGGAAGAGAGATCAGGGCCATGGCAGCGAATGTAAAGTACCCATTGGCATGGTCTTCCTCCCATCACAAATGAGGAAGAGGACCAGAAGCAGATAAAAGCAACCAGAGCAAAACAAAGACAGGTCACACCAAATGGTACAGAGCTGTTGCCTCACCATGTTCCTCTCGCTTGGTACTGTGGACATTTTGAATTGCAATGATACTACATAACGGCCTGCTCATCTACCCCAAGGAATAGCAAATTGATCCAAAATGATAAGCCCCCAACTTGGAGCTGGGGATTGTTGCCACCGCTCCACGAGACACATACCCACATGGCTTGGTGTGGGGTCATGTAGCCACCCTCAGGGACAGAAAAGGTCCCAGCCGTGAGGTCTAAGATCCACAACGACCCAGGCTGGGACCACACACTGCATCTTGATACAAATGGAGCTGGAGGGTCACGGAGCAGCAGGGTTGGATGTGGAGAGAGGAAGAATCCACTCTCTACCCCAACCTTATATAACAAGATAGAGGTGGAAGGATATGAATGCAGCTTTTTCCAAAACCTATCTCCAGCAGATCCTTCAGCAGATCCCTAACAAAGTCATCACAGGGCTTTAAAAGCCCTGCTTTTGCCCGTGAAACAGAGAGGAATTTCTCCAGGTATATTTGTGTATAAACAAATTGACAGTTGAATAACACCTTGCACGGCTTTGTACAGCTGTAACATCTTCACAAAATCATAGAATCACAGAATGGTTGAGGTTGGAAGTGACCTCTGGAGGTCATCTAGACCATCCTCCCTGTACAAGCAGGGTCAGGTAGAGCCAGTTGCTCAGGACCATGTCCAGTGGGGTTTTGAATATCTCCAAGAACTGAGACTCTACAGCCTCTTGGTGACCTTTGCAGCTGACCAGATGCACTATCAAGAGACTCTGACAGTCCTGAAATGCAGACTCATCTGTGGCACTGTCCAATCAGTCCCAATCCAGATCCTGAGACAGGGGTAGGGGGACCAGAGGCAAAATGTACCTTGCGATGTCCCCTGAGCTGAGGGCAACTTCTTGCCACTCACAAAATGAAATCTGAAAACTAGGAATCACTTCCAGATTTCCCTTCCTGAGGAATGCTCACATTTTAAACTCCATGTTTTCAATTCAAGAAGAAACAAACAGCCATCTAAATGGGTGCCGTGGTTTAGCCCCAGCCAGCAACTAAGCACCACGCAGCCGCTTGCTCACTCCCCCACCCCGATGGGATGGGGGAGAGAATCAGAGGAGTAAGAGTGAGAAACACTCCTGGGTTGAGATAAGAACAGTTTAATAATTGAAATAAAGTAAAATAGTAATGATAATAATAACAATATAATAATGATAATAACAATAATGATATACGAAGCAAGTGATGCACAATGCAATTGCTCACCACCCACCGACCGATACCCAGACAGTTCCCGAGCAGCGATCGCTGCTCCCCGGCCACCCCCCGCCAGTTTATATACTGAGCATGACATCATATGGTATGGAATAGCCCTTTGGTCAGTTTGGATCAACTATTCTGGCTGTGCCCCCTCCCAGCTTCTTGTGCACCTGGCAGAGCATGGGAAGCTGAAAAGTACTCAGCAACAACTAAAACATCAGTGTGTTATCAACATTCTTCTCCTACTAAATCCAAAACACAGCACTATGCCTGCTGCTAGGAAGAAAATTAACTCTATCCCAGCTGAAACCAGGACAATGGGAAAAATAAAGCAGCCCCTTGGGACTGAATTGGTCACTAATAATTGGTTGATAAACTTAAGTGGTACCTAGGTAGCTGCCTCCATCCTCTAGGCAGATCACATATATATCTATGTGTGTGGACACAAACCCATGTCAGCTGTGTGTGTCTGTGTGGGCACATGTCTGTATGTGTGTACGCTAGGCTTCACCACATGTCACCTTTCCCAAGTTTTCTTCTCCTCTTTCATCACAAAATGGCAACATCTGCTTGAGGGTTAGAAGCAAAGCAGAGGGGCGAAATCATCTTCTTTACCATAAACATCCAAATTCCTGTATATGCCAGGAAAACAGAATTGCCCTTGTATCGCAGGCTGAGGTCTCATTCTCTCAAGTGCAATCAAATGAAGCTGTTGCTGTGGAGCTTGTCTAAAAACATCTCTCTGCATTCTGCTCATTCAGGCCTTTTATGCCTGCTGTTCTCATTATTATGCTCTTGTTTTTCTGAGTGCCGAAATCTCACCCGAACATTTATAGTTTTATCTGCACTTGAATACACAATCAAACGCCACAGGCAGCACCAGCCAGGGGCTGAATCACCTCCTCGTCTACGTCATATTTTCAAATTCCAGCAGGAAACATTGATACCAAAATCATCCGATGGCTCAATGTTGGCCATATGTTATGAAAGTTGATCATGCAGAAGAGGCAAACTCATGCTGGTCTCCATTTACACCCTCTTCTCCCCATTCACACACTCTTCTCCTGAGCCTTTCATGGGTTTCCAGGAATAAATATTGTTCCCAGTATTTCTTCTTCCACCAACACAGCATCATTTAATTTGATGGCGGTGGAAATCCCTTTACTCGGGCCACTTGTTTTCATCTGCCCCATCACTGTTGAGGAGCTTGGTGGGATTTTGGCCAGGCTGGAAGTTCCTATGCTGTTGCAGAGCAAAGAAGGTGATGCTCACAAAGAAGGAAATGCCACTTGAAGGGCTTGCTGCAGTAACATTTGGTTAACTACATTTGTCCTTGAAGTGCAGTACAAGATACTACTCCGGACACAGGATGGCCGCCAGCCTGTCCTTTTCACTGCACGCACACAGGTGGCTGTTCCTGCCTCCGCTGTCACGTGCCTGTTGTTTGTTTCATTGCCTTGCTGAACAGTCATGGTGAGGAAGGAGGTGAGGCAGGTCAGAGGGGCTGCTGATGGGAAGCGGCAAGTGTCCACTGTAATGCACTCACATTGCACAGTGCTATGCTCTGGCCACTGAGGACACAAGCCTATTTACTAGAATGAGGATTCATTGTTGAAAGAAATCCTTCAGGGGTAAGTTTTCACACTGGATTTTGTTTTGTCGCTCAGAGGTGCAGCAGCGCACTTCAGACTTCTGGCAAAGCCTCGAGCAAAGCAGCAGCAGCAGCTGCATATGCCAGTTTATCCCCTCTCCGTGTATTAATGAGACTCTGGTGACATCCCTGTGTCATCCTTTTGTCACTGCTACCCAAGTATTCATAGTATCTCAGCGTTGCCCTAGGGGAAATTCCATGTGGGCTACGCATTTACTGTCTCAAGGTCCTTATCAACCATCCCAACTGGATATCAGTGCTACCAGACAGACAGAGAGCAAGTTATGGTCACAATTTCATGCTTTTTATCTTTTAAATGCTCAGGGTGGGGTTGATCCCTCACTGAAGGAAAGACATCAATCCCAAGAAAGTTATCTAGACTCTACCTATCAACACTGAAGTGAGGATGGGAATTTCCTGAAGATGATCCAGCAGCTGGTTTTGGACACTGCAGTCTGAAGGCTAGATTAGACTTGGTTGGATGCCTGCCTTTGAAGAGGAAAAGAAACTTAAGCATGAGTAGAGATTAAGTCCATCATTGAGTCTAGGAGGTTTGTGTATCTGTTTAGAAGTGCCTGCATTTCAGGTGACACCTGCTCCCTACTGTTTCGACAGTAAGTTCCAGACAGGGAATGGCTGCTTGAGACTCATGTCCATTTCCTGGGCCAACTTCCCAGCAGAAATGATGGAAATCTCCAGAAGAGCTCTTCGGTACCTGAAAGGCAAATTGCCACAGGCTGAAGTTTCCATTATACTATGGGCATATTGGAATTTGCAAATGCCTGACAGAGTGAAGAACCATTTGTCATTTATTTAGATCACCATTTCTGCCTGTGGAGCCATTTGATGGGATTCTATAGTCCCTTTGATGCTCTCATCAGGACTGAAAACTCTCCTGCCACGTCCCAACCCATACACTGCGTGCCTGCCAGCCCCATGCTTTCCCCTGCTGACTGGCACCTCCCTGCTGTCATTCATGGTTCAGAGGGAAGTCCTGACTTCCCCCTTTTCCCATCTGTAGGCTTAGCAAAGACTCTGGAGTCTTTTTCTCACCACCAGTGAAAATAAATGGTGTAAGTCTGAAGGTGGAAGATATTGCCCAGAAACTTGAGATCAGCAGAAGTACAAGCTGGGCAAGTTAAAAACAGTAGCCAGAGCTTTTGACTAGAAGAGAAATAGGAGAAGATCCAAGAGCAGAAGCATTTTCTGTATGAGTTACTCCTCATTCTGCAGCATTTTTTTTGCGTGCCACTTAAAGTAAGACTCAGGGTCTGGCCAAGTGGCTGCATGGAGGCTGTGCATCCCTGCTCCCTGCTGGCCATTTCTTGCCATGAAGTGAAAAGAAATCCTTCCATCACCTGACCAAAGGGGTCAGGATACCCTGTTGTCCTCCTACATGGAGTCATTCCTGCTCTCCAGCCTCAGGGAGATGAGGCAGGATTAATAATTGTGATCAATGTGTTTCTTGTTTCCAGATACAGCATACCAGAAGGTATTTTGTGAGTATGATATATGAGTCACTGTGGGATGCAGCAGAATTTTTTGGCCTTGCAGCTGTGGAGGTACAGTATTCATCTTCTCTGAGCCTATAAAACATGCAGCCCAGGGACATGATGAATATGTTTTGCAGAAGCTCAAGTGGAAACTCCAGGGAAGTTCCTTGAAAGTGTTTCTAAACAACAAGACATTGATTTTGTTAGTTACACAAAGTAAGATAAACCTTCCAGATCTCCTTAACACTTCTTCCCCTGCCCCTCCTCACTTTTTTGGCTTAATTCCAAAGCCTCTAAAGATAGGATTGACTGGGGACTGGTATTTGCTTAAGCCCCTGTTTTCAGGTTTGGAGTACCCAGCCTTCATCACAACCTGTGCCAGTAGATGACAAGTTGATAGTCTTATCTGGGCATCCAGAGGACACAGACCAAGGGAAAAACAAGAGGCAGGGGTAGTCCAGCAATACAAACCCTTTGCAAGAAAACTATCTCATCTTCTGGCTGTGCAGTGAGGGAACTTGTCTGGTGCTATGTGATGAATTATCCCCCACTCATAATTCATCCCATGTCTTGCACTCATCCCCTGCTCTGTTTATCAAACCTGTTGGTCCCGCTGCTGCCCAAAGACTGTATTTAATTGGTTCATCAATCATCTGGCTGCCAGCCACAGTCTTGCCAGGGAAAGGAAGTACCGTAAAACTCCACAGATAATGTAACTCTGATTAGGAAAAGTGCTTACTTGTGCAGCCACTTTTAAGCCTATTAGAATAGCTGTTTGTATTCCTTACTACTTAAATTAAGGCACTTAGCTTGAAGAGGCTGTAGTGAATGAAGCCCTTTGTTAATAAGGCATTTGGATCTTCATTCTTGCACCAGTCCTGGCTGCATTACAGTCAGAGACAAGCATGATGGACCAATTAATACCAGTTAAGTATTCAACACGGTAATATTCATAGCTGGGGCTTTGCTTTTCAGGGGAAAGAAGTAACAAAAGCAAATATTGCTTCAGTGAGGCCGGAGCTCGCAGAAATCCATTTCCAGGCTGGGTATGAATGGCTAGACAAACAGTGCCTTTGTACCATTTGGCACATCAGCCCCAGGGGCTTGGAAAGGGTCCTGGTGCTGTACTTTACCCGATCCTCACTTCTAATTGAGCAGAAACGCCTGGATGCATGCAGGGCTTTGACATTTCAGGCCAGGCTTCTGAGTAGACTGGGTGCCTGTGGCACCCGGGGGTGCAGAGAGCACGTCCATGCAGTACCCAAGATACAGACCCTGTGAACACAAATGAACAGCCTGACCACTGTCTGCATTTAGATGCCTTAGTTTCTTTTTAGTTTTAATGACCATTATTTTCACCTTTTCTACCACAACAAGGAAAAGCTGGTGAGACTGGGTCTGACTGGGCTCTCTGATCTACACGAGACATTTCTTGTCCTCATTTCCTGCATGGAGTTTGATAGAGCACAGGCATCCCTGGCGTGGAAGCCCCTAGAGTGTCACTTCTCTGTGTCAGGCATCAAAGGGTCTGGGTTATAAGCTGTTGGATGGGTACCAAAACCAAGGGAGTTCCTCAAAATGCACAGAGATACCAAAGATCTGATCCATGTTGAAAAAAAAGTTCAAGAAAACTTGCCTATTAGTTGCTAGATGCTCACCTATTAAAATTGACCTCAATTGCATTTTGTGTAATAACTGTTTTCCAGATCTGTTTAGCTTAAACCTGCAGAAATGCTGTAATTTCATATAGCAACATCGTGGAGTAATGGGATTGTTTTGCTAATTAGGAAATAGCAACAAAGAATTTTCTTAGTGGTAAGCAAATCCTTTCAGACTAGTCTTACGTCGATGGAGGATGATTTCTGTGTTGGTGATTTCTCCATCTCAATGGAAACCTTTCTGAATGGATTAAAGGAGGAATATAAAATTGTCCTTCCCATGTGCCCTTACCTATGCATTCTACATTCAGAATTTGATATAGGAGGGATTTGATTGTGCTAAGCCACAAAGTATGCATTAAGTTAAAAGAACAAAACAAAACCTACTCGGATTAGGTAATTTGTTGGAAACTAGAACTTCTGTGAAAGTGCATGCCTATTCCCCAAGTAACATCAAGCTATATCATAATGACAGGAGCTGCAAAATTCATCAACTTCATGGCAGCATGTGACTAAGACAACTGGTTTTGTCTGGGATGAAAATTTTAATGGGAAGTTGGATTTTCACCATAGGTGCAATCCTTTCACAAAGGTTAGGGCTTTCCTCAAAGAGCTCATCGAGAAAAAAAAGGTGTTCATTGTGAGCAGGTTTATCGCTAGGTTGAAGATCCTATCCCGAAAAAAGGCTATCTGTGCTCATCAGCCTTCTGAATCCCTTCGGGTCATTTAACACATCATTTTGGTTAGATCCGACCTCTTTTATTGAATCCAATCAAGATACACTGTCAGGTTTACAGATTATTTGACATTTTGTTTAATGGTTTCTTTTCTCTTTGAGTTTCCATCCATTTTTGAGTGAAAAAATACTGTTTTGAAACTGTACAAAGTTTCATTTAAAAGAGGTCAGCCCAAAATGTTGCAGAATTTTCCATAACATAACGTGACATTTCAGAAATGTCAAATTGAAATGTCCCAGCATTTTCAAACTTTCCCTCCATTTGGAGGTTGAAACTGTTTACCTGAGTTTATCCAAAGGCTCAAATAGCTTCAATGCTGTGCATTTACCTTCACCTGACAAATCTGACCTAACTTCTGTGAATAGGAGCCTCTCTGTTCAAGTCTTTTATTAATGCTGCAGATGCTTGAAGACAATCTTTGAGGAGAGCTGAATGACCAGCTCTTTCTAAAGCTTTCTCTGCTTTCCTTGCCAAGACTTTTAACCGACCCTAAGAAATATTTCCATGATCCCCAAAGTCCCTGGCATTTTTATGGAAAGGGCTCTTCTTTTGAGTGTTTGGAGGTCCCAGACAAGAAGCTCATGAAATCCCTGCTCACCCTGCTGAGAGGCATGGCCGGATATCCTTTGAAAAGTGAGTAGGATGCCTTCCCCATCTAAACTAAAGGACATGACACTAGTTGTAAACCTGGGAGTTGTTTCTATGTTGCTGTTTTGAAATGATAATTTTCCACCTGCCTACAACCTAGTCTCTCTCTCTTTCCATATATATTGACATTGTTTCTGCCTGAAACATTTATGCTTAAAAAATTAGGTTGATGAATGAGAAGAGACGGTTCTCCTAATAAAGTCATTGACAGAAAGGCCAGAAGCCTTTTTTTCAGCCTGGAAGCTTGTCATTTGGCTGCTGTAAATTGCTCTGAGTAGCAAGATAGTAAAACAAAGACAAAAATAGGGCAATAGATGACACTGAAGCAGGAAGTGTCCCAGCAGATCGAGCGTTTGTGGTGAAATACAATTAAAACATTACAAATTCCTCATTCATTGTAACAAGGGAACAAAGGCTGTCTCAGAACTTATGGAGCTCATATGCTTCTACAAGACCTTTCTTGTATGTGACAGATCTGTTACTGGCTGCCGGGTGACCCTGGATGATATCACACTGCAGTCTATAAAAATGTTGTCCTCCTTTCATTGCGCTGCAAGACTGAGACCCACTGAAATGGTATTAGGCGGTCTTGTCAATGTGTAGATCATTCCTGTCCAATTTTAGCTTTCCTATGCCTGTTTTGAGCAGGGATTTTGCTTTGCCTTAGCTCCTGCATTCGAAGATGCCTGGAAGGTGTGTTAGAAGAACCAATATTTGAATACTTCTCAAAGTCCAGATGTAGCTTTCTGCAGTGGTTATCCTGTTGATGTCAGTGTGACTGTGGGATCATCAGAGGAGACAATAAGACAATCCGCACTCAGCTGCAATTCTGCTTTCTGTGTTCATTATTGACAGCTGTACTAACAAGCTGTAACTTTGTGAGGTTCATTTTGCTCAAGCCTAAATGCCTTGCATATAACTTTGGGAAATCCAGCTGATCAGGTTGAATTCAAGGCACTGCTTGGGTACTCAAAGTTACATAAAAGATGTGATACAATTACCAGAGCTTTGGATTAGTCTTCTGAGCTACTGGGAACCATAGCAAGAGACACAAAAGCCACTTTAACATCAACTAGCTGAATGCACCACCCCCAAGAGAGAAGACCATGTCTCCAACACCAATGGCCCCACTAAGCATGCGCATCATCCCTCTGACAATCAAGGGAGCTGCCTTGCTCATATGCGTAAGTGTTCATCTGAATCAAGGCTGAAAGAGTGTCTGTTAGCTCTGGTTTCCTAGCTGTTTGTCCTGCACTAAAGCCTAAGGTGGGTGCAAGGTAACTGGTAGTGTCTGGCCTCTCCATGGTAGTGAACCTGGGCCAGTCGTTCCACCTAGTCAGTATGCTCAAAAGCACTGCACTGGAAGGGAAAATTCAGCCACTCTTGTCCTTGTCCAGGTAAGAACGATCAACCATTTCAGCTGACCTGGAAGAACATTTTTGTGCAAGTGGCATGTTTAAAGGGCTTTTCCCTTGTTACCTTTCCCAGCCAGGCTGGAATCCAGCCACCTCACAGAAGCAAGATTGTAGCTGTGTCTGGAAGGGACATGGCAGACCCTTGGCTCACAGTCCATCTGCCCATGTTCTCAGGGGAGGCTGAGCCATCTCGGGAGTCATCATGATGCACAGTATTAAATCCTAGGATATGTTTAAGCTTAAAGGCACTTAAAGTACTGCTTGAGATGCCATTGGTTCCATCATCATCCTAATTGTGCAAATAACCTCATTCGACTAAAAAAGTATTTGATTTCCAACCAATTTACTGCAATATCCCAGGATCATGTTTCAGCCAAGAAATGAGCATCATATCTTCATTTCCAGATGAAACAAATAAATATATTGCATTGTTGTTGTTGTATATCTTGCAGACAAACAAAGCAGTAGCCAAGGGGGACTTCCACCATGCAAGCTCCAGCTCCCGGCGAGCACTCTTCCTGGCTGTCCTGTCCATCACAATCGGAACTGGCATCTACGTTGGGGTGGCCGTGGCTCTTATTGCCTATCTGTCCAAAAACAATCACTTATGAGCCTCAGGAAAAGGGGGAGAACCAGCCACCCGGTGCCTGCACTGCAGAACTCCCCAGAAGATCAGACTGCATGATTTTCCAAAAAGATCAAGAGACAAACACCTTCTGGGGGCAGGTACAGGATAAGATGGGCTTGTGCATTATTATAGGGTGTGAAGCTGGCTGGGGTGGGGATAGTTCCATCATTTGTGATGCACAAGTCTTGCTTCTCTTCATGAACCCCCGTACAAGCAAGAAAGAAGGAAAGAGAGAAAGAGAGAAAGAAAAAGAAAAGAAAGCGAGAGAAAGGGAAAAAAACCCAGAAGGCAGGCAGTTGGGGGAGGTGTGGAGAGGGGTGTTTTGCCTTTGCCTTCTTTGCAATATGGTGTTTACAAGAAGCTGGCAAACTGAGCTGTTCTCTTAATACCTTCTGGGTCACCTGAACTTTGCAGCCAGCATGAGCTTGTGCTTAGTTTGCTTGTTAAGCACAGCACTGAGATCTGGGAAAGCATGGACAGTGGCTGGTTCTCTGAAAGAGCAATATAACAACAGGAGGAAGAATATGTTTTCTTTTTTTTTGAATGCAGGACTCATTTGCCTAAGAGTGAAGCAGAGACCTCAGCGTAGAATGGTATTGCCTACTCTTCTTGTGTGGGTAGGTTTCCATGGAAGGAGAAAAGGAAATAAAAAATATTTTTTCTTTCCTATCCTTGTTTTTGGATTAAGATGTGACCCACAGGCCCACCCATTGCAGAACAGCTGAGGTTACTGCATGACTTGGCTCCACAGACTGAGTGTGAGGTCAAAGTAGCATGAGATCCATTGTAAAATTAATTCCTCCATCCAGTCACATCTTGATAACAGCACATTCCTGTGGCATATTGCTCATCTGGGTTGCTCCACCTTACCATGGAGACCTGCATAGCAGTCAATGCAAGAAACTTGGGGTAAAAAATGCAAATGAAATACTAAGCAGTTTTAAATTAAAAATCATGGTAAAGCATGGGAATTAACTAGGGGAAGGAATGCTTCATACATTTCTGAGGTACTGCTCATACACAGAGCAGTGAAGGAGACCACTCAGATTACAAGCTCACAGCCCGTCCGTGGACCAGGGACACAGCATAGCCATGGAAAGACAAGCATGTCCCTCGATAAGCAGCGCAATGGTACATTGTAAGGGAATTAAGCATTGTCCTTACTTCACTGACTGAAATGATACATTTATTTTCTTCTTTACTCCTTCCCCACAGTCACCCTTTTATTTTTTTTTGTCTTACAGATGTACCATTTCATCCCACCAAAGGTGTATCAGCATAGATATATATGTATCTGCATATATATATATATACAGAGAGAGAGAGAGAAACTGATCAAACCAATAAGCATTTTATTATTTGCTACCTTGTGTTTTACCAACATAATTTCTTTACCCAAGAATGTCATCAAAGACCTTTTCTTCCGACTCTGTATTGTGTGTCAGCTTTGCTCTGGGACAATTTTTTTCTTCTGTTTTGGGGTTGGCGCTATTTTGGTTTTAACTTGAGTTTTTTATTTCAGGGGGGAGGAGGACAAACACCTCCAAAACTATTTTTCTGCTAGTTATACAGTTTATTAAAACACATGGTATACAGCTGCTGATGCTCCGTGTGACGCTTTCTTTGGACGGATGTGAAGTGTTAGACTGAGTGAAAATTGTCCCAGTACCCTGAGTTCAGCTACCTGGAGAAGTACCCATATGGACCATGCCGTACTGTACCTGGGCCCAAAAGCCTGTCGCAGTCACTGACAATTCTTCTTTTGCATTGATTTGTTGGGTTTCAAACTAAGTCTGGAGACTGGCAATGTGCTCGTAGTCATCTTCATCAGTTCTCAGCCACTGCTAAAGCTGAGGGCCCTGCAGGTCCTTGGCCAGGTTGCACTATTAAGGTAAAGTCAATCCTGTGGCTCTTTGCCTTCATTTTTTTTTTTTCTAGCAACTGCCATGGAGGCCCCTTCCCTTTGAAGCAAGGCAGTAGTGAGTGGGCAGAGTCCCCAGTCTGTATTTGCCCCAAGGGGCAGTATCTGGGTTTGGGTAGGTGAGGGACAAGAGCACAATTTGCTGCCTCCTTATTCTTCTGGGAGGATGCACAGGGTTTCTAGCTACAGCGCTTACAGCAGGTTCTCCAAAGCAGTGTGGCATGGCTTTAAAAACCAACCTGGGATGTGCGTTGCAGTCCTTGCCTCACTTCACCTGGAAATCAGGTAGCTGTGACCACTTTGGTACACATTTGCCTCATTTCAAACCATTCTTCCCATTCAGGAAGAATGGTAAATGTCTGCCTTGGTTGTTTTTAAGGGTGGAGTGAAGTATTGCTAGACTTTGATGACAACAAGGTCACGTACTTATGTCAAACATGTATCTCAGTCCAGATCTTATTTTGCCTCGGTTCATAATGTAGTAACATCTTGTCTGAGATAAAACCTTGTCTGAGGCTGGGAAAACCCTTATCTAAGGCTAGGAAAGCCCTTATCTAACAAGAAAAGACAAGGTCTGGAAATACTGATTATTTATTTAACTTAAATTAATAGATTTCCATCTGGGCCTTTTCTCATTTGTTTTTAATCTAAAATAAACATGAAGACCAGGGGGAAAAGAAGGTGCAGCAGTATGGGGCACATCACCCTCAGCTGTGCTCCTAGCAGTACTGCTATGGCTGTCTCATCTGAGGTACAGCACAGAAGCCCTTGAGGGTCCTGCATGCTTCAGCAGAGCTGGCTGGTCCTGTGCATTCAGGTGTGGGTATCTCCCTCTGCCTCATGCTCCTCAGCAGCCAGGCCAAGGTCTCACATTGTTACAGGGCAGAGATGCACTCCTGTACTAGCCAGCTCGGTAGGTGATGTGCATGGCTGGAGGTCCTTGGGAGCTACACACCAGCAGGAGTGATCAACTCGCAGCAAAAGCCCCATGCTTCGCCAGCAGAGCTCTCATCTCACACAGCCCACAGGTGACATCCAGGCTGGGGAGCACGGGCTCCTGTTCATCCATCACCACCTTGGGAGTCTTTGGGGGCCATATAAGCCCCATCCAAGACCCCAAAGATGAGCACCGCACGTCAAGAACTAATCCATTTGCTAAATAACCCAGATTTAAGTGTGTTTGGGTGTGGTTCATCACAAGAATGGAGAATGATGATTGGGGTTCAAGCTAGCACTCCCAGGACACCACCCTACCCCTGTGTGAAGACCCTAAATGCTGCAGTGTGAGAGACCTGTGAGCACACGTTCACTTTTGCAACACGCAGGTGCCCAGTGAGCTTGAATTTGGGCAAGGTAACACATTTCAGTTAGGACCTGGCTTTCACCACGGGCTCTTGTGCTTTCCCCTGACACAGAGATCAGCCTGAAGAACCACACAGCCAAGGAAGTGGATTGCTGTGTGCAATGTGCTCTTCCCTTACGTAAGCATGATTTGTGGGGAATAATCTCAAAGTCTGAACTTTGGGGCACATTGTATGGAAGAAGAAACTCAGATTTTTCATTTAAAAAGAAAGGAACTAATATTTCCTAGCCCTGATCTGAATTTAACCTGGAGTTCAAAAAATTAGAAAGCAAATACAGAGACTCCAAGGTCATTACACATGCCCAGAAATAATAATAACGTCATTTTTAAACCAATCTTGTGGTTGAGGGATCTGCCTTATGATTTTTGATCATGGTTGTGCAGGCTGAATATTGACCTGAGAAGCAAAAGCTAGCTCTGGAGCTAGAAGAAACCTTCCCAGATGGGCAGTCTGAAAAATGCCCTAGAAGCCTTGGCACTTAGCCTTAAAAATAGCATCCCAAACTGGGGAGTGCACGCTTGCATGTCTCCAGGAACCCCCAAGGGACAGTAAACAGGAGCAGCACTGTGGGAAAGACCTGCCTAGCAAGAGTACTCCTGAGAGGATCCCCTGTTTGGAAATTGAGGAAGTGCCTCTGTGCTGCACATGCTGGAGCATCCCACCATGCGACACGGGGCTGGCATTTGGTATGGCAGTCCAGGGAGGTGAGCAGGGAACCTAAAGGGGGCTTGCTTCCTGGGGAGGTAGACCTGGGCCTCGCTGCAGCCCAGAGTGGGGATAAAGCTCCCATTGATAGCTTTCATGCCTATACTAAGGTCCAGTTTGCAGAGTATCTGCGGCATGGGTATTTACCCAGGACTGTGGGTAGGCCAGGAGCTGAACAGGGGATCTGTCTCTTCTTAAGGTAAGTGATGTTGGCATGGCCCGCTGCAGCATCTCTGGCCGGCAGAACAGATATAATCCTCTAAAGAAAAATCTATGGCGTTAAGACTAGAAAGTGCCACTGACACCAGTGCTACAGGCTGAGCTTCTGCTGAGCAAGGAGTTCTGAAGCGGGGCAGGACAAGTTTGACAGTTCTGATGAAGGAAGGAGGCATTTGAAGGAAATGATGCAGAGGTAGCTTTTTACTCAGGGTTTCCTCAGCTCAGGCTTTGGGATTGCCACATGCTGTGATGTGGCTGAAGCAGAGGAACCGCCTCTGAGCAGGGGCAGCTGGTGGAAGAGCAAGAAGGACCATGTGAGAGGGACCACATGGGGTGCGCTGCTACTGTCTCACAGCTTGCAGGAGGATGCATTTGCCTCGGAGGATTGTCTTCCTGCAAGAGTATCTTCTGCTCAGTCTGCAGTGGGCTGTGAGAGCTGATACAGCATTTCAGCTGCTGCCTTTCTAAACATTGCTTCTCAAAATACTGTCCACATCACCTCACCGCACCAGACTGGGGAGGCAGCTGTAAACTACCACCCATCTGAGACACTGAAGCAGCCTGTTGCAGAGACAGACTTTAGGATCTATCTCTGCTTTGCCTGTGCACCTGAAACAAACTTTCTTGTAGTTTTGTGGTGTGTCCTGGGCCAGCAGCCTCAGGCCAGCACACCGGTAGGGACATCCTGGCAGAGAGGGGCTTGACCCTCACAGAGCTGGAGGAGCAGAGCAGGTGACTGGGGTGACCTTGCAAAGGCGTACAGTTTCACAAGAAGTCGATGCACATTCACGCACACACAGGGAACATCAAATGCTTTCCATTTTGCTGTGTACATAGCCTCTCTGAAGAAAGAGAGGCTCACCCTTATTTTGGATGTGCTATATATCTCACTATCTGCAGTGATACTCCTGGAAGATGCCAGCTGTGGAAATAAATTTTTCTACTGCATACCAATACCTCTTTCTGCATCAGCTTGGGAGATGTGTCAAGTCCTGCCATCCTGATGGGCCCAGCTAGAAAGAGCTGAGAGAAACAGCGTTTGGGCTTTCATAAGATATCTAAGAGCAAGAGGAACAGGAAGAATCAAAGGTAAAAGTGATGCTTTGGGCTGCCTGTGATGTTGTTTGATGTTGATGAAAACCTTAGGCTGGCAAAGTCAGGAAACAGCTTTTCAAACACACATGGGGGGATTTCTAGCCTTTTTCAGCAGCAGAAGGGAGGAGGGTCTGTGTGCAAATGAAATCACAAGTCCCTGTTGCTTAAGCTGGAAACACAGCTCTGAAACTGGGCAGTCACATGAGATTCATGTCCTTTTATTCATGGATATCAGCCTGTGTGACCCACACTGCAACTGAAACCACACCACTAGCTTTTGCTTTCCGAGTACCAGCTCCAAACTGCTACAGGCCATGGGCTGACAAGCACTCAGATGTATTAAAAAATAAGCTGTCATGTTATTTTTCCACATATAAGCTCTGTGTCAGAACAGGTCCCACCTGTCTTCCCCCAGCCAGAATAAATCTGGCATGAACTTCCTATTGTGCACTCAGGCAAATTTGGCAGAAAGACCAGTAAAGACCAGTATGTGCAGATGCCTTACCTAGATGATGCTGGTATTTCTGTGTGATGCCACAGTGTATGAATTTGGAAATCACAATCAGCTAGAGGCATATCTTCATAAATTGCTATAGCAATTACTCCTGCTGTTTAGAGCCATACCATTCAAGACGGGCTATGAAATGTTGTCAGCAATTGTTGAACTAAGAAAGCACTCTGCAGACGATCATTATTCGTTGTTGGCTGCTTGTTGCTGATGGTTATTCTCTGTTTGTAACCCCTCCTTTGGGAAAGGAAAGGTTGTGTAACCAGGGAGGAGAGACAGGGATCCTATATCTGCTGTGAATGATGAACTGGAAGAAGTCAGGAGGAAGTACTGACAGGTAAAGATAGACCCTTGAAAGCTTACTTATCTATAGAGGCACACCAAGAAAATGACTGTGGGTGTTTTCCTTTTTCAAAGCAGCTTTTTGAAACTGAGTTAACATACCTATCATTCAGTTCAGCTTGAACTTGCCTCTTTAAACTTAACTGTTATTCAGAAGCCAGTGCTCCTTTTATGCTCTCTCCAGGCTTAAAGACAACTTTATTTTTAATAAACATCACTTTTGGGGTAGCAGAGTGCTTTGCTCTTCTGTGTTTGGACACAGGGAGATCCTGTTTAGTTTACAAAAGATCTCTGCCATCCCAGGGAGAGAGGAGAGAAGCCAGTCTCCAAAAGACTACAGCTGCCTCATTGCTTCCCTCCCTTTCTGAAGTGAGATCTTCATCCCATATTGGCTCAATCAGGAGGTGTCAAAGAAGTGGCACTGATATCTTTACCAGCTGACAAGCTGTAGTGATAGCTAAGATTTATCACAAGGAAAAATATCAAGCTGTAAAGTCGAGGGTCGGAAGGCTCCAACTTGATCATATAATGTAGGATGTCATTGTGGATTAACATCAAAAGATGCATGGGGAGTTCCGGAGACTCACTGAGAGGGAAGAAAAAAATCCTCTTTGTAAACGTCTCAGAGCTCAAGGGGACAGAGAGACTCTCAGCAAATAATGTGCTGGGTCAGAGACTAATTACACATTACATCTGCCATCTGATGGGATTTCATAACCCCTGATACCTACATAGATTCTTGGTGCCTTTATTTGGGAATCTTGCTAGCCTTGAGCATGTTTATTGCTCTGTCAGTCTGAAATTAATTTCTCCCATCTTCCACGCAACACCCACCATCGGCTAGTTTGCAAGAGCTCCCTGCTGAGGCAAGAAGAGGGCACAGTGAGGCTGTTGGGAGTGTCACTGTACATGGAGGCTGGAGCAGATGCGGGGCAGGCACCAGCCTGCCTGGCCGTGGCAGTGGCAACCACCTTCTCTGGGCTGGCTGCCATGCACCCATCACAGCTTGGGAGATGCCACCTGGTGAGCTGCAAAGGAAATTCACAGGCAGCCAACAACTGGTACTTCCTGTGTAATCTCCCCTTAATTTCTTCCTGCATCAGTGCATACAATGATGGCTGGCCGGAGGGTGTTTCTAACCTGAGGGACCTGTGGGTTTGATGACTTTTTAATTTAGTAACCATTTTCAATGGAACTTGACAGAGGGTGCGGACAACTTTAATACAATTAAGTGCCTATAAACTTGACAATAAGGAGCAGTGCAACAGAAGAGATGCACCGAGTCATTGCCCCCAGAGAAAGGGCACAAAGAGAGAGTGCACTGTGTATTAGACATCAGAGAACCCACACTCAGGCTGCTAAAAGCCCTAGCCAGTGGTAGAGCTTCTGTTAGTGTGCACAGCAGGCCACACAGTCTGTGAGAGAACAGGTTTCATTAGTCTCAGAGTTAGTTACACCTGCCTGTTAGCAACACAAGACCACAGGGTGAATATTTGCACAAGGGCTGTACCTAGGAGACCTTGTTATGTGCCTGGTTTCTTCAGGGCAAGATGCAGTCTAAGTAGCTAGTCCTGGGCTCAGACAACTTCAAATCCAAGGCAAGAGGCAGAAATGGAGATAGATGGCAAGAACGGTGTCAGTTTTCTCAACTAAACAAACTCAGCCCTTTTCAACATCCTGCGCTGGCTCTGCTTTCTGTATTAGTCCAGCACAAAGGATGTTCTTTGCCAGCTGCGTGGCTTTGCTCACAGCTGCATTACCAACATGGCGTGGTTGCTCAGGCAGTCTGGTCGCCACGGCCCATGGTCCAACTTCTCTTGTGCAACACAGAATGCTGGGTTTTGCTTCAGATATCACGGGCAGGAAGGAGTAAGTGTTGCAGACACCAGGATCACAGCCATGTCAAGGGAAGGAAAGCAGGAGCTGCCAACACTGTTGTAGTTTATGGTGATATGGTGAGGACAACATATGTCTCATATTTACGACCATGAGCCAGCTCTGGTGCCCCTGCTGCATTCAATGATCAGAAGGTAGGTGCTAGTCCTTCATGCCATCACATTTCCTTCTTTGGACATGTTCCAAGTGTACCTATTACAGGCTGTTCTAGATATTTCAGGGCAGAGCTGTCTGTGGAAGGAAGCAGAGGGGCGGAAAAGGGCTCTGGGAGACAGATTTTATGAGGTGTTAGGTAGGAGAGAGTCTGTAATTTACTACATCCAATCTATGATTGCACACAACCACAGTGCCATGTGCCTGGGGAGAAAGCCACCTTACCTTGGCTGATAACTCCAGTGGGCTATTTTTCTGTGGTCAAATCCCTCCCTCTACAGAGGGTTTTCTAACCAGTAACAGACTGCGCTTGTGCAAAGGTAAAGCAGCTGAAATGATGCACCAGGTGTGTTACGGTAGACTTCGCTTCCCAACCCAAGGTCAGCTATTTGCATAGCTCTCAGGTTCAATTTGTCCTTCCAGGAAACTCAGAGATGTTCCCCCTCCTGATGGCTCATGCCATTTCTTAGTCAGTGCCATATATGTACACATACATGTGTATACACACATATACATACATGTATACATACACATACATATACATATATCTGTCTCACATAAATGTATATGAGATGCCAAACAGAAAGACACAGAGAAATCAATTGACTTGCTCTCCATCAAGAATGTTGCAATGGATTTCAACAGAAAAACCCAACAATACTGATTAGTAGTCATGTACAAAATGGACAACAGAACATGAGAGCTAGGCTTTGCTGCTTGAGTCAGCTGTTTGCTGCTTTTTTCTCCCTGCCACCTTTGCCCAGTGTATCTTTTGCTAGCATTGGGTGGGGGCAAGCTGACAGTCATGCATGGAAGTGGTACTGACACATCCTTAGCAGCGTGCTGCCCGCTATTTTGCAGCAGAAAGGACCTGACCCCTAGGAAGGCATGTCTTGATCCAGCCTGGATTTCCTCTATGTGTTTAGGTAAGCCTTAATAGGGTCTGTACTGCCCTGCAGGGACTGGCAGCTCACCTGAGCTGTCTACCAACTCTCTGGAGTCATCCTGTCATCTGAAATCTCTAGGAATTAGAGATGGTGGTCTGCATATAGGACTACAGAATAACTCAGGTCATCAGGGACTTCTGAAGGTCTCCACTCCAGACTCCTGTTCAAGGCAGGGCCAAATAGATCAGGTTGTCCAGTTGAATTTTGAGTATTTCCAGGGACAAAGAACCCACGCTGTTTGACCACACCCGTGGTGAAAAATGTTTTCCTTACATCTAATCAGATTTCCCTTGATGTCAGTTGTTTCTGCTGCATCATATTCTTCCACTGTGCACCTCTGAGAAGAGTGTAGCTCCATCTCCTCAGCACTGCCCCATTAGGTAGCTGTAGGCAGTGATAAGACCTATCCTTCAGTTGTTCATCCTCTGGCTGAACAGATCAGTTTCCTCAGCCTCTCCACATACGCCCTGTGCTTCAGCCCCCAACCAGCTTGGTGGCCTCCACTGGACTCATTCCAATTTGTTCCTGTGTCTCTTGTACTGGGGAGCCTCAGACTGGGCAGGATCTCACCAGTCCTAAGCAGGGGGGACTATAATCACTATTATCACTAAAATCACTATAATCACTCCCCTCACACTGCTGGCTGCACTCTTGCAGATACAGCCAGTTGGCCTCCTGTGTTGCCGGGGCACCTGCTGACTCCTGGTTAACTCCCTCACACACTTCACAAGACTGGGTCATTACATCCCAGAGGTGTGACTTCACATTTGCTTTCACTGACCTTCACAACGTTCATATCTATCAAGTTCTCCAACCTGCCCAGGTTCCTTTGAAATGCAGCTCTGCCCTCCAGTGTACTGCCTGCTCCCCCAACCTCTTCCACAAACCTGCTGCATGGCCCAGCACAGAAGCTACATTTTCCATGTGCAAATCAAAGCAAAAAGATAAAAAGCATGTGGGGTGACCATCATTTTTGCAGGTGCTCTTCCAGAAGAAGTTGTAACTCTTCTCTTTGAATTTCCCCCAAACTGAAGGACAATTTGAGCACCCAGGGGATTGTGATTGACTCACATTTAGAACTGGGGCCACATTTCTTCATTCTGTCCTATAATTGGTTTATGCATTATATTTTAAGGATACCTACTATAGTCTTGCATATTCATTATTTTCTACTCATTTGAGACATACCCAAGAGGCAAGACTGATCACAATAAATAAATAAATGCTCAAATGAGCCAATATGCAGGCCAAGTAATATAGATTTTCTTTCAAAAACAGATTCATGAAGCAACACCTTGTATTATTACTACAGTGCTTTGCTTATGAGCAACTTAACAGCCGTGACAGAATAACGGCCTCATCAAGGAAGTGAGCCATCCTGGAACCAGAAAGGACACAGGTATAACTGCTACACTGACATAAAGGAAGTAGCATGCATGCAAAAATACTGCTGGACAGTCAGCAAGCAACTGGGTCTTGAAGAGGCTCTGTCAGAGGTCTCTAAAGCATGGATATGGTCACACAACATTGTGCTAAATCACCTCCTTGGGCCACAACAAGCAGTTTCGGGGGTGTCCCCAGCTGTGACTAGCAGAGGTGGATAGTCAAACAAGAAAATCTCACGAGTGGTTAAAATAAAATGGACATTCCCAATGTCTAGGTAGAGCAGGACCTTTCTCTTCCTCTTGGCCTCCATCCAACAGCTTTCTGTGTTGCAGCAAGGTCTGTACAGTCCCTTGGGGTTCATAGAAAAATCTCCTCTTGTCTCCCACAGTGAAGGAGTGGCTCTGCACATTCCTCCCGCCTTCGTTAGCTGCATCCTCATTTGGGTTCACTGCAGATTGCAGGCTGTTCCCCAGCTGTGCAATGCTCTATTGCTCTCATGGAAGGCGCAAATTCCTCAGTCCATGGCACAGTAAAAAGGGCTTTTCCCTCCTGCTCCCTAGCCATTCTGAGGAACGGTGAATATCAGCTACAGATGCCAGCCTGCCTGTGATGAGAAGCATCCTAGAGCCAGTGTCCTGTCACCTGTGTCACCCATAGCCAAACCCCATGGCATGTCTCTGGGACCCCACCAGCTGCTGTGTGCCCCACTTATCCCCTGGGTGACAGATAGAACCCTTGTGTAGATTAGGGATGGGAGCAAAACTTTTATTCCAGTGCTTGGCGGTCCATCCCTGAGGAAAAAGTGAGTATGAACTACTGCACCATTCTCTTTCCTCAGGATCTTCTGGCATGTATGGTTAAGGCAAAAGTCTGACAGCATCCCTATGGGAAGGATGATCCCAGGAATTTGCTGTCACTTCTGTTGGTTTCTACTCCTCTGTGAAACACTGGAAATCCAGAATGGATTGACCTGTTGGATTTCAGTCAGAAGGCTGGGAATCCCAAGTCCCAGTTCCCTATGCCCCTGAGGAGTGGTCCCAGGGACGATGGGCTCCAGTAGCCCCAAGAAACTCCCGTGCCACAGGTATGCAAGGGACAAATGTTGTTGGTAGCTAATGGCAACCCACAAAACTGAACCATGAAATAATTAACCCAGAACATCTCATGAAGGCTGAACACTTGCTTGCATGCAAGAGTGTGGTGGGTTGACCCTGGCTGGATGACAAGTGCCCACCAAAGCTGCTCTATCACTCCCCTTCTCAACTGGACAGGGGAGAGAAAATATAACAAAAAGCTCATGGGTCGAGATAAGGACAGGAAGATCACTCAGCAATTACCATCACGGGCAAAACAGACTCGACTTGGGGAAAATCAGTTTAATTTATTACCAATGAAAACTGAGTAGGGTAATAAGAAATAAAACCAAATCTTAAAACACCTTCTCCCCACCCCTCCCTTATTCCCAGGCTCAACTTCACTCCCAAATTTCTCTACCTCCTCCCCCTGGGTGACGCAGGGAGACGGGGAATGGGGGTTGTGGTCAGTTCATCACATGTTGTCTCTGCTTCTCCCTCCTCCTCAGGGGAGGACTCCTCACACTCTTCCCCTGTTCTACTGTGGGGTCCCACACACGTAAGATAGTTCTCCACGAACCTCTCCAACATGGGTCCTTCCCACAGGCTACAGTTCTTCACGAACTGCTCCAGTGTGGGTCTCTTCCACGGGGTGCAGTCCTTCAGGAGCAGACTGCTCCAGCATGGGTCCCACATGGGGTCACAAGTCCTGCCAGCAAACCTGCTCCAGCCTGGGCTCCTCTCTCTCCACAGGTCCACAGGTCCTGCCAGGAGCCTGCTCCAGTGCAGGCTTCCCACAGGGTCACAGCCTCCTTCGGGCACATCCACCTACTCCAGCGTGGGGTCCCCCATGGGCTGCAGGTGGATATCTGCTCCTCCATTAACCTCCATGGGCTGCAGGGGGACAGGCTGCCTCACCATGGTCTTCACCATGGGCTGCAGGGGAATCTCTGCTATGGTGCCTGGAGCACCTCCTCCCCTCCTTCTTCACTGACCTTGGTGTCTGCAGAGTTGTTTCTCTCACATATGCTCACTCCTCACTTCAGCTGCAGTTTTGTGTCCCGTTGGGTTTTTTTTCTTCTTAAATATATCACAGAGGCGCTACCACCATCGCTGATTGGCTCAGCCTTGGCCAGCAGTGGGTCCATCTTGGAGGCAGCTGCATTGGCTCTATCAGACATAGGGGAAGCTTCTAGTAGCTTCTCACAGAAGTCTGTAGACCCCTCCACTACCAAAACCTTGCCACACAAACCCAACACAAAGAGGAAAAGAACCTTTAAGATGACACCTAACAGTGGCACTTCTGGAAACAGTTAAGTAGAAGCTGCAGAAAAAGTCATATCTGAAAGTAATTAGGTGACCTGAGCCTTGAGAACAATGTTTGACGCTGAATCTGGTAGCAGACTGGGGTACTGCAGATTCTTGTTATGCCAACTTCCCTCATCACGTCAAAGCTGTGGAGACCCTCTCTAACCAAGAAAGGAGACAGACATGAAAATGCAGGCAGTGCATGGTTCAGCAGATTGCTCAATAAATTTTTACATGTTCAGATAGAGGGATGCACATATACATATTGCTGCAAGGCTCCTTTCCATTCTGGAGTGTTGGCAAACACCTCGATAAACCACAGTCTATTATGTTGTATGGACCTGTACAGCGTTGCTCCCATCCTAAACCCTACACACAAATATATCTGTTTCTCCCATTTCTTCATAGTTTTTGTAGGATTGTGGAAAGGAACTGAAATGAGTCTACCCGTTATGACCTGTCCTCACCTTCCTTCATTATTTCATTTGATTAATTAGTTCATTTGACCATTTCTGGAGCCTTGCCTGTGAACTCTTACCAGTAACTTCCAAGCAGCCAGTGACTTACTGAATCATTGAATGAAAAAAAGCGCAGGCAACCTCCCTTTTCCTGGTGCCCTCCAAGAAAGCACCTGTTGGCATACTCTTGGCACACAGCAGCAATTAGAGCTGGTCTCATTTTCTAATCATTTTATGTTTGCTTAGAGCATTGTCCATCAGAAAATGCCATTTAATCAGAAGGAAAGCTTGGCTGCAGGAAGATGTTGGTTTCAAGGACATTTTATAATTGAGAAAATAAAAAGCGAAACCCTTTTACAATAGCAGAATATTTCACACTGACCTTTTTGAGGTGGAACACAGACTATTTTCTTTTGAAATTATTTGTCTCTAAAATATTTGATACTGATCAAACTGCAGTCCAGCTGGCAAGAGAACATCTTGAATTTTCTTTGTTTGACAGATCCAAATGGAAATTGTAAAAAATATTTTGTTTACTTTTTTTGAGGGCACGACCAAAATGCAGTATTTTGCTCTGTTTCAAGCCAGAAACAGATGATCAGACTGTAGTATTACCTATCACATAGGAAGTCCTATTCCCAGATCTTTTACACTTCATTGGTCTGCAGAGAAATTCTTCCTGGCCTTGTGAAGATTAGCTGTCCTAAGCCCTCTGCATCAAGTCATCTATTCTTGGAAGCACATACTCCTCTTTTTCTGCAGTGAAGATCATGATCCTGGAGCTGAAGGGTTAGACACTCTAGTAGACTGATGCACAGATGCCCTCCTGATATAGTCAGGCAGAAAGAGGACAGGTAAAACATGCTGAACCAACACAGACAAGGCTGCACCAAGAAGAAAGCAGAGAATGTCCCGAGGCATCTATGTCAGATCCTAGGTGTGCTGTGTGCCCCTGTTCAGCAGGGACGTGGACCTGGGTTTCTGCTATGGCCAGCTGCAAAGGCAGACCTGGCTGCTTTTACCGTCCTTGTGCCACCATGGTGTGGACCACAGGATGGTCTCCTAACACCTTGTGTTGTGCATTAAACTATGAAAGGGAAGAAAAGACAGCACAGCTGGCAGTGGGGCCAAGGCACATTGCCCAGGCTCAGTCCGCACTTGGTGGAGAGACAGGCAGGGACTTGGGAGGGAAAGAAAGAGCAATGGAATGAGCTTCTCAGTCAGAGGAAGATGTAAAGGGGGAATCAGGCTACTTCCAACCCAAAACACATCTTGAGGTATCATCAGCTGACCCATTCAGCAACAGTGTGAAGGAAGCACTGAGAAGGCTCCCTGTGCCAGGATTTGGTCTCTGCTACCTGTGTCTCCAGGAGTATTTACTTCTGCCTGGGAAAGACCCCCCCAGTGTGTGTGCAATGGCAGAGCCTCTTTGCTTGCTATCATATACCTTCCCCAAATTTCCCCTACCCTAAAGACTCGCCAGGTTTGAAGAGGACCTAGCCCTGCCAGTAGAGGCCTGAGAGTGATCTGTATGGGGAAAAGGGTCTAAGCTGAATCCTTTGGTTATGTCCTTCTCCTCTTCTACTTTTCTCATTCCCCGGTCTCGCCTCGCAGAGGCTGTTCCCACACATCTGGAGTGAAAAGAAAAGCTCAGAGAAACAAGACCTCAGTGCTGGTCGATGGGGCTTGTGCTGGACAGAGCTGGGGCCTCATGGCACAAGGACACAGCAGAGCAGCTCCACACTTGTTCTCAGAAGAGAAGCTGTGGGCACCAAGACACATACTCCCTCTTTGTAGCCCACGCTGCCTAGGCCCCTGGCTCCCATCCAGTCCTGACATCAGTCTTCTTCTGAAGGTTAGACATGATAACCTCAGCTGATCTGTCTCTGCAAGATCAACAGGCAGCAGCATTTTTCCTGCCTTTGGGATCTCACTGGACCCTGAACTCCAAACACTTGCAACTATTTGCTAAGCTCTCATGTTGCTCAGGAGCTAGTTCAGCATTCTTAGAGCTGGCATGAAGATCATGCCTATATCTGTGGGGCCTGTACTGCAGCAGAACATTGAACTCCTGTTGGACTCATTCAAGGAAAAGGATTCCTGACAACCAGCTTCAGCCCAGGAGGGCTAGTCTCTGCTGACTCCTGCAGTAGTTAATAGAGAGAAATCAGTGCCTCCTGAGGGCAATTCAGAGCAAGACACTAATGTTCTGAATTATGTGTTGGAGGGTGTGATTCTTTGCTGGCTAGAGAGGAAGCCTTGGGAGACATAGCATGCTCAAGTTGGGCTCTGTGCATCTGCAGCACCCTAAGATACTTTCATTTCCCATGACCTGTGCTGTAGTCCTTCCCGATTCCCATGCCCAGGTGCGTTTTCAGACTGCTCTTCCCACCATATATGCCCAGGCCTTCCTATTCCAGCCATTTCTGCAGCTCAAAGTTGCCCCTGCAGCACTGCAGTTACCTGGAGATTAGTGGGAGCAACTGGTTAGGAACTCATTCCCAAATTCCCATGCCAAGGTGCCGCAGGCATGCTGAGGAAGGCACTGAAGTGCCAGCATCACTTATCATCAAGGGACTGTCAGCTGGAGGGCAGCTTAGGAAGGTCCCTTTGGCTGAAGGTGCTCTGTGCATGCTGCTGTACTGGCCCTTCATTTACTTCAGCACAAAAGCATAGTAAGAGGCATGGGCATTTGGGAGGGACTCGGGGCAGGGTGTGACAGGTCAAAGTGGAGTATATTCCAAGAACTGAGCTGCAGGGTGATGACTATTGCCTAAAGGAACTTTTAAGACTGCATTCTTGTTTTCTTTGGCAGGGGACTTCTCTTCTTTTCATGTTATTTTCACTCCTTCCCTTATCCATCAGCGCAAATAATCTTTACTTCATTCTTCTTGGTTTCCTCACCACACACAGTGCTGGCCAGCTTATTCATCTGGAATCTCCCATTTGCTAACTGATCTGATTAGAGTTAATTACTAATTATTTGTATTACTACAACCCTGATGTTATACGCACCATGGGAATATAATTTAATTACAGCATAATATCAATGCATAAATTAAAATGTTCATGTTTTAATATGAGCCCATTTTCTATTTTCAATTGTATAAGCTGCCAAGCTTAGAGGAGAAAAAAGCCTTTGCTCCAGGCTGTTGTGCAGTAAGAGACAGGCAGTTCTCCCAAATCGGGTTGAGGAATGGGCCTCACAGTTCCCAGGTGTGGTTACCTCTAAGAAGATAACCAGAAGTTACCTTTCTGGAGGATTTTTAACAAGAAAAGCTGTGATTATGCACCATTTAAGTTCCAAAGTGTCTAGCGGCAAATAGTTTAACTACATGGTCTATGACAAACCACCTCTTTGTGTTCACTCTGACCTAGACAACAGCTGGATCTTTTGCTGGAAGTAGAAATGCAAGCCAGTCCCTTTATGACATCTCCTTGCCATTCATCATTCTTCATAACCCTTCCATGTCTTCCCGCAGCCATTTTTTTCCCAGCTGAACAGATGTAGGCCAGTTAGCTTATTCTTTATACACAAGCTGGTCGGTAGCTTTGTTTCCATTTCTGAGCCATTTCCAGAGAGAGGAGCAGCACTGCAGGCACTATGTAAGATGGTAGAAACACCACCAACACATAGAATCATAGAATGCTTTGGGTTGGAAGGGACCTTTAGAGATCATCTAGCCCAAACCCCTGCAGTGAGCAGGGACAGCTTTAACTAGATCAGGTTGCTCAGAGCCCCATCCAACCTGACCTTGAATGTTTCTAGGGAAGAGGCCTCCACTACCTCTGTGGGCAACCTGTTCCAGTGCCTCGCCACACTCATTGTAAAAAATTTCTTCCTTATATCCAGTCTAAATCTACCCACCTTGAGTTTAAAACCATTACTCCTTGTCCTGTCACAACAGGCCTTGCTAAAAAGATTGTCCCCATCTTTCCTGTAGGCCCCCTTTAAGTACTCCCCGGAGCCTTCTCTTCTCCAGGCTGGACAACCCCAACTCTCTCAGCCCGTCCTCATAGCAGAGGTGCTCCAGCCCTCAGATCATTTTTGTGCCCCTCCTCTGGACCTGCTCCAACACATCCATGTCCTTCTGCTGAGGGCTCCAGAGCTGGATGCAGTACTCCAGGTGGGGTCTCAGCAGAGCAGAGCAGACATACATTACACAAAAGACAACGAGCATCAAGGAAGCCAAATTTTCCCTGGTGCTTTTAAGCTGGAACACTTTAGAAGAGAAAACCTTCTCCCAGCTGAAGAGGGGGGCGGGGGTGTCTTATCAATACATTTATATAAACATGCTGGGAGGGAATTAAGATGTGGGAGCCAGGCTCTTCTCAACAGTGCCCACTGACAGGACCAGATGTAACAGGCACAAAGTAAATTACATAATGTTCCAGATGCACAAGAGAAAACAACTTTTTACGGTCTGGGGGCAGGTCAAACGCTGTCACAGATTGCCCAGGGAGCTTGTGGAGTCTCCGACCCAAGGGCACGTGGTCCTGGGCAGCCTGCTCTAGGTGAGCCTGCTTGAGGAGAGGCGTTGGACTGGACGGCCTGCCACAGGCCCCTTCCAACCTCCACCCTCCTGTGGGACTCTGTGCTTTGCTTTCACTCCCAGCGCCTCTGAACTCAGCCCTGATGCCTGCTGCAAAGGATGCTGGGACAAGGGGCGATCCCAAACTCCTCCCCTAGGATTCCTCACAAAACAACAGCTCCCCACTCCACAATATGTGATGGCAGACACAGTCAGAAGACAGAAAATAGCCTTTTATTGTGGACAGCAAGTGTGGGGGCCCAGGAGTCACAGCAGTTCAGCCGGTGAAAGCCAATCAGCACCTACAACGAGAGTCAGAAAGCTCTGATAAACCCGCAAAGGCAGGAAGAGGCAGGATTAGGTTTGTTTCCCTTTCTTTGGGGAACACCATCCATGAGGAATTGTTCAGGGCCCAGCAGAGAGAGCTACTGCTGGCCTTGACTGCGGCGTGGCTCCGGCGCCTCATCCCTGTGGGTGATGCCCTTTGAGACCTGTGCGCGTGCAGAGTTGCACGGTGGCCCTGTGCCGCACAGCAGGCCTCGATGGGGAGCCCCTGGGGAGCTGCCATGGAGTTATTTCCAAACCCTGCGCAGCACCATCCCTCACCGACCCTTGCCAGCGAGTTGGACTGCCTCAGAGCAGTGTTCAGAGTTGGGAAAGATGGGCAGCAGAGCCTGGTACACACCTGGGCTTCCTGACCTGCTGGACCTTCCTGCTTTTGTTCAGCCCCCCTCTTTTTCTCTCTTCCTTCTTTTCTTTTCCTGTTGGAATTCCCTCTTCTCGGCCCAGGCCTTTTGTCTCTTCCTTTTTCTTTGTTTTTCAGTTTCCTGGGGGGAGCCTGCAAACCTTTCCATCCCATAGTGTGATTAGACGGTAAAGCCAGGATCAACTGGAATCACTTCTTCATTTAACCAAAGCTGCCTCCTTTTACCTTCTTTCCTCTGAAAGGCTCTTTAGTTCTTCTGCATAGCCCGGGGAGTCTGCCGTGGTCTCTGGGGTGGTTGGAGGCAAAGCAACGGGTGCCTAAACCAGAAATGCTGGCATTAGCAGGTGGCAAGGGACGCCCTGGAGCACTAAGCCACTGTTTGGCAAATTGCTCCCTTAGCTCGCCGGAGAAGACCCCTTTGGCTGGTTTGCGTTAGCCCTTTCTTCCAAGAGCCACACTTTGGAACACAATGTTCACATGGCGGTGTGATACTCGGTTCATTTGGGGGGGTCCATTCAGCAAGGAGCCTGCGGTCCCCCTCTGGGCAAGAAAGGGCTTGCCCGCTTCATTCTGCCCGGGTTTCTTTTGCCCTCCCGAGACAGAGCCCTGCGGCTATCCCTTTGCTGCAATACCACTTTCTGCGGCAGGAGGCTTTGCTTTTAAACTCTGTCTTTCTGTAGGTATTTTGCAGGCATTTCCTTGCATTAAGCACATGCCTAATGCATTTGAGAAACAACCTTGCCGGTTTGACTTGCAATGTACCATTCCCGGGGATAAAAAAAAAAAAACACCAAAAGCCACAAGAGAACAAATGCCAGGAAGAGGCACAGCAGCTGCTTGGACTCAGCGCGAAGTACCCTCCTATACGAGACACCTTTGTCCCCGTGTTTGTGGAGCTGCCGTACCTCTGCCGTTCCTGATCCCGCCACAGCGTCTGCCCCTGCTGCTTTCTGGAGGACAAGCAGCGAGGGTGGTGTGTCCAGGAAGGCTTTTGCCTGGCGCTCCACGTCGCCTTTACCTGCAGGGCCACGTTGCTCTAGCAAAGGCAGCTCTGGAAAGCAAAAGCATGGGCAGCAAAGTGACTTCTTGGAAGTGGCCAACAGCTGAAGTAAAACCCACACGAAGCCTTGCACCAGCGTTCTGCTGACACTGTGACAACCCTCAGTCCCTCCTTCTACCTGTGGATCTGTCCATGAGTGCTGGCACCTCCTCAGCTGAGGGACTTGGAAGGCCAGCCATCTCCTCCACAAAGATTGCACAGCAGTTTTCAATCATGAACTCCACCAGCCCCTTCACCTGCACACATCACGTCCTAGCTCTCAGCGCAGGGGGCTGAAAATGTATCAAGCAGCCTTTCCCCCTCCTGACCCGTGCCTCTGTGCTGAAGGCTGTGGCTGTGGGGCTGCTCTTCCAGGCAGCCACCCCAGCAGCATTCGCTCAAGACAGGAGGCAGCCAGGGCCCTCTGAAGAGCCAAGCTCCGATGGGCCGGGAAGGCTGCAGCCGGCCGCTCAAGGGAGCGTACCTTCTCGGTCACATCCAGCATGGCCTCCAGCAGGAGCAGATCCTCGTTGGGTGGGCTCAGCAGGTTGGGCCCAAGGCAGATGGCCAGGTTGCTGGAGGTCATCCTGCTGGTGGAGGCGTTGTGGCTGATGTGCTGGAGGAGGGACAGCAGCTGCTTGAGGAGGAGGAGATTGGCTGCAGGCAACTTGTCGGCCACCCTGAGGGGACAGGACCACAGTGTTAATACAGCCAACATTGCCCACAGCAGTCCCCCAGGCTTGCCCAAGGCAGGTGGGAGCCAGCGGCTGTGTTGCGCAGCTTTCCAGGTGCTCTCAGCCAGCGGTCAGGGCTCCTGCTCAACAGGCAGGCTGCCACCCACGCTTACGCTTTCAGCTCCTCTATCTTCTCCTCCTTGCTGCTCTTCTGCATGGCCGCCATCCAGTCCGCATAGAGCTCCGTCACCAGGAGCTTGGCGGGGATGCTTCGGAGGAAGTCCTGCAACGCCAAGGCCTCCAGCTGAGACTCTGAACATGCCCAGCCAGCCAGGACCTCTCCCAGCCGCAGGTCAGAGGTGCTCACCTTCAAGATGACGGCCAGCAGCAGTGCCGGCTGGCTTCCCAGGTCGACATCTTTGCCGTGGTCCAGGGCCTCCCGCAGCTCCCGAAATGCTGTCACGCTGGCAGCTCTGCGGAATATCCCCTCCGTCGATGGCCCTTCCCGCTGCAGGAGAGCCAGCAGCTCCTGCAGGAGAGGCAGGAGGAGAGTTGCCTGGCTGGGGAGATGCCTTCCAACAGCGGTGGCCAGAGCACTGCCCCGGATCTGGCACCTTGCCCCCACTAGGGGCTAGGACCACCAGCATGTTGTGGGGCTGAAGAGCCCAATCCCCCTTCCCACCCCCAGAGTTCCTGGGGACACCCACCGCCCCTCTGGAGCTAGCGGAGGGAGGGCTGTGGACCCCCTGTCCAGGCTGGCTTACCTGGATGGGCTGGGGCAGCGTGCCGTCCTCCCCGCAGAGGGTTGCCAGGGGCTGGCCAAAGAGCAGCCTGCTGCAGCCAGAGCCCACCTGCCCTGGCACCTGGGCAGCGGCCGGGGTCCACCACAGAGCAAAGGGCCAGGGCAGCCCCCTCCTGCTGCTGCTGCTGCTCCCTCCTGCTGCAAAGAACAACAGAGCAAGACCCATCAATGGAGACCGCCAGGCCAGCGCTCCCAGAGCCTGCCCTGCCCTGCCCTACCCTGCCTGCAGCACGGTGCTGAGCGGTGCAACAGGATGGGCAGGGACCCAGCAGCTGGAACCACTGCTCCGGCTCAGCTGCTGCAGCTCACAGGCTCCTGAGAGCTGGTGTGCCACTGGGACAGCCTGGCGCATCCCTCGCCCTGCCCTCCTCCAAGCTGTGGGCAGCAGCAGAGGCTCCATGTCCCCGCAGAAGCACGTCCAGCGGCCGCTGCCCAGCGGCTGTCCTTGCTCCTCCAGGTGACATCCTCCCTTGGGCTGCCACACCTGCATGGCGACACTCAAGGGACAAGTGAGCACAGCTCCTCCCGGATGTGGACGAGGAGCAGGGACCCATGCGCCCAGCTCTAGGGACGCAGCTGAGGCAGGCAGCACCTCGAGCACTCAGCACTGTCGAAGGGTCCTGAGGGCTCAGCTCTCTCCTGAAGCAGCATGATGGGCACCGACTTCCTCTGCGTGAAGGGCGGCAGCAGCAGTAGCAGCAGCAGCAGCAGCAGCAGTTCTGCCCATGTGCTGGTTCCCAAGAAAAGAAGGCTCTCCCTGCCTTTCTTTCCAAAACTTACCTGGTGACCTGCAAAGTCCCCCTCCGTTGCCAGATGGGGCCATCAGAAGGCTTTGCCTGGGAGAATCCTGCAAGAACCAGGCTGTGCTTAGGGAGCAGCCCTGCAGCAGAAAGGGCCACGGGTGAGGTGCCACCTGGCACCAGCAGCGTGAGCACAGCAGAGCTGGGAGCCTCTGCCCTCCCGGGCTCTCTGCCCCACACAGCGGGTTTCCTCCCAGCGCCGCCAGCGAGGACATGCCAGCACTCCTGTTGTCTCCCTATCACTTTCTCCTTCCCAAGTGGCACCGCAGGACCCTCCGTCTCTCCCTGCCTCCCTCCCGCACCAGCTCACCCCACTCACCGCACATCCCCAGCACCCCAATGCAGCCAGAGGCGGTCGAAAGACAGCCATTCTCACCTTTTCCTGGCCCTCAATGAGCCTCTCCAGGCTCCTGGCGCTCAATGTCCTCCACTGGGCAAGAGAGAAGGAGTGGAAGAGGGTGAGCAGCGATGCCTCTGCTGCTCACCTGGAGGAGCAGTGCTCACGGACAGAGCCCAGAGCAGAGAGACACTCACGGCATGGCGGCGGCTCAGCTCCTTCTCCAGGACTTTGATGGAGGGGAGACGGGTGACGCGGGCTCTCTTTGCTCCTTCTGGTGTCCTGTGCAGCGGGAAGGGTCAGGGAGAGAGCTGGGTGAGCCCCAAGCTGCCTCTTCTCTCTTGTCAGGCAGCTCTGCCCCACAGCTGCCCGCAGCCACGGGGGCACCTCTCCCCAGCTGGGGAGCTGTGTTGCCCCATCCGGCTGCACCTGGAGCATCCCGCCGGCTTACCCCAGCAGTGTGCCCAGCCACAACTCCTTCAGCGCCCGGGAGCTGCCAAAAGAGAGGAGGCACAGCGTCAGGCCCTGCTGCCCCCCAGCCTGTGGGCAGAGGCCGGCGCCTGCACAGCCCTGCTGCATGGGGAAGGACGCAGGGTCAGGACGAAGCCCCATGGGGCAGGACAGAGGCGCTGCTCAAGCCCTGGCTCCCTCTGTCCTGCCAGAGCAGCTGCTTTTTCCCTTCCTGACTGGGGACCACAAGGTGACCAGGGGATGCGGGTCATGGAAATGGCCCCCCATCCCTCCCTGCCTGCGTGCTGCCTGCTCCCTGCCCAGGCTCTGCACAGAGGGCAGAGGCCTTTAACACGGTGGCGTGGGCACAGTTGGGAACCTCTCCTGCCCCGCCATGGGACATGGCACCACGACTCACCTGAAAGTGGCAAGGCAGGAGCCATTGGGCCAGATGAGGATGATGGACGTCCTGTCCTCATGGCTGCCTTTCTCCTCCTCGTCTTCTTCCTCCCCCACTGCCTCCTTCCCGCCGCTCAGCACCCACAGCTGGTCCAGGGCCAGGCGGAGCTGTGGGTGCACGGTGGTGCCCCGTCTGCAGAGAGGAGAGGCAGGCAGTGGGCCGGAGGAGGCCTCCTTGGGGTCCCCCCGCACAGAGCCCTGTCCCCCAGCTGCCCTTGGTGTGGACATGGGTGCCTGCAGCACCAAGGTCCCAGGGCCTGGGGCTGGTGCCAGGGTGTCCCGGCCCTGGTCCCCCCAGGGCCAGGTGTGGGAGAAAGGCAGGTGGGCTGTGAGGGACTTACTGCAATTTGGCGATGACGAGTTCCTCCAGGAGGAGGAGAAGGCGCCTCTCGCTCCTCTTGCGGCCCCAGGTCAGCCGCACGTCCGTGCTCAGCACCGCCTGGGCGTCGGTGAGAGCCTCCCTGCCGAGCAGAGGGCGGCGGGCATGAGCAAGGCCGCTGCTGTGGCAGCCAGCCATGCCCGCGTGTCCCCGAGGCACAGGGAGAGCCCACCTGGAGCCGCAGCAGCAGCTGGCCTGGCCCATCGCGCCCGGGATAGGAGGACCCTGGCCGTGGAGCAAGGACTCGGCCCAGCCGGCGCCAGGGAGCAGAGCCTGCCTCCTCCCAGCGCTGCTCCGTGCCAGCACAGCTCCGTCCTGCCGGCACCGGTGGCTGTTGGCCCCAACTGCCCAACGCTCCGACCCAACGGAAAGTGGGGGG
Organism: Pelecanus crispus; assembly: GCF_030463565.1. Lineage (NCBI taxonomy): Eukaryota > Metazoa > Chordata > Aves > Pelecaniformes > Pelecanidae > Pelecanus > Pelecanus crispus. The sequence continues at coordinate 25,890,312 of NC_134645.1, read as the reverse complement.
GGGGGGGGGGGGGGGGGGGGGCACTGGGGTGTGGGTTCTCTGCAGCATGGCCGTGCCTGTGCTGCCCTGGGGAGCCCAGAGCCGGACACAGCAGAGGGGAAGCACCACCTCCCTCCTCACCCAGCCCATGTGCTGTTGGCTTTCTTCCAGTCCTCAGGCACATCTCCCTTTTGGAGCGGCCTCACAAGGCTGTCTGCCAGCTCCCTCGGGACTTGAGGGTGCACCCCATGGGGCCCATCAGGGACTTGTGCATCTCCGCTTTGCTCGAGCGTTCTCTAATCCCCTCCTCTTCCACCGGATCCTGACAGATCCTCTTGAAGTAGGGGTACCTCTACTTTGCTCCAGCCTTTCGTGCGGGGCTCCGGGGCCTGGGATGTCTGAAGGCTGGTCTTGCTAGGACCGTCATGCCCCAGGGGGATTGGCAGAACCTAGACCAGCCTGAAGTCCTGGCATCGCCTCATGAAGGCCAGGAGAGTTTTAAGACGGAGCAAAACCAGTGCCGAGATGTGACCGTACGACGAGTTCTTGTGGCAGTGGGGAACTGGGCATCGCAACAGTTTGCATTTCCTTGTCCTGTGCGCGGTCCTGCCGTCCGGTGCTCAACAGCGCTGGTCTTTGCTTTTCGGTCAGCGATTTTGTGGGGGAGCACGGCCTGGGTTTCCATCAGCACGAGTGCAGCGTTGCCCTCTGCTTAGCAAGGCGGTCCCTAAGGCACCGTGCCTCGGTCAGGGGTGTGTGTGGCTTTCCCCGTGCCTGGGGCATCCGCAGTCAGACCCTCCCTCTGCCTGCAGCTCTCCCTGGGCCACTGCGATGGGGATGACAAGTGCATCTTACCTCTTTCCGGGATGGGAAGGCTGCTGCTTGTCAGGGGACAGGGAGAAAGAGGATGAACCTTCGTGACAGAGCCTAGAGGCGGAGTTTCCCCAGAACGCCACTGTTGTTCCTTAACTCCAGCTTTTTAACACCAGCTCCATGTTTTGTGCTTTCTGCATTGCTCGGCGTGCATCCCGTATTTACTGCGTCACGTCACATCAGAGAGCATCTCTCCTCTGCCCATCCCAGCCACATCTCTCCCGTTTACAGGCCAACGTACTCTGTAAAGTCAACTGGATTTTGTGAGCTCATAGGAAAGAAAAGAAACAAGCACGGCAAACAAGGGCTCAATCCCCTTTGTAGAGAGCAGTCTAACAGGTGATTTCACTTGCTCGCCGCTCAGTTCCTGAGGTTTCTAACTGACGAGTTCTCTCGTTCCTAACTCGTGACGCGTAACTGCTGCCCCTGTGTGCTGGTTTTGGCTGCGATAGAGTTAAATTTCTTCCCAGTAGCTTGTCTGGGACTACGTTTTGCATTTGCGCTGAGAAGGGCGTTGCTAACCCAGGGATGCACTAGTTATTGCTGAGCAGTGCTTGCGCAGCGTCAAGGGCTTTTGTGCTCCTCTGGCTGCCCCTCTGGCGAGCAGGCTGGGGGTGCACAAGACGCTGGGTGGGGACGCAGCCGTGGCAGCTGACCACCGCTGACCAGAGGGATATCCCACAGCATATGGCGCCGTGCTGAGCAATACAACTGGGAGGATGGAGGTTGGCGGGGGCTGCCCTTGCTCAGAGACTGGCTAGGCATTGGTCGGTTGGTGGTGAGCAATTGCTTTCCTTTGCATCCCTTGTTTTTCCTGGGCTTTAATTTCCTCTCTGTTTTGTGGCTGGTTTTTTTTTAGCTTACGATTTTTTATTTAATTATTAAAGTGTCTTTATCCCTATTCAGTGTCTTTATCCCTTCTACCCGACAGCCGCTGCCAGCGCTTTGCCTACTGCAGCCCAGGATGCAGTTCACCGCCTTTGCCCCAAGGGAACTTTGCCGGCTCCATGTTGGTCAACTTGGGGTCCACCACGAGCCCAGATGTCTGTGCAGCTGCTTTCCAGCTGGGTGTCCCCCAGCATATCCTGCTGCAAGGGCTGGCTCTTCCCCAGGTGTGGTACTTTGCTCTTCCCCGTGTTAAACTGCGTGAGGTTCCTGGCAGCCCCTCTCTCCAGCCTCTCAAGGTCCCTCTGGTTGGCAGCACCACCCTCCGGCGCATGAGCCTCTCCTCCCGGTTGTGTGCCATCTGCAAGCCCTCTGAAGGTACACTCTGCCCCATCATCCGGATCACTGAATGGGAACAGGACCCGCAGAGTGCAGCGTTGCAGACGTGCACTTTGATGTCACATGACTTGTCACAGAAGGGTCAGGAATTAGGGGCAAAATCCATGTGAGGTTTTTGTATTATATATACAGTGCTTCCCCTTTTTATTGCTGCAAGCTATTAAAAGCTGTTCAAGCTCTCTCATTGTTCCCTTTGAACATCACATCTCTTCATAGTGCTGATGATACACGTAACGTCGGATCGGGTTGTCCTCTCACATAGATTGTTACGTAGTAGGGATCCAGATTATTAGATAGCAGAGAGCAGATTATCTGCATTAATTGTGCTAACGCCAGGGACAGGAGCTTGCATCTAGCTCTGGAGCCCAGGGATAAAAATCAAAGGTACCTGTTGAACCTGTCAGTGGGCTATTGATCAGCAGATTGAATTCACCATGTTCAAAACAGACAAGGTACATGAGAAAGGCATGTTCTATCTTGACTGCTACAATGCATGAGCTGCAAGAGCTCTCATACAGGCAGGGTAGGCAGGTGCAACACCACCAGATTCAGGGATATGCTACTGAATAGAGTTTGCCCAGCACAAGTGGCCCAAATTTGCCTAAGTCCTGAACCAGCTGGTTTCTGCAGGAGCCCTTTGACCTTCTGGGCATTAGTCCTTTAAAACAATAAAGAGTAGCAATCGCCACCAGTTCTGAGAGTTCAGGCTGCTTGCCCATCTGCTGTAGTTTGCATAAGAACTGCAAGAGGCAGGTAATACCCATGAGGCTACGTTGGGGCCAGGACTAGGTGCAGGAGTTACTTCCACTTCCCAGCCTTGCAGAGGTACCCGGCACAAGGCTACCTGTCCATTCAGTGATGCTTGGGGCAGAGGTGGGCCCTGGATGCTGAGGCAGGGTGAGACAAGTGTAATGAGATGTTTCTGGTGGCAAAACCTGATGCAGAAACTCAGAGCAATCAGTCCCAAGCTCTCTTGGCTTACAGCTTGCTGCTGCTGCTCTAGACCTGGGAAAGGCCAAATATGCATCCAACAGCTTATCTGTCTCACCCCTGTCAGCAGTCTACCACAAGTTACCACATGATCTTCTGCCATGCAATCAAGGTGGTGCTGTGGCCACATACCACCTTTGAAAGACGAACACCAGCCAGCTCACAATTCTTGCATACACCTTCTGACCAAAACCGGGCAGGGGCAGCAGTCTTCCCCCAGAGCTATTTTGGTGCTCCTTCAGAACATACCTTTTTGCAAAATTTTTTTAATGACCAAACTCTAGGCAGGTGCTGTTCTTTATAAGCACCAAATCTTTCAGGGTAATTGTTTCTTCTCCAGGGGCCACCAGACTTGACATCCCCCAAGATTTAGGCCTTCTGTCCTATCCCAGCTCAGGTCCAGCACTGCAGCAAAGGCTGGTGGCTAGAAGAGATTTCCCAGCTGTGTGGATTGCCTGGGAGAGCTGCTCAGGCTGGCTCGGTGGAACCAAAGACACTGAACACATGAGGGTGTGGGTGGGAGTCTCTTGCACACCAATTTGCAGATAGTCTGCGACACCTCCGAGGGCAAGGCTGCTCTTCTTGGGTTTGCATTGAAACCCACACATGGGGCAAGCTGGCTGAACAGCCACAGGTAGTAATAGGAGAGTTCAGTGGCTCCCTTTGTAACCACGCTTTTTGGACGCAAACCCATGAGTCAGTGCAACAGCTAAAGCAGGTTCCCAGCTTCTCCTGGGAAATGGGGCAGCCTTTGCAATACACTGACCCTATCTGCATCCAGTCTGTTGAGAAATGTTGAAACTCATCCCTTCCAGAGGACTTCCACTTGAAGGTTTGCGTAGGGAGTTATCAAATCTACATAACCATATGAATACCAATTTACCTTTATTGTATATTGCACTGTTCATGTCTATTGATGAAAGCGTCTATGGAACAATACCAGGTAATGAATATATTGAACTGAGCAGTAGATATATCTGGAATATATAACTAGATTCTGCTTTGACTGTTCAATTTTTCTGCAGAAGTGTGGGAGTGCGATATGCATTCACCATGTACAACAGATCTAATACCAAGAACTGTCTGTTTGCAACATTTGTTACCTCTGGAGAATTTAAAAACTGAGTGAAGGGAAATGTACTTTTGTTTGTAGAGTGTCAGCCGAGTCCTTCCTTATGAATTTCAGAAGCTCAGACATGGGCAGGACCTGAAATATCATCATCTCCTGCCTTTTTCTATACCTTGTTCCTTTCTTCAGAACTCAGCTTTTTCTTTTTTCCTTTGTGGCTGTTGATTTCCTCCACTGTTGCTGATGTGAATTGCATCAGCAAGAAAGCTTCAAATGCACCAGCATGGAGCTCAGATAGCCAAATAGTCAAACCATGATACCTGTAGGATACAAGTGCCTGGCAAGAAGTATTTTGTTCCATGCAAGTGTGCATCAACCATGATACCTTGTTTTCTCCGGTTTCCAGAGGTTTGTTTTTTTCTTTAAATAACAAGTTTCTTTGCAGTTTCTTTTCCTTCGGACAAAAAACTAATGTTCCTCCGTTATGAAAACAGAGTATTTCCTGTGCAGCTTCCACTTAGCTGGAAAGCCATTTGCCACTGAGCAGTATTTAGATGGTCATCTGTCCTACTCAGCCAGAGAGCTCATGGACTGGGTTTTTCCTGCTGTTCTTGGGTTACGTGAGCCACTCAAGCACAGCAGTACAGAAACGGATCCATTTACTGCCATCTCTCATTGACCCCAGGAAGGAGGACGAACAGGCTCCACTTGCTCTGCCTTCCCTCTTGTGAGACAGAGGTAGGGAGAAGCAGATTTAGGGACGAGGCCAAAGCAGTACTTCCTACCCCCCAGCCTGAGGAAGGGATGAAGAGGAAGCTTTGTGGGCCATGCTCACAGGACGATAAAGAGAAAAAAGGAGAAGGGGTGACTAGGACCAAGGGCACAGCCTACACTCTGTCCTTAGGACAAGCACCTCAGTGCCTTTAGACTCCAGAGAGCCTCAGCGGGGCTTGTATCAGTTTCACACTCCAGCCACCAACCTGAAGTATTAGGGGCTCTTTTCTGCAGTTGTCTTGATTTGGATGAGGCACTAACACACGTCAGGCCTGCTGCTAAAAGCCCTGCATAGCAGTCACTGAACTCTGGTTCAGCTTCCTTCCCTGCCTTTTGTCTCTCGCCTTCGTACTGTCAACCCCAAACCCACAGGATGGGTGCTCTGCTGCACACCCACCTATGAGCAACACATGCCAATCTAGTAGAAATAAGAAACATCACTTTGCCTATGGGTTTGAATCTGGTCACTTAAGAACCCCAAGTTATCATTATTTAGGAAAAACAAACAAACAAGGAAGGAAGCTTTAAAGACAGTCATGTAACAGTGGGGCTCTGGGAATTTTGGGTAAACCATCCAGCATCAGACACAGGGAGAGCTGTCTTACTCTCCAGCCATCAGCTTTGGGGCAAAAACTGCAGGGAGCTTCTGAGCATCCTTACATCCTGGATGCTGCAAATCCAAAACAGCCCACGCTTGCAGAGGACTTTGAAATGCTCATTATTATTTCCATGCACTTGTGCTAAGTGGTTTTACTCTTTAAGATAATGGCTATTCAACCCCACACTATTTTGTAAAAAAACAGTCATAGGAGGCAATCTTCTTATCTCCTAGGATACACAGGTTTTGTTTGAATATGATAAGGCTACAGAGAAATTAATTTATTCTCTTGAAATAGTCTATCTTTCTGTGTATATATGTACGTGTGTGTATATATATGTATGTATGTATTTTTAGCTAATGAAACAAAAAGTACAAAGTTAGTTTAAAAACTCAGCTAACAGCATTATACCGTTTTATGCAGAAACAGAGCCTTTCAGCTCCTGCTAATTAGCATATCTCTGACTCTCATGGAGTAGTTTAAACTGAAAACCTAGCCCAAAGAGTGGCATTTAATTTTCTAACTTAATTTCAAGCTACAAATGGGACTCTCTTGTTAGGTTATTTAATTTTTTTTTTAAAATGTTAAAGGAGTATTAAGTAGTCACGTTTTCCAAAACTTGTGGCTGCAAAAGTTCCTGAGACAAGGAGGTTTGGTTTTATCTTGATTCCTTCATTCTTTGCTTCTTAAAGGAAAAAAAAAAAGACACAGGCAAATTAAGTTATTGAGGATAAAGCCTGAAGTGAAGATGAACAAACAGCAAATGCCAAACAAAATAAGCAGAGTATGGCAAAGGAACTGTCAAAGTTGCCTTCTATGGATACTTTAATTTTTTTAAAAAAAATTTTTTTGCATCCTTACCTATTTCTCCTTTGTCATCTACATGGTGTTCCATTGTGGCCAAAAGCTATACTTCTCAAAACACTGTCAAAATAACATTTCCCTAACTTCCACCAAGATTTCTCCAACCTTGGAGCTTCCAAGTAATCCTGTTCTCAGTATTAGATAAATGTTCAAAGTTTAGATACTTGAAATCACACATTTCAGCATGATTTTGTTGCAAAACTTCAAACTGCATGAAAATCTGCAAAACCCTCTGGTAACTTAGACCAGCAGAGGCGAGGGTGGACAGAAGCACCCACCAAGATCTGAGTGCTTGGTGCTGTGTTATGTGTTTAGTAGAGACTGTATCTTCCTCTAAATAGACAGGAAAAGCAAAATAGTGATGGATCCAAGGATTTAATACTCCAGCATTGTAGACAGGGCTTGGAGGCACCGGTCATGGACACACTTTTCAGCAATATGAAGTTTGAACTCTGACTGCTGTGGGGACTTACAGGTGCAGCTCCCTTCCCAGCAGTATTTTTAGCACTTCCTAAGCATGTTATAGTCATAAGGAGTCTTTCAAGAGCCTACCTGGATGAGGTGCCCAGCTGGCCTGCAAACCTTCTTGCAGGCACTTCCAGAAGTGTGTAGTAGCCTCCTTTGACACTTAAACACCCCAAGGCTCTAGTCCTTAGACTCAGGAGTCTGGAAAATAGAGACTCCAAAGTCACTCAGACTCTGCTGTAAAACATCACCCCAAAGTTTTCCTCCTCTGCTTTACTACTCATATGCCACACATAAACAAACATGCTGTGAAAACTCCCATCAAACCAATTCCACTATAAAAAACAATAAAATATATTGTGAACACTCTTATGCTCCCCCACCTTTCTTTGACTCTAATGAAAGGTCATAAAGGTCTGGTTGTGGAAAGTCAGTCAAGGAGTTGCCCCGATACCCAGTTTCTCAGTATTGCTGCCAAGAAAACAAGCAGAACAGCAGTTGTTTTGGTTAAACCATGCCTTTCTGATGCCAAGAGAAACTGCAAATTAGCTAAGCCTCATTCAGAGGAAATTTATACCAATTTTCCATCTCCAATGAGACCTGTGTGAGCAGTTCCAGCTGCGTGAAAAGGATGTTTGGCTGATAAATATTGTGAGAAGACAAGAGCAAAATGGAGCTGGCTCAGGCACCAGTTGAGGTGGTGGGAATATCTTTGATGACATAGGCTAGCTGGAGTCCTGCCAGGCTTTCACCCTGGTTGTAACAGCTGCCATACGTGAACACAGCAAGGAGCAGACCCTGTGTCAGAGCCACTAAAGCAGACAAAACACTTAAGAAAGAAGACATTAGCTACTGTGCATCAGCAGCAGTGTAAAGAGCTGTGGCAGATGGGGGGGGGGGTGGGGGGGAAGAGGGATGTTCCCAAGCAAGGACAGTCTCCAGATTTGCTCACACATGGTGGTAGATACGGTATAAATACTACAGACATCTAGATATCTGTATAGATGTGAATATCAACACAAAACACAGCTTGGCTGCTGCAGGCCTCCCCCCACTGCCTGAGGGCTAAGGAGAAAAGCTGTGTCCCCTGTGGTGGTGACAGCTCTGATGTACTTGGCCAAGGCTGGCTGAAGACAGGCACGAAGCATTTAACAACAGAGATGACTAGTGATTTGGAGAGAGTTGTAAAGAAAAAGGTCAGTCAAGGAATTTTAATTCACCTGCAGCTCCATTTCCTAAATTAGGCTTGGGGAAGGTGGCTAAAGTTGCGGTTACTGTGTCCAAAAGATGAACGAACAGGACTTCTGAGGTTGAAAGCAGGTGGTTTTGGAGGTGTCACCCACAAACATCATGTTTCCCTCCTTCCAGCTCTGCTCTTCCCATGGGGCAGATTTCTGCTGGATGAGAGATCACAAGCTCTCCATGAGGCCAGAGAAGAAACCTGGATATAGATGGGCACATGACAGGATTAACTGGCTGGAGCCGCTGCTGGCCTGTGCTTTCAGGAATATCCACAAACAAGAATGAAAATGGGTTTTAAAGTCCTGGGCTGAGATAGCAGCCTCAAACCATGGCACTGCTCCCGCAGGAGGAGAGGAGCACAGCTGGTCAAACAGCCTGTGCCTCAGGGGCAGCTGCCCCAATTTCAGCTGTTCTTGGTAGCATGTTTTCCTCTCACGTGTCCCCTAGCTCTGTTGTTTGCGGGTGCTGCCCAAGTTATGATGTACAGGTCATTAAAACTGAGCTCAGCATCATCAATATAAAGTGTCTGACAGTAATTTAGGCCATATTCATCAGTGGTGGAGAGCAATCAGTCATTGTCAGGTTATGTCTCACCCTGCAGACAGGGTGTCCTCTGCAGTCAAGTGCCTTTCCTCTCTCCCAGCCTCTCCTTATACCCTGTGAGAAGCTTTGCTGCTTCTTAGTTCCTTGTGACATCCTATTTGCTGAAAAGGTCAAACTGGGGAGGACTCTGTACTGACCTCCATCATGTCACATCCAGCTGCCTCTGACTGATGCAGGATAAGCCACCCATCACTCCTCACCTGTGAGAAGAGGCAGCTGTGGGGCACAAACTCCTCTCATCCCTCCAAGTGGCATTGCTGAAGCCACCTGTACAAGACAAACCCTCTCCATCTAGCATGTTTCCACCTCTGTAAGTTGGCTGGACCTCTTAGAAGGGGACTCCTCAGTGTTCAGGGCTGACCCAGACCATCTTATCAAGCTACATGTGCTGTTGAATAGCAAAAGCGTTTGATTCCAGCATGAACACCAGCTCCAGTCTCCAGCACTCTAATGTCTAATGTTGCCCTCTAATGTCTCCTCTACTGTGAGCCTTTCTCCTTCCCTAAGCTGCATATCTGGAAATTTTGGCAGCCCACTGGCAATGAGAACGGGTTATAACATACAAGACCATTCCAGTAAATAAGATGGGCAAAAACTGACCTCTTTTTGGCAAAAAAAACCCCCACAGAGTATAAAGTTCTTCTATGGGAGACAGACGTCCCTGGTCAGTCTCCTGAGTGTATTTCCACCTCCCCATAGCATCTTTTCCCCTCCCCTGCTTGCAAGATGAACATTACTACCTGCCCTGCAGCCATTACATCTGGTTGCAGGAGACTGCAGGCATAAGGAGGGTGAGAAGCTGTTCCACTGAAGCAGCTGTGCCTAGTATCAGTATCTGAGCTGCCGCATTCAAGCACATCAGCCTTCTTCATCCTTTTAAACACTGCCAGTACAGTGAGGAAGGCTCTTTGCTCAGCCCTGGGAGGTGTTATCCCAATGCCGGCTTTTTATGTAGCTTGGGGAGTAATCCAAAAGGAGAACATCACAGGTGGACAAAATAGCGCATTGGAATAGGTCAGCTTAACAAGGCATTTCCAGGGAAAGTTCGGAAAAAAAGACATGGTCACAGGTGAACTTAAAGAAGTCTGTGCAGTAACAGAGGGGTATGTAGACTCACCAAGCCTTCCTATACTGCTTATCAAAGCTGTCTTGCATCAGACAGGTAGGCAGTCTGCATTGATCGGGGTATTACTTTTGAACACGCTGTGATCTTCCCTCTGCTGTCTTATCATCCAGCAGGCAGGCAGGGAGCAGATTACCTGTGAGGCATTACAAAAGGTAATCTTTATTGACAGCTTTTAGAAGAAGGTCTCCTTAAGGGTGGCTTCCCACTGTCACTGCTGACGTATTGGGCTTGGCTTTATTCTGAACAGGTAACAAAGGTAAAGATGGCAAGAAGCTGTATTTAACGCCTTGGTTCCCATCAAAGTGAGCACTTTCATCTGGGTTTTTCTGGTTCACCCACTCCAGGGGACTAAGGACAGCTATAAACTGAAGAGTAGTCACATGAGTTGTCTATACTGCAGTAACCACCCACCATCCCCATCCCAGCCCAAAGCCCCTGGGTGCTCGGTGCTATAAAAACACATCTCTGAATTTGCACTTCCCACAAAACAACTGGTTTCAGTTCAGTTCCCTTCCATTTTTGGTGAGCATGAAACAGGTCAGATCATGATTCCCCTGCCTAGCTAAGCCGGCCTCCTGATGCGTTCGTTTGTCTTTCTGAGTGTCAGTTTGTAAGTTATGTGACAAAATCTTGCCTCCAGCTCACAGAGGAAGAATGGCAGGTAAGGAACACCAAATTATACCCCGCCCCAGTTCCTCCCAGGGCTATTCCAGGAGAGCCATCAGCCCCATAGGCCAGAGGGAACCATCTCTGGGAGTCCTAATGGGGGTTACTGCCTAGGCGTATGGGACTCATCAGGGGATGCAGAGAAAGAGCATTACCTGCTCTGCCACCTGGCTCCTAGTGCCTTGGTGGAAGGTGTCCTGAGGGTCCTTAATATAAGGATGGCCTGTTCTTGCACCTGGACAATGCTGTCCTTGAACACCTACCACCTTTTCCTAAGCTCCTTTGCCCTTCAAACTGCCTCCCATGGGATCCCTTGCTCCCTTGCTCCCTTGCTCCGAGGCACAGCTGGGAGTCTGGTTTCTGAGAAATTATTTCTTCTGCCTTCCCAGAGCAGCACAGCCCACCCAGCAGCCTTGGAGGGCAGTAACATCTTGCCAATGTTGCAAAAACACAAGCAGAGTGAAAGGGATATGTAACATCAATCCAGGACAATGTTTTTAAAATCTCCGTACAGGACCCATTCTCTGAAGAATTAAAGGGAATACAACAAGGAAAATCAATCTGGTTTTTTATGGAAAATAGGGCTTGTCAAACAAACCTGATTTCATTCTGTGATGAGATTACAAATTTGGTTGATAAAGGGAACTGTCCAGATGTAATAGGCTTAGAACTTCGGAAGACTTTTGACTTAGTATCAAATGACATTTGGTTTTAAAAAAATTGTACTATATAGCATCAATAAAGCATGAACTAAACAGATTAGGAACTGCCTACCTGACAGATATCAAGCAGCAATCAGTCAGGGGAGACCAGTATTAAACAGGAACGGCTCTTGTGAGGTGGCATGAGGAGCAGGACTATGCCCAGAATGGTTTGCTGCTTTCAGCTGTGCTCTGGGACTTGATGCAGATAAAATTGGCAAGTGACGCAAATGCCAGCAGCTCAGTAGAGAGTGATGAGGTTGAGACTGCCACACGAAGACATCTGGGTCACTGAGGGAGCGGGGACCGCTCACACAGAGTCAGTTTGAATATGCAAAGTCATGTGTCTAGCAAGGAGACATAGAACAGGGACTGTACCCTGAAATGGGGGTTGCAATGACCACAGGCCTGAATGTGACCTCCCAGCATGACGATTTGGCAAAGAGACACAATCCTTGTCTACCAATAGACCACATGTGACTTTTCATGCTGTGACAAGGAGATCTGGGATACTATGTGGCCTTCTGGCATCTGAAGAGCAAGAAAGCATGGAAAAGTCAAAGACAGTGAGGAAAAATGCTACCTAAATTATCTAGGCACTGGGGGGCAGGGAGAGGAGTGCATTAGCAGAGAGGCTCAGACAGCTTGAGCTGCGAGAGCTTTGTGGCAGGCCCTCACCCTACGCATCCTCATTTCTTCTGAGCATTGCCCTTCAGCTTCAAGGACTCCTCTTTCTTCCTGATGGACAGCCAAGATGGTGAGCAAAGGCCATGTCCACCCACAGCCCAGCTCCTCTGGGCTGACACAGCCCTGTGACCATATGGAGTCTGCAGACCAGACCCAGCCTGTCACACACAGCTCCTTGCTGCAGGTAGGGGAGATCTGCAGACATCACTCAGAGCGTCTCGGTGATATTCAAGCCTCAGCAATGCACTGTTTCACACAAGCAGGACTGGGAATAATGGGCTGTGCTACCTCTCTCTAATTTGCAGCTTCGTAACCATTCTAATTTGCAATTTTACCCAAATGAGACACTTGCATGTCAATTGTCTGCTACCAATTACAAGACGGGCAGTATATGCCTTGAAAAAGTACCATCAGCCTCTATTGGGATCATTAAAAGATAGTGTTGTAATCTCACCCAGGCATTTTAGATGCTTAACAAACCAAAAAGGGCAGACTTTCCTTAAGAAAAGCAGCAAGAAGCTGCCAAATGTGTCTTATAACCAAGTGGAGCTTGCCAAGGTGAGTTTAGCAGTGCTATCTTGAGACTGCCAGACTGAATTACTTTTAAGATTTTGTTGTTTCTTTTATTTTGTTGCTTTTTTAAGGAAAAGAAAAAAGACTAAGATAAAAGAAGAAATACAGTAAAGAAAGAGAAGGAAAATAGCAACCTATAGCCCTTCACTAAGAGACCTGCAGCTCCTTGCTAAAAATGCAGGCAGGAAGCTTTCTGGAGGATGCACAATAGCATCACAAGCTTAGACCCTACAAATTGTTAAGCGTCCCTTATGCCACACCATCCTGCCATCCAGCTTTTCAGCTTCACTTCTCCAACACACTCTTCATACCTATGTGCCCTTCAAGAAGTGTCTTCCCTGCCTCAAGGCCATGAGGAGAGTGGAAAAAGGACCCTCGGGCTGCAGGTAGCAGAACAGGCTGCAGGGCAGGCAGGATGGTGTGTGCTTGGGTCATCTTCCAACACAGAGCCTGCCTGCTTTGGTTGTTTGGGATGTGTTGCCCTTTTCTGCTAGATGAAAACTCAGCTATGAGGAGACATTCATCTTCCCACATGGATGGCCCTGCATGGGGAGCTGCCTTCTCTCCTTTTCCACCTGCCACAGAGAACAAGGCTTTTAGGGCCCCCACGTGTGAGGTGGATCTTCCACTCCACTGGGTAGACCTTATGGATGCAATACACCACTCGTGGACCCTTGTCCTGCCAGAGAAGAAGACATAAGGGAAACTAGGACCTCTATGCTCCTCTTCACAGAAGTGGGACACTTTATGGATAGGGAAGCTGGTTATCAGTGCATTTAAAATGACAGGATGATTTTTCAGAGTGCCACCCATGCATGGCTGGAGCTTATCTCACCAAAGTCCTGGGCTGTGTGCCATTCCTGCTGGGTCAGCTGCTCCCCCAAGTACCTGCAGGTCATCATGGCATTAATACTACAGTTCTTTTCCTTTTGGGCTCAACAGATGCAACACGTATGCAGCAAACAAAGCAGAATGAGCTGTCCAAGCAGCACAAGCAATTACTGCTGCAAACTGGCCCCAACAACCAAAATTACTTGGAGCAGCCCAAAGGAGGCTGAAATAAAACCAGTGCAAGTGAAAGGAAAAATGGGCACTATATAGCCAAGTGGCTTCTTCTTCAAATATTTGAGAATTAACCTCCTGGTCATAGAGCTGGACAACAGAAAAGGTGAAAGAGCAGAGGAACTTTACTACCAAGATGACCATGCTCAAGGGGACCTACAGGAAAGATGGGGAGAATCTTTTTAACAAGGTCTGTTGTGACAGGACAAGGAATAATGGATTTAAACTAAAGAAGAATAGATTTAGACTAGACATTAGAAAGAAATTTTTTACAGTGCGGGTGGTGAAGCACTGGAACAGGTTGCCCAGAGAGGTGGCAGAGGCCCCATCCCTGGCAACATTCAAGGCCAGGTTGGATGGGGCTCTGAGCAACCTGATCTGGTTAAAGCTGTCCCTGCTCACTGCAGGGGGGTTGGGCTAGGTGATCTCTAAAGGTCCCTTCCAACCCAAAGCATTCTATGATTCTATGCTTCTATGAAGTTATGGCAGCTCTTTTAACAGCACAACCAGGGCCAAGGCTCTTCAGGAAGCTTTCTTGTTTGGCCTTCCTCATCAGCTGTCTGTTTGGAACCAAGCTGTCTCCCATCCATATCTTTGTCTCATTTCCCCCTCCAGCACCCATATGCAGTCAGCATTACTTATGCAGGCCATGTTTTCCAGCAGACACCGACAACCGTTACTGTCTCAGGGAAGGCTAAATTGCAGCGGGATGTGCGGAAACAAACATGCCTGCTGCCCTGCAGTAAGTATCAGGCATCACATCTGCATTATAATCAGGCCTTCATTGTTGGTGAACAATGAACTCATTACACTGGGGCACATGTAGAAAATCTCTCTCCGTTATGCGGGAGATCAAGTAAAAGGCTTTATTAAAAAACATTAGAAAGCTAACAGTTGCCTTATCCCTGTCCACATGTCTCACAGACTGGGATGCAACTGGGTCTTCTTTCATCTGGCCAAGGTGAGTGAAGTTTGCCCCAGCACCCAAAGGCTGGAAGATTCAGGCGGGAATTTCATCAGGACTGGGAAGGTAACAGGGTTGTCTGTCAGGAGGTGTCTGGGTGGGAGCTGCCAGAAATTAAATCCTAAATCACATGCTGCGGAAAAGCTGTCTGTGGAGATGGCCAGGATGTTTTTCCTGTGTATGGGTCAGCAGGGTTGAAACGGCAGCTGTATGGTGTGATGTGGCAAGCTATGCCTCCATGCTTGTAACCTGAAGCATCACTTGGATGAAATCTTTTTTTTTTTCTTACATACTTCTCATGAGAACAAACAGCTGCCCTATACCCAACCCTTGCACTTCTAAAACACATGGCGCAGGTCTTCCCTCAGAAACCTAAAATGTACTACTCACAACACTGAAACTAGATGTTGTTCCCTACTTTCAAAATTCTGATTAAAAATTCATCACAATGTTTATAGTGGAAATTTTGAACATAACTGTCACTGTAACCCAGGTCTCTTTCTTATTTTACTCATTTCTTGCTCAGTTTTAAATCTAGCCAACAATATTCACATTAGAAAACTTCTTTAGAGCCATACTGGAAGTAAACATATTACATTTTAATAGGGGAAAAACAAGAGGAAAATTATTTTTTGTTACTTAATTCAGCCATATATACCTGTGAAATCTATCATGCATGAAAGTCTTAAACCGTTGTATAGTTTACTATACTTAATAGGCAGCAACAGTAGACTCTCCTGCAGGCTGGGATGGGTTTTTTCAACATCTCAAAGAAGAAGAACCTGAAAACATGATAAATACCTCTGAATTCCAATAGCCTTTTAATGTACACTTCTCTTGCAAGTAGATCACATTTACAAAACATGAATAAATGCACACATCAAAAAAACCTGCATACTTCAGTTATTGAGACTGAGCATGATTACTTGTGAAAAGACCCTGCAGATCTTCCTCGGATGTTTGTCAGTCGATTGGCCTGAGAGTCAGCCCAAATTTCCAGTTTGAAAGGGATTTATAGGATGCTCATAGAAGCTGAAGAAAGCAGAGTGCTAATTAAGTGTCTTTGACTGTCTGAACATCAGGTACAACTCAAAGCAACTGCACTGCAGACCTTTTCCCTGCAATGGCCCGCTAACACCTGCTGAACGCTCCGGATTCAGCCAAGCTGAAAAATATATTTCTGCCTTTTGTGTTGTTCTTAGCCGGCTGAGGTGGCAGGGGCTGTGCAAAACTGCGGTGTGTATAAAACTGACTGATGCTCACCTACAAGCACAAAGGGCTACAATTGCTCCTGCGCCATCACAGATAGATTTCCCCTGCCAGAAACAAACAGGATCTCTATAGGTCTGAGTTGTTATTAATAATGCGGAGGAGCTCATTGTACAACATAAGGGCTCATTTGGCCATGATAAAGACAGTGATGAAAGGAAGCACTGAGGCTTCTGAGCTCAGTCTGAATGCTGCACTTTAAATCACTAGAACAAATTAAATTCTAAGGGAAAAATGCTATAAGGTACTTGGCCAGGGTGCCTGAGCTGGAGGGTTATTTACACAGTTTCCTTCTTTCAACAAGTAAGTTTTCTGAGTGAAGCTAAGGCAAATATTCCCTGGAGAAACTAATTTGTAGTAGATCTTGAGCACTCAAAAAAAATGAAGGCAGAGATCAGACTTGCCAGAAAGAGATAGCTTCATCCACATTTAAATTATTGAACCACTTTCTTCTGAATAAGCTCTCAAGAAAAATGTATAAAAGTTCAAACCAGGATATCCAGACATGGAGGATTCATGCCCCTCATGCTGTACTCTATCCACAACCAACACACTGCATTAGTGTATAGGAACTGAAGATTACATCCTGAGTTGATCAAAATTGGTATAGCCCTGTTAAATTTCAGGGTAAGTTCAGATAAGCTTGAATTTGACCATCAAAGCAAAACTGAATTAAAATGCTTTTTAAAAATGGCATAAATTACTCTCCACAAACACAACTGCCATCTCATGACCAAATCTGTATTTGCCGGGGTTTTTTTTTTTTTAAGTCCCAGGCTTTGGAGTCCACTAAATCCAAGATAATAATTTCCTGTTCTGCTAGGTAAGTACCTAACTGCCATGGAGAACAAGCAACTCGAAAGTTTGACCTGAAAGTCCCAAAAAAAGAAGAAATTTTAGAAATGTAAACCTCCAGGTACAAGAACTGTTTAAGATGTCTTCATTTCTTGAAGCTCAAGAGCTATCCATCCCAACAAGCAGCAAGTCAGGCAAAAGTGCTAGGAGATCTGCATGAATAACCGAGGAACTCCTGGCAAACCTCAAACATAAAAAGGAAGTATACAGAAGTTGGAAGGAGGGACTGGTAGCCTAGGAGGAATATGAAGACACTGTCAAAGCATGCAGAGATCTGTTTGGGAAAGTCAAATACCACATGCAACTGAAGCTGGCGAGGGGTGTCAAAGGCAACAAGAAAGGCTTCTGAAAGTGCATACATAGCAAAAGGAAGATGAGAGGAAATGTAGGCCCGCTGCTGAATGGGGTGGGGGACCTGGTGGCATAGGACATAGAAAAAAGTGAGGTATTAAACGCCGCCTTCACTTCAGTCTTTACTAATAAGATCAGCTTCATAAATGCCAGATCCTGGACACTAAGGGGAAAGTTTGGAGCAAGTGAGACTTACCCTTGGTGGAAGAGGATCAGGTCAGGAAATACTTAAACAAACTGTACATACATAAGATCATGGGCCCTAATGGGATGCACCCATGAGTGCTAAGGGAGCTGTCATTTTGTGGTCAATCTCAATAATCTTTGAACAATCACGGTGATTAGAAGAGGTTCCTGAGGACTGGAAGAAAGTAAGTGTCACTCTGATCTTCAAAAAAGGCAAGAAGAAGGATCCAGGGAACTACAGGCTGGTCAGCCTCACCTCAGGGGTGCTCCAGGCACTGGAGTGGATATTCTCCTGCACCCTGTGAAGAGGACCATGCTGGAGCAGATATCCACACTGCAGCCCATGGAGGACCCCACATGGGAGCAGGTGGATATCCCCTGAAGGAACTGCAGCCTGTGGAGACCCCATGCTGGAGAAGGTTCTCCTGACACGAACTGTGGCCCATGGAGGAGCCCACACCAGAGCAGATTTTTCTTAAATGATTGCAGTCTATGAAGAAGACCCATGCAGGACCAGCGGAAAAGTGTGAGGAGGAAGGAGTGGCAGAGAGGAGCTGTTATGACAACACCCCATTCCCCATCCCCCCCTGCACCGCTGCGGGGAGGGAGGAGAAAGGGGGAGTTAGATGAATCAGAAGTGGCAACAAATTAATTTTCACAAATTTGAGTCTATTTCGCCTGCAAACAGTAACTGGTAAGCAATCTCCCTGTCTTTATCTTGACCCATGAGCTTTCTTGTTCCTGTGGGGTTTTGTTTTTCCCTATTTTGTCCCTCATCCTGCTGGGGCCAGTGGGGAGCGAGTGGCTGGGTGGGAGTTAGGCTGGTAGACAAGGCTAACCCCCCACTGCTTAGCTGATCTGAAAGAGCAAAACTACCATTCCCTTCTTCACTTTAGAAAGAAGAGAATTATGATACAAACACAATCTAAAACAGGACTGCTTGCAGGCTGCCTCTGAGGAACAAAAAGGCAGGGGCAAACAAACAGCTCCCAACACACTCTTCTCAGGAGAAGGAATAAGAAAGACCAAGGGCTGGAGCCTGAACCAGTACACATACACATAAAGCAGAGTGGCTCTGGATTTGAATGATCCAGGTTGAAGAGAAGGGAGACCAACCTAGACTCAAAGGTTCCCTCTGGTTCAGTGTTTGAGACGGCACTGGCTCAGGTCACACAGCATTAAGCACCTTGGTTGTTTTATCAGTTGGCATGGGGCAGGGCTCCACTGTGTAATTTATCTGTTTGTTTTTTAAATTGCTATTTATTGGTTTGCTAAGGCACTTGAAAAAAATAAGTTGAAACTATTAAAAATGTCAATCCAGTTGCTTAAGTGAACCCAGCAAAGACAACTGCCAGTCTCAGAATAAAAACATACAAACGTGTTAAAATGACAACACAGCCTCAAATGGCTCATAGTCATTGAATTTTAGAACAATTTAGGTTGGAAGGGACCTCCAGAGGTCAGCTAGCCCATCTATCTGCTCAAATCATGTCTAATTAGATCAAGGGATGCTTGTCAACTCCTCATGCATATGCATTAGAGTCTATGTTTTCTAAAGCCTTTTTCCACCTTCTAATTTCTAAGTTCATTACCAAGGAGAATACAGATACTATCCCTATTATTTTCAAGAGGAAATGAAGCAAGTTTTAAAGGAACACAGTTTGTCTGATCAGAGACAAACCCCATGGTTTTATGTATCATGTTAACATCAGGCTGTTTGGATCAGCCTTCCAAGATGATGGAGCTCAATGTGGAGTGGATACAACACCACTGGAAATGCTCTCCAGTCCTATACCTTCTATGTGCCTATCATCAGGCCACATGACACCCAATACAAGGCCAAACACTTCTAGTGAGCAGAGAAGACAAGGGAGAAAAAAGTCCTGACATGAGACTTTGTTGTGGTTTAGCCCCAGCCAGCAACTAAGCACCACGCAGCTGCTCCCTCACTCCCCCTACCCCGATGGGATGGGGGAGAGAATCGGAGGAGTAAGAGTGAGAAACACTCCTGGGTTGAGATAAGAACAGTTTAATAATTGAAATAAAGTAAAATAGTAATGATAATAATAACAATATAATAATGATAATAACAATAATGATATACGAAGCAAGTGATGCACAATGCAATTGCTCACCACGCGCCGACCGATACCCAGACAGTTCCCGAGCAGTGATCGCTGCTCCCCGGCCAACCCCCCACAGTTTCTATACTGAGCATGACGTCATATGGTATGGAATAGCCCTTTGTTCAGTTTGGATCAACTATTCTGGCTGTGCCCCCTCCCAGTTTCTTGTGCACCTGGCAGAGCATGGGAAGCTGAAAAGTCCTTGACTAGCATAAGCAGTACTTAGCAACAACTAAAACATCAGTGTGTTATCAACACTATTCTCCTACTAAATCCAAAACACAGCACTATGCCAGCTATTAGGAAGAAAATTAACTCCATCCCAGCTGAAACCAGGACAGACTTTTATTAGATCAGAGCATCTCTCTTAGGCACTGTTAACCACTAAGTGGGGTCCCAGAGCAAAAAGGAATGAGACAGGAACAACTAGGGCTGTGATCACATGCAGCAATTCAGTCTCCACCTGCTCCAGAAGAACCCAAGGTCATTAGCTAATGTTGTCAAGGTTTTTAATGAGCTATTTACGTTGTTTGTGCCATGGTTTAACCCCAGCCGGCAACTAAGCCCCATACAGCTGCTCACTCACTCCCCCCTGGTGGGATGGGGGAGAGAATCAAAGGGTAAAAGTGAGAAAACTTGTGGGTTGAGGTAAAGACAGTTTAATAGGTAAAGCAAAAACCACACACACAAGCAAAGCAAAACAAGGAATTCATTCACTGCATCCCATGAACAGGCAGGTGTTCAGCCATGTCCAGGAAAGCAGGGCAGTCGTCCCTTCTTCTCCTTCTCCTTCTCCTTCCCCCAGCTTTATATGCTGAGCATGACATCATATGGTATAGAATATCCCTTTGGTCAGTTGGGGTCAGCTGTTCCGGCTGTGTCCCCTCCCAACATCTTGTGCACCCTCAGTCTACTCGCTGGTGGGGTGGTGTGAGAGGCAGAAAAGGTCTTGATTCTACTGTCTAAGCACTGCTCAGCAGTAACTAAAACATCCCTGTATGATCAACACTGTTTTCAGCACAAATCCAAAACAGCCCCATACTAGCTACTATGAAGAAAATTAACTATACCGCAGCCAAAACCAGCACAGTTGGTAATATGCCAGCCCACCTCACAGACAGACAGCAAAATGAATGGATCAAGACAGGGAAAACAATGACCCAGATATTTTACTTTTCTAATAGACAGTGTCTTGCAAACCATGACAGAAACAGAAAGGAGATAGAGGAGAGCAAAGAGCTCATCAAAAATAGCTCTGTCTTCACAGAATTATAGTTTTCAGCAAAAACTTTGCCCGCCCTCAGATGAATTTTTGACTACAGAAGAGAAGAAATAAATTCACATTTAAAAAAAAAAGTCCTGCTAGAAAAACTTCAGGTTAAATGTTTCTTGTCCAGCCGTAGAAACAGATAGGAACAAAGAAGTGCTTTTAGACTGTAACATATCCTGTATCTATGTTTCCAGACGGAGGTTAAAGAAGAAAGAATGGTTCAAAAAAGAGCAAAAAAGCCCATCAGAGTTCTGGAAAAGCTGCCTTATAAAGAAAAATGTATTCCAAAGCTCCTGCCTGTATTAAATTATTTCAATGTGCATTATAAAAGTTACTGAGAAGTATGAATTCTATCTCCAAAAAAAGCAAAATACAGTTCAACACTGAAAGCTGATCATATCTAACAGTGAGGTAAATCAATCACTCAGCAAATTCCTTTGGAACACAGTAGAATCACCATCACCTGAGGTCTACAGCCAGCTGGCTAAAGGATGCATCCTAACTAAATCAGGAGCTATGGGCTAGATACAGAAACTGCTGGGTAAAGTTTCAAGGCTTGAATTACTATAGAAGGGCAGGATACAGATTCATAATGACCCCATCCAGCCTTAAGATCTATGAATAATGCAGTTACTTCTGCTTTCATTTTGGCAGTAGCCATTGTTTTGGATGCAAGTTCCTAGAACTCCACTGCGTACACTGGATCTAAGCTAAGTAAGTGAGGATACCAACAGAGGATAGAGCTTACAGGATGGAAATTTACAGAAATTAAACAAATTAACAGCTTCCCAAGCTCAGCAGTATTCATCTGAGTCTTCTGCTCTGAGTGTGCTGAGAACACTTGCACTTTTATGGCTGTAATTATGCAGCCCTGTTCATTGCTTCACCGCCTAGCCCAAGGTTTACAGAGCAACATGAAATTTTTGGTTGTTAATCCTGGCTGTTAGTTACTGCTTTCATTTCATCTTATCACAATCACAACTGATGTTTATATTTACTACATGCTTTATGAGGGTTTCACAGTACTTTTTAGGCACAGTTTCAATTTGGCAGCATTTCAAGCAAGCCATTGTCCTTCTCGCTTGGTAGGAGCCTTCATCTTGAAGACAGGTTTGGAAATGCAAGCTGGGGACATCAGCTCAGATTCTCCATTCCTTAGGCCAGCCTTGCTGGGCAAGCAAAGGCAGTTCACATCTTCCACATATTCCAGTGTCTCTGACACTTCCTTTGAATCCAAGACAGGGACCTTTTCCTTTCACTTAGCAGTTCTACAAGGTGATCTTCAAGGCATCCAGAACTGCTTCATCATTGCTTTGTAAATGGACACTTATCTTTTAATATCATGTGGTGACTGTATTGCAAACATGCATTACTCTTACATTATCAGCTGCCTCTGATTTATCACCACATTTATTGCAGATCCATAATGGACTCAGATTTATGCTTTCATTTATTTTTATGTCTTAAAGAGACCAGCACAGGTTTCATTTTGCTCCTTTCCTTCTCTTCAACTGAAAGCACTTCTTTGCTGCCTTCCAGCCAGAGTTCTCTTCCAAACAATCAAAATCTCCCTTGCTACATGGGGAGAAACACAGCAACTAACACTCTCATACAAAATTTTGACTTTACTAATGACAGTATATGCCACAGATAATGGTGCTTTTCTACACTGAGCAAATACTTTTGCAAACAGACAAAAAAAAGGAAAAAAAGGAAAAAAGAGTCAAAAAAGGAAAACTCCCAGTCACCACCACCCTACAGGCTAAGGCACCTAAGATCAGATTGGGGAGCCTTCTTAATTAACTGGACTCCTGATAGTATTAATATCTCTAAATCAGCAGCTGTTTTTTCACACAAAAATCCCTACACCTCTAAATGTGACAAGAGAAACCCAGCATTGAGCCAGGTAGGGTTTTCATAGCACATCTTCCTTCATCATCTCATGAAGCTTGTAGGCATGAATTGCACCGGGAACCTCTGCTTGTTCCAACATCCCCATAGTCTCACCTGAAACCTGATTTCAGCTAGGAATACAAAAGAAAGCATAAAGCAACAGAAACACGAGCCTCTTCCTGGGTGAAGGAGAGCACTGCCACGAAAGGAATATCTTAGTGCCACATCTAACAACACTGTGCAATATCAATTCAGGGAGAGACTGCAAAGTTATCCATCTCGCACTGCTATAGCACAACCGACTGCCCTTGGTAAGCATAGGCTATGGTTAATAGACTCCTCTTTATTAAAGTATTGGAAATTTGTCTTCATTGCACTTCCAAAATGGAGAATGCCTTGATTTGAGTTTCTCCTCTGGCTTTAAATACTTCAGCATCTATTTTCAAGCACAGTTTGCTCCCGCTTTCCCTAGTGATTTCTCACTTGCGAAACATTAAATGCCTCCCCATTCTGCTCCCTCCATCAGTTGAATCTTTTTTATATTAGCATCCATCATTTCTCTCATTTGCTAGATGAGTTCAAAGTCAAAAGGCTCACTGCCGGCTGGAGAATGGAACACGTTTGGGTTTTTTGAGAAGCACCAGAGCAGCAGCAGCATCGGGGCCCTGATTCAGCCCAGGATCCTGCTTGTCCTAGGTGCTGTACACACTGCCCACTTGCACTGTTGGACAGTGACTCTGAACACCACCACTGAGCTCCCAACACACATGCAGATTTGTGTGCACCCATGGCTGCTGAACACAGAGAGAAGACAGCAACATATTTGGTCCATTTCCGGGCACCAGAAGAAAGGCAGCAGCAAGAGATGTCCTGATTTATGCTGGGCAATGCCAGATCACAAAGACTGCTTTTAGCATAGAAAGCACCTCCAAATTCAGTACTATTTTATATGGCTGTGCTCCAGGACCCATGAGCATTGCAATGAAATCAAGTATACTCTTGCACAACAAGGCTCACCTCTGCTGCAAGCCCAGTGGTAATACCCAGCCCTGAAAGGTAGTTCGGAAAATGCATTTACATAAGGTCCCAGACTGGCCACGAGCCTCACCTCTGTGACAGGTCATGCCCTGCTCTAGCAAAACTGAGACTTTTCGAACACACAAAACCGCCTCGCCACTGCAAGGGACTGCCAGACCATTGCCCCATCTACCATGCCCCTCTTGGTTCATACCACTTAAATTGGTACAATTAACCCAGCTGGACACTATGGGCCAGAGCAACCCTTCTGATTGAGCTGGCAGTGGCCCAGGCCATACACAACACCACAGGTTTTTTGCAGGTTCCCCATTAGTTAGCAGCTGGCCTGCTCTCCTGGAGCATGGGGTATTTATAAGTCTGAGAAGGGAAGACTTCAGTGGCCTATCATTTTACACATCTGGGGCTGCGTAAAATTCTAGGCTGAAGGCTGATTGCCTCCAATCACCCTAGACATCTATTATTGGTCCATAAAAACACACAGTGCACCGCCCCGGAGTTGCTAATAGCAGCTCAATTACGAAGGAATTTGCAGTGGAAGCAGAGAATCAGTCTCATTCTTATGTATGTCTCCACCCCAAAATTAAAGCACTTACTCGTGGAGCCCAGAATACATTTTCTGAAACAGTCTATTCATTGGCATCTTACGGAAAGATTGAGAAGTGGCCTTTTTGGGTCTTTCACTTGAACAAAGCATTCCCTCACTCTTGCTTAAAGCAAGCTGGGATATGGGGAGCTGTCACTTGAATTAGGATAGGTTTTAAGTACAACAGACAACGTAGGGCATTTTGTCCACTCACTGAGCTGTAGAGTCCCAGCTGTAATGCATGAGGTGGAGGAAGCACATAACCAAGCTGATAAGCTCTGCAGCTGCTGTGAAAGGCCACCCTGAGACCAATCAATTGCACCCAGTTTGGCTTCTGCTCTTCACCACTGCTGGGACTGGTGATAGAAGTGTGGGGAGCAGACGGGAGGCAACGACAGGGCACAGGAAAGAAAAACTAGATAGAAATACCAGTGTGGCAAGGAAGAAGAAAACAGTGGCAATGAAGAGAAGGACAAAGAAGTTTCTCCTGGGGGCACAGCAATGCAATACACTTTTTGAGTGGGCATCCATAAGGCACGTTGACCAGCTCCATCTCTGCGGTCTCTCTCCACTGAAGCAACAATGAGAGCCAGGCAGGAAATTATTTTCATACTCTTCATACTCATTTTTCTTCCAAAGTACTGGCATTATGAAGCGGACATAGTAAACAAAAAGTGGTATATGTCCCTTTTTTGGGTATCCTCCCTCATTTCTAGGTAGTTACAGAAAACCCAAAAGATCATAAGCAAAGGGGCTTTGTTGAGTTAGCTTTTTTTATCAACAACAAAAAATATATTTGAGTGTATTTTAGGCCAATGGAGAGGACAATGTGAGGAAAAACATAGTTCTCCATTGAGTTGCTTTTCAAAAATAGACTTTGTCATTGATTTTTATTTTTCAGAGGCTC
The DNA here is from genome assembly GCF_030463565.1 of Pelecanus crispus. Lineage (NCBI taxonomy): Eukaryota > Metazoa > Chordata > Aves > Pelecaniformes > Pelecanidae > Pelecanus > Pelecanus crispus. The sequence continues at coordinate 25,865,313 of NC_134645.1, read as the reverse complement.
TTCCTGACCAATTTAAATTCCTCCTCTGGGAGCTCTAAGTATCTCTGTATGCTTGTGTTTGTCAGGTATTGCCTCTGAAAGAAGTTAGCTTTGTATCACAGCAACAGTGTCTTAAATAATGCAGTATGCAGCGTTTAATCAGCCATTACCCAGGGCAGGATTTTGCAGGTAGGGAAGGGAGGAGAAGGAGCAGAAGATGGAAGCCCTTCGTCCTCTTCAAGCAGTGGGTCCCAGCAGATGGGGGCAGGTACACTTCCAGACCTCTGCACAACCCAGCAGTGTTCCCCTTTGCTCATCGAGTCTCACCCCTCTGGGCTTGACGCAGTGGGGCCTGGATGTCAGGCAAGATGATGCCCAGGACCACGAGCAGTTCCTTTCCAGCCCCTGCGCTCCTTGGTCATTACTGGATTTTTTTGTTTGTTTTCTCCGATTTCCTTTTGCTGCCTCCACGCTGCCCCTCAGACTGCAGTGAGGCTTTCTCAGTCTCTCCTTTCACAGGCTGTTGAAAGGCTGTTCATACAGTGAAAAAAGAAAGCCAAAGCGGAGATCTGCTGTTGAATTTTAATTCACTTGTTGGCTGGTGGCAGGGAGTTAGCCTGTGAAAGTCAGTGGACACTGACACCTTCCTGCTGGCCCAGTGTTAAACCGAGTGTTTTAGCAACGACAGCCAAGCCACACACTCCAGTCCCCCAAAGCTCATCCCACTCCATCCCTTTCCCCCAACCCTGGGGCCAAAGCTGGCGGGTGTCCCTACCCTGCATCTGGGTGCTGACTCCCCATTAGCTGTAGCGTGTGCAGCAGGAGACTGGGACAAGCGTGGGTGACCCTGCAGGAAAGGCTGGTGGCATAAATATTTTATATTTAAATAACTATTATCCACCAAGACTTATTTTTGTGTTAATGTAAACTAAAAGCCAGGGTAGATAAAAGGAGGACAGAGGGGATAATTCTCACACCAGTGGCAGTTGCTTCCAAGGAGGAACCTGCCATAAAACTGAAGCATGCAAAGCCATGGGAACAACAGCGTAGAAAAATCAGGTGGAAAATATTGCCCCAGAGGCTCTGGACAACCCTGCTGTGGGAGTTTTCCTGAGAGGTTGCAGATCTGGGAGAGAAAGGCAGGCTGCAGGATTGCAAATGGAAGGCCCTGAGTGTTGCAAAGGTGAAGGCACTGTGCAACCCCACACAGTACTGCCCCTCCCTTGCTCATTTGCACTCCCTCCTGTAGCTGACAGGTTCTGAAGAACAACCTGACTTAATGGGAGCACTGGGAAATGGCTGTGTCCTAGGCCCTTTGCCTTTCTGGGCTCCAAAAGCATCAAGCTGCTGCACACTGAGAACAGCAGTACTGGGTATTACTCGTCAGCAACATCACCCTATTTCTTGGCTTCTGACTTGACTTGGGTTTTGTCTGGTTTCTGTAAACAGGGTTGTATTTCATCATCCTCTATTTTTGTTTCAGGGAAGGATGTAGTCTCATCAAAATCCAGCTTCCTATTAACCTGTATTAGTAAACAGCACCTCCAAATTTTTCGTGAAGACAGGGAAGCCTTATGCTTTTCCAGGACATAATTGTGCTCATCAAAAATAGCTGTCACTGTAAAATACATTTTTGTGAGAGCTTTCCTGTGCAATTGGCAATTCTTTTCCAGCTCTGCAGTGGCTTGTCACAATGCTTATCTGGGCTTGCTCAAGCAATGCAACAAACACACACATTGCAACAAACAAATACCGAAACACAGAAGAAAAAAAAGGGAGCAAAAATCTCCTCCCCCAGCCCCAAAACTGAAGAAAGAAGGAAGAACTGTGCTAATGATTTCCCAAGTAGATGAGGGAGAAGTGGCAGCTTGTATAGGCAAACAGATGTGAAGGTGCACATTTTTGGGGGCCAGAGAGGAGTGAAAATGCAGAATGTTGAGAGACAGGTTAAATTTCCTAGGCTGTAGGGCAGGGTACTGCACAGCGACTGTGTCATTACACCATAAATTGACACAGCAAGAGAGACCAATGGACCGACACCAGAGCTGCTTTGCGTGAAGATAATGAGCCCTGAATGGGTGCCATGCCTCTGCTCTGCGCTTTGTGCAGCAGGGAACACAAAAAGATAGTTGAAAAAATATTGCATGCTTCAACATCCTTTCCTGTTAAAGCACAGCTTATGTGTGTCTACTGCAGTATGCCATGCAAACATTTATAAAATCCAACAGTTTATTATGCACAGTTAGGTGTATGCATGAGCACTTCAGAAGGTGAAGTGCTTTTCACTCTCTCTTTGAGCGATTTGAGGACTCCCTGTCACCTTGAAATAGGGCAAGGGATTGCTCAGTCCAGCTGATGAAAGGTGACAGAGTTTAATATTTGTTCTGTGCTATTGATTTTAAGTAATCCAAGCCCTGTTTAGAAGCAGGAAATAAAACAAGGTGAGAAAAGGTTTTCTGAAAATATCTGGAGTATCTATATGCTGATGAAAATGTGAAATGTGGAGGATTTTTGCAGCTGTTGTCTGAATCGCCCCAAATCAATTAGCTATGGAACTGGCCATTGATCTTCCCCACCACCACCACCACCCCAATTAAAAAAGAGACTTAATCAATTTTGATTTCAAACCAATCCCAAATCAGAAAGCAAAGGATGGAAGGGGAAGAGTGGGAAAGGCACATGGCAGTTGTGTTATCAAAACTGCCTCCTTCCCTAAGAATACTTTTGGTTTGTTATTTTCATACTCTTGTTTACTATGTCCACTTCATAATGCCAGTACTTTGGAAAAAAAATAACATAATAATTAGATGCTTCAAGGTGAACCAACTAAATAAGCTGCAAGAATTGCTGCAGGATTTATGATCCAAAATCCTTGGGGTTGTTGCCAGGTCTGAAGGATGAATTCTTCCCTGATAAATTAGGACAGGTGTATTTGCTTCTGTGTGACCCACAGTCAAAAGGCAAAGGAAAGCTTAGAATGGACAGGTTTTGCTCAGGACAGGATGAAGACACAAAGCCTGTATGGAGAAAAGGAGCGTAAGAGGGAAGATGGTCTCCCATTTTTCTTGTGGGTATATTCTGAAAATCAAGATGTCTAAAGGTTTACTACCCACCATAAACAGCATGAGTAGCTCCAGCAAATTTCAGTTCTGCTTTCTTGCAATTTCCCATCGCTAGCAGTCCTGCTGGAGGAGTAATTGCAGGAGACCAGCTCCTCAGGAACAGAGAATTCCAGCTGCACTTCTCCTCACCACAAGTTAAGAAAATACATTAGACTATTTAAATCATAAGCTTTCCCTTCGGTAACGACTGTCCCATCCTGAGGATGAACAACACTTATCACCCAGCTGCTAATTGCTAGGTTTGATTTGGATCCAATAGAGATGGTTTGGAAAAAAAAAAGTATCAAGGAGACAGTCACATTAAATTAGTTAGGTCAGCCTCTGAGAAGGGGCTGTACCTCTCTCTGCATGGGCAATCTTTCCTTCCTGAGCCCTCCCTGCTCTCCCTTCTCCCTTTAAGAGTTTCATTTTGTGGAGCTACAAGACTTTTTTTCTCCTGCTGAGTGCTGGGTTAACAAATGCAGGAGGCATATATTAACAGTATTCTTTGGAGACCACCTACAGTAGTGGGTGAACAATGGGCCTCGAACCTTTACTAATTTATAGCCCAGAAATATGGTGTATGAATATTTTTTAAATGTAAAACCATTAGTCACACTTAATAGTTTATTTGAACTAAAACCGTATTATTATCCTCTCATTATTTTACCTGGTATATTTTAGACCACTTATCTCAGGGGTTGCCATAGGTACCTGCTGAGTGCCTTTGACTGCAGTGTTTGCAGTAATCAAAGTTAAAGGCTTCTTATAAAAAGAAGTATGCTCTGACTAAAGAGGAACCTGGGCAAGATTGCCCATAATTGTCTTCTTTCACTCAGTGCTGCAGCTGTTGGGTGAGCGGTAGCTTGGTCCCCTCATTTGTCTCTGAGGACGTACCCTTAAGGTACAGTCCTTAGGCTCCGCCATAAAAATCACTTGAAAATGAAGGTTTGAAAGGGCCTCTGGAGGTCTCTAATCCAACCTCCAGGTCAAAGTAGGTCCAGCCAGGATCATGGCCTTATCCAGATGGGTGTTGGAGATCTCCAAGGACAGAGAGGGTGTAAAGAAGCTGGAGCCAGGCACTTCTCAGTGGTGCCCAATGACAGAATGAGAGACAATGGGCACAAACTGAAACACAGGAAGTTATGTTTGAACATCAGGAAACACTTTTTCACTGTGAGGGTGACCAAGCCCTCGCACAGGTTGCCCTGAGAGGTTATGGAGTCTCCATCCTTGAGGATATTCAAAAGTCACCTGAACATGGTCCTATGCAACCAGCTCTAGGTGACCCTACTTGAGCAAGGGCATTGGATAGCTCCAGAGGTCCCTTCCAACTTCAACCGCTCTGAAATTCTGTGAGACTTCTCAGAAACCAACAAGCCTATGTGAAGCTCCACTCTGCTTTCTGAACTGAGGCAAAAAAACATAGACATCTGATTTCCAGAAACACCTGCAGAGCAATCTACACTCTCCAACCACAATCAGTCTCTCCCCACACCACCACATATGGAAGGACAGAATGCAGGTCAATTCCCAGCAAGACCCTTTCCAAGCATCATGTTCCTGCCCCACAGTGCTAGAGCTGAGTGTCTGAGAACTTTTGTCTTCCTCCAGGGAGACTTTGACTGTGAAAGGACCACCACCATCATCAGTTTAGCACTCCTCTGTGCTGCACTGCCTGCTCAGCCCAATCCCTCTGAGCACCAGGACTGCCCACCCAGGATGCTCTGCTGTGGCTGACCCTGTGATGCAAAGGCACAGTCTGTTTCATGTGATGAGGTAAGGTGCACAGATCAAACCACTGGGAACCAGGATTCCTGGATTCTCTCTTTGCTGCTAGAGGATTTGTCTTTGGTGGCTAAAGCAGGAATGAGGAAGGCTGGGTCTCTCCCAAACCCTCCCCAGTGTCAGAGAGTGGCAAGGATGGCTGCTCCATGAGGAAGGGGGAGCAGGAGCTGAACAAGATCACTACTGAGTCATCTCTGAGCAGAGGCGATGGCCTCACCAACAAGAATGCAGTCCCACATATCCTAGTACCGCAGGAAGAACAGACCCAGTGAGACCTTCAGCTTAAAAGCCAAATGCAATCAAAGGCAAGGGGAGTCCCCACTGAGCTTCTTAGCAGCACCTCCTCCAACAACTCTCTGCACCATACCCTCAACCAGGCAGCCAAACCCTCAGGAAGAGGGGATGCACTCAAGCTCTGCCACTGCGCCCCTGGGTGACACAAGGTAGGTCCTGGCCCTTCTCTGTTCCTCCATTTCCCCACTGGGTAGCAGAGTGGACACATCCCTGAGCTCTGATCAGACTGCAAGCACTTGCAGGCCCAGCAAACAATTGCTCTTTGAGGCAAGGACTCCTGCCGGTGTGCTGTCCGCTGCCAGCTGAAGCCAGCACCCTCCTTCAGGCTTGGAGCAGAGGGTCAGAAGCTCCCAGCAACCCCCATCTCTTGCTGTCTTCCCCTGTCCCAAGGGGGGCTGGCTCCAGGAGAGCCCAGCCTAGGGGATGTGCAACAATCACTTTGCTAAAGTGCCATCCCTTCTTTCTGCTCCCTTTGCTTCAGCCACTCCTGCCCTGAGCATTCACTGTGCAACGTGAGCAGAGCCCCTTCTCCTAGATAACTCTTTCTATGCAGCATGTTACCTATGCTGAGAAGTGCTGGAGCCCAGTATCACAAGTCAGGGACCTGCAGATAGCAACAATTGACCCCAAGTCCCCCAAGGCAGTAAGAAGTGAGGTACCTCAGCTCTTCAATCCATCCATCCCATAGCGATGTTTCAGGATACCTCAGCATGCATCTAAATATTTATTTTACTTATGCAAATAAGTGAGAGGAAGAAAATACTTTTGGAAAGAAACCAGTTTTAATCAGAGCTAGCAGCACTACTGGAATCATCCAAATGAACTCAAGCAATTAGACAATTAAAGCGAAGGTCACTTAGAAGTACACACTAAGCAGCCATCCTGACAGAGCATTTAAGTACAGAAGAGCTGGATACTGCAGTTAAAACAGTTTGCACAAACACAGCTCTGTTGGAATAGGGACTGACTTTAAACCCTACAGGAACAAATCAACAAGGCAACAGGATTCACACTGGTCGTGCTCAGAAGACAGACTCCTTCCCCACTGTGGCTAATGGCAGTTCTAGGATTTAGTGGATTTGAGTGCCATCAGCTTCTCCCCCCTCTATACCACACCCACACCCCCAATTCCTGCACAGCTGGAACATCATTTCCTGAGAAACCCGCCAGAGCAAAAGGGATTTGTCCCTTCACAGTTAACCAGTCCTATTCTACCACACAGAGGTGGCAGGGTGGCCTGCCTTTCAAAAAAGTGAAGATTGGGGTGTGGGATGCAGATGTTAAAGAGGTGTTTTATCTCAAGTTTCACAGCAGACACCACTCCCCTGTTCGACCAGAGCACTTTTTCCCTTTTGGCATCAGGAGGGGGTAAGTTGATGGGGTAATATGTAGAAAGACATGCAGAATGAAAACTCTGTAAAATGACAGTCATTGTCTTCTTGGAACTGCCCTGATGTGGGATTGTTGACCGCTGGACCCAGGTGTCCAAGCAGCAAAAGAGACCACCTTCCTCTACAAATTCTCTTCATCCTGCCCTGCAAAGACTTGACTAAACACCTTCCTTCACCCAAGCACTGTGACAAAGGGCAGTCAAAGGACACCCCAGCTCCTGGTTTTGCTCAGCCACCCTACTTGGAGCAGTGACATACTCCACAGCAACACCATAGCTCCCAAGGGCAGGCAGGCTTGCCAAAGAAGAAATAATGTCAATATTCTTATCATTTGCATTTGCGAAATGGTTACTTTACACTATAAAGGTCCAGTTTTTACCATCAGAGGAAGCATTAGTCGGGAATCAGGATGCTGTTGTGCTAAACACCACATGCAGGCACCGCAAAACAAGACACGTGACTTGCTATGATCCCCTTGGAGAAATACAACTGATATCCTCAGGAAGACTTCCACAGACAGTGCCTGGATCTATTCGCCCAGCAAGATGTGGGGCTGGATTCTGCCCTTTACCATCCAAACCAGCTTGCACTTGTCAGAACAGACGTGCTCCCAAAGCATCTCTGAAATTCTCCTGTAGAAGCTGCAGAGCACTGCTGTTTCCACCATCTAAACCATACCACCCCCGTCTCTACTTGAGATCTCTCTGCACATCCTCACTAGCATCAAGGGAGCCAGGAGCACCTCTCCAGCTGGCAGATTCTCATTGCAAGAAAAAAAAATCTTCATTGCTGGCTGTCTCCTTTCCATTCCCTGGTAAGAGGATTTCGAGCAGTTAATGACACAAGGTTCACATTGGGTATATAGGTGAGGCCATGCCTGTTTGCTGTGCCTATAGCACTGTCTGGGCAGCCGGTGTCGTGGCACAGGGAGGGGAAGGCAATCTGTGTTTCTCCCCAGGAACTGCAAGGTGCATTTTGAATGGAGACCAAGCAAGAACCCAGAGGTATCAGTTGGCCCCCCCAGAGGGAGCCTGTCTGCCAGCAGTCAGGACGTCCAGTCCCAGTTAACTTTGTATGTCTAGAAACTCTGTTAATCTCAGATGCTGAAGAATTCAGGCAAAGCTCTGCTCATCACTGTGTCCTCTCCTTGTTGCTGGAAGTCCTGCTTGTTCATACATGCTAGGTGACCTACTGATTCTAGCACATCTGAATGTAACACAGAGCCCACACTCCTGGAGAAGTGCAAGAACCCTTTTGTATGCCCCCACATAAGAGGCAGCACAGCAAAGGGAAGCCTGCGTGGAGAGCTAATGTCGATAAGTGTCCCTGCATGGGGTTTATCTTGGGGAGTCCTGGCCTCTACAGAGGAGAAAGCAGGC